>NC_067403.1:68990750-70425750 GCF_016432865.1 Antechinus flavipes | reverse complement strand
AATTATACATAGTGTGCCTTGGGATCCGTCACAAGCAGGTCAAATGGGAAGCTAAAACAATTATCCAGTAACTACCAGTCAAAAGAGACAGACCACCTAATTCAGTGGTTCTTAAACTGGGGTCCTCAGAAAAGGTCCAGGACTAGAATTTAGGGAGATCACAATCTTAGATGGGAGAAAAAATATAGTTAGATAGAAAGATAGATAGATAGACATTAAATATATATGTGACATCTACATATATATGTACATACATACAAAATTTTCATTAACATCCAATTGAAATTTAGTATTTCCTTCAATTATTTTCAAACATCATTCTGAGAAGTCCATAGGTTTTGTAACGGGGTCCATAATCACAAACCAAGTAAAGAACTCCTAGGTCATCTAAATGATGATAAAGATTTTTTCTCAACTACAGGGGCTTTTGTCTCTTCTTAGAACGCTTCATTTTCTTTTGTCCTTATTCACACTTTTGACAGTTTGTAAATACAAAAGATGCTCTTTGCTTTCTCTAATACCCAGCCCCTTCTTAGTGAAGATTAGCTCATAAACCTAATCCACAAATTCAAACAACTGTGCAATCATCAGCTGCTTCTTAATTCATCCCTTATTATTTTAAAAGGCTAGAAATAATGTCAATGGCATGAATCTTCGCTTGGTAGCAGGGAAATAGGTCCATAAATACAGAGCTTCAGATCATGCCAGCAATGGCAGTGTTTAAAGGATTTACTCCTATGTGTGCTCAGAGCATCTATCCATCATTTGCATTCGCAAACATATTAATAGAATGATAAATATATCAATGGCTAAAAATAATAATCCTTCAGCAAGCAGACATTGCAGCTGGTGCTGCATTCTTGAATGTGGATACAGCTGTTCTGGGTTGTTGTTGGATTTTGACATTTCAAAGTTGACTTGTTGAAAGTAAGTCAACCATTTAAAAAAGAAATGCCATGTTGGAGGGAATAGAAATTAACTGCATTTCAGAGAGAGAAAGAGAGAAAAGGAAGGAAGGAAGGAAGGAAGGAAGGAAGGAAGGAAGGAAGGAAGGAAGGAAGGAAGGAAGGAAGGAAGGAAGGAAGGAAGGAAGGAAGGAAGGAAAGAAGGAAGGAAGGAAGGAAGGAAGGAAGGAGAGAGGGAGGAAGGAAGGAAGGAAGGGAGAGAGGGAGGGAGGAAGGAAGGAAGGAAGGAAGGGAGAGAGGGAGGGAGGAAGGAAAGAAGGAAAAAGGGGAGGGAGAAAAGAAGGAAGGAAGGAAGGAAGGAAGGGAGGAGGGGAGGGAGGGAGAGAGGGAGGAGGGGAAGGAGGGAGAGAGGGAAAGAAGGAGGAGGGAAGGGGGAATAATGAGAGAGACAGAGAGAGACAGAGAGAGAGAGAGAGAGAGAGAGAGAGAGAGAGAGAGAATTTGTTTCTTCCACAAATTTAGGCACATGGATTTGGCACAGTGGAAGACCTGGATTCAAATCCTCTGTCGCTCAATGACTGTGGGACTTCAAGCATGTAACCTTTCTTGTCTACAAAATGAGGCTGTTAGTCTCAACAGCTTCCATGGCACCTTTCAGCTCTAAACCTCTGATTCTATGACCTAAGAATTATATAGGACAAATGTCACAATGAGAAAATCCTCAGTCCGTTCTGAGGGCTAAAATCTATATATTTTTCAAAGTAAAGGATAGCTCAGTAAAATATTGAAAAGGAAATGGCAAACCACTCCAATATCTTTGCCAAGAAAATCCTAAATAGGGTCACAAAGAGTTGGATACAATTAAAAACAACTGAACAAGAAGAACAAATAAAACTTAATCTAATATTTGGAGATTTTAAAAGAATTCCAGAAAAGCAAAATTCAATTCAATACAATCCAAAATATATCTGTTCCATGGGAAGATCAATTAAAGGAACCAAGGATATTTACCCTGCAGAAGAAAAGACTCAGAAGAGAGAACAATGGACTTCTAGAAAGGCAAAGACTGCTGTACAGAAGGGAAATGGCACTGTATCTGTTTGGCACTGGGGGGAAGAACAACAAAAAATGGGTAGAAGTTGCAAAGAGATAAATTAAGCTTAACGTCAGGCAAAACTTGCTCGCAGTAAGAGTTAAATCTAAGTTAGAATGGGTTATCTTGGGAAATAGTAAGCTCCTCTCTATTTTCAAGCAGAGACTGAATGGCAACGTGTCTGGTATAGTGTAGTGGGGATTCCTTTTCATGAATGGGTTGTAATGACTCAGTGACTAAATAGTCCCTGAAATCCCAATGAAATCCCAAGTTTTATGACTATATAGACCCTGAGAAGAAGAGAAAGAAAGAAGCATCTATACACCATGTGCTGTATCCCAGGAACTGGGCTAAATGCTTTACAAATATTTCTTTTGATCCTGCAAAAGGTAGATATTGCTATTATTCCCATTTGACAGTTGAAGAAGCTGAGGCAGACAGAAGTTAAATGGCTTGCACATGACCACACAGCTAGTGAGTGTCTGAGGGCACATTAAAACTCACAAATCCTGAGTTCAGGCTCAGATTTCTATCCGCTGCATCACCTAGCTACTTCTGGGAAATGGGCATAAGGCTTACATACATACACATGCACAGACACACACATGAACATTAGGTTGCCATTGATGTTTGTTTTGTGTAGTTTTTATTATATATTGGTTTTGGACAGCTAGACAGCACAGTGTTTAGAGCACTGGAGAAGACCTGAATTCAAATTCAGCCTCATACACTTAATAGCTGTATTACTCTGGGCAATACATTTAAACTTGGTTTGCCTCAGTTTCTTCATCTGTAAAATGGGGATCATAATAGTACCTCTCTGAGCTGTTGTGAGGATCAAATGCAATTATAACTGTAAAAGGCTTAGCACAATATCCAGCACTTAGTAAGCTCTATACAAATGATATTTATTTATTATTGTTGTTGTAGTTGCTTAATTCAAAACATTTTTTAATAATTTGTTAACTTTTTTTAATGATTCCAAAGGGAAAAAAATTAGCAATGTGGAAGAATATTACATTTTTCAGGATCTCTAAGGGACAAAATCTGAAAGAAATAGATTTTGTTTTTCTCATTTTGGACTGCGTTCTATCTAAAATGGTTTGGACATTTGGGTAACTGAGGAGAAGCAAAAGATTCTAGTCATGGATTTTCCCTGCAAGTAGATATTGGACCTTAGGCAAATAATGTGTCTCTTGGGCTTCAATTCCTTCATCTATAAAATGAAGAGATTCAACCAGATGATATAAAGGTCCAGTAGAAATGTTGGATCATGATGATCTACCCATACACTCTCCACTGCCTCCCCTTGTGGCCAGCAGCACACATCTGTAAGACAGCTGTTTAAAGTAGTACATCTATCTGTATGTGAATTTACTATTCCAGGTAGCCTCTCATTAACTAAGGGGAAATCTGTATTTAGTGATTTCTGGCCATAGCCACGTTACTTAGAAATTCATTAGTAATTTGAAAAAGGAATTGTTTCCAAGCTTTTTAGAATCATCATTTATACAAAATTAATATGTCATTAATAAATGACTTATGTCTAGTCATTCCTATGGATCTCTATCAGTCAATAATTCACTGACTTGGTTCAACATATATTCAATCATACATTCCTGATCTTTCCTTGGAATAACAAAAATGCATTCCTTTGGAAAATATTTCTAGGAGCCAGAACTTTTTGGTTGGTTCACCTGGACTTACTCTCAATTGACTGCCCCATCCCACCCCACCCAGAGACTCATTTAGTCTTCATCATTTTTCAGTGTGTTCCAAAAGTCTTTATAAAGTTTTCAACTTTAGCAAGCCTAAAATTGCACTAAATCTTTTGGGACATCCTGTATATATATGACGAAATTAAGATTCAGAGAAGTTAGATGATAGGCCAAGGTCCCAGAGTGAGTCTGGAATGATGTTTTACCATAACAAGGCTATTTCTACAGGAGAGAGAGTCAGATAGAGTGCTAACATGGTCTCTGACATATACCAGCTTTGTGCCCCTGAATAAGCCCCTTAATTTCCCAGTGCATCCAACTTTCTAAGACTATGAGTTAGAAAAAGTTTTGAGTTGAATTGGTGAAAGGGCTTTCCTCATCTGGGAATGACCTCTACCAATAAATAGTCCCTATCTCTCTCTGGCAATGGATAGACTGAACCACTAACAGCACATTTCGCTGGAGTTTATTCAGAAATCATCCTCACTTTAAAACTTCTATGATCTCATTAGCCTGGCTACTTCCCCTACTAACACAACCCTTTTGCCTGTCTTCCTATAAATCTTCCATGGAGCACCAATGAACTAGAGGCTTTCCTCTGGTCCCTTTCATAATTCAAGCCTGTGATTTAGTTCCTGCATTAATGCATTTTCTTATTAGCTGTCAGAAATAATTAAAATAACAACCCAAACTAACTTTTGTGGATGGCTTAAAACTAAGTGATTCTCAGTCCTTTTGCCAAAATTTCCACCATCATTACTGATAAATGGGACAACAAAGAACTGTGAGCCATTTTGTGTTTGTTTAGGTCATTAGGTCCAAAAAGAAAAATCATCACTATCAAAGTCTCAAGGAAGTGACTAAAAATTAACTCAAGGTAAAGAACTTAACTAAATTTAGCTAGGAAGGATCCTTCGATAGCCTATGGATAGTTGTCCTTAGCCTATGAATGGTGGATCTATTGATGGTATTCTTCAGTTGGTCATAAAGTCCACTGCCAGGACCCTACTTGAGGCTTTTCTCATCTGCTATGGGCTGCTGGAGCTTGTGCTCCATCAGCATAGCCCTCAGAGAACTTAGGGTCATCTCCTTGCCATAAGACATCAGAGTATGACTTAAGCAAAGGCTCACCTTCTGTATACCCTAAAATGTCATTACTATTACTCCTACTCAATCCACATTAAGTTGACCTTAGTTGACTGGAGAATCCTTTTCTTCCTAGTCCTGATCATTTACACTGAGACAGACCTGAAGGTTTGTCATGTTGTCAAAAGGATTCTTTGTCAGAAAGGGATCTTGCTTAAAATAAATGTGGCCACATGACATAATACCCCAGCACAGCTTTGTGAAAGGCTTTTCTGGCCTTTAGATGGCCATCAGTCATTATTAAGCAGGTATTCCTTTAAATAATACTTACCTGTCCATCTCTATAGTGCTTATCTATGTCCTCCAGCAGAAGATCTACCCAATGTTCTTTCCTTATATCTCTTATATGGATAATGAGGCATTCTCTCTTCCTTGCTCTCCTTTCATGACCAAACCATTTTTTAAAATCATATATTTCTCTCATGATAGATTTTTCTTTATTTTTTTTAAATAATAGCTTTCTATTTTCAAAATATATGAAAGATAGTTTTCAACATTCATTCTTGTAAAACCTTGTGTTCCAAATTTTTTCTTCCTCCATTACCCCCAAATCTTCTCCTAAACAGCAAGTAATCCAATATATGTTAAGAATATGCTATTTTTCTATACATATTTCCATAATTACCGTGTTGCATAAGAAAAATTAGATCAAAAAGGAAAAATATGAAAAAGAAAGCAAAATGCAAGCAAACAACAACAGAGAAAGTGAAAATGCTATGTTGCGATCCACACTCAGTTCCCATAGTCTCTCTCTGGGTGCAAATGGCACTCTTCATCACAAAACCATTGGAACTGACCTGAATTCATCTCATTATTGGAAAGAGCTACGTCCATCAGAGTTCATCCTCATACAGTCTTATTGTTGCTGTGTACAATGATCTCCTGGTTCTGCTCATTTCACTCAGCATCAATTCATATAAGTTTCTCCAGGCCTCCCTGAAATCATCCTGCTGTTCATTTCTTACAGAACAATAATATTCTGTAACATTCATATGCCATAACTGATTCAGCCATTCCCCAACTAATGGGCATCTATTCAATTTCCAGTTCTTTGCCACTACAAAAAGGGCTGCCACAAACATTTTTCTCATGATATTCTTTATACTGCTTTACCTGCATCATTTCTCATCTTTGACATCCTATATTCTGCTCATACTCATCATTGCCTAACATTTAAGGAAAAAAATTAATTACTCAAGGAAAAACAAACATCAGACTCTTGTTAATCAAGTAAATTCTATTTGATAAAAGGACAAATAATTTGGTAATAGATTTACCTAGAAAATGGTTTCTGAATATATTAATAATTCCCTCTAGATTCACTACTAGTTTAATCTGATATACTTGTAAGTATAAGTTCATGTTTTTAAGCAGATATTATTCATATTTCATACTAAAAAATTGCTAGCTTTTTCATTTATTGCCTTAATAAATGATCCCACTTAAAAGGATTTTGTGTTTTATCAATTCTGTATTCATCGTTCACATTCTAAGCATCTGTAATTAAATCTCGATGCATTTTAAATTTGTAACTTCAGAGGGTTTGAATGAGAGAGTGAAGAACATAGAAATTCTTAGTAATTTTATTACTTCCACCAATGTAGTAACTGTCAGAAAATGGTTTTCTGAATTTGGGTGAGTTTTTAATCTCAGTGCTGGCAACATGTTGGTTATATGTAATCCAAATACAACTCTTAATAAGGAAGAAAGCTAATTCACTTTAAAAAAAAAAAAGACATGAGGGAAACATAATTCTACATTGGATTTTTAAATGGACCTAGGAAGTGGGGGAAGGGAATAGAAGAGCATCTGATAAAACTATATTTAGAAGCCAGACTTCTAATTAATTAATTAAAAGTGGGTTAATGGAAAATCTAGTAAATTAATATCTTCTTTATGTTATTGTGAGCCAATTCAATCTAGATCTTTCTCAAAGGCATTATAAATTAATAACCATATTCTTGATCAATAAGGGTTTCAGCTGCAATATTCAAAACTACTTTTTTAAAATTAATTCTGGAATAAAGAAGAATAATATACATAGGTATATAATAAATATGGAAAAGAACAAAATGTACACAAATGCAAAGCAATTTCTAAGACCAATCCACATGACTCATGTTTTACAGCTATTCCCAAATGTGTTCCTTCCAAATGAAAAGTAACTACTTATCTTATTTATGATATTGTCTAAAGTTATATGATTGTGTTTATGGCAGGGAAATAAAAGTGGTTGATTTTCTAGTCATCTTCTCATCAGCTGCCTTGTGACCTAGAACAGAGAATATGCCTTTAAGCGCTTAGCCCTTTTGACTCCAAAATTCCTAACCTGGAGCTTCCATCCCTTCCACCGTGCTGTCCAGATTGGTGGCTGTCTCTTCTCTAATCTAACCTGATTTCCAACTCCCTTTTTACCATCCACAATGTGAACCCTCTGTCCAACTCTCCTAAAGTCACTAATCCCTCCCCCTTCTAGTTCTGTAACTATCATCAAATTAATATTGTCATTGTCCCTGGAACAGAACCATTTATTCCCATAAAGTTCCACCAAACATCCCTGTAACCTTGCCAGACCAAAATATCTTCCCTGGTCACTCCTCCCCATGCGTTGCCTCCTTCTGGGATGTAGGTTACTTCAGGCAGGAACTGTTAAAATTTTTGCATCTATATTTCAATGCTTAGCATCTGTACTTGAAACTAGAGGTGCTTAATAATTGCTTTTTCATTCTTTCCTAAATTCACAGACTTAGAGTCTGAATGACTATACAGACCCTTAGATCCAATCATTAGAGGAGGAGATTGAGATCTAGAGAGGTGAGTGATAATAGTGGGATTCAAACCCAAATGCCCTCATTCAAAATCCAAGAATCTTTCTACTATAAGAGATCCCTTTAAATAAACATCTTTTTTTTAATAACTTTTTATTGACAGAACCCATGCTAGGGTAATTTTTTTTACAGCATTATCCCTTGCATTCACTTCTGTTCCGATTTTTCCTCTCCCTCCCTCCACCCCTCCCCCAGATGGCAAGCAGTCCTTTACATTTTGAATAGGTTACAGTATATCCTAGCTACAATATACGTGTGCAGACAATTTTCTTGTTGCACAGGGAGAATTGGATTCAGAAGATATAAATAACCTGGGAAGAAAAACAAAAAATGCAAGCAGTTTATATTCTAAATAACCATTTTTTAAATAATTTTAAACAATCTCTTTTTTATTTTTTAACTTTATATTAATCTTCAGATTCAAATTCTCTCCCTTCTTCCATTTATTTGCCCCATCAGAAGTCAAGAAATATGATATCACTGTGTGTGTTTTTGTGTGTGTGTGTGTCTGTGGGTGGATGTGTAAAGTCATGCAAAACATATTCTTGGTAATAAACTGATTAGACCGATTTGCCATTTCCTTCTCCAGCTCATTTTACAGATGAGGAAACTGAGGCAAGCAGGTTTAAGTGACTTGTCCAGGATTACACAGCTTTTGAGTTCTGAGGTCAAATTTGATCTCAGGATTTCCTGACCCTGGGCCAAGCTCTCTGTTTACTACATCTATTTTCACAATAATCATATTTTAAAAAGGAAAATAAAATACTTCAATCTGCACTCTGAGTCCATCACTTCTCTCTCTCTGGAGGTGTATAGCATGTTTTATCATGAGTCCTTTGAAGTTGTAGTGGATCACTGTATTGATCAGACGTAGTAAGTTTTTCATAGTTGATCATTTTTATGATATAGCTCTTGTTATGTACATTATTCTCCTGGTTCTGCTCATTTCACTTTGAATCAATTCACACACATCTTTTTTTTTTTCTGAAATCATACATTTCTTTTGGAACAATAACATCCTATCATAACCTTATGGCTGCTTGTTCAGCCATTCTTCAATTAATATTTCCAATTCTTTGCCACCACAAAAAGAGCTGCTATAAACAGTTTTGTACACATGATTTCATTTTACTTTGATCTCCTTAGGATATAGACCTAGTAGTTATAACATTAGGTCAAAGAGTACACACAATTTTATAGTCTTTTGGGAATGGTACTTCCTGTTCATAACCTTTGACCATTAATTAATAGGAGAATACCTCTTATTTTTATAAATTTGACTCAGTCCCCTATATGTTTGATAAATGAGACCTAATAAGATTTCTTTGTTCTTCATAGATTCATATCTTCATAATAGATTTGAAACTGGGAGGAAACTCAGAGTTTGTCATTTATTCCAATCCTTTCTTTTTACAAATGAAGAAACAGTCCTGAGGAAATGACTTGATCAAAATCACACAATCCAACTCTCTTTCCTCTGTGCCCCAGATCTTGCTGACAAGGTTTATTTTTTCTAGTAAAGTTATTTATTTCTAATTTACATTGCTTTCTGAATCATGTTGGGAGAGAAAAATCAGAGCAAAAGGGAAAAAATCATGGAAGAGATTTAAAAAAAACAGAAAAAAGATGTGAACATAGCATGTGTTGGTTTACATTCAGTCACCTTAGTTCTTTTTCCGGATGCAAATGGCACTTTCTGTCCAAAGCCTTTTGGAATTGCTTTTAATCACTGAACAGCTGAAAAGAACCAAGTCTTTCATAGTTGATCATTGCACATTTTTGCTGTTATTATGTACAATATATTCTTGGTTCTGCTTGTTTCGCTCAGCATCAGTTCATGTAAATCTTTCCAGGCCTTTCTAAAATCAACTTGTTTATCATTCTTTATAGAATAATAATATTCTATTACCTTCATATACCACAACTTGTTCAGCCGTTCCCCGACTGATGCGCATTTACTCATTTTCCAATTCTTTGTTACAACAAAAAAAGCTGCCACAAATATTTTTACACATGTGGATCCTTTTCCCTCCTTTATGATTTTTTTGGAATACAGATCCAATAATGGCACTGCTAAGTCAAAGGGTTTGCACAGTTTTAGAGCCCTTTGAGCATAGTTCCAAATTGTTCTTCAGAATGGTTGGATTATTTCACAACTCCACCAACAGTGCATCAGTGCTGACATGCATTACATTTTAAAAATGTAATAGTGATCCTTAACTTTAACAAATTTCTTTGTACCTGATATACAGTAGAAAAGATCTTCTCTTCCCCATCTCTCACATTCTGTCTTTCACTTAGAGGTAGAATCCTAGAGATCCAAAGTTGGAAAGAACTTTGGAGAATGAAAATTTAAAAATTTAAAAATAGGTAAATGTTTTTTCTTCTCCCATCTCCCAATGAAAGAAAGTGCTAGGAATGTCAGTGGAGTCATCCATTCCCCACTCTGCACAACAGCAAATGTGATAAACTAATACCAAAATCAATAACCAAGTTTCTCCCATGTTTCATTGATTAAAAGGTCCAAGGCATTTGCAGCCAGAGGAACTGAAGAGCACTGCATTTTCAGTTAAATCACTTGAGTTCTAATTCTGGCCAAACTTCTTGTTCACAAATCATTTTTGGAAAACTCAGTTAATCTATTTGCGCCTCAGTTTCCTCACTTACATAAATGAAGGGGTTTCATTCATAGTTTCTAGGATTTTTACCAATTTTCTTTGTAGTAAGGAGCTTATACTAAGCAGAGTAATTATCACTAACCCCATCTCTCTTCTCTACACTCTAGGTGTGAGGTGCAAGCCTGTATAAATTGCCATTGATATGTGGATACCTGTATAGTTCTTCATGGCATGTGGTAGCCCGGATTTCCACAGGCAAAAAAAGGCTTTGCCTAAAGGTAATGTAGTGGTCCAAGGGTGTGCCTTAAAGTTCAACAGGTATATCATGAAATATTGGATGTTGCATTATCATGGAAAAAAAGAAAATGTGCAAGTCATTTTGCAAATTTTGCAAATAAAATAAATTTGATTTATCCAAAACATATATTATGGAAAGTATAGCCTTCTCAAAATAAAACAAAATTTGATTCTTATGGATAAATATTCATCTCAGAATCTCATCAGATTTTAAATCTAGAAAGAACTTTTCTTTCTTATCAAAGAAACACTGACCTCCCTACCTTCCTGTATCGTGGTCAACTTGGACATTAAATGTGCCACAGTTTCTGATAGAAAAAAAAAAAAAGATGTGTGATGAGAAAAAATGCTTGGGAATCATTGACCTAAGAGCAAAGAAGGATGAGCTGGAAGTAGAACTGCCCGACAATTCAAGTGTCCTCCTCTTCTCCACTGAATCCCCTATGATTAGAATGCTGACTCCAAGGATAGCATGAAGGTGGGCATTCTCTCTCTGCCAATTTCAGAAGGGACCAAATAATGAAATGAGGACAGGGAAGGGTAAAGTAGTTTAATATGTATAGGGAAACTCCTCAGTTATAATTAAATTTTGTGAAAGTGAATACATGGCCAGAAATCACATTATAATAATGGTTAGCAGTTATTTAGTATTCTACAGAGTGATCGAAAGACATTATCTCATTTGACCCTCACGGTGACACTGTGAGGTGAATGGTGCTAATCTTATTACTTAATTATTTTACAAAGGAAAAAACTGAGGTTTGAAGGGTTTCTGTGACTTGACCAGGGTCACACATGTAGTATATCAGCCTGCAAAAGGTGGTGGGATGAATATGACCAAGTTGTAGGAACTAGACGAACAGAACTGATTCTCTCTCACTACTGAATAATGAATTAGCCAATATGACTGTAGTGAGTTAAAAAGAATGTTATAGACACATTCTTTTTTGTTTTTTAATTTCAGCTACCTCTCTTCCTGGGGAGTGACAATTGTGAAAAGAGTTTAAGTTAGATGGAACTCTCTTTCATAGCCCTTGCTTTCAATCTTTCTCCAAAATCTATCATGCTTTAATTACATTATTTTTACTTATATATATATTTTTCCTCTAGGTGACAGGTCAGAGTAGAAAGAACACTGTCTTTGAAGTTAATAAACTTCGGTTGGCATTCCACCCCAGTATTTTGTCTTGGAAGACTCTTTTCTCATCTGTAAAGTGGGGCTAATAATATTTATACTACCTACAAGGTTGTTGTGATGAAAGTGTTTTTGAACTATTAGGTCACTATAGAAAAATGAACTTTTATTAGTTAGGTTTTTTGCAGTTGAGGATCATTTCTTATTCATTCTAGGACCTATCACTGGTCTAGATAGTACATGGCATGAGGAATACCAGTAAGAACCTCATAAATCTTTGTGAAATATATGAGTGGACATGGGAAACTTCCTCACCAGAGCTAGCCCAGGTGAGGGAACATCTTGATCACAGCAAGTGTTTACAAAAATATTGTAAGAATTGTATTCTTCAAAATCTCCAAAAGATTATACATTCATACAAAATTAGATTCTTCAAGTACCGAACTAAGGGAGCAAATGGAAACGTCTTAAGGTCCATTCGTTGGCAAATCTTCCAGCTACATACTTCTCTGGCAATATCTTCTCTATGCACTACTTACAGCCAGAGTTCCGCTCAGCCCACTGCTCTTAATTTACAATGCATGGTTTCAAAAAGTTATTTTCCTAAAGAGCATGAAAACGACATTGTCAATGGACCAGAGAGAACAGTAGGTGTACAAGACCCTTAATTTTGTCCAAAATGTTATAACTAGATTTAAAAAAAAATATTTCTAGGAACTGCCCATTAGATAAGTAGATGATTCATCCAATCAAGTCAGTTGTAACTATATTAATTGTAGAGGGATCTGGTGTCAGTAAAATGGTGTGATTTTTTTTCATATTAATTTTTTCAGACATAGTGAAATCCTATTCCATGCTGCTGTTGGGAAACAGGACTAATATTCAGGTTATAAGCTAAGCCTGTTGTATCAGACAGACTTCAATTCATTGGTGTTATGGTATAAACAACTGTAAATAAAAACAAGAGGTTGTATGGTGGCTATACTCTAGATGTATAAGTAAAATCAACCTCTGGAAAGTCCTGTTAACTCTTTCAGGTTGTTCTATTTGAAGGGGTCTCACCTCAGACAAACTGAAGCCCGGAAAGATCTCAGCTTTAAAAACCCTGAGTCCAGAGCCATCTCCAATCGTCCTGATCTGTATCTGGCCACTGGATCCAGATGCCTCTGGAGGGGAAAGTGAGGCAGGTGACCTTGCCCAGCCTCCCTCACTTAAATCCACTTCACTTGCATGTCATGGAGTTACCTCCTGGATGTCATGGTCTTCTTCGAGAACAATGAAGGGGATAATGCAATTACTCTTATACATAGATTCACATTCCATGAAAAGTGGAAGGAAGAAAAACCATAAGCATTTATTAAATGCTTATTATACACTAGATACTGTGCTAAATGCTTTACGAATATTACCTCATGAACGAAAGGGACAAACATGTGCAAAAAATGTTTGTGGCAATCCTTTTTATAGTGGCAAGAAACTGGAAACTGAGTGGATGTCCATTAGTTGGAAAATGGCTGAATAAGTTATGGTCTATGAATGTTATGGAATATTATTGTTCTGTAAGAAATGACCAGCAGGATGAATAGAGAGAGGCTTGGAGAGACTTATATGAACTGATGCTGAGTGAAATGAGCAGAACCAGGAGATTATTGTACACGGCAACAAGATTATATGATGGTTAGTTCTGATGGACGTGGCCCTCTTCAACAATGAGAGGCCAGTTCCAATGATCTTGTGATGAAGAGAGCCATTTGCACCCAGAGAGAGGACTATGGGAACTGAGTGTGGATCACAATTTAGCATTTTCACTCTTTGTTGTTGTTTGCTCGCATTTTATTTTCTTTCTCAATTTTTCCTGTCTGATTTAATTTTTCTTGTACTGTAAAATAATTGTATACATATGCATGCATATATTGTATTTAACATATAATTTCTACCATGTTTATGCCATCTAGGAGAGGGGATGGGTGGGGGGGAACTGAAACACTTGATTTTGCAAAAATAAATAAATAAATAAATGTTGCCTCATTTTATCTTTACAATAGCTCTGGGGTGCTATTATTTCCCCCATTTTCCAGCTGAAAATAACTGAGGTAGACAGGAGTTAAATGACTTGCCCAAGATCACACAAAAAGTATCTGATGACACTTGGGTCTTCCTAACTCCACATCCAGCATCCTATTAAATACACTGCCTAGGCATCTCAGAGATCATGTTTGGAGTCAGTCTCCAGTCAGGTACAATTTAAAAAAAAAATAATTGATTAGCACACTTTAATATATTACCCACAGGAATAACTTGAGGGATAGTCTAGAGATTAGAGGTGAAGTATATTGCAGACTGAGCTGGCCTTGGGGTCAGTCAAGTCCCATCTCTGACATTAAGTGGCCTTCTGAATCTGAGCAAGGCCCTAAACCCCAATACTCCTTCTTTCATCAGACTCAAAGTTTCAAAGAAGGTGCTAGTTTAAGCTGGTAGAAGTTTCTCACCTAGAGTTTCCTATATCAGTGAATTCACGGGTTTATATTGGAAAGGGGGAAAAAACCAGCTAGGGATTTATTTTTCTTTGAAACTTTTTACTATTAATACTACTTTTGAATTTAAAGCAATGATTGTACCAATGTGGAAACTCCATGGAAATAAGAGTTGGAGGAGTGGGAGCAGTGAAAAGGTTAGCCCATAATCACAGAGAGATGGGTGTTGGAGACAGGTATTTAAGTAGATGGTGACTCCAAAGCCAGACTTCCATGCCCTATAGTAGCCTGCTTCTCACAGATCAAGAGCTCAGTGTTGGTTCCTGTCTGGCAGTTTCTTAGTTACACACATGTATATGTATGGAGAGAGAAGAGAGAGAGAGAAAGAGTGAGTTGTTGTTATTGTTATTTTATGTCCTACTCTTTATGATCGTATTTTGGATTTTCTTAGCCAAGATAGTGGGGTGATTTGCCATTTCCTTCTCCAATTCATTTTTCAGAAAAGGAAACTGAGGGTTAAGTGACTTGTCCCGGATCACACAGCTAGCATATATCTGGAGCCAGATTAGAATTCAGGGTGTGTGTGTGTACATACATATACAAAAATACTCACAAATATATATTTTATACATATATATATATCCCACAACACCTGACATAGTAAGTCATTTATTGCAAAAAATGATTTGGGTGCTAGGAAGAACGTCTTACACAAGCTGCTCCTTTGAGCCACAGCTCTCACCCCACACAAGTTCTATTTCTGGGGGAGTCACATTTTCTTTACTTCTGGACTTCTCCACCGCCCCTGATTACTACCTCCTCACCCACAAAAAGATAAAACCCAGTTTTTCACCCGGCTTACAAGTTTTTGAATAGAAATGTAAACAGCTGATAACCTCTGCTTCCCGTTTTAGAAATCATAAACGACAAAAACAAATCTACAGATGACAGAGTGCCAGCCTTCCCAGACGCAGAGGCTGGAAACCCGCAGAGTAACTGGAGCTCTCCGCCCCGGGTGCTAGAAATGTCTCCGAGCCGCACATCAGTAAAGCTCAGGGACTAATTCGCCGGCGGAGCTCCCCGAACTTCTACTTAGGGTGCGAAAGTGCGAGGGGAGTTATTCCTTCGCCTCCCAAGTGCGGCGTTCCGGGAAGGAGGCGGCTCGGGCGCGCGTTCTCCCGCGGCGGAGACGGCTGTGGACTGGAGTGGTTCGCGGAGGGAGGGAGGGAGGCGCGAGGTCTCTCTCCACATCCCGCTCCCCGCTCCCCGCTCCCGGCTCCGGACCTGCTAGCAGAGGGGCGTCTGCGCGCCGCCGGGGCTGAAAGTAAGGAGGGGGCAGGGGGTGGGGCCTCGCCTAGGACCCCTCCTCTCCTCCTCTCCGCCGCTACCTGCCGCGGCGGAGGCTCCGCCAGTCCGCTCCAAGCGCTAGCTCGGGCTGAAGAGCCAGAGCCTCGGCTGCCACCCTGGGCGTCTGAGCAGCCGCGGATCCCGGCCGCCGACAGACATGACCGGTGCCTGGCCTCGGCCCCCGGGCGCTCCCCAGCGCCTGCTGACGGCGCTCGCCGCGCTCCTGCTGGGCTGCCCGGCGCTCCCGGCACGGACGCCCGAACCCGAGCTCTCGATGCCGGCACTGGTGCGGGCCACCCGCGGCGGCCGCCGCAGCTCCGAGGGCGCAGGCATCCTGGCAGCCCCGCCGGGTCTCCGGGTACCCCTGGGTCGCTCCGTGTGGCTGGACCCGGCCCGGGACCTGGTGATCCGCGTGCAGCCCGGGGAGCGGTGTACGGTAACCGTGGTGGGCAAGGACGGAGGCGGAGGGGCTGCAGGCTCCCCAGCGCCGGGCGCGCTCACCCCAGCCAGCTTCCCGTGCGCCTTCGGGCCCGAGCAAGTTCACTACACTCACTTTGGCGCCCACAGCCCCTCCCAGCACCGGCTCCGGCTGCAGCTGCGCTATGACTCCTCGAGCCGGACCCTTGTGCTGCCCTTCACCATGCCCGTGGACGTGGACTCCACACGGCTCCAAGTGGTCACTCGCAACCTGCCCTTGGCCGTGGTCACGCTGCGGGGCTTCAGCCACGCCATTGACCCCAGGGTGCTGAACTTCTCCACTGCCTCCCTCGCCGCTTCCTCTCCAGATGGGGCCCCCCTAGCATGCCGTCTCACCCCACTTCCCCGGGAAAGTGGCCCTTTGCCCAGGCACGGAAAGTTGGTGAGCCCCTCGGGAGCCCCGTTGTCCCCGGGGAGGGAGATGGACTGTCAAGCGTTCCTGAATGCCGGGGTGCGCTACCGACACCTGGCCAGCACCCCGTCACCCGATCGGGACTACGTGCCCTTCCTGGTGGAGATCTTGGGGTCAGAAACGGAGGAGGCCGTTAGACTCCCCAGGATCCTGGCCCGGGAGCACTTCCAGATGCTGGTGAGGATTCAGGAGGGAAGGGAGAACACGCCACCCAGGCTTAGCTTCGGAGCCATGATGATGATGGAGGTGGGCCAGTTCGTACTGACCCCTCTGACCCTGGAGTCCCTGGCCGCGGAGGATTTGGAAACCAATTCCGATGACTTAGTCTTTAACATCCTCAACCCCCCCACTGTGCTTCCCGAGTCCCGTCGGCAGCGAGGCTACTTCATCAACACCGATGATCCCTTAGGAGGAGCCGTCACCTCCTTTACTCAGCAGGACCTGAGAGAGCTGAAGATTGCCTACCAGCCTCCCACGGGGGACTCCAGCCAGGAGCGCCTTTTCCAGCTAGAGATGGAGGTGATGGATGCGGATGGAGCCGCCTCTCCCCCCTTCGCCTTCGTGGTCGTAGTGAAGCCCATGAATACCCTGGCCCCGGTGGCCTCTCGGAACCAGGGACTGCTGCTGTTCGAAGGTCAGTCGCGGCCTCTGGCCGGCGCCCAGAGCTTGGAGATCAGCGACGAAGACAACCTGGAAGAGGTAAGGGTGACCGTAGCAAAGGGCTTAAGCCACGGGCAGCTGGTGGTCCTTGGAGCCCCTCCGGAGCGCACATCTTTCACCCCAGCGGAGCTGGCTGCGGGAAGGGTGATCTACCAGCACGACGGCAGTGACAGCTACAGTGACAACGTCATCTTCCGCCTCAGCGATGGGCGCCACGATGTAGAATTCCTATTTCCCATCACTATTGTCCCTGAGGATGATGAGCCTCCAATTGTCAGTACCAACACCGGGCTCTCCTTAGCTGAGGGCGAAGTGCTCCAGATTTCCCGCTTCCTTCTTAGTGCCACAGACATTGATTCTGAAGACTCAACCATTCGCTTTGTACTAAAGACATCGGCCCTGGAGGGGACGGAGGGAGAGCCGGGGTGGGACTTGGCCCCCAGTCCCTCCCTCACAAGGCAGCCCCAAGGAGAGGTCCTGTTGCGCCAAAGTGAACCCCCATCACCCCTGATGGCTGAAGGAGGGCAGGGCTGGACCTATGTGGAGAAAGAGGGCCTCTATGAAAAGGTGGTGACTGAATGGCTGCAGCAAGACATCCTGGAAGGGAGGCTCTTTTACCGCCATCTTGGACCCCATAATCCCAGCTCCATGATAGATCAGCTGGTGTTCCACGTGCAGGATGATCATGATCCACCCAACCAATCAGGCCAACACTTTTTCACCATCAAGGTGCAGCCGGTGGATGTTCTGAGCCCAGAGTTGCATCCAGGAGTGAGCCTAGAGATGACTGTGAAAGAATACCAGCTCACTCCTTTCCAAAAGCAATTTCTCTGCTATACTGATGTGGATTCTGATGACTGGCACTTGCGCTATATGCTCCTGACACCCCCTACGGACATGGATAATAACCACCCTGTTCCGGCCGGGGAAATTGTGCTTACCGATGAGCCCACGAGGTCAGTCACGCAGTTCACGCAGGCCCAGGTGAATCACCACAAAGTGGCCTACCAGCCTCCTCAGCAGGAAGTGGGCATTGCCCCCCGGGTGGTCCAGTTCACCTACCGTGTGGAGGATGCCGCAGGTAACTCTGTGCCAGGTACCTTCCGTTTGTTCCTGCAGCCCGTGGACAACCAGCCCCCAGAGGTTACCAACAGTGGCTTCGCTGTGCAGAAGGGTGAGAGCTTTATTCTGACCAGCAGGGAACTAGATGCCACAGACCCAGACACAGAGGCTGACAATATGGTGTTCACTTTGGCACAGGGCCCCCAACACGGTCAGCTCCTCTATTTAGAAGGAGTCATGACCTCGGGGACTTACTTTATGAAGGATGATATCGTTAAGGGACACATCTCCTATCAACATGATGGGAGTGAGACCGCCAAGGACGCCTTCCAATTGATTGTGAGTGACAGGATCCATCAAGTGCCCATTACAGTCCGAATTATTATAAAGACTATTAATGACAGGACCCCTGTCCCCGGAGGTGGCTGGGTGGGCACTGCCATTGATGTCCTAGAGAATGGGGCCACAGAAATGACCACGGGTATCATCCAGGGCACAGAGAAGAACACGGATGATCAGATGTTGACCTTCATAGTTGAGAAACCCCCACAGCTGGGCACTCTCCTGCTGAATGGGTTGCCCACAGAGCAGTTCACCCAAGGAGATCTCATCAATGGGGCAGTAGCCTATGCCCACACAGGGGGTGAGATCGGTATGCAGAAGCAGCACGATGCTTTCAACCTTACAATATCTAACCCCTCTAATATCTGGGTGGTAGCGGGCAAAGTAGTGGAGGGTGTGCAGGTACAGGTGACTGTGTTACCCATAGACAGTGTGCCTCCTGAAGTGAAAGGAGGGGAGCTGTTCAGTGTCCCTGAGGGGGGGAAAGGCACTTTGACCCTGAGACATTTAGACGCTAAGGATGTGGACACTCCCCATGATGATATCTTATGTACTATCATTGGGCAGCCTTCATTTGGCTACCTGGAAAGTATCTCTCCAGCCCCTGGCTCCGAGAAGTCCCAGGTGGGTAACCCTATCAGTGCCTTCACCATCAAGGATATAGGTCTGGGGCACATCAACTATGTCCAGAGTATCCACCAAGGGATAGAACCACGGGAAGATCAGGTCACTTTTTATTGCTCTGACGGTGTCCATGTTTCCCCCAATTACATTTTCCCCATCATCATCCTGCCCACCAATGATGAGCAGCCAGAACTTTTCATTCGTGAATTTGTGGTGCTGGAAGGGATGAGTCTAGTTATAGACACCCCTCTACTCAATAGTGCCGATTCAGACCTGCCGCCAGATGAGCTACGATTTCAGGTCACAGTACTCCCCCAGAATGGACAGATCGTTCAACAGTTGGCCACTGGAAGCCGCCCTGTCCACAGCTTTACCCTAGAGGAGATTCAAGAGGCTTCCACTATTGTATATGAACATGATGACTCTGAAACCACAATGGACAGCTTTGAGGTTTGGGTGACTGATGGGAAGCACACAATCCATAAGAAGATACCAATCACAGTGATCTTGGTGGATGATGAGACCCCACGGCTGTCCATCAATGATGGCCTGGAAATGGACATTGGACAGACCAAAGTCATCACGAACCAAGTCCTCAAGGCCACAGATCTTGACTCAAATGACAAGGACCTCGCTTACATTCTTCGATCAGGTCCTGAACAAGGACTCCTCCAGAAGCTCCTTGTGCCTGGAGGAAAAGTGTGGAGTAATCTCACTCTGGATATGAATTTTACTCAGTCTGAAGTTGACCAGGGTTTAATCTGTTATAGCCACAAAGGTCTAGGAGGGGTCCGGGACCTAATCAAATTTGATGTGACTGATGGAATTAACCCCTTGATAGATAGGTATTTCTATGTCACGATCAGTGGCCCAGACAAAGTTTTTCCTGAAGTGATCAACAAAGGGGTGACCCTAAAAGAAGGTGGCAGAGTGACCCTCACCACTGATCTTCTCAGTACTAGTGACATAAATAGTCCTGATGAACAATTATGCTTCAGCATCACCCGTGCCCCAAATCAAGGACACTTGGAAAGTTCTGACTTTCCTGGAAAGCCCATTGATTCTTTTACTCAGCTTCAATTGGCTGGCAACAAAATCTCCTATGTCCACACTGCAAAAGATGAGGTAAAGATGGACAGTTTTGAGTTTGAGGTGACCGATGGTCACAATACTATTTTCCAGACCTTCCATGTCTTTATCATTGATGTGGATAACAAAAAGCCTGTATTGACCATTCACCCCTTGTTGGTGCAGGAAGGAGAGAGAAAGTTGATTACTCCATTTGAACTTTCAGCTGAGGACCAGGATAGCCCAGATACCTCTCTGCTCTTCACAATCACCCACATCCCCACCCATGGACAAATTCTATGTAATGGCAGTCAGCCCATTACCAGCTTCACCAAACAAGATCTGAATGAGAATTTGATCAGCTACTGGCATGATGGCACAAAGACCACTGAGGATAATTTCTCTGTCGTTGTGACAGATGGCACACATACAGATTTCTTCATCTTCCCAGATACTGTCCTAGCAACTCACAAGCCCCAGGTGATGAGGATCCAAATCAGTTCCTTGGATAATGGAATACCCCAGGTTGTGGTCAACAAGGGTGCCCCAGATTTAAGGATTCTTCGGACTGGGCAACTAGGCTTCCCGATCACCAGCAAGTCTCTTAAAGCAGAGGATCAAGACAGTCCACATAACCTTCTGAAATACACAGTCACCAGTGGACCAGAACATGGCAACCTCATTCACCTTGACCTTGGAAATGAGAACATTAAGGTGTTCACACAAGGTTAGTACAGATCATGTCTATTGGTCTCAACTACACACCCTTAATTTGTCCTCTTCAGTTGCTTAGATTCCTTAACTTCAAGGAAAATTGTCCAAAGAGAGGATTATAGAATCATTAAATCATAGATTTAGAACTAAAAGAGACTCTAGGGAATACACAATCCAATTAATTCATTTTATAGGTGAGGAAACTGAGCCCCCTTAAATCAGTAAGAAATAGAATATGAATTCAAGTTCTTTGACTCTGTCTAAATCTAACTTTCTTTCATATGTTGTAACAAAATTCCTTTGATTAATATTAAATGCAATAATCCTATTTCAGCAAAAAAAAGATCATTTAATAAGAATATGCAAATGCTCAGGCAGGGAGAAAAGCAACATAACTATCATAATGTAATTTCAGATTTAAGTGCAAGTTGTGTGTATTTGCCAGATTTAATGGACAGCTCCCCAAACTGGAAGTGTCTTTTCCATGTTTTGTGTTGCTGATGAAAGGCATCCTGGATAATCCTTTGCCTTACAACCCCTCCCCAAGAAATCCTTTCCAATCTCAATATTCTAATGGAATTGCCAGTCTCTGTTCACATTGAACAGTAGAAGTGTTGGACCAATCCAATTTAATGTTATGCTGATTTTTTCTACCTTTATTGTTTTCCTTTTTTAAAAAATGGCATGCTAGTAACTTAGCCAAATACCTATAGAAGTAGTGTTTTTTTCACTGTAAATATATTGTGGATTTTTTTCAATCTGTTGGATTCTTGGTCTAAATGTACTTTCTCCAAACATGAGGGGGGAAATATGCATAGAGAATGAACAAAGCACATTATACCTTGTGTGAATAGTGACCCAGAAATGAGGGGAAAGACCCATATATAACATTCCTTTCCATTTTTCACATGCTTTGTTTTTCTATTTTACTTATAACTCCATATTTGCATTTGTCTGTATATCAGGTATACATGTATAGGTATATTATATTGCTGGTGGACAGGACACATCATGGGTAAAGCTAAATAACAAAAGGGTAACTGATAATCCTTTGTGATTGTTTTCCCAAGCATATTCAGATACATTTTTTTTTTTTTTGGTAACTGCAGTAAATGAAAACACTTCTGCATATTCATGATTCTCTTTGCAAAATTCATATGAGTTTAAATAAAAGTATAAAGCATAAGAAGTATAGCTTCTTTGACCAAATCACTCTTTTTTAAAGTACTCAAGAAGCAACATGTAAAAAATCAGAATTTTAGACCTAAATGATAAATTCTTAAAATTTTAAGAGTAGGTATACAGAAACACATGATTTATTTTACTTCTTTCTCTTTTATCTATTTTTCTCTGTCTCTCCTTTCTTTCCTCTTTCTTTCTTCCTTCACTTTTTCTTTTTTCTTTCATTCCCTTTTTGTTCTTCCCTCTTTCAACAAACATTGTTACTTTTAATTGACCTTGAGAGGTTTGTGTTAAACTTGGTGAAGAAGAATAAAAAACAAATAGATCTAGGCCCTTATGGAGTACCAAAACAGTGTGGAATTTATAGTTACTTGCAAGATATCACTATATGTTTAATGCATTCCCTGTAGTGTGCAATATGCATGGGGTGTACAATAATGTTTGAATTGAATTATTGTATACTTTTTAAAATATGTAGCTATTGCTTTAGCTCAGAAATGATTTATGAAGCAATGATATGTTAAAGTATTTCAAAATTTATATCATGCCAAGGTTTCATTAGATAAAAATGACCAAGAAATACTGTTTTTTCAGCTGATATTGATAAGATGAAGCTCTGCTATGTCTTGAAAGTGGGCAGCAATGCAACCAGTGACATTTTCTACTTCTCTGTTGAAGACTCTGGTAAGTCAGTATCAACCTTTGCAAAAATGCCACTGGTAAACAAAATCACTATATGAATTTATAAAATGTTTTCTACAATAATCACTTTCAATTATGTCACCATTCTAACACTTGACTTTATCGGCATTCATTAGAGTTCTATATGGGATTAATGTATTCTAATCATTGATAATAGTGCATGACAATTTTATTAGGAAGCAGAATAAGTATTTAAACATTTCTCACTCTTCAAATGAAGTGTTTCACTCATTTTTCCTCTTTCTTAAGGACTAAGGACAAATGAATCTTTTGAGAAATTAGTTGGGAATTTCTGTGCCTTTGAAGCAGATCAAGAAAGCCATCTTGAGATCTTGATATTATAGTTGGTACTCCTTATTATGAAATCAGAAATTTAATTGAAATGAATATTGAAATTTTAAGGGCTATAATCACTTCTAGCAACATGAAAAAATATCAGAGAGGCTGGGGAGGGAGACACTTTTACAGGGACATTATTCATCCCATGTAGTATCTCTTGTTTCCTATGTCTGAAACTTTCCACTTATCCAAACTCTTCTGCATTTTAGATACAGCATCCTGTCATAAGCTAAGTTGCTGAGTGAAGTGTCCTTGTCTAAACAATAATAATGATCAATGTGTGGAAATATAGGAAAATCATATTTCTATATGTATATAGAAAATACATAATTCTTACTGTAACAGTAAGAGATATTGATTGTCCATTTTCTTTATGACATTTCAATGGCATCTTGCAGTATAGATTTTCACAGTAACCATTAAAAACTTTTTATTCAAATTATTCATTCCAGCTTAAAAAATACTTAACTGTCTACTGAATCCTAAAATTTCCCTGATTATTCTCCTTTATCAATCAACAGGCCTTTATTAAATATCTATTATGTGCCAAGTAATGTGCTAGGTGCTAAAGATTCAAACATAATAACAAAACAGTCCCTGTCTTCCATCTCTACTATGGCCTTATTCTATTAGATCTCCCTTCTATCATGCATTGTCAATCACTTTTCTACCACATACTTTTCCATCTTCCACAAGCATCCTCTTTGCCTTTGAACTTGTTGATCTATTATGCCATTACCCTATCACTCTTTTTTATTTTTTTAATTTATTATTTCTTTATTTTTAGCTTTTTAAAAATTTTGATTTCCAAATTCTCTCCTTCCATTCATTGTAAAGGCAAGAAATGTGATATCACTTATGTGCACAAAATCATGCAAAATATTTTTCCTTATTAGCTATGTTGCAAAAAAAAAAGCAAGAAAAATAAAATGAAAAAATTATGTTTGAATCTATATTCAGACTCCTAAGATGCTTTCTCTGGATGTGGACAGCATTCTTCACCATAAGTTCTTTGGAATTGACTTAGATATTATATTGCTGAGAATAAATCATTCACAGTAATTGTTGTTACTGTGTACAATGTTGTCCTGTTTCTTCTTATTTCACTTTGCATCAGTTCATAAAAGTCTTCCAAGTTTTTCCGCAACTTTCCTGCTCATCATTTCTTATAGTACTGTTGCATTCCAATATAATCAAATTGGATTCAGCCATTCTCCAATTGATGGGCATCCCTTCAATTTCTTATTTTTTGTCACCATTCAGTTTCAAAAAGAGCCATTGTAAATATTTTTTACATATATGTCCTTTTTCTTTTTTAAAATCTTTTTGGAATGCAGACCTACTGGTGTTGTTGCTGGTTAAAATGACATGCACATACCCTTTCTGGAGAGGAAACATAGTTCCCAATTACTCTCCAGAATGGTTTGATCAGTTCACAATTCCACAATTGTTGTACCAATTTTTCCACATTCCCTCCAACATTTGCCATGTTCTTTTTCTGTCATATTAGCCAATCTGCTAGGTGTTCTTTAATCAATAGTGATTTAGATCATTTTTTCACATAATTATAGATAACTTTAATTTCTTCTGAAAACTACCTGTTTATATCCTTTGACCATTTATCAATTAAGAATCATGATATTCTTATAAATTTGAGTCTGTTCTCTACATATCTGGGAAATAAAGCCTTTACTAAAGAAACATGCTGTAAAATTTTTTTCTCAGTTTCCTACTTTCCTCCTAATCTTCACTGCTTTGAAGACATCACTAATGGCTTCCTAATTGATAAATTTGATGGCTCCTTTTCCTTTCTCTAATATAGATCTACACCCTCAAAATCATCCTTGACTCTTTCTTCTTCATCAATCCCCCCACACAAACATTCAATCTGTTGCTAAATCTTGTTGCTTCTGCTGCTGAATAGTAAATAGAGAATTGGTCCTGGTCAGGACCTGGTCGGTTCAGGAAGATCTGAGTTCAAGTATGGCCTGAGATATTTACTAATTGCATGACTCTAAACAAGTTCTGGAACCTCCATTTGCCTCAGTGTCCTCAATTGCAAAATTGGAGTAATAATAATGTCTATCTCACAGAGTAGTTTTGAGGATCAAAATAAAATAATATTTGTAAAGTGCTTAGCATAGCACCCTTAATTTTTTTCTTTGCATCTAACAGGTACTCTACAAAATACACTTAAATTGAATGTTTAAAAGGAAAGCACTGGGTGAAGAGAATTAGTGTCCCAATTTCCCCATATTCTCTCCAACATTTGTCATTTTCTTTTTCCATCATATTAGCCAATCAGATAAAAGTGGTAGCTCAAAGTTATTTTAACTTACATTTCTTTAATCAATAGTGATTTAGAGAATTGTTCCATGTGACTATACATAGCTTTGACTTCTCCTGAAAATTGCCTGTTCATATCCTTGGCCATTTATCAATTGGAGAATGACTCATAGTCTTATAAATTTGACTCTCTTTTCTTTACTTTTAAGAAATAAAGTCTCATTTAGAAAAACTTGCTGTAAATTTTTTCCCTCATTTACTTCGTTTCTTTTTTATTTTCTCTTAGAAAGTCAGTACTGTATTAGGGGATTTGAGGACCTGAATTCAAATCCCATTCTTGATACTTCTGGGAAGTTACTTAAAAATTTATCAGCCTTCATTTTCTCATGAAGGGATTATATGAGAGGATCCATGAATTTCATTCTGGTTCCAGATCTAACACCCATTACCTAATTCAGTTCAATCGCTACTTATCAAGTCCCTAAGAGGCTCACTGGTGTCAAACTAAAATAGAAATGGTGGTCATTAAACTGTACATAAGGATCTCTGAGAACTGGATATTGACTTAGATTAGAAAATACGCCCTCTCTTTGGTGCTAGAGGAAACATTTCAAATATCTCTTTTTAAAATTAAAGTCCTAAAAGATAGATAGGAATTTTTTGGTTGTTGTCGTTCTCAAGGCATATAAGAAACAGCTTGAGCCTGACATATTTGGTTATGCTGTGGATCGATGGCCTTGAAAATGAAGGCTCCCTGAGCATTCTATATGAAGAAATAAAAAAGCAGCCTAGGCTTATAGGAAATTTCCTTGTCCCTGATCTGTAATTACTCAGATTTAATGGTAGACTTTAAATTGAGGACATTTCTTTCATGCATATGAAAGAATCATATGCAAAAGCATATTACTAATATGTTCTTTCCATCTTATGAGCAAGAACCTTCACCTAAATGTGAACATCTACAATAATTTTATAACTTTATAGTATTTTAGTTTCCAGAGTAATATTTCTCTTTAATATACCTACTTTAGTTAATTTTAATTAATTTAATTTAGCTACTTTCTTTAATTTTATACCAACCCTGTAAAGTAGACAGCTTTATTAAGCTCCTTATAGATGAGGAAATTGAGGTTTAAAGAATCTGGGCTAGAGTCTAGGTTCTGCCCCACAATTACCTTTGTGATAATGATCAGGTCACTTTTACCTCTCTGAAACATGGTTTCTTTGTCTATACGAGGATCAAAAACATTAGTGCCCTACTTCCAAAGGTTGTTCTAAGGAAAGCATAGTTGAACCTTAGAGTGATAAATATGAATGAAGAGCTGTTAATCAACATGTTAATTAACATGTTAATTAACAAGAAATTATTTGTTCAAAACTCATCATGACCAGATAGATGTGGTATGTATATATGTAGGGGAGGAGGGGATGAATGATATATATACATATATATATAGAACATAACATATACATATTTCTATATACATTTACCTATATATTAAAAATTACATATATGTATAAGTGCGTACACATACATATATATGCACATATATGTACACACGTGTTTGTACATGTACACATATGTATATGTGTACTTGGGGGTCCCGTGAACCATGCAATGCCAATAATGTTTATGTGGTTTTCTTGGTAAAAATACTAGAGCAGTTATGGGGTGTGTGTGTACATATGTGTGTGTGTATGTAACAGGTATACACAGACACAGGACAGCTTAGTCCACATATTACTAACTACTCATGTGTGTTTAGCAATCTCTAGAACATGATGAAAGAGGAGCAGGTACAGCCCTGGAGTTAGGAGAACTTGAGTTCAAATCTGGCCTCAAACACCTGAGACTTACTAGCTGTGGGATCCTGGGCAGGTCACTAACCCTAAGTGCATCACCAAAAAAAAAAAAAAGAGAGAGAGAGAGAGAGAAACAGTATAGAAGAAAATGATATCTCAGCTCTTAATAAATAGCAGCTAAAATACATAACTTGAAAAAATGCATGGAACATTTGGGAATGTCTTATCAGAAGTATTATAGAATATTTGAAAATATGCAGCTTTGGCTTTTTCAAACATCATCTTAAAAACTGCCCAAACTCTGGCTGATATTTTCCTCCCCAGCCCAGCCACTTCTTTCCAGTAAGCACTATAGCAACAATTCTTGAGGGCCCACTCAGCAATAATAAAAATTAAATCAACATATAATAGAGATAAAATGAACATTTAATCAAGTAAAATTTATAAATATAATAATGATAACAGCTGGTATTGTCATGGCACTTCAAAGTTTGCAAAGTACTTTGCATGTTATCTTATTTGATCTTCACAGAAACCCAGTAATGTAGGTGCTATTGTTAACCCTGATTTCCAGATGAGAAAAATGGACTGAGGGACTGTGACTCTGCCAGGGCCACACAAACTAGTGCCTGAAGAAAGATCTAAACTCAGGTTTTTTTTCTGACTCCAACTTTGGCGCTCTATCCATATCACCAATTGTCTGTGAATGCTCATCAGTATGTATATTCCCTCAATGATACGGTTTCCCATTTATCCATGCCTGCCAGTCCTGAAAGAATCTTGGTCATTATCTCTACTTATAATCACCCCTTGTAATCCAGTTAACATGATAGGAAAACTTTCTGGCCTTCGCTTAACATCATGAGGATATTAATCTCTGTAAAAGATATGCTGTGACCCCAGTCTTCCAGGATTTGAGGGTACCTAAGAGGAGTAGGATAGCTTTCCTCTGCCATCAGCATGAACTCTCACTGGCAGTGTTCCCAGCCAGTTTAAGGGGTCAGGGACTAGTACCCTAGTTCCACTTAACTACTAAACATCAACTGGCTTTTAAAAAGAGATAATTACAAAGGGTATTTTTCTATATCACAAGTATAGAAGAAACAAACATCTAACACATAGAATGAATGAGGGTCTCAGTGCTTAGCTAAATATTAAACTTTGGTAAAGAGTAATTAAATGAGTAAAAACAAGTATTCCCCTCAAAAAACCTTGAGGGCCTTAATTTTCCTTACACTATCTGTCTCAATTTAGCTCAGTTCCTATTTAGCATTAGCCCCACCAAATTCATATTCAGAAGCAGCTTTGCTGACATAGTCTTCCAAGCTACATTTCCAGACCTTTACTCGATGCCGGATTGGCCAAAACCAGCCTGGATTCCTCAACTTCTGGATCTCTACGACTAGATGTCCTGACCTAGTCTAAACTTCCTGAACCTAGAACAGAAAAGAAAGCTTGTTCACACATGCTCCAGTCCTCATGCCTGTATTGGAAGCAGTTCCTTAGTGTCTTTCAGATATATGACACTATCTTAGCAAACTAATAGGTTTGCCCATCTGCCAGGCTCTATAAAACCTCCGTCCCAGCACGGGACCAAACCTTCTTTTTGCCTTGTACATTTCTTGATACCCTTTTCTCTATTTCTCCTTGTCCAGTGCCTTGTGGGTAGTAGTTGCAACTTACCTCAAATCTTTACAATCATAAAAAAGAAATGAAGAAAAAATATTTTGACGATGAAGAATAATAGATTGGTTACTGGGATATCCCTAGTAAGTTCCTCAAGGAAAGAGATGTTTATCTGACATACACTTATTGAGGAGGTCCAGAATAAGGGGGAGTTTTCCCTAGAACACAAGATAGTTCATTAGGGAATGGGAAGAAAATATTTAAACTACTAAAATATTTTTTAAAATTAAGTTTTTTTAATATTTAATATGGAGACTCATTCATTCTATATGAAATAATGGTCATGTGACATTCACAATATGCAAGATATTCTGAAAGAAGAGTGTGATTTACATAACATGGAATGTTGAAAAAGGCTGCTTCACTCATTTTAACATATTACAATATATTATGATATGTGCCCAGCTAAGTAAATTTACAGATTATATTATGTAGTTTTAACTAATCTCTAGCAAAATGAAAAGTGGCAGAATTGCTTTCATGTATACTTGTATACTTCTTATCTGAGTTTTTCATTAGCCATACTGTAAGGTGACAACAAGGATAATCTAATCAGGTCTAAGAAGTTGGCTCCCCAAAAGGTTTTGATTATCAAAATGATAACTTGAAATTTGCATATATGTCCACTATTTTTAACATTGAATCTCTTATGAGTATTGCTGTGTTTTGAGATACTAGTTGAAGCCATCATTATTATCAAGATATTTACAAACTAGGCTTCTGCTACCAAAAATAATATATATCACCTATAAATACTCATATCTGGGCATGTTAAATACTTAGAAACAGACCTTTCTAACCTGCTTAAAAATCTTGCAAATAGAATCTTTCAATGGGTTTTGAATCTATTTGTAAAAATAGATAAATGTGACATTATTTATTATATTAGTTTGCAAAAACAACTGATAAACCTCAGGAAGAGAA
Source organism: Antechinus flavipes (assembly GCF_016432865.1). NCBI lineage: Eukaryota > Metazoa > Chordata > Mammalia > Dasyuromorphia > Dasyuridae > Antechinus > Antechinus flavipes. The sequence goes on along the minus strand of NC_067403.1, from coordinate 70,395,908 downwards.
AACTTTATTAATCAAAAATTTTTATATTTGAATAATTGTTGGACAGAATTGGAAAATAATTCTTGTAAAAATAGCCAAAGATGCACTTGAGTTGCCTTTTTCAGATATCTTTTTCAATTATGACAGCTATGAAAACAAAGCACCAAAATAAACAGAACTTAGAAATTGACCTTCAAATCTATACCACAAAGTATTAAACCAAGGTTTTTACAACATTAAAGCAGGCTAAATCACATTGTTCTCTATCTGGAATCAAATGGGATTTTGCACCAGTAACAAAATCATTTGCCATTTATTTTATCTTTATTTCATACTTTTGAATCTATCATAAGGGATTTTATTTTATGTGTGCACGTTAGTTCAATAGTATATTGTATAATTCCAATAGAATGTTTCTTAAAGAAAAATCAGCTTCACTGAATGCTGTAGTATCTGGTATGTACATGATAGCAATTCTATTTGACATCTTCCCCATGAACAAGGACCTGTCATTGTCTCAGTGCAATTTGAAAAAGTCCAAAGGAATGCAGTATGAATTCGGAATGAAAATGTTCATATAATCTAAAAATTGAAAGCAGCCAGAAGCATGTAATAGCCTAAGAAAACTTTGACCCCACCAAAAATACCTCAAGAAATTGGTCCATACACTTAGGAGGAGAGTTTTTCCTAAAATACAATAGATAGAGAAGGAGAATGGAGGAATGCTAGAATTATAAATTCACAGACTTAAAACCGGAAGTTGCCTTGAGGATCATCCAGCTCAATGGTTCCAAAATCTTTTTTTAAATCTCTTTACAACATTAAAAATTATTGAGAATTAGTCCTAAGAGTTTTTATTTATGTGGGATATTTACCATATTATAAATAAAAACTAATTTTGAATTTGTAGACCCTCCTCAGGATTCTCTGAACTATACTTTTGAGGACCAGTGATCTAGCTAAACTGTTCATTTTACAATAGAGGAAACAAGATTTATACAGTCACACAGGTGAGCAGCAAGTAAGCAGAAATCCAGGATTCAAATCCAGATCCCCAAACCCCAGTCCTGGGATCTTTCCATTGAATCAAACCTATGTCCTTCTAATATTTACCTTCAAGTGGCATAGTGGATAGCGTTCCAGACCTGGAGTAAAAGAGACTCATCTTCCTGAGTTCAATTCTTGCCTCTGACACTCACTAGCTGTGTGACCCTGGATAAGTCACTTAACCCTATTTATCTCAGTTTCCTCATCTATAAAATGAATTAGGGAAGGAAATGGCAAAGCATTCCACTGCCTTTGCCAAGAAAACTCGAATGGGGTCATGAAGAGTCAGACATGACTGACAGCTGATTGAACAGCAAACAGAAATGAAGAGGAGAGAGGATTACAAGTCAGTCATTCTCTGCTGTCATTGTAACTGTCATTTAAATGAAAGTATTTCTGTAACTTACCAGTTGTCAAATATACAACCTGAGGGGAGGTGAGGGAAAGGAAGGAGAATGGAGGAGAAGGAAATAGAAGTCTGTAAAGAAAGACTTAAAGAGCAAGGACAAATATTGGGAACTTCCTCTTATTAAAGTCTAACAATACACCCAATTATTCAATTAGCAAATTAGCCTTTTAATAGTATTTATTAATCACATATAATTATAACATTTGTTAGGATTATAAATCCAGAGATAGGGTCTCAAAATGTTACATACTTTATATTATTTGACAGATAAGGAAATCATTTGTATTTGAAATATAGCCATTCAACCATTAAAGAATCCATAGAATACATGAAGCCCTCTCAGCTAAGCAGAAAAGAATTTTATCAATATGCAAGGGATTGATTGTTGTATAGTCTCTACTAATTTTGACATGAATAGCCTGGCTTAATTTTGAACTTGGATACCTTAGATAAAAGTGCAGGAGGTAGAAAGGCATTACATCATTTGTTATTTTTGGAAATAAAACTCCTTTACAACAGAATGACTTCTTGTCATGTTTACAAGCCAAGCAAGAATGCCAGCAGCTGCTTTAGAATATTTGAGCATCCCCTGAACACAGGAGACCAATTTCCCCGCCAGATTGGCTGAGCAAATTGTCTCCTTCAGCTCTACCTCACATTGAGCTTCAAGAACTGCAAAGGTCCACTGTTTAATAATCAAAGAAAACATTAGGCTACATCTCAGAACAGGCACTTTGCATCTTGGGCCCATATTACAGCTGGAAGCATGCTCAATCTTCAGAGACAATAGTTATCAATTGGAGATGTTGTGCCATACTGCAAATGGCCTTTGGTCCAGGCTTCCTGTGATGAAAGGAAAATTGAAAATGAGCCATTTGGCAAGAAATAGATGGAGAAGAGATTTCTGAAGATAAATATTTTCAGGTGCTTTTTTTTTTTGTAAATTAATATAATTGGTGCCATTACATGTTAAATGACTACTGAATTTAGGTAGGGGAAGATAAGTAATTCAGGATGTCCCAAAAGCCTCAGTGCAGTAAGCTTTAATAAATAAAACTGAACTGAGACTTTTAGGGCATGTCTACATCCTGAATCTCACCCCACATATCCCATATGGTAAATATTTCCTTTTTCTCAGGAAATGCTAATTCTCAGGTTTTCTCAGTTTAATGATAATTCATATATTTATAGAACCTCTGTTTTATAAAGCACTTTCAATCACTAGAGGAAAGAGGTCAGAATTTGGAGTCAAAGAAATATGAATTCAAATCCTGCCTCTAACCTTTTCTAGCTATGTGAGAGTGGATAAATCAATTAGCCTCTCTAAACCTCAATTTTCTCAGCTATAAAAGTGGAGATGACAATAATACTTGCAGCTTTTGCATCATAGGAATCTTGGGAGGAAAAAATCATATATGTCAAATACTTTGTAAACGTTAAAAATATGTTGAATAATGATGATATTGATGATGATGTGATTGGCATTTAAATAAGTGTTTTTAAGGCTTGCAGAGCTCTTCACAAATGATACCTAATTTAATCCTCATAACAAGTCTGAGGGAGAAGTACCATTGTCAACCCCATTTTACAGATGAGGAAACTAAGACTGACAGTTTAACTTGCTCAGGGTCACACAGCCAGTAATATTGGAGCAAGCTCCAGCAAGTATTACTGTCTCAAGAAACAGACTCAGAGATCTTGTAACAATAAAAATATCCCATAACTCTAACATACTTTAAGGTTTGCAAAGAACTTTCCTCTCAAAATCATAGAGCTCTTAAAACCCAAAACTAAGATTTGAACTCAGGACTTCTGACTTTAAGCCCAGTAGTCTTCCCATTAAACAAAACTTCTCTAAAAATAAATTTTAAAACAATTGAAAAGAATTCTCCCCCTATTAGTGTATTTTACAACCTAGACTTTACCTTCTCATCAAGCCTAATCCATGACCTCCCATGAATAATCCATTAAGAATCTATCTACCAGTTGTTTCTTGTCTTTTAAATTTATAGAAAATCCCCCCTTTTGAGTCATGATTCTCATTGATTGCCACACCTCACCCCTTCTGACTTTCTTCTTGAAAGAAGTACTTGTAATAGCATTGCATGAGACTTTTAAATGGTCTGAAAGTCTTTGAGATCTTTAATTTCTTAATTATTATATTATATTTTGAATTATATTTATATAATTTATATATATAATTATGAATTATATTTTCCTTTTTTCTTTTCTTTTTAACATTTTATAGTATTTTATTTTTCCATTAAACACATCCTCAAACATTCATTTTTGTAAAACTTTGTGTTCAAATTTTTCTCCCTCCCCTCTTTACCTCCCCCTCCCTAAGACAGTAAGCTAACTGATATACTTTAAATATATGCTACCCTTTTAAACATATTTCTGTATTTGTCATGTTGTTCAAGAAAAATCAGACCAAAAGGGAGAAAAAAACACAAGAAAGAAAAAATAAAAAGCAAACACTGAATTCTATTTTCAAACAGCTAAGTAGTGCAATGGATAGAGCACTGGGCTTAGAGTAAGGAAAACCTGAGTTCAAATATGACTTCAAATACTTAGCTCCTGTGTGACCCTGCACAAGTCACTATTCTCAGTTATCTTAACTATAAAATGGGAATAATAATAATAGCATCTTCCTCAAAGGATTGTTATGAGTATTAAATGTGGTGATATTTGAATGGCTGGCACACAGTAGCCATTTAATAAATGCTTCTTTTCTTCCTCCCTGACCCTTAATACGAACTGAGGTCATTTAAGTATCACAGTAATATGGTGATATAATTTGGAGACACTGATCCGTTCTTCATCCTCTGCAGCAAAGACTGGCAAATAAGTCACATTTATCTTCATCATGGTGTTTTTGCTTATGTTCACCATCAGCCCTATAAGTACAGTGTCTTGTGAAATTATAATTCTTGCTGCCTTTGGAGCATAATGAAATTTGATTTCTCCTTGATTCATGTCTCTAAGAAAAACTTGTTAGTTTCTTTTCTCTTTTTCTTGAGTCATTTTCTTATTCGACTGAAATTTAAAATAAACTCCACTTTTACAGAAGTAACAATATTCATGGAACTATGGTTCATTTCCAACACTAATAACAAGGTATAAGAGTAGTGGATTAGAAGGTAGGGGACATGGGTTCAAATTCAGATTCTGTTGTTTGTTACTCATGTAATGTTGAGCAAGTCATTAAATCTCTCTGAAGCTCACTTTCTGCAATTGTATCCTAAGAATATTGGACTAGATGAGCCATAATGTTCCTTCTTGTTCCAAATCTGTTCCTAGAATAAGGTAATAAATATCCGCTTCACATTTGAGCCATTTGGTTAGGGTAGGAAATGAGCTATTATGTAAAGAAAGAGAATTAGATCAACTTGTGAAAGAGATAAAGTACAATACCTGCGTGTATTAGTGGAATAATGGGACCTAGATTTATGAGTTAACTGTAATATTCTTGATTTATGTTATTATTAAGTTAATTTTTTTGTCTTAAAATTAATGGTGTCATGATGATTAATTTCATGTAAATTGGAAGCATATTGATGGGGGCTTATGAGCTATAGTATCAAGTGTGAATGATGTTACCCTTAACAGCCTGGGGGAGTCCGAGTTGGAGCTGTGACACTGTGGTCCTTCTTTGGAAACGCAGACCTCTCTGTGTGAGCAGAGGTTGCAGAAATGAACCCCGAGCAAAGGAATTGATGACCTGCACCCCAGGCAAGGGACGACACCGTGAGGGTCCATGCTGGGCACAGACAGTTATACTAGTATAGCATCTCAGACAAAAATTGCTTATTGATTGCCTGCAGTTAAACTAATGTTTGTAGGCAATCTAAAAACAGTGTGGTACTTTTTACCCCCTACCTCTTTCCCCCTATTTTATAGCTGTCACTATGAAATTGGAAGGAAGCTGCACAAGGCTCAGAGTCATTTGGGTTTTTTCTTTTCAAATGTTTATCTTTTTCCCAGGTTTCTCCTCTCAAAAGAATTCATTCACCAGATAACCAGCCCTCCTGTGATGACCATTGTTATCCTTAGTCAGATTGGTCCTCAAATAGCAGACAATTTGTTATCAAAAGTCACTTCTCCCAGATACTGGATTTGTTTTCACTAGTCTGTGATTCTCTAGATCTTCATCTGGCTAAGAAAAGATTAAGTGGAAACACTGATATTTTAGCAAAAAGCCTGAGATATTGGAGAAAGACACAAGTGATAATTTCACATGAAATTAGGAAATTACAATTTAACTATTATAATCTCTGAGATAGTAGTTGGGAAATTATCTCAGGCTTGGATTTTCCTCTGTGGTCATCATCATCAACAACAATCACAAACATTTCTCAAAAATTCACCCCACGTATAAGACACTGTGCTCCTTAATAAAGATAATAAAAAGAAGTATCAATGAAGGAACCTTTCGGAAATGAAGCTCCAGAAACATATTCAAATGGAAGCTCTTTGAAGGCAGGGACTTTTTGTTTCTATCTTTATCTCATCTTAGCGCTTTACATGTAATCAACATTTAATAAATGTATTTTAGAGTGAATGGAATGAGAAGATAAATGCCAAAAATGATAATAAATTTCAATAATTTCTACTTATTTTTATGTAGATATTGCATCTAAGCACACAGACTGAGCAGATTGATGCCTTTGGGGACATTTAAATCTTTCATACCAATCTCAGTCCAGCACCTTCGATTTTCCATGTCCAGAGATTCCAAATATGCCAGGTCATTTATCCCCTGGGAAATGTCTATCCAGAGCTTTTAACTATCTTTTAATTACCTTTATGCTTTGTTCAAACCAGCTCTCAGCACAGTGTCTGGCTGTAGATACATAGTAGGTATTTATTGACTGGCTTAGACAATAACTGTAGCACATGGTTTCCCCTCAGAGGAAGGGATGATTATCTAATTTAAGATTTGGGAATGGGTTCATTCTTCAATGATTGGTAAATTGATGGTTGATTTATAATCTGGACTATAAATTGGTCAGGATCATAATCTAAATTCCATCTTGGTGTTGAGGTGATGCAAAAAGTGGGGTAGGGATTTTTAAATACCTTAGTTTGGCCATGACTTCAATCTGTGGAGATAACTCAGGAAATGAAAACACTTGCACACTTGGAGGGATTTAGACAGAGCAAGGGCTATCATGCTGATATCCTTAATGGAATTACAAGTGTTTCCACATAGTTCTGTTTCCTAATGGCTAACTCACTGCTCTGACTCATCCAAACTTTTGATGGATGGCAAAGGGAAGTGTTGAATTCAGGTTCAGAAGGACTGAGATCAAATCCCACCCCTAATCACTGAGTGAATATGTGACTGGGGACAACTCAATCAGCTCTCAGAGTTTCATTCTTCTGTAAAAAGGGGCATAATGTTAATCCCACCTAACTCACAGAATTACATAAGGAAAGTTCTTCACAAAACTTAAAGCACTATATTGATATGAGTCTTTATTAAGCTTGCTGTTTCTTTTTTCTCAATAACATTTTATTTTTCCAATTACATGTAAGTAAAGTTTTCAACATTCATTTTTGGAAGATTTTGAGTTTCAAATTTTTTCTCCTTCCCTTTCCAAGTGAGCAAGCAATCTGATCTAAATTATACATATACAATCACTTTAAACATATTTCCATATTTATCATGCTGTGAAAGAAAATCAGAACAAAAAAAAAAAAAAAACACAAGAAACAAACAAACAAAAGATGAAAATAGTATGCTTTGATTCAGTATCCATAGTTCTCTCTGGATGGGGATAGCATTTTCCATCCTAAATCTTTTGGAATTGTTTTGGATCACTGAATCCGGAGAAGAGCTAAATCTATCATTTTTGATCATCGCTTAATCTTACTTTATTGTACACAATGTTTTCCTGATTCAGCTCAATTTATTCTATAACTGATATTATTTCCCTAACTCCAGTTGTTCTAATGTACCACATTAAGTACAGATTTCATTGCATTACAACTTTCTCCCATACTGTTTTACCCATTTACCCCAATTGTACTATCTCCTTAGTCATTTTCCTTTCTTGATACCTCCCCTATGACAAACCCATTGTTAATAAATTGTTAACAATTATTCTCAATACTTTCTCATATTACTAAATCCTCCTGTCTTTTGAAAAGTACCTTTCCACTGGTTACATTTATGGAGTAATTCCCTTTACTATTCACCCCTTCTTTTTTCACTCACTAGTTTCAGAGGGCCTTGAGGTAAACTTGGCATCTACCACACTCCCCAACGCCCTTTCCAAAACTTTGCTCTGCTTGTGTCACTCAATAACCTTTCCAAGTATTGGACTGGAAGACCAACAGACTCAGGATTTGACTCAGGAAGAAACAGTGAAGCTGAAAACTTTATACAACTCTGTCTCCCTTAAATCCAATTCATGTGCAACTCAAGACATCACTTGGTCCTCTTTCAAATGGTGATTACAGACAGGTATACATCTTTGTGTGATCTTATTAGAAGCAACCAATTCTCCACTTTAAAAAAGTGAGTGTTTGAGAGACACAAACTCTTCTGTGGTTAAGGAATGGTGTAATGGACTCCATGTGTTGGAATGAAGACCCAGCAGTGATTGGAGAGCATCCTAGACATCTCCCTTGTAGAACTGTGTTCTGTTTACATAACTGCATGAGGAAGTCATTATCTTTGCTGGCCCTTTTAATTGGGAACAGAAGTGGAGCTACTGAGCCCAGAACTGCGCCCCAACGCATTATTGGCGGTCTCTGGGGTTAAATAGAAATAACTCCCTACCCCTGATGGCTTCACCTCCTCTCTCTCAGTTTGTAGAGTTCTTGGCCTTTGACATCAGCTCTCTGGGCTGCCCAGGAGACTCTTTACTTCAGCGGAAAGAATAATGACTCTCAGTCCCCAGGGGAAAAAAAGAGCATTAGTTTTTCTCCAAAGTTTGCATTTATTGCTTCTTTTCAAGTATACAGTTGCTTTCAGGCAGGGAAAAACTTTAGTATAATGTACCCAAGAGACTGAGTTCCATGAAGGTTATCTAGGATTGTTTTTTTTAATAAAATAAAAATGAAATAAGTTTAATATCTGTTATTCTAAGTAACATTGATCATTTCATTTCACACAGCATATTGGATTTGTTGTGGATGGTGCAATTTAATACACGATTCTAAACTGCTTCTCCTATATTGTTCACCTGCTCCTCTACAAGATTTTTTTTCTTTACTTAAGAATTCCCATTTTAAATTCTGAGCACCTCACCAATCTGATGAAATAGAATTTGTTTTTAGTATTTCAAGTCCCAACCTTTCCAGTTATTAAAAGAACTTTGCCTATAAAATGACATCCTATATCTCACTGCTCTTCATAGTAGTTGTTACTAAGTTGTTACTAAGGGGAGTTGTAGATGCATTTACACATCAGGATCTTTAAAGAACAACATAAAGCCTTCTCTCTTTTAGAGGCCTTCTAGTAGTTTTTTTAATGGTATTAAGCCTTTGTTTGTTAACTCTCTAGGTTTGTTAATTCCCTAGGATTTGTTATCAGCTTTTCCTTAAGAGTAAGCTCATTTTGGACCTCACTGTTCTGTCCCTGATTCCAGACCGATGTCTGGTGTCACAGAGATTGGGTGGACCATGCTCCTACATTCCATTTCTTTGGTCGATTTTATTTTAAAGCTCAATAGTTTTAAAAGCATTATATTTATTACTGTTTTCTCAAAGACCAAACTTTTAAAGATAAGAGGAAACTCCATCTGAATGCAAAATCTCAGTCATTTAAAAACTGTGTGTTGTAGAAAAATTACTGTGGAATCCAGACAACCAATAAGCCAAAGGTCGGCAGAGCTTAATTTAATCCTTCCTACTTCCATCTCCATGGTTGGCTTTCTCTCTCTGCACAAATGGGTACTAGACCAGAAATTCAAAAGACAAATCACCTCTTGGAGGTCAAGAAGAAGGAACGGGAACCACGATAACCAAACTCTGAGATTTATTCACTTTGCATTTTTGTATTATTTCTGAGGAAGTCCCTTCTAGTGCTCACTGTAATGCCGGAGAAACTGAGGCAGGAGAGAGATTAGAGAGTTTTAATATTTTATTAATGGGAGAGTAAGATTGACTGGACAGGACTCTCGTCTCAGATTATCCAGTCAGACAGAGATAAGTATACTGGGACCAAGGAATCCATATTGGTCCCAGGGCTGGAGGACCCAAAGAATCCAGCGTCCAGCATACAGCTGCCAGACGCCATTCTCCAGCAATGAATGGAGGAACAACAACTTCTTAAATACCTTTTTGGAGACAAAGAAGAGAAAGGGAGGGAAAGTTTTTTTATCAGGGAGGGGAAGCCATAAAACCTAAAAATTCCAGAGACAAAGAAGTAAAGATATCATGGGTTGGTCTTGGAATATTCTAAAGGAATATTGTAAACCCATAAAAGAGTCAGGAGAGCTACTCTTTTATCTTGCTCATTTACAACCCGAGAGCGAATAATCCTTAGTTTTACTGGGTCAGAGACAGAACAGTTAAGGAAACTGAGACAGGGAAACTGAGTCAGGACAGTTAAAGAAAACTGTGGCATAACATTCACCTCTTTTTTTTTTTCAGTCCCTACTTCACCTACCCTGAAGTCTCCTTAAAAAAGACTCAAAGAGCTTTCTGGGCTCACTTTCTTACAGGCAAAATGTTTTCCCCCCATTTTTTTTTATCATGAACTTAATAATCAATAAGCAAATTTCAATATACAAAGAACAGAAAGAGGATGATGTAGGAAATATATATACACATAAAATTAGAAACTTACAAAATCATAAATCAGGGATGGGGATCCTTTTTTCTGCTAAGAGCTATTTGTATAATCATCATTCTTTTGGCCATATACAATTATCAACTTAAAGAACTTGAGCAGTGGGAGGTTGTTGTCGCTTTGGCAAAGCAAGACCAAATGATTATGTGGGCCTTATGTGGCCTGCAATGGGACTTTCCACCCCTATCATAAATATAGAGATGAAAGGGATCTTAAAGTTCATCATATCTAAACTCTATTCCTCATTTTATAGATGAGGAAACACAGACAGACAGCATTTAATTGCCTTGCCCAAGGTCATACAGCTAGTAAGCTTCTGAGGCAGTGTGTGTGTGTGTGTGTATGTGTATGTGTGTGTGTGTGTGTGTGTGTGTGTGTATTTATCTAAATAAATAATTAATTCAAGAGCAGCTAAGTGGTACAGTAAATAGAGTGCTAGGCCTGGAGTCAAGAAAATTCATCTTCATGAGATCCTTACTAGCTATATGATCCTAAACAAGCCACTTACCTCTGTTTGCCTCAGTTTCCATACTTGTAAAATGAACTGGAGAAGAAAATGACAAACCACTATCAGTATTTTTGCCTAGAAAACCCTAAATTGAGTCATGAAAAGTCAAACACAACTACAAAATGAACAAAAAGAAAAAATAAATATTAAATTCAACAAAATTCTCTTCAAAAAAAAATCCTATCATTTACAAGTTCTGCCTAGTTTCTTTTTCTTTTCTCTGCGGTATTTTTTTTTTTTATCTTTCATGGTTGTTCTCAAAAAGCTTTCTATTGCCTTTGATATGCATACACAACTCCAATTAATGTGGAAGAGTATTATCTAAGCTCATTTAAGTACTAGACCAATGAGATAAAAATGTAAATATAAATGAGGCTTAAATGCGTCTTTAAAAGTGGAAATTTTTTTCTCCTGAGAATAAGAAATTAATTAGGAAAAGAAACAATTCTGTAACTGCCTTATTGTGCTAACAAATATCTGGGGCCAATGGGGAAACTATTCTCTGAAAAAAAACTATAAAATGAGATTTGTCTCTGAGGTCCCTCCTAGTTCTTAAATTCTGTGTCTTTGTGCTTCAGAGAGGAGAGAGAGTACCAAGGAGGAGGAAGAGAAAGGATCTCTCCTTCTCTAATCATCTGATGGCATTTTCTCTTGCAAGAAGGGTGGTTCTCCTCATCTATAATGCATTTCTCTCCACTCCTTTAATCTCCTTTTCAATATTTAGGGTGAAGTTCCTTAAACTATATGATCTATAGATCATAAGCCCATATGGAAATCACATAATTAAATGGGGGGGCATCCACAAAAATTATGATTTGTTATCAATAAATGTTCATTTGTAGACCTATTTTATACCCACATCATGTAAAAAATTTCTCAAGTAAAAAGGCTTCATGAGTGAAAACACTTTGAGAAACCTGTTCTAAGACAGGTTTAATCTTTTTGTGTGTCATATATCCTTTTAATAGTGTGATGAAACCCAATGGGTCCCTTTCAGAATCATGTTTTTAAATGTATAAATTAAAATACATAGAATTACAAAGGAAACAAATTTTATTGATATAATTATAAAAAAATTAATCCACAGATTTTAGGTTAAGAACATTGGTAGACGCTTCTTCAGGGTCTTACACCCTCCCACCCACCCACATTAGATAGGACTTGCTTTGAGAAAACAAATGAAAAATATCCACTTAGTGGAGAGATATTACGAATTTCTAAGTGTCTAAAGCCAGACCTTTAGAAACTGTTAAAAGGGATTTTATTTTGTTTTGCTCTGTAACATATCTTAAATGAAGGAAAACAGTTTGTCCCAAACTTTTCTTCTACAGTTGTATCAGTATATTGTTTTTTTAAGTTTGTGGCAAAAATATGGCAGAAAATTTATCCTAATTGTTTTGTTTTTCTTATTCTTTTTTTCCAGTAGGAATAGGAAGAGAGATTATAGGGGGAGAAAGTAAATATTTATTATTTAAAAGATTTTTTTTTAATACAGCTTACTTACAAGAGCCCTTGTAAGGGCTGCTTCTTCAAATAAAGATCATCACTTTAGGGGGTGCAACATTTTTTTTTTTAATTTAGATGTAGGGTTTCATGACTGTAGGAACTTTCCAATGTAGGAACTACACAGACTGAATAATCCTTTTAGACTGAGATTGTTTTATATTTTGTTTTTGTATTCCTAGCTCCTAATATGGAGCTCTACATAGCTCTACCTATTGTAAACATTTAATAAATACTTGTTCATTAAAATTAAAAGAAGTTAACTTTGCCATAAGTTTTAATATTTCTGTATCATGTATCACCAAGTTGGCTATGAAATAATGGATTTTTCAGCCACAGGAGCTTTCATTGCTAGCCATTAGATAAGTTGTTAAGGGAGGAAGCCTGCATCATGAAAGGAATCTTCATACTGACAAAAATCACAGTTGTTAAAGGATAGAGGAGAGAAATTTTAGAAAGGATCCTGGACTGGATATCAAGAAATCATGGTTTGTAGTCTTGCTTGTTCCACATAATATTTGGGTCATTTCAACTTTTTTTAGCCTCAGTTTCCTTGTCTGTAAATTAAGAAAAGTTGGATTAAATACCTTTAAGATTCCTTCCAGCCCCATATTTCACAAAACTAAATGGAAATCTTTGGGTATTCCACAAAATAAAGAATCATACAATTAGAAGTGATCTTAGAGGTTTTCCAGAGGTCACCTACACTCCTAATCAATCCCCTCAGACATCTCTGGCCTCTTGAATATGTTCATTAATTGAGAGTCCATCACATCACAAGATAATCTTTTTGAGTTATAATTATTAGACTGTTGTTGAGCCAAACCTATAGCATAATGTATGGGAAAGAGGACAGGTCTAAGAGTTAGAAATTAAAATTACACATTCTGGTCTACTGATATGACTTTAAATCAGCCACTTCATCCCAACAGCATCAGAATCCTCATTTTATATAGAACATTCTCTTCCATCCCTTCAAGTCCCTTCTATGAATCTCTGCCAGGCTTTTAAGATATTTGAAAAATTGTTATCATGTTCCCTCCCCCACCCTCATTTCACCTCACAGATCCTCTTTTTCAAGTGAACATTCCCAGATTCTCCTACTAAAATATGGCAGTCATTGACAACTCAATATAGTGCTCTAGCTATGATTTGATCAGCACAGAATGTAGGAGAAGTATTATTTCTCTTGATCTGGGCATTATACTTTTATTCAGATAATCCAAGATTGCATTAGCTTTATTAATTTTTTTATTTAAAGCTTTTTTTTTTCAAAACATACACATGGATAATTTTTTTTTAACATTGACCCTTGCAAAACCTTGTGTTCCAAAGTTTCTCCCCCTCTTCCTACCCCCTCCCCTAGACAGCAAATATTCCAATATATGTTAATATATATATATATTAAATCCAATATATTGCATTAACTTTATTAACAGCAACTATGTCATATTTTTAATTCATAAGAATTGCAGTTCATTAGCCATCCTTGCCCAGTCTTATTTATAAGAATGACTCCCTGGCTGTTTCCCGTGTTCTGTATTCTTACAGCATTTTTAAACTAAAGGCAGGATTTTACCTTTATCCCTATTCAATTACACATTATTAGCTTTGATCCAACACTAGCCTTCCAAAACTTTTCAGATTCTGGTCCTGTAATCGAGTGTGCTGGCTATCAGTACAAACCTTGTGTCATCAGCGGATCTGATGTCCATGCCATCTATGATGTCAGCCAAGTCCTTGTTAAAAATATTTAAAAGGATGGGGCCAAGCAGTATACTCTATCACAATCCTAGTGACCACCTGCCAACTTGACTTAGAGCCATTAAAAAATACCCTTTGGAATGCTTGTTCAATCAGCTGTAAATTAAGCTAATTGTTCTATCACCCAGCCAACATTTCTCTACCTTGTTCACAGTCCTAGCATAAGAGACTGTATAAATAGCCTTTCTGACTCAAGTTTTACATTTTACAAGGGCAGGAGTACTATGACATACTGGAAAAAAGACCTGGGATTTTATTTAAATGTTCTAGGCTCTGACACTTGCTATTTCTGTGGCTTTAGAAAAATCACTTTTTTTTTTCTGGACCTCAGTTTTCTCACCTATAAAATGGGAGAGAGGGTGGGGGTTGAGCTAGACAGACTGCAGAGTCGCTTCTATCTCTAGATCTGTGAACTCATGATTCATGAAAACAAAGAACCCACAGTAAAATGCTAAGTGTTGAAATGTGTACACAAGTGTTATATGTGCATGAGATGACCACATATTCTTCATTTTTTTTTTTAATTGACTAACTAGTTTGGCTGATGAGGTTCTTTCAGGCTTGGTTAGTACAGCCCGAATCTTCTAGTTAATTCTCCAAAACAAACAAGCCACTTTTATTTCCAGAAACAGATTTTGTAGCTGTAGATAATAGAGACAAAGAACAACATCTTCGTGTTTTTTAGAACTTTAGGTTTCATAAGAGTATTGTTTCATTGGTGGCCACCTAAGAAAGGTACATAGAAGTCAATGAAGTGTCGGATGGATGGCAGACCATTACAGGTTTGTGAGTGGGTCTGTCTCCCATTACTGCCCCCCACTCCAACCCATCCACCATTCAGCCACCAAAGTAATCCACTTAAGGCCCCAGTCCCATCATATCACCATTACATACACACTCTCAGGAAACTCCGGTGATTCCCTATTACCTCCACATCAAATGCAAAATCCTCTGCTGAGACTTCAAATTACCTTTGCAAACTTCCTACACATTATTCACTACCAAATACTCTTTAATCTAGAAATACCAGCCTCTTAACTACTCCAGGAGCAAGACCTTCCATCTTTTAGCTTGAGGCATTCTCTCTGGCTGACTGCCCTGTCCCAAGGAGTCAGATCTTATTGAAATGACTAAATAATAACAACTTTTTGCCTCCACGATTCTCTTTCCATGGCAGTTCTAGCACTAATAAAATGTTTGTGCTTCAGAGCATCCTCACAAAAGCATCTCGACAGTTCGCTCCTATAGGCTGTCAGGAACCTGTCTCAGAGAACAAGGGGATGTAGCCATTCCCATGTTCCTTGTTATCTGCACTACCTGTAGGCAGTCTTTGCTTTCATGGCTTGCTTCATATAGAGATAAGAAGAAGCAAAAGGAAATTACGGCCTTCCTCCTCAGATAAAGTTCCTTACTAAGCACAAAACATAACTTTCATCATACCATATGATTTCATCAGCCCAACAGATTCCACAGCATCATACACAGGTTTACTTTAGGAAAGGGCTAGGGACCATTAGTAGAGTGGTCTATAAGATAAGAAAATTCTTTTTACCATTCCAAGTCAGTACCTCCTCTAAAACATAAGAGTCTTAAAGACTTGTCTAGAGAATAAGCAAATGAAGTGACCTGTCCAGGCTAGTGCATGTAAGTCAGAGACTGGACTTGAACCAACTGGCTTCCAGACCAATTCTCCATCCATTCCACTGTGATTCTTTGTTTTGCTTAATTTCACTCCTTTAAAAAAAAAAAAAAAAAACCAGATTCTTTTTTTTTTTTTCTAACAGAAAATTATTGGGAAGGGACAAGTAATTTTTTTAAAAAAGAGCACCAACAGACTGTTTGTTTTTAAAGAAAAAGTATTACTGAATAGCAGACAATTCTTAAGACAGTAAGGACAGTCTAAGGATATTGTTTCTTTGCACTTAGTAAGCATCTAG
This sequence comes from Antechinus flavipes, assembly GCF_016432865.1. Taxonomy (NCBI): domain Eukaryota; kingdom Metazoa; phylum Chordata; class Mammalia; order Dasyuromorphia; family Dasyuridae; genus Antechinus; species Antechinus flavipes. The sequence goes on along the minus strand of NC_067403.1, from coordinate 70,379,955 downwards.
CAAATTCTTTATTCATTATTTTATTCAGTACATCATAAGATATGATCAATATGAGAAATTCAGAGAAACATGGAAATGTTTGTTTGAATTGTTGATTCTGAACCAAAGCAAAAACAGGAGAGTAATGTACAAAGTGACTAGAGTAATACAAATGAAAACAACTCTACAGGGCAAACAAACTCAGTCGTTGCAGTTAATGCATCTTGGTTCGTGGAAAGAACTGATTAAACACCCTTCCCTCTTCTTGCTAGAGTGGGGCAGGGAGGGAATATAGAATATGGCTCTCTTTTTGTGGGTTAGTTTTGTCTAATACATACTTTTTGTTACTAAAGAGTGTTTAATAGGAGAGGGGGGTGTATCGAGAAATGATTATGGTATTGAAAAGGAAGGGGAAAATACCAACAAAAGCAGCATGGCACATCCATAACTGAAAGGAAAATCACAGGGTCCATCACTGATAATGTATACACATATGTAGGAAGCAAAGTGCCCATTATTTCTGAGCTCTGGAATGTTAACAGATGCACTATTCATTCATTCCCACAAGTATTCATTCATTCAATAAACATATATTTAGTTCCTACTGTAAAAGATACTAAAGAGAGAGAGCATGTAGTCAGGGGTATTTTAGAGCTGGTTTCTAAGGCAAGTGTTAAATTTTCAGTGTGAGCATTCACACCTGGGAAACTGGCAAATGCTAAAAATCATGACTGAAATTATTGTTTTCTTGATTGTTTAGACTTAAGGAAGCATTGGATAAAATGCTAATAATAAGAGATTAAGTTTATAAGTGTGTCCTGTGTATTTTTTTTTCAGAGAACCAATTGATAAACATTTACTGTACACCTCTGTTTATAGGTCATTAAAGTCTGAGAGAAATTTATGAAGAAATTTGAGGGTAATTCAAAGACAACATATGAGAAAATATGAACTAATTCCAAAATAGTTATAGTGGTAGAGAGTAGAAATTGACTTATAGACTCATAGGGTTTAAAGCTAGAGGTACCCTAAAGAGCTCTAACTCAACTCTTTAATTGCATAAATGAGGAAATTCTATCCAGCATTCTTACAAGGTGAGCTATTGTGCATAATGCTATGATTCTTGGCTCTTGAGGAGAACTGAAGAAATATCATGTTCCTCGTTTCGCTGGAGAGGTGGTGAACTATGGGTGTTATATCTGGAATGATTGTGATATAAAAAGTAAAAAACATCAATAAAACTTTCACAGAACAAAAATAAAATAAAATGTATTACACATTTCCCTGCCTCCTTAAACAGAGTATACTGAACAAAATTTAATTCTTCAGTAATCCCTTCACTTCATCATTATGAGCATAAGCTATCACAGGATTGGGGAGATGATCCACAGTAGTAGTGTTTTCAAAGAGCTTTGTTGCCATAAAATGCTATAAAAATGTCAGTCGTTGTTGATGCTGTGCTTCTGGATTGTGAAATAATGACGCCTTTAGGAGCTGCTAAGCTATGGGAGATTGTAGAATCCTACCATGAATGGCCCCAGTCTTTGATGGATTTTGTTCTTCTGGGTTTTTTCTATCACTTCTAAAACTGATCACACCTCTTACCTCTCCAGGCAGCCCATTCCACTTTGAATAATTCTAATTGTTTAGAAGTTTTTCCTGTTCAGTCATTACTCAATCATATCCAACTCTTTGTGACCTCATTTGGGTTTTGGCTGGTTTGGTTTGGGTTTTTTGGTAAAGATCTAGAGTAGTTTATCATTTCCTTCTGAAGCTCATTTTACAGATGAAGAAACAGAGGCAAACAGAGTTAAGTCTCTCGCCCAGAATCATACAGCTAGTAAGTGTCTGAGTCCACATTTGAACTCAGAACTCCCTGACTCCAAAGCCAGTGCTCCATCCACTATCTGCCCAAGACTTTCCTGACCTTTGCCTAAATTTGTCTCTTTGCAGCTTTGGCTGTTGCTTGTTTAGGGAACCTATAAGACATCATTCTTATATGTCAGGCTTCTTTTAGAGGCAAAATGAAACAAGGAAAAGTAGTAGTGAATATTTCCCATCTCTCAGGAGTCAGGTAATAGGCTGTAGCCAAACACATCAAGTTATTTAATCTCTGTCAAGAAACAACCTATGAGTTTTACTAAGTCCATATAGCATGCAAACTATAAGTCCAGTGATCTTGACTTCAGTACAGAACCCTAAAGACATTGTTAATGGACATCTAGAAAAATACAAAATGATTTCAAAGAGCCAGCTTTATCAAGAACAAATCATGTCAAAATAACTTTGCCACTTTTTTACACAGTTACTAAAATATTAGAGAATTCAGCAGATTTTAGCATTTAATAAAATATATCATGCTAATCTTGTGGAAAAGATGGAGAGAAGTGAATTAGACCATAGACCATCGTACAATTAGAGGGACTAACAGGCAAAACTAGTTGAGAATTTATCACTGTCATAATGTCAGTTTGGAAGGAGGTCTCCCCTGGAGTGCTCCAGGGATGTGTGCACAACCCTTGGGATAATGAAGATTTAAAACATCAATGTCAGCTTTTCATACACAAAAAGCCTACCTCCTCTTGCTGACATATATACTCTAAGAGGCAGGATGGTATGATGTGGGTTAGCATGGCACAGCATGGCATGAGATGAGATGGAATGGCAGAAAGAACACTAGAATTGGTGATAAGGAAACCTAGGTTTAATTTCTACTCTTACCATTTCTGTAACCATGAACAAGTCACTTAACTACTCTGAATGTCATTATACTCATCAATGAGTAACTTAGTTTAGATCAGAAAATTCAAACATAAAATATACCAGCTTAAGCCAGATTTTTAAAAATGTAATTGAGAAATACAAGTAAACAAAAATACAATAAAACATAAATAATGTTAATATGTGGTTTTCTAAGCCAATTTGACAATAGGAGGAATCCATATAGATACATATATATATATACCCATTTCTACTTGACTTTGACACAATTGCTCTAGACCAGGGCTTCTTAAACTTTTTCTACTTGTAACCTCTTTTTGCCCAAAAAATTTTCATGTGACCTTAGTATATAGGTCCATAAAATAGGTATACAAATCAAACATTTACTGATAATAAATCATAATGTCATGACCCCACATTCAGTTATATTCCTCCATAGGGGGTTGCAACCTACAGTTTAAGAAAGTTTGTTCTAGGTGATTGTTTGAAATCCTGTGAGTCTGCTTCTTCTGAGTCACCTTTTGAGCCCAAGTCTTCCATGATTTTGCTATAGCATCCACCCAAAGTGCATCTTTCCAAATTGTCATTTGGGTCCCCTACATTTATTCTTTCATATACATGCATCTGTTTTATATTTACATTTATGCACATATATAAAATGTATACATATACACACATATATATATATACATGTACACACATACATTTGTATGTATATTTATGTGTGTGTGTGCATGTGTATTCTGCCTCAAAGCCTGTATGTTTGTTCTGTGCAGCCATTTCTGACAATTATCTCATGTATATCTGTTATCTAGTGGAAGAAAATCCCAGATGATTAAAAAGGCCCACTGGAAAAAAAAGACAATCCTATTTTTCCTTTCAGTAACTCAATCTGATAAGTGCCTGCCAAGGTTTTCAGCAATGACAATCTTTTAATCTTTGGCTTGTCCTTTTAATAATAATGAGAGTAATCACAAAGATTGTTATTAACTGGTGAGATAGACTGGGACTCACTTTAGTTTCCCAACTTTTTCCTTCTAACTTTTACTTCTTTCAAATTCTAAGCTACAGCTCCCAGAGGAAGAGAGATGGAGGTTATTCTAACGGTCAAAAGCATGGCAAGGTCTCCTAATTCCACATATGGTTAGGGTGTAGAAACTAAGCAGCAAGGGTGGTTGATTTATGAAATCTTGGCTATTTTGATCCTGTCACAGGGTTCCTCTTTTATATTTTCTTCTCAGACAGGGGTTTGTGTGAGTCTTCTCTAGTTGAAGACCCTCTATTTCTCTTAGAGTTTATCTATTGTCTTCATCCAGAACACCGTATGACCAAGACAGGAAGCAATGTGTGCCATTTATCTCCATTCTTCTGGGAGAAGAATGAATGAGTAGACTCTAGATGCAGTGGTCCTCAAAGTGTTGTCCAAAGAATTGTTGGGGTCTCTGAAACCCTTTTAGAGGGTCTACAAATTTAAAATTATTTTTCATTTCTAATGTAGTAAATAGCTATAAATATAACCCATGTGAACAAAAACTCTTGGATAGATCCTCGATAGTTTTTTACCAACATGAAGATACTGAGAACAAAAGTTTGAGAACCACTGCTCTAGAGCATTGCTTTTTAATCTCCATGAGGTCTGTAGAAAATTCTTAGTAATATCAACATAAAATAGGTATATGATTGCACCATGTCAGATCCATTAGAAAATTTGTAGACACTAAATATTAAACAGAGTTATATTTACAAAGTTATACAAACAGGCTCAGCTAGGTCACACAGTGAATAGATCATTTGTCCTGGAGTCAGGAGGACCTGAGTTCAAATTCAGCCTTAGACATTTACTAGATGTAGGACCCTAGGCTAGTCACTTAATCCTGATTGCCTCAAAAGAAAAAAATCATACAAACACTTCCTCACTCTGGGTCTATGGTTCTTTGAAATGAGAGAGTTTAACTAGATAATTTCAAAGACTCCTTTCAGCTCTAAGCTTCAAGTTCTATAGCACGTAGAGGAAAAAAGAAATAATTTAGTAGGAAAAGCACTGGAATGTGACTGATTAGGAGCAAAGTCTACTTTCCTAATAAAGGTTCTATCAAAATGATCCTAGCTACCAAATAATATATGTGTACATATATGTATACATTTTATACACATGCATTATTACACATATATGTTTATGTATTTCTACATTTAGTATTATATTATTTATATTATATGTGTGTGTATGCAAATAAGTCATGTAGATGGTCCCTGAAAGTATTTGGCTTGAGAGAATGAAGCAAAAAATCTAAGTAAAGGGAGTGGAGTCTTGAATGAAATTGTGTCCTTGGGTAGGAAGGAAGTATGGCGCATTTCAGTCAGTTAAGTAAGTTGCTGAAAGAGCCTGTAATTTTTGTAATCCAGAATCTAAGTAACAGAAGAGATGGCCCCAGAGAATGAGGGGAGAAGAAGGTCTGATGGACATCTTGGCTTTCTGCCTTAAACTATACATGCCAGTTCTCCTGTCTCAAGTTACACATCTTTCAGTGAATATATAGCCTTATGGGGGGGGGGGGGGGGGGAGAGAGAAACCACAATAGTACAGCATTGGGGGAAGTTTATAGGGAACTAAAACTATACACGTTGGGTAGCAATTTAGGATAAAATCTTTTATGTCAATGAAAAGGACATCTTTGTGTTTTCCAAGATAACTGGGTAAACTATGGCCAAGAAACATAATTAAGGTAGGGTAGTCAGGGCTTTGTTCCAGGGCAGTAAGAGAGCCTTGCAGTATTGGGATCGTCTCCCCTCTCTCCATCCCACTTCTGTGACATTAGCCAGAGGGATGGCAACATCCCCTGTCTGCAAGCCCCTCCTTCCTCTTCTTAGAAACTTATGATCACACCTCAGAAAAACACTTTGTTCCTCCAGGTGCAAGAATTGCAGTTATGACTCTGATGTCCCACTTCGATATCTGTTCACTGTTTCACTTTCTCAATTCACAAACTGTGTAAGAAATCCTGTGTATTTTAAGAAAATTATACCTTAATAGATCTAGGAAACCATTTTCTGAACTTTTCTATGTATTGTTTGCCTTCTTCAATGAGCGGGGAGGAAAGTAGAGAATTTGAAACTCAAAATTAAAAAAAAAATAAAAGTCAAAAAATGTTTTTACTTATAATATATAATTAAACATAATGCGTATAAAAATAAAATATTAAATTAAACTGTTGTATGTAATACATCCTCTATCTGATACTAAGTGTTATGGAGATAAGTCAACTACTTAAATAGCCCTTTAAAACTCAGCTCCTAACCTAAGACCAACTACTCAACCTACACTGAAAATGAGCCTGCCTGGGACAGGACTTCTCAGAAGACAGCCCCTATCTGAAGGCTTTCTGGTATTTTATCATACATCTCATTAGCTTTTGAATGTAGCATTACACCTGGGACTAGGGACATTAGTCACTAGGTTAAATGACTTATCTAATCAGTGTTTCTGAGATAGCACAGTTCCAATGTAAAGTCCTGTTTGTCTTTGGTAAGGAAGGAAAAGTTCAGCCTATTTATCTCATTAGGGAAGCTGGCCAATCAGGGATGAGACTGTGGTTCACAGGTTCCAGTTTGAGATGCTTCAAGTCTAAGATTCCCATCTGCTCATAAATTTAGAAAAGAAGGGAGTAATCTGCATGTAAAATGTCAACAGTATCATTGAGGAATATAGATTGTCATTCACAGAGAAAGAGAAAAAAGCTCTGGGGAGAACAAAAGTGGCAACTTTTTCTGTAATTATTGATGCAGGTCTGTGAACAAGGATTTCTATTTATTGGTTCTGGATGGTCATTGTAGGTTTGTGGATTTTATCTTGAAACTGTTTAATAATTCATTTCCGAGAGCATTTATTAAGCACCCACTATGTGCCGGACACTGAGGTTATAAAGAGAAAGGAAGGAGCCCCTGACCTCAAGGAATTAGTTTTCTATGTGAGGGATCCGGTCCAGGTAGTCAACAGATGGGCAAGTAATTAAATATGAAATCCATCAGGTATCAGGTAATTTGCAGCAGTGGACTTGTGGAGGGCACTGCCAACTGCCAACATCAAGAAGGATTCTTGTGGGAAGTGGGACTGGAGCTGAGTCTTAAAAAGGGAGAAAGGCACAGGTTTGAGGATGGCTTTTGAGGGGACAGCCAAGGAAAAGGCAAAGTGTCAGGGGAAAAAAAAAGGATTTTGGGAAAAGGAGACAAAAAGCCAATGTGGCTAGGATGTTGGATGCAGGGGAGAGAAATGATCTAGGAGGGAGCCAAAATGCAAAAAAAGCCAGATGAAAGAGTCGCTGTTTTATCCTAAAGGTAAGAGGAAGCTGAGGGAACTTCTTGAGCAAGACCACTGCCGTGGTTGGAGCTGCCCTTTGGCATTCCCAGTTTAGCAGCTGGGCAGAGGATGAATGGGAAAAACTGGCTACAAGGAGACCCATTAGGAGGCTGCATCAGTGGTTGAGATGAGGAGTAAAAGGGGGTTGTGAGAAGCGGCTACATGAGTGGAGAGAAGGGAGTAGCTGCAAAGGATGCTAACAGTCAACAGAACTGGTTCATAGTTTGAATGGAGGCTAAAAGAAGCGTAGAGTGGAATCTCAGATTGTAAACCCGATGGCAAATCTCAACAGAAACATAGAAGTTGGGAAAAAAAGATGAGTTGGGGGTGGGAGGAAGGGGGTCCATGAAATCTAGTTTATATTTTTTGAGTTTTAATTGCCACAATTTTCTATAACATTCACATCAATAGAGCAAATGACCATATTTTGGAAAAACTTGAGGGAGGAGAGGGAAAGGGGAAAAAAAAAACATTTATTAAGCACTTACTGTGTGGTAGGTATTTTGCTTAGCCCTTTATAAATATCCTTTCATTTGATACCTTGAGAGGCGGGTGCTATCATTATCATCCCCATTTTACAGATGAAGAAACTGATTCAGGCAGAGGGTAAGTGACTTGTCCAGAGAGTCACACAGCTTGTGTCTGAGACTGGATTTGAACTCAGGACTTCTGGACATGGTAGCATGATTCTCACGCATGACTTTCAAAGCAGTTTTCCAGTTGTCTGCAAACCCCCTTTGTCACTTCCATCCATAGTGCCCTTAACCTGAAGCTGGGCGCCCATGGGCTTCCATCATAGAACAACTTTGGGAATTGCGCCATCTAGCGACCTGTAGAGTGCTAAGTGTTATGAGATTTTACTTAAAGTACCAAAATTACAATTGTTATTCTAGAAGGAAAGTATTAAAATCTGTTTGACAAAGGAAACGTAAAGAAATGAGAATTTGATATTTTTCCTTCACTCTTTGCTTCTAGTCAGTCCTATTCTGATCTGTCATAGAAACAATCAATTAATCAATATCTGCTCAGCACCTACTAGGTGCCAGGTTGTGTGGGGGTCACACAAGCACCCAGATCGAAGTGATGTTGTTCACGGGGTCAATCAGCCCTTGCCAACGAGGGAGAGAGAGGAAAGGACAGATGTGTGCAGGAGGGGTCTGGTTTTTAAGTGTGTAGGTCTTGAAAAGTGAGAGTCTTAGGTAATAAACATTTTATGGGCAGTAAAAATTTCTCATAGATAAGGACTTGGTAAGCACTATTCTAAATGACCTGTGCTTCTTATATCATTTTAATCCATAGTAATAATCACAATTCAGCGTAAGGCAGGTTATAACCATTCATTTGTCTTCATAACATGAACATTGGAAGGACTATTTTTCCCCTCCACCCTAGCCCTTCATACCATTTAAAAACAGACTTTGTTGGGACTCTCAGAACCGTGTTTGTGATAACATTTGGCTGGAAACTATTAAGTGAAGGCTACATGTTGTTAAAAATGCTATAAAGAGAATTCTCAGTCAGGTCTGGGTGGAATTAGATGGCCTCTATAATCCCTTCCAATTTTGTAAAACTGTGACTTTCAAAGCAGTTTTTCAATTGTGCACAAATGCCCTTTATCACCTCTTACCTGGCACTGTGTCCCAGGTAGCTCTTTGTTGTATGGCCATGTTTGTATCTCTTGTAACTCCCAAGGGAAAGAACAAAATTAAAGTAGGATTAAAGGGTCAGAGATTTAGCCCTGGAAAAATCCTAAGAAGTAACCCAGCCTACCCGCCGCTTCTTTTAGAAGTAAAAACTACGGATCAGGGGAATTAAATGTCTTGCCTTGGTGTGTGTGAATTCATTTTTTGTTATTTCCTATTCCAAATCTCCCTCTCTCCTTCTCACTCCCTGACCCACTGAAAAGACAAAAAAAAAAATTCATTTCCAAAATGTATAGTCATACAAGACAAATAATTGCCTTGCTAATAAATAGCAGAGTTAGGATTTAAACCTGGGTTTCAAATCCTGTGATTAAATAGAATCAGGGAATATGAATAGCATTTGCTTCCAAGATCACTTCATCTATTACAGTATCCTAGGAAGATGAAAGTTTTGTTGTATTTAAATGACTCCATGCTTTGTGGTGATTTCATAGTTTTTTATTGTATAGCAAATTTAAGAAAAACTTAAAGTTCTCTTTTACAGTTGTGATAGGATTAAAATTCCAGAATTAAAACCCCAAAGTTGAAATCTAAACTTAAACCCTTTTAGAAGAGAACGAGCTACCAGAGGGTGTGGAGAAATGGGGAAGACTTGCTTTTGGTACTGGAGGCACCCAGGCACATGAAACATGTCAATTTGTGTTTTATTTTATTCCTGCAAAATAAAATTAGCCTCCCAAATCAAGAAGAATAAATAGCCTTTGAGAAATCATTCTCCAGAGCTTTGCTCTAAAAATACCAAGAGCCAAAGGCTCTTGGATGCTAATGTTGAGAGCAAAATAGAATTGAATGTCTGTGAAATGTCAGAATAACCCAAGATGCTGAGAAAGATATGTCCTCTAGTACTGTATCTTTACAACACATGCATTTTCCTCATCTCTATTTTCCTTTCTCTCATTATATTACTACTTCCCCCTCTCACTTTCTCTTTTCTTGCTTCTTCTTCTTCCCTCACAACTCTTCCTTTCTCCCTCTTTCTCTTTCTCCTTTCTTTTTCATTCACTCTCTTCTTTCTCCCTCCTCTTCTTCTTTGTTCTCCCTCTCTTCTTTGCCCTTTCACCGTTTCTTCTTCCCTCCCTCCTCTCTCTTCCTCTTTAACTCTTTTCCTTTCTTCCCCTTTCCCTTCCTCCATCTCTTGTTTCCTCCCTCTCTCCTTTCTTCCTTCCTCACTTTCTCTCTCTTTTCCCCCTCCATCATCTCCTGCTCTATTTATTCTACTCTTGCCCCTGGCCCAATAGGCTCCAGAGAGGAAAGTAAAGTAGGTGACCTTACATAGCCCTCTCTCACTCCAATTTAATTCACCTGTATGTCATGGCATCCCCTTCTAATATCATGGTCTTCTTCAAGAACAAAAGACATACAAATGCACCAAAACATAAGCGTTATAGGGAGCAGTACATAAAGAATTACTACTGTCCATCAACAACCAGCCAGTGAGTAGTTTACGTTAGCATTTCACTCAGTTTTATGATCTGTGGTTGCTTTCTTCAATAAGGGCAAGGTCCTCTTGCCCAGTATCAAGGCGACTCACTTCCATTCCACTAAGTCCAAGTGAGGAGAAGTACACAGTCATGTGAAAAGTGTCTCAAAGTTAGGAAACTGTACAAACTAAAGAATGCCTCTTTTCTTTTTTTAATTTCTTTTCACTTTCCTTGTACAAGATTAGAAGGCACAAAGAGGCCAATTTCAGAATTCCCATTTTAATTTTTCTATTGTACCTAAGCCATACTACTCGGATGAACTGATCACAAATCAGAGCCCACTGGGTAAGACTTTTATTTGATCTTCTGGATGCAATAGATGCTTCAGCCATAATTAGAGTATTATCTTGTGTCATAAATGTACTTAGGGAGTTCTTGATATGCGTCTTATCTATATAATCAAACTGAAACATTTTCATAAAGGAAGTTGGCAGTAGACACGTAAGTTAGAAGAATATATTAATAAAAAGAAAATAAATTGGGAAGGGATTCAAACTACTAGATTGTAAACTTCATTGTCTTCTTCAATTTTGCATATCCTGTAGCATAGCACCAACCATAAACATCAAATAAATATTTGTTAGATGAAGAAAAGGATGAATTTTTATTTTTCTTATCTGTAAATCAGAGGAAGATCATGAGGTTCATCACTTGTGCCTCTCTCATTTTTTTGGCCAAATAGTAGTTGTCAAAACCTGATAGAACTGTGAGAAAAGTTGTCAAAAACAGTCTTTTTTGTGTGTGTGAATTCATTTTTTGTTATTTCCTATTCCAAATCTCCCTCTCTCCTTCTCACTCCCTGACCCACTGAAAAGACACACAAAAAAAAATCATTTCTAAAATGTATAGTCATACAAGACAAATTTTCCCATTATCTATGCCAAAGAAAGAGTTATTAAGTCTTTCAAAGTTGATTATCATTAATTGTAATGTTGCTGTTACTATATAAATTGTTCTTCTGGTTCTGCTAGTTTAACTTTGCATCAGTTCATACAAGTATTCCCAGGATTTTCTGAATATATCTTCTCCATCATTTCTTATAGCACAATTATATTCCATCATGTTCACATACTATATGTTGCTCATCCATTCCCTAATTGATGGATATCTTTTCAGGTTTAAATTCTTTACCATCCCCACCACACACACACACACACACACACACACACACACACACAAGTTGTTATAAATATTTTTATTCATGGGTCCCTTTTCTTTTATCTCTTTGGGCAATACACATGGTAGCAATATTACTGGATCAAATGGTATGCAGTTTAATAGTTTTTGGGGACATAATTTTACATTGTTTACCAGATTATTTGAACTAGTTCACAATTCCAACAACTATAATACTATTAATGTAACTCCACCCCTCCAGCACTTGTCATTTTCCTTTTTTGACATTTTAGGCAATATAATGAATGTGAGATGGAACCTCAGAGTTGTTTTAATCCACTTTTTTTTTTTTGGCAAGACAATTGGGATTAATTGACTTGCCCAGAGTCAGACAGTAAGTGTCTAAGGTCATATTTGAACTCAGGTCTTCCTGACTTTAGGGCCAGTATTCTATCTACTGCACAAGCTAGCTACCCTTTAATTGACATTTTTCTAATTATTAGTGACAGAGTATTTTTATATGACTATTGATCATTTTGATTTCTTCATCAGCAAACCATTTATAACCTTTGACCATTTTCACATTGAAAAATATTTCTTAATCTTGTAAAATTGATTCAATTTCCTATTTAAAAAAGAGATGATTTTTAGAGAAATTTGCTGACATGATTTTTTCCATTTCTATGATTTTCTTTTAATTTTAGCTGCATTGATTTTGTTTGTGTAAAAACTTTTTTGATTTTATGCATTCAAAATTATTTATTTTTACCTTCTATGGTCCTTTTTATCTCTTATTTGGTCACAAATGATTCCCCTATCCATAGATCTAACAAGTAATTTCTTCTCTGTTCTCCTAATTTTCTTATATCAGCCTTCTATGTCTAAATCATGTGCCCAGTGTAAGTTTATCTTGATATATCATACAAGATGCTGATCTGTGCCTAGTTTCTGATAGGCTACTTTCCAATTTTCCCAAAAGTTATTCTCTACTTGTGAGTTCTTGTCCCAACAATGGAGAATTTAGGGTTTTCAAACACTATGTTATTATGCTTCTAAGCTTCTGTATGTTATGTAGCTTAAGTTGTTCTTCTGATAAAGTTCTCTGTTATTTACCCAGGACCCAAATTGGTTTTATGAGTACAGTAGCTTTATAATATAATTTAAGATCTGGTACTGCTAAATCTCTTTCATTCCCATCTTTTTCATTAAATTTCTTGATATTCTTCCAGATGAAATTTTTCTAGCACTATAATATAATTATTTGTCATTTTTATTGGTATGATCCTGAATAAGTATATTAAAATTAGGTAGCATTGTCACTCTTATTATATTGGCTTGGACGACTTAGGAGCAATTAATATTTCTCTTATTATTTAGATCTGTCTTCATTTCTATGAAAAGTGTTTTATAATTGTATTCATATAGTTCCAATATGGCTCTTGGCAGGTAAGCTCCTAAGTATTTCAAACTGTCCATAGTAATTTTAAATGGAATTTCTCTTTCTCTTTTTCCCTGCTAGATTTTATTGGAAATATATACAAATATCCATGATTTGTGCAGGCTTATTTTATATCTCACAGCTTTGCTAAAGTTGTTAATTATTTTAATTAGCTTTTTAGTTGACCATCCTGTCATCTGCAAAACCATTCTATTATCTGCAAAAAAAAAAAAGTAATAATGTTATTTCCTCATTACCATACTTATTCTTTTGATTTCTTTTTTTCTTGTCTTATTGCTATAGTTATCATTTTCTAGTACAATATTGAACAGCAATGATAATCATGGATATCCTAGCTTCATCTCTGCTCTTATTGAAAAGCTTTCTAACTTATTCTCATTATAGATAATATCTGTTCTTGATTTTGGATAAGTACTACCTATCATTTAAGGAAAATTCCATTTATTCCTCTGGTTTCTAGTGTTTTAACAACTATGAATATTGTATTATGTCAAAAGTTTTTCTGCCTCTTTTGAGAAAGGTCACATGACTATTTGTTATTAATACTCTCTATTATGCTTACAGTTTTCCTAATATTTGACCCAGCCCTACATTCCTGTTTTAAATCTAGCTCATAGTGCATGAGCTATGTGATATATTGTTATAATTTCATTGCTAGTATTTTATTTAAAATGCTTGCCTGAATATTTATTAGGAAAATTGGTCTTTGATTTCTTTCTCTGGATTAAGTATCCAATATTTGTATCATAGAAAAAATTTGGTAGAATTCCTTCTTTTCCTAATTTTTTTCAGCTCTAAATCTATGATTCTCTGAATCTAAGTCTGAAGATCTTTCTTCTGCTGCTTGTTATGATATGTTGAGGAGTTGGGGTATCTTGTCTCTTGTGTCATTGTCTCAAAAGAATGAAGCAAGCCCAAATCACCAAAACCTTCCTTTCAAAAATCTGTGAATTGATCTCTCCGTTTTCTTCTTTTTAATTACAGGAGGAAATGAGCTAAGGAATCAATCCTTCCATCTTAACTGGGCTTGGATTTCCCTAGAGAAAAAGCATTATATCATCAATGAAGACTCCAAATTCTTAGAAGTAACCCTCAAGCGCAGAGGATACCTGAAAGAGACATCCTTTATCAGTATGTGACTTCTCATGGGTTGTTTGTGATGTTGTAGGAATCTGGAAATCCTTGCTTCCAAAATTCCAAGAAAAAAAAGACTTATTGTTTATAAAGTTGACTAGTGGCTGGTGGCTGGTTTGGATTACAATTGACCACATAGTCTTAAAGACTGGGGAAAAGCTTAAATTCCCTAATTAACTCAATTCCCTTTAATGAGCACTTATACACCTATTATGTTTCAGCATTAAATAATGCTTATTACATGACAAATACTGTGCTGAGCACTTTTTTTTTTTTTACAAATATTATCTCAACTGATCCTCATAACAATCCTGTGAGGTAGTGCTTTTATTATTCCTATTTTATTGTTGAGGAAAACATAAATTAGGTGATTTGCCCAGGATCACATAAGCAGGAAGAATCTGGTGTGTTTCTTTACTTCCTACTGGGGAGGAGAAGAGAGAGATCTATGTACAAATTATCTATTAAAATGTACAAAATAATTTGTAGAAGAATAAAAACAACTGGAATGAATTAGGAAAGGTCTCCTATAGGAGATAATACTTGAACTGGACTTTAAAAAGAACTTGAATCCCCAGAGGAAATGGTAAGGAAGGAAAGACTTTCAGGCATAAAAAGTTGAATCACTTTCAGTCTGTCTGACTCTTTATGACTTTATTTGGGGTTTTCTTGGCAAAAAATACTAGAGTGTTTTTGTTTTTTTTTTAAGTTCCTGCTCCACATCACTTCTCTAATTTACTTTACAAATGAGGAAATTAAGGCAAACAGGATTATGTGATTTGCTCAAAAGTGTCTAAGGCTAGAGAGGAACTCAGGAATATGAGTCTTCATCACTCCAGACCTAGCTCTTTATACACTGCACCAGCTAGCTGTCCGTACATGAAAGATTAGATGGAATGTCATGTATGAAGATCACTAAGTGGATTTAATTAGACTTTTGAGGGCATGAGAAAGAGTAATATAAGCAGTGTGGACTGGAGTCAGATGGTAGTGGGTTTCAAATGCCAGAGGAGTATGTATTTGATTCTAGACATAATAGGGAACCCAGGTTCATGATGGTCTATTTTTGCTCCTTGACAATTATTGGCTTGGGAGTGCCAAATACATCATCTAGTTCTACACTTTTCTCCCTCTTTCTGTGAAACTCTATTCCTTTCCTGATAAACCACAGCTCAATGCCATGTTTTCTAGCAACACAGACTGTTTATCTCCTTCATACCATGTTCTGCAAATTACTTCCCTTTTTATCATAGCTCAATATCATTTCTTCCCTCTCATTTGCCTACTGACTAAACACCTGTATCGATGACTTGATCTCCCTTATTTGGGCATTTTCCATCAGTAAAACAGAAAAAACACTGAATTTGGAGCCATCAAGTCCGACCTCATCTTTTACAGATGAGAAAACTGAGTCTTGTCCATGTGACACAACCAGTGTGGGAGGGAAGTTTTGAATCAAGGTCTTCCTTGCTCCAAGCCCAGCAATCTCTACCCATTGTGCCTTCCAACTACTGCATGGGACTCTAGCCTAGTCCTTCCATATCAGGTCACAATCCAAGTACTCAAATACAGTTTTGAAAAACAATCAGTATCGAGCTTCCTAATCTGGAAATCATTTCACACTGCATGGCCCTCAGGAGCCTTTTTTCCAGGGCACCAGATTCTCTAGGAGGCAAAGAATTTGACATGACAAGGGCCCATTAATCTCATTCCAGTAAAGCATTTGATAATAGCTGGTGTCAGGCAGTAATGAAGTATGAAATGGTGAGGTGGGATTCTGTGCATCATTAAGCTCACAGTGAGAAATTAAAAGGAAAACATATCAGTGGAGAAGGCCTAGGAAAACTGACTTGAGCACCTGGGGCAAACTGCATCTAGCTCAGGTCTTGCTTTGTGACTCACAGAAAGCCCTCTTCAGTACTTTCTCACATTGGAAGGAGAATAAAGCCCGTTATATTATTCCTTCTCTTGTATTGACTGTTCTAAAAGTTATGGTTTATCCAGTGATTCTTAGCCACATTTCTCAAGTCTTCTTTCCAGAATCTAAGAAAAAAAAAGTGAAGGGGGAAAAAAAGCTAGCTTTTCCTCTTCCCAGTCTTCTTCTTTTTTATCATCTAGAATTTATATATCTCTTTAAGGTTTGTAAAGCATTTTATGAACATTTTCTTATTTTATTTTCATAAAAACACTCAGAGTTAGTTGCTATTATCCCCATTTTAGAAATGAAAAAAATGAGGCAGACAGAAGTTAAATGCATTCTCCAAGGTCACACAGAGAATACGTGTAAGAGTCTGAATTTGAATTCAGGTCTTCTCCAACTCTTCTTTGGAATTAGGAGATCTAATTTCAAATCCTGTGCTTGCTGCTGATTAGAATGATTATGATAATGATGATGATGCTGGTGATGGTGATAATAGTAATGATGCTGATGATAGTAATGATGATAGTGGTGGTGATGATGATGATAGTGATTAGAATGATTATGGTGATGATGATGGTGGTGGTGGTGATGGTGGTGGTGGTGGTGGTAATGATGAAGTGAGGAGAAAGAGGAGGGGAAAAATATGAAAAGCCAAAAATGCTACACAAAAATTAGTCATTAATGTTATTACCATTTCCTTTTCAGCATCATAGCTTCCCAGAAAGTAGAACCAGAAGGGATCTTACAGGTCACCAAATTAACCTCTTTCACTTACCTGTAGGTATTCACTTATATTCCTTAGTCAGTGACCCTAGAAGAGGGAAACAATATAATACCCTCTTAATGGGTAGAATGACACAGGTTCAAGTACCAGTTTGGATATTTAACAGTTCTGTAATCTTGAGCAAATCACCTAATGTCTCTCAGTTTCTTCATATGTGGGAAATGTGAATAACAGGGTTGTCATATAGAAAGCACTCTATCAATGTTACAAAAAGTAAATCTGTTAGAGATTCATGTCTTGAAGAAATCAGCCTTTCTTTGGTCATTTCTGCTTTATCCAATTAGTAAATAAATTAACTATCTAGTAATAGAGACCATGTTGAAAGAAAAAAATTTTACACCTCAATCAGGCATTTAGAGAATCCTCTCTCTAGAGCTAACAGAGACCTTAGAATTAGTACAGTTAATAGAACACCCTCATTTTCCATTGGCTCATGTTCACAATTTTCTTCAGGTATTGGAACCAAAGATGGGACAGCACAAAAGGACAAAGATTTCAAAGGAAAACCCCAAAAGCAGGTTCAGTTCAATCCTGGCCAGTCTACAGCCATGTGGAGAGTGAGGATTATTTCAGATGGCAAATATGAGGCTTCGGAGACCTTCCAGATCATTCTTTCTGACCCTGTCATGGCTGCCCTGGAGTTTCCAAAGATGGCAACTGTTGAAATCATTGATCCCAATGATGGTACGTAGTGTTAAGCAGTGTATTATAGTAGTTGTGTTATAGTAGTCTTTACTGTGTCTTCCTCCAGCTTCCATAATTCCCATTTAGCTCTATAATTATCCAAGAATCATAGACTTGGAGCTACAGAAGATGTCAGAAGTCATCTAATGTCATTATTTTACAGATGAGCAGTTGGGGAGGCAAGAGGGTGGCTCACACAGTTTCAGGCAGCTAGCAAGTGTCTGATAAATCAAATTCCACCTCAGACACTAACTAGTTGGGCAGCCCATTTACCCCATTTGCCTCAGTTTTCTCATCTGTAAAATGAGCTGGAGAAATTGCAAATCACTCCAATATTTTTGTCATGAAAACCCCAAAATGGGGTCAAGGACAGTCAGACATGACTGAAAAAATTACTTCACAACAAGCAAGTGTTTGAATCAAATTTTAAACTTGTCATCCTGACTGTGAGTCTAACACTCTATCTACTACATTTCCCATCTCTAATTAAAGTAAGCATTTCCAGGCTTCCATTTTGTATGACCACTGTCGTATGTGAAGTAGGGTGTATACTTCAAAGGATCCTTAAGCTTATCAGTGTGGTTAGTCCAATCCCTAGTTCAGAGTTTTATTCATCCATGTTATCTTAATTTCTGTGATTCCCTTCCATATTCTGCACAGAGGAGCCACAACCCAATATGTCTTCTCATTTTTCTAACCTTCTCACATGCATTTGCTATTCTCACTCTTACAAGATATCTAACCCTTGTAATTTTCTTGGTCATACATGTCTTTTGGTGATTCTTTTTATGTCACTTTTTTGCTCAAAAAATCTCAAGGATCATATCTAATGATCCTTCTTATGCATGCTTCTTATCCCTACAATGCATCGCTCCATTGCCATTGCCATCACCATTACCAGTGAAATTGCTACTGGGTCACCTGCAGCTTCAAATCTTCAGGAATGATGGTAAGTCATGTTTCATGGCACAATTAATGTCCTTAAGACATGTCCTGAAGACAATTTCATCAAGATGAGAGTTCTCACAATCCATATACATCATAATCCATCTAAGAATTATAGTCTTAGAGAGTCTTAATCTTAGGCTCTCCCAAGACTCAGAATTGCTGTGACACAATTGTCCTAAGTAATGATTAGTGTCAGAAGCCTGGTCTGAGTCCTGGTCTTCTTGACGCTGAGTCCAGCATGCTATCCAGCATCTTTCTCTTTAGAATCAAGAATATTGATGCTAATGAGATGAACATTTATGACCCTGAGCAAGTCCAGGTCAATGAAAGTGCTGCCCTGTTTCCCATATATGATTCATCCTGGTCTCTCCTTCCCATTTAATTCTAGGTCCACCTCAATGTTCATCTACAGTTTGTCCAAGTTATATGTACTAATGGACTAAGTCCAATAGGCTGCCTGTCCAACTGCATGTCATAATGTGGGCAATATATCTTCCTCATCCTCCTGATTTTTCATGTGTGTATTGCTTCTTTTAAATGGTTGTAGTAACAAAATTTCTTTTGTTGACTTCTTTTAAATGGTCGTAGTAACAGCACTAACAGAAATCATATGATTATCTCAATAAATGCTGAAAAAACCTTCGACAAAATACAGTACTCATTTTATTAAAAACACTAAGAAACCTAAGAATAAATGGAGCATTCCTTAAAATCACAAGCAGTAACTATCTAAAACCATGAGTAATCATTATCTATAATAGAGATAAGCAAGAAGCCTTCACAATAAGATCAGGAGTGGAACAAGAATATCCATTATCACCACTAATATTTAATATAGTTCTATAAATCTTAGTTATAGCAATTAAAAAAAGAAAAAGAAATTGAAGGAATTACAAAATTATCATTAAACGAAACTAAAATTTTCTGCAGATATGATGGTATACTTAGAGAACTCTAGAGCATCAACTAAAAATTACTTGAAATAATTAAAACTTTAGCATAAACCACATAAATCATCAGTATTTCTTTATATGACCAACAAAGTCCAGCAGAAAGAGATAGAAAGAGAAATTCCATTTTAAAAAGTAAACAATATAAAATACTTAGGAGTCTACTTGTCAAGACAAACCCAGGAACTATATGAACACAATTACAAAACAATTTTCACACAAATAAAGTCCTATCTAAACAAGTGGGAAAATATCAACTCTTCATGGATAGGCTGAGCCAGTATAATAAAAATAACAATTCTGACTAAGCTAATTTACTTATTCAATGCCATATCAAAATCATATCAATGCCAAATCATCAAAAAATTATCTAATAGAGCTAGAGAAAATAACCAAAAAAAAAAAAATCATCTGGAAGAACAAAAGTCCAATCACCTAATATCGAGAGAATTCATGAAAAAAACTACAAAGAAAGGTGGCCTGGAAAAAGTCAGATCTCATATAAGATTATAAAACAGTAATCATCAAAACTATCTGATACTGAGTAAGAAAGTGGTGGATCAGTGGAATAAATTCGATGCACAAGGCATAGTAGTCAATAACCATAGTAACCTAGTATTTTATAGACCCAAAGATCCCAACTTTGTCACTGTTTGACAAAAACTGTTGGGAAAACCAAAAAACGACAGGACACAAACTAAGCAGAGACCAACATCTCATACCATATACCAAGAAAAGATCAAAATGGTACATAATTTAGACATAAAGAGTGACAATATAATCAAGTAAGAAGAACAAGGAATAAGCCACCTATCAGATCTATGGAGAGGGAAAGAATTCATGACCACACAAGAGATAGAGAATATTATTAAATGCAAAATAGATAATTTTAATTATATTAAATTTAAAGGCTTTTGTACAAATAAAACCAATGCAACCAAGATTAAAAGGAAAAAAAAAGCTGGAAAACAATCTTTATAGCATGTGTCTTTGATAAAGATCTCATTTCTCAGTTATATAGAGAGCTGAGTCAAATTTCTAAGAATACTAGCTCCACTTGATAAATGGTCAAAGCATATAAACAGGCAGTTTTCAGATGAAGAAAACAAAACCATCTATAGACACAAGAGAAATTGCTCTAAATCACTTTTGATTAGAGAAATCCAAATTAAAACAACTTGAGATATCAATTCACACTTATCAGATTGGCTAATAAGACAAAAAAGAAGAGCGATAAATATTGGAGATGATATGGGAAAATCGGGACATTAATGCACTGTTCATATAATTATGAACTGATTCAAACATCCTGGAGAGCAATTCGGAACTATACCTAAAGAACAACCAAACTATGCATACCCTTTTATCTAGCAATGCTACTACTAAGTCTCTATCCAAAAAAAAATTATAAAAATGGGGGAAAGATTTACATGTGCAAAAAACTTTATAACAACATATTTTATATGTTTTACTTAAAATTTATAACAACAATTTTCATGATGGCAAAATACTGGAAACTGAGGAGATAACCATCAATTGGGGAATGGCCAAACAAGCTCTGGCATATGAATGTAAGGGAGTATTATTGTTCAATATGAAATGATGAACTGAAAAACCTGCAAAGATTTATATGAACTGATACAAAGTGAAATGAGAACAAAAAAAATTTTTTGTACACAGTATCAACTATGATGATCAACTATGAATGACTCAACTCTTCTCAGTCAATACAATGATGTAAGACAAATGCTTTTGGACTCAAAAAGGAAAATGCTATTCATATCCAGATAAAGAACTGATGGACTCTAGATATACAACTTTACTTTATTCTTTCTGGTTTTTTTTTCTTTTGATCAATTTCTTCTTTCATAATTGTGACTAATATGGAAATGTGTTTTACATGATAGTACATATATAAACTGTATCAATCTGCCTATAATCTTCAGAAGGGGGGGAAGAAAAATTTGGAACTCAAAATCTTGTAAAAATTAATGCTAAAATTTTCTTGACATGTAACTGGAAAAAATAAAATACTATTAAACATTCAAAAATGAGTAAATAAATGGTCATAGTTTTTTTTTTTTTTATTAAAGAAGCAATATAATGTTCTGAGTCCTGGTTCAGTCATACAATTTAATTGGTCAGTCAACAAGCATTCAAATATTAAGCAGTAAGTATTTTGTGTCAAATACTTTGTTAGAAAGTAGGAATTCAAAGAAAAGCAAAAATATTTGTTTACCATTTCCTTCTCCAGCCTATTTGACAGATGAGCAAATAGGATTAAATGACTTGCCCAGGGTCTTATAGCTAGTGAGTATCTGAGGCACATTTGAATTCATGAAGAGGAATCTTCCTGACTCCAGATCCAGCACTCCATCCATTTCTCCACCTCATTATCCAGCAAAAACACTATCCCTACCCTCAATAAGCTCATATTCTAGTGACCAGAGAAAGACAATATAAGATACAAGCAGACTTAATGGATGCTCATCTCAGAAGGAAGGTATTAGCAATGGAAAGGACCAGAAAAGGACTCAAGCAAGAAAGTGGGATTCTGGATAGCCAGGAAACCATGAAAGCTAAAGATCCAAAGCAAAGGGTCAGAGTATTCCAAGCATTTATGACACTCAGTCCAAACGCACAAAGTAAGGAGATTGTGTCACTGAGTGAAAGTGGATCATAGAGTGTATGAAAAAGTTAAAAGTAAGGAGACTGGAAGGTTAGAAAGGAACCAAATTGTGAATGGTCAAACAGATGACTTGACTTCTGATGCTGTGAAAAGTAGGGAACCCACTGGAGTTTGTTGGAAGGTGGAGCAAGGGTCACAGGAGAATAATATGACCCTCCACTTTAGGAAAATCACTTTGAGAGCTGAAAAGAGAACGGATTGGCCTGGGAAGAGATTTAAGACAAGAAGGCTAATTAGAAGGTTATTATAAAAGCCTTCCCCCTAGATCAGCACATGGACTGTAGATCCTCTAAAGCAATGATGTCAGACTCTAATAGAAATGGACCTCTCTAGGAATATTGACTTGGAAAACCACAAATTAATATTATTTATATTTTATATTAAATATTATTATATTAAAATATTATTTTGTTTAACATTCATTTGGTTCAGCTGCACTTGGAGGCTTTACTGGCTGGAAACTTGGATTCTGAATTTGACGTTTCTCCCCTAAAGGACAACATAGACACAAATAGGTCATCAATGAGATGTTTAATCAGAAAAGGAAGCAAGGCACTCAGAAATTAAAGTGAGAGATCTGGATGGCCTTTTAAAAATTCTGAGTGCAAGAAGACAGCTCATGATTCAAGATGCTACTAATATATGAATTTGTTGCTTGCATTTTGAGCTGGTAGATTTTCTTCAAGCATAGCTTCATATAGTCTCACAAATTTGTTTTTCAAAATACAACAAAATTTTTAGAAGTTTTCCTTCTAAATTTTTCTGCAGAAGTAGCTTCTAGTTAAGGTTATTTCCAGGACATTTGTTATTATCCAAACTGAGCAAAATATCCATCCTCAGATAACCACCACCTTTCAATGTCATTGACTGTTTATTATCCATATGTTAATTGTGAAAATCAGTCCATCCCAGGTTTTCCACTAGACAGTGGATGAATGGCTTTTGACGGTCAGAGACCAATCCACAACTTAGGTTTGTGTCCTCTAGCCAGCTAGCACACAAAAAACTCTCCATAAATTCAAGCATATGAATGTCAATACAACGTCTTGTAAATCTTCAAGAGCAAAACTTTCCAGAGGGACTCTGATGACATTAGAAGTATGGCTTTTTCACTATATAAGTATTTATAATCTCAAACCACATTGTTGCTGAAGATTTATCGCACAGATACTGGTCCTGGTATCAGATGGAGAAGACTGGCTCAGGATCCCAGAACAAACTCTGTAGACTAAAAGGAGTGTGTCCTTCATCTGAAAGTCCCCAAGTCATTCATTGGCAATATATGAATTCTCTTTGCTCACTATTCATTTAAAGTCCAGCTGGCTGTAATTCATCTCTACAATAATTCAAATCCTTCCATAAAATTCCCAAGATATGATAGTTGGGCATTTGGTTTTGTTTTCACCTTTTAGAGACACAAGGATAATATTTCCCAAATAGCTATTCATGTAGAAAGCTTTAGATGGGAAACGTTGGGAGATGGATAAGAGAACTTGGTTACCTTCCTCATAATGATGGAATTAGCCCTACCAATCCAAGATAGTGAGAGATGACTTATGATAGCTGACATCCTTCAATACAATTTCTACAAAGAAGAGAAATCTAGAGCAAGGATCCCAGTACTTTGGGAGGACATTCCTATGCCATCTTTAAAGAAGGAATAGATAGGAATCCAAAAAAGGGGAGAGATGGGCAGAGATGGTTTGCAGTCCATTCCACTGGAAGGAAAGCAACACTGATATTACAGAATCATTGTAACATCTAGTTTTCCCCTTAACATTGGGGTTCACTTTTTACTGATACCTTTAGTTGTTATACCTCCATTCATTTATGAAGAGATCTTTCCCCAGCTTCTCTGTCTATTGAATTTTTAAAGACAGAGAAAAAAAGCAGTTTAGAAAAACAAAACTACTATGTTATGAGTTTATGTCTCACAGAATGTGCAATTTGCCCCACACATAGACTTTCCCCTGTACAATGAAGGGTGAAAATTGCATTTTTATAACTCTCCTATAGGCTCAAGATTGGTCATTATATTTGCACAACTCTCCATTGCTTTTTATTATTCTTTCAGATTTACATTACTGTAGTCGTTGCACATGTTGTTTTCTCAGTTTTGAATATTTCACTTTGTATCAGTTCATATATGTCTCCCCAATGTGTCTCTGAATTCTTCATCTATGTCACTTCTTATAGTGCAATATCATTTTATTGTATTCATGAATCTCACTTTGCTTGCCATTTCTCAATTCATATTAAAATCAATTTTCCATTGGCTTCTCTACTAATGATTTCATTTATTTATTTGCTTATTTATTTATTCATTCATCCATACACTCATTTATTTATTTATTTGTTTGTTTGTTTATTCATCCATCCATCCATCCATCCATTCATTTGTTCGTTTATTTATTTATTTATTTTTGCTGAGGCAATTGGGGTTAAGTGACTTGCCCAGGGTCACACAGCTAGGAAGAGTTAAGTGTTAAATGTCTGAGTCAAATTTGAACTCAAGTCCTATCCACTGTACCACCTAGCTGCCCCCTGCTAATGGTGTTTTAGTAAGAAATATTACCAAGATAGATTTTCATTATCTGTGCTTCTCCTTTTATTTTTTTTTTAACCACGATCAAATAGTGTTCTGAAAAAGGAATTTCCTTAGTAGTTCCCTGATGTTCCAAAAAAACTAGGATCACAGAGATGCAAAATAAAGACAAAAACACATCCATGGAGAATTATGACTTTGCATCCTTAACTGACTTTTTGTTCTGACTTAAATTCATTTACATGCTAACCTGGAAAATAGCTTGGGGTGATTGAATCCTAAATCAATTAATTGTCTGGGACAGAGGACTGGAGTGTCTTACAGAATGAAAAGAAAAGCCTCAGGGCATTCTATCTGCCAACCCCCCCCCTTTTTTTTAAGAATCATGGCTATGACTAAAGAGCTGGTATCCTGATTTCTAGCCACTATATTCTAATATAGAGATGAACTAAGCCAAATCAAGACTGTTCTTTTTATTGTCCATTAAATAAGGAATAGTTTTTGTATTTTTAATATAGTTTCATTACATTTAAAAATATAAAAATCATTCATAGATGAGAAGTGATTTTTTTTAAAAAGTCTGAACTGCATTTGGCCCATAATTTATTGACCCATTCTCTAATAGGCTACAGCTGAAATAACCCAAAAGTCTTCCCTCCTCTGGCAGACTAAAGGCAAAAATAAACATTGTGGGAACTCATAAGCTATGGTTTTGAGGAAACATACACCCTGTAACCTGCAACAGCTATTCTTGGGGCCCACATGTGGGGAGAGAAGGAAATATTAGTAGGAGAAAGTAATATTAATACATTCTTGGCACTGAGTTATATTTTGTTATATTTTGTTTTTCTAATTCTTTCATTTGTTATCTCTAGAACATTGGGGACAGGAACTGTGTCTTCTCCTTGTTTAGTATTTCCCAGTAATGAACGTCTTTATGAATTACTGCTGTTGAAAAAATAAGAACCTTATAGCCAACTTTCTGGTTGAGCCTCTTTGAATCAGCATGATCTTAAGATAGTTCACTGGAAAGTCAATATACAAAGTCTTTTCATTTTAGTATAATCTGGCAGAATTTGCTCTTAATTTGCTTGCCAGTTATTTTATTTATTTGTGGTGTGTGTGTGTGATAGAGAGACAGAGACGGAAAGAGACAGAGAGAGACAGAGACAGAGACAGAGACAAAGACAGACAGACAGACAGACAGACACAGACAGAGACAGAGAATAGACTCTATTTAATATGGCAAGGACCAACTCAGCTAAGTTGAGATTTCTCATACCATGTAACGTCCATAACTGCACAAGAGTATCTATTAGGTACAGAAGAACTTTTATTTGATTCCGTAGAGAAATGTTTCACACTAATAAAATCGTGGATCTGTAAAGTATTGTGTAAAATATAATTAATCACTTTGAACAGGTCTGGGTTTATACAACCCTTCACACACAAAAATAGTCTTTTAAACAGAAATAATCTGCAAAGAATTCTCTTTTTTAGAGTCAACAGTTTATATTCCAAAGCCAGAATACAGAATAGAGGAGGACATTGGTGAACTCTTGATTCCCATCAGGCGGTCTGGAGATATAAGCCAAGAACTCATGGTACTCTGCTCCACACACCAAGGTAGGCTGTTCGAGTAGTTCAGGCTTGTTCTTATATAGGGATTGTAGTTTTGAGCCAGAACTAACCCTGAGCAAAATTAGAAAATGAGAGCTCTTCAGCAATCCCTTCTCCACTCTTCTCCGGGTCTCTCTTCTCTGGGCTATATCTCCTACTCCCAACCTGTCCTCATCACATAGTCCAAATGTATTTTTTCAGGGTGTTCTTCCTTTAGTGCTCTGATACCATGCTGACAAGTAATCGTAGCATCATAGGTCTAAAGTTTGAGATTAATTTAGGAGTTATTTGTCTAATCCCTCATTTGTTAGGGGAAGAAATCTACCAAAGTTATGGAAGTAGAAGAGCCAGATCCTAGGACTTAAGTTAAATTGAAATTTTTTTCCCATTGTACCATGCTACTAATTTGACAAACTACATTTTAATTCATGTTAATGTGTCAGTGAGAGAAATTTAGCTTTCTTTACATATTTTACCAGGGGTCTTCCAACAATAATTCTCCTTTTTTTTGTTGTTCACTTGTTGTTCCAACTTTAAAATATACATAGCATTTTTATAGCAATGTAGAGTTGATTATGTAATTATTACCATAAATTTAGAAATTTTCCAATACTTAGAACTATCCCAAAATGGAGTAGGTTTCCTTTGGAAGTCAAAAACATCTACTCAGTAAATGTCTTCAAACAAAAGTCACATATTGGGCATATTGTAAAAATGGTTGTTTTTTCCAAGTATACATTATTCTACATATACCCTGAGGTACTTTTCAATTATGAGATTCTCTGATTTTAAAATAAAGACTCCATTATGCAGGCTACATCAAATATCTTCAGCCATTCTCCAATAATTAATAACAATAGGCTGGTACTATTGTTGTTGTTCTTTAATCATTTAATCATGTCCTACTCTTTGTGACCCCATTTGGAATTTTCTCAGCAAAGAAAAAAAAAAGTTTTGCCATTTCCTTCTCCAGTTTTGTTTAGGGTCACAAAGCTAATTAATGTCTCAGGCCTGATTTGAATGCAGGAAAATGAGATTTCCTGATTCCAGGTCTGGCATTCTATCCACTGCACCACCTGATTGATTCTAGTTGTTGTTTTTTTTTTTTTTTAAATAAACAAAGAAAGTAACAGAGAAGGGGGGAAATTTCAACTTCTGTTACATAAACAAGCCTATTAAAGAATGAGTTGATGATTATCATGGGTTAAGTGTACTGAGGAAGAGATTTAATGAAGATAATAAAGAGAACCCAACTTGGAATTTGCTTTGGCTCTTGGCCTTGAGTAATATCATATTTGATGGGGACTTTTTTTTTCATGTGGAAGCCCTCTATCAGCTAATCAGAGCCTCTGCATCCAACATTCTACATGCTCTGTGAGCAAGGAAAATGGGAAAGTTTATCCTCCACTTTATAGCTTTCCTTCCCACATCCCATCCCCATTCTCAGTTCTAAAAGTCCTTTCAAGTCTTCTATTGCTCTCTCGTTCTTTATGGTGCCATCAGAAAACCTGAGTTCCTGACAGGAATCATTTAAAATTCAGAGTTGCAGAGGTCATTTGTTCTTTCATCAGGGGACTGTCAAAGCTTAAGGCTCCTTCTCCCTCTTTCCTTCTTTTCTTGTGTACCGAGGCACAGAAAATCTAACAAAGTAATAGAACTTTATGTCTCTGGCACATGTCTTCTAGTCTCTCTGGACATTTTCTCTCTAGCCTTTTACTTCCCCTTTTAGCAACTTAGCCTGGTGGAACCTGTGTCCAAGGGTACCAATTAAATGATTGTTTCTGTTACTTCAATTCCAATGACTAGATTTTCATTACTATCTTCTGTCCAGAAAACTTCCCTAGAGAGACTTCTGTTGGGAAAGGGCTGTCGTGATAGAGAAGTTTCAAAGAATAGTAAATGTAACTAGTAGCAGCTTTAATATTCCATGATTCCTTCACCAAAATTTAAAAAAAAAAAAAAAGTATAATTATGGACCAGATTGGACTAAGCTGAATAAGCATCTTATTCTAACAATAAGAATAAGCTTCTTGAGGACAGGAACAATTGCACTTTTCTCTTTGCATGACACCATTTACAGAGTTTTCTTAGTGAAGATACTGGAATGGTTTGCCATTTTCTTCTCTCATTTTATAACTGAAGAAATTGAGTCAAAAATAGGTTAAATGATTTACCCAAGATCACAGTTAAGTTCCTGAGGCTAAATTTGAATTTGGATTCTCCACATTCTAGACCTAGCACTTTTAAAATTCACTGCACTATCTAGGCACTTATTAAGTACTTAATAAATGCTTTTGTTTGTAATGGTGGTAAACCATTGTTATAAAAACCATTTGTAGTTCCACTTCTTTCTTCCTCATACAGGAACTGCCTCAGGCACAATTCCTTCCACTGTTTTATCTTACTCTGACTATATCTCCCGACCTGAAGACCACACCAGCATCCTCCATTTTGATAAGGATGAAACTGAGAAAAGATGCCGAGTGATCATCATTGACGATTCCCTCTATGAAGAGGAGGAGACCTTCAATGTGACTTTGAGCATGGCAATGGGCGGGCAAGTTGCTGTCAGATATCCTAGCACCAAAGTCGTTATCCTAGAAGATGCTGATGATGGTAGGTTTATTTGTGTGTCACTTTATCAAACTCCTTTGGATTAACAGGTTTCCCTGGAACATTAATCCCATCGGTCAAAAGTAAACTGAGCTCAAGTTTTCCTAGTAACCTAGATTTGGAACTAGAAGGTCATCCCACTTATAGTACAGAGGAGGAAAACCAGGGCAAACAGATTAAATAACTTGTTCAGGATAACGCAGTGGGTAAGCCCTCTGTCATTGTTCAGAGATTTTTCAGTCATGTTCAACTCTTAGTGACCCCTTTTGGGATTTGCTTAGTGAAGATAATGGGCTGGTTTGCCATTTATGTCTCCAACTCATTTTAGAGTGATCCCTTTTAGGGTTTTCTTGGTGAACATACTGTAGTACTTTGCCATTTCTTTCTCCAGCTCATTTTGGAGTGATCCCTTTGGAGTTTTCTTGGTGAAGATACTTTATTACTTTGTCATTTCTTTTTCCAACTCATTTTATAGTCATCCCTTTGGGGGTTTTCTTGGGTGAACATACTGTGTAGTACTTTGCCATTTCCTTCTCCAGCTCATTTTACAGTGATCCCTTTGGGGGTTTTCTTGGTGAAGATACTGGACTGCTTTGCCATGTTCTTCTCCAGCTCATTTTATAGATGAGGAAACTTGGCAAACAGAGTGAAGTGACACCTAGGATCGCTCAGCTACTAAGTATCTGGGGCCATATTTTAACTCAGAAAGATGAGTCTTGTTGACTTTAGACCCAGAGTTCTGTGCTGCTTCAAAGCTTTGGGGATCCTTAAATTTGTGAGAGTGGATATTTTATCCACTAATGTACACTCATATACACACCATAGACAACCAGCTCTTTGAGTTTATTTAGGGAGATGAGATAGATAACAGATACACAGTCTATTTTCAGGCTTGTCCCAAGCCTTTCCAGTTTGGTAGGACCCACCAGAACTTGGCTTCCTCTGGCAGAAGCCTTCAAGAACCCACAGTAATCTCCCACTTTCCAGTGAGGCACTGCAATAGATGTAACACCTTGCTTTAATTAACCTAACATTGTACCAATAAAGTATGAAGCTATGCTGTGACTTTGCCATATTAGTAAATCAAGTAGAAGTTGAGAAGTTGACATTCCCCAGCTGGGCTGGCTAATTTATCACCAGCTAAGCTGTTCCATACAATATCCTGTCTTTGGAAAAATTATGATAATGGCTGAAGGGAAAGGAACAGATTAAATATTTCTCTCTCTGTCTCTGTGTGTGTGTCTCTCTCTCTCTTTCTCTCTCTCTCTTCTCTCTCCTCTCTTTTCTTCTCTCTCTTTCTCTGTCTTCTCTCCCTTTCTCTCTTCCTCTTCTCTCTCCTCTCTTCTCTTTTCTTCTCTCTCACTCACTTTTTCTCTTTCTCCTCTCTTTTCTTCTCCTCCTCCCCTTTTTCTTTTTTTTTATTACAATCTCCTTCTACTTCCCTCCTTCTCCCCCTTTCTTCCTCCTCCTCTCCTTACCTCTCTTTCTCTCTCCTCTTTCTCCTCTTTCAGGGTCTTATGTAAAGTGGCCATGTATCCAAGCTTGACCTTCTTGACAGCTGACCTACCTTGACTTCATTTCCCTCAGTTACAGAGTACTATAATTTTCACGTTATAAAGTCATCATTCTACCAAATTGGTTAGAGTAGTTTCACTTCATGGAAAACATCCATCAAGTACAGAGTGGAGTCTTCCAATCTCCTTCCTTTACAATTAAGACAGAGATGAATTTTCTGCAGGAAAAAAAAAGAAAAAGGAAAAAAAGCGCATGTCAGTTTTTGGTGAGATTTCCATTACCCTTGGATACCCTTGCCATGGAATATCAATGAAATAATAGCATCATAGAATGTAAGAGCTGAAAGTCACAAGCTTAAAGTCACATTTTATAGATAAGGAAACTAAAACCCATAGATTTGATGAGTGTTTGGAATTTGGTGAACTAGATGGTCTTTGTTAAGCATGTTATGAGTTTTCACTCCCATTAAAGCACTTTTTTTTGGTGTCTTGAACTCAGAGCTGGGCTACAAAAATGTTGAACAAGCTGTCCAAAAAAAAGTATACAACACACCTTTAATTTTAACCTGAATTGTTAATGATTTCTCCATCATTTTCTCAAATCCAGACAATCAGAAAAACAATGACTCAAACCCTGATTTGTAGCAATTTCAATTTCCCAGATGTAAATATTTGCATTAAGAATTTAACATTTACCTATCAAAGGAACCAGTTTAAACCGACTCCAGCATTCCCTTATCCAAACTCCTTTTTTATACATTTGGGAAGTCTATGGACCCCTTCTTGAAATATTATTTGTAAATGAGTAAAATGATGTAGGATTGCAATGGAACTAACTATAGAGAGGTGCCAAAATATTTTCAGAATAGGTTCACTGACCCCAAGTTAAAATCTCCTGTTTTCAAGCAAACAAACATGATATAACAGGAAAAAGAAATTTGTCTTATCAAGGGAGATGGGATTGGTTCAGTGTCCACTCTATCACTTGCTTCCTTTGTGATTTTGGTCAATCCAATTAACCGGTGCGGGATTCTATTTTCACCTCTATAAAATGAACTGACTTAGAACTAAATCCTCTTTAAACTGACTGCAAAATCTAACATTCTATGAATTTACAGCTTTTTTGCCTGTGATTAAGAATACTGCTCACACTGCTTTTCAAGCTAATAAAATTATACGTTGTTTCCTCTAGAGTCTAAAAGGAGAATCCAAATAAAATCCACTTAACTGTAATGACTATTAACTTAACTGAAAGTTATTGGTATATCGTTCTGTGGTTATCTCCAAAGTGATCCCTGTTTGTTCAGTAGGAAGGAAGATTAAAAGAAGAGTTGTCAATGGAAGAAAACAAATATTAAGTATCTACTATGTGTCAGGCACTATGCTAAGCTCTTTACAATTATTATCTCATTTTATCTTCTCAAAAACTCTGGGGAAACGGTGTCATCGCCATTTTACAGTTGGAGAAACTGAGGCAAACAGAGGTTACTTGACTTGCCTAAGGTAACACAGCTAGTAAATGACTAGGGATAGATTTATACTCAGCCCTTCCGAACAATAACAATAGCTAAGATTTATATAGCCCTTACTTTGCCAAACACTATGCTAAGCTCTTTACACTTATGTCACTTGATTCTTGCAACAGCCCTGAGAGGTAGATACTATTATTATCCACATTTTATAGATGAGAAAACTGAGGGAGAGAAAGGGATTAAATAACTTGCCCAAGATCATACAGTTAATGTGTCAGAGGCCAGATTTGAACTCATCTCTTCTTAACTTTTCTCCCAGCACCTTTTCATGCACCATCTGGCTATATCTGCCATTGGGAAAAACATCATGGAAGAAGGGAGTTGTAATTATATCTTATAAAGATAAGCACTTTTCCATAAAAAGGAAACAAATCCTTGAATTAAGACAAACTTAATTAGACATTAACCACTTTGAATGATAAATGTTTGCCCTAATCCTATAATAATATCAATATATCAACAATATCAAATAATAACATCAAAGCAAAAGGACCCGATTTATAATCAGAGCTGTAACTATTTTTATGCCTAGGATAATCAGAGGAATTCAGAGGAAGGGATGTAAATGCTGGGAGAGGAAGCATCTCCCGGGTTTCTATGCTGCTGAAACTCACAGACAGGACCAAGCAAAAGAAGGGGCTCATCTGGAATCCAAGTTGGGGCTGGGGGGGGAGCAAACTTTAAAACAGTGCTTCAGCACACTCTACATTTTGGCACTCCAGCTAAAAGCCCCAGTCATGTCAGCCTGGTTTACATCTCATTAGCAGGACACCCTGCTTGGTGCTTGGGCTCGAAGCAAGCTAAGGCACAGTCCCTTTTCTCAGACAGCTTTCCATTTAATGGAGAATGGGGAGCGGGGGGGGGAGAGATGCACACCGATCACATACTTTATCATTACCGTTACGCTGTTGGTAGAAAACCAGGGGAGCCTCTCTTGTAGCAAAGCTTAAATAGAGAAAGAAAAAGAACTTCAGCAAAAGTCATCCATAATCCACCATGTCTGATAGTTAATGTGTCATAGCCATGGACTCCCATTTCTGCACTGTGAGAGGAGATAGTTGCATTTTCTCAATGCTGCTCTGGGGCCATGCTTGGTCAATGTAATTACACAGCATCCAGTTTCTTTTTTTGTTTTTCTTTCAGTTTTTTTATTGTTATTATCTTTTTGATTCTACTGACTCCATCTGTTATCAGTTCATATAAGCCTTTTCAAGTTCCCCCGAATTCTTCATATTTCCCATTTCTTACAGTCTCTTTTCCATCACACTTACGAACCACAATTTGTTTAGCCACTGCCCAATCAACTTTGTCCCCCTTTACCCCCCCACTCCATTTTTTTCCACAATAACCTCTCCCTCCCTTCATGATTAATTAACATGTCAACTCTTCCCTTCCCTGGGCATGCTTTCAGGAAAGATCTGCTCTATGCTTTCCAACCCAATTGGAAATGATTTCTTCTTATTTGTTTTTGCACTTTATCATCATCACCATCATCATCATACCTGACTCTTATAAAGTACCTACTATGGGCCAGGTGCTAAACGCTGTATAAATATTATCTCATTTGAGCCTATTAACAACCTCTGGGAAATGTGTTTTTATTGTCTCTATTTTACATTTGAGGAAACTGAGGTAAACAGAGGTTACCTGGAGTACCAGGATCACACACACTAGTGCTGTCTGAAGTAACTGAAGTCTTCCAGATTTCACCTGGTACTGTATCCACTGAACCGCCTAGCCATGTCTCTTGTGTGAGTCCTGATTTCCCCAGAATCATTGTGGTCTGTGTTGATGTCTCTCTTCTGCCTGACCCTAATTAAATGAAAGTACCCTGAGAGAAAAGACTTATGTCCCCAGGGCCTAGCATGATGTGCTACTAATGAGACGCCTCCTTAAAGCTTTTTTTTAAATTAAAACATATTTTAATATTTCTCACCATAAACTTTAAGATAACTGGAGGAAGTAATTCTCGAGACTGCTTCCCCAAAGTGAGGTCAACCAAAACAGAAAGTTAAATTTTTCTGGGTTTGAAAGATTCCTGAGCTTCTTTCCCAGACTTTTCTTGACATTCCTTGATTTAATATAGTCCAAAATTACAGAAGCTGCTGGAAGTTTTCCTGTAGATACGGAGCCAAGCCGAGCAGGTAACTCTGGGGGTCCTGATGGGGATTATTAGTCTGGGAGAGACCTTTCCTCAGAGAATGGGCTCCCACTTCCAGCTGTCATAGCCCGAAATAGACAAGAGAGTATTGATTAAATGCTGTGCCAAGGGCTCATTAATCATCCGGGCCATAATATATCTAGAAGACTAAGGTAAAGTGGGAAGATTAAACAAGGAAAGGTACGGGAAGTGGGGAGCTTGACAATGACAAATGAAAGACAATTCTAGAACCAATCAAAAAGTCGCAGACAAGATTAACTTTGGGATAACTAAGCCCGATGTCTTATAAATGGTGTACAGTAGTGTGTAACATTTTAATACTCTCCATGATGCACTGGGAATGCCTCCCTCCTTTAAGGATAGAAAGGGGTGGGGATTCCAAGGAAGCTGTCTGCAAGTCCAATATCACAAGCTAGAGAGGAACTGCAGAAACATAGTACCCTCCTTCCTCCTCTTTCTCTCCCACCCTTCCTCTGTCCCTCTCTCCTTCTTTCTCCCCCCCCCTTCTCTCTTCTTCTATCATTCACTCCCCCTCTCTGTCCCCCTCTTCCTCTCCCTCTCTTTTTCTTTCCCTCTTTCCCTCCTTCCCTGCTCTCTCCCTCCTTCCCTGCTCTCTCCCTCTTCCTTTTCTCCCTCCCTCTTCCCTCCCTCCTTCCCTCCCTCCATCTCTCTCTCTCTCTCTCCCTCCTTCCTTCCACCCCCCCTCCCTTAGCACCATCTTGGCAAATGAGTTAAAGCAGACTGAGGATGACCAACAGGCTCCAAACCCATCAGTAAGAGGGTTGTTTACCCCAAGCATGTAAAGACCTTTCCTGATAGGACAGGCAGATGAAAACAGTCTGTTCCAATGGCCCTGAAGGCAGCTGAAGCAGGTTCCATGTTATTCCCAGAGCTTAGTAAGACATCAAAGATCTTAAGGTTGCCTCCCAGACCATCACCAACCATCCATGCTGTTTGTCTTTCCATTGAACTTTGATGATGGGAAGAGAGAACAAGATGGACAACTTTGTGCAACTGTACTTTATTTAATTCCAATTCATGCACAAGTAAAAATATCACCTGTGATGTCATTGCTTCTCTTCAGAAATGAAGAATGAATAATACAACATTCCTCAACATTTTTCCTAAAGCCTTCTTTTTTGTTAAATTAGAATGCTTCCCTTTCACTTCTCTATGCAAAGCCAATGGGGAAAAGTTACTCTCCTAAAGGCTCCACAAAAGCTAAACAGAACCACGAGAACAGTTTATCAGGTGTTCACTTGACATTGAGAAGCATACTTAGGCTTGAGCACCTGAAACCTGACCTGAAGAGGCTGAATTTTGTAATACCCTTCCTTGCCTGTCTCCATGCCCCTTATCTCTTATCATCGGAAGACTCATGTTCCTTCAGAGCAGATCCATAAATTATGGACTTACCTAATTCCTCTGACTGGCTACTGATTAACCCTAATTCAGCAAAATCCTGCTTTTTATTGAGGCATTTGTGACGGTACAAGTGCAGTTGTCCTCATAATCATAGCATTGTAATGATTACAAAGGAACAACAAAGGAAAAAAAAAACAAAGGAAACATTTATTAAAGAAAAAATACCTGATTCACAATGTCTGTAGCATTCTCCCTGGCAATACACCACATCTCTTTTGAAATGAAAAAGGAGAATTTCATTTTCTGCTCTCAAGGACTGTTACTGTTATTTTAGGTACTCAGATTTCAGCTTTCTTTCAGGAAGATTTTTTTATTTACATTATTTTAGTCATTATGCATATTGTCCTTCTGTTCCTATTTAATTCTGTATCAGGCCCTACAAATCTTTCTATGTTTCTTTGAAGTTTTCATATTCACCATTCTTTAGTGTTCATCGTATTCTATTCCATTCAAATACCACATTTTCTTTGGCTATTCTCTTTTCCATCACTGGGATTTTTTGTCTCTTCTATGAATATAGTTAGTGTATATTTCATTGAGGTTCTTTTCTCTTTTGTTTTTCATTTTTCATGAGTTCATAAAAGCTTTTTTCTTACTTCTTTTCATTCATCCCATTTGACTATCTTATTTGTACATTTGTTTTTGTTTAGTCATTTCGGTTACATCCAACTTTTTGTGATCCCATTTGGGGTTTTCTTGGCAAAGGTACTGAAGTAGTTTGTCATTCCCTTCCCAGTCCATTTGATGATGAGGAAATCAGGGCAAACTGGATTAAGTGACTTGCCCATTTTTACACAGATAGTAAGTGTGGGAGGCCAGATTTGAATTTACAAAGATGAGTGTTCCTGAGTCTGGAATTAGCACTCTATCTACTGTGCTAAACTATACCATGGTTCAATTTTACTGCTTAATATTTAAGTTGATTCCAATTTTTTGTAATTTATATGTGATGCTACCATGAAAATCTTTGAATAAGCAGCCTTTTTTGTTTGTTTGTTTTTGATTGCACTATAAACAGATGTAATTTCCAAAGTTATGTTATTGGGCCAAAAGTCATGATTGTTTTTTGCAACTTTTGCTGCATGCTGTATGATAGTTGCCGAAACCACGATCCCACCAACATTAAATTTTAAGTACCCAGTAAGCAAAGTGTAACTGTTAACTACCATTATTTTTAATTACTTTTAAGAGACTTAGAATTTGACAAATTCTAAGACAAAATTGTCATTCCACATAGTAGACACTATTTAAGCAAGAAATCTCTTGCAGAATATATGTTCCTGCACATACGCTAAAAGGCAGATGGTCTGAAGAGAGTGCCAAGCTTCTGATATAGGTTCTCTCTAGGCATCTGAACAATGAAGGTTTTGTAAAATGGATCCTAAATCCTCTTTGAAGGACTGTGGGTTCCATATCACTATTATCTTCTATGTGGGAGCATATCTCTAGATCTCTAAGGAACAGAACAAAGAATCCAGTTGTTCACAGTGAACTTTGAAGATAGAAATGTAAGCATCTTGCTGCTTCACAATAAAGTTAAAATCCCAAAGAAAGGGGATTGATGCTTATGGCATGACAGAATTCCAAATAATAAAAAATAAATTAAATTGAAATAAATATGCTAGTTTATTTATTAATTAAATAAAAATAAAATACATATATTCATTTTATTTCAATTTTATTTATAAATAAAATAACTAAGTATATTTATTTTAATTTTATTTTATTTGTAAATAAAGCAAATAAATATATCTATTTTTTTATTTATAAAATTTTTTTAATGCCAAAAAAAAAAAGATAAGGAATCCATTCAAGTAGACACTCTCAAATAGGAAAAGCCTATCCAACAAAAAAATAAAAGCATTTAAGTTTGTAATGTGTTGATAGAGTATCAAGTCCTTCAGTAAAGATTATCAGATATTGGGGAGGAGGAAGAAGGGAAACAGAGGCTCTGTGTTTGGAGCTTTGTAGTTGTTAAACCAATAGTTCCTTTCTTGGCAATGTATGAAAGGCAATAGAAGGAAGAGAAGAGAACAATTTCAAATGACTTTCTTTGTGATCATGGTTTTCTTGATTAATCTGGTGCATTTCCAGATAGACTACTCCCATTATATTTCTTCCCACCCTGTCTCTTTTTTGGCTTCATGTTCAGGCTTCAAATAATAAAGTTACCTCAGTAAATTGTAATGACTGTAGAGACAGCCATCATGGGGCAAATCTCAGTGATAACATTCACCATACCCTGTTAATGGAGGGGAAGGCTATTATAAGGCTTAACTTTCAGGGATTGACAAAAAATGGTTTGCTTTGGCCCAAAGACCAGGTCTAAACCAGGAAGTTATAATCTTATCCTAGGACTCTGCTGGAAGAAGTATTATAATCTGGGCTTTGGGGAAACTAATTGGAATTAATCTGTTGAGGGTATCACAGAGAGTGAAGTGTCTGGTGTACTGGAAAGTTAAATAATTAGTTCACTTTCACATAGTAAGTGTGTCTCAAAGGTAGGACTTAATCTCGGTTCTTGACAAGAGCAGAGAGAGTGTGGGACAATGAGTTCCCTTACAAACAAAAAATACAAGTTTTAACTTTAAAAGGGGAATCAGAATGATAAGGATGGAAGAAGGTGGGAGAAGGAATGAAGTTTCAGGTGAGCTAGAGAGGAGAGTGAATGAATGAATATCCAAGTGAAGAAATGAATATCCAAAATCAAATACAGAAATCAGGGAAGCAAAAGAGGGGAAATGGAGAAGTAAGTCTCTGGGGACAGGTAGCATCATAGTGCACAGAGTACCAGGCATGGAATCATTAAGATTCACCTTTCTGAATTAATTCTGGCCTCAGACACTTACTAGTTGTGTGACAGTGGACAAGTTACTTAACCTTAATTGCCTCAGTTTTCTTATTTGTAAAATGAGCTGGAGAAAGAAATGGCAAACTTTCCCAGTATCTTTGCCAAGAAAACTCCAAATAGGGTTATAAAGAATTGGGCATGACAGAAACCACTAAATAACAAAAAGAGGAAGGAAGGAAGGAAGGTAGGAAGGAAGGAAGGAGGGAGGGAGGGAGAGAAGGAAGGAGGGAAGGAAAGAAGGAGAGAAGGAGGAAGCAATACCCTCATTCCCATACCAGGTCCTATGATCCCTCCCAACAACCCTCTGACCCATGGTCTGGCTTTCAGGATAACCAGGAAAACAGATATAAAACTTCACCTTCCTCCGGAAGACTGAATGGGAATCTACCTATCCATCTCCTGCAAAGATGATGGCTTCATCATTTAAAATGAGACACATTTTTATGGACATGGCCAAGTTAGGAATTTGTTTTCTTTTACATATTTTTACAAGGGCTTTTCTCTTTTTTTTTTTAAATGGGGGAGGGGGGTGCAGATAGGAGAGAAGAGAATGTAAAGAGGATGGAGTCCCAATTTTCCTCAATCTAATCAACTCAGTTCTGTGGATATGACAGTAGTCAGTGTCACTCATGAATGAGAGATTTTGAACAAATTCCCAGGCCCAATTCTGGCCTTTTTAAAATACAATTCAATCCAGAGAGTCTGTGCCAAGAGTTCTTATGCACTGTCCAGCAGAGTTTCTTAACTCTGGGGAACAAAGAGATTTTTAGGGATTTCACAAATTTGAATAGAAAAAAGTTACATCTATATTTTCCCTAAGTTTTCATTTCCTTTGTAATCCTACATATCTTATTTTAGGCATTTAAAAATACTATTTTTTTGACAAGGGATTCATGCAATTCACCAGACAGCAAAGGCATCAATGACACACAGAAAAAGTTTTTTTTTTTTTTTAATCATCCTGTAGATCATGGCCCCATTTACTTTAAGCATGTGATAGCTTCTTCCTGTTTTGATAACATAGTAGTTGATTTTAAGTACATGATTGGCTATCATGTAAGAGGAATAACACTTATTTTACTTCACCCTAAAAGGCAAAATCAAGAATAATGGGTGGAATGTGCAAAGGCACAAATTGAAGCTTGAGATTGGACAGAGAAAATAGTTCCTAATAATTCAAGTTTCCCAAAAATTCCCTAAGCTAACAAGAGGTGATGGGTCCCTGTAACCATGGAAGTCTCTGAACAAGTGGGCAACCATTTGTAGATATGTTACACGAGCTAGATTTGATGATTTGATAAGGTTCCTCTGACAAACATAATGATGGTACTTACTAAATACATTTTTAAAATTCATTCATTCATGTGGCTATAAGCTCCATGAGATCCAAACTTATATCTTACCCATGAGCAGCACAAAACTGTCCTTAATAAATGTCTTTAATCAAATTAAACAATCCAATTCTGCTTCTTCCTCCTTAAAAAAAAAAATACAAAGATGATCTCTTTATTTCAAAGATTTAAATTATAACCTCATATATGAATTCTTTCAAAAGTAAGGACCAATTTCCCTCTTAAATATATCTATAAATTTGTTCTCCTATAATTCTGCAATAATTACTAGGATTACAGATTTATAATCACTTCAGCAATTTCCCATAGGGACCTTTCCAGTACAAAGAGACCTATTTTTCCCCCTTAAAAGGACAAGCTCATTAAAACTAAACATGAATGACATGTTATCTTGGTTTCATCATCTAGTGATTTATTTGCAATAAATAGCAAATGGTATTTTATTCATTTTCTTTAAATTCCATCTTATAGTTCCAAAACATAAAACTAAATCTGGGATGGCTACTATTAGCTTGCTCAATACTCAGAACCAGCAAGTGAAGGATCCAGTTCAGAGGTCACAGTAAATATGCAATTTTGAAATATGACCATTTTTTCTCCTCTGTCTTCCCAGAACCTGCTCTGTATTTTGAGGATGCTGAATATCATGTTGATGAAAGTGCTGGTTATGTAGAAGTTTGTGTACAGAGGAAGGGTACTGACCTTTCCAAACCAGCCATGATCACCATCCAATCAAGAAAAACAGAGCCAGTGTCAGCGGAAGGTAAGAGAAATAATTCAAAAGGGAACAGGGATCTATTAGTGGAAAAGGAAGAGAAAATGAAAAAAATAATAATAAAGAGTCTCGCCTTTTGCATGAACTCAACAACTTGGCTGGAGATAGTTTCCCAAATCTTCATGGGAAGGGCAAAATAAAGTAGAAAGAATGAAAGACTTAGATTCAAAGCCAGCCTCTGACACTTACAAGCTATGTGATGATGGGTAAGTCCCCTAACCTCTGAGCTCCAGGTAGGGAGAAGGCAAATAATGGGCAGGAAAAAGTGTATCCTGGTTTGGGGTATAGAAGGGAAGGCCAAATAGGGAGATGAACCAGTGTGAGCCAAATAAATAAACAGATAATGAATAAGTAAATAAGTTAATAAGTGAATGAAGACAGATTGATAATAAAGCAACTATGGAGCTGAAACAAGTATGAAAATCAAGTACAGGAACAGACATTCAGACCAGTCCAGCAGAGATAAAACAAAAAGCAAATTCAGTGATTGCTTTGGAATTGACAATTCATTTGACCCAGCTTGTTTTTCCAAAGCATTAGTTTTTTGTTTTTTTAATGATAGCTATTGGTATTTTCCACTCTACCTAACCCTATACTAATTTGCTAGTATGGTCACCATAGGGATTTCTGAATCAATTGCACCTGCCAGGTCCTACAGGAATATCCTTTCAAGGATTTATTATTTTGGTTTATTTAGGATTCATTAATTTGATGAGCATTTATTGATGGATTCATCATTCAAAATGAGACACATTTTTATGGACCTGGCCAAGTTAGGAATTTGTTTTGTTTTACATATTTTTAAAGGGCTTTTCTTTTTTCTTTTTTTGACTAATCATTTTTTCTTTTTATGAATAATCATATATGCAAATCACTATGGTAGGTGATGGATTGCAAAAACAAAAACATGGAATAGCCCCTTAACTCAAGGAGTCTAAATTCTATTGGTTGGGGAGTGGGCACAATAATTACACAGCTGAGTAAATACAAGATACATCCAAAGTATATACCAGTTAATTATGTAAGAAAGAAAGGAAAAAAAGCATACAAACAATAAAAATCAGGAAACACCAAGTATAAAAGATGATCCTTGAACTGAAATTTCATATATACAGAATAAACAGATTATTTCAGAGGGAAAGAACTAAGATTAAAGATAATTGGAAAAGGCTCCTTACAGAAGAGGAGGTTTTAACTTAATTTTGAAGAAAGACAGGAAAGTCAGGTGAAGATGGGGGGGGCGGCGGGAGAATGGAAGGAACATTATAGGCATGGAGACAACACCCAGAGCTAACTTTTGGTGGTGAAAGTTAACATACCGAGAAAACACAAAATTAGAACTAAGGAGTACCCCATAATCTAGTTCAGAATACAACTGAATTTACAGTCATTCAAATAAAACCTTCAGGCCTGAATCCTATAAACAATTAGCAACTCTGTTTGCTCCTGTTAGGGAAGAATTTCAATTCATAGCTCGCTTGAAAGCTGGAAGGCAAATAATGAATCGAGGGAAGAAAACCTGTTAGTATTGATTGTTTTACATGGAGTTCAGAGTTCTCAACTAATTATTTGAAACTCACAGCAACTCTTTAAGCATAATAATACTAAGATAACCATTATTATCTTCACTTCATAGATGAGAAAGCTGAGGCTATAAGTAACTTAATCACAATCACACAGCTAGTAAGTAATAAAGCCAAGACTTGAACCCACATCTTGGGACTCCAAACCTAACATTCTGTCCCATATATCTAAAACCTTAGGGGAATAGCAGAGCCCCTCCAGGTTTGAGTCTGGAAATATTTTGATGAATGATGTTCCTGTAGCTCAATACTCCTATCACTAGATTTGTTGGTTTGTTATTATCTATCTGGGGTTTTGTCCCT
The DNA here is from genome assembly GCF_016432865.1 of Antechinus flavipes. Classification (NCBI taxonomy): domain Eukaryota; kingdom Metazoa; phylum Chordata; class Mammalia; order Dasyuromorphia; family Dasyuridae; genus Antechinus; species Antechinus flavipes. Next base: position 70,337,758 of record NC_067403.1, on the reverse strand, counting down.
TTGATGTAATGACTAAATATCTATTTTAATTGCTTGTAGAAAAGCTACTTAGATCAGATGGGTCAAATTATCAAATAGTTAATGACAACTTGATTGAGGGATAATCCGAACTTCAGAGGCAGAGACAAAATGAGTTGAATTTTGAAATATTAAGTCAGCCTATCAAGGAAAATGCAGAATAGATTATCGAAGGGTACAAAATATCACAGGGAAAAGCTTTTAATTCCAAATGAAGGTTGCCTGCAGAGCCTCTGCTGCCATCAATAAGAGTTGGGGATGCCTGTAACATGAGAGAATTTAATCACACTGATGATGAGGATATGTTGGTGCAGTCTTGAGAATCTCACAATCCTTGAAAGCCAGGTGAGTCACCTTCCCCAGGAGATCAGGCCCATAAAATATTATTCCAAAGGATCTGGATGTGGAAAAGAATGGTAGGCACTGGGAGGCCATTCCCCTTCTCGGAAAGATCCCTAATTTCAATGAATACTGCAAACTCACTGCAACACTGCTTTACTGACAGCTGGCATGGATTATGTTGGGGTGAGCCAAAACCTCTACTTTGCTCCTGGAGAGAACATGAAGACTTTCTGTGTGACCATTGTGGATGACCTGGGACAACCTGTCTTGGAGGGTCCAGAGAAATTTGAATTGGTCCTTCGCATGCCCGTGGGCTCAGCGCTGGGGAAGCCTAGTACAACTACAGTTTTCATCAATGACTCCCTCTCAGACTGTAAGCGAAAATATTGTCATGTTTGGGTTTTTTAAATAATTCCTTCAAAAGTAACAAAAGCATCACCTGAGATTAGATCAAGATACTTTTGGCTAATGGATGGATGGTCCTTTTCATTTTTTTGTATTAGGCATTTATGTTACAATGGACTAATGTGAGTGGGTATGAGTGAGTACATATGTGTCTATAGGTATGTACCACAGACAGTGTACCCCATACTACATTATGGCAGGGAGATACCTTGGGTAACATCAAGTATTTTAACTTTATTCTGAATCCCTTTTGTCTCACAAGGGTTCTAATCTATTGAAGGGAGTACTCACACTGATGAAACTGTAGATCCTTGAAAGTATTTAGTGTTATATCGATGGTCAGAAAACTTGTCCTCTGACATTAATTAGCCATGTGATCCTGAGCAAATCAATTCATCTTTATGGGACTCAGATAACTTCTTGAGCACTTTAAATCATAGGGTAATTATAGTCTGGGATCTTCTTTGGTGATGGAAATTCTCTTTCCCAAAGTTACCCATGCTGAAACTATCACAGACCCTTCATATATTCACTTATATAGAAAAACTATATTAGAGGGACATTTCCACCCTTAAAGAAGTCAGTTTACAAAGTCATATGAAATATTTAGGAAACTAGAAAGTGTAAATATATAATTATACAATGGTAATTAAGTTATTGCTATTTTATTATTATTGATATTTATCATAGTCTGAAGGACGACAAAATGCTTCTCTAATCAATCAATATTTACTAAGCAACTACTATGTGCTAAACACTCCTTATAAAAGGAGGCAAAAGATAGTCCTTGAGCTCAAGAAGTTCACAATCTAAGGAGGATACAACACAAAGACAAATATATATATATATATATACACACACACACATACACACACACACACACAATCTATATACAGGATAATAAAAGAAGAAACTAGAATTAAAAGGGGTTGGGAAAGGTTTCCTATAAAAGATGAAATAAAAGAAAGTTTTCAAGAATGTGCCTTATTTCCTCCTGGGAAATCATGGCTCATAGAGTCATGGATTTAGATCTGGTCTTCCAGACTTTACAGACTTTACAAAATCTAGCCAAATCCTTCATTTTACCTATCAACAAATTAATCAACAAGCAAAGATTAAATGCCAAACACTGTCCTAGGTGCTGAATACAAAAAGGGAAATGAGGTAGTTCCTGCCCTAAGGAACTTACCTTCTATTTGGAGGAAACAATATGTAGATGAATAGATAAATGCAACATATAAATAAAGTAAACCCAAGACCATTTGGAGCAGGAGGTATTAGATTCAGAGGAAGGGGCTATAAGAAGTGAGGCAGCATTTAAACTGCAGCCTAAAAGAAGCTAGCATTTCCAGGGGGAGGTGGAGGGAGTCCATTCCAGATGCAAGGGGGGACAGCCTATCAGAGCCAGAGAGAAGAGAGAGGGAATGCCTATACATAGCACAGATGAGACCCAGAAAGGCTGAGTCATTCTCCCAAATTTACATGAAAGTCAAATAGCGGAGCTGAGATTTGAACCCATGTCCCCAAATCCATCCCTCTAGAATGACAGACAATTGAATTCATTTTTAATATAATTTTGCAAGATTATTTCAATTCAACAAACATTTATTAAATCTCTGTTGTGTGCCAGACACAGTGTTAGGTACTAAAAATAGAAATAGAATTTTATATATATATATTCCTCCTTTCCAAGTGCTAAATACTGGCACTCATATTTTAAAGGCATTAAAAAATTCACAAAAGGCAGGTAGGTGGTGCAGTGGATAGAGCACCAGCCCTGAAGTCAGGAGGATCTGAGGTCAAATCTGACCTCAGACTCAGACATTTAACACTTTCTAGCTGTGTCACCCTGGGCAAGTCACTTAACCCCAATTGCCTCAGGAGAAAAAAAAAATCATGAAACATTGAGATTTTCTTAATGACTTGAAAAAATTGGTGACAGGAGCTTAACCATCCCTCTGTTAGCCTCCGGATGAAGAGGTTTGGGGCATTCTCTTCCAGTGCCTAAGGTCCAATTCCAGAAGCCCTCCTGCACGGGAAATGAAAGAGATGGACAGGTCAGGGTCATCATCCACCGCAACGGAGATGTCAGCCTTAGCTCCACCGTTCGCTGCTACACTCGCCAAGGCTCTGCCCAGGTGGCTGCGGACTACAAGGAAAGGCCCAACACGGATGACTCCATTGTCATTTTCCTTCCAGGTAAGAACTCTGGGTTCACTTTGGTCCCGGGGGTAGCACAGAGTAGCTTGCTCTCAATTCCAAAGTAAGGGGGAAGGAGAGAAGAGAAATATATGCACACATAGACACATATATACACCTATTTCCATGTGCATATACACATGTGTACCCATGAGTGTTTAAATGTCCGTGTTCAGTTATGTCCAACACTTCTTGACCCCATTTGGGGTTTTCTTGGCAAGATACTAGAGCAGTTTGCCATTTCTCTCTCTAGCTCATTTTATAGATGAGGAAACTGAGGCTAATGGGTTGCTAAATAACTTGCCCAGGATTATATAGCTACTAAGTATCTGAAGACAGATTTGAACTCACAAAGATGAGAGTTCCTGAATCCAAGTCCGGCACTCTATCCACTCTACCATCTAGCTGCCCAAATGCACATGTTTTGCCTGCATAATAAATAGAATTATCTACATGAGAAATAATCTGCATAATAAATATGTAAATATAAGTTTTATATCTTTATATTATGTTTATATTAATATATTTTATATATTATATATAATATCTTTATATAAATACATATAAATGTTGTTGGAAGGTTACCTATAAAAGTCTCCAAACTTTTTAAGTTGTATTTACCCTTCCCAGATACAAAAACTCAGCAAACTGACTGCTTCTTATCTTAGAAGGAAATAATGAGAATGAACCAAAAAAGCCTGTTTAAAAAGACTTTCAATTCTGGCAAAGAAATGTCCTGTACAATTCTGGGTTGGAAGACAAGCATTTTTTTAAAAAAACATTTTATTTCCATATTGGGATAACTTTTCCATCTTAAAAGTAGGAGGTAATCAAAAGTCACCCTATTGTCCCATGGGCATGTGGATAATTAAAGTGTTATATGATGCATAATGCTCAATAAAAATTTTCTCATTCAGATCAGAGGAGGGGAAGATAGAGGAAGTAGGAAAGTACTAAGAGTAAGGAGACAGGGATTCTGAGACATTCTGAGAGGTATCAGTGTAACCCTGATAAGATGCTGAAAAGAGAAAAGGGGAGTATGGGGCATTCTGAAAGGAGAGAGTTGGGACTTCCTAGGGTGCTGAGTGGTGTTGAGAAGACAGACAAAGTAAAAAGGGATGGGGGGATTATTGAAGAGAAGCTGGGCACCCCTCCCTTGGGTGGAGAGGAAGTGGGGGAGAGTAGATGGAATTAGAGAGAAAAAAAGGGACTAGGGAAAGAGGAACAAAAACATGATGCAGCAGAAACAGCCCCAGATTTGAAATCAGATTTCCCAGGCTTGAATTTCCATCCTGCTACCTAATTCTCCCTTTTTGGGGGGCAAGCCTCAGTTTCTTCATCTGTAGAATGAAAGAGTTGAATTAAATGGAAATAAAAATGCTTCCAGTTCTGAGTTTATGATTCTATCCTGCCATCTCTCTTCTCTGGATCTTAACCTCATCTTCTTGGGGGGACTGAATGAACCTTAAGTCCTTTCTAATTCTGACATCTTATGATCATTTCGGGGGGGTCAGTATAAAAGAAAAAATCAAGTAGCAGGGTCCAATGGAAAGAGCAAATAATACTGTATCTCATGGAAGAGGACCTAGATTTGAGTTCTGTGTCAGAGTCCAGTAATCTATTTTTTATAACAAGGTCTGCTGGGTGGTGAGGCTGGCCCTAGGGTATGAAAGACAAGTTCAAATATTGTTTTAGATACTTTTTAATTGTGTGACAAGTATAAATTTCTCACTGCCTCAGTTTCCCTATCTGTATAATGGAATAATAATAGCACCAGGATCCTTGTAGAGTCAATTAAGATAATGATTGTAAGGTACTTTGCAAGCCTGAAAGTCCAATATATATGCTATTGTTATAATAAAATCATAAGATCACGGATTTAGATAGAAGAGTTCTTAATGTCATCTAGTCAACTCTCTTCTTTTTATTGTGGACAAAAGATTATCAATTCACACAGCTAAGAAATAGCAGAGCCAAGAATGGGATTTAGGACCTCCTTCCTCTGCCCCATATTTCAGAGAGGAATATAAAATACAGATCACAAAGAAGTCTGGAAGGTTTCAGCCAGCCACACTAGATTGGCCCTATTCCATATGGGACCCTGAAAGCAATTGATATAAATGATCATTATGGCAAAAACTGGTTATAACATCAGCAAAAGATGCATTCAGAAAGGAGGAGGAAATGGTCTAGTGCTAAAAAGTTTCAAGACACCAGAACAATCTTTCCCAATTATGAAATTATTAGATTGAAAAAAGTATGCAGTGTATGTATGTGTGTGCTATCCCTCTTGTTAATAGATTTTCAGCATTATTCTTGGTACACAAAATGTGATCATGGTATTAGAAAGGCAGAATCATGGATTGAGCCCCCATCCTCTTTAACAATGATTACACAAATCAACCAGAGATTGATTGGATTGTAATTGGATTGATAGGGATGTAATCCCTCCAAATTTTAATAGAACTAGATATCATTAATATAATTATTTTTATTATTTCTCTATTCTATTATTATCATAACTGAGAAGTTATTTGAACAACAGTTTTTTAAATGCATCCACAAGCTGATTAGATAGCTAAAGTGGGTAGGACTTCTTTCCGTGACTTTCCAAAAGTTTATTCTTGTGCTCTAAAGTTATTAACATGTTATCATGAATAGTTCTCAAAGATTCGTGCTATTATTTTCCATGACATTTTGTGCTGTGTTCTGGCTTTGTGCAGGGGAGACAGAAAAGGCCTGTGTGGTGATCTTAGAGGATGATTCCATTTATGAAGAAGATGAAGAGTTTAGGCTTCTACTTGGCACCCCAAAAAGCAGCTCTGCCTTTGGTGCTTCAGTTGGAGAGCAAAAAGAAATGCTGATCAGGATCAAGGATGAGGAAGACAGTGAGTTTTTAGCTTTTTGCTTCCTCTGTGGATCATGAACTAAATTATTATCAACCCTGGTCATTAGGATATTGCCAAGTTATAAGTATTTGGTCAGAGGCTATCCCAAGTCCAAAAATATCATCTAAAATGGACATTATTCACAATTTTTTCAAAGATGAATTTTGAAAATTATCTTTGTATATATTTAAGAAAATAAACTACTAATAAAATTTTAAAAATAAAAGCAAATGTAGCAAAAAATAAAATTAAATAAAGTGGACATCATTTCTATTTTTATTGGGGAAATAACTGCAGTTCATTCAAGGGAGCCAGGATATCTACAGACTTTCAGACTGAAATTTCTCCCAACTATATACCTACCAAAGTAATTTATGTAGAAGAGAATACCAATGTGTCTGAAGCTGGACAAATCAAGTGGAACCAAATATATACACAGATACATTTACCAATGGCAATCAGGTGATTTTGTCACAGTCACCATAGAGTGATCCATTTACAATCACACTGAATTCAGGGAAATTGCTTGAAATGGATTAGTCTGGGTATTAGACAGTTAATTCCTAAAATCAATACACTACTGTTATATAAGACATAGCATGATCTAGCAATATGCTGATAACTTAGATAGACTGTCGCTTATGACCAGGAAGAGAGCAGTCATCATGGTAGCTTTTTCCAAATATGCTGAGTCAAGAAAATGATGGCCTTTAATTCACCTAGAAGTCAATTCTAAGGTTACATATTGGCAGCCTCCAAAATGGTGGTAAATGTCTGCAAGTACTCTGCAAAATCCCCTGGCTTAAAAATCATGTTGGGAATTTAAAGACAGATGACTATATTTTTACTCCCTCTTTGCATTTCTGGTGCCTAATTTTTGGATCAATTAATTGTCTTTGCATTGCCTTTCCAGAACCGGTGATTAAGTTTTCCAAAACCAGGTTCAGTATCGAGGAGCCTCAGCACCCCAGAGAGACTGCTGTGCTCAGAATCCCTGTGGTGCGCCTGGGGGACACTTCTAAAGTGTCTGTAGTGAACACCCATACAAAAGACGGCTCAGCCACCTCTGGGGAAGATTACAACCCCATGTCAAAAGGTGAGAAAACGAGTCTTGAGCCAGACAAATAAGCTCACAAGTTAGGCTCACTTCGTTAAAAATGCAAGGACAGACTGCTATCAAGGGCATTGCCCCTCCTGCCCATGCTTTTGTCTCTCCCTTACCTTTGCCCCTTAAATACTCTGGCTTCCTTCAAGAATAATAATAATAAGGACATATAATATATAAGTATATTAATTAATTTGTTGTTAATGGTAAATGGTGTGTGATAATAGAATTATAATGAGCATATAAAATAATGATAATTATTTTTAATTTTAATAATGATAATTGTTACATAATTTGTTATAATAAATGATATATGATGATGATGAATACATAATAATATGACACTTAACATATTAATTTATCACTAGTAAAATATTATATATATATATATATATATATATATATCATGATGATGACCATAACAAAATCATTGGCTCAAAAACTTAGAAACATAAAGGATTTTAAAGGTTATCTAGATCAGCCTCTTTTACCAGTGGGGAAATGAAATCTAGAGAGAACAAGCAAGTTTTCAAAAAGAGATAATTAATTAAATCTTGGCAAGATTCCATTTTATACACTGTGTTTTGGCATTAGAAGTGGCAGTAATTAATAATAACTCACATTATAGAACACTTTAAGGTTTACAACACCACCATGGAATAGTTAATACAAGTATCCTTTGGTTTGTTTATCTTTTTTTAATTATATCTGTGCTCTCAGTGTTATAGGGAGCTCCCAGGTGAGGTAACTCCCTTTCTCTATCCATGCAAATTAGCACCTGCTCAGAAACTTATAGTAATTAAAGAGGCATCTGAGATTCTAAAAGGTTAAATGAATTGCCCAAGATTACCCAGCTAGTAATAATAATTGTAATAACCAAGACAATGTTTACGTAGTATTTTAAGGTCTGCAAAGCAGATTACAAATATTATCTTCTTCTCAGAGGAACTCTTAGATAGGTACTCTTCTTATCCCTATTTTACAGATGAGGAAACTGAGGCAGACAGCAGTTAAATGACTTGTGCCAGAACATACAAGCTAGAAAGTTGTGAGGTTGGATTTGAATGCAGGTCTTCCTCATTCAGAAATCAGGTCTCTATCTTTCACACCATGTTGCCCCTCTATCCCCCCTTTTTTCAGATAGGTAAATTGAGAGTTTTTAAGTGACTTGACCACAGTTTCACAACCAGGGAGGGTCAGAACCAAGGCTCAGGCATGCACTTTCTAATACATCAGGTGGATAATATGCCCCATTTTCATGTCTGAATCCTGTCATTGCCTCTTAGTCACTCCACCATTGCTAAGGAGCAATGAATTTCCAAAAGGAGTTGGGCAACAAGTTGTGGGGGGCGGGGGGGAAAGGGGAGAGATGAAATAATAGATTTTCAATGGAAATGGGATTGATACTGAGTCCGGTCTGGGATGCAAAGATTTGAATTTTAGTCCCAAATCTAGCACTACCAGCTTCCCAAATGTTTTAAACATTCTGAATATTCTGAATAGACCATGCTTTTGGAAGTAATGGAGCTTTGAAAAGAGATTAATTTTGTTTTTCTTTTGTTCTCCCTTTCAGATGTCGAGTTCAAGGAAGGAGAAACTGAACACTTTGTAGAAATTGAAGTCTTATATGATGGCATAAGGGAAATAAGAGAAACATTGGCAGTTCACCTGAAACCAGATGAAAACATGGTGGCGGAGATACAGGTTATTGAAATTTGCTAGCTAAAGACACCTTCTAAAACTCTAATTTGACAAGTCACATGAACCCTTTAGTTATTAAAACATTGAGGTATTTTTCAACTGTTGGCTTCCCTAAAACCAATCAAATTGATCCATTCATCCTTGCATCCTACAAGAGAAACTGCAGCTCATGCCTTAATTACTGCCTTTATAATGTCATTAGGATTGTGGGAGAACAATTATATGAAACAAAGAACAAGAACATTGTTTCTAGCAAAATTTTACTGTTGAACATAAATTGCCATTTTTTAATTCTTTGAAAAGATGGGAACCCTGCATGATATATAAGCTCCCTGACATTCACAGCTTTGATATCATGCTAAACTCATTCTCACTCATCCCAGACATCCAGTTATCAAATTTTGTAATTTCTATCATCACAAATCTCTTTCTCTTAAGGCACATAGCTACTATACTAGTTCAGACCAGCTGTTGTTGGTGTTCAGGAGTATCCAAGCCTTTGGGACTCCTTTGGAGGCTTTCTTAGTGTAAGAAACAAAATGTCTAAGCTCACTGATGAATACAGAAAAAAAGGTTTTATTCTCCATTCTTGCAAGAATGGATGTCTAGCAAAGGCAGTTTTTTATTTACTATCCTGCAGGCAAGTCCCTTCCCTGATTCCCCGTTGCTTGGATATAGAGAGTGTGAATCGCCAGGGAGGGAGGGAGGGAGAGAGGAAGGGAAAAAGGGAAGGAAGGGAAAAAATGAGAAAGAAACAGATGAAAAGATACAGAGAGAGAGAAGAAGGAAAAGGAAAACTTAATCCTACATTGATTATTTCTAAAAATAAACTCATTCAGTGTACAGAAATCTACTTCCTCCTAAAATGGCCCAATCCACTTTTGGTTATCTCTCTTAGAAAGTTTCTTCTTCTATCAAATCTAAATTAGCCTCTTTGTCACTTTGACTTTTTACTCTCAGTTCTGCCCACTGAGGACAAGCAAAACAAGTTTCATCAATCTTCCATCAATCAGCTAATCAGCGAGCATTTTTCAGTGTTTACTATGTGCCAATTACTGTTCCATGGGACAGCTCCACATTATAACCAGAATTCTCCACTAAGAGTATTATTAATCATTCAGACAGGTGACTGAGGGAGCTTGTAGAATTAATGTCCATGAAGAGCACTAGAGTAAGGAAGAAAGCCTATTTACTGTAGGTGCTTTGGGCATGATCTTTTCTGGAGAGAAGTAATAAAGATAATTCCTGGGAGAAACTTTACAGCCCTCTGGCTCTTCCCGGACTGGGAGGCGTACAAATTAAAGTCCTAATTATGGTCTGGCTTTGGGGAGCTTTCTTGTACCCAAACCTGAGAGGCAAGAAGAAACAAATGGTTTACCGTGGATATTTATGGTACGGTAAAAATGGTATTTATGCTGACTTTGGGGAGATCCTGGGCACATAGCCCACTTCAATTGGAGTGTGTGTAAATAAAGCAGGCAAATGAGCAATGCAGAATTAGAATAAAACACTAAGGAAAATCAGTCCTGTGATTAATTTTGCCAGCTCTGTTCTTCTTGAAAAGTCTTTCCTTAATCCTTTTTTTCTATATTTCAGATGAGTAAAGCCATCATATACATTGAAGAAATGGACAGTGTTGCAGATGTCACCTTTCCAGCCATTCCCCAAGTGATGTCACTCCTCGTGTACGGTGACACATCCTCAATCCAAGAGAAAGCCAGCCCCCCAACTGGCTACCCTGTTGTGTGTGTGACGGTAGGATCTGTGAATCCAAGCCCTGCTCGTGCTGAAAAAATCCATTAGTCAATCCAAAGGGGCTCTTGAAATAATCAGATGTTATCATTAGTAGGCAGTGTTTTGCAAACTTCGTAGTTTTATATAAATGTCTGCTATCATAATGGTTGTTATTGTTATATTTTATTATTACTAATTTTTTTTGCTTCCCATATTGATCAGTATCAGAGCCACAATATATCTAAGAGCAACAAGCACCAATCAGTTAAGTAGGCCAGCATTTATTAAGTGCTTGCTATGTGCCAGGTATTGTGTTGGATACTTAAGATACAAAATATGAAAAAAATACATTTTTGAATTTCTGCATTCTATTGGGAAGATGACATATACATGCATAAGTATGTGCGGTAAATACAAATTAAATGTAAGGAAGTTAAATGCAAAAGTATCCAAGAAAAGAGGGCAGGTGAGGGAATTGGAAAAAGCTTCACATGAAAAGTCTATGAAAGTTGTTGTTTTTGCCTGTATATCTCCAGCACTCAGTATATAATACCTGCCACATAGTAGATTTTTAATAGTTGCTTGATTTGGAGCAGCTAGATGGTGAAGTCAGGAGAACCTGAGTTCAAATTTGACCTCAGACACTTAATACTTCCTAGCTGTATTACCTTGGGTAAGTCACTTAACCCCAATTGCCTCAGCAAAATAATAATAATAATAATTGCTTTTCTTGCTTAACCGTGTTTTGAAGGAAGAAAGGGGATCTAAAGGAGCATATTTTAAGCATGGGAAATGGGTAATGCAAAGGGATGGAGACAGAGATACAATGCCCCTGTGAGAAACAGAGAGGACATTTGGTTGAGCCTGAGAGGGAGCAATGTCTAATGAGGCTGGAAATTTAGGATGCAGCCAAATTGTAAAGGACTTTAAAGGCCAAACAGAGAAGTATTTGTTTTTTCCTTGAGGCATTCCGGAGCCACTGGAGTTTATTGAATAGGGAACTGACAGGGTCCGGCCTGCACTTAAAAAATGAAATTTTGGCAGCTGTGCAGGAGATGGATTGAAGTGGGAAGGGAATTGCCGCAAGAGACTAATTAGGATGCCATTGCAATGCATAAAGAAAAAGTTCTCAGTTGCATTTTTAGTTTTATTAAAACTCCTACTCATTCATTGCCTGATTTCCATTAGACCTGTCCTAATGAATTTCAGGCCTTTGGTTTATTGGCCCATGCTAATTTATATGATTACTCCAGTGCCTGTTTTAGAGTTATTAACTAAGTGACTTTTGATATTTTTGAATGTCTATAATGTAAAATAGCTCATATATTATATGGACATATATTCTCATCTCAAATATAATTACCCATGAGGCCTTTTCTAATGCCTACCCTACCCCCAGTTACTGAGTATTAACTTGATTTTTTTTTTCATTTTCTTTCCTTCAAAAATAAAACATAATAATCCCAAACTCTCATTTCATTCATGTTTGACTATGACACTATTTGGGGTTTTCTTGGCAGAGATAACTGGAGTGATTTGCCATTTCCTTCTCCAGCTCATTTGACAGATGGGGAAACTGAGACAAATAGGGTTATGTGACTTGCCCAGGGTCACACAGCTAGTAAATTCCTGAGGCTGGATTTGAACTCAGAAAGATGAGGCAATCTATCCATTGTGTCACCTAGCTGCCCCTCCTAGAAAATAAAGAGTGTCTGTTTTTTTTGTCTCTGAGTGCCTAGAACTCGCCAATAAATTCTAGTTTATAAATGAATGAGTATAGAAATCATATCCAATAACATATAAATTCAAGGTATGCTACTTCTCTCTCCCCACCTTTTCTCTTTCCCATTCTAGGCGTGTAACTCTAAATATTCAGATTATGACAAGACAGAATCCATTTGCACAGAGGAAAACATTAATGACACCCTGACTCTGTATCGGTGGCTGGTTGGTGCCCCAGCCAGTAATAATGGAGTCACCAGTCCCATGCAAGAAATAGATGCCGACACTTTCTTCACCGACACTAAGTCTATCACCCTTGACTCCATCTACTTCCAAGCTGGGTCCAGGTTACAATGTGCCGCCCGAGCTGTTCGGACAACTGGTGATGTGGGGCTGGAGCTGCTGAGTTCAATCATCACTGTCAGCAAAGAACATGGTAAGTGGTAAGATCCTAAAGGATAATCCATGTTACAGTAGGAAATCCTAGGGCTCCCTCTTAAGATGAGGGAATTATAGGAGTTATAATCCTTGAACTCTCTGAGAGCGTATATGTGTCAAATGAATTCTATAAGCATCCAGAAAAAGGTTCAATAGTTCAGATTTTTGTTTCTTTGCATCTGTCCATTTTGCCTTCTCCATGCTGAAAAAAGAAACAAATAACTAATAAAAAGATGTCAGAGATTTACTCACCAAAGCAATAATGGATGAACACAAATCCAAACCAATTTCAATCTTCTATATCTATAGTATCACTTTATGACTTTAATTTTTTGTTTTTGTTTTTACATCACAATCATTTCTGGATATCTCTCTTTCACCATTGAACCTTCCCTTATACAAAAAAATATACACAATCTTTAAAAAAAATTTATTTTAAAAATTAAAGCTTTTTATTTTCAAAATATATACATGGATAATTTTCAACATTCATCCCTACAAAACCCTGTGTTCTAATTTTTCCCTTCCTTCCCCCTACTACCTCCCTCAGTTGGAAAGTGATCCAATATATGTAAAACATAGATACATACAATCTTAAGTTTAGCAAAGCCAACTGATAGAATGGCTACATCTTACAGTCTACATACAACATTCTACATTCTTATTCTCCCACATCTGTTAGTGAAAGAAAGGATGAATGTCTCATCATCTGTTCTCCAGGACAATTATTACAGCTACTCAGAGCTCAACTTCCTTTTAGTTTTTGTTTGTTTACGTATGTTGTTGTGGGGTTTAGATTATTCTTCCGGTTCTATTTCACTCTGCATTAGTTTAAATAATAAGTATTCTGATGTAATAATTCATTTTCATAATGATGGCCATAAAATCTTCAAGACCCTGAAGTACCCTTGAAATTTGTCAAAGATTATCTTGACCTGTCACCTTTCTTTGAAAATAGTCTTTATGTAGTATATATGGTCTTTTTCAACCAGAATTGTCGATTAACAGAACACTCTCATTTCCAATCACTTTAGATAATTGGGAGCTTATTTTTATTTTTGAAACAACCTAGTCTCTCATTGGATACCTATCTACATATATGAGTGTGAATACATATATGAGTATATAGGTGATTTTAAAAGGTCAAAGGACTGGAAGGAACTTCAAGAGGTTACTGAGTAACATGGTGCAGGGATGACTTTTTGTGCTGAATTTGGAGGCACTAGTACTCTTAGCTACCAAATCACACTATTGACTTATATTGCGCTCAAAAGTGCACTAGAACCTCCTTATCTTTTTCAGACAAGTTGCTAACTAGTCATACTGCCTTCATCTTATACTTGTGAATCTGATTTGTTTAAACCTAACTTTACATTTATTCCTATTGAATTTTATCTTATTAGAGCTGTTTGATATTCTAACCTGACCTTCAGAGCATGAGTAATTGTATTTGTCTATGATCTCTCATCACTTGTTTTTCCTATTAACATGTTTCTTTATAGTCAATATGAGCACCTCAGAAGGTAGAGTAGAAAATAGCAAAGTGACCCAAAGATACCAGTTCTATTCAACAAACCCTCTTCAAATGTTGATAACGTACAAAACACCAAACTTCAAGTGAAAGAGGGCAAACCCATTCAAATTGATTTTTCCATGTTCCCGTTAAAAGACTGATTGAACTAATTCTGCATTGAAGAATTAGCACAGCCATTATTAGCTCCAGTTTTCATTTTAAACAAAGCTCCAACTCTTCATTCTCACAGCCTTTCATCACAGCTGGAAATGGAACTACAGGGATAATATTTCTTCTTTAGGAGAAATTCTGGCAGAGGTGCTAATGAATGGTGGCTTGGCCAAGAATCAAAGTGAAATGGAAGTAGAAGGTCTAGATAATTCCCAAACTAAAGTAAGAATCCTCTAGAATAGAATGAGGATAGAAGTCAGTGGGTTGAATAAATCTGCATGTATTAATTTCTGCCCTCATCTTCCCAGAATTCCCAATCCCCCCCAAAAAAAAATCCCCAATTTTACATTTTCATGAGTTTGTTTTCCCAGGTCTCTGTCAGCCACGTAGGCCTGAAATGGTAGGAGCTGAACCTTTCTCAGCCAGGATCCGCTATACTGGACCAGATGAACCTGATTACCCCAACCTCATCAAGCTCACTGTGATTATGTCTCACCTGGATGGTAAGGTCCATCCCAGTGGTAGCAGAGCCCCAACTGGATAGGCAACAATTTTCATTCCCTAGAAGGATAAATTATTAGCTACCATGTACCAAGTCAGTCGAAGGAAATGGCAAAGCCCTCCAATTTCTTTGCCAAGAAAACACCAAATGAGATCAAGAAGAGTTGACTAAAAATGACTTTTTAGGCAAAACTAGGAATCAAAAACTCAGTTTATTTACCTAATTCCTTCCTGCTCTAGACATCTTCCTCCTGATACTGTTTCCCCACCCCCTCTCCTCATGGGCTTCCCCTTTTGAAGTCTGCCATGTTGTATCATGTTTCAGGAATGTTGCCGGTCATCTCCACCCAACCGCTGTCCAACCTTGAGCTGACGCTGAACCCTGATGGAAGTCGGGTGGGCAACCACAAGTGTTCCAATCTCCTGGATTACAGTGAGATCCAGACCAAGCACGGTTTTATCAAAGAACCTGCCAGGAGCTCAGATATAATCAGTGAGACACTACCCTACCAATACAACTCTTCTCTGAGGTCTGTCCGGACCCTCCGCTTTTACCACAACCTTGACCTTGATTCCTGCCTTTGGGAATTCAGCAACTACTATGACATGTCAGAACTCCTGACAGCCTGCGGTGGCTCTGTTAGCACTGATGGCCAGGTATGTTTCAGGGTGAAATATTCAGGTTCATTGCTGAACCCCAGGGAGGGAGCATCTTATCTCCACCTAAAGCCCCAAAGAGCTCTCCAGAGGCTATCTCACAATGACCCCTCAGGGTAAGCACTATACTTATTATTATTATAGCACATTTTTTCCAGACCTAATTCATCAATGTAAGAAACTCCAAGAATGGAAACTTTCTTCACTAATACAGTTAGGCTACTTATCTATAATTTATAATTTCAGAGAGTTGTATAGAGGAACTCATTCCCAGGGTTACTTGATAGTATGTGTCAGAGGTAAGACTAAGCTGGATCTTCCTGATTCTAAAACCTCTATCTCATACTGTTTCCATTCCCATTGTTCAGACGAGGAAACTGAGTCTCAGATAGGTGAATATAATATGTAGGTAACAGAAATAGATTCAAAGTGTTCATGACTCCAAGTCCAGTGCTCTTTCTATGAGCTGCAAAGCCCCTGAGTTACCATGGAGAATCTAATACCCAACCTTGCTAGTTAATCCATTAGAAAGGTTTTTTTTTAAACTTCAGAAGCCTGATATTATGTCAAAAAATATAAACATCAAGAGAATCAAACAGAACATCCTACAGTCCCCAGACAAATTGGACTTCTCTCTGTTCCTCACACATGACACTCCATCTCACGTCATCATCCCTTTGCAGCAGACATCCCCCATATTTGGAAGGTGTTCTCTTCAGGACCCAGCTCAAGTGCCAGTTTCTATTCAAACCTCTTCATCCTTTCTCATCTCCCCAGCTCCAAGAATCCTTCCTCTTCTTTAATTACCTTGCCTTTATCTCCCTGGTATTTATTGGCACTTTTTTCTGCACATACGTAGAGGTCGGAACTTTGGAGAATACTTGAAACAAGGTGTTAAGTCAGTGGAATTGATGATATAATGGTTATCTAGTTTAGCCTGGTGATTAATAGTTCTCTAGTTCAGTATGATTGATTTAATCTTACAACAAATAATGGTTCCCTAGATAATAATGATTGGCCTGTGCTCAATATGATGAATTGATTTAATTATAATAAAGTATATAAACTGGGGACAAACTCAACCACAGGTGAGACTTGACCAACCTCATGGTGGCTCTCCTGCCTTCATCACTTCTCCAATAAGACCAAGGACTCCAGCTGGTCCCAAGATACTCCAGAGACAGTCTGGACACTATATTTTAATCCACCCTGGTGTGGGGGCTCTAGAAAGCAATGGTACATTTTGTCACCCTAACTTGGGGGCTTTAGAAAGCAGGACATTACATTGCGATGTGCAGACTCTGACTGGATGACTGGCTGAGACTGCTGACGCAGACTGGGAGACTGAAGGAGACAATAAAGACTTTGGACTTTATCCCTGACTATTCTCGAGGTGATTATTCTGCTGAGACCAAGACTGGTCCTGAGACCTCCAGAAAGGAAACCAGAATATACATACATAGTTACATATGTACATATGAAAAGTGAGCTCTACTTGACAGCAAGAACTAGTTCATCTTTTCTCACGTACCACAATGTCAGAGACCCAGGAGATTTTTGGTAAATGGCTAATAATTGATCAATGATAAAAGTGAGAATCCAAGAGGTTGGGCTTTGTTGAAGTCCGAAGTCACGTTTCTTAATTCCTAGTTCAATATTCTTTTCATTATGTCCCACTGCCTCTCATGAAAAATCAAAATTCTTAGAAAAGAATCAGAGAGGCAGCATGGTACAGTGAGTAGAGTATTGGACTCAATTTAGGAAAATCTAGATTTAAGTCTCATTTCAGACTCTTATTTGCTATGTAACCTTGGGTAAAATCACCTTATGTCTCAGATCCTCAGTTTCTTTAACTCTAAGAAAGAAAAAAAGAAAGGAAGGAAGGAAGGAAAGGAGGGAGGGAGGGAAAGAAAGAAGGGGAGAGAGAGAGAGAGAGAGAGAGAGAGAGAGAGAGAGAGAGAGAGAGAGAAAGAGAGAGAGAGAAAGAGAGAGAGAGAGAAAGGAATAAAGAAAGAAAAAGAAAGTGAGAGAAAGAAAGGAAGGAGGGAGAGAGGGAGGGAGGGAGGGAGGAAGGAAGGAAGGAAGGAAGGAAGGGAGAGAGGGAAGGAGGGAGGGAGGGAAGGAGGAAGGAAGGAAGGGAGGAAGGAAGGAAGGAAGGAAGCAAGGAAGGAAAGAAAGAAAGGAAGAAAAAATGGTATCTACTTCATAACATTGCTGTAAGGATTGAATAAGAATATGTAAAATGCTTTACAAACCTTAAAGGGAGCTTTGTGTAAAAAAGAAAGAAAAGGATTTCTCTGGCAGGGATTTCGACTACCCGCTCTGCCCGCCCCCATCCCCGGTTCCCGCCCACACTTTCGCACCCCCACAGAGATACCTGAGAAGCTGACAGCTGGCGTGTGCCGGCAGCAAGCCCTCCATCCCCAACAAGAGGAAAAACCCCGCTTTGTCACGGGAGGGAGCTATGAATACAAAGCCCTCCCTGCTCGGGCTGCAGGGTTGGGGGGGCGGACGAGAAGGGGTCTCTCCACTGGCCCGCTCCCTCCTCTTCGGGCACCCGGAGCAGGCTAGAAACCCCAGGTGGCTCAGGTCTGGCCGAGCGAAATTGCAATGTGGTGATTCAGCCTCAGTCCCCACAGCCTCTTAGGGCACAGAACGCTCTCTCCATCGCAAGGCCATTGGAACTGCCCTGAATCACATTGCTTTTGAAAAGAGCCACGTCCATCAGAACTGATCACTGCATAATCTCTAGCTTCATTGCTTCAGATTAAATACAGGGAGAAGGCTCCACGGCTGAGAACTGTCTCCAGACCAGGCTGGTTGGCTCTCACTACACTCCAGCAACCAGGGAAAAAGGCAGTGGCCTGCACACACTCTGCTCTGTGTATTACTGAGTGACAAAATGGGAAAGTAGATTCTTTTTGAGCTTTCAAAAAGAGACAGATAGATAGATAGATGGATGGATAGATAGATGGATGGACAGATGATAGATAGATAGATAGATGGATGGATGGATAAATGATAGATGATAGATAGATAATGGATAGATGATAGATGGATAGATAGATGGATGTATAGATAATAGATGGATGGATAGATGATAGACAGATGGTTGGATGGATGGATAGATAGATGGATGGATAGATGGAGAGATGACAGATGACAGATGGATAGATAAACTATGGATGGATAGATAGATGGATGGATGATAGATGATGGATAAATAATATAAAATTCAATAGGAGATTTGGGACACTCAGTTCTGTTCTCTACCTTAAAGCAAACTTTAGCCTTCTTGGGCTTTAGTGTTTCAGAACAATACAATATAGCACACTGTAATACAGCAAGCATTTATTAAATGCCTATTATAAGCAAGATACCGAGGGAGTTGCAAAGGTAAAATAATAGTAGTGATGTGTATCTCTCACTCTAAAGTTTGCCAACAGCTTTGCGAATGTTTTAGTGTGCTTGGGCTTTAGGAAAACTCTGATGAGTAATGCAGATATTATCACATTTTTAGAGGTGAGAAAACTGTGGCCTAGAAAGGCACAGTGATTTGCCTTCAGACGCACAGCTAACAGGTGCTGGAGGCAAGCGCGATACAAACAGGGTTTCCTGTTCACAGGTCTGGCCCTCCGATTATGGCCTTTTGGCTCCAGCTAGAAAAGATCTCAGTGATTATATAGATCAATTCCCCCATTTTATAGGTGGAGAAACTGAGAATTGGCAAGGTAAGCTAATGTCAGCTAGGTAGAAAAGTGAAAAATGTTAGACATGAAGTCATGAAGAAATCTTGTTTCAGATATTACCTATGTGACATTGAGAAAGTCACTTTACCTCAGTTTCCATCTGCAAAATGGACATAATAATAACATCTACTTCACAGGATTGTTCTGAGGGTCGAATGAGAGAGATGTACTTTGCCAGCCTTAAGCTACTACATAAATGCTAGCTATAATAACAATTATTATTATGTAACTTTCTCCTGGTCACAATGTCAGAGGTGGAATTCCACCAGTGTCTGCCTAGTGGTCTGCCCACCATGCCATGTTGCTTCTTTATAAGCATCCCTCGGGGGCTTACTCTCTTTTATGGAACAGAACACTAGATCCCCTATCAGTATATAAGTGCATTAGAGGTTTTAAGTTGTTATCTGAGACCTAAGAGGAAAGGTGACCCAGAGGAAGCACTGACCCCCTTTTTGGAGCCTCTGAAGTGTCTCTGTAGTGAAACATCCAGGGCAGAGAAAATCTATTAAGAATCAGATCCAGCTGGAGAGTCGGCATTCCGGGGGAAGGTATCTGGGTGCGTCTCTTATCCCAACATTTCTCCGTGAATATAATAAATGACACGGACACACACGGAGAAAAATGAAAACAACTGATGATCATTCATTCCCCAAGCATCTATTTAGGAGGCTGCTCTGCATAAGTCGGTGTACTAAGTGCCTGGGATGATGTTTGTTGTTCAGTCATTTTAGTTGTATCCTACTCTCCATGACCCATTCGGGATTCTCCTGTCAGAAAGACTGGAGTGATTTGCCATTCCCTTCTCCAGCTCATTTTACAGATGGGGAAACTGAGGTAAAGTCTTCTTGACTTAGACCCAGTACTCTGTTCACTGTCCCACCTAGTACATGACTACTACCTAGTATAATGAGTAGTACCTGACCTCAGTGAGCTTATATTCTGTTCATCAGAGCAGGAGGACCCGGAAACAACAAGGGACATTGGATGGTTTTTACTTGGGGCTTAAAACTCTGGAGGTGAGGAGAGGGGGTTTTCCTCATCCTCATGTGGAAGGGTCCTAATCTCCATTTTTCTTTTTCTTTTTTTCAGGTATTAAACTTAGTGCAGTCTCATGTCACCTTGCGAGTACCCCTCTTTGTCTCCTATGCCTTTCATTCTCCAGCAGCAATTGGGGGCTGGAAGCATTTTGATCTGCGGTCTGAGCTGAGGCTTACTTTTGTGTATGACACTGCCATACTGTGGAAAGAAGGTATTGGCAGTCCCCCAGGATCAGAGCTTCAGGGTAAGTGGGTATATTCTAAGGAGAAAGAAGAAGAGAAGGGGAGAAGGAAGAGAAGAAAGAAAAGGAGGAGGAGGAGAAAGAGGAGAAAGAGGAGGAGAGGAAGAAGAGGAGGAAGAAAAGGAGGAGGAGGAGGAGGAGAAACAGGAGGAAGAGGAGGGAAGGAGGAAGAGGAGGAAGAAAAGGAGGAGGAGGAAGAGGAAGGGATCATATTTATATAGTGCTTCTCTTATAGGAAATTATAACTTCACTTTGGGGGAAGCGTGTAGTACAATGGAAATTCAAGTTCTGGATTTGTAGTCAAATTTTATTTTAACTAGTTGATTGATTTAACTGAGTAATAAATAAGTTTAATTACCTATTCTTACTGACTGAGGTAATGTGACTCAATGGATAAAGAGTTGCTTTGGAGCCAGGAAAATCTGGGTTCAAGTCCTGCCTTTGAGCCTCTATTGGACACATGTCTGTCCCAGGGATCCCTGACCAAGTACTTTAATATTTCAGTGCTCTAAGATATTCTCTGGGACTCAAGTTGCAGAGAAGCTCCTAACCCACCCTGGTAAAGGAGGTCCCTACAGACCCATTTAGTCATCAGAGCCCTGTTCAAGTTCATGAAGTGTTAAGCCCAGATATTTAAGGTCTTCCAATGATGTTATGCCCCTCTTACTTTTGGAACACTGGAGCAAAGCCCTGACTCCCTTGCCTGAGTTATCCTCTGGTAATCAGTCAGTTGTGGAGAGAGACACGTTCTAGACATAAATCGATGCCATAACTGAGCCTCGATAACCAAGAGTGATAACAGAAAACATTACAAAGAATGGAGGCATCCTGAACCAAACTATGTCCAGTTCGAAGGACATATGCAGAAAAACCAACAGAAAACTCTAGTAGGACCAGAAAGAACCCAAGATCAGTGGACCCAGTCCAGTTAGAGCTATTCCATGCAAAGCCAGGGAAATAATCAATGACCTGAGAGATATATCAATAATCTACTTCCAAGGAAAAGCCCATTTTTGATAAGAAACCAATATTTCATCAGGATTCCCTCTTCTGCACCCCAGTACTGAATTGAGGATTTCCCAACACCTCACCCCTATACAACCTTTTGCTTCATAAACTATTAGTTCCCTGTTGTTATCTCCAGGACAAAATATAAAATTTGAGGCAGCTGGTGCCCCAGAGAATAGAGCACTGAGTCTGGAGTCAGGAAGACCTGATTCCAACCCAGTGTGTATGTATGCTTGTGTGTGTGTGTGCACATCTATGTGTCACAGATATACATGTGCGTGCTTTATGCAAGTTTGCATATGTGTAAATAGGTGGTGCAGGAGTCAGGAAGACTCATATCTGTAAGGCCTCAGACAACATAAAACCATGTTTCCTCATCTATCAAATGAGTTGGGGAAAGAAATGGCAAACCACGCTAGTATATTTGCAAAAAAAAAAAAAAAAAATCCAAAGGGGGCAATGAAGAATCAGACATGACTGAAAAACAACAAATTTGTATACACATACATACATCTGAGTATATATATAAAGTTGTTTGCATGTTGTGTCCCCCATTAAAAAGTGAGATCAAGGGCAAGGACCGTTTTTGTCTTTCTCTGAATCCCAAACGCATCATACTAAATGTGTCATCTTGACTTTTTCCCCTGTTTAGGAACTCTTCACCCAACCAGCATGCACATCAATGAGGAGGGACGGCTGGTGGTCGGCTTCCAAACAGAGATCCAGTTCCGAGGACAATTTGTGATGTCTCATCCAGGTAAGATCCACCTGGCCAGTCCAGTCTGAGTTATGATGAACCTCCCAAGGTAGCTGACAACTTGCAATGAGACAACAGAAGTCCAGCCTGAGAAGTAGGGTCACAGTAACCTAGACAGCCAAGGTCTTCTGCCTTCCTGGATCTTTCTAGGCTTTTTGAGGAAGAGAACCTGAAAATGGCTCATCCTGTAGTAATGTGCAACCACACTGAGTTTGAATCCCTGCCCTGTGGCTGTAAGACTAGTTGCTCTCTGAATTTTCCTCTCTCTACATCCCAGAAGGCTGTGACTACCTCTAGAACCAAAGGTCTCCATCCTTTTGTTGGTACCGTACTGAGCTGCCATTACCCATTAGCATTTTGCCAGCTCTCATCCTCTCTGCCCAGGAACATCTCTGACGTCAGTGGTGATGTCTGTGGATCACCCGGGTCTCACCTTCACCCTCAGCCTCCTGAGCAGCGAGCCAGCCTTCCACCGGCCAGAGCAGCGGTGGAGTTTTGTCTCGGACTTTGCTGTGAGTTGACATTTACCAATCAAGGTGGGAGTGGAGATTTCAAAAGAAAGGTGTTTCTGTTGTTAATCCTCAAGTTTTGCATTCAGACTTCGGCTTGGGTCACTTGGAAATGATGGGAAAGAGGAGCTCAATAGGTCAGATTCTATTTGGGTAGATGGCAGGAAGAGAGATCAATACAATCTCAGGTAAGGGAGATGATAATATTTATTTTCTCTCTGATTATTCATAGCACTAAAATTAAAGAGAAAACCTTCAGAACTGCTATGCATCTGATAGGAGAGGCCATTACAGGTTCTGTTTATGTAAATGAAAAATATATACAAAGTTGATATCATTGCTCAAAATTTAGGGATATCACTTGGTTATCAATTGCTCATTTATCCTTTTCTTCATCTCTAAAGTCCATTGTTAAAACCTTAGACAAAAATTAATCAAACCAACTTGAAACATTCATGAGATGGAGGAAGCCAGGTAGCCCAGGGAAGACACTACTGAATGTGAGTTCAAATCTTGCCTCAGACCCTTTCTTCATCATGATCTTGGACAAGTAAGTCTCTGTGCCTAATCTTCTCGTGTGAAATGTGGAACTGGACTTTGTGGCCCCTGAGATCCCATTTAAATGGAGTGTCTGAATCTATAGTCCCATAACCTTTATTATTAAATAAGGGATATTAGCCCTCTAAACTAGACCTTATTGTGACATGGAGTGCTTGGGTTTTCAAAGGCAACACCAGCCAGATGCATGCTCTGGGAGGTCCCACCCAAGGTGGAAAGGCTTTGAACACTAGTGAGAAACCGGATAATTTTCATTTGAGACCAATCTATATTAAATTCAGAGATTCATTGCCAAAATGAAATGACACATTTTCAGCCAAGGCAATTCACAAAAAATAAAATCTCAAAAGGTTGTAATCTTCATTAACAAGGAGAATCCACAGGAAAGAAATAACAGGTCCTTTAAGTATTTATTTATAACCGCTCAGCTCCTCCAATTTCCAAACGCAGGATACAGTCATCACAAATGGCTTCTATCCTTAACTATGAGGATGCCCAGATATGTGTGCACACAAGAGGCCTGAGTGAGTGACTGGAAGGAGGCAAGATTCTGGGCCTCTCCTCTTAAGAAGGGCCTGAAATCAGCCTGTTCCCTTTTAATGGCCTGGGGAATAAAGGGATAGATTTGGAGTCAGGAAGGTCAGACTCTTACCAGTTGTGTGGCCCTGGACAAGTCCATTAAACCCACCCACCTTCTTATTTCTTCTCAGTAAATTGAGAGTAACTCTTAGTAGAATTTATATAGTTCTTTAAAAATATTATCTCATTTTGTCCTCACAACAACCCAAAAGGTAAATGGTATTTTTTTTTTTTTTGGCTTAGATAATTGGGGTTAAGTGACTTGCCCAGGGTCACACAGCTAGGAAGTGTTAAATGTCTGAGGCCAGATTTGAACTCAGGTCCTCCTGACTCAGGGCTAGTGCTCTATCCACTGCACTACCTAGTTGTCCCTGTAAATGGTATTCTAATCCTCATATTATAGATAAGGAAATACTTGTCCAGGTCACACAGCTAGTGTCTGAAACCGAACTATCTCATTAGATTGTAATGATCAAATGAGCTAACATATGGAAAGTACTTTTAAAACCCTAAATCTTTATAGAAATGCTATTTTTATTATCATCATCATCATTAACATCAGTCTTGCTCATTCCCTCTGCGCCAATAGATAAAACCTCTCACTCACTGCCAACCCTGGTTTTCATAGACTTTGGTCTCAGCTGCAATAGAATTAAGGCTGCAGCCGAGTCTAGGGGCTCGTTTGCCTCATCCTTTTAATTCATTGTGTTTGGGCAGATTCGGGACTACTCGGGGACCTACACCATCAAGCTTGTCCCATGTGTGGCTGCCCCGCAACAAGAACATACCCTGCCTATGATATGTCACCCGCGGGAGCCAATTGCTTTTGACCTTGACATCAGATTCCAACAGGTAAGGAATATGCCCTGGGAGAGAACTTCTCTCAAGTTCTCCATTTGGCCACTGAAATCTTCGTGGTGCCATATGTAGTGGGATTTATCCAAACCTTGCTCTTGCTCTGCAACTTTGCCTCATTAAAAACTGTGACATCAGGTACAGGAAAAGAAATATTTTACATCTAGAGCTGTTATTTCATAAGAGTTGGGACACCCAATATGAAAACTCCCTTCAATCAATGCAGACTGGTACCTTAGCTGTAATTTACAGTCTTAGAGAGTTGTCTGAGAGAATTGAGATCAAATCAATCAACAAGAATATATTAGTCACTTACAATGTTCCAGGCAGTGTGCTAGGCACTAGGACAAAGACAGGACAAAAATGAAGCAGTCCCTCCTCTTGAAAGAGCTTACAGTGGAGAGAGAGAGAGAGAGAGCGAGAGAGAGAGAGAGAGAGAGAAAGAAGAAGAAGAAGAAGAAGAAGAGAAGAGAAGAAGAAGAAGAAGAAGAAGAAGAAGAAGAAGAAGAAGAAGAAGAAGAAGAAGAAGAAGAAGAAGAGAAGAAGAAGAAGAAGAAGAAGAAGAAGAAGAAGAAGAAGAAGAAGAGAAGAAGAAGAAGAAGAAGAAGAAGAGAAGAAGAAGAAGAGGAGGAGGAGGAGGAGGAGGGTGGGGAGGAGGAAGGAAGGAGAGGGAGGGGGAGGGGGAGGAGAAAGAAAGGAAGAAAGGAAGGAAGGAAGGGAGAGAGAGAGAGTAGCCAAAGGGAGGCAAGGAGAGAGGGACAGAGGGAGAGAATGGGATGAGGAAAAAAAGAGAAAGAGAAGAGAAAGGAAGAGAGAGTGAAAGACAGAGACATAATTTGGGGAGTAAGGAGGTACTAGAAGCTGGTGTATTAAGAAGGTATCAGTTGTGTGGGTGATGGAATGGAAGAGGGAGAGTTTGAGGCATGGAAATAAATTAAGCTACTGAAATCATCAATCTGATGAAATCATCAATAAAGAGAACCCAAGACAGAGACTTAGGGAACTCTAGAGTGAGTGAATGGAATAATGATGCAGTAAAGAAGACTGAGAAATATCTACTCAAGTAGAAAGAGAAATAAGAGAAAGCAGTGACACAAAAACCCAGAGAGAATACCCAAAAGAAATGGTAGTCAATGGTGTTATATGCCACAGAGAAGACAAAGGATTAAGAAAAAACTATTATACTGTGGTATAATTAGCTGGAATCATTGGATTTCACAAATGAGAGATCATTGGTAACTGGGAAGACCAATTTCTAATGAGGTCAGAAGTGACTTGCCCATAATTACATTGGTAGTGTGTGTCAGGGGCAATACTTGAACATGGGTCTTGGTGATTGAAGAGATTATACCATTATTGCCTCACTTACAAACACACATAAAACTGCCAATATTGCCCAAACTTTTTTGTTTTTTACTTTTCGTTAACACTTCATCTTTCATTTTGTCTCGAAGTTAATACCCTTCATTTTATTTAATATTTTGTACTTTTATAACTCATTTCAACTAAATCCCTTCAGGACAGAAACTGTTTTAATGCTCAGTGTATTATATTTGAATGGTGTTCAGCAGGAAATGGTCTTAGAGAGTTTATGTTCCTTTTCCTAGGTCACACAAACTAGTTAAGTTGACAAAGCCAGAATTAGAATGCTCATCTCCTTCCTTCTAGCCTTTTCCACTTTGCTACACTGGGTTGTTCCTTATTTTCCGTATTTCTATAAACCCCCGAGGTACTTTGCACATCATAAACCCCCAGTGTTGATCTATTACTTATCCACTATAGGGAAAGTAGAATTCATATTTCTGTATAAAACCACATTTTGTTCTCCCAGGAAGATAATGCATATTTATTTATTCATTATGTATTCCAGATCTCTGCTAACTAAATTATATTGGCAGTGATAAGAACATGAAGGATGTTCATTCAATAAGCATTCACTGATCACATATTATGTGAACTGAAGGCATTGTGGGGAATACAAAGAACAAGACACAATCAGACCATTGCATTGTGGAAATTAATCATAACTTCTACAGTTGGGTAATTGGATGGAACCTTCTCTGCCATGTTGTTGTGAAATAATTTGGGTTATTAATTCTCTGATTTTAAGTAAACACATTTCTTTTTTTCCCCCTATCCACTCACAAGGTCAGTGATCCAGTGGCAGCTGAATTCAGTTTAAACACGCGTATGTTCCTCTTTTCTAAAAAGGAACTCTGGATATCTGATGACTCCATGGGCTTTGGAGCAGGATCTGATGTAGCCTTTTCTGAAGGTAAAGCTTCTCCAAGGGCTACAATTAAGCATTTATTATTGTGTTTGCATATTTTAATGGTATTATGTATAGAGAGAGGAAGGAAGCGAAGAGACTTAGAAGCACCTACTATGTGCTGGGCACTATGCACTTTTTACACTATTTCACTTAATCCTCAGAACAATCCCAAGTGCTATTAGGTAAGTGCCACTTTACATCTGAGGAAACAGAGGTAAGAGACTTACCCAGACTCACACAACTAGTAAATGTCTGAGGCTGGATTGAGCTCAGGATTGAGGTCCCCGCTGGGTCCCCAGTACTATCTGTTTCATAAACAAGTAAGAGATCACCAATTCTCAATGGAGATCCATCTCAGATTAGATCATTTCAATAAGAAAAAGGAAACATTAAAATGATGAAAAATCCCAACCAATAACTAGAATGACCTTTCAAAAGCCGCTTTGTCTCCTTTTCCTTCTGACAGGATCCTATTAATATCAACTAAGCGAATAAGAAGTTACTCGTCTTTTAATACCTGGAATAAAGATTCCATCCCAGTCTCAGGAACCCCTTCGTGTAGCAGCCCTCAGAAAGTCCCAGGAAATTCTATCTGGAATATCCCCAAATACAAACAAGTTTTCATGTAATAAGAGAAGCTCTTTTAGTGAATGTTTCTCCTAAAATGGAGGCCAAATTCAGCATCGGTAGCCTGAGGGGATGAGCCGCTCGCCGCGTTACAAGTCTCGCTTCCTCTGCCTCAGGTTCCGTGATCTACGGCCGGGTCATGGTGGACCCCGTGCAGAATCTCGGGGGCGCTTTTTCCTGTACCATTGAGAAAGTCTTCCTGTGCACAGGGGTTGACGGGCACGTACCCAAGTACAACCCAGCACATCAAGATTATGGATGCCTGGCTGACTCGCCCTCTCTCCTGTACAGATTCAAGATCCTGGTGGGCAATTGTTCCCTTCTTTATCTAACGAGATCCCCGAACTACGCCGCGTAAAATAAGTCAAAAGCGACCTTGGTGACTGGCGATCACAGCAGCAGGGTTTGCAGAATGGGAAGAGGTGACATGTAAACCCTTTGCAGCCTCCAAGTTCCATGTAATCGCTAGCTGTTAAGGTAGATTATCCTCCTTTTGCTAGAGGGTAAACGCCCAGAACCACAGCCAGGACAGGGAAAAGCTGCCCCCAGAAAGTCTCTGCGTTCCCCAAGTAACTTTTCCTCGATCGCTAACCAAAGCCCCGCCTCTTCCTGCTCCCCAGGACAGAGCTCAGCCGGAGACGCAGGCCCTGAGGTTTCACAACGTGCCGTTCGACGCTCACCTGGCTGCGGACCAAGAGGAGGCCCTTCCGTTAGTGCAGCAGCCGGGCTCGGACGGCTTCAGCCTGTCCTCGGCGGCGCTCTTCCAGGTAGGACGCGGGCACCTTCCCGTCAGCCCCTGCCTGCCCGTTTTATTCTGCTTGAACCGCTTCCTTTTTCTCCTCAAAGGTGGCTGCTGGGAGAGAGTGGTATCTGCACGCGGTGTATACGGTGCGCGCGAGAGGAAAGGCCGGCCAAGGCCTGGGGGCGAGGAGCCTGGCGCGCCAGCGCGTGCCCGCCCCTGCCCCCAGCCGCAGGAGGAGAGCCAACGCGGCCGGCCCCGCCCCTGCCGGAGACACGGGCACCGACCTGCAGCGGGTGGCCCTGCTCGGCCCCCGGCCCGGGCTAGAAAAGGCGGGCACGGAGACGCCCGCCAGCGTGGGGCCCGTCCTGGGGGGCGCCGTCAGCCTGTTCCTGCTCAGCGGCAGCGTGCTGGCGGCCGCGTCTCTCCGGAGACACAGGCGGCGGGCGTCCGGAAGGCAGGCCGTCCCCGCTCAGCGCAGCCGCAGCCGCTGCTCCGAGGTTTAGTCAGCGTCCCAAACCGGAGCTTTTCCCGCCCGTTAGGGCCCTTCCTGCAGCAGCAGCTAGGCTTCCGGTAACCTGGGGCTCCTGGCTCCCCGCCAGATTAGTCTTAGCTCCCCGTATGTAGATATATACGTATGTATCTATGGAATCACACACACACACATGCATACATCTGTGTACATAAACGCACATGTAAATACACACATCCGCTCGTTTGCACGCACACACTATACACGTGTCGTGTACACGTATGTATCGCCAGAGGACGAGATGTACCGCACTGGCTATGGGACTAGTGGGCAGCCAGGTGGCAGCGGGTGTGCTGGGTGCGGAGTCCAGAAGCCCTGCCTGACTTTCCAATCTTGCCTGGACAAGCCACTTCCTTTCTCAGTCTTAGCTCCCTTACCTGTAGAATGGGGCTAATAGCACCTACTTCATCACAGGACAGTTACAAAGATGAGTTGCAGTAACACGAAAGCCCTTTGCAAACTTTTAAATCCCCGTACACGTGCTAGTCATTATTACTGTAAGGTGCCGATATTAAAAATAAAATTATCTGGGGATGCTCAACTTGCCTAGTTATATGGGAAGGCTTTTTATACATCTGAGGGGAATTCAAGAAACACTGAGTGCCTCTAATTCCAGGCAGTGGGGTTAAAAAGACAAAGCAAACAGCGGGAGCCTTCCAGTTACTTGCCAAAGAGCTCATTGCTTCAGCTGCGAGAGGGGGTGGGAGGTGGGGGTGACCGAGGAAGGGAAACCTAAATCAGCCCATACCAAAAGGGATGAGCAAATCTGAAGTAATTTGCAGGGAGCAGAGGGTCACTAAATGGGTGGGTTCTTGTACAACTAGCCCTGAGCTATGCTATGAAAGAAGCTAGAAGTTGTACAGAGTGTACAAGTGAAGGAGGGACAGCACATGCCAGCCAGAGAGAAGGTAGACAATGTCGCCATGGGGAAAGCAGAAAGCAGGTTAGGGTGCCTGAGGAAGAGTGATGTAGAGTTCTAAGGGCTCTCCAGATTAAGAGTAAAAACAGGGATCTGCCACAGTGGGAAAGAAAAAGAACTCTAATCAACAAGAAGAGCAAGAATTGGCCCAATGACAGAGGCCTGAAGATCCAGAGCAGCCTGTTTTCAACAGCTCCCCATTGAACTGATTCAATACTCCAGTATTTCATTCTTCTGGGCAAAAAGAAATGCTTTTGGAAGTAGGGATGCACCAAAATGTTCCCTTATACTAATCTGGAGAAGAGTTATGATCTATTGGCAGGTTTTCCTTAATTTTATATAAGTAGCCAATTGTTACGAGCAAGCGAATTTTTTTTTCAACATTCATGTGACCTTATCAACATACAAGTGCCACAGATCTCTAAAAGCTGACTGCAAAGAACTTTTTTTTGTACTAGAAAGTAAAGTTCTGAATCTCACCTAGGAAGCCTAAAATTTGGATGAATAAGACAAAAAGAATGGAGAAAACAGGTTGTAACTGGTTCTCATAGAAGACTACTATCAATAAAAGCCTTGAGTGTCACCCCAGTGCCAGTTTGTCTGTCTCTGGATTAGATTATCATATAATCACTAAATGTATTCCAACTACAGAAGCCTTTTCTCCTCCTTTCTTTGATATAGGTTTAGGAGTTAGAATACCTAAATAATACTTTCCCTACGTAGTGTCATTTTTTAATGGCCTTTTAATGTCTACAAATTTGAAATAAAAGTATTTAAAATAATTAAATGTTTGTGTTAACTCATAAGATGTTAAGAAATATTAAGAAAATGTAGCTTTTTTTTAAACAAGTATTGTCCGTCAGTGACCCTGAGGTACAATCATGTTTTGGGGGAGAGGAAAGAGGATGGAGAAAACAAATCAAAACAACTCTCTTGGACTTAACAATTTGGATTTTCCTAAAAAAGAAAAAAAAAGAATCAAGGGATTGGAAACTAATGAAAGGAAGGTCTTTTTATGGGAAGAAAAAGTATTCTTCCACAAGTATGTGATAGCAGAATTTAAATATTACCAAGTTGTGCTAGTGAATTACATGTACTAATAACACACGGAGAATATTTTAGGATAGATTTGAAAAGTTGCAAAGATCACTAGAACTTTCTCCCAAATGGCTAGAAGAATTTTTACTTTTATATATGCAGATGTGTGTGTGTGTGTGTGTGTGTGACACACACACAAAACCCAGGATCATTGTAGACAGATTCAATTTCCTAAAATCAAGAAATACATGAGTATTGTGGTTTCCAGGAGGAAACATATTCTTTAAAAATAATCTTGTCATTTAAAAGGCCTTAAAAAAAAATTATCTCCCCAACAGCACTGTATGCTATCACTGTGCTAAGGACTGCTTTCTCTAATCACACTAACACTAGGTTACACTGCCTCTCCCCTCCCTCACAATGCTTCCACAATCATCAACTGCCTCCATTCATCACAGACAAGGATAGGAAAAAAAAGACACTGGGTGTGTGATGAAACAATCTGCAAATACTTCAGCGTCACCCTTCTTTACAAGATTGGATTGAAACTAAAACAATACTTGAACCAGGAAGTTCTAATTCTCAAAAAAAGGGGGGGGGGGGGATGGGAAATGGGTCTTGCTCACATAGTAGCTATTGTGGCATCAGGTCTCCCCATTACTGAATCATAAAATGCCAAGTTTTTAAAACCATGGGGATAAGAAAGACATGAAAGCAAGAAAACTTGGGGGGGGGGGGGG
This sequence comes from Antechinus flavipes, assembly GCF_016432865.1. Taxonomy (NCBI): domain Eukaryota; kingdom Metazoa; phylum Chordata; class Mammalia; order Dasyuromorphia; family Dasyuridae; genus Antechinus; species Antechinus flavipes. Next base: position 70,306,203 of record NC_067403.1, on the reverse strand, counting down.
GGCAAAAAGGGAAGAAAAGGCAGTGAGCCAAAGGGAAGCAAGAAACAGCTGAGAAAGCATGAGTAAAAATGAAACCAAGAAGCAACTAAAGAAATGGAAAGAAAAGACAACTCTAAGATTATAAAAATTATATTTATTCATGTTGCTACATTTATTGCATTCTCCTAGAAAAATGGAGAACTGTGTATGTACTCAATTTGCACATATAAAACATACAAATTATATATAGCACAAAGGCTTCTGGGCCTAATATCCTGACACCATATTGTGGGTATTCCTGCTTTAGCTTTTTCTAGTCTAAGAAAAAGCTGGAGAGAGACTTGTATTCAATCTTGTTTCTCACACTTTTTCTTCTGAATATTTTAAAATGGGAAATATTATATGTCAATAAACATTTCTCAATTGCTCTGGGAATGAAGTACTAGAAATTTGCAAAATCTGCATTATTTTGTACTACTATATTTACCAAAGTTTGACAGTCTGAATGACCAATTTGCCCTGTTCTGATTGGTTCTAATAAATCTCTAATACTGGGCACCAGGACATCAACTTTCCAAATCATGGTCATAGCATGTCTTTTTTTAAAAAGTTTATCTGATACAAGTTTGTCTATTTGTTTTTAATTTAGCTTTTCTTTTATAAAATGCTACAACAGTTTAAATGAACCAGACAAATCCTGTCTTTGGCTACAGAACTAAAAATAGGTCATCTTTCCAACAGCAGGGTACATTTCAGCTTTTAGAAATAAGCAACTCTGGGAAGCAGAGACACAACATATAAAATGTGCATAGAATAACTAGTATGTCTAAGGTTTTGTTTCATCCTACCCACATGGTGAGTAAGGATATTATGTATTATGTATTAGTCCCAAAATAAGACTCAGTGTAGGAAGATACCCAAATTTCAAAGTCAATTAAAGTAACTTGACAACTAAGTAGAGACTGAAGATACAAATTATTTTCTTTGTAGTAGTCTCTTCTAGCTTAGCAAGTCTAGTTTTATAAAAAAATCTTAGTTTAGAAACCTATAGCTGAAAAACAAAACATTCACAATCTTCTCAACTAAAGCTAAAGTAGAAAAATAAATCGAATGAAGCATTTATTAATAAATGAAGCCTATTTTATTACTTCAAGTGTTAATGGTAAAAAAAATTTCAGCACAGCTGTTGCATTTAAAAAAGTGTAGCTACATACTATGTGTCTAGTTCAGTAAACAGATGAACCCGATGTCCTTAATGACATAATAGTTGAGCATTGTACAGTACATCTTATGAAGACCCGTAAATTAAAGAACTACTTTTTAAAATTTAGTGATTACAAAAACAATTAAGCATTCATAGCTTTAGCTTCTTTTTTCTTCCTCGACCATCAGGTGCTCCATCCATTTTACGCTTCTGTGCCTAAAAACAAATAGAAAAACTAACTGTAACCATGAAAAATTTTTTTTTTTACAATTACTAGCACACTAAGACAATTTTTAAGCCTAGCACTTAAGACCCATAACATAGTGCTTTTAAAGAATGACATATATAGAAGATATCTCTAATAACAAAAAATTCTAAATCACATTTCCTCTTTTCAGAAATTGTGAATTCTCTAGAGAAAGTTACACTTATTCTGCAAAATTATACATCAAAAACCCTATTTTACTAATAATGTTAATATTTCAAAGAATACCTAAGACTGAAATTTTTCTGAATTCAACGATTACAAACAATACAGAGTACCTAAATATAGGTCAAGGAAAAAAATTCCAATGCACACAAAATTCCTAATATAGTGTCAATTAGTACAATTTAAAGACTCGATGATGATGAACTAGCCTACTACTAAGAAACACAACAATTTATTTGAATTTTTCATTACTTTCAATTGTAGAACTACAAAGAATTTTCCAAAGAAAGATGCTATCTATATATAAATGCCCAGTATAACAAAAGTATATTTATTAATTACTCAGAACTAGTCAAATGTTAACTTAAAATGCCAAACACTGTATTCTTGAAAAATAATGCATTCTCATAAATTTTATCTAGCCAACCACACTCTTAATTTTTTTACTCTATTAATTACCAAGGAGAGGTGGAAAGGGAAGAAATGATTTATATGTACATACCGAAGGCTTTGGTCCTCGTTTCTTTTTCTCAGCCTTTTCTTTTTCTTCTAACTCCATGTTTTCTCTTTCAATCAGAGTAATTAATGTGTTACATCTCCTCTGAAGCTCCTGAGTTATAGATAAAAATTCACCTGGTAAATTTTACAGTTTCCACACATCAAATAAATAAGCAAGCCCTAGAAGTTTTTCTATTATTAAAAAACCCAACAACCCCAGTTTACATGGGTACAATTATTTGCTTCCAAAATTCTAGAGATTAAACTATATTTAACACAAATCTAGGAGACATATTTAATACAAATCTAAAATAAATAAAAGCAAAAGGTATTTAATTATTATCAATAATAACAATCACCACACTGGAGACCACACATGAACTTTTTGATACAATAGTGCCACACAGTGGCCCTATATAAGGAGTGTCCTCTATACCAAATATCACCGACTCAAATCATCCATGTAAAAAAGTGCCAGGAGCCTGAAGAAACTGAGGGTACAGGACAGATCCCACAACAAGTTTCAAGTCCATCCGAGTTATTTTATTTCACTTTGAATCATAAATATCATTAGTGAAAGGGGACTCCTAGCAATAAAGTCATAGTTAATAAAATTAATAGTTACTTTCCCAATTTGGACATGGGAACAGCAATTGAAGCATGCAAGCATTCCCTCTGCCCAAGGCACTCTGTTCTGCCCCTTTCATGTGCTAGAGAGCTGATGAATGTTATCAGGTCAGATTGAAAAATAAACTAAGAAAGCTGTTTTCCTTGAGCAGGAGCCATGCTACATATTCATCTTAATATTTTTCTTTGAACAGAACTATTATGTGAACAAAGACTGGAAAAAACCAGCTGCAATATTGTATCATCTTACCATGGACCACCAACCAAGGTTTCAAAATTTGCACTATACAACTATGGTTGTTTTACTGGTAATATACTATGATATAAACACAGTTCTGAAAGAAACTGAAAAACCTTTCAACTAAATAGGATGAAAGAAGAACAAACAAGTAATAAAAAATGAAAGGGAAGTTCCAAAATTTTGGCAGATTTCTCTCTATATTTGTGCCTTAAGTTAAGAAGTCCCTTTTCCTCATGGGTCATAAGCAACACCACTTACATCTCAGCCCCAGTACCTTGGTATTCACTCATTAAAGCATAATCTATTCAAAGACAAAGGATCACTGAACTAGATCTAGAAGACTTCAGAGGCTAGCATAACCCTTTCATTTTACAAATGAGGAATCAGAGGTTATAGGAGATGAGGGGCTTACCCAAAAGCAAAGGTTGTAAATATATGAAGCATAATTTGAATCCAAGACCTCAGATTCCAAAGCCAGTGGTTTTCCCACTATCACACACTGACATGTTCTATTTTCCCTTAAAAACATGATTATGTTTGGCAAGCTTAATGAGTTATAGAAACCCTCTATTTGTAGCAAATAATGGCACCTGTCCTCTTGCAGAGCCTTGCTGGCTCCCTGCTGCTGGGTAGAGGATAGCACACAAAGGATGGCTATCCATTCCCTAATTCCAATGTCAGGCACTTAAAGGCAGAAGATTTTTGATTAAAAGAATAAAATCCGTTTTTAATTTCAGTTGTAAAGAGGACATTGTGGTTAACCCTTCCAAGCCCAGCCTCCTGCCCCAGAACGCTGGTGCACAGGGCTTTGGATGCCCTTGCCCAAAGCAGGGGCTTCTGGAGGCAGCTAGAGGGCACCCTCCAAGGTGGGGACACCTGGAGACACTGACTTGCTGTGTGGTCATAGGCTGCTGTGAGCATAAAAAAGTGCTGCACACCTGCTAGCTGTAATTACTATCAGTGAAGACATTAAGTAGAGCCTGTGCCTTTCCTGTCTAGATTTGAGACACCCATGAAACCTGACTTATTTGGTTGCAGAGCTCTCTAAAGTTAAGTCTTAGAGAATAGACTGAGGGTTAAAATGGCTGAGTACCCACAAGTCCGGCCTCACGCCTGCCCCACATCTTCCTAAAGCCTCAGGAACAAAGACTAAAAAAAGGCAGCCTGCAGATGGATCATTTTGAGTAAGTTGAGGAACACAGGTGAAACCTCTCACACTAGTTATGACATTCGAAGATCATCTTTTATTTTTGTATAAGCAAAAATCATCACAAGCTCCATTAAAAAGATGCTCTTGAAAGATGCACATTATCCTACATGTTGGGCGCATAATCTACAAAGAATGATCCCCATTATTTGTGAATGGCTCCTGGCACCCAAGTCTATGACAAAGGCTTGCTGGCTGGCTGGTCACTTAGCTGAGTCACCCACACTCACCATTGCTGTCCTGGACTTGAGGAACCAGTCGAATCGGAACTGAGGAGAGTTTCGAATACACTGTCGCAATTCATCATACACATTTTCCTTATCAAAGCCAAGCTTGTGAAGCATACAAATGAGAAATCGATCCTCTTCCTCAGTGTAGTTCTTTCCTTTGTTAGTACCATACGATATCCTCAGTTGGTGAAAAGGTGCTTTGTAGCGGCCAATCTATTCCAGGCAGATTTCACAAATATTTTCCATTAAATAAAACGCAAGACACAAAATAACAATTTCAAAACCCACAATGTTTGTCAAATCAAGAATGTCCTTGCATGCCAAATGAGAACTTAATATCCAAGCCTTCACAACTGTATTTGAACCTGCTATAAAATTTTGATTGCAAATGCAAACTTGTTCACCAGGTATTTGAAGCAATAAATTTTCAGTAGAAAATGCTTGCGTCAAACCTTTGAAACCAACTCCTTTAGATAATCAACCTAAATAAATAAATCCAAACAATTCAGATAGAATTATGGTCTATAATCAAGGCAATAAATATATATTCATTAGACATTATCAGATTCCTAAAGTCAGCCGCAATTGACATTTTACAGAGTTTCTTTAATTTCCCATTCATGCATCACATTAATGACTCATATTAAATACTATTCTTGCTTAAAGAACTGGCAAGTACCTTTGTATCAAGTGCTTTTTTGATACTAATTCTCCTCTGTATACGTGCTTCTCCCCTTTCAATCTGGGCCATGATCTTTTCTATATCCTGAAGTTCATTACATCGTTCCCAGAATACAGCTTAAAGAGAAAAACAAAAACAAAAACAAACAAACAAAAAAAAAAAAAAAAAAACTGCAGGTGTGAACTTTGCAAGCCTAATTAAAATTTTTGCTACCATTAAATTTTATTCACTGTTAACATTTTTTAAAATTCATGTTGTTTCCTTAAAAACTCCTACTCAGTTATAGCTATAGATAATGCACAATATTCTTTCACTCAAATTCTGCCTCTATTCTTCACTTTCACAGGTCAAGTATACATATTTTTAAGATTTATATAAATTTCAAAAAATAACTAGTTGTCTTCACAAATATTTTGTAATTAAGTAGCCTGGTATAAAGCAGAGTTGTCAGATGTATACAATAGCCCACACTTCTGAGTGCCACACAAACCAGATTAAAATGTAATTTGGAAATATTTGACAAAAATAAGCAAATGAAACATAGAACAATAATACATTTTAAAACTAGTCAAGAGGCCGCCTACAGGCCCCAGCATAACAGTCAGTGGGCCTTGCTCCTAGTTGATACCATTAGTGTAAACAGACTATACAGTGGAAATTAGGAGACCTGAGTTGTAGTCTCAGTAACCACTGGCAAATCCTAATTTCAAAGACTTTAGTTTATCTATATAAAAACAAGAGATGGCTTTTACAACTGTAAAATTCTTCTGAATCCAGGCAGATTCATTCACTGTTACTCGGATCCATAAAACTTAAGATTAAAAACATATATAACTGAGAAAGTTACAAAGGACAGGACATTTCTACAAGGATCAATTTAATGATAAATATGGAGGAAAAGTATGACATGATAAAATCACGGGATTTTAAATTTGGAAAGCTTTTTAGCACTCTGCTCAGGTCAGTCTCTTCATTTTACAGAGAACAAATTAAGGCCCAGAAGGGTCCAGTGATTTGCTTAAGTCATACTTGCACAAGTACAGCTAGTTGTAAAAGTGACTTCCTATTCTTGTTCCACTACACCTGGGAGAAAGCCACTTTTCCACCACTTATCACTAGGAGACCTTAAATGTATATTGACTCTCATTAATATCACCTATAAAACAGGCAACAAACTTACAGGTTTTTGAGGGAAATGTTTTGGATACTGTAATCTATAAATATGAGCAAATTTTATTCATTATGTTTTTAAAAGTTAATTCTAACTAAGATTAGATGATAAAACAAAATGTCCCAAATGTGGAGACAGGAAAACATGGAAACAAATTCAATTGAAATACTACACACACAATTACCTGAATACTCAATGACTTCTTCTGGCGTTTTCCCTTCTACCTCTCTAGCTATGTTCTCAATGTCATCACGGCCCCACTTCTCATTAGCTTTGATGAACTGGTTAAAGTCTCTCTTATTCCAGTTGGTAAATCCCTTAAATTCAAGAAATATAATTTTTAATGTTTATAAACATAACGAAAGTTATCAGGAAGGAATTCCAGTTATATTTGCTTAAGTACAAAGTACAACAGAATAATCACTGCAGAATTAGTGCATTCTTCAGTCATTAAGTTTTAAAACAGCCATTTTTAAAATGGTCATATATTTGTGGGCACTACTGAAATTAAGGCATTAATCACAGTATTAAAAATAAATTTGCAAATTATGAAACACATCCATACAAACTATTTGTGAGGAAAAGCAAAAAGCATGCATCATTCATTTGGCTGCTTAGTTGTAACCTAAAGAGCAGAACTGACAAGCACTTCACAGCACAGCAATACCTCAACTTTTACATTTACAGATAAAACATCATCACATTTAAAGCTACAAACACTGAGATGTAATCTTGTTAAATATCACTTAAAATGTCACACATCTTGTAAGAGAAAACATAAAATTTCACTTTCAAATCAATTCTTTGCTGTAGCTTATTTTTTGTTCTTAATTAACAGGCTTTTCATTTTAGTTTCCATTTTGCTCTTAATTAAACCAAATTCCTATACTGGCCTTTCCTAAAGAATGAGTATCTTCATCCATTATGCCTAGAATATGCTCAAATATGCTCAATTTCTCCCAATCCTACCAAGTCTTCAAACATCAACTGAAATCTTGCATATTCCTAATCTTGACTAACTCCAAATGGCTGCCCCCTCCCTCCAAGTTCTTTGGGCACCTGAACTTTTTAATCAATCATCAATAAATTATGATTTCATTTGTCTGTTTTTCTTCTCTGCCCTTCCCACCCCATGCCAGCCAAAAAAAGGCTCCTTGAGAGCTGCTGAGAATGTTGTCCATGCCCCATAATCCCCAGTTACCAACAATCCCTATAACTCACCTGGGTCAGAAGTTTCTCTTTTTCTTCCAACTCTTCATCATTGAGGGGTTCTGCTTCATCAATTTTTAGCTGTTCTTCTTTTTGTGCTTGGGCTGCATTCGGTAGGTCAGGATTCCGAGGTACCTGAAAAAATGCCCCAGATTTTCTAAAACATTAAGTGGCATTTTATTATGTGATGAATTAATTTCTTAAGTTTGGGAAGATAACATTGTCCTGAATCTATTTATTCATTTTCAAATCTCTTCATCCTAAGTAAAAAATTTTTAAAAGTATCATGCTAAAAAATAGTCGTTACAAAATATTTTTCTTTATTCACTGTCAAAGTGAATGACTAATTATTTGCAAAATAATTTATATTTAAACATGTTTAATAAACATCTTTCTGAACTGTAAAGAGATGAGTCAAAAATAACTTCAAATATCTAATTACCTTATACCCAATTGTTTTTCTGTAATACAAAATTTCTTTTTCCAATAATTCAAATAAACGTGGAGGAAAGAACTGGAAATCCTGAACATTGGGTTGTTTTGGAGGTCGAGGAGCCTGAGGGGGACAAAAAAATTAAAACAATTTTAAATATTTACTCCCAAAACCTATTTTATGGTCTTATTTCATTCAAATTGACTAAAATTAAAATACAAGCTCATACATCTTTTCCTCTCCTTTCAATAGCTCCTTTCAATGAAATTAAATAATTATCAACCAAAATATTTTACATGTCCTATAAATTGGAGGAGAGAAGAGGGAGAATGATAAATTCATATTTATTGTCTTCAGTATTTGAAACAAAAGACAAACACATGGCATGCAAACAACTGCAAAGAAATTATACAAGTCCAAAGACTTTGGGGCTGAGCCACAACTTACACCTCTCTCCTAAATTAGCTTTTTATCATGTGACTGCTCCTTCCCAGAATCCTCTGATCTTATCACTTCCATCTTAGTTTACAAATAGTGAGTGAATCTTCTCCAAGATCCCCAAAACCCTCAACTACGGCCTCTCTCAGGACTTCATCAGGTCTTATGCAAATCATTCAACCACTGAATCAGCATCTCCCTTGAATTTGTACCCTACATCACTGGTAGTCTACTAGAGATTCCAAACTCTACAATTTGAACTGGGAACTCCTTTCCTCCTCCTCTTCCTGTCAGAGGAATCTCGGTCCTTTCCCCTCTTTTCTCCACTTAGTTCAAATAATTTTAGTCCCTAACCACCTCTCATTTAGATTTATTCCAACAGACTCCTAATAAATTTGCCCGGCTCACATCCCTCATCACTCCAGTCCACACATTGCTAAAAGTCATCATGTGTGTGTACATGTCTGTATATACATATATTATATGTACATATGTGCATGTATACAAAACATTTTTATGTGTACTCATCTTCCCCATTAGCACATAAGTTTCTTATGAAGAGAAATGATTTCATTTCCCAAATGTATATTCCCAGCACCTATCACCATACCGGGCACATAGGAGATGCTTAATACTTGCTGACTGATATATTATATTCTCTAAAACAATTCCAATTCTTCCCCCCAAAATTCCATATTGATAGGCTGAGGTTTATTCCACGTATATTGTTTTAAATGCAATAGAAAGAGAAATAATGTTCACTTGCTAGGGAAATAGATTTTTAAAAAGAAAAAAAAAAGAACTAATAATTGTTTGGGGCCAACCCAAACTCCCAAATTCCTACCAAAGAGACAGTCCACATATATTTGTCATACATGGATGTTTTGGTTAGTTTTTCTGAACTTTCTTTTTTATTATTTGTTATTATGGTAGAGAAGGTAGGGAGAACATACTGGAAACTAAGGCAAGATAAAAGCAAGATAAAAGATTTTTAAATAAAACATACAAAAATGTTTCTGTGAAATCTGAATTTGTCAGTTGTATAATTAGAAAAAATAAAAGCAATTACTTAAAATTATGTGCACATGTGCCACACATACATAAAAAAATCCTAAGATGTGAGAGTTGGAAAGGACTTCACCAGCCATCTGGTTCAACTCATATATGGAAGCAGCAGCAACATTACACCATTTCTTCCACACACCATCACTTCAGATATGTGAGCACAGCTATTAACAGAATACGTGTTCTGCTTTTCCAGGCCCAAGATCCTCTAATATCATGAGCAAACTGGCTGCCCTCCTCTGGGCACTAACCAGGCTAAGTCCTTTTTAAACTACAATACAATATTCCAGATGGGGTCTGACCAGGATATTGAACAGTAAGATTAACATTTTTCTTTTCCTGCAAGCCATGCCATCTCTGATGTAATCCATCATCAGAATTCATTTTTTGGCTGCCACATCACACTGCTGACTCATACTGTACGTGTAGTTCACTAAAACTGCAGATTAGATCCTTTTTAAAAGAATTGTGTCTAAATAGCTTATCTACTTTAAATTTTAGCTTATTAGCCTCCCTCCAATACACTAGCCAAGCAATCAAGATTCTTTTAGATCTTACTTTTTTTGCATCCCATGTATTAGCTATCCCTCCCAAGCTTTGTGTCATCTGTCAATTTGATGAGCACCCCATCTAAAATTAGGAATTTCTCTAATTGACTTATTAAATGGACAATAGCCCAAGACCACATGCAGTTCCCAGTATGCTTCCTTTGCAGTCTGCCTAGATTCAGTAGCAGGCTCACCTTGGGTGCTTTGGGCTCACTGACCCGGAGGGCTTCCCTGAAGTACGCGTCCACAGCATAATTGGCTTTTCTTTCTCGCTTAGGTGGCTCAATCCACTCTGTGAATGCCATCTAACAGAGAAAAGTTTAATGGCACAATTTAAGCACTGAGTTTTATAACTTTTTTCAAAATCAAATTCTATTAATTCTTCAATACCTAATTAAAATACATATATACACACACACTAATGTGCAATCCATTTTATTTATATACATAATGTTTATATATTTTTATATATTAAATAATACATATATACACGTGTGTGTGTGTGTGTGTGTGTGTGTGTGTGTGTGTGTATAATGGATTACACATCAATGTTACATGTAGCAGTAAATATCCTAAAATTTCTATAAAATGAGTCATCCATCATTTAACTAAATACAATTCAAGTTACCTTCTGTTTTTCTCTGTAGTCTTCACCTTCAAAGTTATACACACTAGACTCTGTATCCATTGTGAAATTTCTCAGTGAACTCTCACCCATCTTGGAGAGCTTTTCATTCATTTCTGCAGTCTGTCAGAGAACAAGACCAACTTCATTGAAAGACTACGAACATGAAAACATTAATCTTCAGAAAGCCAAGCGTACTTCAATATTAAATATTTTATTCTGAAACTTTAAGCATTCATATGCTTTATTCAATTTATATTGTACTTTATTCAACTTATGACTCACCTTTTTTGCACCTCTCTCCAAAATGCCATCAATATCTTCATCAGTAATTTCACTCTCCTTTGAGGCAAAGACATGCGTCGCACCATGCCGAATCATCTGTAGCATTTCATCTTTCCCAATTTTGTTCAGATTTTGATCTACAAGTCTTCCTAAAGAAAAGAGCATATGGTATGGTTTTAAGAAAATAGAAAAGAAAAAAAAACAAAGAAAAATGACTCAGTAAAACAAAAATTAGTTTTCTATTTCTTTCATTAAGCACAGTGGCTAGCTTTTGTAAAGTTAACTACCTGCTGACAAAAAATCATGTACATTTCAGTAGTAAAGTTATTTTCAAATGAACAAATCTAAATTTCTATTTTAAATATGCCTTGAAGACAAAAAAAGTTAACAAAGCTTTAAAAAAAATTTTTTTTAGATATAAGCAAATCTAATATTCAGAGACCTGGCCTCCTACCTTCATAGTCCATTGGACCTCTCCTTCTTTGGGATTCCATCTATATCACTCATCTGACAACACTTCTGTCATTTTACAGTATAATTAAATACTCCAAATATTGATCCAATCAGAATTGACAGCTCTTTTAGGTTGCTGTTTTATACTTCCTTTTGTTTCATACAATACCTGGCACATTTCCTTGAACATAAATAGGTGGCTTAATATTTGACTGATTTAAACAAATATATAAAAAAGCAAAAACTCAAGATGACAGGTTCAAAGGCATCCATCAGTTTCACCATTTTTCCTTCCTTGTTCCAGTCTCTTGCAGCTATGCAATTCTCTATAAGATGGCACGTACACTGTGCCATTTCTTTGCCCAAGAATCTACTATAATTGCCAACTGCCTGCCACAAAAAAGTTAAGTCCATTCTTTAAAATTCTTTTGCCACTTAATACTTCCTGGATGTGTGACTCTAGGCAAGTCATTTAACCCCAATTGCCTCAGAAAAAAAAAAAATCCTTTGCAATTCTATGCATTTTATTTATTTTATGAATCTAAAAAACATTTTGAAAAGGGTACATAAGCTTCACCAGACTGCCAAAGATGGAAAATTTGTGTCTAAATAAAGAAGCTGAGACTCTTGACCATTGTCACAGAACTATAAAGTGTCACTTTTGGGATTCTAATCTGAAGCTGTGAGAATGCTCAGTCCCTGTCCCAAGGGATTGCCTCTTCAAGTGAGTTAAGTCTTTCTCTGAACTAAAAATAGGGCAAATCTTATTTCCACCTACAGCAGAGAAAGCCAAGATCAGAGACTATTCAAGGTAATAATTTTTAAAGAGATCTACCTCAACCCTTATCCCACAAAACTTCTTGCCTAATGAAATCCCAACTCCTTAATTACCTTGCCCCACTTCACACACATATGCACAGACAATCCTTAAGGCCACAAAGACTTTTTTTTTCCTAAAATGGGCATGTATGCTCTTAGTTATATCCACCTTCACCCCTCACAGATAACTATTCCGCCTCTTACCTAGACTATGCTAAAAGTCAATGTCCCAGTCTATTAAATACAGTATTAACAAAGCCTGATTCAATCAAGCTTTCTAATGTTTTTAGGATAAAACAAAAACCTTTCCATTTAATTTCATTAAAGCTCTATAAAAATCTGGTCTCAACTTATCTTCCCCTCACTGGACATCACTCCTTCACTCTATGAGCTAGCCACATTGGCTTCTTTATACTCCTCACACAAAAGACTTTCTATTCTTGTTCTTGGACACTCTCTGGAACCAACTGCTTTCAAGGCTCCTAAAACTAGTGTGGGTTTTACCAAATGCACATTTATCTATTAATATGTATCAGCCTATCAGAATGTAAGCTTCTGAAAAAACAATTATTCTCCTTTTTAATTGCATTCCCAGTAGCTAGCACACAGCAGGTAAGTGCTTCACTGACCCCACCTTGCTCTCCATCACCTCAGTACTTATAAACCCCTCCAGTTAGCATTCACTGAAATACTGCCTAATTGAGGGTCCTGGCCTGTTGGGTCTGGCTCTGTCTAACAGGAGCCTTCACTCTCACTGGCTGCACAGGACAATGTCACAGTGTAGCATCACGTCCTAGGAACTGACAGTGAGAATGAGATAAAACACTGAAGGAGACAGATCAGGAAAGATATCAACATCAACAAGTCCTCAACTATATTTTAAGCTCCAAGAGAACACAAACCACTTCCAGGGTTAGTTGTTTTTGTTGGTTTTTTTGTTATTTTCTATAACAATCAACACACAATGTTGGATACTTAAGATATAATACTGGCAAGTTAGCTTAACAATTCATTTATAAATGGTTAAAAATTAATTAGTCCTAGGTAACACTTCCACTTTGTTAAACCATCAAAGAAACAGTCCTAGAATTTTGTAATACATACCTTGCTGAATGACTATTGAATCCAACCTAAGTTTCATCTCTGCACGTTCCACTATTCTTTCCTCCACAGTATTGTCAGTGATAAACCTGAATACTCGAACAGTCTTGGTTTGTCCAATTCTATGTGCTCGATCCTAAACAAATAAATGAATATAGATGTCTAAAGGCATATTGTGAAAATGTATGCTTGAATTAAATGTTTTCTACTAAAGTTAAAAATTCAAAGGTAACCCCTTCCCCTTAATATTGTTGTTCATGAAAGTGATGTCAGGGAAAGTCTACTAATACCAAATAAGTTTCCCCATTATAATAGGAACTTCTCCACCAAAACAGAACTAAAGCATCTATAAAGCATATGACATTGTAAGGAGTATTTCCACCACTTAGTTTCGGGGAAATGAATATGAATGAGTCTTTACCATAGCCTGAAGATCAACTTGTGGATTCCAGTCTGAATCATATAAGATCACAACATCAGCAGTAGCAAGATTTATTCCAAGACCACCAGCACGTGTACTTAACATAAAAACAAACTTGGAGCTGTTTGGTTCATTGTATGCATTGATGGAATCCTATGTAAAATAAAATGTCAAAAAATAATCATGTAATCATGTCACAGAATATCCTCTCCCTCCTTTCCCCATCAAATTTAACTCACTTGTCTCTCATCATGAGGAGTCTGTCCATCCAACCTGCAGTATTCATAGTTTCTCCACATGCAGTAATCTTCCAAAATGTCTAATACTCTTGTCATCTGACTGAAGATTAGTACTCTTGAATCTGTTTAAGATTACAATACTTCAATTAGGACCTCTTAAGAGCAGCAAAATATTCAAATATAAAGTGCTAAATGGATACTATGTAACAACAAAGTTCAAAATATGACTAACAGGGCAGTGAGGTAACACAGCAAATACAGGTCCAGTCCTAGAGTCAAGAGGACCCGAGTTCAAATCTGGCCTTGCCACTAAATGTGTGACCCTAAGCAAGTCACTCAATCCCAATTGCCTCAGCCAAAGAAAAAAAAAAAGACAACCATATAGCAACTAAAATATGGATGCAACCCATTACATTCTAATCATGAATTTTATATTACAAATTATTAAGTCCTGCCTCTGACATACACTATCTGTGTGAACCTGGACAAGTCACTTAAGTACAAGTACACCAGGCAACTCTCTAAAACTTTACACTGGAGGGTCACCACTGAATTATATCACAACTAGAAGGGAGTAAATTATAGGCTTCCATTCCCCTCCTCCTCACCAAAACAGGATGTTTTTTGAACCTATATAATTTGACTGCCTCTTACAACACAACACTAAACACATGAGACTTTTCTCATACAAGCGAACAGTTTTTACTCAAAGCCCAAGAGCTCATGTGCCCTCAATTTTTGCAAGGCTGATTCATGAGTCCAATGAGTATTTCGTATCCCAACTATCTTCAGCCCTCTCATATTGATCTATTCCATCAAAGTTATATACTTTTCGCCAAGTTCAACGACTGACCCAACAATACAATATAGAAATAATCCAGTGCTCCTCTTATATGAGCATTGCAGTCAAATAGGAGGGAAAAGCCATCTCAAGTTGTATGTGTGAATGTCTGGAGTAAGTCCCAGAGGTAAAGGATAAAGAAACTGAAAAACTGATTTATCATAAAAAGAAAACAGATCCCTACTTACTTTCAACATTTTCTTCCAACATCTAAATCATATGCTTACGAATTTCCAAGTATGACAGAATGTACAATGTAGAACTAACGTGTGATGAGAAAAACTTTTAAGATACTTTGCCAAAAAAAAAAAAAAAAAAAAATCCAAGTTGAACAGAAGCCAAAAAGAAAATCTATCCAGAGATCTCTCTACAAAATGAATCTGATTAAAGTCATTATAAAGCTTCATTTGCCATCAAAAAAAGAGCCCAAGGGGAAAAAAATCATAAAGCTAGCATCGAAGAAACTCATGTCTCATTCCAATTTTTTCTGCAATAATCACTCACTACATGTTATATGCCTTCAAAGAAGTGCTTTCAGAACATACAGATTTAACAATTTACCATAATTCTATAAAGTGCACAAGGTAAATAAGTGATATTCACTATTATATCATATTATACACACACACACACACACATATTAACTATATAGAGGACTAAACGATTCACTTGAATGATGATGCTAGTTTAAATACTGACCTACTATTATACTATTCTGACAACTTCACAAAAATAACTATAGAATTTTTATTTGCTAACTTTTAAACTTTAAAACAATTGTCTACAGTGGTTATACCTTGCTCTTTTAACTTAGGAAGAAGTTTGTCCAGTACAACCATTTTGCCACTATTGGTAACCAGATGCATATCTGTTGTGTAAGGTGGCCCAGGTTCAGCTCCATCAAAGAGATATGGATGATTGCAACATTTCCTCAATTGCATTAGGATATTCAAGAGTCTCATTTTGTCCATTTTTCCTGCGGAATTCAATATGTCTATATCCTTCATTAGTATCCGTGTATACCTAAAGAAAAAATAATTTTCACTAAGTTTAATTCTCCCAATATTTCATTGTTTATCATTTATTTCTGTTACAAATATTCCTAAATAATCTTTTATTTCTGGTAAGAAACTAGCCATTGTCAGTGTCAAATTTAGTAATATATTATCAGTGGGATGGAAATCAGTGTTAAATTATATTTCACCAAAAAATGCTAGTATAATGCATCTTCGATTGCCAGAATATCAAACATTTTCATGATATTTTTAACTTAATAAACAGTAATCTAAGTCTTTGATCCCCTTGTTCTTTTATGTATCAACCATATTCTTTAAATTTAATTTTCACATTATACACTAAGTACCAAATACATAGATACAGATAATAAATGCTTACTGAATTAGAAGTCATTTTTAAAGGAAGTATTTTGGGGGGAAAAAGGCAAAAATAATTTAAGAGACAGATTTATAGAAATATTTAAAATGAGCAAAGCAGGCACAATTTTTGGTTTTTTGAAACTGATCCAATATAAATATTAAGAGAAGTATAGTTAGTACTAATAGAAGTAGCTAGTACAATGCAAAGTTTAAGTAGAATCAAGAAAAGATAATGTAAATGAAAAGCCAAAAACCTCATGATGCTAAATGCTGTGAAATTACAACCAAGTTTATGCCCTAAGAAATGAGAAACACACATTCCACCCTCACATGTGTCTGGAAGGAAGAAACATTGTGGGTGTGGAATCTAGCACAATTGACTATCAAATCTAGGAGATTGGTTGATAAGGTTTTTGCTGAAATGCATTTTCCCCCCAGATTGTTATTGCTACAAGAAATGGTTGCTCTAGGCAAAAAGGGTAGGAAGATACATATGAAAGTATTATAAGATCATAAAAATTCACTTTCTCACTTAAATGTACTAATCTAAAATTTGCTTTTTCTGTTAAATCAAATGAATCTCTCATATATGATCCTTTAAAGATTGTTGCAAAAAATGAATATAAACTGCTTGCATTTTTGTTTTTCTCCCCGGGTTATTTATACCTTCTGAATTCAATTCTCCCTGTGCAACAAGAAAACTGTTCGGTTCTGCACACATATATTGTATCTAGAATATACTGCAACCCATTCAACATGTAAAGGATTGCTTGCCATCTGGGGGAAGGGGTGGAGGGAAGGAGGGGAAAAATCGGAACAGAAGTGAATGCAAGGGATAATGCTGTAAAAAATTACCCTGGCATGCATCCTATCAATAAAAAGTTATTATTTAAAAAAAAAACTATAAAATGAAAAAATAAATAAATAAATATTGTTGCAAAACATTTAATATATAGAGAGATATGGTCAATCAAATGAATAAGATATAACTGAAATTCCATTTGGGTGATGATTATATTATTTGTTTTCTAACCCTGAAAGAATGATTGTTTTTCAAACAGATTAGGCTCCTTTAAAAAAAAAAAAAGTACACAGTTGCTGCTGCTGCAAACCATAAGGACATTATCTAGCAAGAAAAACACAGAAATTTATAAAAGACTATATGTAAGAACAACATTGTCTCAAATCACTTACCATTCCCTTTGCATTTTGCTAAGACCCACATAAATTTTAACTTCCTTTTTCGGAGGTAAACTTTTTTCAACATCAGCCTTAATTCGACGAAGGAGAAATGGGCGCAAAACCTGGAAGAAAAAACATCAACAATAAAACGATGTCTTCCTCTCTCTGATAATCTGTTAAAATACAAAGACTACTAGCGACTATTTGGAATAGGAAAAAAAAAAAAAAAACCACAGAGCTTTAGTCATTTTCTTATGTCCTATGTGAAATGGTGACTATTATCTAAATATGAGGAAGTAGCTAAAAAATTTCTCATAAGAGTCCTAAGTATAAATAAGATGACAAAAACCAAAAAGGTGAGGAAAAAGGTTGACAAATTTATTATGGAAAAGTAGCATGCATCTATGCATAGGACTATATAATTATCACTAAAAAAGTTCCACTCAAAATGTTTTTCATATACAAAGGATAAAATTGTGATTTGAGTCATTTGAATCATGTCTCACTCTTCATTATCCCATTTGGTTAAAGATAGTGGGGATAGTTTCCAGGTCATTTTATAGATGAAGAAACTGAGGCAAACAAGGTTAAGTGACTTGCATACAGCTGGTAAGTGTCTAAGACCAGATTTGAACTCAGGAAAATGAATTCTTAACTGCAGACCTTGCATTTTTATCCACTACATCATCTAAGCTAACTTAGAAATCATGTTTCAAAATTTCTAAAACTACTACACCTCATAAAGGCAAACTCTCTAACCATTTTAATTTTCCTTGTCCTACCTACATGATAAACTCATCTCTCTTTCACATAATAGAATTTTAAATATTCCAAAAAAAAAGTTATCTCCACAAGTGCTCTTTTCTCCAAGCTAAACATTCCTAATTCTTTCACGTAACATCCACATAATAGCATCAAATCTCTGGAATTATTGATTCAACAAACATGTTTGTAGTGCTTCTTCTAATGTGCCAGCCACTGAGCTAGACTAAAGCAAGATAAAATCAAAATCAACTCTGCTGCTCTTGAGAATCACACTGTTCTCTGTAGAAACAACCTCAACATGTTAAGTGAACGCACAACCTACACAAAACAATTTCATAGGAGGGATAACAATTTCTGTCAGAGTACTTGGAGCTCTACAAGACAACTGAATAGGCCTCATACACTGCAGGCCTCAGAGAGGAAAGCAGACTTTTCCATACCAATTCTGAATCCTTTAAACACACCGTAAAGCTTCTCGATGTCTTCCTAGGGTGACATTCAGAACTGAACCCCAAACTTCAAGCAGGGCTGACCATATATACATAAAAAAGAACATATAGGAAGCAAATATATAAAAAGTAGAAATATAAAATAGAACAAACCTGTTGCCACGTTGGTTAGTGCTGCTAATGCCATCTAACATCACATTAGATTTTCTGGTGGCCACATCACAATAAACACTTCCGCTGGTCAGTCACATCTAGCCTATGATCAAGTCTTTTAGGAAGACTATCTCCCAGGATTTTTCCCTTTCCTTTTTTAAGATAAAGAAACTATAAGATACATGACAAATTTGAAGCTTTAAGATTAGCAAAAAAAAAAAAAAAAAAGTGCCTCTTCACTTCTTGAATTCTTAAATAAACACAGTAGCCATACCATGTATTTCTTTTCATTCTCCAAATGCAAATGCACAAAAGATCTGGGAGTATATCCCAGTGTACAAACTACCTCAATAATACAGGCTAATTTGACTCTCTTAAAGAGTTGCTTGACACTGATTGATTGTTGTTCTCCACACTCGAAGAAGACAAAGATAGCACCTTGGGGTCAAGATAAAATGAGTCCAACTGTGACCAAGCTCAGAAGGCTCTACCACAAATTAGACACAAAAAGTCTATGGGAACATGTGACATTGAGACACCTCTTAAATTTGCACATCTCACATTTCTTTTTGAGTCACTGTAATTCTGCTTGGTTCACAGAGCACAATGCCTTCTGGGATACAATCAATTCTAAAGTTCTCCAGTGAGACTTTGAGAGTCCTTGTACTGCTTCTTCTGACCTCCATGTGAGCACTTGCCTCTTCTAAGTTCTCCATACAACAATCCTATAAGCAAACATGTATTTGGCATTCAAACAACATGAATCAGAGCAGAGTTTGACCGCCTGGCAATTCAGCTCCAGAAAGGACCTCCGTGTCTAGTACCGTACCTTGTATTGTATCCTGCCAGGTGATCTTCAGAATCTTCCTAAGACATTTCTAATGAAAGCGACTCAGTATCCTAGTATGACACTAGCAGAGTGTCCAATAAGCAGACAAGGTCATCACACATGCTCTATGAGCCTCCAGGTGGGCAGACAGCCCAATGGCTCTCCTCTCCTGCTCTTTCCTTCAGTTTCCTGCTCTAGCAATGCATGCATCAATCTCATATATGTGTACATCCCCGAAAAGCATTTTGCCAAGATATGTGAGTTTATCCAAAGCATTCAAAACCGTTCTAATTGTTGTAACCAATGGTTCGACATACAAATGGTGCAGTATTGGCTGATGGGAGAGCTGTGTTCTTGGCATTATTAGGGAAAAAGTCAGCACAAGCAGTAGAGAATCTATTCATACTGAGACACCAGCTCTCCCTCCATTTTAGTCTAGGCTTAGAGCCTTTTCAAGTTAAATAATTTATAATAAATGACTATCTATGGTAAATTATGGTAGCTGACCTTGATGCTTTTGATTTTATCCTCACTGAAGGCATCTGACAACATCACTGAAAAAACTAAGCTATAAAGCCCCAGAACAGGCACATAGCCCTGCTTGACTCTCTAGGTATCTGGAGGAAAAGCTGGAGAGCACTGCCCATTGTCCATTAACAGCAGTTAATGTGCTGACAAACTTCTCCTGGCAACCAAATCTTAGCCGCATCTTCCACAAGCCCTCCAACTTGGTGAGATAAACAGATGATGTTCTGCTCTGCTCCTCCGATTTCTTACGGAGTTACCAGGCAACAAACATTACACTCATCATTTCTCTCCCCTTTCCTTAATCACAGTGGCTCTCAGGTAATGATCATCTTCCAGGTAAAGGATCAATCTACTAAGGGCGTCAGCAAGGACTTTGCCAGCAATGATTAAGAAATATTTCTATTTCTTAATCAGAGGGAAACCCACTCCTCATACTCCATACTACTTCACCCCACCTATGATTATCGCAAGAAAACCTATTTCCTTTTCTTTTATAGAGATGGACAATGGAGGCATCCTTGAACTCCTGAGGAATAATCTCTTGCCATAAAACCCAGAGGATTCCAGTCAGCTTTGACACAAGCAATGGACCCCATACCTTATAAATCTCAGCTGGAATACAATCAGCACCGGGTGCTTTGCTAGGAAAGAATTATAATGCCATCCAAAACCTCTTCTTCAGTTCAAAGTTCATTTACAGAAAGACTGATTTCAGTCTGAGCTATAACAATCAATGACTTTAGCACTAGTTGATGAAGGTTTGTTGAGAACACAATGGAAATGTTTAGTCTATATCTAGGACTTATCACCAATCAGCATGGCTCCATCAGTGTTGAATAATTGAAATACAACATAGGTCTTTAGCCCATAAATAGATTTCAGTTAATCTATCTTTAGGTTTACCATAGATGGTTACAATTGGTGTAAATCTGAATTTCATCTTAATACTGAATCAAAAAGCCAGCATCTCTCCAAACCTCACTTGCACTTTATTTTTGATCGAGTTAAACATTGCCTTCCAAGAGACAGAAAAGCAATCCTTCTAAAGTATTCTAAGTTCCTGAGTTTTTTTCCTAAGAAAAATTTCTAAGAGTTCTAGTTTTTTATTTAGCAGCTTCTGAATTTCCTCAATCTTATTATTTTTGAGTGTTCTGACTCAGATGAGTAAATGCAGTGCTATATACCAAATTTTTAAAAGCTCAGCTTTATTTCTAAATTAGCAACAAACTGTTCATGCAAGTGCTCTATTCTGCTGACAAATGACAATTAAATCTTCTTTACTTTAGGACCACTGCTTTTGTTGAATGTTAATTTTTTAGCTCAGAGAACAAGTCTATGATCAGACTAGTATTCTGTGCCACCTATCACCTCCGTCCTCTCAAGTCCCATGTGTCACTTCTCTTTATAATGACATGGTCATTTGCTACGAGGGCATACCCACCCAGTTTTCTTACATTTAGTTAACATAAGACATTGTTGGGGAAAAGAAGGTCCTAAGCTGCAGGAGTCTTCCCCAACAAGTGACTGTAATTGCTGCTGTTCCCAACTTTATTCCTCCTAAAGACTCTCTTTGCCATATCCCATAGTCTGTTCCTACTCTAGCATTAAAGTAATTCAAATTGCGATCTTATCCTCTTTCATCATACTGAGGATGAGCCCCCAGGTTTTCATAAAACTTTTCTTTAACTCCATCAGGCTCTGTCATGGTGAGAGCATACATACTGATGATGGCAGCTTTGCATTTTCCTAGATTACTTTTGACTTTCACAGCTTTATGATGCTTAAAAATATACAGACATTAAGTAAACTGCTCAAGAATCACTCATCATCAAAGATAGAATTTGAACCCAGTCCTCTCTGACTTCAAGGCCAATATATCATCCATTACACCAAGACTTCTTGGTTTCATTTCTTATTTCAGTTAGATATTTGTAGAACTATTATTAAAAAATAAATAAATAATAACCCTCTACTTACCATATGGAGACGTTCAACTAGCTTCTGATCCCCAAGGCAGTTATTTGTGTCAAACCATGAATCAAAATCCTATTTTGACAAAACAAAGAAAAACAACATATATATGAAACAAACAAAATAGCTTTTTGACCTCTCCCCCAAAGTGATTAGCCCAATAATTTAGATTTATGGACTAGTTAGGATTAGAAACTCAGAAGTCAATTAATCCAAAGCTCCCATTTTATACAGTAGTAGTTCTTAATAACACCAAAAGAATGTTTATAAATTCCATAGATATAAACTACTATATCCCATTAAATATCATTTCAGAAAAGTACTGGTGGGAAAAGTCAAGAAATTTATTGTCAACCAAAACTAAATAATATTAGAAAAGCAATACCTTAGTTTTTTGTTTTTTTTTCCTTAGCTTCAATGGTGGGAAAGGGAAGATTTCCTGATCTCTCTCTCTCTCTCTCTTTTTTTTTTTTTGCTGAGGCAATTGGGATGCTAAGTGACTTGCCCAGGTTCACACAGCTAGGAAATGGTAAGTGTCTGAAACCAGATTTGAACTCTGGTCCTCCTGACTTCAGGGCTGGTGTTCTTATCCACTGCACCACCTCGCTATCCCTGATTTCATTCTTAAAGCCAATCTAGTCTATTTAGGCAGAAGAATGCTAGTCAGATTTAAACCAAGTGATTAAAAGTGAAATTAAGACTACCAATTTTTATTTCATATCGTAAGTAGTTTTAAAATTAGTACTTTGTAAGATTTGATTGAACAGCTACTATATTCTTTTAAAGTTCATCACTAAGCCAAACCACAAAGATTCATGGGAAAAAAACAAACTGAAAATACAGATTGATCACATGCCTGGTCATGGTAACAAAGTCTCAAACTTCTGCCCTAGCAAAAATTTTTAAAACCATCGACTGAGGGCACAAAGACAAGAATGAAACAATCCTCACTCTAAAAGAGCCTACATACTCTATCACAGGAAAAGAGATCAATCATAGTGCTGAACTTTCTAAGAAGGAAAAAGCAGCTTATTTTCCAAAGAATAATGCTGTAGATCCAATAAGTGCTATCAAGAAATATGGCATCCAGTACTTGTCAAAGGACAATGAGTGGTGGGGTTTGGCAGCTCTCCTAATGAGGATACTGAAGTAGTTTTTTAAATCAACCTGGGAATATCTGCTATTTCCTCAGGCAACAGAGGCAACATGTCTAACACAGAGAGAGAACCTCTGGAGATTCATCAAATCACATGGCTACTACTCATTTCTGTGATTCATGTTGAAAGAAATGATAAAGCCAAAAGGGCTCCAAAGATAAACTTTGGAAGATTATGATGTTATGGGTAAATACCTGAGTAAGGGGAATAGGTACTATTTTCATCCCCAATGTAAATGAAAGTCAAAAGATAACCACTATGGAAAGCAAAAAGTTTTTTAAAAATGCTAGGCTGGAACAGTTTTTGGATTAATTGTTCACAGGTTAAAATATTGGTGACAGACTGGGCAAATTTTTAGTATCTAACAAGTGCTGGAAAGAATGTATTTATTTTGAGATTTACAAATAGAATCAAAAAGGCTTTCAATTGAAAAAGAAGAAAACTTCCAATAGAAAGTGGCTATCATGTAGGCAGAATAGAAGCAAAGCTGCCCAGAAATTCCCAGGGGGAAAAAAAAAAAATCTATAAATAACCTCGGGTGTTTGTAAACAAATACAAAATATGAGTAATAAACAAGGTGAATTATAAATTCTAAAGCAAGGAGACAAACCTAGTCATAGAAATATTACTTGAAATTTGAGAGTATGACTAGATTCAACTGCCAGAAAGGTATGGATTTAGAAAGATGGAGGGAAGTATATGCAAAGAGAAAAGACATACTCCATGAGGATTTACAACATTCATAAGAAACATAGGGGAACAAACAGCATCTGAGAAGATAAACAGAAACTTAAATAATATTCTCATCAAACTACACTATATTTCAACTGTACAGAAAAGAGAAAAAAGGATGAGGCCTGCAATAAACAGATCCCTTCCTGGCACAGAAATATAATGAAAGAGGATTCAGCTTATCTAAATATATGCTGGAGCTCTTTCTTCCCAAAGCATAGTCACTAATACTGTCTGTCCTTGGGAAGAAGGGCTCAATCCATCTTCCAACTAATAATCTGTTACAGAAGGAAGATTGGAACAGCATATCCTAACAAAGGGCAGCATGAAACAGCCTGAAATTCTACAAGTAAGTCAACTAGTCAAACAGGACTAAAGTTCTGATGACTCAAGAAAAAAAACAAAAAATGCTAAAATAAGAATTAAATAAACTTTTAAAAGAACAACTACCAAATTGATCTACCAAAAGAGAGATACTGGGCTTACAAATCTTTACAGAAGACATTAACTGTCTTCAAGAACTGAAAGTGTTGTCAAGTGGAAGAGACTTCTCTTAGTTGATCCCAAAATAACAATGCCCACAAGTTGCAAAAAAAAGCAAATAGGAGTTTCCTGCAAGCTTCCTACTTGTGACTACTATATAAAAGTAGAAAGGAATGTACATGAGATAATATTTTCTCCTAATCAAAGGGTTTTTAACAAGGTGACATGTAGTCAAAGGGTCAGGTATGGCCTGGATTAAAGGACACAGAAGTACCTTCTGACTCATCTAATCAAAATTTTTATTTTAAGATTAGTCCTCTAACCAGACAATGCTGCCTTTCCTACCAAAACTTAATTACTAGAAAAACTTACATCTGCTGAGTTAAAAACATCTGGCAACAAAAAGTTGAGAAGCGCCCAGAGTTCGTGTAAGTTATTCTGAAGAGGTGTTCCTGTTAGCAGTAGTCGATTTGTAGTCTTGAATTCTCTTACAATTTCTGACAACTAGAAAAAGAAAAAAGAAAATTATTATTGTGTATGATCATAAAAAATTTTCAGTGTAACAAATAATTTTCTAATGACCTTACCTTGGATTTTTCATTTTTGATTCTGTGAGCTTCATCAATGACTAAGTACCTCCAATTAAATTTTTTAAAAACAGACTTCTCTTTAATGAGCATCTCATATGATGTTACACATACATCCCACTCTCCTGGTAATAATACATCTCTGACAAAGGCAGCCTATGTAGCAAGAGAGATGAAAATTAAAACAATATATTTATAGTTCTCCATTATTGCAGTTTCTAAAACAAAGTTTGGGTGTTGCTTCAGTAACACAAGAGAATTATCTAGGTCCTATGCCTGTTACTTTGGTATCTTTTGGGATTCTCATTCCACTTACTTACAAGATGCTTCCTCCTAAGAAATTTCTCCTATTTCTTAAAAAGTACTACAACAATCCCCAAGCATGGTTGTGAAGGATGCCATGTACTTGAGAAAAAGTAAATTTGTAAATTTTAATTTTATAATGTATATTTCCATTTTTCCCCAGTTACATATTTAGAATTAAGACATCTAAAATCTAAAGAAAAAAACAACTTTTAAGGGCCTTATCACAGTATCAGAAATATAATGGAGGGCCTTGAAATTTAGGAAAGAGAAGAATCTCAAATGAAAGAAAGTGGAATGGATAAATGAGTGTTACTTTCTACTCTTTCTTGTAAATGGAAAACTGCTGCTCTTTTCCCTTAACCCTTTGCATGCTCATTTCATTCAACAGAAACACCTGCTAAAAATGAAGCTATATTTTCAAAGGGAAAAAAAAAAAATTGTTGGGATGGATGAGATTTAGAACAAAACTTTATCTTGATTTTCTTCTCCAAATCAGAGCAATAAACAAAAGAGAGAAAAAAGGAAAAATTAAACTGGCTTTAAATACACAAAAGAAAAAAGTTTTTGGAATAAATAGTTAAAAGACTATAATGTATTTATTTACTAAGAAGGAAATGATAATGTATACACCGATACATAGACAGATTTTCCAACATAAAAATTCTAAGTTGAATATAAACTGTATTTTTAAACAATGTGCACCAGAAAGGAGGTTCTAGGACCAGGAAAAAAGCCATGGATTAAGAACTTAGAAAGGACCTAAGGTAGAAATCATTAAGAACGGCTCCCATTTAATAGATGAGGAAACTAGAATTACACAAAAGTTACATGACCTGCCAAAGGTCATACTATGACTATGTCCAGCATGCCAATTACTATGGCACACTGTGACTTTCTCAGAGTCAAACCTCTTAGTGAGCAAAGCAAAATCGAGCCCAGCCAGCACCCTATCCATTAGACCATATCCTCAATTACAGGGTATAAAACAGTGTCATTAGAATGACCCTTAAATTAAATCCTTAGATAAATAAAGCTGATAATTTTTCCCTTCTTCAGAAGACAAAGATCTATTTGGGAAGAAAACTTCAACAGTCACAGTGAAGGTTGAGATGTTGTGAAGAAATACAGACATCAGGCAATAAGTCTTGATCATCTGAACTTCTCTCATAAACAGATGGGGAAGAAAAGACTGCATTACATTATACAAGTTTTCAGTAACTGCTCATGCTCAATTCTGGCATGATGCTAATGCCTTCCCTATACACTTACTACCCAAGCTCCATATCCATAATTTTCAACAATACTTTTCCAGAGCTGCACTATTTGTTTTAAAGCCCACTAATACATAAACGCTCTTTGATTAAAAGTTTGAGAATTTTTTCTCTTAGAAGCAAAATTAAGACAGTTACTTGGTAACAAAAATTCAATACAATACTTGATACTTACTCTTTGTTCTTTATCACCTATCAAACAAACGGATCTAAGCGTTGGTACCCATCTCTTGAATTCATTCATCCAGTTATGTAAAGTAGACTTTGGAACCAATACCATATGAGGGCCAGGAATATTTCTATAGTGTTTCATATATCCAAGAAGAGAAATTGTTTGAAGTGTCTTTCCCAAGCCCTGAAAATATCCAAGATTAAAGACAAAACATCTAAAACCATCAATAATATTACTTTTTCTTTAATTTTTTTGGGGGGATGAGGCAATTGGGGTTAAGTGACTTGCCTAGGGTCACACAGCTAGGCAGTATTAAGTGTCTGAGTCCGGATTTGAACTCAGGTCCTCCTGACTCCAGGGCCGGTGCTCTATTCACTGTGCCATCTAGCTGCCCCCATCAATAATACTACTTACTAGTACATACCTGATTATCTAGAACCCTGGATTCCTCTCTGATGCCTCATAAATGAAATGTACCTAAGCCAATAACTTACAAGCTATAGAGATAAGAAAAAGTGAAACTCTTATCAACTTTATTCTTTGTTGGTTAAGTATAATCATTTGGTTTAGAAAAGAAAGATTAAAGGGAAATCTAGTAACTATTCATATAATTCATTCTTATGTTCCCTTTTCTCCTTAGAAAAAAACAACTGATATTTGACTACATCTCCCTAAAATTCACTAAGTTCCTCAAACCTAAAACTAAATATTAAGCTAAATTTATTTAATACCAAATACATCCTGATATTCAACACTCAGAAACTAGTTAGTCCCAGGCTTTGATTACCACACAACTATGACTTCCTAATGAAGTAATTCCTAATAAAGATTTATTCAGAAACCTGAGATAAACTTAGCTCCCAAAAGAATCATTGAACTGTGGCTCACAGTATCAACCACTTAGTTTAAAGTAAGCAATCATTCCAATTATCAAAGGCCTCAAGGCAAGTTTTGGGTTTTTTTTTTTTTTTTTTAGGCAAGTCATAAACAATTCTTTTTGTAACTATATAGTTAAGACCAAGTCAAAATTGAAATGAGAAATAAAGAATATCAGGAAGGAATGGGCAAAAGGGGAAGTCATGAAATAAAATAATTTACATCCAATGAAAAATGTTTTCCTTCACATGTACTACTGAGCTATTTGATAGAGGTCTATCAAATTACTGCAATTTTTCCACTCCCTTCCCTTGTCTAGTTATTTCCTATAATCAGAAACATACATTTTAAAATAATTTTTAATAAGAGGTACATTAAGTAGATATGGAAAAATGCAAAGATAAATAATCCTAAATCAAAGTTGGTCATTTTTTTGTTTCTTCTAAAAAGCTCAAGTAGTCACTTGCAATAGCCAAAATGCCAGTGGTCTTAACTGCCCCCCCCCCAAAAAAAAAAAATTGCATCCTTAATTTTAAAGGAAATTTAAAGAGTGGTAATTTTATTTTTATAATTAGCATGTACTTGCAGAAACCAAAATTTCTAATATTAAGTATATGTAATTAAGATTTAAAAACAGCTTTTCTACACCTTGCTGTAAAACCTGGAACATCATCTTTTGAATCCTAGGGTAAAAATACGTAATACCACAATATCCCAAAACCCACAAGTATGGCTAATTCCTTAGTCTAGCACATTATTTGGCCAGTCTATCTTATTCCTACGTCTTCAAATTCTGCAGACAGACGTTCCCGTACCTCTCACAATCAGATACCTATTTGGAGCTAACCCCTCCAAAATTTTAAGATAATAACAGGTTATGTAATTCAATAGAACAAAGCTAACACTAATTTTTTCTTAAAATTACATGTAATAACATTATTGATCATGATAATCTGACCATAATAACGTCATTTAAAAAATGCATATGTATTTGAGACAATGTTGGTGCTTTCCTTATTACTATGTGATTGGCTTAAGAGAAGAATAGCAAAGTGGCTTAAAAACATAAAGTTGGCACTCTACTGATAAAGCCAGGATTAGATAAATCATCATTCATAAATAATAAATTACATAAGCTACATTGTAGCTTAGTCTATAATAGGTAAGAAATAATACAAATTCAGTATCAAAAAATCCTAAGTTTTTGGAAAATAAAAAATTGCTTCCCATATGAATTTCCTTAAAAAAATCAAAATTATTATCAAATAAACTGCTTCACAGTTGGCTTATGCAATACAGAGCCTATGCAATTTAAATACATTCAGTTTTGAACCAGACTGCAAACTGATTACAAACTTGTTATCATTTTAGATTATAATGAATAATACATCTAAATTTTAAAGCTTCATAACAATATCTTATACTTTTAGAAATGTTTACATCAAATTAAGGCTTCATTTAAAAATTATTAAAAACATACCATTTCATCTGCAAGAATCCCATTGATTCCGTTCTCATACAAAGATATCAACCAATTTAATCCACGGACCTGATAATCTCTCAGTTTACCCCATTTTACATCTAAGAGGGACACACAAAAGGAAAAAAAAATTATAAAGTTTAAAGGGGAAAAAAAGCTATTCTAGTCTGTAGAAGTACTAATTATAACAAATTAATTCCAGGTGGGAAAATATCTACACTGACAATAGCACCATGAGATTAATTAATCAAAGGCCCACCTGAGCTGCCTTTCATATTACTGTTATTCTTTTATCTTCAAGTAAAAGTGAACATTGTTTCCAACTGAGTATAAAAACAGGCAACACTCAATACAATGAAATTTAGCAGTTTCAAATGAAACTAATTACAACAAAATTAGTTAAAAACTTTGTCATTTAATCTAAAACCTAAAATTAGAGAGTTCACATATTTCCTAAATACATAAATGGTACTTCCAAGGACATAAAATGACTAAATGTCTCTTTTCTAGAGATAAAAATGCAGAACTGCAACATCTTCCCCATGATATTGTTCCCTCTCCCATCCCACGCACATGATGGAGAATCCTCAAACCGAGTGCACACATTGGTAGCCTTGGAGCTTTCAGTTAACAGCTCCTCATCTTCTTCTTGTTCTGTTCGACGATGCCTATAGCTATAAAAGAAAAAAGGTGAGTTTTAAAGTAAAATTAATTCATAAGAAAAACTCCCTATATTATTTATTCTAACATATTTTAAATATTCAAAAGAGATGGAGCAACGAGGTGGTTCAGTGGATAGAGCACTAGCCCTGAAGTCAGGAGGAACTGAGTTCAAATCTGGCCTCAAACATTTAACACTTCCCAACTGTGTAACCCTGGGCTTAGTCCCAAGTGCCCTTAGGAAAAAAAAAAAATTCAAAAGATAAACCAGAAATCTGAATTTCAAAGATTGGTTTGACTTCTACATTTAGCTATTAGTCAATATTTCAACAGTTCTTCCCCCTATCTTAAAATGAAGCCCAATATAAAAAAAACAAAAACACCCAATTAAGATTTTTTAAAAATCAGAATTAAAGTGATAAGTTGTCACTGAGTAAAAATGTTTTCTCTTCATTTCCAAAAACTCTATTAATCCAAGAAACATTATGTAGTAATAATACTTAACCAACATACCTAAGTAACTCAAGCCCAGAAGAATCAGTTGTCTTTTGGACAAAAGAAAACGAGGTCACCACTTGGCCTTTACATTACAAATCACAATTACCCAAATCATAAAGCAAGGAATGAGAATATAATCTTTAGAACATCCAAACAAAAATTAAGTTTAAAAAAAAAAAAAGGAGCTTTACTTTTATCAAAAATGTAAGGCCTCATGACAGGGTCACTAGCATTTTGCTAATTGTCTTAAGATAAAGCTATCATCTGTGTGCAGGTCCACTCCACCTTACTGATCTCCCCTCTCTCTTAACAGCATACAACACTTAATAATTCAATACTGAATAAAAATATTGAAGTGGCAAAACACTTCACAACTTTAAAACAACTTAAATATATCTATGTTGTATCAAAAGGATCTAGAGTTTCTGAGATAAGAGCCCACAGAATATGACATAACCCTCTTTCTTTTTTAAGATGAGGAAAACTCTTCCAGTTTGGCATTTGCAGCCCAAGAAATCCATGTTTCTGGATTTATTTCACACTAATCATCCCCTCTGTCATGTCTCAAAATCCACTTAAAGCCAGTACTCCTAGGAAGGGCAGTATTGCTCCCTCTCATTTGTGACTGCTCCTTTCTGGCTCAGAACAGAAAGGTTTCCTAACTTGCAGTCCTCAATTTACCTTCTATTACACTTATTTATGTACATTTTCTATCTTCCCTATAAATTCCTATAGAGGTAAGGGTCAATTTGCTTTAGTATCTCCAACATACACATTGTATAAGCTTATGCCTACAAGGAATACCAATGTTCATCGAGTTGCTTACCCTCTGAATTGATAGCTGTGTTGTTTTAATTTTTATTTCTTCTATCTATTTCCAAACTGCCCTGATCAACATCACTATTTCCTTGCTCATACTTCTAACCTACACCATCTTTTTCCCCTTTTGTCTCTACAACTCTCCTATAAATAACCAATAAAATTATTCCATTCTATTATCATTATACTCAGCAATTATATACATATTTTTACAAAAAGGACCTTGCACTTGCCAACGAAAGTAAAACTTCAAATTTAATGAACATCCTCTCAAAAAAAAACACAAACCTGTGGACAATACTGAAAAGTTAGCTAAACTTAGCTTTTTAACAAGAATTAAGAAAATGAAATCGTGTTCACTGTAATCTTTACCAAGGGATATAATAGTCGTTACTTACTCGCCAACTGACAGCAAATTCTGTTTTTCATCTTTCTTTATTCTTGGACGTCCTGGTTTCATCTTCAGTGGTGAAGTTGGAGTCTTCTGAGCAGCAGGCTGAATGAAATGTGCAAACAGCTCTGTCTGCTTTAACAAATACTCAAATCTGTTTGCTCGATCAGTTTGCTGTAGACAGAATTTATAAAATGCTTAACCCAAACAGTAAATACCAAAAACTCAGAAAACTGTGTTAACATATCAACCACAACTAGTTTTTTTCATTTAGAATACTAAACTATAAAATGAGAACATGTCCACAAATAAAAGGCTAAGTACACTGCCGCCTATAATTTTCATTTATCTTGTAAATCTAAAACTCTTCAATACTCAGGTGGGAAGTGGGGTAAAAATTTAAATATTTCTTTTTTTTCTTCCTATTCTTTGAGAAGCTTAAGAACAAAGAATTCTCTTATTGCTCCTTTTTTAAAGACAAAAATTAAGGCATTTTAGATAAATGATGGGTAAACAATGTCAGGACACATCTCAAATGAGATTTAAGTACCAACAGACTAGAAACTCATTTTATCCATTATTTTTCCATAGATAAATATTAATCTATATTCAGAGTAGAGAATATAGTATCCTTTAAGAAAAGGGCCAGTTCTATCTAAGAAATAGCTCATCACATTAATACATTGTTGGTAGAGTTGTGAACTGATGCAACAATTCTGGAGAGTAACTTGGAACTATGCCCAATGGGCTATAACACTGCATGCCCTTTCATTCATCAGTGTTTCTACTTGGCTTGTATCCTTGCAAAAATGTTTGTGGCAGCCCTTTAAGAAATTGGAAACTGAATAGATGCCCATCAGTTGGAGAATGGCTGATAAGTTATGATATACAAATTTCAGAGAGGCCTGGAGGGACATACATGACCTGATGCTAAGTGAAGTTAAGTAGAACCAAGAGAACATTGTACATAACAATAACAAGATTATGTCATTTCAACAATGCGGTGATTTTTCTTGTGCATAATAATTATGGAAATATGTATAATAGAACTGCATATGTTTAACATATATTGGATTACTTGATGTCTAGGGGAGGGGGAAGGGAGAAAAATGTGGAACATAAAAGTTTTACAAAGATGAATGTAGAAAATTATCTTTGAATATGTTTTGAAAATAAAAAGAGAAAAAGAAATATGCCCATCTTGTAGATATTGAATATACTGCCACTAACGCACTTATCAGTTGCACGCTAATATATAAATAGATTTTAAAGGAATGATCTGAAAAAGTGTAAAATCAAAGTACTTTTCACAGAACATCAAGCATACCACAATTAATGGAGAAATATAGTGCCACCAAAGAAAACCCAATGGAACAATTAGTATTTTTTTTTAAATGACTTTTTGTTTAGTCATTTCTCCATTTTGATCAATCAGCTCTCCCTTTTATGTCTTCTCTGCACCTTTTTTGTTTACCTTAGGATCTGTTTGTTCCCTCCTAATTTGCTCAAATCACTTTCCTTTCATCCTCCAACAGACCAATTCTCAAGCAAAAAAATTCTTACTGGAACTAAGCATGTTTATATAAACATAACAGTCCTACTCTCTTTACCAAATACTAAAAAAAAGTACATAAGAAATCAAGGTTTTAGTAAATATGGCTTTATCCTGAATCTAGTAACTTTTGCATTAGTTCTAGGACTTTGATCTTCTAAAAATGTAATGTAGGTATACAAAAATATCAACATTTACAATTGGATAAGCTTTTCAAAGAGATAGAGGCACAAAATTTCAAGTAAAAACTGAAAACTACTCTGTAGAGAATTTTTTTAAAAAAGCTTATTATGAATTCAAATATACAGATTTTCTTAAGAAATTCCAACCTTCAGAGACAACAATAACCAAGACCCATTCCAGCTGTACAGTCAACATAAATAATAATAAGTATTTTCTAAAGGCTCATTCCAATTATCAAAGACTCTTATGACCATTTCCTCACAATTTGCCATCAATCCACAAATACTTATTATTTTATGCCTCTTATACATATCCTTTATGTATGAGGATACATACAGAAAAGAAAAAAATCCTAATCTCAAGGATCTAACATTTGGTCAAAGGAAACTAGGTGAAGATAGAAGTAGACCAACAATACAAGGTAGGGAAGATAATAAGCATAACCAATGGTCTTCTAACGTAAGGTAGAAAAGATAATAAGCATTAACCAAAATTCTCCTCATGTAAAGAAGGTGGCATTTAAGCCACATCTTGAAAGAAAAGAGAAACTGGCTGAAGCAGAGGTGAGGAAGGAATGGCCAGTGCAGAGACATCCACTTGTGAAATGGTATACTATGTTTAAGAGGAAGAAACAAAGTCAAATCTACTATAAAGATTAGCAGACGGGAAGCACATAGAATGAGGCTAGAAAGGCAGACTGGAGCCAAGTTGTAAAGGACTGTAATAATTAAACAGAGGAGTTTGTTCAATTTAATCTAGAAGTAACAGGAAGCCATAAAGAGTAATATGGGTAGACACACTCTCAAGAAAAACCACTCTTGCAACTGGGGAGGATGACTTGGGGAATGGAGGGAGGCAGGGAAACCAATTAGGATGCTACTGCACCACTACAGGAAAGAGATGGAGGATAAAGACAGAATGAACCAAGATGCCAGCTGTACAACTGAAGAGAAGTTGATACTTAGAAGTCAGAGATACCATAAAGTTAGACACGATTGGAAATCTGACTGGAGTGAGGTGGCAAGGAGTGAGGAGGGAAGAATAAAGCCAAGGTTCACAACCGTGGAGGTCTGATATCCCAGAAGAAGGAAAACATAGTAGAGGAAGGGCTCAGGGATAAGGAAGAATTGTTTTGAACATGTAGAATTTGAGGGGGCTCCAAGATATCTGGTTTGCATGTTCAATAAGCAGTCGTTAAGATGGCACAGGGGCTAGAGCATATAAATCTGTGAATCATCTCCAGAAATGACTGAACCCATGGAAGTTACCCAAGAAAAAGAGGGCAGAGAAGAGGGCTCAGCACAGAGGCAGGGGACACCCGCTATTGAACAGGAGATGTTAAGCCAACAAAGACTGAGAAAGAGAAGTCAGCCAAGTAAGAGGAAAACTAAGAATGATAAACCTGTATGAAAACCCACCGAGGGGAGAGGATCCAGTAACAGTGCGTGGGCAACAATATCGGAGGAGAGCTATAAAGAGCTCGGCAATTAAGCGGTCCCTAATAGCTGGAGAGAGCAGGCTCAGTGAAGCGGTATGATCGGAGGTCAGCCTGCCAAATGCTGAGGAGTCTGGGAGAAGGAAGGAGCCAGACAAGTTCTGGGACTTTGAGAAAGGCAGACAGATAACAGACAGTGCTGGAAGAGATGGCGCAGTCTGGGAAGGTCTATTATAAATGGTCTATTACAAATGAGGGAGTCGTGTTCGGGGAAAAACAACTGGGAAACACCTAGGAGACAGGCAGAGAGCGAAGATTAAAGGGGCAGCAGAAAACATTTGTGAGGGGACAATCTGCCCGAAAAGGAAGAGAACAGACCTCAGGCTATGCACACAGGGAGCGGCCTTGGCAAAGCAGCAGGCAGCCTCATTATCAAAGTCGGGCAGAAGGGAGGTGAGACTGAAGGGCTGCTCAAGTCTCAAGGTCTTTTGAGGTGACACGTCAAAAAAAAATCTCACTTTTCTCCACAGAGACCAGATCATCAGCTGAAAAGGGGGAGCAAGGAAGAAGTGTCAGAGGCCAGGGAAATGGTGAGAATATTGGGAACAGTTACTGTGGAGTGGGGAACAGGCTATCAATCAAGAAAAAATTGCCACTTGTGATTGCTTAGACCAGTGAACCCTACTTCTGGCCAGTTCTCTTCCCACTGTTCCCCAAGGCAGTTGACAAATACAGAGAGATAATCTTAGAGGGAACTTCAAGTTCTCCAGCTGTGTTCTCTTGCATGAAGCCTTTTCTATTGTTCCAGTTCACAATGACCTTTTCTCTTCTAATTTCTTAAGGTACATATGTACGATTTGCTTGGCATCTGATCAACTTAAGTCTACCATGAAAAATCGACTATGTACTTATAATTTGCAAATTACTACAGCAGGGTCAGTAAGGCTGAGAAACACCCACCCTTTCCCCAACCTCCCCCCCCCCCCACAAATTTTTTTTTTTTTTTGAAACAAGAAGTGAACAAATGTTTATTTTAGTACTCCATACAAGATGCTGTGTCTCTGCTTTTGGAAAGCTTGCATCATTTAAAGGGGGAAATAAATTTGTGGGGAAATAAATTTGTACACAAATAACAAAGGTGAACATAATAAGCACATGGGACAGATCAAGTCAAAGTGCTCTGAAAAAATCAAGATTCAAATATCACTTTCAGCGTAAGGAGTCAAGGTATCAAATCATAAGAATCACAGTTTGAAATAGAAGGGAATTAAGTTATCTATCCAAACCCCCATCTCCAATTGTACGATTAAGGAAATGATGCTCACAATAGTTAAACAATGTGCTCATGGTAACACAATTATCAAGTAGCAGAAGCAAGAATAAAAGCTATGTCATCTGCCGCCAAATCCAATGCTCATTTCCACTGTCTTGCTGCTATTCCAAGACCACAGAAGCTGGAACAAGACAAGACTCTTACAAGCAGAACTGAGGGTGGGCTCATGGGT
This sequence comes from Antechinus flavipes, assembly GCF_016432865.1. Classification (NCBI taxonomy): domain Eukaryota; kingdom Metazoa; phylum Chordata; class Mammalia; order Dasyuromorphia; family Dasyuridae; genus Antechinus; species Antechinus flavipes. Next base: position 70,270,097 of record NC_067403.1, on the reverse strand, counting down.
GGAAGATAAAATCAGCATAATAAATGCAGTACAAGCAATAAATGCTTCAAGAGTTCAGAGGCAGGAAGAGAAGATTATCCTAAGAAAAAGCAGGATTTGAAAAAGGCCATAAAGGATGGGCAGTTCCACAGTTCATCTCTCATCATTTTAATGTCTTTTGTCCTACAAGACCACGCTCTTGTAAACAAGTGTCAAGTCTTTTATCTCCGTAAGGTCCTAAGGGAACCAAGAAATACTCAATATTGAAATTTATACACTGCTCTAAGATTTACATCATAACAATCCTATTAAGTAATGCAAAAATGTAAATCATCCTCATTTTACAGGCACAGATGTTAAGTAATTGGCCCAAGGTCACAGAATAGTGTCAGCACCAGGATGCATGTTCAGTTGAATCCTATAATAGATATTCCCAGCACTAATCCTAATTTCCTAAAATCAAAACTGTTTGCATTTATTTTCATACAAACATTATCATTCTGGTTAAAAAAAAATACATAGTACATAGTGATTTAGAAAATATACTATCTACTACTATTTTATAGCTTTCAGGTAAGTCCTACTGGTAAAATGTCTAAACTAATAATATAACAAACTACTTCAAGAGCTTTCACAATATACACTACTCATAGGCCTACAAAAACATACCATTTTTTCTTCATAGGTAGGATCTGGTTCTTGGATTTCTTTTTGTTTCCCTGGAGATGCATCATCAAATACATCCTAAAAGAGAAAAGGAAAAAAGGGAAATGATTGCTCTTGCAGAGTAATTAGATCTACCACTTCAACTGACTTGTATCTATATAATGTTTCAATATTCTAAATTCCACATTCTAATGATTGAGCTATAATTTTAAATGGCTGTCACATGATTTATTAGTTAACGCAGATAAAATAAATTGTATCTTAGGCACTTCAATTTACCTAACCAAAACTTGAAATCTATTGATAGCATAAAAGAAGAGAGTACTTTTATCGCTCTAAAGCAAATCTCCTTTAAATATTTGTTAATTGTTGGTATGAGCTCATTTCCTCCTACTTGAAAAATGTTCAAGATTTTGTAACCCTTTAGTTTAAAAAATGAGGAAATGTTATATTAAAAAGATTTTTCATTAGAAAAATATCCTTTAAAAAAGTAATGTTATCTTTTTAGCAGTACAAAATTATCAGCTGAAAGAAAACTGCTATTCATCAGGCACTATTATAAGCAATAAACAGAATATTTTTGGCCAATTCATTTCTCTTTTCAATGTTAAACATTTTGAAACAAAAAGCAAGATAACCAACTGGTCCTTGAACATCTTTTTCTCAATATAATTTAAAAATCATTATTTCTCTTGAACATGTAAGAAGAATTTAGTTATCAATATAAACCCCCTTAATTAGAATCAAATTTACAGAAACACAAATTTAGATTTGGACCTTGTTGAATAGCTTTATTTAACAATACCTAAAATATATGTATTCAAGATTACACAGCTATTATGTTTTAGAAAAAGATCTAATCCTTGATATTTTTCACTCCCAAATCCAAGTACTTTTTCTACTGTACAAAACTGATGCGTCCAACTATAGAATATCTATAAGTAGTAAATTTCCAATGCTTAAACTAGAAATTTTCATTTTAGTGGCAACAACACTTTCCACTTGCTGATCTAAGAATCTTGGCTTTCAACATATGAGCAATAAAACGTATTTTCAACTTTTCTGCATCGACATTTAAAATCCTCACTCTCCTACACAAAATCTCCCTCTTAAACAACAACAAAAAAATCTGTCATTAAACATATACAATGTCTCTTCTTTTACACGCAGTATCCAGCTATGAAAAAAAGGGACAACCTGATATAAGCAGAAAAAGCATTAGATTAGGTGGATCAAAGACACTAGTTCCTCATTTCAATTCCACTACCTGTATGATCCTACACATGCCATTAACATCTGTGCTTCAATTTTTACCATAGGAGACAATACTAATAGTATCTGTCCTACCTTTTGAATATAATGAGAACAAATTAAGATGGAAAGTCCTATGAAAATAAAATATACTATTTCAATAATAATACAATTAAAGTAAAACTGACATAGAGTCTACATACTGTTTATGGTCAAATTAGCCAATAGAAGCCAACAGAAAAGATAATAAGGTATACTGGAAAGATGAGGGTAAAACAATAATTGTTGTAAAGACTGGCAAAACTATTACACTCTCTACCCTGTGAAAAGCAACTGCCGCACAGAAAACAACACTGCTCCACTAAACAACAAATCCCAGTATGCATCATGGGCTCTAAAAGGAACTACGGCAGCAGAAACAGCAAAGTTCTATTTTGTCCAAAAAATCTGTTAAGGTTGTTTCAGGGTTCAGAAAGACTCACATTAAGTCCTTCAAAAAGAATAAGAAAGAGGATTCTGTCTTTTCACAGACTGAAATAGTTTCAGTTCTGAAGATTTAGAGATGATTTAGGTTATCACACAGCTTGTGCTTCAAGTGAGGAAAATATTGCTCAAGCACAATCTAAGGGAGGAAATAATACGTAATACATAAAAGAGAACCAGTTTAGACAAGGGATAACAGCCCTGTGATCCTTTTAAAAAACAATCTGGAAATACTAAAGAAGGGAAAGGGACCTGTATGTGCCAAAATGTTTGTAGCAGCCCTGTTTGTAGTGGCTAGAAACTGGAAATTGAATGGATGCCCATCAATTGGAGAATGGCTGAATAAATTGTAGTATATGAATATTATGGAATATTATTGTTCTGTAAGAAATGACCAGCAGGATGAATACAGAGAGGACTGGTGAGACTTACATGAAGTGATTTAAGTGAAATGAGCAGAACCAGGAGATCATTATATACCTCAACAACGATACTGTATGAGGATATATTCTGATGGAAGTGGATCTCCTCTTCGATAGAGAGTTAATTCAGTCTCAATTGATAAATGATGAACAGAAGCAGCTACACCCAAAGAAAGAACACTGGGAAATTTAAACTATTTGCATTTTTGTCTTTCTTCCCGGGTTATTTTTACCTTCTGAATCCAATTCTTCCTGTGCAACAAGAGAACTGTTCGGTTCTGCAAACATATATTGTATCTAGGATATACTGCAACATATTTAACATATATAGGACTGCTTGCCATTTAGGGGAGGGAGTGGAGGAGGGGAAAAATCGGAACAGAAACGAGTGCAAGGGATAATGTTGTAAAAAAATTACCCTGGCATGGATTCTGTCAATAAAAAGTTATTATAAATAAATAAATGAATAATTTTTAATTTAAAAAAAAGAAATTCAATGATTTTCAATTTTAAAAGTATATCCAAAGTCTTGAAGGAAAAGTAAAAATTATTCATCCTTATGGATGTAAGAAAATAATTCTTAGGCTCATAAAATTATACAACATACCTTTCTATAAAAATTCACGTCTTTACTCATACATTAACATATGGTTACTCAAACCATAACTCAATTTTAATGTAATACTTTTAATTTTCAGTTTTCATTAAATTTCTTTGTTTGGATTTAAATAAACGTTCCAGGATACCATAACAATCATTATAACTACCCCAGCCTCAACATCTTAGCTCACACTCCACCTCTGATTCATGGTCTGAATAGTAAGCACTTTTCATCCACTTTGACTTTTTTGAATGTTTAAAACAATTTCTTTCCTGTCCTAAAGTTTTCTATAAAAAGGCCTTTGTGAGTTCTGCATTTGATGTAACTAATGCATCAGTGAATAGGAAAATTTAGAAAATCTTTACCTCAGTCAAGAAATCTTAATTTGGACTGCATTCACTAGACTTCATATTCTGTGATAATAGCAAATATATTTAAGTTTGTTTGTTTCAGAATGTCAATAATCAGAATATAAATGTTGTCTCCAGTCAAGTACATTTTTAAAAACCAATAAACAAAATACAAGGTTTTTTAAAAACCTCTACACTTCCCCATCACTAATTTGACTATAAAGATTCGATAGCATGCCTGTTTTCCTTCTCAGTTTTCAAAGAAAAGATGCCAAGATGAGATGGTATGAAATTCGGGTGCAAATAAGTCTAAATGAAATAATGTTAAAAAGCACTTTGCAAGCTTTAAAGTATTACATAAATCTGAGTTTTTCTTATTAAAGGAGATTGGACTGGATGGCCTTTGGGAAATTAATTATTAAATACCAACTACATTCTCAAAAGAAAACATTTTTAAATAACAGTAACCCAAGGAACAGAAAAATGCAGAGCAAGCACAAACTTCAAGATAACCCAGTGACAGACTTGAGTGGGAAGGGACCTGGACGGCACCGTCAAGGACACCAAGGATCAGAGGAGGAGGACGGGCTGGTCTGGTTCCCAGAGAAGCCCCAAACGGACAATCGCAGGGAGAACCCGCCCGCACGGCCCTCCCCAGCGCTTCAAGGACGCGAGGCAAGCTTCTGGCAGCCTCCTTCATCTCAAAGACTTTCTGAACAAGAACCACCACCAAGGGGAAGTGCCTATTTCTGAGCTCATCTCTCAGACTCAATCTGCACCAATTAAGTTTTTAAAAACCAGAGAAGCATACCACGAAAATCCATTTGAAAGTTTTAGAAGTTGGCACTAAAGTTGGCTCGAAAATCGGAGCCCGGCCCAGGACAGAGCCTGTAATGCCAGCGACGTTAAGCAACCCCCTCCAAACTGGTCCAGTCGGGCTCCGTTCCACCCGGCTCGCTGGTTCCCAAAAGCCACTCTTCTAACCACTTCTAACCACCTGACGTCACTTGTCCACCAAGAAACGCAGGACTGAGACCTAACCTCGGACGCTTGCTAGGCGACCGTGGGCGAGTCGTTCGCCCAGCCTGCCTCGATTTCCCTGCTTGTAAAAAGGGGATAAGGAGAGTCGGCAGCCGCGGGATGGCAGAGGGGACACTGGCCCGCACATTAGGGGGCCCCAGCCTCGGGGCAGAGGAGGAAGGAGGCCGGCTCAGGTCCCGAGCTGTCACGGACGCTGCCCGATTTCCGGGCAGCGCCCCCCAGCTGAGAGGCCCGACCGGCCCATCCGCCGCAGCCGGCTCACTTTGTTCTAGGTGCCCGCAGCTGCTCCGCCCCCGCCCGCCGCGGCTCGGGGCTCCGGGCCTAGCCGCCCGCGGGCTCGGCAGCCGGCCCGGCGCTGGCGCAGCGCACAAAGAGAGGGCGGAGGCGGCGGGGGACCCGGCCCGGCGGGGGATCCGGGGGCGGCAGGGGGTTTAGGCCCGGTGGGGGATCCTGCCCAGCGCGTCCGCGCCCTCCCCCACCGCCCTCCCCTCCCCTCCCTGCGCAGCTGCTCCCCGCGGCGGGGCCCGGGGCCTGGCCGCCTGCTTTCCATTGTTTAGCCCGGGCTAGAGCCGCGCCGAGACTGAGCCCCGTAACTTGGCTCCGATTGCCATCCGGGCGGGGGCCGCAAAGTTGGGCAGAGGGACACGCGCTGCCCGGGCAGCGGGAGGCTGCGGGGTGGGGGGGAGGATAGGGGGGGGGCGTTAGCTCAGCTCCCTCCCTCCTCGCTGGCTGCCCCGCTCACCTCCATCTCCGCGTCGCCCGCAGGCTGGGCGGCCGGGGCCGGAGCGCTCTCCACGCCGCTTTTGTTGTGATTGCCGCCGCCGCCGCCGACGGTGGCGGGCACGGCCGGGGCACCAGGCACGGTCTCCGCGGATGGCAGCGACGGCGGGGGTGGCGGCGGCTCGGCCGCGGACGACATTGCCTGCGGCGCGGCCGGGCTCGCTCGAGGCGAGAAGACTCTGGGAAGAAGCTCTCCTTCTGCGGCTGCCGCTCCTGTAGGGGCCCGCCGAGCCGGCCGCTCGCTTCTCGGCCGGGTGCCTAGGGTCCGGAGCGGACCGCCCGGCTCGAGTCGGGGGAAGGGAAGACGAAGAAAGCCTGGGAGGAGGGGAGGGAGAAAGAGAGCGCGCGCGAGGGGGAACTGGCTGCTTTCCCTCCGCGTCCTCTCCTCCTGCAGCCGCTTCTCACCCTCCTCGCCACCAACCAGGAACCAATGCCGTCCCCAACACAGACGCCGCCACCGCCGGCTTCCAGTTCTCGCGAGAATGCGGGCTCGCCGGCTGGCCTGCGGATTGGCTGGCTGTCCCACCTCGCTCACCAGCGCGCGCGCGATGGCGCTTTCCCCACCCCCTCCCTCCGCCGCACGCGGGGCGCTAGAGAGCCGAAGGGGGCGGAGCCTGAGCTGCGCGAGAAGACTGGGCGAGCCAATGGGTGCCCGCCCGTCGGCGCGAGGAGCGCACTCGCACGGCCCCCAACGACCCCCCTAACTGCCTCCTCCTCCTCCTCCTCCTCCTAGTCACCCCCCGGCCCCTCTTGGCCCAGGTTGTGTTGAGGTATTTGGAGAAGCCTCGGCGGGCTCCCAGCGCTGAAGGAGACTCCTTCATGCCAGGCCCCATGAAGAGTTAGGCCCGGGTTCCTGTGGGCAGCCCCCGGTCCTCGTGGGCTGGAGACGTGGTCCGGAGCAGGGCCACCTGCTCCTGGCCTTCCCAAGGGACTCGGAGCCTGGCCCCGGGCCTTTGTCACCCAGCAGGGACGAGGGGAGAGTAAACCTGAACGTGCAGTAGTGTGCGGGACTGCCGGGAGACGTTAAGTGACTCGGCCAGGGTCTCTGCGTCATAGGACTCGGGATCTGAACCCGGCCCTTTGCTGTTCCAAGCAGAATGACTGCCTGTCACTCTCCCCGCGTGGTTTACGGCTGTGACCCGGGCAACTAACGGCTCCTGAACGATCCCCCTCGTGTCTGAGTGTGAATGAAGTCAGATGGAGTCCTGACAGGCTATAGGGCTGCAGGGTTTCCAGGGATCTTAAATGCTATCCAGTCCGACCTAGAAGGACCCAACAGACACAGACCCGTGTCTTCTGGCTTGTAAAAAAGCAGCACCTGCTCGAGGGTGTTGAGATTACAAACGTGGTCGCAGGTGGGCCCAAACCCAGGCCCTTGGGAGTCCACGTTCCCTGGGCTAGCTGCGGCTCCCCTCAAGTGTGGGCGTCCCTCGAGCTCTGGTGCCCTCCGTTTTGCCCTTATGTGGCTTATCCCCAACTAATTCCTCACTTTTTCCTCTCCTCCCTTGTAAGGGGGCACCTTGTGGGTCTCAGCTGAGAGTCCTCCAATAAAATGCAATAATTGTTGCAGAGTATAAGCTTATAGTAGGCAGGCAACGAAGGGGCAATGGTGAGACAGACATCCTGGAGGTCTACTTGGAATTCCTGACCAAAATGGCCATGACCTAAGGACGATATTGCTATGCATAGACCCCAAGAGGCTAAAAAAAAAAAAAAAAAGCAGTGATCCTCCTTTACAAATCTTAGAATCTCTTTCTCGGAGCAAAGACCTCAAAAGATTCGGCTCTTCAGGAGGGGGACAGTTAAGTTTTGAGCTACCTGAATGTAATACCGCTCTACACTGCTACTAATCAGGAAGAGGAGCAACCTCGTGGACCAGAATGGGATCAGAGCAAAGCCAAGGTCATTTGGGAGGAGAAAAAGGGGTGGGGGATCATCAGAGTATAAGAATGGGAGTGGCAATTATGCAGCAAACCTCGGAAGATAGCCTGGAGAAGGGTTGGCAGGCTCCCACAAAGCCGACCTTTCTGGGGGGAAATGGGGAGCCACGAGAGGTTCGTTAGCAGGGCCCAGACCTCTTTTAACGGATGCAGCAGTTAAATGGCACTGGCAGAGAGAAGAGAACCTTGAGGCAGGGAGAACAAGTAGAAAGCGATTGTACCTGTGAAACCCACCCTCGGAGTCAGAAAAAGATGAGGGGGTGGGGTGTGAGAGGAAATTGTAAAAAGGGCCCTGGACAAGGACTGGTTCTAGTGTTAGCTAGCTGAGGCAGTGGGAAGCATAGTGGCTGGAGGTCAAGAGACTCACTACGGGAAGATCTGAGGGCCAGTTTGACCTAAATTAGGCAAGTCACCTGGTGGCTATGTGCCTCAGTTTTCTCACCTGTAAAATGGAGATGACATATAATAGCAAGGTGGCTGTGAGGATTGTATATTTGTGAAGTATTTAGCACAGTGCCCAGAAGACAGTGGGCATTTAATGTTAGCTCTTTCTAAATCCCACTCTTTTGCTCTCCCATTAATTAGCTTGGTGACCCTGAGTAAATCATTCACCAAATCTTTGAGCCTCATCTATAAAATGAAGTGAATGAGCTAAATTAGTGTCAAACTTTACCCCTTTCCCACTTGCCACAGTCTCAAATTATACAGAAATCAGATTAAAATGTAGTTGGGAAATATTTAACAAAATAAAATAGATAACATCCATATGTGATTTCCTAAATCAATATGTGGCCAGCAGGGAGCTTTATGATTTAGAGTTCTCTGTTTTTAGTGGAATTTGACACCATTGAGCTAGATTACATCAAATAATATGCCTTCAAGTTCTAATATTGCAGAATTCCTCCTACCCTGAATAAGAGTAAATACGTGTTTAATATGTATTATATAATACTTTTTAATTTGTATCTTTTTTTTTTTTTAGGATGTCAATATTTGTCTTTGCCATTATAGAAACTACTTCTGTCATCACATTAGTTTTTATTTTCTTCCTCAAATTTAAGTATATCCTCTAGATTGAAATGAACAAAAATAGTTCCATCCAGGAATCTAGATTTTAAAGAATCTAGCATTCTTTTGGACAGTGCTCTAAAAGGTAGTCTTGTGCTGCCTGCTTCTTGCTGCATAGGACAGATGTTACTGTCCTATTGGCTCAAAAAGATCAGAACCAGAGGTGTCAGAAATAGAAATAAGACCACTAAGCCATACCTGAGGATCCCTGCAGCCTCTACTTAGAGAAAAACATATTAACATCTTTATTTCCCAATTATATTTTAATCTGGTTCAGGCCCAACTGGAGTTGCTAGCCCCAATGCAGCTTGCTAGCAGTGTTTGACACTTGTTCTAAATGAGCACTGTGTACCTGAGTACAGCAGATTCTTTTAGAGAACATCTGAGGAGTGAGGGAGAAAATGGGGGAAGTAAAGGAAGGGAGACAGACAGAGATGGAGGGAGGAAGGGAAAGAGAGGAGGGAGGGAGGAGAAAGGAAGGAGGGAGACTTTTGGATGGAGTAGTTTTTTAAGCCAAGGACATGGCTCCAAGCCAGCTTCTATTCGTGTAAGGAAGTGTTACATATTTACATTCATATATCCAAATCAAAAGCCTTAATATTCAGTTGACAAATTCAAAATATGAAGCATTCATCCTTTAAAAAAAAATACTTAGAAAACTGTCAATAGGCAGGGTTTTTTTTCTTTTGACCTTTTTCTTATTTAGAATTCGGAACAAAGCCCAACAGAGTAGTTATATGAAAGTGTTTAGAAGTTGACTTGGGAGTTACATATATTTGTCATAACTTTCTCTGCATAGATCAGAAAACAAAGAGTGGGCTTTTCCTAACCCAAAGGGATAGTAACAGTGGAAATCTAAGATACAGTTCCCACCAAAGTTCCCACATGCTTGCCCACTCAACTTGAGAGAAAAGTTAATGCACAATATTTCTGAACCACAATTTTCTATGTAGAAGAGATAGAATTTTTTTATTTTTTTGCGTCCAAGATGAGAGTCTAACCTGCTAGCCAGAAAAAGAGAGATTTCCTGGGCTGTGCCAGCCTTTTAGGTGGTTCCAAGTTCGAAAGTTTCAGAATCAGACCTCCTAGAACAAAGGTCATATACCCAAGATTACAAACCTCTGCCCTAGAAAAGGATATTTCCTGAGCGGTGTGCTTTTGGAGAAAGGATTATCCCGAAAAACCATTACCAAAAGGTCAAGACTGGTGAGCTAAAAAAAAGAAGAGAAAAAAGATTTGCAGATAAGCTCTAAGTCCTATAGTTCTCTACTTCCCAAACTGTTCTGTACAATATGAATATTGTTCTATAACAAGTTGATAATGTTATCCCTTTAAGAAATTAAATATATTAAATATCAGAAATATTCATGTGTGGCAAGTTTGGGATATGAAAATATCTTTTCCTTCATTTTAAACTCAAATTTTCCCAACTTGAATTTTCTCAAGAGCATTCTAAACCCTCCCAACTAATCTTTTATGTATTTCCTCAATGCTTTTCACAGCATCCAAAGTCTTCCATGACTACATTATTTGAGAAGCTTTGCTTTAGTGCTTTAAAACTATGCCAAAAAATAAGCTGTATCTCAGCTGTATATAATTTGTAATACTTTCACTCTCACTTTATAAGAGCTTAGCTGTTCCCTTTATCTTCTAGACTGAAGTGAATGAAGGGAAGGAAAGGGCTATAAATGGAGAGGAGGAGAGAGTTGAGAAAGCCATGATACCAGAAGCCTGATTTTTGATACAAAAATGCCCTTAGTGGGTAGCCATAAAGAATAAGGGATGACTCTCTGAGAAGAGGAAGGGAGGATAAGAGAAATAATGGGCCATGAAAAATAAAACATAATAAAAATTTCTTTTAAAGAATAAACCTGATAATTACTGGGAAAGAATGAAGGTTCTCTGCCCTGCTTAACATGGGGTCAACTAACCTTGTGGAAGATTAGAAACATTCATAGATAGAATTTTAGAGCTAGAAAGGACCTTAGAGATTATGATTCAGCCTGATTAATATTGTAATACATTATGAAATTTGGATAGGAAAGTGCAGTACAATATCTGAAAACCCTGTGTGCTCTAAAAATATTGTGTACTGTTAAAGGCTTTCTGCACTAGGCAGCAATTTTTGCAATTAGTTTTCATTCATTTTCTCTTAAAAGGAAAATTGAACAGCAAGTATAAAAGGATTTTCAGTTAACAAGAAAAATCTAATAGCGTCTATCCTTTAATGTAATTTTTAATAAAATGTAGTTTAAATATTTTCTATATTTCCTTATCCATATTTTTATTTGAATATTTTTAAATCATCTTACTATGATGTTTTATAATACAAGAGATTTCCCTGATGTATCTTTTTTTGCTTTTAAATCATAGTTTTTGCTGCCAGTTGCTACAGGAAAGAGATTCTTAGAAATCAGTGTATCATAATCTCCAAATAAATTTTGATTACCTAAATCTCAAATAAAGACTACAAAACTGGCTAAGTGATAATGGGGGAGCAAGCTTCTATTTATGGAAGTTCCCTTTATAAAAGCCAGAATAAACAAAAACCTAACTTTCAAAAGAATGAAATGAAACCACGTCTCTGTTTATGGATTTTTCAACTGCTTTGTTGAAAGTTTCCTTTTGAATTGGGGTTGTGAAATGGTAAGATTTTTAAAAGCATTACAAATAGGTCTTTATGGGTTCTACATTGCTCTGTCTAGGGGGAATCCCCTGGGCTCAGAGATTTAGAACTGGGAGGAGACCTCAGGGTCTAGTCTAGCCCCTTCATTGTACACATGAAATTGAGACCCAGGGGGGATTTAAGTCATTTGTCCAAGGTCATAGGGTAGGAAGCATCACGGGGGAGATTTAAAACCAGGCCCTCTGGATTCTGAACAAAATGGGGTGTCGATTTTTTTTTTCATTATACCTTGCTGCCTTCCTTTAGTATGAACTTTTACAAGAATAATAATGCAAGTTACTCCCCACAGGTAACTTGAGGTAGGAAGAGAATCCCTAAGTGTAACATTACGATGAATTCCCACTTGTAATATGAGTAAAGGGTCCTGAGGACTAATAATATGGATATAGCCTCACTGGAGAGGTCTTAAGGGGAACTGGGTTTATTTAGATACTAGAAATCCTTCCAGCTTAAAGCAGCTCTCTGCCTCAGCAACATACAACACCTGTTCCCCAGTGCTCTTCCTGCCTGAGACTTATTTCCTTGGCAACTTGCATTAGTCTAGGGAATTTGTGTCTGTGTGTGTATTTGGGGTAGCTTTTATTAAGAGACAAGGAGCTGAGCACATGTTTACCTTTATACATGGAATATTGTGATAATGATGAAAAGAAACAAAAAATCAATCTTCTGCCTGAACATCTTGGATTCTGGTTAGAGCAGTATGTTAATAAAAACATACCTGCATTTCAAAGGATTTTCTTTTTTTTTGTTAACAGTATTTTATTTTTTCTAATTACATGTAATGATAGTTTTCAGCATTCATTTTTGTAAGATTTTGAGTTCCAAATGTTTCTTCCTTGTTCCCTTTCCCTCCCCAAGATACCAAGCAATCTGATATAGCTTGTACATGTGCAATCATGAAAACATATTTCCACATTAGTCATGTTTTGAAAGAGGAAACAGAATAAAAGGGAAAACACACAAACACACACACACACAAATGAAAACAATATGCTTGATCTGCGTTTAGAATCCACAGTTCTTTCTCTGAATGTGAATAACATTTTCCATTGTGAGTAATTGTCTTGGGTCATTGTATTGTTGAGAAGAGCTAAGTCTATCATAGTTGATCATTGAAAAATGTTACTGTTACTTTATACAATGTCCTCCTGATTGGGCTCACTTCACTCAGCATCAGTTCTTGTAAGTCCAGGCTTTTCTGCCTGCTGATCATTTCTTAAAGAACAATAGTATTTCATTACATTCATATACCACAATTTGTCGAGCTATTCTCCAATTAGTGAACATTCCCTCAATTTCCAATTCTTTGCCACCACAATAAGAACAACTATAAATATTTTTGTACATGCCCTTTTCCCTTTTTTAATGGCCTTGTCATACAGACCTAGTAGTGGTGTTATTGGATCAAAGGGTATATGCACATTTTGAATGCAAAAAAAATCTTAACCTAGAATCAAAGAATCTGCAAATGTGGATGATTTACAAAAATCCATTATTCTGAGAAGGGTCCTTAGCCTTCACAAGTCTGACAAACACACACAAAAAAGATTAAGAATCCTTGGTCTAGGATGTACTTGTTTTGATTTAGATGCTATCTTGCTTGTGGAGTTCCAAATGGCCTGAAAAATCAGTGCTGAAAAAGGGAAAGTGTCTATCTCCTATCTCTAAAGCAACAAAAATTCTTTCCAAACCTCTTTCTTACTCCATAGATAGACTACACAAACAGGGCTTTGAGTAGTCACTGACTTTTTGTCAGTCAACACGAAAAGTCTACTGTATGCCAGGTAAGATGCATTTGTTGTCATGAACAGACAAGTCCAGCCAAGAAATAAGAATCATAAGCCCTGTTTTTGGCTACTGGCCAGACGTGCAGATCTTACCTACCTCAGCCTCTTCCTTAGAAACTGAGAAGGAAATGAAGTAGGGCCCAAAGAAAAGCCTCCTATGTGTGGCGCAACAGCTTTCTCATCAGCCTTTTTTTTTTTACTCTTGACCAATCTAACTGAAACATTTTTTGAAATTGTGAACTTAAACATCAAATGAAATGAGTATTCCCATATAAATTGTACATTTAAACTATGGACCTCTATTATGTGTCTCTCGCCTTTTAAAAAATTAAAAGAATAGCAATAATAACTAATACCTCTGTAGCACTGACTGTGGGTCAGGCACTGTTCTTAGTGCTTTAAAATTATCTCATTTGATTCCCACAACAACCCTGTAAAGTAAGCACTTTTTATTATCCTTACTTTACAAATGAAGAAACTGAGAGATAAAATAACTTGCCCAGTGCCACCCAGTGGTCGAGACCACATTTGACCAGGCCTGGGCCTATCCATCCTATCACTTAGTTGCTCATAAATACAACATATAAATTTTAAAAAAAAGTTTTTATGATAATGACATTTTTTTTTTTCCGCTGAGGCATTTGGGGTTAAGTGACTTGCCCAGCTAAGAAGTGTTAAGTGTCTGAGACCTGATTTGAACTCAGTTTCTCCCACTTCAGGGCCTGCACTCTATCCATTGCACCATCTAGCTGCCCCTATTGATAATTATTGATATTTACATCACCATAGTTTCCCACGTATCTCTTCTTCCCCCTCCAACTCTCAAAAAGCCATCTCTTGTGACAAATAGTATTTTTTTAGGAAGGAAAAAAAAGTCAGTCTTGATCCATTGAAAAAGTCTGAAAACACATAATGTATCACACCTCTGGACTTCCTGAAAAGATACGTTGGGGGGTCTCTTCTGTCTTTTCATTTGGGTCACAATTGATCTTCACAGTTTTATACTATTTAAATTTACATTAATTTAGATTGTGTGATTACTCTTTCTATTTACAGTGTTGTAGTTCTTGACTCTTTACTTTATTCTGCATCAGTTCATATAGATCTTTCCAAGCTTCTCACATAATTAGAGTAGGTGAGTAAAATCTCAGGTCAATATGTGACCTTCAAAGTTTTCCTACTTGTCGGTTATTCTTTCTATTCCCCTGCAATCTTGGAGAGGAGGCTGATTCTCAGCTTTCTTCCTCTAGCATCTGCATCAGAAAGTCCAAGCGTTTTGTTGTTGTTGTCTGGGGACGAAGGGTGGGGGTGCGGCGGAGAAGAGAAATACCCTTGGGACTACAGCCCAGGACCACAGCTGACCTCTGGCACAGTGCAGAAGTGAATTCTCAGGCGGTTTCTCTTTCCCAGAAATCTCTCGCACAACAAAAAGTTCCACTTCATCAAACCGGTGAATTCTGGGACAGTTTCCTTAGTTACTTCCTAAGTCTGATGTCTCCATGGCAATATTCACAGCTCAGTGGCTCTGGAGATAAAGAAGTACGCCATATTACAAATCCTTTTCTATGTTATATGTCAAATGACTGTTAGAGAGAATCACAAAAAAGCAAAATAGATACTTTTGAATATCTAAAATTAAAAAGCAAACGAAGGGAACATTGACCGACTCCTTTGCTGGGGCCCCCTTGGGACTATGTGTAAAGAGGACCTTGGGGAGGATAGTTACTCTGGAGTCTCTAAACCTGGAATTCAGTCTTTTCAGGGGCCTTTTAGTCATTTGTAAATAAATTTATTTGTGTCCAGATACTTGTGGGGAGGCTTTCCTTTAATTAAAAAAAAAATTGTTTTGTTTATAAGAAAAATCAACATAAAAATGGATAATAGAGCCAAAAAAAAATTCCACATTGACTATATATAAAAATGTATATTCATTCTGGACCTTGAGAAGGAGATAAAATGGACAAGAGACATTTATTAAGCACTAAGTGCTGGCACTGTGGGATACAAATTGTTGTTGTTGTTTGTCCTTCACTCTTGAAGAGGACCATGATATTGGGGAGCAGGAGCTGTAACCCTGCAAATGAACTGGATTAAACTAGTGAGAGAAGGATGTGCAAGATCACCAGCCTCACTTTCCCCTCCAGAGGCAAGTTTTTATGATAATAATACCTTATTGATAATTATTGATATTTATCTCACCATAGTTTTCCACATATCTCTCCTTCCCCTTCCACCTCCCCAAAAGCCATCCCCTATGACAAATAGTAATTTTTTTAGGGAGGAAAAAAAGTCAGCCTTGATACATTGAAAAAGCCTAAAAACACAATATATCATATCTCTAGATTTCCCTACCCCCATGAAGAGAGAGATTGGGTCCAGTGACAAGGTCAGGGTGGCTGGAGATGGCCCTGAAAACAGGAGAGACCTTGGCCTTTTTATGTGAAGTGAAAGCTGAAAGCAAAGAGAAAGGCAGTCTTATTTACTACCGGCTTAGATAGATTACACAAATAGGGCTTTGGGTAGTCACTGACTTTTTGTCAGTCAACACGAATTTATTAAGTCTACTGTATGCCAGGCAAGATGCATTTGTTGTCATGAACAGACAAGTCCAGCCAATAAATAAGAATCATAAGCCCTGTTTTTGGCTAGCTGGCCAGACGTGCAGATCTTACCTACCTCAGCCTCTTCCTCAGAAACTGAGAAGGAAATGAAGTAGGGTCCAAAGAAAAGCCTCCTATGTGTGGGGCAACAGCTTTCCCATCAGCCTTTTTTTCCTACTCTTGGCCAATCTAACTGAAACATTTTTTGAAATTCTGAACTTAAATATCAAATAAAATGAGTATTCCCATATAAATTGTACATTTAAACTATGGACCTCTATTATATGTCCTCGCCTTTTCAAAAATTATAATAGCAATAATAACTAATACCTCTGTAGCACTGATTGGGGGTCAGGCACTGTTCTTAGTGCTTCAAAATTATCTCATTTGATTCCCACAGCAGCTTTGTAAAGTAAACACTTTTTATTATCCCTTCTTTACAAATGAAGAAACTGAGACAGAGATAAAATGACTTGCCCAGTGTCACCTAGTAAATGTCTGAGGCCACATTTGACCAGACCTCCAGGCCTATCCATCCTACCACTTATGCCTTTTTACATTCTAACTCAGGAAAGAGGACAGTATCCTGAAGGAAGCTCCAAAAAAAACAGAGAGAGCAGGAGGGCAATTGAGGTAGTTGGTGCAGAAGTCTCTGTACTCCAACATTTGTCCTCTGGAATGAGGGATAATCATTGATTTTATCAGTTCTTAAGATTTTTAAAATTGTTTTTATAGTGTTGTTGGTATTCTATAAATCATTCTCCTTGCTCAATCCATACACATTCCCCAGTTTTTCTGAAATTGTCCTATTTATCATTTTTTACAGCACAGCAGCATTGCTATATTCATATACTATTAATTTATTCAGTCATTCCCCAGTTGATAGCTACCCCCTTAATCTCCAGTTCTTTGCCACCACAAAAAGAACTATGATAAATATTTACATATCTTTTCCCCCTTTGATCTCTGAAGAATAGGCCTAGAAGCAATATCTCTGGGTCAAAGTGTATGCATGATTTAGTAACTTTTAGGGTGAAGTTCCAAACTGCTTTCCAAAATGACTGCCAGTTCTTGGCTTCCTCAGCTGTGCATTAATATGCCTATTTTCCCACAGCCCCTTCAACCTTTATCACATTTATTTTTCTTTATCAGTTTGGGTAATATGATTCACAGATTTTTGAGGAAAATATTTTGTAAGCTACAAAGAGTTATACATGTCAGCTATAGTTAAACTTTAATCTGTCACCTTGCTTTGTGATCTTGGGTAAATCATTTCAAATTAAATTGTATTAGATTATCCTAATGGCCCTTCTCATTCTGGTATTTTGTGAGTGTCATAATGTTCCTGTGTTAAAAATGCCCAAGAAACTTACTGTTCTGGGTATTTTTAAAAAGAAGATGAATCTTGTTTTGATATTATCTAATTCAAGAATACCAGTAATAAACAATCTGTTCTTTTCTTTTTACCTACAGAATGAGCTTAAAAAAAACAACAACAACTTGTTCTTGTATTATAACAGCAAAAGCCTTCAGAAAAATTAAAAGATAATGTGTATTTGTTCTCAGGACAGGAAAGTAGGGGACAATTTGTAACTAAATCTTTTGTTCTTCAGTTTGTCAAGAAATGAGAGAAATCCTGCTCAGAAGCAAAAGTTAGTGTCTGTGGAATGGGAAGCCGATCCTTGGGGGGCTGTCAGAAGAAAGAAAAATGGGGAATCATTCCATAAAGCAGCAGCCCTGGGATTGGTATCTTCACAGGCCCCAACACAGAGCCCTCCCCATGTTTCTGGCTTCCTGGTGGTCAAGAGCTGCGGTTGCTATGTTCCCAGGCCCTCCCAACTGGAGCCTCAGCCCCAAACCAAGGACTCTGTGATCTCCCATGGGTTCAATGAGCATCTTCCACTGGGGTCATCAGAATCCACTTCTCTGCTGACCTGTGGACACCCATCTCCAGCCACCTCTTTCTTAGACGTTATGAATTGGATACCCTATAGACATCTTAAACCTAGGGTGTCCAAAATACAACCCCCCTGAACAAAAAATCCACTGGATATCTACAGACCTCTTAAACCTAGGATGTCCAAAATACAACTCCTCTGAACAAAAAATCCACTGGATATCTACAGACCTCTTAAACCTAGGATGTCCAAAATACAACTCCCCCTGAACAAAAAATCCACTGGTTATCTACAGACCTCTTAAACCTAGGATGTCCAAAATACAACTCCTCTGAACAAAAAATCCACTGGATATCTACAGACCTCTTAAACCTAGGATGTCCAAAATACAACTCCCCCTGAACAAAAAATCCACTGGTTATCTACAGACCTCTTAAACCTAGGATGTCCAAAATACAACCCCCCTGAACAAAAAATCCACTGGATATCTACAGACCTCTTAAACCTAGGATGTCCAGAATACAACCCCCCTGAACAAAAAATCCACTGGATATCTATAGACCTTTTAAACCTAGGATGTCCAGAATACAACCCCCCTGAACAAAAAATCCACTGGATATCCACAGACCTCTTAAACCTAGGATGTCCAGAATACAACCCCCCTGAACAAAAAATCCACTGGATATCTACAGACCTCTTAAACCTAGGATGTCCAGAATACAACCCTCCTGAACAAACCCCCCAATTCTCCCCTTTTCCAGACTTCACTGTTACTGTAAGGACACCGCCCCCTCCCCGTTCTCTTCACGCTCACAGTCCCACGAGCTCCCTTCTCTCCTCTGACGCTTCCCCTACCCCACGTTCCCGTCCCTTGACCCCTGGGCCATTACAAGAGCTTGAGGGGTTTCCTCCCCCCCGGCCTCAATAAAAAAATGTTTAAATCACATATTCTTATGGCTTAGATTTGTAACCACCCCGGTTATACATTCTTGCCCATCCTCCATCCAACTGCCAAAATAATTTTCCCAAGTGCCGATGTGGCCATAGCACCCGTAGCCTCCATTAAGCTCCCGTGGCTGCCCATCACCTCCAGGAGGAACACAAAATGTTCCGCTTGGTGTTCAGAGCCTTCCATAACCCGCCCCCTCCCCCAGCCTTCTGGCCTCTCGCTCCCTTCTGGGGGGCTTTCCCGTGAGCGCGATACTCCATCTGTTGGCTCTGGGAGCTTTCTGCGGCTGCCCCCCCCCCCGCCCTCCCCCCTCCGGCCTCCCCGGCTCCCTCCCTTTGGCTCTCTGCCAGAACTCGTCTTCCAGCAGCCTTTCCTGATCTCTGACGCTCACACCTCCCCTCTGCCCATTATCTCCAACTATCTGCTGTTTTATTCTTTGTCGGGGGTGGTCCTCCACCTTTGGCCCCGAGCTCCCAGAGCCGGGGGGAGCAGCACAGACTAGGGGCCTAACACGTGCGGGCGGACGGGGGGGGGGGGGAGGGAAGGGGGGACCGGCCTGGCTTTGCAAACTGCGCGAAGGCCGGGAGCCCGAGAACAGCGCTCCTCTCCCCGGGAGCTTCAGCTCCTGCCCCACAGCGCCATCTCGAGGTGCAGCGCGACATCTCCCCGAGGCTTCGGGGGCCGCGCGCCCGCTCACCGCCTCGCGGGTGAGGAGGAGAAAGCCGGGCGGCCAAGACTGATTTCTAAGCTTCTCTGCCACAGCCAGAAGCTAATGGAGGAAGCAGCGCCCTGTTTTGGGACGAGCTTGGCTCAAGGTTATTTACTAACGACCATCTCCTACGAGATTCCTTTATGCGTTCACTCGCCCGACATTTGAGGACCGGGACAAAGCCCTCGGAACAGATCGCGAGCTCCGGAGAAAGAGCATTTTCTCACTCCGTATCTGTAAGCCCTTGTAAGCACGTAATAAAAGTCTGCTTAATTTCCCGTTGAAGCTTTCGCGGACTGACTGAATTATCAGTTGTCTCCCAGCCCGAGTTTGGGATGGGAAGAGCCCGCTCTCGTCCGGGGTGGTCATAAATCTAAGCCATGAGTGACTTAAAAAAAATCATCGATACCTTTTGTTTTTGATATCATCGCCCCTTGGGGCGTCGTGTGCCCCTGTCTCACTGAGCCTTTCCTCGTAATAAAGGAAAACAGCAAAGCAAAACTAAGTCTCGCTGTGATTACACCTTGCAGAGGGCGATGTTCTGTACCTGTGAGGCGCTTTATCTCCTGCTGAGGGCTAAGATCGGTCGCTGTATCTACTAGGGATTTCAGCTTCCATATTCCATTTATTATAAAAGTTTCTCCATATTCTCAATATACAAATTTGCTTCAAAAAGTAAAAGTAGCAAAAAATAAAATAAAAAAAAACCAATGGTAGCCTCTATTTTTCTTCTCAGTTAATTCTTTTCTAATTCAAGGAAAAAAAAAAAAAACTGCTAGCAGAGGTAGGGTCTGGATTGATGGAATCATTAATTCAGGGCCCATAAAAGACTAGATTTAGATTTTAAGATCTATTCCCTCTGAAATTTAAAACTATGATTATATGGAGAGGGCATTAATAGAGGTCACAAATAGAAGATTATAAGGAAATTCATGAAAGGAGTATGGGAACGTGAAGAGGAGGAGAGAGAGAAAAACAAAACGTCAAGGACTTTGATTAGAGAGAAACCAAAACCCTGGCAGATATTTGGGAATTTAATCAGACTGAGATTAGAATGTGTTTAGTATCTGGAAACATTGTACTGAACTGTGTTGCAAAGTACAGTCAGAAAAAACATATTATCAGCTAAAAAGTCAAAATACAAGGAGAAAAATCCCAATTACAGTTGAGTTTTTTAGAGCTGCTTTTAAAAAAAAAGTCATCAGTGCTAGTAAACTGGTTTTAATTTCTTTCCATGTCTTTCATACTATTTGAGTCTAATCTTATTTTTTCTTTCTACTCCTCTCCTTCCATCCTCACCCCGCTGCACCGAAGTCTCTTGAATCAGCATCACTAGGATAGGGTTTTTTTTTAATTTATGTCCAATTCAAGATCACGTATCCAAAAAAACTTCTGTCACTGAGGAAGCAGAGTTGCATTTAGAACAATGGATTCAACAATCAGGTTACAGAAGACAAGCAATATAGGATATATAGTGAAAATATGTGTTATATATGTTATTATATATTTCTTTGAGATGTTATTATATCATTATAATGAGATTCATAAATTCACAAATGAGGTTCAGCTCCTTAGAGATCATTTATTCCAATGCCTTTGCTTGGATTATTATTTTTTATTTTATTTTATTTTTATTAATGATATGTATACATATAAAATATTTTATTTTATTTTATACAATTATTATTGCATGGACAATTAAAGTGATCTTTCACTGAAAAACTTTACGCACTCTATACTTTCCTTTTGCAACACTAAGGTTTGTTCTGTTACAAAACAGTGAAAGGTGGTGGAGGGGGGGAATGAAAATCCAAACATGAATTGCTCCTCAGGAGAATTAATATAATAGTAGCAAAAGGGGGACCTTAGCTTTTGAAGGTCTGAATTCTATTCCATTGTAAACACCTTTCAGTTTCATTTTACTATAATCCTGAACATAAATCTTGTATTTGTACAAACTCTCCTCATTAGTGGGTCTTTTCAAAATTCAATCCTAATAGGGGCAGAGTTGCTGAGAGTTTGGGAAAGAAAGATGCTGTTCTTTTGGCTTCCGGCTTGGAAAAAGGTCACAAATGTTTCTATATTCTTTAGGGAGAGGTCGGTGGAGGAGACAAAGACTTCAGGAAAAAGCCGATTTATGGAGGAACTGCCCTTTTCTCTGTTGGTGAGAAGAGCATTTTGCAAATGCCAGGCTTAAGTGAATGCATGAATGAATGGTTAAGCAAAGCACTATGCTAAGTGAATAGAAAAATAAGGGATCCCTGCTTTCAAGGAGCTTACATTCAAATGTGAGAGAAAACACATAATGGAAAGTTTCAGCTGCAAGCCAGATGAAAAGGCCCATGTCCCTTAGGGCACAACAACAAACAGATAGTAATCACTCTCCTTTAGTGTCACTTCCTCTGGTATGATTTTATCATCATGATGCTGAATGATTTAATAGTGCCAAGAACTTTGCTGCCAAAAGACTTTCTTTTCTAGGTCTTCAGTAACTGTGGTTTTAGAGCTCAAAGGAGCAATTCCCGGGTTGCATTTCTGGGTGCATTACAGGATGTTCACCGAGGACCTTGGCACTGAAGTCCCTAGGGGAGAAGCAATGTTCTTCCAAAAGGTCTTGGTGCTTGGCTATCTCTACTAGATGTGAAAAATCAAACCTAATGAGAAAAAGGAAGCCTTTACTATTCCATTCTACAAAGGTAGGGGTGAGGGAAGCAGGGTAGTATAAACTGAAAGACCATGAACTGGAGCTAGAGGACCTGAGTCCAAATTCCATTTGCATGCTGGGGATGCAAGTCACTTGACTTCTGTTGGTCTCAATTGGACTCTGAAGTCTCTTTCTACTCTAAAGCCATGGAAATGACTCTTTTTACTCCCACCTTAGAGTCCTAAGAAAAATCATTTAAAGCTTAAGTTAGGCTCCAGTCTAGTGTATCTCAAAGAGGTCAACAGAATATTTTGCAGAAAGGTAAGCAGTATAAAAGTAGATTAGTGTAGTGTGACTAGTTTGATGTGTTTAGCTTATAGAGTCAAGAATACAAATCCTGTACATTTCTTCCCCCCCTTCTCCAAATGAGACTTTGTTTCCTGCCAGGAGGGAAAAGAAAAAGTTGGGAGCCTATGCTAACCATTCTGCTCTTCTAAGAGAGAAATGCCAGGCTGGAATATATCTGTCTGTTTTTTCTAAATATTATTAGTCTAGGGAATATAATTCAAATTAAATTCCTGATTGTTATGCCTTAATAGGGGAAGGAGGACCCCAGGCTCTACATCCAGAGCTTAAGCCCCTTTGTATAAGATGCAAGTTCCATAATAATAGAAAAAAAATTCATATATTCCAAGCAATAGAAATCACAGAAAATATAGACAGGGAAATATATGTATCAGACAATACAGAATGAAGGATAAGTCAGTTCAACAGTGACAGAGAGAGAGAGAGCCCTAGATCTCACCCAAGGGAAATTCCCTGAAGTCTCTAGTGCAATGCTGAGAAAAGGGACATGATTGAGACTATCTGCTTCTCTACATGTAATTTTCTTCCCAGAATCTTTCATTCACTCCCTTTAGTGACATCTTCTCCCTCTCCCTTCTGCCAATTAGGAGAAAGTCTCATATAATTGGACCTTTGAGCCATGGTTTACATCAGAAATAACAAAATATATTTTTACAAAGAGACACACAGAGAGAAACAAAGACATACACAGAGAGAGACAGAGAGAGAGAGAGAGAGAGAGAGAGAGAGAGAGAGAGAGAGAGAGAGAGACAAACAGAGAGAGACAGAGAGAGAGAGACAGAGAGACAGAGAGACAGAGAGAGAGAGAGATGACAATAACTCCTTTTCTTATGTACTTCTTAGGCCAGTGACCAATAGGGACAGTAAAGGCAAATAAGGTAACCAAAGGCTTTAAGTTGTAGACATCCTTGAACAAGAAGCCAAAACCTTTGTCCCACTTGGCCAAAGTGCATATTTCAAGGGGATGACTTTTATTTTAGACACACACACACACACATACACCCATACCACACATATATTACAATACATATATGATTGCATACATGTAACACACATGATAGAATGTAAGTCCCTTGAGTACAGCAGTTAGAGTTGACTAAAAGGAAGAGGAGCTAGGAGGGGCATAATCAGACTGTTAAGGGTTTTGAACTCAGATCTCCAGAATGTTATTGCCTTGAATGAAGCTGGCACGTAAGTGTGACAGGGTGGATAGGGCACAGGTCTTGCCATCAGAAGAGCTAGGGTTGAATACAGCTTGCATTTATATCTGTAGGGTCTGCAAAGCTCTTTGCATTTGCCATCTCATTTGGTGCTCACAACCACTATTGTTATCATACCATTTTACAGATGAGGAAACTAAAGGAGACAGAGTATGGGAGACTTATTCAGGGTCTCGCAGCTAGAAAGTATTTGACTCTAGATTTGAACTCAGATTTGACTTCAAGTCTAGTATTATCTCGATCTAAATCTATGATTGTAGGACATCATGCCATATTTGTGGATTGATTATTGTGATATAACTGAATGATAAAAATATATATATACAACAAGCACCAATTATGGCAAAGCAACTAAATAAACAATGGGGATTTGGAAACAAGGATAAGTGGAGTGGGGTCTTGCCACTGATTCCATCCTTCACGTAGAGGAGTATAACTTGTACCAAAAGTGCCCTGTTTCCCAATTTGGAGCAGGACCAGATATTTGAGAGCTGGTTTGCATGAATTAACTCTGTGGTGAAGAGGTAGACTGTTGAATGGAGTAAGTCAAGAAAAGTCTCTTTGCTCTGGCTTTTTCTGGATAGAGTAGCCTTGGACATGGAGGAAGAGCTGTTGTGTACTTCTCCCCCATTACCTCTTAGGAGGAAGGCATCTCTAACTCAGAGCCAGCATGACTCGGAGGGGAAATGGCTTTGCTCTTGATTCTTATAGCTATTTACTTCTGCTTTTAGGTGAAGATTAGAGAAAGCTACAAATGTGTGACCTTCAAAAAGAGACTGTATATGATCAGAAGACAATTTTGAGTGTGGCACCTGAATCAATTAATCAATAAACATTTATTAAGCACTTACTATATGGCAGTGCTAGAGATTCAAAAGGAGGCAAAGGTAATCCCTGCCCTCAGAGTGCTTACCATCTAATAGGTGAGACCACATGCAAACATGTCCAAAGCAAGCTACTAGGAAATCATAAATGGAGGAAAGGTACTATGATTAAGAAGGATTGGGAAAAGCTTTTTCTAAGAATGGGATTTTAACTGGGACCTAAAGGAAGCCAGGAAGATCAATAAGGAGTGTTAAGGAGGGAGAGACAGCCAAAGGAAATTCACAGAGATCAGAAAAGGAGTCTTTGGTCTGAGAATAGCTAGTAGACTGGAACCACTGGATCAAAAAGTACCAGGTGAGAGCCAGGTGAGAACAGTCTGGAAATGAAGGATAGAACTTAGTCTACAAAAGACTTTAAAAGCCAAAGATAACATTTGATCCTAGAGGCAAAAGGGGAGCCACTGGGGTTCTGGCAGCTCTCCTTTACTCCCTTTTGCATTTGTCTCTCTCTGGTGATAGTCACTTCAATTCTCCGCATGGACTTGTAGGGAATAGCAGGAGAATGGTATCTGTGGATTTCTTTTGCTTCCTGCAGGACATGTACATCTCAGAGTCCCTAGCTGTAAGAATAGTACTAAATAGTAACTAAAAATTGAGGCACCAGAATTGTTCTGAAGTAAACTGCTATAATTTTTCTTGTAGGAATTGATTTTTCTTGGAATAAGATCCACCAATTGTCCATAGTACTAAGCTTTATTATACTGCCTACCGTTAAAGAATGGATTTCCTAGATCCACACTCTTATACTTCGTGCAACTAGTGACATTATTTTCATCGTTTTTCAACTTTGAGGCTTACAAAGTTTATGCTTAAGAGTTTTATTCAGTAATTAAAGAAACTGAATCTGAAATTGAAGTATGGTGCCACCAAATGGCAGTAATCAGTACAGTCGCATGAATTAAACTACTATAGAATTATAGGATCTCAGGATTTAAGGGATAGAAGAAGCAATAAAGACAATGCCATCCAATCCCTTGAATTTAAAGATGAGGGCCAGAGAAATAAACTGTAGGAGTAATTAATTGAGATATAACACCAGGCTTTTCCCATGATTGACGATTGATTTTTAAAAATCCAATGATTAGGGCTTAAACCTCTTTTTGGTGCTATATGATCCAGACTTTTAGGGTCTCAGTCAATCAGTAGTACAGTTTGAAAAAAGTCAAAGTTCCTTTCTGAAGAAATATTACCTATTTGCAACATCAATGATAACCATGCTAAAGCAGGTTAATGTGGGGCAAGAACATTTTTTTGCTTTTGTCTCCTTCTCATGTGACATTTAAATTTTATAGCTCTTGTTGTAATTTCATTTTAAATAAGAATAAAGATCAAATAGGCATCAGAGAATTGTGGGAAGAAAACTGGATGTTGAGTAAAAGCCCTGGGTTCAAATCCCTTTACTTGATATGAATGGGATCTTAGATAAATCACTGAAGTTCCCTGATCCTTCACTTTTCTCATCTGAAAAAAAAAAAAAAAAGAAACAGTGGAATAGATAAGCCTTTAAATTCTATATCTATTGATATTTAAGTTTTATAGCTCTTGTTTTAATTTCATTTTAAATAAGATCAAAGATCAACTAGGCAGCAGAGAACAATGAAAAGAAAACTGGATATTGAATTAAAATATTTGAAAAAAATACCAAACCAAAAAATTAGAAAAAAAAAAAAAACTTAGATAAATTACTTAAGTTCTCTGACCCTTAATTTTTCTCATCTGAAAAAAAGAAGAAGTAGAATAGATGGCCTCTAATGAGCCTTTAAAGACTAGATCTATGACCCAGATGAATAATACTGATACAATTACTTGGAAGATTTAATTTTTCTTGGAATAAGATCCACCAATTGTCCATAGTACTAAGATGCTATCTTTCTCTTCCCCAAAGGATTAATTAGGGGCCTGGCTCACAGAGACCAATATTCTGAAAACCATTACCTCAGTATTAAGCTAAACTATCAAAACTCAGAGTACCTGAAATACATAATCTTATCTTTTTATTTAACTTTTTAATTAAAGCTTTTTAAATTTTCAAAACATATGCATGGATAAATTTTCAACATTAACCCTTGTAAAATCTTGTGTTCAAATTCCACCACCACTCCCCCCTTCTCCACACTCCCTTCCCTGGATGGCAAGTAATCCAATATATGTTAAACATAGTAAAAATATATATTAAATCCAACATATACATACATATTTATATAATTATCTAGCTGCACAAATCTTATCCTTTTCAAAGTCTTCACTGAGTTATAAATCAACATTTTTCCATTTGTCTTTATTGAAGATCAGACAATATGAGAACCAACCAGTTTTACAAGATTTCTGTTAAAACCATGGTGGAACATTTAATTTTTATACATTCTTCAATAACCTTTTTCAGAGGATTGATACAAAAAGTCCAGCACAAGAAATTTCCATTTGAGTTTAGTTCCAGGAAAAAATACTGTCTCCACAGATAAATTTGTATGTTTCCTATGTTCAGGAAAATAGAATCTCTGCAATCCAGTGTACTTCTCCTAAAATGCCTGGGGTGGAGAAAGAGTGAGAAACTGTAGGTCAGAGGCTGAGATATGTACTGAATGGAACAAGACATTTTATTAAGCATCTATTCTGGGCAGTGGGCTTTGCTGGATGCTGTCAAGCACTCATAAAGAAATATAAAGTCTCCTCCCTCCAGAAATTTCGCATTGAGATAATAAAGCACCCTTTGATCCAGCAGTGTTACTTCTGGGCTTATATCCCAAAGAGATACTAAAGAAGGGAAAGGGCCTGTATGTGCCAAAATGTTTGTGGCAGCCCTGTTTGTAGTGGCTAGAAGCTGGAAAATGAATGGATGCCCATCAGTTGGGGAATGGCTGGGTAAATTGTGGTATATGAATGTTATGGAATATTATTGTTCTATAAGAAATGACCAGCAGGATGAATACAGAGAGGACTGGCGAGACTTACATCAACTGATGCTAAGTGAAATGAGCAGAACCAGGAGATCATTATATACCTCAACAACGATACTGTATGAGGATGTATTCTGATGGAAGTGGATCTCTTCGATAAAGAGAGCTAATTCAGTTTCAAATGATCAAGGATGGACAGAAGCAGCTACACCCAGAGAAAGAACACTGGGAAATGAATATAAACTGCATTTTTGTTTTTCTTCCCGGGTTATTTTTACCTTCTGAATCCAATTCTTCCTGTGCAACAAGAGAACTGTTCGGTTCTGCACATGTATATTGTATCTAGGATATACTGTGACATATTTAACATGTAAAGAACTGCTTGCCATCTGGGGGAGGGGGTGGAGGAAGGGAGGGGAAAAATCGGAACAGAAATGAATGCAAGGGATAATGCTGTAAAAATTACCCTGGCATGGGTTCTATCAATAAAAAAGTTATTAAAAAAAAGAGATAATACAGCACCTAAAAATATTATTAATTATAGAGATAGTAACCAAGCCAAGTAGAAAAAGTACTGTTTATTTATTCAGAGCCTACTATGTGCCAAGTACTGACTAAGTGCTGGATTTCACTGGGATAGGAAACTCCTCTCTCTGCCCACTCAAATTGGGGATGGCCATCCTCTGCCCCTTACAGTTTTTGAGAGTTCCCTAGACAGCTGAGGTTGTGATTTTCCTGGAGTCACACAAACCAAGGCAGGCCTTGAACCCAGGTCTCCCTAGTTCTAGCTCTTCACCCAATTTCCCACAAAGGTATCATGCTGCAGATAAGTGCCAAAAGGATAGTAAAAAGTCCAGAAGGAAAAAATACTTCCAAGAGGGGATACAAAGGAAGGTTTCATGGAAGCAGTTAAATTTAAATTTTAAAGCCTGAATGGGTAAGATTTTGATAAGTAGGAGAGAATGAAAGGCCATGAGAGGTCTTAGGGAGAACAAATGGGAAACTTTTTTAAGCTTCCCAAATGAAAGATTAAACATTTCTAAAACATAGTGGTGTTGGGCTGGAAATATTGGCCAGAATCTCTAGTTAAAAGTTAATTAGAATCTTGAATTATATGGTTTGGGTGAAATGGTGTTGCATTATCAAGATAGGATGTGAAACAGCCTTTAGGATTGTTTTTAAAAGGCAGGTGCAATCTGGTCTTGGAAGCACAGGGCTAGATTACATGTCCACTTGAAGGCTCATTTAGGTTTATGATGCTACGACCAGATAAGAGCATTGCTGGAGTTTATCGCATTTTCTGAGTCATTAATCTCTTGTATATTTGGTTGCTGGAGCTTCTGCATTATATAGGCACAAGAGGGAGCTCTCCACTAAACAACAACATTTAAAAACCGAGGAAAGGGCCATAAATATGGGTGTTTTTTATGTTTTGAATTATTTTCTATTATACCGTGGCGATTATTGTCTCACTCCCTATATCTACACAGAATTGAGTGATAGGATATTAATGCTCAGAATGACCTTAATTTACACAATCTTCTATTTAGTGGCTTGTGCAAGGTCCCACGGCCAGGGACAAAGGAAATACACCTTCATTATCTTCAAGAAAACAATCTAAGTAGTGATGATAATAATAATAATGGGGAAAAGTGGAAAAAAAAATTGGGGGGAGGATTAATGTGCTTGTTCCTATTATAATCCTAAAGTTAAGTAGATCAAACTGCCTTCTTATCCAACAGCCTTTCTTTGCTCCAGCTGTATAGAATTTACTTTTTCCTTCCTTCCCTCCTACAATCCCTTGTATTCAAGAATTAGCTTAAACACATTTTATTAGATCGGGGATTAGATAATAACAGCCTGGTCTGTAGACTGGGCCAATCTGCCCCAATACTTGTTTTTTTGAAAGCCCACAAGCTAAGAATGGAATTCTTTTTTTAAATAGTTTTTTAATAGTCAATTTTTTTAGTTTTTTTTTTAATTTTTAGTAGTTTTTTAAAGTTAATTTAAAAAATTTTTAATAGTTAAAATTAAAAGAAAATTTCATGAAATTAAAATTTCAGGGTTCTAATAATTTTATTGGAGCCCAGTCATGCTCA
Source organism: Antechinus flavipes (assembly GCF_016432865.1). Lineage (NCBI taxonomy): Eukaryota > Metazoa > Chordata > Mammalia > Dasyuromorphia > Dasyuridae > Antechinus > Antechinus flavipes. The sequence goes on along the minus strand of NC_067403.1, from coordinate 70,240,777 downwards.
TTCATTTATGTATTGTTATGGCTGCTTTCCTACTAAAACAGCAAAGCTGAATGAATAGTTATGAACAGAAATTGTATGTGACCCTCTCATTTTCTATAGTTGCTTAAGGCAGTGATACGATTATAATCTAATAGAATTTATCTCTAGATTGAAGCATTTTATTTTATTTTTAGTGCATACCCATAATGTTAAAAAAAAAAAAAAGAGAGAAAAAGAAAGAAAAGGAAAGAAAGAAAAATGTTTGTGTTTTGAGCTCAAGGTTGAGATTAAAATTTTTCTTCCTCAAACACTAATATCAAACACTGAATAGTTTTGAAAATCAATTGTTAGGGGCAGCTACGTGGCGCTGTGGATAGAATACCAGCCCTGAAGTCAGGAGAACCTGAGTTCAAATCCGAACTCAGACACCTAACACTTCCTAGCTGTGTGACCCTGGGCAAGACCCCCAATTGCCTCAGGAAAAAAAAAAATCAATTTTTGCTGCAGGATTGAAAATGTTTCTTAATGAATCCAAAATCTAAAATTCCAAGCAAAACAGTGCTTATATATATAAATTAGATTGTGGTAAAGTCAATTTAATGACAATTTTGTTTAAATCATAAGTAATGTCAAGCTTATTTATATACTTAAAACAAGAAATGAGTTCTCCATTCCCACACACATTTGTAGTAGATTTATTTTGCAAGCTTAAACTACAGTTCTAGCACTATTTTTCAGAGCTCAGCACAAGTGCAAAAGAAATTGCCATATTTCAAAATATATTTAATTGTACAGATGAGGAACTTCCATCTAATCTTCAGTTCTCCAATATAATGATAAGCTAACGGGCAAATATGTATGTCATAGAATTCTATGAATGCCTTCTAAAAAACAAATACATAATAAAAATCATATGCTCTTGGATCTGTATCAGCCTTTGGCATTATCTGTCTGTGTGAAGATGAACACAAAATCTTGCTACAGATCAGCATTAACAGACAAACATTTGCAATTGATTTTGTTGATAGGACTTTGAACTCCAATTAAGCAAAATATTGTCTGCAGAAGAATTTTATTCTCATGAATAGATCTGTATTACCAAAAATTATTATTACTCTTATTATACTTTCAATTTCAATAAATAGTAAACATGATCACTAAAATAAAAAAAATTAGCAATAAAAATTTCAGCACATTTGTTTTCTCTCTTGTTATATTAGTACCTACATATAATATCCTCCCTCAGTTTTGCTTCTTATCCCATAAAGCTTAAAATGCTTATTATCAGACTCTTTATAGAAAAAATTTGCTGACCCTCATTCTGCATGAATTCTTTTCTGATCTTCCAATTAGTACTCTCTGTCCCCAGTCATCTTGGTTTTTTGTATATATATTTTGTGTCTATGTGTATGAGTACATAGAGTCTCTCCCTCCCTGCCCCCTAAATAGAATATAAGCAATATAAGCATCCTGGAAGTCAAGGAATTTCATTTTTGATTATGTATCACTGGCATATAGCACAGTATCTGAAAGATAATAAATATTTAATAAATGCTTCTTGATTATCAGTAATACATGAGATCATTGGTAAATCATTTTCTGACTCCTCTCAATTCATACTAACAATAGAATTACATTTAATGGGAGGCATCAGGACAAATCTGATAGAGGATCAGTCTTGGAATCAACAGAGAAGGGGTCAAGTCCCTTTTATAAAGTCTTTGACAAATCACACCTTCTCAGTTTTCTAGCATCTAAAACGATTACAACCCCATCATCCATTATGAGGAAGGGCCCCAGCAAGGGTAGCCAAACTGCATTCCCTTCCTGGCTTTGCTCCGGATTCCAGATTTCCCTTCTGTGCAATCCCCCTTCCCCTCCTAGGCCGGCTCAGCGTCCTTTTAAGTGCTGTCTTCTCCATTAGAATGTGATTCCAGAAGAAAGGAAATGTCTTCCTTTTTGTTTATATTTACATTCTGAATGCCTGGTGCATAGTAAGTACTTCATGCTTATTATCTGATTTGTGGAGGGAATTTTCACATATTCTCTTAGTCTGGTGAAATTGCCTATCCCACCCAAAAAAACAAACCAAAGCAAACAAAATGAACAAAAAATGCTGTTCTTCTAATCAACCCAGAACAATCCCATCGATCATTTGCAGAAAGATATTAGGAACATGTATTATTACCAAAAAAAGTTTTGTCCCACTGCCATTAAAATTTCAGATGGAAAATACATTAATTTATTCATTCACTCCATTTATTCATTCAATAAATATCTTTTATTGTGCAGATCTTATGAGGGGTAAAAAAAAAAAAATGAGAGCTCAAGAAGCTTACTCATCCTTTGGGGGAAATAAAACTGGCATTATGCTAGATAGAATATGATAAGTGCACCAGAGATAAGACTGGTAAGGTTGATGGCAAATTATGAATGTCCTTGAGTGTCAGGAGGTATTCTATTCAAGAAAGAGATTCCAGCAGCTGAATGGTCTGATCAGAGCTATATATCAGGAAAATTTAAGTTTAAGGTAGAGCAGGATGGGCTGAATGGACTAAAGAGCAGAGAAGCTGGAAATGAGAGGAAGAAAGGCTTGCTGATACAATTAAAAAAAGAAATAATATTTATTATTATTATTATTATTTATAATTACTATTAAATAAATATAACCATTATTATTACAGCTAACATTTATATTGCTTTTACTATGAACTAGTCACTGTGCTAAGAGCTTTACAATTATCTCATTTGCTTCTTTACAACAACCCTGAGAGGTGGGAGCTGTTACGATCCTCATTTTACAGATGAGAAAACTGAGGCAAACAGAGATGACTTGTGCAGGTTCCCACAGCCAGTATCTGAGGCTGCATTTGAACATGGGTCTTCCTGACTCCTGTCCTGATACTTTATACCTTGTGCTCACGGAGCAGTAGCAATGGCAGTGGAAAGGATGTAAAACAGATTAGATGTGGAGCACTGAAGCAGGTAGAATTGAGGATACTTGGAGTTTTCAGCAGAAGGGATTGGAAGGATGGGGAACTAAGGAACTAGGGAACTAGGGAAGTCAGGAAGTGGGTCATCGAGAGGACCGGTGGGGTTTTTTGGCAGGGAGGAGGAAGGGTGACAGAGAATGATTTTGGCCTTAGCTAGTGATGACATCCAACAGGTGTTCAAAAAAACAACAGGTTTGGAGGCAGCCCTGGAGCCAGAGCGGGGAGATATCTGAAGGGAGGTGAGAAATGAAGGTGTGCACATGGGTGAAATGTCCCAGAAGTGCCAGACGTGGTGTGGTCAAAAAAACATTGGTTGGAGATCCTGGGGCAGAGAAGCCACAGGTTTTGTGGCAGAGAGAGAGAAGACTGGACCTGGAATCAGCTAGCTTGGGTCCAAATCGTTCCTCTCATCCTTCCTCCTTTCATCACTTAACCTTTTAGGAGCTCATCTCGCTACACAATAAAATGAGGGTGACTACCTTTAAGATTCCTTCCGGATCTAAATCTCTGGTTATGTGAATCTGGTTCTCTTATTTGTTACTTATTTGATCTTCAGCAACTCACTGTTCAAGATACTGTTTCCTTCTCCGTAAAGCAAGGCTTTGGATACATTCCAACCTATGGATACATACTATTACCGGGCAATGACTTCTAGATCCAAATCTGCTTTGACAGAGGCAGGCTGGAAAAAGGGGGTCTGGTGCACAAAACTAAATACTGACCCTACCTGTCAGAAGAGAGAGGGGGTTTGACTGACAATCAGCTGCCTGATGGGGGAAGGTGGGGAAACACTAATCATGGGGCACGGCTCTTCAGAGTGTTTCTGCTCTCCTCTCCCTCATTAGAAAGGAAAAGTCCATTTATTCCCATATTCTCAAGTGTTTTTAATAGGAATGGATGTTGGATTTTATCAAATGCTTCTTCTGCATCTATTGAGATGATCATATGATTTTTGTTAATTTGGTTATTAATATGGCCAATTATACTGATAGTTTCCCTCATTAGAAAGAAAAAACACAAGTAGTCTCAACTTAGAACTTAGGAAGTCCAAGGCAGCTCCTTTGTGCAAAGAGGGGGTCAAAGAAGGGGTGGTGGGATGGGGTAGGACTAGCAGAGAGAGATCAGAAAGAAATTAACTCATCCATAAATAATATGTGTGTGTGTGTGTGTGTGTGTGTGTGTGTGTGTGTGTGTATGCAAGCTAACACTGAGAGAAAACACTTCAGGGTTTGCAAAGCATTTTATATATATTATCATTTTACATGCATTATCTTTTTGGCACAACAACCCTATGAAACACATGTTATTGTACTATCATCCCCATTTTATGGAGGAGGGAAGTGAGTCTGAAAGGTGTTACAGGACTGATGCAGGGTCATGAGTGTCTGTGACAAGATTTGAACCTTGGTCTTCCTACTCTATTCAGTCAATGCAGCCCCTAGGTGGATGCTAGTTATAAACTGTAGGAGGTCTCATAAAACCAGAGCCGAGCTACTTTAGTAAGGCTTTTGCTCTACTCATCTCTGAGCCCTGTTTTCTCTTTCAGTCTCAGTTAAAATACTTTTGCATCTGCTGCAAGAAACCTTTGCTCACATCCCTTAAAGTATCTAGTTTATCCTGCAAATATCTTGCCCATACATAATTCTTTGCATTAGATTATGGGAATCCTTTCGCCTTTGTCTGTCTGGGTGCTTCAGAATGTTCCTAAGACAATTCCAATGGAAATGATATCAGACACCAAGATGCTTTCTCAAATTCAACTGCTGAGCATTCCAACTCGATGGGGCTGGTCACATTGTTCGGCTGCCAAATGGACGCTTGCCAGAAAAATTATTTTATGGAGAATTCACACAGACAAGTGCTCACGTGGTAGTCAGGAAAAAAGTGACACAGGGGCACTCTCAAGGTCTCTTTTAAGAACTTTAGAATTGATGGTATGAAGTGGAAGACACTGGCACAGGACCAGTCAGCATGGCGTGCCCTCATCAGAGAAGGTGCTGTGCTCTATGAGCAAAGCAGAATCGAGTTACCCCAGAAAAAGTGGGAGAAGTGCAAAGGTAGAGAAACCATGTCAAATGTTGATATGGACTATTTGGTCCACCCTGTGGCAGAGGATTTCGGGCTTGTATTGATTGGTCTGAGCAACCATAGTTGGAGACCCTGTAACTCAACTCGATAATGTCATTTTGGTCCTTTTTGAGAACAATGTCTGGGTGCTTAACACATAGTACGCACTTATTGACCTTAACGGGTATAGCCACTAAGGCTCTAGAAAACTGGTTCTGGAAAGCTTATAACCTTAAGCGAAGATTCAGGGACTGAAGATTGTAAGGATATATTCATGTTAGAATAAGAATGGATTAGTAATGGTGAATATAGCCAGTATTTGTCAGTATCTAGGGATTTCTTTTAGTCCTACTTTTCATTGTGCTATGTTTATATTTAATAATTATACTCCACTTAAGTCCTATTCTAGAATCTCATCCTGGCAGCAGAAAATAAATATGCTTTAGGAGTTCCGACCAAGTAGAATTTTTCCATTTTGGCCCCAATAATTAATTATGTGTCTTTCCTCTGAAGAGCAGTTTAAATTCAGAAAGGCTCACCACTAGGGTGGCCACAGAGTGGTGGTATATGTGTATATAGATAGATAGATGGATAGATAGATAGATAGATCTTTATTATATATAGATAGATATAGATAGATCTTTATTACATATAGATAGATAGATATGTTTATCTATCTATCTATCTATCTATTTTTTACAATCACAACTCTTGAAGACCATCTATTAAGGCATATCAGTGTTTGTGATCTATTTTTTAGCCACATGAACAAAATCCTGGACTCTTGAAGTTAACACGTAGAGAAATCTATTCCTTCACTGTATATCATGAAGAAACTGTAACCTAAAGAAACGCAACTTTCCAAAGAAACAACAGAGCTTGGATTTGAATGTCTTCTTACCCCACATCCAATGGTATTTCTGCTATATCATGTTGAATAATGTACTAAAGCAACTCCTATTTGTTTCCCACTTTTTTTCAAAATATACACTCTCAGCTCTCGTCGGACCATTCACTCCTCCTGGGAATCTGCCATGTTCATTTCCACTTCCATTCCCTCACTGTTACCCTTCCCTGAAGAACAAACAATAACCATCACCGCCACCCTTATACGCCCCCCCCCCCCATCCAGGCACTGTGGTGATGTAATGAAAGCTGGACTTGGAATCAGAAGACCCTGGGGCCTCAGTTGATCTCTGTTCTTCCAGGTTTCTATGCCAGTAGCACAGAATGACCTACAGCAAATATTTCTACTCTAAGCCTTGAGTTGTGTTATCTCTAAAATGACTAAAATAATTGTTATCTATATCGAGGGCAGATTATGAAAATCAAAAGGAGCTAATAAAGGATATGTAATAGCCACTTCATTAACTATAAATTAACCTTCTATAAATTAAACTTATCGCTATGTCTGATCCTTCAAACCTGAGATCCGGTCTTGTCTCCTCTTGGTACCTTCTCCTTTCTTCATTGAGTTGCCTCTCATCTGGACTTCCACAAGACTCTACTTGTACCTATGTTCTTATTGGAGCACAACCTGTTGTCTCCACATGGTTCGCGCTGCTTTTATACACTCTGGCATCTCATTGCTATTCATATGGACCATTTGTGTCCAAACTTCATTTTCACTGGTACGGACTGGAACCTATCTCAGCTTTCTCATCTGCTAGAATTCTTATCTGTTCTTTTACAGGAATCCACAGAGGCTTTAACCAAGTGTTTCAGGGACACTTCGTTCAGAAGTTGTCAATACCAGTGATTCACCCTTCGCCTTTGATCTGTCTGGGGTGTGAGCCTGAGTGACACCACTGGGTGGAAGGGAAAGTGATGCGAGAGTATCCAAATCCATCAGGATTTCCCCTTCTTGCTCCCCTCTCCTCCCCATCCCTATGTGAGCGAAGCTAGTTCTATAACTAAAATGTCAAGCTTTGGCCAAGAAGACATCAAGCTTGGTTAAGCTACATCTCCTTTGGAGCACCTTCATTTATGTAGGTTCCTTGTGAGAACTTGTCATATGGACAAGAATCAGGCCGTTTTATGTCACCTAAGGACATAAAAAGACCCATTCACACATAGTGAGGGTCCTTCAGACGTGGAAAGGTCTGAAGGCTGTGAAGCTACTGCTTTGCTGCCCTATCCTGCTGAATGGATGTTTTCCTTTGTAGAGACATGGGAGTCACGTTTACCTAAGTATCCTTACAGTATGCTTGTAGAACATCCTTTCTATGCTATGGCTAAATATACTTCCTTTTTTATAATTATGGCACAAACTACAAATATCTCCTTCTAATTTCAGTATAGGACCTGTACTACTAGAGGACTGGCCTGAACCAAGCTTGTTTACTATAGAATAGTTTAGTGGCTTTTGGGGACATACGGAATTTCACAGCTCCAAAAATAGTGCCTGTATATCCATTCTCCCATGGCTCTTGCACAATTGTCATTTTCAATAATATGATGGGTATGAGTTGGGTTATCAGAAGACTTTAAATGTGCATTTCTGTAATGTTTAGTGATTTGGGGCATTTATTATGGAGCTATTGACATCTAGGGTTTCTTTCCATAACCATGTTCATATTCTTTGATCATTTATTGGAGAATATCCTTAATCTTAATGTTTGAATATATTAAATATATTTGAATCAGTTCCCTATCTCTCTAAAAGAAGTTTGCCCCAAGTATTTTTTTTTCTTCTTCTAATTTTACTTCCATTGATTTTGTTTAGGCAGGTTTTTAGTTTTATCTCACCACAACTGTCCACTTCTGGGTCCCTTTCTATCTCTTGCTTAATCAAGAATTCTTCCCCTATTCATAGCTACAAAGGAGTACAAACCTTTTTTTTTTTTGTTTTAAAATTTGCTTAATATTTTCCCCCAGTTACATCTAAAACTTTTTTTACATTTGTTTTTTTAAAAACTTTTGAGTTCCAGATTCTCTTATTCCAAACCCCATTAAGAAACCACCTATGAAGTTATACAAAAAAATTTCATAAAAGTCATGTTGTGAAAAAAAAAAAAAAAGATATTCCACCCTAACTGAAAAAAACCCTCAAGAAAAATAAAGTTAAGAGAAAGGTAAAGAGGGGGAAAGAGAGAGACAGAGAGAGAGGGGGAGAGAGACAGAGACAACGATAGAAATAGACAGAAAAACAGAAACAGAGACAGAAAGACAGACAGAAAAAGAGAGGGAGGAGCAGGGAAGGAAGCAGGAAGGGAGGGAAGGAGAAACAGAGAGACAGAGAGAGACACAGAGAAAGACAGAGACATAGATAGAGACAGAGAGGGAGAGAGATACACAGAGAGACATACACAGAGACAGAGACAGACAGAGACAGACAGATAGAAAAAGAGGGAGGAGCAGGGAAGGAAGCAGGGAAGGAAAGAGAGAGAAAGAGACAGAGACAGACACGCACACCAAGAGACAGAGATAACAGACAGACACAGAGACAAAGAAAGTTAGAGACATACACAAAGAGAATGCTTCAATCTGTATTCAGACACAATCAATTCCTTCTCTGGGTATGGGCAGGATTTTTCATCATAAATCCTTCAGAATAGTTATGGATCATTGAACTGCTGAGAATAACAAAGCCATTTACAGCTTTTCATGCCAGAACATTGCTAGTACTTTGTATATAATACAAGTACAAACCTTTGAGTTTCTAGTTTATGATATGAAGTTGTATATGTGGTATCACCCTTGTATCTAAATAATACATGTTTGGAGTTTATACTGCTATGTGGTGGGATGTTAGTCTCAACCTCATTTTTGCCAAACTGTTTTCTAGTTTTCCCAACACTTTTTTGGTCAAATAATGAGCGTTAGTTCAGTCTTTAAGCTTATCAAACACTATTATTATGTTAATGTCTATATTTTATGTACCTAATCTATCCTCCTGATTCACATCAACATTCACTGTTGTGTAATACAGTTCAAGATTTGGTATTGCTAATTGGCTGTTTTCCCGTATATTCATTACAAGACTGGTCCACATTCTTTTCTAAGGATATAATTTCCTTCACTTTTTATACCACTTGAGGGTGTGCAATTATTGGCAAGTTACTGCAGACTTCATAATCATATAGCACCTACTGAAGAAAAAGAACTGAGTTTCTGAGCTTCAGAATGTCAATTACTATCCAATTCATTGATTATATTCACTAATCATTCAAGATGGACTCAATGAGAATGTTCTAGTGGGGACAAGATGTATTTTTCATCTTCATTTGGTTTCTCGTTTGGATTGTAAGGCTTTCCAGTGAGCTTTGTAAATTGTAAAGGCTCCATATAGTAAGTAAAGGCTCATTGTAAAGGCTCTATAGTATTCTGAGGCTTTCAGCAATTAGCACCGTGGTGTCCACAAACAAGAGACCATGAACCTTAGCTTCTGTTAGCAAGGTCTCCTATATTTGAACTCTGAACCAGTCATATTCCCCCACTTTTTTAGTGAATATACCACTTCCTGTTTTATGCTTTGCTTGATAATGATGCTCAAGAGACTGAGAATTGAACAAAGTTATTTCCATTTTTTCTAACTTTAACATATACAGGAGAAGCATTGTTGGAGGTAGGGAGTAAATTCTCTGTCTTCTGTTACAGATGTTGGCGCATTAATTGTAATTTTCTTCTTGGTAGTTTTTGTGCTTATGTTTTTATTTTATATTTTTTGTCATTTCTTGTGTCACCTTTACAATGAAATAATGGTTTGTAGCTTTAGGATATATGTTACTTCAGTTATGACCTCAGTGTATATGTCAATTTTGTTGAAATAATTGGTAAATTTTCTCTTCTTCCTTCATTATAGATAATAATGCACAAATGAATTATCTTCATGGAAGTATTTTTTTAAAAAAATACTTATGCTGCTTGTAAGCCTTGTATAAGAAGACTCAATTTTCCCATAAAATGCTATTTCTTGGCATCTTTTGGGTACATCAATCAACTCTTTTACTTCAATAAAAAGTGGTTTAAAGTTGCCTTTCCCCCCTTTCTATAAAGCTGATTTAAAAAACTAAAACAAAATTTTATTTGTAGGAATTATATATTTTTAATTGTGGGCAAACCTAAATCACGGAAGACTAAATGACCTGTCCAGGATCCAAATTCGACATAGTCAAGACTAAAACCCAATCAGGATCAAAGCATTATTTTGTTTGCATAAACACTTCTAGGACCACACGTTAAAGACTCTTAAAAGTCACAAAGGTAGGAAGTAGCAGAATGGGAGTTTGGAATCAGGTCTTCTGACATCAAATTCAGTGCCCTTTTTGCTTTACTTGGTTGCTCTCTGTTACAAGTAGAATGACAAACTGATTATTTATTAATGATGTACTCTCACACCCTGGATGAGAGCCTCTGATCAGATCATGATTTCTCCTTGAGCCCATCATTTTCTCAATGGGGTTTTCCCCCTCAGTGCCAACATCCTGGAAGAAAGTATGACAATGAGAGCCTGAGGTTGGTACTAGTAGAAAGCAAAATGGATTTGGAGTCTGAAGACCTGGTTTTGGAGTCTGAAGACTTGGCTTTGACTCCTATCTCTGCCTTCAGGACTCTTGGGTTTGTCCTTTCCATTTTGTGGGTCTCAAATTCCCCATCTGTGAAATGAAGGGGTTGGACTATAGGAAATGCACAGAATTCTCAATATTGAAAAAACAACAACAATGATAACATATTTTTGGACTTATCACTCTTAATACATTTTAAAATCATATTTTGAAACCTATGCAAGCATCTGAGAAAAATGGACCATTTTGTTTTCTATAAGACATATACACACACTGAGTGAAACCAAAATAATACCTTGGAATACAGATCTGAAAATCAGGCAGAGAAAGATCATTTTGTTCATCATTGTTGACAAATAGGTCAAGCTATTCACATTTATATTCATAACTTCCATCAAATGGGACGGGTAGCCTCTGATAAAGCGCGGAGAAGGCATAAAATTTATCATTCATCCCAAAGGCCAAACCACCCCAGTGAAACAGGTAGAATTCATTCAAATGAACCTTCGGGTTACTTAGCAAGCACCCACATTTGTTTTTGAAGTGCTATCTCAGAACAAAAATAGGATGTTTCAAATCCCTCTAAATTAATGCATACAAATGTAATTTGTCAAAGGCAGCAATTTAATGAAATGAGTAGAAAAATAAAAAAAAAAAATTTAAAACCTGGTCTTTGGCCAAACACAGATTAGAGAAACAAGCTTTGTTTTGAGTTTTTTACAGTTTTCCATTTTATTTTAATAACCTTTAAGAAAAATAATTTTACTTAGTGTTAAAATGGATAAGTTTAGGGAAAGTATTACCAGATTAGGTCAACAGTAAACAAGCGTAACCTGTCACTCAATCACCTTGTAGAATGGATAACATTCTGAAGTTGCAGCACCCCCAAGTTTCTGTGAACAGGGCAGTTCTCCAGGAGACCTCTCTCAACAAAACAGCAATCAGAAGTTTTGTTTCTATATCACAACTAGAAATGATTCATTTCTTTTCAGGAAATATATTTACATTTGAATGACTAGAATATTCATGAATTACATGACCTCACTTTACATTTGGAAATATAGAAAAGGAGACAATTTGGGAACTGAATTGTTGCTCTATACTATTTTCTTTTTTGAGATTGACCTTGCAGAGGGCACCGATATCTCCCTACAAATCAGCTACCCTCAGAGACAGAAGAGTGAACTGAACAGTCAATTAGCCTTCCTCAGAATGGCATTCTTTCACATAGATTTTTATGAGGTTCTGTTGATATATCTGTGTAAATAAAGTGGTTAAAGCAAAAAATGCCAAATTCAGTTAGTAAACTGGGCCAAAGCTCATCTTATATAGCTAAGAAATACAATTTTTCTGACAATACCACACGTTTTGTAAAAATGAGGATATTATTAACAATAGCTGTGCTGTTATGGAAAATTATATATGTATATAAATACAGATGCTTGTATTTATATACACATATAAATACATATGCAAAAACACAAACATATATATGCTTGATTTGTTCATTTATACTTATATTACCCATCATTACTTAGTACACCTTGCTGCCAGTGTCAATGGCCATTGTCTCATCTCTCATCATTTTTAAAGTTAATGGCTTTGCATAGCTCTATAAAATACTTTATTTCACCACTTTCAGGGAGGCAAAATAAGAAGGCATTTAGTATATGTGGAAGAAGCATGCATGTTCTACTTCAGATGTATTATTTGGCCATGAAATTTTAAAACCTGGTAATTTCGCACTGGTGGGAATAAAATTGATATATTTTCAGTTTTCTAACATCCACAGATATTAACATATTTCAAAAATCACTCTAACTTTATTTTTCCTACTAATGAGGAGAAAAAAATAGGAGGAAAAAAAAACAGGCCAAGGAAAATTATGATGGGATTATACACCGAAGTGTTTATATATCAAATTAAATTTGATTTTGTATTACTTCTGTTGTGTGTAGTTGTTTTTTTCTTAAATCAGAAGTCACGGATGCCTACATATATGTACCTCAGAGTATCTGCGTAGTATTTTCTATTCTGCTCACAGTTGTTCATGTGGTATTGATACATTTGTGTGTACATATAATTGGCTAGAGTACAGACAAAAACATTACCACTGACAGCTTAAAAACTGTACTAAGAGATGCCCTCTGTGGGGTTCAAATAGCTTAACTCCTTTGAAAATCAGGAGAGTAAAAAATGTGAATTTTTTAAAAAATGTAAATAAAGATTAAGTTTTGAAAGACCAGATACCTTCATGAAGTATAGTAGCTGCTTAGAAAGCAAGACATTAACACACCTATTTTTAATGTTTACAATACATATTCAACATTTTATGAACACTGATCATGTGGAAAAAGAGACAGTTAAGATACCCAAAGCCAGCACAGTGTTCTTGGATTTCCATAACACCACTGATTGATTTAGCACCAGACACATTTTCCGGGAGAATGTCATATGTTTTCCATTCAATATTGGCAAAAAAATTTTTCAGTGGATGTTAATTTCCTACAGCAATCTGCCTTCCTAAAGTATTTCAAGTACCAAGTGCTCACCCTGTATGATGGGAAAACACTCGCAATGCAATGATGGCCTGCTGGGAGTGCTGTATACCTAGGAGAAACAATGAATAACTTGACAAAATTATACAAAAAGACACTCTCCCATTTTTTCACCATAGCTTGAAATCCTAGAGACAATTTAAAGAGCAACATAGAGTTCCTATTTCTCAGTTATTTTTAACTTCTGAAAATGTTTTAAGATGTACTAGGCAACACAATTTAGCATTTTCACAGACCAACTAACTGTATCTGGTAGTTTAGGCACATTTCATAGCACTTAGCTTTTATTTGATGGTTCCATGGCAAAACAGTTTAACACATCACTCTTGAACAATCTGATTTATTTTTTAAAATCACCTTATAAAGTACGTCCCGGTTTTAGTTTTTTGTTCTTTTTGTTTTTTGTGTCTCCCCTTTCCCTCCCTTCCCAGCCCCCTCCCCCCCCCAAAAAAAGGAAGCAAACATTGAAAGCATCAAAATGTTACTAACTCTACAAGCCACCTTATTAGGACAATTTATACACTGCGGATTGAGGGAAAAAATCCACTATGATGATTAGGCACAGTAGTAAGGCCGACATGCTAGAAAACAGGACACAATGATTTAAGTAGGCAACAGTCAGAAGTCTGCTTGTAAGTAGAGAGAGATGTCTTACAACTGGAGACTTAGTTTTCTCCCTCCTCCATGTTAGTATATTTTATTCCTATATACTAGGCCTTATATATACGTCCATTAAGTAAAGAATGGTAGTTTTTTCCTGATAATTAAATCACGTTTCTAAACCAAGACAGATTAATACACCGTAGTCTGATTTTAATGCTGTCGCCTTGGCCCAGGACCAAGTTTAAGATGAGAAATATCCTTATCCTTAAGTCCTTCTGGTGCTCTCAAGAACAAACCTAGTTATGGGTGTCCAAAGCTGAATTCCCCATTCTAGCAAGTCATGTTAGACCGAGGCTCCAAGTGTATCTGGAATTGGGGCAGTGAATAAAAATCACAGTACAAAAAACCTTTACATCCTCTACTGGGAAAGCAACAGGTGTCACACATGGCAATTACTTACATAACAGCATCTGTTCTTTTTTTAAAAAAAGGTATACATATATATAAAATATCAGTTGCATAGGGATTTAAATATAAGGCCAAGAAGAAGATTAAGTAAAATAAAAATTCATAGAAAGGGCACTATGGTGTCAAAACATAGTTATTTCCATTCATAGAATAATACACCTGTATTACTGTCTAATTAAAAAGTCACAGTATGTTACTAGTACTAACAGTGAATGTCAACTGTCCCATTAATTTCAAGTTGGAAACCAAATACCAGGACTTCTACGTAAGACAAAAAGCTCACTGTCTAAACCTGATCAGTGTGATTAGCACAGCTGTGCTCTGTACGTACCTGATTATTTATATACTTTCTACCTTTTGTAAATAATGTAAAGATCAATATAGGTTAATAAATGTGAATCACAACATTACTGCATGCCCTCAGTGGTTTGCAGGCTAACTTGATATTTAATTATTGAGTCTTTTAAAAGTGCAAGATCCTACCCTGCAGAATCTTCACCCAATGAATCCCAAACACTGTCATTAACAAAAAACAAAACAAAACAAAAAATGATAGAAATTCCATTGCTAAACTAAATGTGTCTAAGGAAGAATAGTAGGTCCTAAATCCAGAATGGTTCATTATTATTAACTTATAGCATATGCATTAGGAGGGCAAATGGTAAGCCCCTAATTATGATTGGCATTAAATTAAAAAACAAAACAAAACAGTAGCACAGTACTGTTCACCACTTAAAGTTTCAGGTAGTCGATTAAGTTGTGAATCTATTTCTAATGCACTTTAAAATGGACAAGTGAAGTTTAGCCACCAATTTCTACTCTATCTGTAGCTTAATTAACCTAGAATTGTTAGAGTAGTGTGAGGAAAAATGAGAACTCCCAAAAGAACTGCGTTAAGGTACATTATCTGGGGATACCTGAACCCATATTTTAACTGAAAAAGTGCATAAATATAGTAATACTACAAATGTATTAACTGGAGAACAAAGGTTTCTCTGGGAGCTAAACAATACTATTTTTCTATGTTATTTACATTTTTAAATTTTGTTCAGATACCACAAAGCACCATTTAGGGTCATCAATTGCTTGATTTTGTCTGAAATGTCCACTGACTTCAACTCCATTAATATCCAGAGTTGACCAGTCAAGTCTTCTTCAAACACTGCTGCGGATGTGGCTCTGTACCATGGGTTACCAAGAATTCTCTTGGGAATTCTGGTTTCTTCTGTTCTTGGAAGGCAGCTAGAGAAGGATCCTCATTTGACACTCTTGGTTGGAGTTTCTGTTTCAGTAGACTGCCTCCCATCAGTCCAGGCTTCTCGGGTGCTCTTCAGGGCCAAGGTCTTCTGCTGGTCAACCACGACGTAATCTACTCTCTCATCGGCCACATTGCTACCGGAGACACTGCTCTTTTGCTAAAAGGCAAGAAGGGAAAAAATGAGAAAGAGAAAGGAGAGGCTAAACAAATATACATTGACTCTGAGAGAAAAATAGGGTTATCCAATAGAAAGCCTGCTTAAGAAATGAGGCAAATTACTCTATGAACACCAGCCAACTAAATATATTCTAGAAAGGCACCAATCCCAAAATTTGTTCTGGGCCCTTTCCCCGATTAATCAGCATTTGTTCTGGGCCCTTTCCCATACTTATCAGAATTACCTTCAATCTCTCTCTCTCTCTTGGGTACCCTCTTAGTACCTTGTTTATAAGAATTCAATTCCATCCAACCAAAATTTATTATATATTCACTACATGTAAGGTACCCCATCAAATTCTGTGATATAAAGCTAAAAATAAATACCATCTACCCTCAAACACTTAGAGGGGGATGGAGCGAGAAGGGGAAGAGAATAGTGGCAGGAATAACTGGCCATCTACCTATATCAAGCATTCATAATCTTTATCAATCAATGAATAAGCATGTCAGAAATGCATCAAAATCAAATGTGAAATTTCTAATGGAAAAACATATGAACAATAGCATACACATTTAGCTGACGTTATGCTTGTTATCCTCTTCAAAGGAAATGTCTCTTTTTTTCAGATTTGCAAAATACAGTTAGTCTCTATATTTCTCTAATGTGTTAGTTTCATTTACCTTCCGTGGAGGGGTTGATTTCCCAGAATCTAGATCTAGGTCTAGATATTCCACTTGTTTGTCTCCTTTAGGTTTTACCATTGGACTGCTTCCTCCATCCAGGCTATTGCTGCCAAACAAATTCTGAAATTGTAACCAAAAAAAAATCATTAACCTCAAGATATCTCAATGAACTCTAACCTACTATAGATCCCAGCTTCTTTTAACTGAATGTGAGAATCACAAAATCATGATTTATTATCAGTAAATATTTGATTTGTATACTTTTTTTATATACCTCTATATCCAGGGTTGTGTAAAAAGCGATCATAACTTATAAAAAGTTCAAGAAACCCTGGTATAACTCATATATTGTTGGTGCAATTGTGTGGACTGATCCAGGCATCTTGGAGGGCAATTTGGAAGTATGCCCAAAGGGCTATAAAACTGCACATCCTTTGATCTAGCTGTGTCTCTGCTGTTGGATCCTAAAGAGATCATAAAAGAGGGAGAAGGACCCATATGTACAAAAACATTTGTAGCGTCCCTTTTTGTGGTGGAAAAGAATTAGAAAATGAGTGGAAGCCTATCATAGTTGAATCATCATATAATCTTGTTGTTGCCTGTGTTTCTTTAACTATGTGGCTAATAGGAAATATGTTTTGCACAATTACACATGTACAATCTATATCTAATTGCTTTCATTCTCAGGGAGAGAATTTTTTAATTAAAAAAATTTTTTTTCCAAAAAATGTTAATAAATGCCTTTACATGTAATTCAGAAAACAAAATATTATTTCTAAAAAAATTAATTTTAAAATTTAGTCACACATTTTTGGATCATGGGTTTGGTGCTAAAAAGGGCCTTTAAAAGCATCTATTATAATCTACTTATTTTAAAGTTGAGGAACTGAGGCCCTAAGTCCCAATTGCAGGGCCCAGATATTAAGCGAAACCTTCTGCCTTCAAATCTAGGCTCTTTCCTGCCTCTTCTGGACTCATCAGAATTTTAGAACTGAGAGATCTGAGAGTAACTAGCCCAGGCCCAACATTTTACAGAATAGAATATATATTCATCAAAGACTAGGAGTACTAGACTGTAGGAAGAATTATTAAGACTACTAATTTTATTACCATAAACCAGTTATGAGGGGGTGGGTGGGTGGGTGGTGATGTACAAAATGACCTCTGAAGCCTTTTCTAGCTATAAAACTCTGGCTCTGACTAGAATGTAGTTCTGTTAATTCCTAATCCATGCTCTCATTTCTACTACTCCATCAGGCTATATTCTGTATTTAGCTTGATGCTTGCAGATTAAATTATGATAATAAAAATAAGAAAAACAACAGAACTTTAGTTAGCAAGTTTGTGCAAATAGCTCTTTTCTCTATTTGATGTTTCTCTTATATAGGAAAATGAATATTTCTAGAGATTCTTTTCTTTGCATAATATTTTATTCTTGCTTTTATTACTTCACACAGAAAGGAAAAAAAGCAATATTCACTGAAAGAACTTTGCCTCTGAGTTTATTTGATGGAAAATACTTAGATTCACAGAATCCCATAGTTGAGGAGGAACCCATTTATCTTAATTGGGAATAATCATAATAAAAAAAACCACATATAAATGTCTTAATTCACAAGGCACAAGAAATACAAAGAGAAAACTGGATAAAGTCCTGGGTGTTAAGCAATTTTTTAGCTGGTTTTGTACCCAAATAACCATACACAATTTTGTTTAATTCTTTGATGGAATATATCTAATATTCTAAAAGATAGAGTTGTTTATGTCTAATGACAACTACTATAGTTAAAAATTATTACTTGATAAGCAATGTCATACTATGGGGAAAGCAATGGATTTAAATTTGGAGGGCCAGGATTAAAATCCCAGCTTCACGTTTGGTAGTCGCATTAGCATCTCTGGTACTCAGTTTTATATATATAAGATGAGGAGGTTGGATCGGATGATTGTTAAGATTCCTTCCTGTTCCAAATTTCTTCATGCTAATTATTGCAGATCAAAACTAAGGTTGTTATAATCCAAGCCTATTTTCTCTTCTTATAATCTCAGAATAATTTGCCTCGATGCCATATTATAATCCATTACATAAATATGTGGTTCAGCGCCACACATTTAGAATATATTGCCTATTTGTAGTCAGCTGGAGGGAGAATGGCAAACATTTCAGCTTTCCAAAATGGCGCCAGGCATTTTTAAAAACAATGCTTGAGCATGGTACTTTACATACCTATCCACTCATCAGCCAACTTTCCCCCTGCGCAGGGGGTGGTAGTGTCTGTGTAGAAATATTTCATACATCCCAATTTCCTTCAGTTTACAGATCCCCAAATCCCCAATGTCCAACTTTCTCCTTTTATTTGTATATCAATCCTTAGTTTAGCCCTTTCTATCTTTCTTCCTGAAGTCTCTCTTTAAATCTTCTCTCTAGAATATATTTCGTGTAAGTTTTCCCCGTTTGTTTTCCCTGACTCTGGTCTTTGACCTTTCTGATTTATCCTCCATTAAGCCATCAATCTGACATTCCTAAGGCCTGTATCAAGCCACAGCCCTGCCCCATGCAGCAAAATGCACTGGTCTCGAATGGAATAAAACACGCCATGTCCAGCCCTTCACAATCTGGCTCCAATTTATTATTTTCTAGACCTCCTCCTTCACCCTGCTTTTTGGGTCCCTCCAAACGGGT
Source organism: Antechinus flavipes (assembly GCF_016432865.1). Classification (NCBI taxonomy): domain Eukaryota; kingdom Metazoa; phylum Chordata; class Mammalia; order Dasyuromorphia; family Dasyuridae; genus Antechinus; species Antechinus flavipes. The sequence continues at coordinate 70,221,818 of NC_067403.1, read as the reverse complement.
TTACTTGCTTCTCCAAGCAGGACATTCTACCTCCTGTTCTAAGTCTGTTTTTACTTCTCATTTTCACCTCTCAAAGCTTATATCCATTCAAGATTCACCTCAAGTGCCCCCTTCTACAGGGGACTCCATCTAATTCCTTCAGATGACAATGCTTTTCTGTGTTCTTCGTATTTCTGTATTCACATCTGTGTCCTTTCAGCAGAATCTAAGTTCATTGAGGGCAGGAATAATTATTTGGTCTTGATATTGCCCATCTCTGCCACAGTAACTGGCAGAGAATGAGTGGGTGCTTAAGAAACATGGTTTGAATGGAACTGAGTTAATATTTATTTTCTCTTCTGTCTTTGTGGAAGAAACACTTTCTGCAATGTTTCAAGAGGTAACAGGGTATTCCAGCATGGACTTTGCCTTAGGCTCTATCTTGGAGATGGAGGAGAGTGGAATTGGGTTAATTATTAAAGTATCAGAAATATTTTGTTTAAACAGTGCCTTATTTCTCATTGTTCACTCCCACGGTAGGAGTTTGTATTATGTTAAGGATTATTTTACATATATATTATATATTTATATTATGTATTATGTACTCTCTCTCTCTCTCTGTAATTTCCTTTTTTGAGGGGCAGGGATCATACTTGTCATTCTATCACCATAGAGAGGACCTGGTATGTGCATTTCCTTGAAATAATATACATTATGGAAGTTTGGGGGGGAAAGGGGATGTCGAGGATGGGAGACTTTGGAAGTCAAACTCCTGATTTTTCAAATAAGGACACTGAGACACAGAGATGTCACATGGCTTGCCCAGGACCCCAGAGGTAGTAAGAATTTAAAATGTGAACCTAGTTCCTCTGGCTTCAAATCCAGTACTCTTTCTACAGTATCATGTTGAAGATATAAACTAGTCTCGATTGTAAGGATTAGAAGTCGATTAACTTGAGAGGCAGCTAAAGTTCAAACAAAATCCTTAATTAATGAGTTTGCTAACAGTTAATTTCTCCTTCCAGAAAAGCTCTAGTTCATCTTTTATTTGAGGGCAGAAATTTAATCTAATGATGAGATCTGTGGTAGAAGAGTGTGCTGGAGAAGGGGGAAAAGAGACAAATTTGCAAATTCAACATCAGATTAACAAGAAAGAATATAATGAAATTGCCATTTCCTTCACCTTGATTGGTATATTCAATAGAATTAGAGTGAACGAGGCCTGAAATTTATCCTGTAAATAGGTAGATTTTGACATGTCATTGTATGACTATTTTGGTATTCAAAACAATAACAACAAAACCAAACATTAAGTGTAAAGTACACAAATATATTTTAAACCTCAAGTTTAACCCAAGAAGAGGATATTATCTTGGTAAAAGTATTTACATCTGTTTAATTAACTTTACTGAGAAAATATTCTGCTCTTTAGATAATCTGTATCTGGAATGTCACACTAAATTAATCATAAATATCATCAGTAATTATTTAGAGAGAAGGGGAGGAAGAATTTTAAGGAATTGCCTTCTTTCTTATATAGAAAGAAAAAAAATATATATATATATATAAATATAGGATTAAGGTTGTACCCTAAAAGAAATGTACTTTTTCTCAATCTGAATAAGTTATAAGCAGCAGTTATGTGAGAAGAGTGGGGTTTATATGCAGATTTTACTTACTGGGTCTTCACTGGATAGATTTGGATTCATGGGCACATAATTCTCTTCACTGTCATGGGAGTCACTGCTTGAAGTAGTGCTATGAACAGAGTCCGGTCTGGGAGACATAGGAAACCTGGAATAGCTAAACACCAGAAATTATATTTTATAAGCAATATAAATTGGAATAAAATTACTAAAAAGTAATAATAATAATAATGGTGGGTGGGAACTTTAATTTTTTTAGTCTCTGTGTACATTCATCAGAATTTTATTTAAGATCTCAAAAAATACTTTATTCTTAGCTTACTGAAATAATGAATCTCTGGAGTTTAATCTTTAAAAGGTCATCTTTCTTTTCATGCACAGTTATTTCTGTGTGGGAACCAAATTGCAGGATCATCAGACTGCTCTTGAAAGTCACTGAGTTTAATCCCTCTTTTTATAGATGAGGCACAGAGGAGTTAATTGACTTGCCCAAGGTCACACAATCTCTGAGACAGTACTTGAACTCAGGCTTCCCTTCCTCCAACCCTGAGTCTGGTGTTCTATCCAAGTCATGCTGCTTCTGTTAATGAAAATAGACAGGGACTGTTTACCTAATGCCATATACAAATAACTTCAGTAAAAAAAGGATATTTGAAAATCCTCTTTTAAAAATCCAGCCTATATTATATGTGTCTACAGGATGTTTGGCTGGAAAAAAAGGATGAGCACTGGGAGCAAAATACATCCAGTGAAGCAGCTATACACACAACTGAGAAATCATGGAAAAGCAAATGGTGTAGGACAAGGATAGTTCTCTTTCTCCTTCCTCCTCCTCCTTTTTTCTTCTTTTAATATTAATAGCTTTTTATGTTTCAAAATACATTCAAACATAGTTTTCATCTTGAAAAACCTTGTGTTCCAAATTTTTCTCCCTCTTTCTCTCTCTCCTCCTCTAGATAGCTAAAAATCCAATACAGATTAAATGTGCAAGTTTATTCTTAACCAGAGGTCCATGGAAGAGGTCCATGCATAGAAGTCAGGGGGCTCATGAAATTGGTTGAAAAAAAAAAATGACATCTTTATTTTGACTAACTTTTAACCGGAATTAAGCAGTTCTTTCCATTGTAAACGTAGCCAACAAAATATCCAACATTGATGGAACCGTCTTTGTTTTGGAGTGGTGGGATATATTAAAAGTCCCTTTCAAAAATGCAAATTATATCATGTATAAATGAACCCTCACCTATTGATATACACTCACAGATATACACACAATCAATAGTCAATTCCTTCTGGCCTGCCTGCATACATATACAGAGAAATGAATTTTCCACATACAGAAACATCTGGGCAATACTTTTCATAATTCCCACTTTTAAAAAAGAGATGATTAGCTCTCCTGTCTCCTCATTCTATGCTTGCCTGCTTCCTAGGCATTCATTCCTTAGCTTCTAAAATTACTTATGATCATGAACAATGGTAATTATTCAAAGAAATGAAAATAAATCAAAGACTTACTCTCTAGCAAAACTCCTAGTAATAGGAGATCTCACAGGGGCTTGGAGCTCTTCCCATTCTGGCAATGGTTTAATTTCCAGTGGTGCTGGCTTTACTATATGAGAAACACAGAGACAGAGACAGATTCTTAAGATACAGAATAATGTAAAACACATATGGTATTGTAATCCTGATGTGGATATACATTTGCCTACATATTTACTTCTTAAAAAAAAGAACAGGTTGGAAGAGACCTGAGAGAAGATCTAGTTCAATCTCCTCATTTTACAGAGGAAAGATCACACAGCTAATTAGTGGTAGATCTAAATTAGAACTCAAAGTCTCATAGTTCTTGGTCTAGGATTTATTTTACCAGACTTCTCAATTTAAATGGCTATTTAATTCATGAACATTTAAAAAAAGAAAGAAAAGAAAAATTGTGAATAAGCACTTCATTTTTGTTTAATGCTTCTCAATTAAAGTTATCTTGATTAGTTGATGCTGAATGCTACTTTTTAATTATGGAGGGTTTTTTTTTTTTCCATTCTCTTTTAATATGCATTTTAAAGCACATTTCTTCCTGAATTTTTAAACCATAATACTGGCTTATTTTTATAGTGCTTCAATGGCTTATAATGTTCTTTCTTCTCAACAGCCCAGTGAGGTAGGTGTGAGGGATCATCCTACAAGGTGAGACATAGCCAAGGCCCAAAGGTGTTAAAACGCAGAGGCAATATTTAACCTCGCATGCTCTAACCCCAAACCCCAGAGTTCTTTCTACTATAGAACAATGCATCCCAAACCCAATAGCAATCATACAGCTCTCTCCAATGTATTTTAAAAAGAAATAAAGATATCTTTTTATCCTTTAAAATAGAAGATCTAAACCTGGAGTTGATAAGCCCATTTAAAAAACATACATTTTTGTAACTGTGTTTCAATATAATTGATTTCTTATGTATTTATGTTATTCTGAGAAGGGCTTCACAGGCTCCATCAGAGTGTCAATGAGGTTTACAAGATGCAAAAAAGGTTAAGAACCTCTATTTTAAAATATAATAATGAAATGTAACATTTTATTAACATTTGATTTATGTCTCATCTTTAAAAAACCCTAGTGATTCCACTTTAAAAAAGATAAGCCAAGGCAATAAAAAAATTAGTCATCTTTTTTAGGGAGGCTTAAAACTAATTTCCTTCTCTACAGAAGACAAGGTAAATTTGCCTAGTTCCTGTTGCTGAATTATTACACAACCAACAAATGACAACTGGAGAAAATTAGTTTGATTTATGAGTGATCCTGATTTGCTCAGTAAATCATAACGCTAGGCAGTCTGAAAAGCCAATTGACACAGATATGCACATGACAGCTTAAAGACTTAATTTGGACACTGCCTTCCTTAGACAATGAATTCCTCTTTGAATTCCGAACAGCTCTTGGCCCTCATCACCAAAATGTTTTCTTAAAATTAAAAAAAAAAAAAAAAAAAAAAAAAAAGGTTTTTTTTTTCAAAGATAATGAGCTCAGAAAAACATCTCAATTGATTCCAATCATCTATTTCTATAAATAAGGTCATCATACATAATGTGTGGTTATTATCAGATGCCCTAACAGGCCCCACATGGCACATGACTGAGGGCACTGGACGGGATGACAAGGCATGAACTATGAATTGCTTCATTAAAATTTTTGAGATAATGGGAGAATTCTGCTGGTGGCTGTATCTGCAGTAATTACTTATGGGGTCTGATCTTGCCTTGGCTGATCCTGCCTTCTGAGATCATAATTATTTCTTAAACTCCAGATATTTGTTAAACTGACAAATGAAGTGCAGCCATTTTTCAAATATAAACTAAATTTTATATATTTATTTATTATATTTATATAAATCAAAATTTAAATTTTTTAAATATAAAATTCATGGAAATTGGTTACATGTATGGCATTCTCTAAAGCGTAGTTAAATACCAGCAAGAGATACCATTTGCAACAACACAAGTTATCCACAAGCGTGAGGACAGAAAAGTGATTGAGGAAATGAGAAGAAACATAACAGGTTAAAACTCAATACCAAATACTTCCTTTTTTAAAAATTAGTATGAGTTTCTGGGTTTTTTGTTTTGTTTTGTTTTGTTCCTACTTGCAATGAATCCAATCCCCTCATTTGACAGATGTGGAAACTGAGGCAGATAGAAGTTAAGTGACTTGCCCAGGATCATGAATCTAGTTATTTATCCCATATAATAGGAGTTGGATTTCCTTTCAAGGGAAATCTCTACTCCCTCCCAAAATTAAATGTAGATTGCTAAGTTTTATTTGTAACAGCAGTAGTCATAAAAGCTACTTACTGCCCATTATTATCTATTTTATGAGTTAGGTTTCCTTTCAAGGGGAACCTTTGCTCCTTCCCAAAGTTAAACGTAGATAGAAAAGCTTCATTTGCAACAGCAGTAGTCATAAAGACCTTACCCCCCCAATTTTCTTTTAATGTGAAAAATTTTTTAAATCCCAAAGTCCCATACAACATGCGGTGCTAAAGTACATACCCTTTCGTCTTGTAGCAAAGTCACCTATGGTTTGTGAATCAGTTCGCTCTAAACCATGGGGTTTAGGTCTTAAAATTTTAGGACTTTGACCTAATTGGTAGAAAGAAGACTCTCTTAATAGAATGTTCTTTTTTAATGGGAAAATTGGAATTCTGTAAAAAAGCAACAGAACCCTGTTCAGAGAGGTTAAATTCCAAAAGTAAAAGCCCATGGAGAATCTGGCAATCCAGTCATGTCTCATGCTAGGGTAGAGGAAGCACCACAACTGAAAGGAGTGATAAGTGACATGCAAAAATAGACAAAAGAAGCAAAGGGTTAAAAAAAGATGAAGATTTTTCTTGGTTAGGTAATTTTAAAGCATTTTACAGAAAACCCCAACTCCTTCCATGTTAGGAGCTTGTCTGCTAACATGACAAAAAGATCCATCACCCAAATAAAATTCTCAGAGCAAATGCAAACACATTTCAATGTCATCATTCCTCTAGTTTTTCACATACACACACACACACACACACACACACACACACACACACACACACACACACACACACTATTTATAAGATCATTCATCTAGAGCTGAAAGAGATCTCCAAGGCTCTCCTGTAGATCCCCTCCCCCCCTTGTTTTTTCTTTTAACAAATGAGGTCCTAATCTTTCCTACATGTCCCCATTTTCCATATTTTGATTCATCCCTTCATTCATTCAATAAACATGTACTAAGTACCTGCTGTGTATCGAACACTCTCCAAATACTATATGACAGAAACAAAATTTCCACAAGACATTCCTTTTCTCTCTTTCTTAAAGCTTTCTAAATTTCAAAAGACATGCATGGATAATTTACAATCCTTTTCTTCATGGGCCTTTCAGTTCATGAGGGGCGTAAGACACAAGCTTAGATAAAGTGGACTGGACAAAAATAAAGTCATTACTGACCAACAGAAGGAAGACTTCATGGAGGAGGTGGTACTGGCAACAGGCTTTAGGATGGATAGGAACAGTGGCTGTTCTGAAAACCCCATCTATTAACAGCCATCTTTTTTCCCCAAGCTGCCATTTTCAGCCCAAAATTGCTCCTATTTTCCCAGCCAAACAATTATACACTTTGGTAGGTCTAAGATGGAAAATTTGGAATTCTCCCATTTGGCTTTTTCCTGGTAAATTTAAGACTGGATTGGCCACCTTTCTTCTTCTCCCCAAACCGTGATAACAGGGACATATACTTCAGGGAGTCTTGTATTTGGTTCATGCATCTGGGTCTGCTGAAGATAATTTTCTTTGCTACTTTAGATTGACACAGAAAAATATTGCCGTGACTGCCATCGTTTCCCCGTTTAACCCGAACGTCACAGACTTGCATTCATGGGCACCCAGCTTTCCCCACTGTGACTTGATGTCATAAAAGCAGGTCATTCAAGTCAGTCAGGCTTATCGGTCCAGAGGAGACAGGATAAACAAGGAAAACTTTGATAGAAAGAACGAGGAAAGAGTTTGAATAGAAATTCATTCAAATGTTACAGCTACGCTTATGGCTTCTAAATGTTTCCTATTAATTTTTAGTGGTAGATGCATTTTACAAACAAATAAAAAACCTCCCCCAGTACACTGAGCTAAAATTGTGGGAAAAGATATTAACTAGTCTCATGGCATTGGAAGGTATGAAATTATTATTTTATTCCTACCTAGTGGCTTATTTTTCTTGGCATTATTGTCCCCAATTAATAGATTTCTCTTCTAACACACAAAGAAGAATTATGGGATTCCATGACTCCATATGCAAAATTTTGTTCCTTTCTTCCTTTTGAGGTGTTTGTGTATGTATGTATGATAGGAGAGACTATAAAATCAGACTTGCTAGTGTATTCACAATGTTTATTACAGCCTAAAAATTCCTTCAATTGTCCTACAAAAAAAGTTTTGTTTTATCAATTGTACAAAATTTAAATGATTTGACCAAAACCATAGACATTATCCTAGAAGATGGGATTTAAGTTTAGTTTCCCTGATGTCAAAATCCAGCATACCTTATACACTGCAGAGGATCCTGGTAATAGAGATGGATGAGCATGAAACTGCTAAGTCAGGTCCAGTCTTTCTTAAAATCTATCTAGATTTATCAGTCCTATTGGTTGTGCAATCTTACCACTGTCTTCTTCCTTCATTTAAATTTCCAGATAGCAAGAGATGATGTTTTAAAATATAATCATACCACTGTCTTCTTCCTTAGTCTAAATTTCCAGATACTAAAAGATGCTGTTTTAAAATATAACTATATTTTACACCCAAGTATAATTCAAAGTCAGTTTTAATGTCTTAAGTAACAAAAAAGTAATCGATCTCAAACATACATTATTCTTCCTTTTTCAGTGGTGAACAGGACAAAGTCCTCATATAGTCAAAGATACAAAGAAAAATCTGCATCACTTTGTAATGATATTTCTGATTGAAATCCATTATGTGACCAATAGGAGGTGAAGAATGTAACATCAGGATGTAAGACAAAAAAGTGAATTCCAGGCTTTCTACAGAGCAGATCCTCTGTGGGTTGGTCACAGGTTAATCTGGGAATACCATGATTATTTTTTCGCAGTATCTATATGTTTATCTGTCTCTTGCCCCTAATACAAAGAGATCTGGAATGTCTTGTCTTTCTGTTTCCTCTTTTCCATAAATATTCTAAAATATTATGATATAGGTGAAAATCCAACAGAACAAAAAATAATAAGGTAAAAAGAAAAGAGAAAAAAAAACCTTCATCCTTGTGAGATGTGGGCCGCTGATTCTACTGCTGACACTGTGGCAGGGAATCTGGGGGAGCTCCAGAAAGTAGCCTCTGACAGCTGCGGGCTGGCTAGGTATGGCTACAAAGACCTTTAAAAAATGCATTTTAACCTGTCATGTTTGCCAGGCTGGATTTGATGCAAGAATACATAAAACTCTTCAAGAACAGGGACAGGTACTAAGAGCAGAATTGTTATTTTTTAGAATCCTGACTTTGGCTCAGGACTGACATTCAGTTTGATGGTAGGTGGGACCCAGGAAATGTATTGAGCTGACAATCAGGGCTAAGCAAAATCCTGAGAAATGAGTTTGCAAACGGTAACTTCCTACTCCATAAAGTCCTAGAAGTGTGGTTTAATATTAGAAAAGATAAAGGAACGTAGAGGGAAGAGAGAAGAGAGAGAGAAAGAAGAGAGACAGATGTTCAGAGACAGAGAAATAGTAACAGAAAGTGCCAGAGATAGTGACAGAGTAGATGCATGTACACATTTGTGCAAAGTTGGGGGGTAAGGGAAAGAGCTGTGATAAAGACCTTCAAATATAATACCAGCTGTTGAAGAAATTTCCACTTGCTCCATCCCTGTCCTCTGGGGAAATGAGTCCCAGAAGTCATCCTTCACATCTGAATTTTTTGATATGCCATTATAGGACAACTTCAATATGGAAAAGAAAATACAAGCAAAATCATTCATAAAATATGAAAATATGAAGTTTTTTCTCATAAGCCTGTGATGGAGATGAAACAAATAATCTTCCCATTTTGCAGAAGAAAATGAGATTTGGGATTGTTAAATATCTTGCCCAGGATCACAGAGAAGGAAATAACATCTGAGAATTTAAAGTTAAAGCTGAGTGGAGGAAAAAAAAAGTGGGGGGATAGGAGAGTCTCCTCAAGTTTGAAGGTCTCCTTGAAAATACTGATGACCTGGGATGCCATTGATCTCCCTTTATGATTCAACCTTTGCTTTAAAGGCACCTTCTGAGGTTAGTTGATACAAGAATATCTAATTCCCTATTAACTTAACCTCTCCCCTTCAACAGTGGGAAGAACATATACCGTACATTCATAGCTTTACCTTCATTGACTTTATTAATAAGGGAATTATCCCCTGGTGGAAGCTAAGAGATGGATTTTTCTTTGATGAAAGATGGTCCCATAAGCCCAAAGTCTACCTGACAGAGGTAGGAGGGTGGGGGGAATCTCTCTTAAAGAGGGAATATTACATACCAGAAGCAAGAATTGATGTGGATTTATGTCCCACTTCTTTGCAACTTGATGAGACGCAGAATTTTTGAATTGGAAGGGACACTGTGGAATCACCTAGCTCAAACTCCCTTGTGTGGAAAGAGGGAAAAAAGGTTCAGAGAGAGAAGATCATTTGTGTGAGATTCAGTTTGCTGCCAGGACTAGCCTTTGGGCCTCCTGTTTCTAGTCCTATATCATTCCATTCTGCTGCCCTATCCATTTGGGAAATCTAGTCCCCAGGCAGTAGCTGTAATCTTAGCTTAATCACAACTGTAATCTTATCAACTTGGCTATATCCTCTGAAAGTACAAATGCCAAATGATGACCAGAAAAAGCAAAACAATCATTTAAAAAGAATCAGAGAATTGTAATCCTTATTGCTAAGAAATGTAGCTTTATGATTAGCCTAAGTACTCCCTTTTACCAAAAATAATCGCACTGTAATAATCCAGCTTTTGAAATGTGGAACTGTAGAACTTTTGAGAGTTTCTTGGATAGCAAGGAGACTAAATCAATCAATACTTTAAAAAAATTAACTCTGACCATTCATCAGAAGGATAAATACTGAAGCTGAAGTGTAAATACTTTGGCTACAAAATGAAAAGATAGGGCTCGCTGGAAAATGCGGGAATGTTTGAAGGCAAAAGAAGGCGATGGCAGAGGATAGGATGGATAGATAGTGTCATGGAAGCAATGAACCTGACTTGGACAGACTTTGGGAGATACAGGGGCACTGCTGTGCTACGGTTCATGGAGTCACAAAGAGTTAGACAATACTGAATGAAAACAACAATACTGTGCCCAATTTTGCAACTGGAGCAGTCTGGAGCAGAAATAAGCAGAACATTTTTCTTAAAAGCTTAAAAAGACTTAAAAAGATCCCAAAGCATCAGGTTGAATTAGGAAAAGACTTATATATATATATATATATATATATATATATGAATGAAAATATACCTTACCCTAAAGCCCTCTTGGATACCAGGCTTCCAATATAGAATTTTAGAAAATAAAAAATCAGTGCATTGAAAATGTATTGCAGAGAGATAGTGATGAATGCATCATTTTACATTAAAAGTGCACCGTTTTTACCTTATTTAATAGCTTCTAAAGACTTTGAATGGAGAAAAATAATTTGAGTAAACAAAACAATGACTAATAATAGCTAATGTGTGTGTCTATGTATCTATCACTTGAAGGTTTGCAAAATGCTTTACAAATATGAACTCCTTTTATCTTCAAAACAACCCTGGAAAGAAGATGCTATTGTTAAGTCCATTTTTAAAGAGATGAATTAACTTGTCTAGAGTCACACAGTAAGTCACATAGTAAGCCACATTTGAATTCAGGCTGTTTTGACTCCAGATCTCACCCACTAAATAAATCATTTAGCTGCCAAAGAAGAGATGATTCTTTGATTCCAAATTCAGTATTTTTGCCACTGTTCCATGATTTTTGAGATTCTTTCTGTTTGGGAAAAACCAGGTCAGATTGTTTTGTGAACTGCTCCCTGAGTGGGCAAGAATGTCAGAGACAGGCAGGACTTCAAATGAACATACCCACATCTTTTAAAAGGGGCTAACTGTCCCCGAGTGGTTTTTCCCTTAGGATGTTTACAAAATTCCTAAAGATTGGTCACTATGAAAATATGTCACTAACCCAGGAAAATTCCATCAGAAAAGGCTTTTCCTCTGTATTATCTGGGATGCCAAGTATTTAGCTGATTCAACTGCCAGCTATTTCCAGTAGGCATCCCAAAATTCATGAGTGGAGAATAACCGTTGTCAATCTTAAGTGAAATTAGATTTTAAAAATTAAAAAAAGTCCCATTGATATTCTGAATTGGAGGTTTGCTGTTCAGTCATTTTTCAGTTCTATACAACTCTTCATGACCCTATTTAGGGTTTTTCTTTTCAGGAAGATGATTCTTCCTGACTCCAGCTGGTGCTTTATCCACTGCACCACCTGGCTGCTCTGACTTAGGGTACATGGTCCTAAAAAATCTTAGCAAATTTTTTCTGAAAATATAACTTCAAAACTTGATTTTAAAACCTTTAAATATAAAGTCCTAATTTTTTATTTATTTAGGGGGAGGAGGAAAGGAAAGGAAAGGATCTAATCTATGATTTCATCATTGGAGAGAATTCTTTGTACAGCTGAAGGGCAAACTGCTCTGCAATTTCTCTTAAAAGAGCTGCTTGGTTCAATGAGAGATTTAGTGACTTGTCCAAGTCACACAGTGAGCAATAGCCAGGAGCACAATTTGAACCTGGAATTTTGTGATTCCAATCTGGAACTCTAGCAATCAATCAATGCTGATTCTGAAAAGTCTCATTAAAAAAAAAAATTAATCTGAATTCACCATTTTACATATCAGTCCCCATCAATATTTTTGAGATCAAGCTTAAGAAAATGTATGATTTTTTATCACAAATTCATGAGGTTCATCACAAAAAAAGCCATATCATACCTTATATTTATATCCCTGGGGGCAAAATGTTTACTAAGTTGAGTGAAAATTTATGCATTTGATGAAACATTTAGAATAATATACTACCAAAAAAATAAAAACTGTTCACTAGAAAAACTCTTTAGACAAGTCTTTTGGGTCCATGATAGAAGGATGAAAGACATTTTCATTTACTTCTCATTGTATCTACTGTTTCTGCTGAAAGGAATAAGAGCACAAGGATTATTTCTGTTACTGTTTTCCCAGTGTTCCTTGGCACACAGCAGGTGATTAATAAATGTCAGTTTAACACCTTGCTCCTTTCATAAATGAGAATGATTGAAAAATAGCCCCAGTGATCACAAGTCAGATCATGTTAGGTATCTGAGAGGGTTGGGGCTCAGCACTGTCTCAATAATTTTTGTATAATGTCCCAGCCATAGTGATCAAACTAGATAAATTTCATCTTGCCTCAGTTTCTCAAAAATTGTGGTCTCATTCATAATTTGTAGGTTTCTATGTCAGGGATTAATATCTCCAAAATGTATATTTTCTCCCCAATCCAATGCTAGGCAACAAAAACCCAAAACTCAAAAAAATATCGTGGTTGGAGGGGAAAGGAGGACACATACACTCTATAAGACACTCATTGGTGGAGAATTCAGGGTTATTCCTTAAACCTAAGAGGTTCTGGAGGCTGTGTGCACTCTTCTGCATACAATCACTTCAAAAATATTCTAAAAATTCATTTGCACTGTACACTGTAGCAGCTGACCTCTGTAACTGTCACCATAAGTAAGCCTGCCATGCTCCTTTTCTTAGCTCTTCCTAATAGGGGATAGGAGAAGCATTCACTGAAAATGATGTCATGCCAAAAAGCGACGACTTCAATGAGTTTCCATGAAATATTAGCTTGAATCAAGAGTGCTTTCATATTTGGGATCCTACTAAATGGAACAGACACTGCCTATATATTCCCAGACTGTGCTATTACATTCTGGGTTATCAAATCTGCTTTGTGTGTATGCACATGTACACACATAAACATAAACCAAACATTTATTTTTTTTATATCTCCAACTTCTCCCCACCCAAAATGAGGAAAAGGCAAGGAAAAATAAAGTCCTAACTTAGCCATGTCTGAAAAATATCTGCTCATTTTGTATATTAGTTCATCCATGGGAAACATTCTTCATCATCAGTCCTTTGGAATCATGATTGATCAGTGATCAGAAATCCAACATCTTTCAAAATTGTTTATTTTTTTACTTTGTATATTTTTGTATTTGTTAATTTTACATTTGTGCTGTGAAAAGCCAGCACAATTCCTGGCACGTTGTTCAGTCATATTTTTTTTTTTAATACTATCTGATTCTTTATGACCCCGTTTAGGATTTACTTGGCAAAAATACTGGGGTAGTTTGCCATTTCCTTCTCCACCTTATTTTACAGATGAGGCAAATAAATGATTTGCTCAGATCCATACAGCTTGTGAGTGAGATCAGAAAGATGATATCCTGCCTTTCTGACTCCAGGTATAGCACTCTTATCTACTGCATCATGGCATACAGATGTTGCTTAATAAATGCTTACTCTAACATGTTTGCCTCTCATAAATGATCATAAATAGATAACAAAAGTATGACTTATTAAGAGACTTTCCTACCAATATGCAATTTTTTTCAAAATGTACTTTTTAACACACTTTGTAAAAATCCCAGCTTTAAAATTTCATTCAAACAATGAATGTCAATTTCTACTTTCACCATATTTCTCTGGTTCTAAATAGTTAAAACAAAGAGAAATATTTTGGTTCTAATAAGGATGAAGTCAGAAGAGTTTATTGGATGGAGAGCCAATCTTGGAGACAGGCAGACTGGGGTTAAAGTCTGGCCTCTGACACATTCATACTCACTATGTGACCCACAATAATTTACTTAATTTTTCATAAGAGTAAAAGTTACAGGCAAGTTGCTGACCTTTATTGGGAGTTCCTCACGTTGATGTGGGAGACATCAAAAACAATTTTTTTGGGGGTGATTGTATGCAAGCCTATTTAATATTTTGCTAGGTATATTCTATATCCCACTGCCAACAATAGAATAAACTGTTTTGTTTTTTGTTTGTTTGTTTGCTTGTTTTTTTACTATAGAGTTTCTGAAATCTAAATAGGTGTTTTAAAAATAGAGAAAATTAAATATATAAACTGGCAAGAAAATCTGCTAATTTTTTATCAGTTAAATAAATTTGAAAAGGACAGTCAAACTGTCATAAAGAATCACTTTCTACCATTCTATAATATAACTGAGAAAGTCCTTTATAAAGCAAAAGTATTAATCTACCCTGTAGCTCAGTGGATCATATCAAAAGTCGCATATCATCTGTGAAAATAAATTGTATCGGAGTTGGATCCCATTCTCTTTAGTACTAATAAGAGCATGTGGAATGTGTTATAGTAAAGTTTTCAAAGCACTTTATATACATTAAAATAATAAAATACATTTCTTACCCTGAAGGAGCTTCAATAGGGGAAAATGTGTATGTGTATGGATATACACAAATATATATATTATGTATTATACATGTATGTATATGTAAGTATATGTGTAAACGTAAAAAGCATATATATATTATACATAAGGATATATAAATAAATACAAAGAAATAAAGGGAAATAGTAGCCACCAGCATTATTAATGCTGATTAATAAGGTATCTGTGACTTAAAGTCTTAGAACTTGAGACATTATCTCGCCTGTGGTACCACAGCTTGTAAGAGTTGAAACTCAAATTTAAGCCTTCTCGACTCTAGGATTATTCCTTTGTCCATTACTCCACCTTCCCTCCATTGTGTGATCCTGGCCTTGTCGCTTCAAACTGTTTGCCTCAGTTTGCTTCAGAATGGCCAAGAAAACCTCAGAAGGGCTCACAAAGAGTTGGACAAAAACCTCTCCCCAATAAAGATAATTTCATGATTCATAAAGTTTTTTTAAAAAGGATGAAACCATTTAGCGCACAATGAAATGAACGCCCATCCTCTCGGGTCCCAAGTCCTTAGCTAGACCAGAACCATGAAGGGCTCGGAACATAATAATAGCCCTTTAAACAAAAGCACTTTATACAGAGTATCTGTCAATCCTCACAGTAACCTACTGAGGGTTTGCTCATTTTACAGCTGAGGATACTCAGGACTCCCTGGGATACAAGATCCAAGTTCAAGTCTAGAATCTATCTATTCTTCCATCGATGACCTATGTTCTATCTAATACTTAGCTCCCACAGAAAAACAAATAATAACTTTCTCTCAAGTATACTTGTATACAAATCTTAACCAAAACTGCTGCAGTGACCTAAGTGTTTTTAAACTGTATTTTATGCATATATAGGTCAAAAAACAGTATGAAAGAAAATCCTGTAACACTGTCACAGGTACAAACAAAAAAAAAGATCTTTTCTACAGTAAAAACAGAAGGTTATTTTAGCTGGTAGAGTGATTAAAATTATAAAGAATGACATCAAATTGTAAATATATTTCTCACTGTGATTAGATTCTATTCTAGGACACCATCACAGGTATAAACAAACCAAAAAAAGATCTTTTCTAGAATAACAAATGGAGGAGTATTTTATCTGGTACAGTGATGATTAAAATTATAAAGAATGACATCAAATTGTAACTATATTTCTCATTGTGATTAGATTCTATTTTGGGACAGCATCACAGATACAAACAAAAAAAGACCTTTTTTATAAAAACAAATAGACTGATATTATACCTGGTAGAATGATTAAAGTGACAAAAAATGACATCACATTGTAAATATATTTTTCACTGTGATTAGATTCTATTCTGGGACACCATCACAGGTATAAACAAACAAAAAAAAAAGATCTTTTCTAGAATAACAAACAGAGGAGTATTTTATCTGATAGAGTGATTAAGATGATAAAGAATGACATCAAATTGTAAATATATTTCTCCCTGTGATTAGATTCTATTCTGGGTAATAGAAAACAATCTACTCAAGTTAACCTAGTGAAACACTATTCCAAGAGACTAATTAATAATCCTTAAAACAATTATGTCTTTACTTAATTTCAGCAGATCACAGCACACACACACACACACATACACACACACAACTTCAGGCATTTTTTGTCTCTCCTCTCCATTTGAGACATTATTAGACTAGTTCAATGCTATTTGTAGCCACATTAAAAAAAAAAAAAATCGAAAAGACTATTGCATGCTCTCCTCACCTTTCCTGTCGGGCTTGAGGTTCCTATCAACAGGAGGGGGCTCACAGTCCGTCACAGGAACCGGTCTTCTGGGAGGCGTTTTGGGGCTCGACCTGAAGCCCATGTGAGCAGGAGGCGGGACCTGCATTCCAAATGATGAAAAGTCAAACGTCCCTGGGGTCATTGGCACATAGTTGGCTTCGTGAATTGGCTCTGTAAAGCTGCTGGAATGCTGTCGTGGTGGAGAGTTGGGATTCATTGGGACATAGTTTTCGTCCAATTCTTCACTCGATACACTCCCCATTGGCAATATGCTTTTGTTTTTCTAAAACACATAACACACACATATATATTTTTAAAATAAAGACAGACGTGATGATGGGAGGTGACAGCAGTGTGATAAATCTCCCCTACTCCTTGGAAATAAGGAGCTACTTGTCCACTTAAATGCTTTTTATTTTAGTTAAGCTAAGACACAAAAGTTTTGATGAGGGAGTAGGTAGTGAGATGCAGAGATCAGTTATACTTACAAGGTGGGCATGGAAGCCTTCAAGTGAACTAGATCTGTCGCTTGGAAATGTTCGTGGAATATCATAGGAGTCTTGAGAACTAGCATCTGAAAGAAAAAATAATCAATTATACATTTTTTTTCCTGTTACGAGTCATTTTCAGTATAATCAGGAATGATTCATTTTCTTTATATTAAAAAGGCATAAGTAAAAAAATTTTTTAAATTACGATTTTAAAATTCGTTTTAACAGAATGGAATCAATCTGGCTGGTACACTGAATAGCTTACATATTCTTTTTTTTTCTTCTAATTAAAGCTTTTTGTTTTCAAAACAAATGCATGAATAATTTTTCAACATTGAGTCTTGTAAAAGCTAGTGTTTGAAAATTTCTTCCCCTCCCCCCAATCCTTCCCCTAGATGGCAAGTAATTCAATATATGTTAAACATGTTTATACAGTTATCTTGCTACACAAGAAAAATCAGATCAAAAAGGGGAAAAATGAGATAGAAAATAAAATGTAATAGCTTATATATTCTGATTCTCAGCACTATAAAAGGAGGCAGTTTGATAGACTGAATAGAGTGGCTTAGGCTTGGGATCAGGAAACTTTGGGATCAAACATTGCCTCTGACACTTCCTAAAGATGTGTTTGGAACAGATAAGTCACCTCCTGGCACCTGGGCAACCCTATTTTTTTGGCATATATTCTGTATTTAC
Source organism: Antechinus flavipes (assembly GCF_016432865.1). Lineage (NCBI taxonomy): Eukaryota > Metazoa > Chordata > Mammalia > Dasyuromorphia > Dasyuridae > Antechinus > Antechinus flavipes. Next base: position 70,204,206 of record NC_067403.1, on the reverse strand, counting down.
TTGAGTAAGCTCTTGTTGTTATAAGCTGTAAGACTGCAAGCAGAATGTGGGCGGGGGTAATTTCATTTATTTGTATATTCTCACTAACTAGTATAGAGCCTAACATATCTATTAGAAGGAAGGAGAAGCATGAACTTGGATGGGGAAAAAATGACATTTCTATTTCCACTAACCTCTAAATGAAATTTAATATCTTTTTCATAAAAAAGACAATAATAGCATCAACTTTTCCTTATTTTGAAACTATTGTCTGGTTATTTAATATTCTTACATAATAGATATCAGATTTGTTTTTTAATATTCTGATAACTGTATTTCAATATGATGGTTCCCTAAGTAAATTATGTTTTTTATTTTACACATTTATAAACCTAATTCTGAGAAAAAGTCCAAGTTTTTACTAGATACCAAAGGAGTGGATGACCCACAAAAGGCTTAGAGGATTTTGGACGGGGAAATGGTTTTTGTATAACAACACACAAATTTCTTTAGGAAAAAAATAATTAATTTTGGACAGTTCAAAAAGAACAAGGAAGAGAGACATTTAACAAGGACTAGGTGTGTATGTGACTTTCAGGAAATTGCTTTAAATGTTAGCCAGTTTATTTTCATGACTACAGTCTTATACTTAAGTATGCATCTGTGAGCTATGTTCACAAGACACAGATGTCCTGGCAGGTGTGGATAGCATGGATTCTGGGAGAAGACGGGTCTTATCTTGAATCTGTATACACGGCCAAAAGTATACATTTTCTGTGAAGGAGATTTCTATAGAAAGGCCCCCTCATCAGACCATTTTACTTGGAATATTTTTCTTCTACACAATGGGCTTTAAGGACACTGTTATAACAAAATGTGGGAAATGGGACTTCGGTTTATGTAGGTTTAGAAAGACCATGAACCATGACACTTCACAGAAAGGGGGAGCAGAAACAAGTAAAGTGTTTTTAAAAAATGGCATCCACCAGCATAGGAGTGGGAGGAGGAAGAGCCCCACGTGGCCACCCCAATTCATTTTCCTTGGCTGGTGTGGGTAGGCAGTGGGGAACAGGACTGTATTCCTGATGACATCCTGATGATAAAGATAGGTTTTGGCAGGCGTCAGCCGCCAGGACTGAACTGAAAGTAGCTGAAGAACAAGAGAAATCCTACCCGCTGAACGGTTTTTGACAACTGGGAGCCTCTGAGAAGCCCAGGGACCACCCGTTCACTAAAACGCGGAGCAACCTACCTTTTCTCAATCGGTTGAGATCCACAGTGGATATGGTATTGCTCCGGGAGGGCGGGACCCCCGCGGTGGGGATGGAGTAGCTGCTGTCCGTGTCGGAGGCCGTGCGCGCGATGCTACAGGTTTCCACAGGCGAGCGGTCGTGAGCGGGGTGCGGCTTTGGGGGCCGCGGCGGAGGAACGTCCGGGATCGTCTCCAGCTTGGACGTCTGGGCCAGAGCTCCCTCCGGGAAAGTCCTGGGGATCTGGTAGGTGCTCCCCGGCGTGGAGGGGATGTCGTAACTCATGGAGATGTGTCTCATTTGGGATTCGAGGGAGGACGTTCCGGATGGCGTGTTAAAGACGTAGAGCTCTCCCTCGGCCTCGGTACTCGACGGGGACGCCGTCTTGGGGAGGACGTCGTGGGAGTAACTCCGCGGCAGATTGTACAGGCTGGAGTCAATGGAAACAGAGACCGCTCGGGAGGGGAGGGGGTCATACATGGCTTGCTGCTGAAAAAAGCCGTTCACCGCGTGCTTGCTCTGAGAGGAAGCAGAATTTTTATGAGAAGGGACATTATCGTTGCAGTCTGTCTCTGAAGAGGTGGACTTTGCCGAATCAGCGTGTGGTCTAGACGAGAATTGTTAAGGACAGAACAGATTATTAGTACGGGGAAAGCACGGGATAACTTACTCAGTTTCAACCAATAATTACAATGTGCAGCTTAATTTTTCTCGGGGCCTGAGTGTCCTGTTCACTTAATGCCCCAAATCACAGAGCTTCTGAGACGGAAGGAAACTCATCCAGTATCTGATCAAACCTGCCCTGTAAAAGGAAGGATCAGTGACAGGGCTCATCAACGTCTCCTCATTAGCCACCCAATTGTCAGGAGGCTTCTTCTTCCACCAGTCTAAATCTGTTTTGTTGCAAATTCCCCCAATTGCTCCTGGATCTGTACCCTGAGGCACCCCACCCCACCCCAAAACAAAACAAAACAAAACAAACAAACAAACAAAAACACCTCATGCTTCTGCAGGACAGTCTCTGAAGCACTTGAAGACAGCTATCTTGCTCCCCCAAAGTCTTCCCTCTTTCAGACAAAACATCTCCAGTCCCTTCAATTCATGTTACACATGCACAAGACCCTTTGCAATTTGTGCAATATTATCTATGATACAGAGGCCAGAATGGAACAAAAATGTGGCTTAACCAGGGCAATGAACATAGTTATGCGTAAAATGAATGGAAGGGAGCAGACTGGAGGGCATAAAATATATATCCCAGCTAGTACACAGGCCCCGCCATTTACCGCAGGTCTTCCACCTTCCATGCCGTCCTTCACTCCCCCAATCTATCTCATGACTAGACTCAGGAGAATTATTATATTCTGGGAAGTGTAAATATTTAACATAAACACACTATATGAAGCTATACCCGGTTATTTTACCCACTGATGCCAAATCCCTCGCCTGGGAAAGTTAGAATATAAAGATGACATAGTTGGGTTAGAATTTGGTAGGATCTATGTAAATCTGCAGTACAGGGTTTGATGGATTTTGTCTTTTCTTCATTCTAATTTGCAATTACTCCCCTTCACTGGAAGCCAGCCAATGATGCAAGTACCATATGGGAAGAGAATTAGAAATCTTAGAAATTTAATTAACCACCTCCAAGTCATAACAAACCTTAAGAAATGTTAATGACTTTCTTCACATCATACCTTTTGTTTGGATATGCAGAGAAACGTTCAGCTAAATTAGGATTGGAATTAAACGTGGTGGGGGTAGGGGAAGGGTTTCAATCAGCTTTCACACACAAGCCAACACAAATCTCATGGCATTAGCAAACTCATACCTTTTGGTTGATAGCTAAACAAGATGCACTCACCATCTGCTTAAGTTGAACCAAAACCCTGATGCATTTCAATGGAATTACTTACTGAAATAACTTGGAATACATTGTTTCCATCCTCCTTGCCCTCAAGGTAGCAGTTGATAACTACTGACCATACTTTTTGAAAAAAACAAACAACAGAAACAGGAACTTTTCTCCCTTGGTTCTGTAACACTTCAGGTACCCTGTTTCTCTCACTGTCTCCCTAAGCTGGCTTCTCTGGGTCCAAGTTTAAGTCCCTCGTATCCCTGGGACATAGAATCACAGCATTTTTCACTGGGAGGAATTTTAGAGATAATCCTTTTACAAACGGGAAACCTGAAGCCCAGAAAGCTTATGACTAGTAAGGTTTGTATAATGAGAATGAGGGTTGGCTCACCTATTATTTATTTATGCTGGCAATTGTAGTTGATGTTTATATGGCACTCTGGAGTTTGCTAAGTATTTTGTGCACATCATCTCATCTGAAGAGCCCTTTCAGTAAGTATCTGTGAAATTACATCCATTTTACAGGTGGGGAAATTGAGGCTCACAGTTCAAGGTTCAAGGTTTGTAATCATCATAAAATCAATGTTGGAATCGGAAAATGAAATCTCATGTTTTGAACCTGATTTTAAATACAGTGCGCTTTCCACTATGTCACAGAAACTCACTGGTAGCCACAAATGAGAAAATAGTAGGCTAACTGCATAAATGAGACATGGTCCTGACCTTCAGAATTTCCCCCCCATGATTCCATATTTCTCCTGGCTGCCTGAGATGGTACTAAAAGAGCTAGAAAAGATCATGTTTTGAGGAAACCAGCTCCAATATTGATTATTTATGTAAGCATCCTCTGAATCTCAGTTTCCCTTTTGATGAGAATAAAACAAATTACATTCCCTCCTTCACCAGGTAGCTGTGAGAACTGGCCGTTCAGTCATTTTTCAGTTATGTCTGACTCTCCGTGTTCCATTTTGGGTTTTATTGGCAGACACCGGAGGGGTTTGCCATTTCCTTCTCTGGCTCATTTTATAAGAGAGAGTTAAGGGACTTGCCCAGGGTCACACGAAGCTAGCAAGTGTCCGAAGCTGGATTTTAACTCGGGTCCTCCTGCCTCCAGGTGCAGTGTTCTATCCACTCTGCCCTTACAATGGGGGCAATACCCATAATGCATCATATACATCTTAATTATGTTTGCTCTTCTTGCTCTGTTTTTCCCTTTGGAGAAAGCAGGATACAGTGGAAAATACTCTAGCTTAGGAGTCAAGAACATCTGGATTAGCTGCATTTTTTAAAAGATGAGGGGTCTTAGGTAAAACACTTACTTTCCTCCTCTGTAAAAATCACAGTATGGGTATAATAAGAAGAAATTTTAAACCTCTGCAGCCTGATGAAACCTAAAGGCTCTTTTCCAAAATGTTTTAAAATGCACAATACCAAACAGAGAAGAAACTGGCTAAACTGAAATAGAGTTAACAGTAGCCAATATACACCTATAAGTAAATAAATATATTCACATGTATTTATTTTATATGTGTATGTATATATGTGCACATACATGTGTGTTTATTTCTCTCAATTACAACGTGTCAGGTACTGCATCAAGCATCTTAACAATTATTATTTCACTTGATTCTCAAGAGAAGTCTTGAAGGTATGTGTAATTATTATTGCCATTTTACAGAAGAGAAAACTGAGACAAGTGAGACTAAAATTTGTGCAGGGTCACACGGCTAGTAAGTGTTAGGGGTCACTGTGCCATAATTTATCAAAATATTAAAAAGATATGGATTTATCATAGGTCCGGAGCCAAGAACTCTTGGCCAAGATGATCTCTAAGGTCCCTTTCAGCTCTGGGTCATATAGGATTTTTCCATTTTCATGGATTCAACCATTAATCTAATTCTTCATCCCCCACACCCCTGATCCCAATTTTTGCCAGAATACCACTCATTCAACTGCCCAAAGGTGTTTACAGTGGATGCTCGATTGCCATCAACACCTTCCCTATAAATTCATTTGCTTAAAGAGCCAGCTTTCTTATTTGGATCCAGGACAGCACCATCCCTCAATCCTACAGGCTTAAAGCCTTGCAGTTGCCTTTAACCCCATCCTTCTTTTAAATTTACTCCACAGCTAATCAGCTACCAAGTCTGGTCACATCCTGCACACGATAACGGATGGAAAAAAGTGCTTAAATTCAGAGGTGAACTAGAGCCAATCTGACCCTCCTATAAGAGTTAATCAAATTTTCTGTGTCCGAAACCAGCAAAACCTAGAAATTAGGGCCTGATTTGTTTTGTTGGTTATGTAGTTTGATTAAACTTAAAAGGGCACATCCCATCCCATCCCTCGAACAGCCAGTTGTTTGATATCTACCAGCATATTTCTGCATAAAAGCCATTTTCAGTGAGCCATGTCCCCTGCCTGAAAAACCCTAACAGTGCTCTGGTAAGGAGTAGGTTGGGTTTAATTCCTAGGCTCACAGGCTTAGAACTTGGGCTCGGAGGTCCAACCCAATGCTGTGGAGGTATAAGACAGCCTTGGGGCAGAACCAGGATTTAATCCAGTTCTTTCACTGGACCCTGATGCTTCTAATTCAATTACTTCAATGAATTCAATTCAATGAGCTATTATGAAACAGACCCCATTTTAGGGACTGGATATGTCAAATTACCACCTCATCCTTCCCCTGAAGGGGAAGATTCTAGCATCTTAGCATGCTAGCAGGAGATATCAGTTATAAATTTATAGGTATTCAATAGCATATGACAGGCTTGTCTTAGGATCACAGATATGGAGCTGGGAAGGAACCTCAGAGGCCATTTAATTCAACTCCCTCATTTTTCAATTAAGGAGTTTAAGTGACTTGCCCAGACTGTTTGGTCTTTGTTCTGGATGGTATGTGAATTGAATTGAAGTGAGGAGGGGCTGGGCAAGGTCACCGGCCTCATTTTCCCCTCCAGAGCCATCTAGTCCAGTAGTCAGAGATCAGAACGACTTCTTTTCTCAATAATATTTTATTTTCCAAGTATGTGTAAAGATAGTTTTCAACATTCACTTTTGTAAAATGTTGTGTTCAAATTTCTTCTCCCTTCCTTATTTTTCCTCTTCCCAAGACAGCAAGCAATCTGATATGAGTTAAATATATAGAATTTTTTTAAACATATTTCCATATTTGTCATATTATACAAGAAAAATACAGGACAACGAGAGATGACCGTGGGTAAAATGGCAGACTGGCCTTTTTAAAACTATGGTCCGTCCTAGGGCTCAGTTTAACTCAGGCAACTCCCATTCAGTAATTTTGCTTTTTCACCCCTACTCAAAGCACAAGGGTCAAAATGCTCCAGGAACATTTGAGAAAAAAGATCATTTTTGTCAGGGGGTGGAGGGATGGTCTAAAAGAAGAGCATTTCAAAAAATAAACAGGAACAAGAACTATTCCAGGCAAGCGGTAACAACTTATATAAAAGCAAAGAAGTGTGAAAATTTAATTATTAAAGGTAAATTAAATCAGGGAACAGCTAGCTTGTAGTCCAATTTACCTGGAAAGATAGTGCAAGTAAATGAGAAAGAAAGCTAGAAAAGTAGGCTAGAGATAGGGAGAAAGGGAATAAGGATTTATAAAGTCATTCAGGCTCTGTGCTAAGTGCTTTTTTACAAATATTATCTCAATCCTCACAACTCTGGGAGATAGGGGTACTTGCTGTCTTGCTAGCCAATAGGATTTTCTTGGCAGCAATACTGGAGGGGTTTTACAGATGAGGAAATTAGGCAAAGAGTTAAGTGACTTGCGCAAGATCATACAGCTAATGTTTGAAGCCATATTTGAACTCAGATCTTCCTGCCTCAAGGCCTGGTGCTCTCTCTACTGAGTCACCTTGCTACCTTAGGTGCAATTACTATCTCCATTTTACAGCTGAGGAAACTGAGGCAAAGGGAGATGAAGTGATTGATTTGCCCAGGTCTCCCTGGCTCCACCCCACCTTATTGAGATTGATGAGTTTTAATTTGTATGTTATAAAGATTATTTTGTCAAATGAATAATAGATAACAAATTAGGAAGGAAAAAAAAATCTAAAGGCAGAGAGACTAGAGAGAAAATTATTGCAACAATCTAGTCAGGAGTATGTGGGTAAATGCTTATTAATGTGTTCCTTAAGGGGAAAAATAAAAGTGGACACAACACACTTTTAGGTTTAGTCTGCTATTAACAGCTTTTCTAACACTTTTTAAAGCTTAAATAATCAATAAAACACTAAATAGAGCCTTAATGTGTGCAATTTGTTGACTTTGGAAGTGTAAAGTGTAAAGAAATTTAACAACTGGAAACTCCTGAATTTAGGCAGAGGATAATAAAGCTTCAAACTTGGATGGCAGAAGTAGGTTGAGAATGGGAAAGATTGCACAGGGAGAAATAGCAGGACTGCCCAGGTGTGTTGAGAAGAGAGAGAGAAGGGGTGATAGAAGAAGGAAGAAACTAACTTTTGAGTTCTCAAGTTCAGGTGACAAGGGGGATGGAGGTATCAACAGTGACAGAGATGAACCAGGAGGAGGAGCAGGTGTCAAGGGAATGATGAAAGATCAGTTTGAGACAAGTCCAAATTTGTTAGTCAAGGTTTTTGAGAATCTGCCTTGAAGCTGTATATCCTACAATTCTCACCCTGTGATTTGCTCTGCTTAGAGCACATCACTCAATCTGATCTCTTTACTCTTCTTTTTACTTCTGTCCTCTCTACCTTTCTTCAAGGTGTTCAAATATGATTTTACATATATCACTTCTAATAGACTTGGGATGGAAAATGCCATCCGCATCCAGAGACAGAACTATAAAGACTGATTGTGGATTGAAGCATTGTATTTTTACCTTTTGTTTGTTTTGTGTTTTCTTTCTTGAGGCTTTTCCTCTTTTGTTCTGATTTTTCTTGTATAATAAGACAAATATGGAAATATGTTTAAAAGAATCATATATGTTTAACCCATATCAGATTGCTTGCTGACTTGGGGAGAGGAAACATAAGGAAGAGAGGGAGAAAAAAATTTGGAACACAAAATTTTACAAATGTGGATGTTGAAAACTACACATATTTGGAAAAATAAAATACTACTGAGAAAAGAAGAAAAAAGAAATATGGTTTCTCTAGCTCTCGGCACATCCAAATCCTTACCAAATTCCAAGCACAACTAATTCTTCCCCATATTTCTGAAGTCTTTCGCAATGACTCAAGTTCATAGGAAGCTTTTCCTTCTCTGAACTTTCATTTCAGTGCTCCCTATATTTTAATCTTTCAATTTATACAGTCTTGTTCAATAATTATTTCATTATGTGTTAAACAGAATGAAAACTCCTTGAGGGAACATTGGTACTTGAGACTGAGGAGCTTTTTAATAAATGACTGAGTTGAACTGAATTGGTTGGGCAGATTGAAGGGACTTTTTTTTTAACCAGCCCTTTGATTTCTCTGGTATAGAGAATCTCGGGTTAGAAAACTGGTTCTGCAACACAGAGATGCCTCAAAAAGGAATAGAAATACCCAATGATTAGCTGCAGGGCCACAGAGATAGCATCGGTCAGAATCAGATCCTGAACTCAGGGCTTCCTGACCCCAACCTCTCTACATTCTACTGCCTCCCTAGCACCCTTAGTTACTTATTAAGATATATCTTATTCATAATTTATTTATTAAAAAAAAATGATTGGAGAATGATTGATTATATGGCAATTTCTGCCAAAGCAGCACAGCACTCATAATTCATACAAAGTGTTTTATGAACCTTAAAGAGCTATGTAAATGTGAATTGTTATTGGTCAAGAGATGTCTCTAGAAGGACATTGAGATGATGAAGTAGTTAGAGCACTGGCCTGGAGTCAGGAGGACCTGAGTTCAAATTCAACCTCAGACATTTAAGACTTACTAGCTAGGCAAGACACTTAACGCCAATTGCCTTACCCAAAAAAATATGATTATAAGCAAAAGGGAAAACATAGAAAAAACCTAAATGTTGCAGTCCATTTAAAAGAATCAAAAATGGAATAGTACTCTCCTACTTTTAAGAGGAATCCAGGTTAGTTATTGAGGCAATAGAATTGGAGATGTGAAATCTTAAAACATGCACAGCAAACAGTGCAAAATCAAGTTAGAATGTGCATCATTAAATAGTGAGATAAAAAAAAAACAACAAACCTTTCTTCTACAGGCAAAATCCCATCACAACAAATAGAGAGGATTCTTCTCTGGAAAAAGGGAGCAAATGCCTTCCACATTCCCAGGTGAAAAGGCCATAGCCAAGAGCTCTGTGGATCTTACTACAAGGCTCTATCCAACAGACCAAAGAATAAAGTCTTTGCCTGGTCCCAGCTCACATGATAGTCATTTACCATAGAGAAAGAACTTGTTTGACAACTTAATTACCATGTGCTTTAAGGGTAAAGAAAAGGGTTGCTCTGAATTTCCCTCTTTATGGTTCTTGAAATGCTTTTCTATCTATCACTGTTAGGAAAATTGGGAAACACTGGGCTCTGGGGTGGACTGGTTGTGAGACCCTGGCAAAACCCTTAGCATGCCCCAAGTAACCCACTCAGAGTTAAGTCAAGGGCTCTGAGATCTTCTGATGAGAAAGAGCTCCTTCTGGCACTGTGGTGAATCACAGGCTCATAGAGTTAAAGAGAATATGAAGACAATCTAATCCAACTCCCCTGTCTTACAGATGAGTGACTGAACTAAAGTTGGGGGGAAAGGAAAAACTATCCTCCAAATCTTGAATTCAAAATCAAGTTCTGTGATTCCAAATTGAACCACTCTGCTGCACCATCACAGAAGAGGGGGAGTCATACAGATCCTTCAGGATTTAGGTGGTCATCTCATTTGACCTTCACAATCATCTTGTAAGAGATGCTATCCGGTACTGACTCACCTAGAGTTCATACAATTAGTTGCAACAAAGCAGGTCTCTTGATTTAAATCTCCTAAACTAAAAAGGCTTCAAATAACTCTCTCCGATATACCAGCTACCTATGCAGGCCCATCTAAAGTCTCAGCCAAGAATCCATGAATAAATCCAGGCCTGTGGGAAAGAAGGATAGGATTTTTTGGGGAGGGTGGGAGTGGATAGGGGGATTTGCAAAGGTTCTGATTCCCTCCAACTTTATAGAATCATAGTTTCAGAACTGGAAGAAACCTTCAAAGTCATTTAATTCAACCTCTTCATTTTATAGGTGAAGAAATGGAAGATCACAGAAGGCTTTCTCAAAGGTCATTTGTAATTATCAAAGTTGGGATCTGGGAGCTGGTCTTTAAACTCCGGGTCCCCAGACCTGTATTCTAAGTCCTACAATCAAATTTGTTCTCTTTAGTCACTCGGATGAAGAAGAGGAGTTCTAGCAATATATTTCAATTAAATTGAATTCCATTCCAACCCAACAATTTGGATATCTTGCAGCCTTTGTTATGTAGGGATTTTACCTGTTGTAATTAATTCCTCACACACACATAATATTCAAAGAGCCACATAACATCAACACTCACAGCAATGGGATCTTTTTGCTTTCAAAGTCTTCAAGAAGCAGATATTCCTCTCCTTCTTCAGAAACAAAAGAGGACCCTTGGCTGGTTTATAATCACATAAGAAATGGAGCAAGATCACCATTTACACATCAGTGAAATCTCGAAGGCAAGTTAAGTCTGCAACAGAGGCTACGTATGACCACCTGCAGCACACAGCTTTCTGACAGAACCTTATGAAATGAGACTACGGCACCCTGCAACCCATGGTGAAGATCTCTCCTACCATTTCTCTTTGCATCAATTAACCTCAATATGTGACATTATTCCTGTGCACAAAGTGGACCTCCAACCTTGAGTGGCAAAAACTGTAAAAAGATCAGACAGTGCAAGATTTTTACCTTGTGGGTTCAAGCTTCTTGCTTTGACAGTTGATGAGCAAGAGGTAGTCTTGGGGATCATCCTGAAGGGGAAGAGGCTCCAGAGGTGGTGGTAGGTTAATTAGCTGGTAGGGAGGAGGTAGAGTGCCGGAGGACAGGTCTATCGGCATAGAGGCTGGCGACGTACTTACAGCTAAGGGGAAGTCAGCTGAGGGCTGCAAGGAGCCTGGTGGTTTCACAGGATCTGGAAGGCAAAACAGAAAACATCAAGCCGGGGTCTCTCTTGTTCCTTCAGGAAATCTTGACTTGGTGGGACAGGTCTTCAGAGTTTATAAGCGAATGAGGAAAAGTGACAGCCCATACATAATCACACCGTAGTAAGTGGCTCTGCCAGGAGTTGAATCCAAATTTTCAGACATTAAGTACAATCAGATAAATCAACAAGTATTTATTTAAGTACAAAGATGTCCCTGAAGATGTCGCTGACTAGTTAATTTGGGAAGGGGGTCTTGTGCCCGTCCCACACATCCATACTGGGGGAGGAGATGAGGAAAGGCTTTGGGCAGAAGCTGTATCATAAAGGAAGCGAGGAAATCTAGGAGGTGGGCAACTTATTATGGTACATGAATGTATCGTGCCTTTAAAATGATGAAAAAGTTGACTTTGGAGAAATCTGGGAGATTTTTTGAAGCCTGATACAGAGTAAAATGAGAAGAACCAAGAAAACAATTTATGTAGCCTAACAACATTGTGAAGGAGAACAACTGTGAAAGACTCAAAAACCACAAGTAATGCAGTGATTGATTATTACTTCTAAAAATGCTTTCTGAGACATTTATCTCCAGACACAGTTTTATGGATCTGTTTTGAGTGAACATATTTACTTGTGACAAGGAAGGGCCGTTGAAGGAGGGTAAGGATGGGGGTAGGAGGGGGGGCTACTAAAAAAGAAAGAAAAAGCAGTCAAAGAATAATAGAAAAGACAGAAAAAGTAGAAGGAAATTCAGAAGAGCACACGCAACAAGGGCAGTGTTTGTGCTACTAAATTAAATCTGAACCATACAAAATAATTTACAAGCTGCACACGAGAAGCAGTGCTTTCATTTGCAGTCTCCTTTCCTTTTTTGTTTGTTTTATAAGAACATGTTTGTGCTTGTGGATATTTGTCAAGTTCATAGTAATTAAAAGGGAAAAAAAAGTCTGATGAGCATGCATTGCTCTGTTTAGCTGAACAGTGCTGCTTCTCTCTAGCAAGATAAGCAAAGTCAGACTCCTAGAAAGGCCCATTTCTTACTTAGATCCTCCATTCTCAAAGTTTAAAAGAGTTCTGCATTATAGTGATACAGCTCTTGACCCTGAGATTATCTTGTTACACATTTTCTCTTTTTTATCCAATATTTCAGCATATTTTCTTATAAATTATAAAAAAAAATTTGCCAAATCTAGGAACAGCAAAACCAAAATCCATTTCTACCTATGAAAGTGTTCTACAAATGATTGTGTTACACAATCTGATCAAAGGATCATTAGGCCAAAGGCCTAACACTAGAAACAAGTGCCTGCTAAATAGACATTTAATAAATAAATTCTTATAATATATAAATATTATGCAAATTACATGTAATTCATATAATACATAATAATTTATATTACACATAATTATACCAAATATAAAAATAATAAAATTCTTGAAATTCTCTAAAGAAATTAAATTATTATAATTTTATTAAAAATTATAAATTTATTACAATAATTTGAAATAAATTATAGTTTGCTATTTTAATAAGTAATGTTACTATTATACATTTATTAAATTTACATAAACATATGCTTAATTAAAATGACAATTATAAACAGTTACATCATTAAACAAGTACTTACTAAGTACCCCTTATTTTAAAGAGTCCTGCCTTTTTTAGGTAAGAGACAGAATAGATACAGGTGCAGGAACCAAGGATATTAACACTTTAGCAAGCCATTCTTCCTCCTAGTGGAAAGCTTCTTTTATAATATTTTATAGGATTAGTCACTTGGCACCTCTAAAAAAATTCTTTTTGCGTCTGCCTCCCTGTGGCATGAATGTGACCCTGGCTTCAAGAGGGCTGTGCCAAAGCAACACAAGCCCTGGCAGGTTTTACCAGGCTGGCAAGGTGTTACGTACAGGTCAGGCTAGAGACTAAGGGATCTGCTGCCCTGACTGGCCTAGCCAAGCCAAGAGAGGCTCATAAGGTGACAACCGAGCCACCAGGTTATGGGAGAAGGACGTACAAAGGCACTTGAGAATATGAGGTCAGAAAAGAGCAATTAGACTGGACCAAAGGTGAGGAAACAGTGTCTTGAAAATGCGCTCAAGTGATCACACCAGATGTGCATCTCAAAGCAGGTCAAATTCCAAAAGAATGTAAAAAAATTGCAGACAATATTGGATAATACTTTTTACCAAAAAACAGGAAACTAAAAAGACATCAGCAACTACTGATTCATACACTAGTTTTCTCATCTCCATAAAATTTTTATGAGAATAGTCTAAGTACTTATCAAAGCTGTTGGTTATGAAAACATGCAAAGGGAACAGATCTGTGATATTCCTGTAGAAAATCATGTCTTTGGAGGCATACAACTGACTGAAAGGTATAGAGAATATAACAGCCTTCTGAGTCACTTGATGATTTTTTTAAAAGCACTTAAATTTTTTTTAATTCATTAAGTATTTCCCAATTATGTGTTTAAAAAAATTTTTTTTAACATTCATTGTTTAAAATTTTGTATTCCAAATTCTCTCCCTCCTTCGCAGCCCTCCCTTTAGGAGTCAATCAATATTATACTGATTATAAATATGAAATTATACATATGAAATGTATTTCCATATTAACATGTTGAAAAAGAAAATACAAGATCATACACATGTACATAAACAAGAAAAATAAAGACAGTAAGAAAAACATGCTTCAACCTGCGCTCAGAGTTCATTAGTTCTCTTTCTGGAAGAGAACATTTTTTATCACAGGTCCTTTGGAATTTTCTTGGATCATTGTCTTAATCTGAGTAACCAAGTCTGTTATGGGCCAGAACTTGAAACAAGGTGCTAAGTCAGTGGAATTGCTAGAGACAATGGTTATTTAGCATAGTGCTTAACAATTCTCTAGTTCAGTACAAGTACTTAGTGCTTAATATAGATCCACAAGATTCACACCTTTGATAAGAGAGCATATAAGCTCAAACAAACTCAGCCAGGAGGAAGACTAGGGAAGACAGAGAAGTGATGGCAGGCTTTCCTCCTTCCCTTCTCCACTGAACCAAGACTCCAGAAGGCCTCCAAAAAGCTAGCCGAGCCCCAATGAAGGAGACAATAAAGGATTTGGACTTTAACCCCTGGCTACTCTTGTGATTACTGAACTGAAACAAAGGCTGCTCCCAGAGATCCCAAGATAACCTCAACAAGAGAATATTGCATTTTAGAGAGAATATCACATTTTGGCACCCAACGTGGGGCTCCTTCACTTCTCTTCCACTCTAAAATCAGGAGACTCTGGGGATAGCAATTAACCCTAATTCCCTCAAAAAGAACAGAAAAAAGAAATGTGAGTGGTTTCTATAGAGAGGTTATCCATAAAGATGAAATCATAGATCTGCAAAAATATGGAAATAACATGCTAATGTTCTTTACTTCTGGGCAAGCAACTCTATCTCTGTCTCTCCCTCCCTCCCTTCTTCCTCTCTCTCCATGTCTCTGTCTCTGTCTGTCTGTCTCTCTCCTTCTCCCTCTCTCTTTTCAATTCTAATTCTGATAGGAACCATATAAATGGACCTGGACAAAGTCCAATTTTATTACCTACCCATCATGCATCCTTAATACTGAAAGAAAACCCATCTATACTATAAATATCTGCTTTCAATAAGATTAATTTCTTTTTAAAAATAGGCTGCTTCTTCCTTTCAAGGGTCAGCTTTGTAAACCTTAACAGAATAATTTATCTTAACTAATGCAATGAATCCTTTATTGAGTTCTAGTGAGGTCCCACACTTCCTAGAGAGATAGAGACCATCTAGTTCAACTCCTTCTATCCCTTAGTTTTACAGATAAGGGAAATAAATCTCAAAAAAGATTAACTCCCTAGGCCATGATCTCACAGGTAACAAGAGGGAGAATCAGAATCCAATGTAAGCCTGGAGATTTGATCCCAAATTTAGTGTTCTTTCTACTGTGGGATCTTTCGATTTCCTGAGGTCACAGTTCTGTATATGATATCTTTCCAAAAAGTGGCAACAACAATATTTTTTTTAAAAAGGAAGACTAAAAACTACATTATCCACAATTCTCCTAGAAGTTCTGACACGGAATAAAACTTTCTATCCTTTACAATAACACAAACCAACCTAAAAAGCTACAGTAAAGCCACAAGAATTTTTCAATTAAAGATTTACCCAGCTGATGTCTGGAGATGAGAGCCTTTCATACTTGGCACACGGACTGTTCATTCTCTGAGCAAATGGACTATTAAGAGAATTCTCCTCTTGATGCTTAAGAGAATTCTCCTCCTGATGCCCCTAAAGTCCTCAAACAAAGAGAACTCCAATATGAAGCTTTCTGTTGCTGATGTTGTTTTTGTTGGGATTAATTCAGGTAGAAGAAATATCTAGTCTATATTTTTTTCTATTTCATCCATTCTTTCAAACTCCTCAGATAGATCAGTCCATTCTTTTTTCCTACCATCATCTTCCTCTGTGGCTTCCATATGGAAGATGACAAGGCAAGAGAAAGGAGGGAAAGAGAATAAGCACCCATATTTGTGCCAGGCAGCGAACTAAGCATTTAGTAAATACTACTTCATTTTATCCTCACAACAACCCTGCAAGGTACATGCTGTCATCACCCCATTTTATAGCTCAGAAAACTGAGGCAAGAGGTCAAGAGACTTGGCTAGAGTCACACAGCCAGTAAGTTTTGAAGTAAGACTTGAACTCTGGTCTTCCTGACTCCAGGCTCTAACAGTGCACTGGGCAGCTTTTAACAAATCCCACATATAATGTTTTAGGATTTACAGAACCCTTTCCTCAGAATAACCAGTATTAATGTCAGGTCCCTTCCTTCTTTTGTCAGGATCTGTGTTTTAATTGATGTACAGAATTTTGAAACTCCCTTCCAATGATGCAGACGGACAACTGGTCTCTAATTCAGAGACTCTGAATGTCCAGGATGGGTCCTCTCCTCAATTCAACTGAATAAATATTAATTTAAAGCTACTAATTAATTATTAAGTTCCAGGCAGTATGCTAAATGCCAAGGACACTCCAATCTAATAGGGAAAGACAATACACTCCTTCCACTATTCCACTGCTTCCTCTCATTTTGCAGATGAGAAAACCACTCAAACCGCACAGCTGGTGTCAGAGACAGACCCGACCCGGATCTCGACTCCTCTCTTTTCAGTAAAACATACTGTCTCTAATTCAGAGATCAAACCACACACACATATGTGCACATACATACTCATACATGTGTAACAACCACTCACAAAAATCACATGTGAATATACACATATACATACTCAGAAAATGTATGCATATATGTATAGTTTGGTCTTTAAATGGTTTTATATGCATGTGTGTAGATATTATATAATACATAATTTCAGATCCATAAAATAACATACATACATATATACATCCTCACACATATATACATCTATAATGTGATCCTGATATTGTGTCCATGTTATATATTACATAAACACAGCTTCCTACTCACATATATACACATGTATGAATACATGCATCCACAAATATATGTATATGTGTATTTGTATAATTTGAGCTCTAAATTATTTTGTGTTCACATCATAAAAAATACCACCACATAAATGTACACACATATATGTATACATGTGCAGAAGTATACGTATATAGTTCAGTCTCTAAATTATTTTTATATATATGTGTGTGTATATAGCACAAGTCCTTGACAGAAAAACCACTAAACCTCCCTCACTAACCAAGTTAGTACTCTAGAGTACAGAGAACATTGCACTAGGAATCTGGTTCTTGTGATTGGCTACCCCTCCTTGTAATCTGGGGGAAAAACATCACTTCAGGTCTCAGCTATAAAATTCAAGAATCTTCTGGCTCAATTGCCTAATGCTGTAACTGAGATCCTGAAGGGTTTCTTTCTTTTTAACTGAAAGATTATTGGTTATTGGAAGTCACATTTAAACCAAGATACACCTGAAAAGAGATATTAAAATGGCAGAAAAATCATTATAGTGTTTAATATACTCTCAGGCTCCCTTAAATGAAAAAAATCATATTGTCTCATACTGAAAATATAGCCGTCAAAAATCAATACAAATCTGTTGCACCTAGACTTGCCTAAGAGCTCATGGAAGGTCTCCCAGCATCCCAGGTGATTTGTTCAGATGGCTCATTTCTCTCAAAGCATCACAGAATTTGAGATCTGAAAGGGATCTTGAGGCCATCTGACCCACCCTTGCTTAAAAAAGGATCTCCTTTACAACATATCCATCAACTGCTCAGCTTTGTTTGGATACCTTCAATGATAGACAATTCACTACCTCCAGAAGCAGCCCTTTCTTATGGACAGTTCAGAAGGGATTTAAATCCTTAAAAATATCTATCATGTCCTTCCCAGATCTTTTCTTCTCCAGGACAAATATCCCCAGTCCCTTCAACTTATACTCACATAAACAAATGTAAGGTCACATTAGTTGTCTTGGTTGCCATATCATACTGTTGACTCACATTGAATTTAGTATGCATTGTTTATTAGCCAAATCATAATTTCAGCTAAAAGATATATGCATAGGGAAAAATACATAAGTAGTCTTGCTTATAAATAGAAGAATAAATCACTTCCCTGAAAGGTCAATAATTATATTCAGGAGATGAAGCTTGTAATGCATTTTATCTTGCATTGCCATGGGTAAAGTCTATAAAAATAACAATGGTTCCCACCAGTATATTACTAACCAGTGAAACTGAACATCCCTACCCTGCTTGTCACTTATCATCTATGTGATTTTGGATAAGTCATTTCTTCTCTCTTGGGCAATTTCTTCATCTTTGGGTATTAGCTCCTATTTATAATATACTGCTTTATATTTTGCACTTTTGTCCTAACTTGATTTTTTTTTCATTAGGCAGTGGTTTATTCTGACTTTCATAAACCCATCCCCTCACTTGAGATATTATTACAGCAAGAACTTCTACTGAGGGAAGTGAGGTTAAGTAAATGATGGAGCATGTCCCGCTATTTGGTAATTATTGTAAAGTGAGGCCTGCAAATGTAGATCCCATTCTGGTAGAGTCCTTCCCTAAGTAGAAGAAATATTTGTATAAATCATAATTTTAAATTGTATGTTAATTTAAAAAAAATTATAACTACTCTAAATAAATTAGATCGTATGCTAAAAATATCAACAGTGTTTTGAGTTTTCTTCTAATTTTTATAAAAAAGTGAATGGGCTTCTCTCTTGCCCAAACCCTCTGTCCCCCACTTGAAGATAAAAGTAACTTTTACCAAAGTTATTAATTCTCAGGATAATTTCAAGATCCCATCTTGAGGTTATGTCATTCTTAAACCTATTATGAGAACCTGCCAATAGCAGGTTTCTCCTCAGATAACAGTATCAAGTATGTGAGGTTATTAAAAGTCTTGAAGGTGAACTAAGGCCAGGTTTTTCAAAAGATGAATCAGGAAATCAGAATAGACTGTCCCTGACTTTAGCCACATGGACCCTACTTGACTTAGTTAATAGGCTGAATAGATAAATAAACATGATTGTGTTGATAAGCTATGTCATTCCTTATAAGGTGTATAATCTGCTTCCTCCTCAGTAAAAAGATGAGGGGACTAGATGAGAAGACTTTTAAGACCCCCTTGTACATATAATTAACACTGTGATATTTCACATCACAGTCATTCTGCTTTTGAACCCATGGCTCCCGTGGCCTGAAACTGGGATACTGGGAGAAGAAGAAACAAACATCAAGAAAGGGAGTAGAGTGAGGAGATGGGCCAGGCAGGGCTTGAAACACTGGATTATTCATAAAAAGTGGCTCAAGTCCTCTCTAGTCTCCTCAAGGTCTGCCATTGCAAACTGTGCCTTCTGCCCTGCAGTGGGATGAGAACGGAGGACACGGCAAGGAAACGCTGAATGGTCCCAGGCTGGCAAAGAGTTATAGGAAAGCAGGTGGTGAGAAAAATCTCACGTGGTGAGGAAAAAAGGGCATTTTCCATGTAAACTTGGGGTTGCCAAGTGCTTTATTGTTCTGGCTTAATTCTAGTCAGTAGCACCGGTGCCAATATTTGGCATTCTTATACCATTGTACAGTCATAAAGCACTTTACATCCATGTACCTACTTGATACACATAAGTTTATTTAAGGGGATTTAATGCAACAGAATTAACAGGTGACTCAGCAAAATCTGATCTAAGGCAAGTATTTACCTAACTCTCGAAGAAGGGCTTAAGAAAAAAAAATATACATGTCACTGGGAACAAAGGGATAAAAGAATGGGGATGATGGAAAGGTGAATGCACCCTAGGGATTGTGTGAGTAACGTGCTGCCTGTGATGTAACACCTTTCCTAAGCACTAGGTTGGCTTAAGTTCACAGGACCTCACGGGTCAAATTCAAACCCTTTCATTTTATAGAAGAGGCAACTGAGGCTCAGAGAATTTAAGAGATTTACCCAGGGTCATACAAGTGGTAAAAAGAGATGAGATTTGAACTCAAGTTCTCTGGGCTCATTTGCCTGTTCCATATTGCCTTTTAAACAATAAGTTCACAATGTAAAATACTATCAATTCTCCTTTTAAATTTTGATAATGTAACTCAGAAAAGTTCTGCTCCAATTGATTCTCCTGATAGAAAGATTTTGCCTCTCCTTTCCCTCCCGATTTAAAAACCATACAGCAAATTAACTGAGTGACTAGAAATGAAGAGAGAAGGCAAGACATCCTTATATAGCAGGATAATCCCTTTCTACTGCTGCTCCATTTATTCCCACAAGAGGAAGGTTCTCACTTTCTAATTTCCTTGCTAATAAATAGTAAACATTATTTTTACCACCTCTATATACATAAGAGGTTGCTGTTTTGTGAATAAGAGCTAAATGCAAAAATTCATAGAGGATTTTAAATCAAAAGATAATTCCTCCATCTCATTTTTTCAGTATTACTGAAATTCATAAGTTATTTCTAGATAATAAATATACACAATTTCTATAGCATTTTAAGATTTGAAATCTTGTTTTAGACTCACAACAAGCACAGCTAGAGTCTTTCTGGCTGCAGGTCCATGACTCAGGTGCATCTAACAGATATTCTCCTCCTTAAAAAGTGTTTTTCCTGGTAACAAAGAGTTCACCTTGGAGATATGACTTGAATGTGAATGCAACTTCTGCACCTAAAGTTCCCATCATTTAAAAATAAAATAAAGAAAGAGGCAGTTATTTTTCTTCATCTTTTCTCTGGGGCTTTGGCCCCCAATTTTATTTTAGAGATAAGGCAACAGAGGCCCAGAAAGGATAAGAGGGAGAATCATTCCACATGTCTGGAATTGTACTTATTGGGTGCTTGTTAAGAAATAAAGTCAAATTATGCTTATATTGTATTTAATTTACACTTTAACATACTTAACATGTATTGGCCAACCTGCCATCTGGGGGAGGGGGTGGGGGGAAGAAGGGGAAAAATTGGAATAAAAGGTTTGGCAATTGTCAATGCTGAAAAATTACCCATGCATATAACTTGTAAATAAAAAGCTCTAATTAAAAAAGAAAAAAAAAAGACATAAAGTCAAGGAAAAAAAAGATAAATGTCAAGCCTTTGAGGAGCTTGCATGGTAAACTAAATATAAATATGTAAAAAGTACTTTCTGGAAGAAGACACTAAAACTTGGGGTATCACAACAGGCCTCCTACAGGAGTTTTGAGCTTTGATCTTTTGACTTTCAAGTGTGATGATATCCCCACTGTATTATGTCATATTTTTTTAATATTCCGCTCACAATGTAGACTACCAAGAAGAACAAAAGCAAACCATTTTCCATGTTTACTTTAAGTGAGGAAAGAATAATCATGAAAAGAAAGCATCGCCTTCCAAAAGAAACAATGATCCATAAGAGATTTTCAGAGTAATGTAATCCTGAAAAATAGGATGAAGGGATTGATTACCTTCCAACTGAATCCCCTCTGAATTTTTTCACTCGACCTCTAGTTCATAAAACGCAGCATCCTACACACACAAAGCTTGGGCTCACAGGACGTACCCCGGCATCTTTTTTGGTTTCCGAGCTGATGTGTGCGACTGCCCCGATTCCCTTCAGACCCTACCCGGGACAAAACCTCCGTTCAGAGTTAACAAGCTGGAGGGGGACAATCCGGCTCAGCCTCCGGGTGCTGAGATCGGCCTCCCTTCTGGAGGCGGCTCTGGGGTGGGTCTGAGCTGGCCAGCTTCTGGCTGCTTGGGATCAATGCTGGCGTCAGATTTCTGAGAGTAAACGCTCAGTTGGGTGAGCTTCGGGACCTCGGAAACGATTCTCCCTCTCCTGCTGGAAGGCAAGGAGAATGTAACTGATACCCATTACAGGCGCTGTAAGCTGCTGGAGCAAAATCGTAATTGAAATTTACTTTAGAAGTAGATAATGACTAATAGAGAAAATCTCGGGTGTTTTTCTTCTGATGGGAGTCCATTACTAAGTGAAAAACCCTACAACCAAGAGGAATATCTCCTTCCTTCCCAACCCTGGATTATTTATTCAGTTTTACTTGCTTGAAACCAATTGTACTTGGTGTGCCCTCTAAGCCTGCCTGAAAGAGAATATGTGAGTGAACACTGTCTAAAATAAATACCTACTAAGTTGGTATAGTTTTTTTAAAAAGTGCAAAGTCCTGGCTTTTTCTGCAGTAATGGTGGCCAATATGGCGAGCAGGCTGCTGTTATTTCCCGTAAGCTCTTATACTGAGTATTCTGGCATGATCTACTAAGTCAACTTCCAACTCCCATTCCTGTTCAAGAAAATGGAAACACGGCTGACATCCGCAGCCATTCTCAGGAGCCTATGGATCCTGCTCTCAAATGGTTGAAGAATCTCTGACTCCTACATCTCCCCCAACTCCTAAAAGTGGCCAATTAAATAAAATTAAAGAGGTGTTTTAAATCCTCATCACTAACACACTCAATCTGTTTTTAATAATAATGGCTGGCATTTATAGAGCATGTTGAGATTAGCAAAGTACTTTACAAAAATTATCCCAAATATTATTCCAGAACTTTGGAAGGTATGTACTGTTATTGTCTCCATTTTGCAGACAGAGAAACTAAAGGAGACAGAGGCTGAGGATTTGCCCAGATTACATGGCTAGTGCTCATTGAGGTAAGGACCTCAGGATGCATATGAATTCATATCTTCTGAATAAATCCAAGTACAGTGTGCCATTTACTGTTTCGCCTAAACTGAGTAATGTCGCTACAATTCTGGGAAAACTGAGGGTAAGGGTCAGTGTGTGAGAGTAACTCAGGACATTTTCACCAAGAAGACTAGTTTGGCTGAATAAAGAGCATTTATAAAGGAATAATGTGTAATAAGGTTGGGAAAGGCTTTAAATGAAACAAAGGGATTTTGTGTTTGTTTTTAGAGGTATTCGGGAGCCATGGAGATGTAGAGCAGGAGAATGTCCTGGTCAGACTAATGCTCCAGAAAACATTTTGTTTGTTATCTATGGGGATGGACTAAGAAAAGAAGGACCTAAAGCAGGGTCAATTCTTCCTTGTAAGGAAAATCTTTTTAAAAAAAAAAGTATTAAAAATTAGCAAACCAAAACGCAGTAAATGGAGCCTAAACACAAACCGTTTGCAGATGCATTTTCAAAGGAGCTAGTCCAGAATGACCCAAACTGGTTCCACTGATTCCATCCCATTCTAGGGCTCCCTGCTTTAATGAAATCTAATTAAAGCTTTCAAGTGGAAAATTTCTCTTCTTCCTCTCATTAGTAAATGCTTCTGTTGAGAAGTGAAAAACACTCCACAGAGTTTCAAGTGCAGGAAACCCTGAAGTGATTGTTTGACAGAAATATATTTAACAGAAGAATGAACAGCAGAGTCCAATACTACACTATCCAGCATTTATGACTCTGATGGATCCTTGCAGGGCCAGCTGTCCAGGAGCTGACACTAGAGAGCCCCAATCATGAATCTGTTTACCCCAAAGTCTGGGAGGCTGCATAATCAATCAAGAATTATTAAAGAGCATCCATATGAACAAGATAATCTAGGTGCTGAGGAAACAAAGACAGGAACAAAACAATTCTCACCCTCAAGGAGATCAGTCTGTTGAAGGGAAGGAATACAACATATGCATCCTGCAAGGATAATGGGCACCAATGAATGCTGAGGGAATTGAGGGAGGGAGGAAGCATGGTGTTGTGGTTAGGGTGGTAGCCATGGAACCAGAAGCCCTGAATCGGGTCCTATTGATGATGCACATTGCAGATGGGGAGAGAAAGAGACAGAAAACAGAAAAAGAGAGAGAGAGAGAG
Organism: Antechinus flavipes; assembly: GCF_016432865.1. Taxonomy (NCBI): domain Eukaryota; kingdom Metazoa; phylum Chordata; class Mammalia; order Dasyuromorphia; family Dasyuridae; genus Antechinus; species Antechinus flavipes. Next base: position 70,180,681 of record NC_067403.1, on the reverse strand, counting down.
AGAGCGAGAGAGAGAGAGAAGGGAACTGAATAATCCATCAATAAATCAGTAGCTTAATATTCTTGACTATCACTTTCGTCAGCCATAAAATGAGACTGAACAAGACATCTCTAAGGTCCCTTCTAGGTTTTGATCCTGTATTTTGTAACCATGAAACACTCTTATGAATGAAAACTATTATTTTTTTTTAATTAAAAGAATACCTTAAACATAATTATCTTTGTAACTGAATTTACAGAGAAACTTTCCAGGAGCTCACTGATGAAGAGCTATGCCTGAAATTTAGAAACTGACAGTGTTGATCTCATATAAATTGGTGGCTCCCACTACTCCTACCTGTCCCTTAAGTCCCGGTGACTTGGGAAATGCTAATAGATTTGGTAGCTCAGCTTTGGCCTCCAGTCCTGCCTGAGAGAGCCCCATCCTCTGGTTTTGCAGGCGCAAGGGGAAGGGTCATTATCAATTCAAAGAGGATTCCTCACTCTAGATATAGGGCTCTTGAGGTCTGCCTCCCAGGACCAGTTCTCCAGAAAACATCAGCAATGAAAAGACTCAAGCTCAAAGCAGATAATGCGTAACCTTCCAATACTCACTAGCTAGATGACAAGTTATTTAACTTGGACACTTTAGGACCCCAATCTGTAAAATGGGAATAATAGTAGCAACTACTTCAAAAGGAGGTTGTGAAAGGCAGGGAAATAATTTGCAGAACTTTATGTAAATGCTAATCATTATTATGAAGAAAACAGGTCTTTGTAGCAAGCTAGGCGGCTCACTGGATAGAGCACCAGGATTGGAGGCAGGAAAACTCCTCTTCATGAGTTCAAATAGGATCTCAGACACTTACTAGCTATATGACCCTGGGCAATTCATTTAAACCTGTCTGCCTCAGTTTCCTCATCTGGAAAATGAGCTGGAGAAGGAAATGGTAAACCGCTCCTGTATTTTTGCCAAAAAGCAGGACATGACTGAAACAAGTGAAGAGCCACCAAAATTACTAACTCTATGGTTCTGTCTAGAGGGGCTGCCCAGGTTATCAGAGCACTGGGCACCCAAGTATTTGATAATTTTAGGATACCCTTGGTCTCACCTATCGGCTCAAGAGAACTCTGCTAACATATTAGTGAATCGATTCAGCAACTTGTGACTTTGATGATTCAGAAACAATCCATCTGCAGACTTCCCAGAAAACACACACACACACACACACACACACACACACACACACACACACACACGACAAATCAATCATTCCCTTTACCCTCCACTCTGCTAAATACAAGACTTCTTAGAAACTTTACATAATCTCAACTAACTGTAATCGACAAACAGAGAGCACCAGCCAACTTTCCAGGCATTCAATCATAGGGGAAAATAATAGGGTCATGATATTTTAAGAAATTCCTGGAACCAAGACATAGGTCAAATCCACTACCACCTCCCAGCCTCTTTCCTTTCGTTTTAAAGAAGAAATTAGTTATTCTCCTAAGGAACAAAATCAGTTATTTTCTTAGACCTTGGGATAGCAGCAGTTCAATCTACTCTTTGTCTGTCCCTGTCCCTCCCTCCAAAAGCCTACACAGACCTCTAGACGACAGGAGTTTAAATCATCTTGGGAGATTTTCTAAGCTAACAATTGGAGATGAATTCAGCTCTCCCAAAAAACAGAACCCTTTCTTGGGGCTGAAAGGGGCAGCTGGATGGTAAGAGAAGGCCCACTGATAGAAAGGAGAATAAAATGTTGATGCAGATATGATTAAACAGCATGAATGAGGTTATAAAAGGCTTATAGACCATACCATATATAGAGTTTAACATCATTCAATCTAATGATTTTAATCTGGAGTCTGTGAGCTTCCTCTGAAAAAAGTGTTGATCAACTATTCCTGAATAATTGATATCCTTTATTATCCAATATATGTTATTTTATGATTTTAATAGCTTTTTATTTACAAGTTATACGTATGGATAATTTTACAGCATTGACAATTGCCAAACCTTTTGTTCCAATTTTTCCCTTCCTTCCCCCCACCCCCTCCCCTAGATGGCAGGATGACAGTAGATGTTAAATACAATATGTTATTTTAAAAATATTATTCCAAGAAAGGATCTCTAGTCCTCATCACGCTGTCCCTGGATGAGGGAAGGAATGTCCATCACACACAAAAAGGTTAAGAACTCCTAGCTTAACCTGTGGGTTAAAAAACAAACTAAAACATCTTGCAAAGTCAGCAAGGAAGCACAGACTCCAGATGTTTTAAAGCTGGATTTGTCATTTGGCTACTCTGTCTACAAATCCATAAAAACAGACTACAGCTATTTCTATCTTTTAGGGTGGGGGACATTTCAGATTTAACTGTTTCATTCCAGAAAATCCAGGTCTGTATAAAATAAAACATTACCATTTCAGACTAAATCACAAAGGTCATAACTTGCTAAAAAAAAAACAAATTAAAGAACATTCAAAGAAAGACAATTTTGCCCTTTTCAAAGGCAGTTTGCTTACTGGGCTACCTGATGACTGACAATCTGTGTACCTTTAGGATTGGTTTTTAACACAGGGATAAAAATCAGAGATGTAGAGAACTTTGGAATGAAGAAACTCTACTAATTAAGACAGTTAGGGGTAGTTAGATAACATAGTGGATAGAGCACGGGCCCTGAAGTCAGGAGGACCCGAGTTCAAATCTGATCTCAGACACTTAATGCTTCCTGGCTGTGTGACCCTAGGCAGGTCACTTAACCCCAAATGCCTCAGGGGGGGGAAAAAAAAAGAGCATTAGTACCTTCTGTGTAATGTGTCATCTGAAGTACTGTCCACAGAATTGAGTTTAAATGACATACCATGCATCTGGTATTCAAAACCAAGTCTTGAGACCTGATCTAGTTGGACATAGACTAGCAGTTTTGAAATGGGCAATGGAATCAATTTTTTTCAAGTACTCAAAAACAGTTCCTGCTCTTCCTAAATAGAAAGATTCTTTTTATACCTTTGCTTGCATTATTTTTTATTTATTTATTTTTACAATACTTTAAAGATTTATTTTTTTTATTAAAGCTTTTTATTTTCAAAACATATGCATGGTTAATTTTTCAATACTGACCCTGGCAAAACTTTGTGTTCCAAACTTCCCCCCCTTCCCTAGCAAGTAATCCAACATATGTTAAACATATCTTTGCTTTCTTAAAAACACCCCTCTCCTCCTTTTTTAAAGGCAAAAAGTAAATTTCAGCTCAGATGAACAGAGCCAAGAAATATATTGTTCATCTTCCACTTTTGTCTCACTTGATAATAATCAGGGGGTTGAAGAAGCTGCCTGTTAATTCACCTTCCGAGGATTTGCTATGATGGGTGAGTTTTGCCATAGATCTTAAAGATCTTAAAGGTATTTTGCTCTACCAAGTCTAGTGTGTTTTTATGAACAATGATATAGAAACACACATACATGTACAAACATATACACTCTACACAAAAAACTACTTTCCCAATCATTCCCAAATCAGATTTCTTCTCCTTCTCCCTTCTGTAACTCTCCTGATACTCTCACTCAGTCTTTCCCCATTGGAGAACACTTTCAGAGTAGGGATTCTGTGTCTCTATTTCCAAAATTTAGCAAAAAGCCAAACAATGTTTAATCTATTCTAGCCTAAAGTAATCTAAAAACACCTGCCTGTTCTCTTTCAGACCTTCATCAAAGATTATTCTTATAAATTTTTTGTAGAAAGGGGACAGTACTGACCAGGCCTATGGGTTGGTTACAATAATTCAATAACTACCTCAACCCCAGAATATTGTACTGCCTCATAAATGAGATTTGTAATTACTGAAAAGTGGATATCATGACTCACTAGGGAAGAACCCCTTCTAGTACACAACAGCTCTGAAGATGGAGTCAGGTGTTTGAATCCTGTCTTTAGCAGGTTTGTGCTCTTCTGGCCTCCTCTGTAAGAGAAGAGAGGCTGGACTACAATTCTGAGGTTTATTCCAGCTCTAAAAGTCTGATTCTAAATGGTTCTAACAATCCTTTCTAAGATTGAGGTTTCTTGAACGCTGGCTCCAAGGACCATAATACTGGAACTAATCTGATTATTTTTCTTGCCTTCCTATATCCTAATGCTAAAAAATTCTCCCTATACTTTCTAGTTTCTCTGATTTGCCCCTTCTTTGCTACTCATTCTCTTGGCTTAAGTCCCAATCCTTTCACACCTAGAGTTATTCAACAGTTTCCTGGCTGGTTTCCCTGTTTCCAGTTTCTCCTCTATTACAGTTCAACCCACATAAGGTTGGCAGACCAAATCCCCACAGCATTTTGCCTGTTCCTCTCTCTTGCCCTCATCTTGCTCCCCTCTGTATTATAATTCTTTGTTGCTCTGTTTTCTTGTAATTAATATGTTCACTGAGAGCTGATCTGTCTCACCTATGTTAGTCACCTCATAGCATAGTTTTTGGGTAGGATGAACAAATATCATTTTAGAACTGTTGTATATGAATCTTGGTTTTGACACTGATGCGCTAATGAGGCCCTAATCTATCTGAAATAATCCAGGAGTACAACATGAAGTTTTTTCTGCTCATTCTAAAATAATCTTTGTGACCATCAAACCTGGCAGGCTCCAGAAATAAGTCTTCTAAGTTTGGGAACCTAATAAATCATCAGTTATTTTTCTACCACAGTAGTGGTTGAGTATTTGATGTAGTGGTGGGTAAGATTCTCCCTGGGCTCTCAATAAACATTTGCTAATTCATCAAATCTTTATCAATTTATTTAAGAGCAATAGGAGAGTGATCACATCTCAGCTCCTAATTTTAGGTTCTTAAACAACTCACCTCTACCCTAGCCACATAATTTCTTACAACTTATTATTTTGCTTCCCTTTGCTTAGAAGCCTTTTCTACCTGGAATGCTATCCTCTCCATTAATCAACTCCTTTCTAAACCCTTCGCAAAATTCACTTCTTCTTAGAACTAAGACTTCCTTGACTATGGTCCAATCAATCCTGATGCCAGTGTTTCAGGGTATTACCAGAGGATTGATGTATAATATGAACTATATTTTCTTGTGTTTTTCCCTTCCATTTAAACCTTCAACTTCACTGGAGCGAGGAATACTCACTGTGGAAAATTCCCCTGCTGAAGTTGACCAGCAACTCACCTATAAATTATAGTCATAGCAAGTCGTCTGGGTCATAGAGTGACTTGTCCATGTTGACAAATCCAGTATGTGTCAGAAGGGAAAGATTTGAACTCAAGTTCTCTATTATATTATATTGCCTCTCTTATAGTGCTTTGTAATCATTTATTTGATTCACATGGATATATCTGGTCTCATCAAAGAGACTTAAACATTTTACATGTTTTTTTTTTTTTTCCTATTCCTTCCAAAGCAATTCCTATTCCCATTCCTTAGTATTGCACACACACAATTAACAAATTAAAAATGAGGAAAACCAAGATACATAGCATATTTTCTTATTTTATGCTTCACTTTATATTAGTAATCAGAGTGTTGAACAAATTATCTGTTATTACCCTTTTCAAGGATTCACGTATGACTGTCACACGTGCACTGTGTAGTGGGAGAGGGCTGTGTTCTATTAAATGCTACTGAATATTTTTGTTCTAACTTTTCTGCTGAGCCACATTTTTTTTTTCAGTTGCTTATATCAAAAAAGAATTTCTCTATCTCGATCTCTAATGGGATTTGATTCCCCAGGTCACACACAAAGTCATCACATCATGTACCATGAGGTCTCATTTAAGGAGCTAATTTTGAATCTGCCTTTGCCCCACTAAGATGAGCAGAACCACCTTTCTAAAAAGCCCGCTTGCGTAACATCCCAGGCAAATAAGATAATATAGATGAGTTGTATATTTACACAAATGTGTGGTTCTCCTGCATAGATTAAATCACAGGCCTGGCCCAAAATATTTCCCTCATTAAAGAGGTAAGTATCTTTCCTAATATGTTATGGAAGGGGAACCAAAAAATATGTCATTTATTTAAGCCAAGAAATCATTTTGTGATAATTCTTCAAAACACAGCAGGAAAAATGCCCCAATATCTTAGTTTTAGTTCAATTAATGAAACCTGGTACTTACCTTCCTCTGTAGGGTTAAACCCACAGATGTCACAAATACAACGAACCCACTTATTCATCTCCTCCTCGCTGTCTGCTACCAAGTAGAAGATGCGATCGATTGTGTTGATATCAAAAATGTAGCTGTTTTCAAACTCCTTTTTGTTAAATGTCAATCCAGCATCTACTTGTTGACATAAGTTTAAGTCAATAATGCGGATGGGCTTTTTGGCGTGATCATTTTTGTAGTATTCCAATACGTCTGGATCTCCCGTTAAACGGCCACTTCGGAGTACAAACCACCTCCTCTTCCATGCCTGTGGAAGAAATTAAGAAAAAAAAAATCCATTTATTATGCAAAAATTAAGAATGATTTTTAAACTAAGACATGAAAAAATAAAATAAAAAATGATACATAGCAAAACAAATATAGTTATCCTTTTCCTATGGAATTATGAAAGACAGTTTCTTGAAAATAAAAACCAAAGTCTTTATATTTGAGATCTATCATTATGATGTGTCATATAGTAGAATGGGGCATACATAAAGTTCATCTGATCTGTCAGTATGTGTTATTCAGACAGGTTTTTTGTTGTTTTTTCAGTTTGTTTTCTTTTTTTCTTTTTTTAGGTTGTATCTGACAGTGACCCTATTTGAGGCTTTCTTGGCAGAAATACTGGACTGTTTCACCATTTACCTCTCTAGCTCACTTGACAGATGAGAAGACTTGTCCAATGTCATATAAAAGTGTCTGAAGCTGAATCTGAACTCAAGAAGAGGAGTTTTATTGATTCTGGGGTCAACGATCACTCTATTTTGTCATCCAGTTACTCCATGTTTTAAACAAATGTCACTAACTTAAGTATTCTCTGTAAGTTATGAGGTATGATGCTCTCTTGGTTCTGCTCATTTTACTGCAATTTGGTACAATTTGAGGAATCTCCTCAGGATTCTCTGAATTCCTCCTACTGTTTTGTTTTTGTTTTTTTAAACAGCACTTTTACACTATTTCATTGCATTCATATCCTATAATTTATTAAGCTATTTCCCAAACAAGGGAAAGCTTCTATTTGATTTCTCTTTTTCTTCTTGGCTACCAACACAAAAAGTGCTACTGGAGACACACCTAATCAGAAGCAATCACAACAAAGGACAGTAGCTATGCTAACTAAAAAGGATTTCTTTTTTTGACCTGAAATCAAATTAAATACATGGTAGTGGTAATCAAGAACATGGAGAAACTCCCTCTTCACTAAAGAAAATTATACCTTTTAGCTTCAACTTCTTTCTTTACCAAATCTTATCCCAAATGTCAATAATATTAGAGGGAAAAACATTTATACTTTCATCTTGTACTCCTTATAATCTCCCAGGGGAAATATTAATTAATAAATTATGAGATGATCTACAGGCTGAACAAGGCTGAAAGAGCAAAAGAAGGTGGCTGAGCAATTTGTAAACTAGATAATCACTCCTGAATTACTGAGAGTTGAAAAACTAAAGTAAAGACTTCTAAGTCAAACTTGAAGGTAGAATTTTAGAATTGGAAAGCATTCCAGAAAACACGCAAGCAGGATTGTAAAATATACATGTACACACACACACACATACACACCCACAGAGAGCAGATCGTAAAGGACCTCCCAAGTTCCTGCCAGGGCTAAAGCCAGGAACCTATGATTCCAACTAGTAAAGTTCAAACTCTTCTCTCATGGAAAGTCCTTTCTGGACTTACCTCCTGGGACAGCCTGCCACATCCAAATGGGAGGGCTTTACCCCCACCAAATACAATGAGGTCTACATCGTCTCTTTTGTTCTGTGCCTGGAAAATCCTTCCTCCATCTATCACTACCTCCTGAATTTTTTAAAGCCCATCACTAAGAACAATTCTTCCATGAAACCTTCCTGGATGCTCACGATGATAATGACCTTCCAGTCTCATATATAGCCCTTTCTAATAGATTTACCATGGACTGCAGTGTCAGTTACAATTATCCATATATATACTGTATCCTATAATTCCAAAACAACAGAAATACTGCATCTCCCTAAGGGACCAACAGTGCTGAGTACCAATAATGACCTACGAGGTGCCCGTTACCCAGAAGGGGGAGAAGTCCAAGAAATGGCGCCTTAGTTACTAATAGACCACATTTATAAAGCATTTATTATGTGCTGGCACTGTACTAAGCACGACACAATTATTATCTCCTTTGGTCCTCACAACAATCCTGGTGGGTAAACACTTATTTCTCCCATTTCACAAATTGCAGGGGTTAAGCGACTATAGGTTACACAGCTACAAAGTATCTGAGGCTGGATTGGAACTTCCTGACTGGATAATGCACCACTTGGCTGCCTGAGGAAGACAAATCTGATACATAAGAAACTGCTTAGAGGATATAGACTAAGACCAAAAATTCTTAGATATACACAGACATGTTAATCTTTTTACTGAAAAAGCTTTTCAAATTCAATCAAGATGTCCTCTAGAAAAACTAGAAACAGGAAGAAAAAACAAATGTAGTCTCAAAGATGGAGCTCTTCTCTACTCCTCATCAAATACATAATCAAATTGTTTAAAAGTATCTAGTCAACAGTCTTTGAGGGTGGACTTCCTAGAACCCCCAGGAACTTCCTAGAAAGTCAAGTTCTGGAGCTTTGTGACCAGCTATTTTGACTTCTTAAAGATCTTTTCCATTTACTTTTTTTTTTTTTTATGCTGAGAGAATTGGGTTGTTTATTGCTCAGGTCACACAGCCAGGAAGTGTTAAATGTCTGAGGGCAGATTTCAACTCAGGTTCTCCTGACTTCAGGACTGGTGCTCTATCCACTAAACCACCTAACTACCCTTTCCATTTACTTCTGAAAAGTTTTAGACAGTTGAGTTTCCCAGAAGTCTAATTTTGAGGGGGGAGATGGGGGTTGCTGCAAAAATTGTTTTTCAAATAAAAATAAATCAATATTCAATTTCTGCACATAATAGAACCTCCTCTCCCTCCATTCAGGCCCAAGGTCCTGGGTTGGAAGCTTAACCCAGCAATCATCACTCTGTGACCATGAACAAGTTAATTAACTATAAAATAGGGGGTGGGCGTGGTGGGGGGAGATAACTGAATTAGCTTCTTTGCAGAATTGGTGTGGAGAATGAACTTTGTAAAGCTTGAAGAGTTACAGAACTATGAGTAGGCTGTCTTTTTAAGAGGCTGCTGGACACTGGTGGTTTCTCAACAAATAAACTGCTCTCTTCTTTGTGGTCACTTCATTGTGTTAATTCCTGCTTTTACAATCCTGGCTCTGCCCCACTGAGGGAGCAATTTTACAACACACCAGAACTCAGCCATGAGCAAAATTAGGTGGATGAAGAAGCAGCTGATATGGCAGACTTAGAATGAGAAGAATTGGCTTTTAATCCCAACTTTGAAGTCTATTATCTGTATGTGACCTTGGCAAGTCATTTCAATTATTCATTCAAATAATAAACACTTATTAAGCTTCTACTTTGTACCAGACACCATACTGAGTACCGGGGATAGAAGCAAAAAAAGTCCCTCTCCTCAGAGAGCTTACACTCTAATATGGAAGACAACATGGAAACAAATCCAAGCAAAGCATATGTAGGGAATATATAAAATGGGGAAGTTGGACCGCATAGCCTCCGAGGCTCCTTCCAGCTCTCCATGTCCTGGATCCTTGGGGATCAAGCTGCTTTTAAGAGCCCAATGTTTACCATTAAGTCAAGGTCCAAATGCCCAAGCCTGAGAGCAGCCAATTCTGTGTTGTCATTTCAAATATTCAGTGGCTGTGCGGTCACAGGCATGCAGGCAGAAGGAATGGAGTCTGTCTTTGGGCTGCAGCAGCATGGCTTCCTGCCCCTTCCCTCTTCCAGTGTCCAACTTTAAAGGGCATTTATTTGAGAATTCGGTGAAATGGAGAAGGACAAAAGGAAAGGGAAAAAATAAAGGGATTGCACACACGTGCAAATGCACACGTGCACACACACACAAATATACACAGAGAGTGAAGGCAGTGATTTCATAGTCTGGTTCGGTGAGGGAACACCACATGCGAGATGAGCTTTCTACACAGGAAATTACAGTTCTAAAATATTGAATTTAGCCAACCAGCACCTGCTACTTTTTTGGGGGTGGGAAGGGGGGTACAGAACGCAAATGAGAATGTTTGTTTCAGTCACATAATGAGTCACTCTCATTGAATCTGGCACCACTGAAACTAGAAAACAAAAGCAATTACATAAACTACACACTTTAATAAGGCAGATACAAAGATTCTCTGGATCCCAGTACAAAGCACAATTTAGCAACCGAATAAAGCTGGATTCCAGACAAGAGAACTGACCTCAGCACCCTATCTAATCACAGTACAAAGGCGTCTCTATGTTTTCAAAGCACAAAATGGGCCCACATAAATCACTCTTTGTTATCTGAAAATATCTGGGATTCTTAAAGCGTGTTCTATTTTTAACCTTGTTGCACTTGTCGCCCCAATGAAAGCCATAGGTTAACCCACCAAGTCTATAGTAGCAGGGTAGAAAATGCCTTTTAAAACCAAAATCCCAGAATAAATTTGGGACAAAACTTTGCATGTAAAAGTCCATTCTAATTGTTCACTTTCATTGGGAAAAGAGACGTGCTTGGGACAAATGGGGACAAAAAGCTGATTTTTCATGTACTCAACTACATTTCTAGTACTTCTTCGCAGGTCAGAAAAAGTGACCTGTGTTGAAATTCCACCTAAAGACATTTACTAATATGTAAACTTGGAGAAGTCATAAAACTTCCCTAGATCTTAATTTCCCAATTATCCTTAGGGGACAGAATTAGATGTATTAGGTGGAAGTTGCAGGGTCAAATAGGCTCAGCATAAGGAAAGTGTACAGTATGAGGAAAAATTTTTTAACTTCTAGAGCTGCCCCCATGTAGGTAATGATTTCCCTGTCACAGGGTATCTCCAAGCAAAAGGCTGGATGACCACCTGTAAGGTACCAGTCTGGCCCCTGAGTTCCTTATTGAGGAGATTCTTTTTTTTAAGATCCTTGTTTCTGAATTTCCCTCAGACTTCCTTAGGATTTTGGCAAATTCCATCAGAGCTTGTACACAGGCCAGAAAGACTTGCTGGGTGGACCTCTTCAAAGAGCTTATCATTTATCTTACAGTGAGGATGCTCGGGGTATCCTAAACAATGGACAGAAAATGAGGCATGAACTCATAAGCTTTGTGGAGACAGCAGCTTGTTATAGAAACCACCATTCAACACAGCCTTCTATTTTGGATGTCCTTTGTGGAGTAACTGATGAAAATTCAGGAATCAGATGTTTTATTTCTTCTCTTTCCTTATGCCTTTAGCAAGCAGATGGCCAAAAGGAAAAGCAAATATTTTCTACAACAGAATTTTGCCTGGATCTCTCTTGCTTCATGTACTAGCCTTGGAAATGTCCTACTTCCTTCCCCCCAGGAGACTGTAAACAACTTCAGGGTAAGAATTGGTTTCTTCCCCCCACTCCCCCAATTTTATGTTCCCAGCAGTAAGTATAGCACATTGCACTATAGGTACTTGATAAATGTTTCAACTGAATTGGAGAGGTAGCTGACTAATAAATAGGATAAGACTATAGTCTAATACAATGTAAGCCTCTTGCAGGCAAGGACCATTTCTTCTTTTTTTTTTTTTTTTTTGGTCTTTATATCCTCAATCCCTCAAATAGAACCTAGCATATTTTGTTGTAGTTAAATTGTTTTCAGTCATGTCCAACTCTCTGTGACCCCATTTGGAGTTTTCTTGGCAGAAATACTTAAGTAGTTTGTCATTTCCTTCTCCAGCTCATTTTACAAATGAGGAAACTGAGGCAGACAGGGTAATACAGGTAGTAAGTGCCTGAGGCCAGATTTGACCTTAAGATGATAATTCTTTCTGACTTCAGACTACTCTATCCACTGGACTACCCAGCTTCTCCATCTGGCATATGATAGGTATTTAATAAGCGCTAGTTGAATTGAATTAAACTGACATTACAAAGGGGAGGCGTACAATTCTGTTTCTTCAAATACATACTTATAGAAAGATGGTGTCCTTTATGATTTGAAAAACATCCATTTTTTTTTTTTTGGTTATTCTGTCTCCCTCTGACCTGGTAGGAGTACTCTTTCCCTTCTTCCTCCTAACTTCACAAATCCTCTCGAATCCTAAGAGTTGAGTGAAAGTATTCCTCTGAACAGCTTTCAGGGAGCACAGTAGCTCAGGACACTGAATTCCCATTCATGGACTTAATGCCTATGTTATTCATTTGAAAATCCTGTATCATCTTAGAATGTCTCTTATTACTATATCTAATTATTGCTGATTTCTTCCCTTTTGCTATTAACTTTTTGTCTGTGTATATATTTTTCCTTTTCCTTTGCTTAACTTCTCTTCCCCTTACCCTCCATGTTATAGAATGAAAGGTCAGCCCTAGGTGATCATGCCGACATCCTCATATGACCAGAAAAAGCCAGGACAAGAAATGTGTAAATTGACACTGCCCTAGATTTGCTAAGAATGCACACTTAAACTCTGTAAGATGAAGGCATTGGATATCACACTCAAAATCCTTCCTCTTCCCCCCAAGAATTCTGGGGCAGTACAATGAAACGGCAAGCACATTGTGTTAGAAGTCTCAGGTCTGCACCTAACATGGTCTGTGGCTGTCGGTGAGACATCTCCCCTCTCTGAAGCTAAGTTTCTTCAATTGCAAAATAATTCAGAGAGATCACTATATTCCCCTCCCTTCATTTTGGCATTCACAATGCTATTTATTCCCCTTATCTGCCCATATTATGGGATTAGGGAGTATTTACAGTTGAAGAAAGTACAAAAATATAAATTTTGGGGGGGGCAGATCTTTAAATTTTTAAATAATGTTTTCTTAGACTACAGCTTGATTTCTTTTAGTCTCAAATCTAAATTTTTTATGGTCATTATTGAGAGAAAAATGGGTATCTTAACTTCACAGAAGGAACCTTAGAGATAACTGTAACTTTAGTAATAGGAAAGAATCACAGAGATCATGTCCCATTTGGTTTTATTAAGGAGGTAGCTGATAGAAAAGGTCAAATGTGAAAGATGATCGAATGTAGAAACAGTAAGATTTGTCGAGTGGCTGGAGGAGACTAAAATAATGGTGATGGCTTCGAAAGAAATAGTAAAATTTGTGAACGAAGTATTAATATTTGGGGAGCAAGAGGGGAAATAATGAGTTCTGTTTGGGATACCTTGTGACTGAATTCAAACATTCAGTTTGAAATGTCAAACAATCAAGGATGTAGGATTGAAGATCAGGGAGAGATAAGTCACATCTATATCTGTGGGAGGTCCTGGAATAGAGATGATCATTAAATCCATAGGAGCTGATGAGGTTACAGAAAGAGGGGGGTAGGCAGAGAGAGAATAGACTGGAGGTCTAGGAAGGAACCTTGAGAAAACACCCACAATTAGTGGACAGAATTGGAAGATGAACCAACAAAAGGGATGGGAAAGAATCAGTCAGGTAGACAAGAGGAGACCAGAGGAGAGTCTCTAGAATGAAGGAGGTTAATGGTATGAAATATAGCAGATGGGTAAAGAGGGAAGAGAACTGAGAAAGGACCAGTGGATTTGGCAATTAGGGGATCACTGGTAACTTAGAATAGTTTCAGTTGAATGATGATATCAGAAGTTGGACTATAGGGTTTAGGAGGGAATGAGAAATGCAGTAGCTGTTAATATAGAAAGGATTTTATGGGCATCTAATAATAGAAAAAATTAAGAGAGGTTCAGGATAACAGTTTGAGGAGATGTTATGACTTAGTGATGGTTCTTTAAAGAGAGGGAAACTCTGAATATAACTAAAGGAAGTAGGAACGGAGAAAAAAATAAGGAGAAATTGAAGATTTAGGATGGGAGGAATGACTGAGGTTAAAATTTGCAGGAGAATCAGGAGCACAGAGTAGTTGATCTTAGCAAGAAGAGGAAGAAAGGGGGAAGATGATCCGGCTTTTGGGAAATGAAGAAAAGGGCAGGAGAGGGAGCCCAGAATTTCAAAATTGAATGGCTTTTTATAAAGTAATAGGCTACGAAAAAACAATTATTAGAAAGTAATAGAAATAGTATGGAACAAAGTAATTATTATAAAGCAATAGGTTCTAAAACAGCAAGCTACTTAAGTGCCGAACATTAAATAACATGTCCTACTACCATTCTATTTGAACTCCATTGAAGAAACGGCAATCTACCTTTGCACAAAACATTAAATAAGACATCCGATTACCATTTCTATTTGAATATCATTGAAAAAACAGCAATCTATATATGTGTAGAACACTAAATAGCATGTCCTATATTGCCATTTCTATGTGAACTTCATTGAACTCCCAAAAAATCTGAACTCCATTGTTTTAAAAAAAATAATGAAAATGAAGCATTATAGATTGCCGAGTTTGAAATCAGAATAACATGGGCTTCCAATCTAATCTCTGGTATTAGCTGTGTGATACTGGGCAAGTAAATCATTTAACCTTTGTGTGCTACAAGCAACTCCAGAGGACTTCTCTACTAAGGCAAAGGCAAGGTGCTATCTAAGTTAGCATGGTGCTTCTTACACAGGGAGTTCTCTATGTAGTCACATATTCATAACAACAACTCACCTTAAATAACACTAGGATAAAGTTACAAAACATTTTCTTCACAAATGCCCAATACCAGAGGAAATAACCTCTACCAGATATGACACTAAATTTTGTTCTTACTTTCTTTAATGAAATTATTAGAGTTAGAATAGAGATGAATATCCTAGAGATAAAGAATACTTGTTTCTATTATAAATGTGGCAATTGATTTTTCCTTAAGCCAAGTAAACTTTTTAGAAATAGATAATTCTTTAAAATATAATCAGAGCTTAATAATATTGTGAATACAAATTAATTATTTTTTCCAATGAAAACATCCAAAAAAATCTCACAGCAATTTGCAAAATTATGTGTTAATAGAAGATATTACTTTTTAGATTTCAGTTCTCAAGTTGCAAAAGCTCAGAAAACTGTTTCACACATAGTAAGAAACTATGGCTGATAGGAACTCTTAGGATATTATTTCACTCAGACATAATCAACTTTAAGGATCAAACTAACTAAATACAGTGTCCATTGGAGAGTTCAAAATTATCTAGTATCTTAGAGTATGTAAAAAGACAAACTAGATTATTCAGTTAGAATAAGCCTAAATGTTAATGTTTGTATTTCAATAGTTAACTGTTACCATTCTGGATTAACCAACAGAGATGGATGGAAAACAAAAAAAAATCAGGGGGACCACAGAAAATTTTTCCTTGATGAAAGCTACTGAGACAGAACCAAAGTTTAATTTGGACTTGATAAGCCTGAAGCATTTCCTGTATTCTGGAGAGCTATTCCTTCAGCCACACTGGACTGGTACTATTGTAATTTGACTAAATGCTATTTTATTCAGAAGAAATTAGAAACAACAGTATAGGGAAATGATGATGAGGTTTTCAAAATGCTTGATTAAACAATAAGCTTAATGATTCCTTTGTTGTAATGCTTGTGGGGCTTTTGCAGAAAGAATTAGAAATTTCATTGGTGGGAGGAATCCCAAGCATGAAAGTTCCCTCCACCAATGTTGACTGGACAACTCATCAGTGATTTGCAATCTTAGAAAACTACTTGGAAACACTCAAGATTCCAGGTGACATGGCCAGTAAGTATCCTAGAGATAAGACAGGTATTGAATCTAGGTCTTCATCCAAAGATCTAAAAATCCAAGTTTTAGCTGATTTACAAAGTCCATTAGCTAATGGGAGGGTTGATAGCTTTAGATAGAAAAGATATGTGAGGGGAGGGGAGGAGAGGCAATAAAGTCTAGCTGAGGTCAAACTGGTCCCTCATCTCTTGTTCAAATGACCCCATCATACCTTTGTTTGAAAAATCAAAGAAATAGAAAAGGGAAGGAAAAGAATATCTTTAAAAGCTTTAAGTATATACTGATAAATTATTCTATTAATGCCCTGATAGCTAAGGAATTAACTATACCTTTTGTCTGAAATATAAAAATATAGGACTTTTTACAGGAGAGGTTGCAACAAGATAGTAATGCCTTTTGTTTTAAGAGTCTTGGGGGGAGAAAAGACAACAAAACAAGGAAAACAAAAAATCTCTTAAACAGAGAGATAGAGAGTTGTCCTTGGGTTCTTCTTTTACAATTCAATAATCATAATAATATATTTCTTTCAAAACCACTTCAGTGAACAAAATAACTCATATTTTGGATTGAAGATCACTCTGCCCTCGGGTAACTTACAGTCTCTTGGATCCACAAGCTGTATTCCTCTACAATTCTATTTATTTCTCTATAATACTATTTTTCCATAATCTTTCCATAATTTTACCAGTAGGAGGGAATAGACAAAAAAAAAAAAAATAGCTGTAGACTCCAAAGTAAGGAAAAACAACAAAAGTATTTGCTTTAACCTCCTTGACTTGTTTTCCAGGAAGCCCCATCTTTTCTCACTAAGCAAAACAAGGAAAGAACAAGCTCAGTGGAAGTTTCCATTCCTCTAGCTCTATCATCATGGGCATCTGTTCCAAACACACACAAGT
The DNA here is from genome assembly GCF_016432865.1 of Antechinus flavipes. Lineage (NCBI taxonomy): Eukaryota > Metazoa > Chordata > Mammalia > Dasyuromorphia > Dasyuridae > Antechinus > Antechinus flavipes. The sequence continues at coordinate 70,163,957 of NC_067403.1, read as the reverse complement.
CTAAAATTTCCTGTTTTTCAACTATTGTCACCATTTTCTAGTCTTGCACTCTAGGTTCTAACTTTAGCTTGGTTATATAAACAAAAGAAAATACTGAGAATAATGCAGAACAATGCTCAGATACGAGGTTACCCCAATCTTCCCCCCCAAAAAACCCACTTGGTATTTCACAGGCCCCAATAAATGTAGTTTCGCACATGCTGTTTGAAATAAAACAAATTAGCCAGCACGGAGGAAAAAAAAATCTTTACACTTTCATGGAAAAAGTCAAACCTAATTCATAAGTCTCATAGTAGTTTGGAGGAAGTGGGTTTAAAATTACCAACGGATGATGTTGGCAACTCATTCTTTGAAAACATTGCTAATTGCGAGTCCTGGAATCAGCACCACATTAAAAAAGAACAAACTCTGTCATAATTAGTACTCTAAGTCTACAGGAACTCTGCTTTGACACGATTTTGCTGGAGTTTTTAACTGGAATTTGGGGCTTAATTGATTAACTCTTTCATTCAACAATCACTTATTAAGCGTTCTATGAGCAAGGCACTTTTCAAACAGGGGAACGAACAGTCTCTGCTTTGGACTTTAAATTCCCTGTCTCAGGATCCTTCAGGGTTTCCCTATTGTATGCAGGGTAATATGCAACTTCTCCAAGAAGTATTTAAAGACCTTCTCAGCCAGGCTCCAACCTATCTTTCCAAACTTCTTTCGCAACTCTGGTTCGAGCCAAACTGGTCTAACTTGTTCCCAGAAAGGAACAGTTCATCTCCTGTATCTTGGCTTTTTTCATAAGCTGTCCCCCACATAAGGAATGTCAATCATCACTTCCACCCTTTCAAACCAAAGCTTTTTTTCTAATTACCCCCTTCCATTTTTCCCCCCCACCACTCCTTCCCATGATGGTGCCATAGTGCACACAGAGAGCCAGACCTGGGGGCAGGAAGACTCGTCTCCCTGAGTTCAAATCTGGCCTCAGACACTTACTGGCTGTGTAACTCTGGCCAAGTCACTTCATCTACTTTGCCTCAGTTTCCCCATCTGTCAAATGAGCCGAAGAAGCAAGGTCAAACCCTCCAGTATCTTTGCCAATGAGGTCACAAAGAGTCAGACATAACTGAAAAAATGACTGAACAACAACAACCCTCTCATTAGGTTGCATATACTTGGACTGGGGGAGAGAGAAAATGAAGAAGGTTCAAGGATGATCTGCAAGCTGTATAACCAGTTTCTGAAGTGGTTATTAAGAGTCTAAATAGTTACCTACCACTGGATCCACATAATGGGTCTTATTCTACACAATGTCTTTAAGAGATTTAACTAAGAGCAGTCAGTCAACCAACAAGCATTTATTAAGTGCTTACTATGTACCAAGCACTCAATATAGAGACAGCCCAAAGGGGCAGCTAGCTGGCATGGTGGACAGAGCATCAGTCCTGGAGTCAGGAGTTCAAATCTGGCCACAGACGATTACTAGGTGTGTGACTCCGGGTGAGCCACGTTACTCCTACTGCTTCTTAAAAGAAAATAAGAGACCAAAATAGTGTCTGCCTTTAAGGATCACCTTTGCTTACTGGGGAGACAAGAAGCAAAGAGTCATGTATGTACAAGGTACTTGAGCTGAGACAACAAAGTACCCAAGGGGGCAGAAGGTAGCAGGAGATCCTTCCAGGTAGGGGAGAAAGGCATCAAAGGCAACTGTTAAATAACTTGAGAAGGGAATAATGTAGCCATTCTCTCTCATGTTCTTTCAGAACAAAGGGAAAATTCTTTAGACTGCACAAAATCCATACTCCTTAGGACTAGACTGACTTGGACAGCTTTTAAGATCCCTTCCAAATCTACATAAAATTCTACATGTCAGTGATTCTAGGTTGGACATCATTAATCTCTGTTCTTCATCAACTCACAACGCATGTATTTTCATAGGCTCAGGAAACCTGTAACATCTGTCTCACTCATCTAAAAATTAATGAGTCAGGAATCAGATGAAATGCTAGGAGTTCTGGTCCATGAAAGCTGGAGTTAACGGGTGATCTTGCCAAGGAGCAAAGGCAAGGAAAAGTGAGTCAGAGGGTTATCACACACAGGGAAAAAGGCAAAATGACTCGACTGGGGAGAGTGCAGGAAACTTAAACTCAGAGGATCTGGGCTGAATCCTAACTGGACTTAGTGAACGAATCTGGATTAGATCAAATTAGATCTATAAAAAGAGGCAAGACCTTCCTGCTCCTAATCCAGGATCATGACCTCTAACAGAGCCAGCTTTCAATCTCTGTTTTAAATAGTATGTGAAAAAAACTTTCCTCCCTTATTTTGTCCTGCAAACACATTTATAAGAAATAAAACCAGGTATAAAAATTGCATTTCACTCCCAGTGTCATTGTGGGGCACCTAGCTGGTATGGTGGAGAGGGGTTTGGGTCTACAGAGCCCAAGTTCACATTTCAAAGTTCAAAGTTCAAGTTGTACAGCCCCGAGTTCAAATCCAACCTCAGACAATTTACCTATATACTCCTGAATAAATCACTTGACTTGTTTGCTTCAATTAGCATATTTATAAAAATCTACTAATCTCATAGGGATCAAATAAGATAATAATAATAACTATAAAGTGCTTATTATAGTATCTGGCACATATAGTAGGTACTATATAAATGTTAGCCATTTTTAGTGTCATATTTGTAAAATGCTTGTATATCTTAAAGCACTGTATAAATGCTAGATATTATAAAAGTTGATTTAAAACAGAATTGACTTTTAAAAGTTCAAATACAGTCTATCAATCAATTTGCACATGATTGTAAAAAATAAAAACACGTCTTCCATGAAGTTATCAAAATTTTATATCAACATTTCTAAATTCCACACATTTAAATTATTCTATACCAGGTTTTCTGAGTGGAAAACCATCACACTCTGGTGTTTTACAAAGGTAATAAATTACTTCCCTTCCTCCCCAACACACATACATTCACATTGACTTATTAAATTTCAAAACAAATCACTCATGGTTTAATATGAATGGAAACACAAAAATATTCAACACCAAAACAAGTGGAAAGAGAGTAAAAAGACACTGAACAAAAGAACATCATTTTTAAGATTCCAAATTTAAATTTATTTGGGATTAGTCAAAACAATGGTTCATGTAATTTTTCTGAAAGTAAACACTTTATCCTTCTAACACTACAAGGACAAAGACTACAAAGTAAAACAAACAAACAGACAGACAAAAAACCCTCTCCTCAACTCTCCTCAAGGCAGCCTTCCAAAATGACAGAAATCATTCATTCTGGATGCATTCAATTTAAAGCAAGCTAAATTTTTAAAAAAAGAAAAAAGGAATCTCATCCAAACCGAATCCTCAATTCTGGGCAAGGCAAACAAACATGCACTCACTCTAAATCATGAAATGAATAGCCTTTTACACATAAAATAAAGCCTCATATATAACTCCTGAGTTAAAATACTGACAGTTTTCAGAAAGTAAGCAACCTCTCCCCTCCCCCACTAGTGGGGTAGGATTAGGAAATCAGTTTCTCTTAAACTTTCTTTTTCAGAAAAAAAATAAATAAATAAATAAATAAAACTTTCTTCCTTATACAACATGCACAGAACAGCTCCAGCATCGAAGAAAAATTGAGGACCATTTACCTTTCTTTGTTATCAACAAATCCAAGTGCAATCCTGCCCATGTCTATGGATATGTCTTGTATGAAAATAATCCAGTCTTTCTTTTTCCTGTTCGCTTTCTATCCCACTTTACACCACCCAATCCTAACCTTTGACCAACAGGAAGTAGACACAATGGACTGAAAATAACATCAATTATAAGAGTAAAGTGTGATTTAATATGAGTAGTAAGTGTAAAGGGAGAGTGCAGGGAGAAGAGAAGATAGTTTCTTGCTTCTGAGAAAAGAAATGGGTGCAGAACGGAGATCTGGGGACTCCCATCCACGATTAAAGGGTGAAGATAAAGAACTGATAAGGTGAATGACTGATCTAGTCAAAACCTCTTTCTTTAAACAGATGAGAAAAACACAACTCAGAGAAATGAATTGACCAAGATGGAGTGAGGGATGAAACTAGGATTCAAATCCTTGTCTCCTGAGCCCAGATTTATATATGCTAAGGTATCAAAGGGTTGCATTAGTTTGTTGGTGAAATTACAAACTCCTCATGAATTACTTTATAACTTGGATGAATCTGGAATTTCAGTGATAGTACTCCCTGCCCCAATCCAGAAAATTCCTCCATGTCCCTTATTGCCACTTCCACAGGTCCTGGGGTTGGGAGTGGGAGTGGGAACGGGGACTTGCCATTAAAATTACTATTAGAACATTATTCGTGGAGTTGTGAACTGACTTAACCATTCTGGAAAGCAATTTGGAATCCAGCAGGATTATTAATAGGTCTATATCCCAAGGAGATTTTGGGAAGGAAAAGGATTTATATGTGCAAAAATGTTTGTAGCAGTCCTTTTTTTTTTGGCTAGAAACTGGAAATTGAGTGGATGCCCATCAGTTGGGGAATGGCTGAATAATTATGGTGTATGAACATTATGGAATATTATTGTTCTGTAAGAAATGATGAGGCGGCTGACTTCAGAAAAGCCTGGAAAGACTTACATGAACTGGTGCTGAGTGAAATGAATAGAACCGAGAAAACATTGTACTGGCAACAAGATTATATAATAATCTTGGCTCTTCTCAACAATGAGGTGATTAAAGACAATTCCAATAGACTTGGGATGGAAAGAGCCATCTGCATCCAGAGACAGACCTATAGACACTGAATGTGGATCATAGTATAGTATTTTTCACCTTTTGTTGTTGTTTGTGTGTTTTTTTTTCTTTCTCATTTTCCCCCTTTGATCTGATTTTTCATAAGCTGCATGATAAAAATGGATATATGTTTAGAAGAACTGCAAATGTTTAATCTTTATTGGATTATTTGCTGTCTATGGGAAATGGGAGGAAAATTTGGAACACAAGATTTGTAAGGGTGGATGTTGAAAACTCTTTGCATGTATTTTGAAAAATAAAAAAATTATGATTATTTAAAAATAAATAAATAAAATTTGTGTTAAAATGAAGCTATGCCATTTAAATTTAAGATAGGAAATGTAATGAATTTTTAAAAATAAATTTTGATTGAACATTTTTGGTGTTAACATTGCCCAAATCTCCTCACTCCTTCTATGCTGTATTTCTCCCCTCCCTCCTCAGATCGATCCATCCCTTAAAACAAAGATTTTTTTGCTGTTTTGCTGATTTTTTTCCCTCCTTTTTCTAAAAAAGAAAAAATCAGCAAAACTGATCAATATAAAATTTATCAATACATTCCATATTCCCCACAATCTTCTTCCCCTTCCTCTGCAAAGAAGTAGGGAGTTGGAGGAGGAGGCATTTTCTAATATATCTTCATCAGGCTCAAGATTATTCCACGGAATTCTACAATATTCCATTGTTTTCAGTTTTCATAGATGATTTTAAAGTGTTCCTTCATTAAAGCCTTATTCTGATTCCCCCTTCTGTAGGCTGGCTTCTTAAAGGCTTTGCACCAAAGTACAAGGACAGAAAGGTCCTACCAAATTGATTTTGTAAGTCTTAATCATAAGGCTGGCAATGGCTTAGCTAAGCTAAATCTACAGAGGTTCATCTTCTTAAGGAGACACCTGAGTGCTGCAGTGGAAAGAGAACATCTGACTTTGATATAGTAAGGCCTCAGTTCAAATTTGTGACTGGGAAAGACCAATCAATCTCTCTGCATTTTAGTTTCCCCATCTATAAACAAGATAATGCTATTACCTACTTCCCAGGATTGTTGTGACATTAAAATGAGATACTATTTGTAAAATATTATATAAATAATTATATAATAAGTAAAGCCACAGGGTAATTATTTTATTCTATCATAACTTATAAAAGATATATTTTAATCTATATTTTAGAAGAAATAAAAATCATGTTTTAAAGCAAAGTATACATTTTAAAAATCTCAAACTCTCAAGCATTGCCCAGACTGCTGCTGAAATTGGAAGGGTTCAAGTTGAGTGCTAGAAGTCAGTATAACTTTAGGAAAGTCATTTGGGACCCCCTCAGGTCTGAAGTGACCTCAGATGTTAAATGAAGATGCCTAAAACACTAAGGTTTCCTCCAGCTCTACTATTCTGGGATTCATTTAGCCAAGGAACTGTCATAGAATCATCTTTAGTTTGAAATCTCAGATGCTAAGTCCAGTCTCTCTTATTATAGATAAGAAAACCAAAGTCCAGGGAATTTAAATTGTTTGCCCAAAGATACCCAGCTGGCAAGTGGCAGGCTGGGATTTGAACCCAGGTTCCCTGCCTCCCACTCCGGCGTTCCTTCCTGCCAGCTGTGGTCAGAGGCTGACAGCAGACAGCATCTGACTCGCCAGCCTGAGAGTTCAGTAAAGTCTGCAAATACTAAAAATAACCATACAAACATGTTTATGGCATTTTAAAAAACAGAATCCACAGTGTCTTCTAAATATAACCCTTGTATACAGTTCAGGGACCGACCTGGGGTTTTCAGGGACGTCAGCAGGAACCACTACTCCCACACTTTACCACAGATGGATTTTCATGTCAAATAGCAGCACAGTATTTTAAACTTATAATTGCTGATATTTAGCCAAAGGGAAGTGGGATAGGGGGCTTGTGGGGCAGGCGATGAGAAGGGGGAGGTTTCTCTTTATCCCCCTTAATTTGGGAGCCTCCAGAAAACACAAAGCCCACCAGTCCCTTGTGGCAGACTCTAACAGATGACACCAGAAAATAACGGAAGGGGGATATCCTGCCTGAAAGTTTCCATTCAGCGGATACACTCCAGAGGGTCCCCTTCCTTGTACACAGAGCGAGCAGACGATGCTTCTGCAATAGATAAACATAAGAAAGGAAGCCAATGTATCCATGTGTTTCTGAGCACAATATTTTCTTTTCCAAAAGGTGGCCTACATATTTAATAATTTTAATTGTGAACGTCTAAGTGTTATCATTTATATTTGGGATCTAACTTTAAAAATAGTTATTATTATTACAGAATATTATACTATAGTGTATATATAGTATAGTATATTATTATGGAATCACTATTGTGGTGAGAAAACTCATACTAACTTCGAGAAGTTTACAAGAGATCCTGGTTATCTGGCATATGCATCGTATGTGTTCCTGTTAAAACAATCTCTAGCACAGTCTAGTCTAGGTTGATTCAAAAAGTCATTTAAGACCCTGAGCCATCGGCAGTTAGACTGACTTTTGTTTTGTCACTGGATTTCCATGACTCTGGAGGAAAGAGTGGGACTGATGACTCTGTGCAACTCTGCCTCACTTAAAATCCAATTCCTGGGCGTTATTTTCTGGTGTCATCTGTGTTAGAGTCTGCCACAAGGAGCTGGTGGGCTTTATGTTTTCTGGAGGCTCTCAAATTAGGGGGGATAAAAGAGAAACCTCCCCCCTTTTATCCCCTGCCCCACAAGCCCCCCATCCCACTTCCCTTCGGTTAAATATCAGCAATTCATGGTCAAAATCCAAGTCAGGGCATCATGCACCATGTCATTGGTGCTCTTTGAGAAAGAAGGATGAACGACGGCAAGAACTATGGTTCATAACTTCAACTTTCCATGAGTCCTGAACAAATACAGAGATAGATCAAAAGATGGACAGAGAGGGAGATGGATGGATGAGATATTTATAATATCTCTATACCACCAGAAGAAAGTAAGCCTTCTGCAGAAAAGGTCTGTTTTTTCATTTTAGTTTTCATATCCAATAGCTTATATATATATATATATATATATATATATATTGCTCGCATTTGGTAAATAAGTGCTTGTTGAACTGAGAATGACACTTAAATGAATCTGGGTCACCAATGTGACTATTCTCCCTCTGTTGGTGAATTGAGGAATCTTTCAATACCTTATCCCATCGAATTATTGTGGTGACCTTTCACAAATCCCCAGAAAAGATCAATTTAACACATCAGTTATCTCATTCTTTCAGTACATGACAGGTCTACCACACTTTCTGGTGATCCATGTTATTTTGTATTTATGGCATGTAGTATTGTTGATTTAAGGTTCAAAGAAACCAGAAAGTTGAGTCTAATCTAATCTCCTCCTTTTACAATTTTGGAAACCCCATTTAGAATTCTGACTCGGGAATAATGCTTCTGCCATTGTACAAAGCTGCTGATCAATTACCTTTGGTAACAGGCTTTGACCAACATATATCCACCATAAGTCTCAAAGTCCTACTTGTGTATTCTTCAATCATGGAGATGACTGACAGTTAAACTCCTGAAGGCTTCTCCTGAAAAATGCAAGCTGGGGAAGACTCCATGATGCTAGAAAGTCTTTTTAGTCTCAGTCTCAATATGCAAGGACCAGTCAATAAAGACCTATCATCAGTAATAGGGTCATCAAGTAAAGCAACTAGATAGCACAACAGATAGCTCCTAGGTTTACAGTTAAGTAGACTCATCTTCCCGAGTTCAAAACTGCCTTCAGATACCTGAAGGTGTAGGGAAAAGTCATTTAATCCTATTTCCCTTAGTTCCTCATCTATAAAATGACCTAGAGAGAGAAAAATAGCAAACTATTCAAATATCTTGTCCAGATAGAATCACAAGACAGGATTGAAATAATTCAACAACAAAAACAAACAAACAAAAAAGACATTGTCTCCTTTTTTAACCTTGGAAATCTATGAAACAGATGGCAATGCCAATAAAGATGAAAAGAATAGAAGAGAGCATTTTATCCTTAATAAAATGGTGGGGGGAATTCCTAGTGTTTTCTAAACAACAAAGAAAAAGTCTATTTTCAAATTCAATTGGAAGTACACAAGTAATGGCTCTTGATCTCAAAGAATTGACATTCTACTAGGAGATACGTGTAAATAAATAAATATATATACGCAAGATAATTTGTGGAAGACAGGAACACAAACAATCAAGAGAATCAGAGAAGGTTTCAGAGGTGGCTCCAAAGCTGAGGTTAAAAGAAGCTAAGGAAAGGCAGAGCCCAGGCAGGAGAATATTCCAAATATAGTGAACATAACTCTTGCAATGGTGTGAGGGTGGGAGATGAAATTAGAGTTGTAGGAGATGTAGAGTTGTAGGGACAGTGAACGGAACAGTTGGCTAGAACAGAAAACGCAGGAGGGGAATTGGTGTGAAATCAGGACTTTTAGGAGCCAGAAAGGTCTTTAAGGACTAAATTGAAGAGTTTGCATTTTACTCTATTGATATTTATTTATATTTGTATTTTATCTCAAAGTGATAAGAAGTTATTGAAGAGTCTTGAAGAGAAAAGAGGTCTGGATTTATTGTATTGTTTAGTTGTTTTTCAATCCTGTCTGATTCTTTTTGACTCCTATTTGGGGTTTTCTTGCCTAAGATCCTAGAATATTTTGCCATTTTACAGATGAGGAAACGGAGACAAAAAGGGTTAAGTGACTTGTCTGGGATCACAGTAAAGAGTCTGAGGTCAGAAAAATGGCTTCCTGTCTTTGTGACTTCAGATACAAGACTCTATCCATTGTGCCACCTAGCTGCCCTGGCTGTGACTTCTTGTACCAAATTGATCTCCACAGTAGACTATATTCAGCAGTGCTAATTCTCATAAATGCAAGGTATTTTCTGATGGTGAATAATTCAAAATATGTCTTATGATAGTAATGCTAGCCTATCACAATGCTCCAGCTTAATTAAATTTATTTCAAAGCTGGTCCCATTATGTCACGTCTGATTTTGGGCAATGTACAAAAATCAAATAAAACAAAAGCTTTAGGTCTTTCTCAAAGCATCCTAACTCTGCTTGCCATTCACCCATCAAACTTCCATATTGAAAGGAAAAGTCCTTGAAATCTGACTAACATGAGGGATTCATTCCAGAATTTTTTTTCCTGGTGCTTTTAATTCAAAGTCTGGCAGGAAACTTGAGGAAATGCTCACAACTTAGGTTCTTTCTGCTTAGCCAATGAAATTCTTTATATTTTAAAGATTGTTTAAAAAAAGAAAAAAGAAAAATGCTTCATCTACTTAGAGAGAAGGGATGTTGATCATCTTAAAGTCCAATATTACTCATTTCAGAGAAAAGGAAAACTGAGTTGAGAGGAGGAAGATAGTTAACTGAGATCACAAAGCATATACTTTGCTAAGGTTCAGACCATACCCCTCTTTGATACCAAATCCAATATTCTTTCTATTATCCCATAGCTTTCTTTAGCCCAAATTATAAGAATTATCTTTACCCTTTTTTTTTTCTTGTTTTTAAATTGACAAAGTTATATTATGTGGAAAACCAGTAACTAACACTGGAAGATTTCATATCTCTTATATTTAATGTATTTTCTTTAGGATGGTGAAAAAGGACTACAAAAGGGTGGGAAGAATAATTATCTAGTGCCAGGAACTGTGCTAAGCACTTTAAAAATGTTATCATTTGAACATCACAATAATTTTCATTTTAACTAAGACAGAGGTGAAATAGGACTTGTTCACTTGACTTTGACTTTGCTCAGAGTCAAACAATTAGGAAGAGTCTGAGATCAAATTTGAACTCATGTCTCCAGGCCCAAAACTCTACCTATGCCATCAGATTATTTAAGTTAATCATCCACAGGCTAAAATATATCATAAAAATTGAAGGGAAAGAATTTGCACCTGATTCTATCCCAATTGGGACTTGAACAATCACCACGAGGCTTGCAAAAATGAAATAATAACAAAGAAATTTTCCAGTGTTTTCTCTCAGTAGAGTGTTCTTGGTGTAGATCAAGAGGTAGGCTATAAGGGATAAATACCTTTGACTTACTCTACATCTATTCTATTCTAAGACCCTTGAAATGTTACAGTGACTCATCATTATCTGTAAACATTTATTGAATATGTGATCAATATTTTGTTTTTGGTCTTTGAATACCCACCACCTAACAGTGTTTTATTCATGGTAGGTAGGCATTTATTTGTTGAACTGAAATGCAATCAATAGTAGTCAGCCCCCATGTTTCCACTGTTTTATGAAAAGGCAAGATGGTGCTGGGGTAAGTATTACATTAAGAAATTTAATGAAGATAAGAACATTAGTGTGAATACTATTAGGTCTTTTAGAGACCATTTCATCCAGTCCTCTCACTTTATAGCTGCATCCAAGAAAGGTGAAATTACTTGCTCTGTGTTGCAAGTCCTGAGAGGTCTGATCAAGGCTCTTTCCATTATACCAATACGACTATTTAAGTTTTATAAAGGCACTTCCAGTTAAAATATAGAGATCAATATTAATTATTCCAAAATTTGTACAGCACAGTAGGGTAAAGCACTGTGAGAATCTCCAACAGTCTGTTCTACAAAAAAGTTCAGAAAGGCTTTCTAATAGGCAGGAAGAAGCAGGAAAGGTACCAGAGTGATCATCAATATTTGCAATATAAGACCTTGGATTTCATTTTCTTTTGTCCTCCAAGTGCCCCCTAGTGGAAGTGTTAATGAGTATGGGACTACCCTGAGCAAAGCTGGGGTGGGGGGTGCCAAAGCCCCAAAGAAATAGAGAAGAGACAGATTCCATTGGCAATTAGGAATCACCACTGACAATTCTGACCCAAAGACAAAACTTGTTCCTTACTCAGTAATACCAACTTAATTTCCAAATGCAGCAATAACTATTTTATCACTGACATTCTAGAGAAACTGATGCTTTGGTATTACATTAAGAGAATAGGCTGATCTCATTACTAGAAAGAAAGATAACAGAATCAAGGGACAGATGGGAAATTGAAACTCTACTTACTGATGACAAACATGGTGAGAAAAAAGATACTATATTCTTTCTCCTTTCCTTTAAAATGCTGATCAACTCATTGACAAATGATAATTCCAGAGGACTGAAGACAAAGACATCTGGCCTAAGAGGTGATGGATTTGAAAATAAGAAGGATATGTATTTTTGGATATGGCTACTGGGGAATGTTATTTTTTAAAAATGTATTGTTAATTTAATCTCAACAAATATGAAGTTTGAGAGGAAAAAACAAAACTGTTAAATTCAGTATTAAATGCCTACTATAAGTCAGACCCTTTATGAGGCTACTGTGGAGATGGACAAAAAATAAAACAATCCTTGCTCAGAAAGGACTTTATATTTCAGAGGGCAAGGAAATAGAAAAGTGGCAAAAGATGCAATCTCCTGTATGAAGAACAGCTAACAACACAGACAGGACTATCTGCACTTTAAAATAGACTGCTACTCTGTCAAAATAACAATTTCCTTCTAATACAAATTTGCAACTGCTAGAGATCAGTAATGACTAATATCTACCCTTTCTTCCTGAACCCAGTTCTTTCCTCCTTTTGACCCATGACACACATAGATAAGAAAGCTAGCCACAATTAAGCATTTAAAGTGTGGCCAGTTAACAGAGGAAAACTACCTTTAAAAAAAAAAAAAAAGAGCTATATTTATTTGACCCCTGGTTTCTAGGCTCAAGTGATCTGGTTGTTTTGTTTCTTAATCTCTGGAGTCATAGTATCCCTTAGTTACTATAAACAAAATTATTTCCAGTAGAACATTCTGGATATTTTCCCAAATCTTACAATTCAATTCCAAAGTACTTACAAGTCTGAAACTTCTGTTAAATCAGTGAGAATTCAAGGAACTAGATGAACAGCCAGTAAGATGATTATATAATCACTTGGTAAATCAATAAACATTTATTCAACACTTATTCTGTGCCATTCTGATATTAAGGCATTTTAGACTGTACCTTTCATTTTGACATGATTTATTAAAAGGGTTTGTTAAACTGTCATTTCTAAAGCTTTTGATATAAGAAATATACACATATAAAGATAGACACACACACACACACTCTGGCTGAGCTGTCCATCCAACTGTCAATTTTGACAACAGAATTTGTCATCCACTTTGTTTTTCTAAAGTAGATAGTTATACACCCCTTTCATACTACTGTCATTTCATTAAGATAGTTGTGGCATTCTGAAGTTTGATGAAACCTGTACAATATCTGTAAGTTGAAGCATCTGAAGAACTATCTTGTTCCATCATCCAAAGGAATTAATAATTCAAAAACTCCACAAGTAGGATGATGGCGGCGGTAGCAGATTTGAATGGAGACTTATTGAATGGAAACCAAAAGCTATCTCAAGTCAAGAACTCGGGTTTTCTACGGTCTGCTAAAATCAAAGAAGTTGAGATGACTAGAAAGGTCACAAAATGAGGAGGCAAGATATAAAAGGTTCATCAGGTAATTATTTGTTGTGTGTACTTATGTGTATTTTTGTGTGTTCCCAACCAACCTTCTTGACTTTAAGCACATCAGCAAGGTCACGGGGCAGAAGACATGCAATCGATATGCAATCTTATTTTTTTATTTGGACTCTGCAAGACATCTTCCAGACACTGGCAAGTTCCTCAGGTCTCTGATGACCTCATGCGGTGTCAACATGCAAGCAGATGGTTAAACAAAGTTATCTCTGCTGCTGAATCGGTCATAGTCTTACATCATTTTAATGTTTGTGGAGGAGACACCTTGTTTGCATATAAAACTTCATTACCATCAGAACTCTGGCATAAAAAGCAGCCTGGAGTCTATGGCTTATGACTACATCTTGTGCATATATGCATTGCGACACAGAGAGAACATTGCTGTGTCAGCATATGGCTCACCACAAGCCCTTTCAAGGAGAAAGCAATATAACTGCTGTAATCATATTTTTAAAAAAGTATTTATTTAAGGGCATCTTTTTGTAAAGATACAACGATGTCCTTTTAGAATAAGGCTTTATATTATTCCCCCTCAGAATCCTAGTCCTTACAATTCAGTGATGACTCTATGTAAGACTTTCTGCATTGCTATTCAGCAGTGAGACTCAGAGAGGGCATGGGAGGCCAGGACTGGGCCACCACCAACGTCAACAGCCAGAGAAATATGTGAGCTTGTCATATGACTGCTGCTTAGTATTATACATTTCTAAATTTCCTACTCGCGGATTTCATGTAAAGACTTTTACAAAACCCAAACTGAGGGACAACAGAGGTCATTATTCCATCAGCATTCTCCTTCCTACAATCCTTTTACCAATAAAGAACTAAGACCCAGAGAGGTGCAGGTATCTAATGTCACATAGGTAGCAAGAAACAAAGCTAGGATTGGAATCTACATCTTTTGATTTCCTATTTAAAGCTTATTCCATAATACCATACTGCCTGCTAATTTTACGGTTTCTAACCTCGTTTCTGATCTCTCAAACTTATTTCCCACCTTTTACACAGCCCAGTCCAATAAAACAAGTGGGAAGGAAGAAATAAATGGGGAAAAAAAGAAATCTATGTAAGTCTATTTTGTATATAGACACTTATGTATATGAAATAACAAAGTTGTAATAATAAATTTGCAGTTTCTTATGCAATCACCTTTTTTTCTCCCCCCTGAAGTAACTGGGGTTAAGTGACTCACATAGCTAGGAAGTATTACATGTCTAAGGTCAGATATGAACTCAGGTACTCCTGACTTCAGGGCTGGTGCACCATCTAGCTGCCCTACACAATCACCTTTTAAAAAATTATACAATGCTATAGAAATGCTTGTTTTATTCTAAAAATTAAAATAAATAATATAAATTTATAATTATAAATAATAAAATTTTAGATTTAGAAATTTAAAATTTTTTAAAATCCTAAATCTAAAAAGGGGTCTTTTTTTTTTTTTAAAAGCTGACACATATAATGCATATAATAGTTCTAGAAGGCAGGGGCTGTGTATATTATTTTTAATACAATGTTTTACATATAACTAGAATATACAGGTTGAATTTTTCAGTCCTATGTAAATAAAAGTAGATTTTACTTACTTTAAGATGTCTACTTTGTTCCATGGTCCGTTATAGATTAAATATATAGAGAATTACAGAGATCAAAAAGACTCTTCATTTAATTAATGAGGAAACTAGAAGGGAGTGAATTGCTCTAAGTGGCAAAACTAATAAACTGCTAATAAACAGGGACGGGATTTTAACTTTAGTCCTTTGGCACTTAATCCACTGTTCTTGCGCCAGCTGAAGTCCAATTTCTTTAAACTTACAGCACTTCAATCATTCTCCATTTATAGTCTTTCTCTAAAAGCTGCATCTTGGGATGAAGGTGACCCTAGTAGAAGTCTATGCCAGCACCACACAAGTACTGGCAGTTCTACTGAGCTAAGAAGGCTTCAAGCAAAGGCCACAGCCTGGCATCTGAGGACCAGCTTGGCTGGAAAAGGATGACTCTGGTCTGGAAGTACTCTCCAACAGTCTACCTAAGGCAGTGGGTTGCCAACAGTATCAATGAAGGCAAGCCCCATGCCAAAGAATCCAGGGATCCTGAAAATGTCTGAAGCTTAATTATTCCTGTAACTGACATCAAAATGAAATTAAAATGGACTCTAAAGGAATGTTTCTGCATCTAGCTAAATAAACATATCATTGGATGAGCTACAAAGAAATAAAACAAAAGGAAGAAGGCAAGCAACTTCTATATTTGATTTATATACAATGTATTTAGAGGACCCCACACCTGGAGGCTACCCAATTATGAAGCCAGTGCTCCTGAGTGAATATTCCCTCTACTTCGGAAGACAGATCAAAAGCCTTCAGTGAATAGCCATGGAGGAAAAAAATGAATCTGCTAGTGATGGCTAATTCTCCCTGAACTTGGCTAGGCTGGATCTCCAAAAAGAGAGAGGACATAGTGTCACTGGGCCCACTTCCAAGTAACATATAGTCATAAGTTCTATCTTTAGAGAGTAAGAAGCTCTTAAAACTTTTAAAGAGTTTCTTACTCCCTAAATATAGGACTTCTGTCAATAATATCTATAACTGATTTGACACAACGCAAAAGCTGAACATTTTTCCTTTTAATTGTTTCTTTGTAACTCATTAAGTAATTTGGACAAATTACTAAAACTTGCTGGGGCTTGTGCTCCCCCGGGCAAAGCCTTTGAGAGCCCAGGGTCAGAGGCAGCAGAAATCCTATTGGCTGTTTGTTAGACGCTAAAAATTCCATCTAAACCAAAATCAATTCCATGATCTGTGTGGGGAATATTGTTTGCATAAGAAGTAAGGTTTATTTTTTTTTTACAAAGTCATCAATGAAATGAGGAGATAATATTCCATAGCATTTAAAATAATAAAAGACAAAAAAAGGAGGAGAGAAAAGAGCACATCTAGAGAACTAGTCTTTCAAAACCAAAATTTTATGATCTTGAGCAGAAAAATTAGTTCAGGGCAGAGAGAAAGGCTTAATTGCACAGGATAAATGCAAAGGAAAACTACCTAGGCCATCTCTGAGTCTAGATGCACTATTGAAGGGGGGAAAAAAAACCATCCTATAAAAATAAGTATAAAAGGAGGAAGACACTGAAGACTTATCAGCATAAAAGTAAGACAAACAAACAAAATAGTGAAGGAAAGGAAATAATACATGAGAAACACAGTGGGTAAAAATAGATGTCCCACCCAATAAATTGTGCTTTCAAGACTAGTTTACAACTAGTTTCTTTCTGAAAGAATCTGCTTCTATAAAAATAAGCATTTGGTGGGCTGGACTCTTATTATTAGGAAAGCAAAACAAGCTTGTTTTTAAAAAGCTTTCCTAGTGCTGGCTTAGAAATTGTTGGGGGAAATAGGGTTTAGACTAATCTTTATTGAATTGAATCAAATTGTTCTTATGTAAAATTCCAAGATTCAGGAATAGAAATTTAATGTAAAAATGAAAACGAAAGTTTCAAGCTTATGAGCAAACAAGTGATAAACAGAGGGCTCAAAGAGCAATGCATCCTTTATATGATTCCCATATTGTCATTTATAACATCATGGATTTAGAATTGTAAGGAGTTTTGGAAATTACCTAATCCAATTACTTTATTATATAAATGAGGAAAGGGAGGGCCAAATATTTTGCCCAAGGTCACATAGGTGATCCGATTCAAATAGGTCTTATAACTTCACACTCACATGCAACCCAAAACTTAAAAAATAAATTACTGAAAAAAATAAAGTAGTCTTCAAAATGTTCAATCATAAAAAAGAGAAAAGCAGAGGGATGAAAACATTTATCTTCAGATTTCCACAAGTAGTTCCTTCTTACTAAAAAAACTAGAAACTACTGAAGATAGAGGATATATATGTGTATACAATGTATGTGTATATATACACACACATACATAACATACATGCATATATATGCATATACATGTTTGTATGTGTGTACACACATATACAGCTACATATATATGTGTATGTATATATATATATATATGAAACATTATAAATATAAATCTGTAAACTAGACAAGACAATCTCTAAAATTGAGCTTTGAATGATCCTATGCTGAAATACTACTAAGGTATGAACACTATATAATATCATGCAGATTGCTGAATTTAAAGTCAAAAGATCTGTGTGTGAATTTTGGTTCTGCCATATTATACGACTGTGGCCTTAGTTTTCCCATCTGTAAAGTGAAGAGAGTGAAGGCAAATGTCCAAAACTTCTTGGGACTACCAAATCCTAGGAGATATATTTTCCCCAAATCCACCAGCGCTGTCTTCAGAACAAAAACAATTTGATTTTCTTCTGTGCAAATATTTTTGGGATCATTTATTGATAATCTCAATGTGGATACTTGGGAGATAATTGTAACATACCATTTCCATAGTTCTCTAGGGTAAAAAATCATGAGCTGGTTTAGGCAATCTCCTGAATAGTTCTATCCCTGTTGGCAAATTTATAAATTTATATTATTCATTTTAATTTTTAGGATAAAATAAGCATTTTTTAATAGCATAGTATAACTTTTTGAAAGATGATTGTACATGAAACTGCAAATCTATTATGACAACTTTGCCATTCCATGTACATATGTATGTATATAAAAAAATCAATGTTCACCCTGGCTTTTGTTCCTTTTTACATATTTGTAGGTGTCTCCATCTTCTACTTAAAGTAAGTCTCCCTGAATGATACCACTAGGGGGAGCATCCAAGAATGGGGATTCCAAGAATGGGTAAAAATCCCCAGTAAAATCATCCATAGGTAACAGCAGTACTTCTCAAAATAAATGAGCCCCAAAACTCTCTGGAGGTGAGCTGAAAAGCATTAATACTGGTCTGGGGCATGCTAGATGGCTCAGTGGTAGGGTACCGGGCCCAGAGTCAAGACCTGAGTTCAAATCTGGCCTCAGACACTTACTAGTTGGATGACCCTGGTCAAGACACTTAAGTTCTGTTTACCTTAAACCACTAAAGAAGGAAATGAATGGTAAACCATTCCAGTACCCTTGCCAATAAAATCACAAGGACAATATGGTCCATGAAGACTTAGAAATGACTGAACAATAAAGGGCATGGAATTTTGTCTTTCCCCACTAAACTGTAAGTAAGCTTTTTGAGGGCAAGGATCGTTTTTCTTTTTCTTATCTGTATTCCCAGTGCTTAGCACAATGTCTAGTACATAGTAGGTGCTTAATAAATGTTTATTAGTTGTCTGAATTAAGCACTTAATAAATGCTCAATAAACATTCAACAAATATAAATTGAATTTTTAAGGGAAAAAGGGAGAGGTCCAGCCCTGAAATTTAATCATTTAGTGAATTACAGTACAGAAATTCTCTTCACCTCTATATACACACATGCAACTATTCTGTAACTTATAGACCTTACAGCAATGTGATCAAATTCAAATTAAAAAAGGAGTGACCAAATCATATAGAAGAATCCCTTCCCATATATTGACTTAGAAAACCACATGTTAATAACATGAACATTACCAGATCATAGTATACAATTATAGCAATATTGTAATGATGAATAACTTGGAAAAACTTGATGACTAATGAAGACAAAGATCCAAGATATTTCCCTTTTTTTTTAATAGCTTTTTATTTACAAGATATATGCATGGGTAATTTTTCAGCATTAACAATTGCAAAATCTTTTGTTCCAACTTTTCCCCACTCCCCACCCCCTCCCCCAGATGGCAGGTTGACCAAGACATGTTAAATATGTTAAAGTATAAGTTAAATACAATATATGTATACATGT
This sequence comes from Antechinus flavipes, assembly GCF_016432865.1. NCBI lineage: Eukaryota > Metazoa > Chordata > Mammalia > Dasyuromorphia > Dasyuridae > Antechinus > Antechinus flavipes. Next base: position 70,144,838 of record NC_067403.1, on the reverse strand, counting down.
CCATACAATTATTTTGCTATACAGATCCAAGATATTTCCAAAGAATTCATGATGAAAAGTTCTATCCACCTCTAGAGAGAGAAAGGATGAACTTTGAGTATAAAATGAATATAATTTTCTCATTTTCTTTTTCTTGTCTTTTTTTTTTCTTTTTTGCAACATGGCTAATATGGGAATTTGTTTTACATGATTTCCCATATATAAGTGTTATCATATTGCTTGTCTTCTCATTGATTGGGGGAAGAGGCTATAGGAGGGAATTTAAATCTTAAAATTTTAAAAGGATGTTAAAAACAATTTTAAAAACCCATATATTTACATTATCTATGTTCTACTGTATTTTGTTTATTTTGTTAAATATTTTCCAAGTGTATTTCAATGAGGTTCAGACCCTATTCAGAAGTTTCTGGATTCCATCTGGCTCTTGACACTTTTGTTTTAGAGGTTGCCTGAAACATTGAAAAGCAAATTGCCCATGGTCACGCAGCCAATATAGGTTGGAGGCAGAATATTAACCTAAAGCCTCCCTGCCTCCAAAATTGGCCCACAATCCACTAAGCTATGTTTCCTGGAATAGTATGATATACCACAGGGATAAATTGGGAAAATTTCAATACAAAACAGGTAATTTAGTTTAGCTTAATATCCCCAAAATGGTACCACTAAAGAATTTTTGATACTTTTTTTGAATTGGACCTAATTTGACTACATAATGCCATATTTTAACATTTTGGAGAAATACACTGTTAATCATTGAAATTGTCTCTATTGAACATCCCTAGTGTTCAATAGTCAACTTAATAACAACTCACAGAAAAGGGAGTAAAAGAAGCTAAAAAAAGTTTCACATTTAGAACTCAATTGAATTTTTGAATGTATATTTAATTTATATTATTGCTCCCCAAAGTTCCTCATCTTTGAAAAAATAACAACAGCGATCAGATTTTAATGCTTTTTATTGTAAATTAATAACTGCAGAATCTTTTTAAATCTTTTTAAAAAAAAACAATATATGAAAATCTGGAAAGCATTCACTGGTTCAGTTTAATTTTAGCCTCTGTTCTATTTTTACTGAAAGAGAAATCATTCTAAAGAAATAGCTGCACTCTTAAAACACTTTGGTTAAAATGTGCCTCCCTCCTTTTATTTGAAAGGACGGACATGATGGGTGATTAGTATTATTTATATACGTGGTCAGACATGATCACTATGCTAATTTCCTTAACTGTTTTCCACTGTCACAAGACAAAGTTTACTGGTGAAGGGATGAATCTGGAAAAAACTATGATCTAAGAAACAAAATACATCAATACAATAATAAAAAAAAAAAACCCTTCCTCAGCACAGCTATGTTTAAAAGCAAATAAACTGATGGTGTTCAGGGTAAGATTTCAGAGAAAAGAAAAATCACCTTCAGTTCTGAGACCTAAGCTGATTGGCAATGATGACTTTGTCTAAAATTGCAAAGGAAACTGAGCCCCAGCAATGAAGCGCGATTATCACACAAAACATATTTTAGGGCACTAGAGCCACCATTATTCTTTACCTCCATCTATTCCACAAGGCAGCGTTTAACCATGGATTCTAGTGACTGACTGCATGTCTTATCTCTTTGAAAGCTCTGGAATGGAACCCTGTCCTCTTTCAATCAGCTAATGAGATGAGGTAATCAAAGTGCGGTTTCACAGTGTAATTTCCATGGCAGCCCATCATTCCTTTGGTCCCCTGACACTCCCAAAGTACCCATCTTGAGCACTGATCCGAACACTCTAATATCCATAAAAGGAACAAACCACCCAAGCACAAAGAAGGGAAGGGACAGTAGCTAATTGATTACATTCCATTTAGGGGGAGAAAAATGTTTCTAGAGCTTCCTCACATTGTCTGTGTGAAGTTTTGCCATATTGCTTTAAGGAAGGAGTGAGGGGGAGGTGGACCTGGAAAGAAGGTTCACAGAAGAATGATAAAGATAATTCTGTACTTAGAGGAAATGTCTACTGATTAGTGTGAAGCAATAAAAAGGTTGAAAGGAACTGACATGATTTAAATTGAAGTTGAAGACAAAATGGTTAAGTGTAAAAACAAAACAAAACCTCACACTAGAACTGTCCAAATTTTTGAACATTTAATTTCTCTTATTGTTTCCCAAAGTTACTTATCTTAAAAAAAAAAAACCAACCTGATCTAAAGGCTTTTTAATTGTCTATGTCATACATAGATATGAATAAAACCATCAGCATAAACTATAAATATTTTGGAGCATAAAGGAACAGAGTGCTCCAGTGAAAAAAGTGAATTTGAAGTCAGAAGATTTAGATTTGCATCCTGTATGCTAACTATAATTAGAAAATGCAAATTTAAAAGAACTCTCATTGATTAATATGATAGAAAAGGAAGATGATAAATGTTAAAGGAGATATGGGAAAAATTGAGTTACTAATGTACTATTAGTAGTGTTGTGAACTGATCCAACCATTATGAAGAACAATTTGGAACTACGCTTGAAGCCTATAAAACTCTGCATCTCTTCTGTTCCAGCAATATCACTACTAGGTCTGTATTCCAAAGAAATAAAAACAAAACAAAACAAAAAAAAGAAGAAGAGGGCCTATTTGTCCAAAATATTTACAGTAGCTTTTTTTTTTTTTTTGGGGGGGGGGGGCGAGGAGACAAAGAATTAGAAACTGGAGGGATGCTTATCAATTGGAGAATGATCGACCAAGTTACAGTATATGATTGTGATGGAAGATAAGAAATGATGAGCAGGATGCTTCCAGAAAAACCTGGGAAGATTTATATGATCTGCTGCAAAGAGAAGTGAATATAACCAGGATAATACTAGGCACAACAACAGTGACACTGTACAGTGTCAGCAATATAACAATCTAAGGCAAATCCAAAGGACTTATGCTGAAAAATGTTACCCAGTTTCAAAGAAATAACTGATAATGTTTGAGTATAGTTTGAACTATACTTTTAAAACTTCCTTTCTCTCTTTTTTAAAATTTTCATTTCCAAAACAGCTAATATAGAAATGTTTTGCATGACTGAATATGTATAATTTATAGCAAATTGCTTGCCTTCTCAAAGAGGGTGGGAGAAGAGGGAAAGTGAGAATCTGGAATTCACAATTAAAAAAAAAAAACATGTTAAAAAATTTTCACATGTGACTGAGAAAAAATTAAATTAAAATTTAAAACCACAAAAGTGTAATCTTAGACCTCCATTCTTCATTGTGAAAGTGAGTTTTGACTAGATGACCTTTAAGGTTCCTTTAGCTCTAAGCAATTTCAGAGCCCCCCCTTCCCCCCCGAAATCTATAAAGGTTAAATTTCACAAATGGTGCCTGTTATCTACTTATCATTATTTTCAATGTCAGAGAAAAATAATTAAATTAGAAGATGGAATAAATAAGAAATTTTGATATTCAAGTTGAGGCAAGCTCCATAAAGAAAAAGACTCTGTGTGTGTTTTTCACCTATTCTAATAAATGTTTATTGGTTTGGATTGGACAATGTAGTTCTGATACAGTAACAATCTCTTCTTGGTCTTACAAATATTTAATAATCAGCTCTTCAGAATATTTTTAATGTAAATACAACACATTTCAAAAGTTTAATCTGCACAATTAACATTTTCCTCATCACTTTCTTAGGTCTAAACAAACCACAAATCAATCTCTGATTTGTAGAATTTGTTAGTTTCCAACAGATACATGTGATAACACTGAAAATTCAACAATCAGGTTGAGCTATGATCTTTAAGGCAATTATCATAAAAACAAAACATACATCTGTCACCCTTCATCAGACACAAGAACTTCTGAACTAGTTCACGCTTTCAAATCTTTGAACAAACTTTCAACATTAACCCCAAGACGGCAAAAAAGCACATCTATACTAGCACATCTATATAATCATGGGAGCTTGTTTTGAAGTAACATTGACCACAAAGGGGTAACACAACTGCTGGTGGCTCTCAACTTGACCAACCCAGGAGATTCTATCTGATAGATCTGTGGTCACTGGGGAAAGTGCAGCCCACAAGTCAGGTACGGATTTGGCTGGTACATGGTAACAACCACAGAAAATGCTTTATTTGTACTCTTGGGAAAGATGTCATAAACATATAAGGAACTGCACTACAACGGCCCTTCCCTAGTAATTCAGAGCCATCTGTTAAAGATAACCGCTGCTATTTTCAGGAATGAGGCCATGGGTAACTTGTAAAAACAAAACAGATGACTGCTGTTGAAGACCACCTCATTACCAAACACATGAAAATGCTCACAATCCAAATGATGTCAGACTTTTTGCCAAGCCTGAATGTTTGTGTTATTTCCATGCAAAAATTCAGGTAAAGAGTTTTACTATGAAATGTATAAAAGAAGTAAAAGAACTTAGAAGGTTCTTTAAAAAAAGAATTATTTTTTACATTTATTTCCTTGATAATTATCAATTTATGTTTGGATAAACTTGTAAAGTTTATAACAGTCACAAAAAGGTTTGAAATGAGTTTACTTCTCTCTTGATTGTTCTTTTGAAAAGGTCTGAGATATTATAACTAATGGGTTTATTTATGTGTTTTGTCTTCTCGCATGTTCCCACACATGTTTTTAGGAAGGAAAATAAAGGGAAATGTTTTCCCTACTTAATTTCCCCTTTCCTTTTTACTTATTTTTGCTAGCTTGGGTTTTTTTTGTTTGTTTGTTTTTGGCTTTGAAATAGCTACTACTCTCCCAGTAGAGATTTCTCTAAACTAACTTCATTTGCCAAATCAGACGTGGGGTTAAATTTTAAAGAGCCATTCATTCCCCTTCTTACCTTTCTCCCTATCTTTTTTCACCATGCCTTGAAGTTTTTCCCTCTGGGTTTGGGGTTGTCATGCTGTCAGAACCCTGCCTGCAATTTCCAATCTTTTAGAGTCATAAACAGTATATTCTAGCAGCCAAGTCCTTCTCCCCACCCCATCTTGCCTCTGCACTACCTTTTAAGAAATTCAAGCTCCAAACTTGAAATTTAAAAAAAATTCCTGGTAGGAAAAGAACGTAACTTTCACTCTTTGCAAAAACACTTCATTCTCCAAGTTGTTTGTTGGCTCTCTCTGAGCAAGATGTTATGAACCCAAAAATTAAAGTATGCAAATATTTATTTATTTATGAAAATAAATACATCAAGTATCAGTAGAAGTTGGCCTTTACATCCACTGAGAAAAAACAAGGTGGAGAACAAATTCGCCCTATTTTGTACCATTAAAAAAAAATCTTTAAAATTAAAAAAAAAAAAATAGCCTGTTGAGGGTTTTTTTTTTAAAACAACATCAGATAAAGGCTTGACTTCTAGAATTTGATAAGGAAATGAAACAATAATTTGTTGTTGTTCAAATCTTGAATTTGATTTGTGTAGAGAACTCCTGATGATCCCTCAGTGTATATTCCTTGTGAATCACCTGAGAGCCCTAAAGAGTTAAATAAATGTTCAACTAGTATGTTGTTGTTGAGACATCAACATCCACTTGAATGGGCTAGATCTTAATCCATCTGATCCTTGAGTAGGACAAGTTAAATCCAAATTTAAACAGGAAGAAATGGAGCATATTGCACTTGGGAAGCTGTGCAGTACTTTTAATGATACCAAATTGGCAATGGCTACAAAAGCCCATATTTTAAAAAAATAATAATCTCCCTATGTAGCTATATATCATGAAATACCATCATTTCAGCAGAGCAAAACTTGTAGAGATCCAACAGGACAGAGAAAGGATGTTTATTGGCGGTAAGTGGGCATACTAGTATGACTTACATGCAAAGTCTCAAAAAAAATTATCACAAAAAAACCACATAAATCTGGAAAGAGAAGTGAGATGGTCATGAAGCAAAAGTAAGAGATGTTCTATGTTATCTGAACTGCCATTTTGCGTTGTTTTCATCACTGTCAGATTGCTTCTTGCTGGCAGAAATGACCCTGGGTTCTTGAAAGCTATGCCGATAAAGTATGAACTCTAAAAATGTTCACATGCTGGAAAGGATTCTATTATTGTTCCTATTACAGACCGGGTCTTCTGGGGACCAGTCGACTTAATTATGGAGAAGCACAAGACCAACAGACTACTCTTATATGGTGATAATTCCTGGGCCATTGCCACCCATGGAGCAAAAAAAAAGAAATGGATCAAATCATATAATGGGGGCAAGGGATGACAGATGGATGAATGGTTGGAAGGCTGGATGGGGGATGGATGAGTTCGCTGGTAACCTTGGAATACTCTAATATCCAAATGAAGGCCTCTAATAGCCCTGGAGATCCTCTACCTAGAATTGACAGAAATATGTGGACAAAAAAAATCACAAAGAACGAGCAATCAGGGATGGGTTAAAAACTAACAGTAGAAAGAAATCCCAGAGTTATCGATGCACTATTATACCAAATAGTGAATTCCCAAAAGAAAAACACACAAACTCATTCCTTATGGCAGTCAACAACAAAAGCAGTCTTTTGGGTGAAAGTTTGCTTCTGTTTTTAATGTTCCCATCATGCTGCCTTTAAAGTCAAGATCCATTGAATCCATTGAATGTCAGTTCTAAAGCAACACAATAGTATTGAAACAGTACAGAAAATTAGTTCAAAATTAACTTGTTCTAGTGGTTTCAAACAATATGTTTACTATGAAACAAATCCATGCAATAATTACACAATATTGGGGGGGTTCCTTTCAGTACCACAGGTCAGCACACACACACAAACACTGGCACATACTCACATTTTTAAAAAAAAATAAAAACAATCTAGTTTATGAGAAGGAAAAAAAAAGTTTTTGTCTTTTGATTTCCCCTATTTTTTAAGACATCTTTTTACCTTGTTGGAGCCATTTTTGGCAATAGATGGTAATTCAGTGTTGAGAACACCAGAGAGATTAGAAGTGCCGATAGAGAACAACAAATAGAATTTTTTTATTAGGCCAATATTAGAAATATTTTTAATATAGAATTTTTAGATAGAAATATGTTTGTAAAATAGAAAATTTTTTATAGAAAATTTTAATTTATAGAAAAAGTTTAAATTGCAAAGTAAATCTTTTAAAAACAATAAGAAATGTTTGGGAAATGGCTGAACAAGTTGGAAACTATGATTCTGATCAAAGATTACTATGCCAAAGAGAATGATACCTCTTAAGAAATTCAGAAAAAGAGGGAAAGACTTGTAAAAAGTGATGAAGAATGCAAAAAAAAAGGACTAAAGGAAGGACATGCACAATGACCCCAGAAATGGAAAGCTACAAATATGAAAACAGAGGAGCAGCAAGAAAAAATCTCAGCCTGGAGAATATTCTTCTCCAGGAAGAAATATGGTAGACTTCAGAGGAAGGAGACTACAGTAGATGTGTTCATTGGGGTTGGTTGCCTTTGCTTAAATATTTTTTGGAAGTTATATGGTAAGATTCAGTGGGAGAGGCCTTATAAAGAGGGAATGATAATGGTGTGGCACACAAACAGTGATATGCTTAAGTTTGAGGGCCCCTCAGCTTTAAGGAATTATAAAACTCACAAATCCTACGAAGAAATGGGTAGCTATCTTTCCTTTCCAAGAGTAAAAGTCCTTGACTCCTAGGGCCTCCTATCTTACTACCAGTGTGACCATTGGCAAATTATTTAATCTCCCTGGACCTCGGTTCTGCCATCTTTAAAATGAGGGGGTACAATCAGAGAGACTATAAATAAGGTTCCTTTCTAGCTCTAAATCTGATACTAAGATCCTTGGGGCAGCTAAGTGATGCAGTGGATGGAGTGCTGGGATTGTAATCAGGAAGATAGGAATTCAAAGTCGGTCTCAGATACTTAATAGCTATGTGATCCTGGGCAAATCACTTAATCCCAGTGGCCTCCCCCCAAAAAATAGCTGGCAGCAGTTGCAGAAGCTGGAATCAGTAAAACTGGGTGAATTAATAACTGTGACACAATGTGAAAAATCCCTTTCTGCCTCAGTTTCCTCATTTATAAAACAGGGATGATAACAGTATCTCTCTCCTAAGTTAAGATGCTTAACATGTTAACAAGTTAATGTGGTTGTGGTGAGGAACAAATGAGATAGGTGAAAAGTATTTTATAATCCTTAAAAGTGCTATACAAATGTTAGCTAGCTGACAAATGTAGCTTGCTGGACTTAGAACTCAAGCCTAATACAGTTGCTGGCTCTACCGAGTCTATCTAGAATACAGTTTTCCTACTCTGTCTTTATTAGAATGTGAGACACATTTCAAATTGATGTGAACAGAAAAATAAACAGGGCACAAAATGAAACTGGGCTAGCCATCTGCTCTTCAAAACCACAGCCAGATTTACAGGGTTTTAATTAACAGACGATGAGTGAACACTACATGTCCTTTGCCAGAATAGAACAATTATTTTACTATGCAGATCTGATCCAGTTTTTGTTTCCATGGTTGGTAATAAAGAGATTTTTTTAAAAGGGTAGGGGGAGGTCAATGCTCGTTAGAGCAAACCATTTAAGCTAAAACAAAAAGGTGAAAGCTCATGTTACCTTTGATACTTGCCTATGGCAAGATCAATCTGTGGGAATCATGCTCAGCTGTGAAGGCAAATAATAAATGATAAAAAAGAATGGGTCTTTACCAGAGACTGCCAATAAAGTTGCAATCTGTAGTAGCATCATTAGGAAAAATTTCCAACCCATGGTTCTACCGAATGGAAGGATACTGACCCACAATCCAAGATCTTACTCACAGTGGGCTCAATTCACATGTTTCGTTTCAGGCTTCTTTGTAAAAGGGCTTGATGACGTCTTGGTTCATTCTTGCTCCTTTCAAGAATTTTGCCAAGATGCCCATATCTTTAGTCATGAAAGGGCTGCTTTGGTTCTCAAGGAACCAAGTTTAAAAAAAAAAAAAAAAAAAGGCATCATCTTTCACTGAAACTGAGATACCAATCAGTCCGGGTTGTTTTTTTTCAAGTGTACATCTTACATAAAATTTCTTTCCAATTCCTTGGGCTCTATTTTCTTGAATTTCTAACTCAGTAGTTAGGAAAAACTAGTAGGAAAAACTAAGAACTAGGGGATGCATTCTGGATGCACTAAAAAAGTGACTTGCACATAGTAGGCACTCAATATATATTTGTTGTTTGCATTTCTACAGCAATGATATTGAGTTTAGAATGTAAAAAGCCTATCCATCCCTTAGTTGTAACTCAATTATGCTTTCCCTGTAAATAATGAAATATTAATCTGTGTGTTTCTTTTTTTAATTGAGTGTGGAATAGAAATTTTATCTAGGTAAGGACTATCTCATCATGGAAGCAATCTCCCTCAGGAGAGACAGAGAATTTACCTTTTCCTTAGAGTTACCAAGAGGAGGTTGGGGAAGGAACTGAGAGACCAAGTGACTTAGCATGAAGGATATGAACAACTATTAGGCCAGCTAGGCAGCCTTTTGACTCAAATTAGTAAGCATTTATCAGGAGCTTAATGTTTAATGGGCACAGAGTATATGAGAAAACTGAACAAAAAACCCCAATGACAACAAAAAAAACAAACCTCTGTCTTTAGGAAATGTTATATATGATCTGGAGGAGTCTTGAGAAGAGAGATCCACAATATGTACTCAAATAAGTGAATGTAGTATATATCTATGATATGTGTGTATGTATATGTATATACATGTACAAAAATATATACACATCCACACACACACACATTAAAGCAGTTTTCAGGGCTTGGTATGACTAATAACTTGAAGCAAGCTAACAATTGGAAGAATCAGGAAAAGACAGCATATGAGTTGAGCCTTAAAGCTAAGTTGTTCTGGACTCTAAGAAGCGGAGGTAGAAGGACAAATGCTTTCTAGATGGAAGGAACATTTTTGTCTTTTTCAGGGAATAAGGAGGAGGCAAGTTTTGCTAACACAAAGAGTAAATTAAGGAGAGTTAAATAAAATCAGATCTGGTTAGGGCCAGACTGTGAAGAGCTTTAAACACAAAATAGAAGAGTTTGGCCAAGCACCATATTGAACAAGGGTATAGCATGGTCAAACTTTTCTTGTACTTTACAAATACCAATTGGATGGCAATAGAAGATAGATCGCAAAGGGGGAAGACTTATAGGAGAAACCCTGTTGTTTGTAGTCCAGCTGAAAGATGATAACACTGAACTAGGGTGTTAACTGGCAATGAAGAGAAGTGGACAAAAATAAGAGGTACTGTCAAGGTAAAGTGGATGGATCTTGGTAACTGATTAGATATGGAGAGTGGGGAAGAGAAAAGAATTTAGGATGGATCCAAGGTTCTGGAACTAGGTGAACCAAAGGATAGTAGTACCTTCAACAGAAAAGAGACTAAGTTTAGAGGGATGGTCCGTTTATGAGAAGGGATATAAAAAATTCTATTTGGGACATGTGGAATTTGAGATGTCTTTGCAACATTCAGATGGAGGTGAACAACAAATGACAGATTTATAAGTTTCCTATAGTTCTGGTGGAATAAGAATAACTTATTCTTTTTTTTTTTTTAATTTAATTTTATTTAATAATAACTTTGTATTGACAGAATCCATGCCAGGATAATTTTTACACAGCATTATCCCTTGCAATCACTTATGTTTCGTTTTTTTTCCCCTCCCTCCCTCCTCCCCCCCCCCAAGATGGCAAGCAGTCCTATATATGTTAAATATGTTGCAGTATATCCTAGATACAATACATATTTGCAGAACCGAACAGTTCTCCCGCTGCACAGGGAGAATTGGATTCAGAAGGTAAAAATAACTCGGGAAGAAAATCAAAAATCAAATAGTTCACATTCATTTCCCAGTAGAATAACTTATTCTTAATAATTCCTAATAGTCTGAACTTGCTGTTCAGAATATGGCATTACTTCAATGGATAAATTATGTCAATATGGATCCATGGAGGTATGGAAAAAATCTCTTTGTGCATAATTCTTATCTAAGTCGTCTCATATAGCATCCACAAAAGACCCATGCTATGGAGGCTTCCTTCTGTTAACATTCTGGGGGCATTTATGTACCATCCAGACAGAGCATTAGTTATCCCTTACTCTTAAGTCTACTTCCTTTTCAAGGGAGAACTTAAAGTAAGTTAGGAATATGGAATGTTAAGTGTTGTGTTGTTACAGGGAACTCCTAGGTATAAAAGCTCAGTCCATAGTGGAAGTCAGAAGCCTTGTGTCAATTTGGTCTTAGAGGATTATCTACAGGCCTGAAAGATTAAAATGACTTTTTTCTGAGTTCACAAAGTACATTGGTTTTTCTGATTTTCAGGCAGACTTTCTATCCATTATAGCCTCACAAGGATAGGCACAACTGAAATTATCATAATAATGAATGACAAAAAGTAGTTAAATCCCAAATTCAACTGTATATACAGCTACATATACTTTGCTGACACTTTGCACTTCATTTAGCCACCATCATTTTCTCCCTTAATAACTCTTGTTCTCATCTCATTTGCTTATTTTCTCTCTTTCCCTTCTTCTCTTCCTCCTTCCCTCCTTCTCTCTTCTCTGTCTCTCTCCCTCGATCTCCAACTTCCTCCCCCCCTCGTTTTCTATATGTCTCTCTGTGTGTATGCAGATATGTTTGTATTTCTTTACATTCATTCATTCACTCATTTCTCAAATGCCTGTCTGGTATACTAGTGTAGTATAGAACTCAGAAAACCTGGAATGTAATGTTGGCTCATTTACTTACTAGTCCAGTGATGCTGAGAAATTAAATTCTCCTCTTATAATTGACAGAGTGAGGAGATGGCACTAGATGACCACTAAGATTCTTTCCAAATCTAAACTTAGTATACAATAAAAGTAAAGTCCTAACTGCACTTTTTTTTAAAAGCTTCCAATCAACTGGCTCATTACCCCTCTATTTTTTTTAAACACATGCTACTTGGAGCCAACAGCAGCTGTACATTTTCAAATTTGGTTTAATCCAGGGTGCTAATGAGTCCAAGTTTGCAATTCTGATATCATAAACAGGATTTTTATCCCCTTAAAGTCATAATAATACATTTCCTTAACTAAAATTTATCAAAACTAAAGTTTAGTAAAGTAAATTAAAATTTCTTTAATTGAAGTTTACTAAAGTAAACTAAAATTTCCTTACTAGAGTTTACAAAATTCTGTCTTCACAACAACCCTATGATAGAGAAATCAATTATTCCCATTTTAGAGTTAAATAAACTAAGGGTTCAAAGGACCTACCTCAAATCACATCCCTAACAAGGGCGGAAGTCAGGATTTAAATTCAAATTCCTTAACGTTGCCTTCTCAGGATGCCAGCCAATTGGCAAACGCACAATGCTGGCCACAAGGGGAAGTGGGGAAGTGTGGGAGAATGGCCATACTGAAATCCATCATCAGAAGGGAGGAGGAAAGGCCCAAAGCTGAAGCAGGAGACCACAGCATCTTAACACTGAAAAGGAACTGAGAAGGCATTTAATTCCATCTATTCCTGAACCTACACAACATCACCAACATCATCTAAGTTTCCCTTCAATCAGAAGAAAATACTCATTCCTGAAGAGCCCATCTCATTTTAGAAGAGCTCAAATTCACAGGAAGTTTGCTTTGCTTTGCTTTCCCTTTCATAGCAAGTCTGTAATTGTCTCTTTACAACTTCTACTCATTGCTCCTTATTCTGCCCCCCAATGACCCAAAAGAACATGTCTAATCTCTAGCTACCTTGCCAAAGGTCAAACATTTAGCAGCATCAGTGAACCAGGTGCTACAAGAATTAAAAAGATTCATTCCACATTTAACAAATCTAGGAGTGACTATTAGAGTTACAACCCCTTTTGTCATCTGCCTGGTTGATACAAGTAGCCATGTGCCCCAAGGAGGGCATACACTCTGCCAAAAAAATCATTACAGTACTTTATTAGGTGCTTCAGAACTGGAAATGGGTGAAGAAAAGGAGGGGCTACTCTGTGATTAATGGAATATTATTATTATAAGGCTGCAATCAGTGACAAATACTTACAACTCTGAGAAACATAGGAAGAATTACACTAAACAGAACAAAGTGGGAAGATCCAACTAATGACGTTGACAACAATATAATGAAAAACAATACTTAAAGGCTTCACAACTCCGATCAATACAGTGGTACTAGTACTGACTTCAGTGCCCCAATGATGAAGCAAGTTTCTTGTCTGTTGGCAGGTATGAGATATGGACTTTATCGGTAGGCAACATACATTTACAGACATGACCAATGACCTCAATTTTGTTCTGTTTGATTACAAGGAAGGGGAAGTCTATTTGAGGGAAGGTATGTGATCTTTGTAAAGGGAAGAAAGGAAGGAAGGAAGGAAGGAAAGAAGGAAGGAAAGGAGGGAAAGAAGGAGGGAGAGAGGAAAGGAGGGAAGGAGGGAGGGAGGAAGGAAAACAGCAATGAAACTTTTTTTAAAAGAAAGAAAAGGACATCTAATTAAAGTCTTTTGTGCCAAAATAGCACATTAGAAAGGAAGAATGTTTGAAGGCAAATTGAATAAAGGAAGAATTCAAAAGGAAAAAAGAAAAAATATCTTTATAAAAAAACAACAAAGTTTTCGCATTAGTAACTATTCCCAGGGACTAAGTTTCAAGACCTTATACATACCATTTACGTTTCTATGTTCAAAATTATTAGTTCCAGAATAACAATTCTAAAAGAAAGCTAGAACTGCTTGTTGATTGGTTAATTAATATTCCAAAATACTTTATTGCCTAATTGTTACTCTTTTAGTCATTTTTAAAAGAAGTATCAATATTCTGCTGTTCTAAGTTTTGCTGTATAATTGGGACTACTTATGTAGATTAGATGAAACTCTTCTAGAGAGAAATGGTCCTCATAAAATCCCTCATGTGAAAACTCAATTACAGCCAAGTAAACAGTGAAGCAGGCTCATGCAAAATAGATAGATCCTAAATACATCCATAAAATGGAAGCGCTGTAGTAGACATACTCTAAGGTTCTTTTTAGTTCTAAATCCAGCTCTTATGATGTCTTTGAAAGGCTACATGACAACCCCAGAATAAAATAAAACTCATGATTTCATGTGGGAGTTTAGCCACTACAGAACCTAAATCTAAGTTAATCTAAATAATCCCTGACTTTCTTTCCCTACCTTCCCATGCAAGGCCATTGGGTAATCTAAAGTTAGATTAAGAAATATGGATCCCATGACTTCCAGCAGACAAGTACCTCCCCTTCTTCTCTCTACACAAGGACACCATCTATGTCCATCCAGACACAAGGGCATACTTCATTGGGTACACAGAAAACCTTCACTCCATTTGCCTTATATCCATTTGGTTGTCCTTGGTAGCATATTGTTTTTTGAGACTTACATAGTCCCTGGTACTGGAAGCTTTTAGAAGAGGGCCCAATCCACCTATCACATCACTGCGCTGTTGCCTAGGGGTAAAATTAAAAGGATACAGAGTAGCAATGGCTACATCAAGAACCCCACAATAGTTGAATTTTAATTCCATTAGAATTATAATCCAAATAAATTTAGTTCTACTTCTAAACCATAGGGAAGGTAATATATGAATTAGTTTGAGTTTTTCCTTTGGGAAACTGATATCTTCTGTGACTTTAAGTCACAATAATAGACTAGGGGAATGGTGTCTTACAAATAGTTTGGATAATCACTACAGTTAAGATTTTTATTACATCATGGTAAATTAATAATAATATTTAAAAATCTATAACTTATATTACATCAAATGAGTGATACTAATGTTCGCTGCTAAGGTAAGTCAAAATGTGGATCATGAACAGTTATTTAACATGATTATATATAACCAAGAACCTCGAGTGGGAAATTTTGCAAATGGGACAAATTTCACAAACTATATTAATGGGAAAATGGCTGTCAATTGGAGGACAAGAAGCTAGGTCATCAGTTAGGGAAAACAAAAAAGAATTTGTAGCTTCTATTTTAATTAATTATTCTTGCTAATTAAAGGCTCAGTTCTGTTGTTTCTATATTGCTTAAGGAGTGCAAAGATGCTATTAGTACCTTTTGTAACTGGCACTCTCAGTTAAAAGTCCTCACTGTTCCATTCTCATTACAGCTCTATTATCAAAGATCTTTATGACATTAGTTAGAAAGCTTTCTTTATAAGCTTTTCCCACAATTTAAGAAGAGAGCTACTTAAAATATAATGATTTAATATCTAAATCACATTTGATGATTTCAGCAATTTAAGCATTAAAAGACAACTATCAACTCACAATTACCTGAAAGTTATTTCCAACACTTACTGCAAATGAAAATAGGTCTTTGGAAACTAGGTCGAAGAAAGGCATAAAAGGGGTAAATGTGCACCTCTGACTATTCCAAAGCCAAACATAGGTGACGTCTGGCCTTTCTATTTTTGTTTTGGCTGTAACACTTGTCATTCTGAAATGGCATGGAAAAATTTGTGCTACATTATTAACGTACAAAAAATTGTCTAAAAATCCTTATAAGAACATCCAATAGAAAACAATAAGTTAGCAAAAATAAAAAAAATAAAATAAAATAAAACAGAGAGCGAGAGCGAGAGCGAGAGCGAGAGAGAGAGAGAGAGAGAGAGAGAGAGAAGAGAGAGAAACTAGCCAAAATAAGGTCATGTTCTATTCCCCATTGGGAGGAACTCAATCCCTCTGAAATTACAACAATTAGGGAAATACAAAAGGAATCACATTCAAAGCAGGAATGCATTTCTACTTATCCCAGTAACAATGATTTGAAACCATATGTTTCTTTTCAGAT
This sequence comes from Antechinus flavipes, assembly GCF_016432865.1. Classification (NCBI taxonomy): domain Eukaryota; kingdom Metazoa; phylum Chordata; class Mammalia; order Dasyuromorphia; family Dasyuridae; genus Antechinus; species Antechinus flavipes. The sequence continues at coordinate 70,129,070 of NC_067403.1, read as the reverse complement.
ATTACAAGGGAAAGGGAAAAAAATATATTAATTGATCAAATTAGCAACTTGTTATATTCTTCATTATATGTTAATAATCCAAGGATTCATTTAAGCATTACTTCTCTTATTTAAAAAGATAACAGACCAAAAATCTGAAAACTAGTTCTTTCATTTCTCTTAAAGAGAAAATGCTAAAATAACTCAAAATATATATATAAACATTTTCCTTTTCTGGTAGGCAGGAAGTTTCAGGAAAACTGATTGATACCCTCCTGTTCTCATTATCAAAGCTAGCTATCCTCCTTGTTTAAAATCCTCCTTCCATCTCCAGTTATTAATCCAGATAAGCCCAAAGCTAGAACATGAATCCCCTCTGGTCCCCACCTCTCTCTTACAGAATCCCTGACTCCCTTCAGTGGCTCTGGTACCACTGTCTATACTAGTGGTATACTAGTATACCACTTCCTACTCCCAAGTGTTTTTCTCTCTTTACTTCAATTGGTACAATCTAGGTGCACAGGCACCTAGAATATTTTCTTCTCATCTCTTCCATCCATGGGGAAATGAAGTTCTTTGGAGGCAGAAGCTTTTTCTTTTCCCTCCTTGTCCCTGAATTCCCTTAGCTAGCACTGCATTTGCCACATAATAGACTTTTAATAAAGATTGGTGGAATTGGACAGAAAATTAAATTTCCCAAGTCAACTCCAGTTGCATTCAATCTTATAAGCACCAAGGAAAGGGACCACTCTTCTTCCCTACTGTTCCTCCCCCCAAAAACACAATAAATAATCATCAACTTCAAGGAGTTTATATTCTACTAGAGAAATAACAAAGATAAATTCTTTGTGGGGTTATGCAATATGTAATATTTTAACTAATATTTTCACTAAGGAACTATTTTAGTCACAATAAAATTGTGACAACAAAACTGAAGACTCTAAGAAAAGGGAAATATATATATGTAGAATTCTTAAGAAATGAGACTGTTAAGAAATTCTAACCTTAAATCAATACCAATTTAACTGAATTGAAAAAAAAAAAATTGTCATCAGTACCACCAATTTATTTAATAAAAAAGGTTCATTCCTTCCTTGGCAAAAATATCCATTTGCCAAATCAGAGAGAAATCATGTATTTTCTGTGTACCTACTAAGTGTCAGGCACTGTGTTAGATATTGGGGATATGAATGTAAACTCTATTTTAAAGAAGTGTACAAAGTGAAGGTAGGGAAAATATTATTAGCAAGAGGCAGCAAGAAGTGAAAATACAAGCTTCATTTAGGCTACATAAAATGACAGCAACCTCAAACTCAAATGACTGAATGGATGGTGAGCTCTTCCATTTAGTGGTCCCCTGTCTCTCCTAGAATACTCTTTTAGGAAAGCTATTCTTCACTTTACTCCCACCTCTCTAACCATTTATCTGCCTGGCAAATCTAGTGCATATTTTTCCTTTCCCCACCTCCTACTCCCAGTTAAAGTTCTAAATTCAGAAACTGATCAAATCTACTCTGTCTTACCTACAAGTCACATTTTGTTAGTTAGGTGTTTTCCAGTCATGTCCGACTCTTCATGACCCCTCTTTGGGAATTTCCTCAGCAAAGATACTGGAGTGATTTGCCATTTCCTTCTCCAGCTCATTTTGCAGATGAGGAAACTAAGACAAACAGTTAAGCGACTTCATCAGAGTCACAGAGTTAATAATAAGCATCTGAGACTGAATTTGAACTCAGGTTTTCCTGACTCTAAGCTCAATGATCGATCTATTGTGCCATCTAGCTGCTCACTTCAACTGTTTTACTTACTATAATAACAGAAAATGGAGCAGATTGGAGATTTTAATCCAAACTTCTAAAAGAGCTTGACAATATTCTCAAAGTTGGAGGGTGGGGGGAACTTCACAAATATGGAATATATGATCATGCACTTAAGACCTAGAAGAAGACTTCAGGAGTCCAATCCCCCCCCCCTTTTTTTTAAATAGATGAAAAAATAGAATACCAGAGGTTGAGTTTTCCAAGGAAACAAAAGAAGTATGTGGCAGACCTTCTACCATGATTAGCAACCTAAAATAATTCTGAAGAACCAAAAAAGCCCAGAATCACAGCATTTTAGAGTTGGAAAGAACCTCTTAGGACTTTAGTCCCAAACCATACCCAATGCAGAAATCTTTAATGTCCCCGAAAAAACACTTATCAAGTGTCTCCTTGAAGACCTCCAACAAGCAGGAACCTGTCATCTCAGTAAATATTTTTTGCCTAACTCTTGTGGTTAAGAAAATTTTCCTTTAATTTAACTGAAATTTGCCACTAGGTAGGATCTACTTACTGGTCCTAATTCTAACCTTTAGGGCTTAACAGAGGAAGCCAAATCTCTTTATCCTGTGCTAACTCCTAAAAATACCTAAACAAAATAATGGATGAGAGTTGGGGGATGAGGAGGGCTCAAATATTGTCATCTCTGGTTAATTATTCTCAAAAATGATTTGACTCCCTCTCTCTCCTCCTCCTCTGGAAATCCTAGAACTTGTCAGTGGTATAGCTAAAAGTGTAGAACTTATAAAATATTCCAGATGCGCTCTAATCAAGGTAAAGGGTAGCAGAATTCTCACATCCCTTGATCAAAGCACCATAATTCTTTCTCTTAAGGCACTAGGTTTTTTTGGCTGCCAAGTCACACTGCTGACTCACAATGAACGTGCAGTCCAACGAAACACCCAAGTTCTTTTCATATAACTGTTGTCTAGCCACATCTATTGCTACAAACATCAGTTACAACAACCCTCCATTAGAAATGTCTCTTCGTTTCAATAAGTCTTCATTCTGTCCTTTGCATCAGTCCATATAAATCTTTCCAACACCAGTAAAACACAATTACTATAATGGTGTAAATGGAAAGAACAAATGTTAATACAATCAAAATAGAATGCTGTGAGATTAAAATGGCTAAATTTAATTCCAAAGAAGATATATGCAAAAATATTTCCCCTTCTCCCTTGATTCACACTTCTGTAAAGAGGTGAAAGACTATGAATAAAGAACACTGAATGTAATATCAAACTTTTTAATATAATGGTTGATTTTGATGAATTTCTTTTCCTTCACTTAAGAGATGAAATCCCCAGAGGAAAAGGGTGATATACTGGGAAATATAGGTGATATCAAAAATGAAAGACATCACCGAAAACTTTTATTTAAAATTCTATCTAGATTTCTTGAGAAATTTTAAAGCACTTTGTCTTGAAACCAAGTAACAGACTAGATTCTGCTGCCAAAGAGTTTGCTGATTCACCTCTTCAGTACCAATATCAGTCTGGTTAGAGGATCAATAAGGCTTGGGATATCCCTGTGGCTGCCATGGCAGCAAGCTGGCTAGTTTAGCTGAGATCAAGACTTGGGAACTGCCAGTTCATTATGTCTGTAACACCTGGCTTAATTCATTTCTACAGCAAGTCTGTAACCCTAATTGCAGTCAACCACCTCACAAGTCAGTGTAAATGGATCAAGAGAACAGATGGGGAAACACAGTAGATAGAACAGCGCAAATTCTTTAAGCAAAAACCAACTGAAAGCCATCACACATGGGGAGAGGAACTGTATGTGCTCTATTACTGTTTCAGATTACTATACAATGTATTTCATTCTGCAAATTTCTCTTGAAAATATGACTTAAAAACTCTAATCAATGCAATGATTGATCCATGATGAAACATGCTGCCCTCCTCCTCACAGAGATGTGATGGACTTAAGATGCAGAATAAGACATATACTTTTTGGATATGGCCAATGTAGGAAATTTGTTTTCCTTGACTGAGTATGTATATAGATTATATATGTATGTATGTGTGTGTGTGTGTGTGTGTATAAATACACACATACACCAGAGATTTGTTTTTCTTTTGTTGTTGTCATCTGTGAAGGGGGTGAGGAAAGAAAATTAAATTCATGTTATTGAAAAAAATAGACCAGATACCCCCTCAAAGCTTGTGATCATATATGATTAAATAAATTGTGCTTGTAAGCAACCATCCCAGACCATTCTAACTAGAAAAGAATTTTATGAAAGAAGGGAGTGGGAAGGATTAAAAAGCTTGGTTATTGAAAGAGGGAGGGGGAACAAAAGTATCACAAGACTGTGACTCATGGAACCACAGACTTTTAGAACTGAAAAGAACCTCATATGGTCTAACTCTAATTTTACAAAAGATGAAACTAAGGCAGGAAAAAGTGAAGTGATTTGCTTCAAGAAATGTAGGTATTTAATTCAATAAACATTAAAAATCTAGTATGGGCAAGATAGGATTGATTGTAAATTCTAGGAGGATAGGAACTGAAACCTTACCTTGTAACTTAAGTTCAGAATATTCTGTGTGTGTGTTTGTGTGTGTTAACACATACACATACATATACATCTGGGAGGGTGTGCACATATGGAGAGAGAGAAAGAGGTAGGAGGAAGAAGAGAAGAAGAAAAGGAGACGAAGACAAAGATGAAGACAATGAAGAAGAAAATGAAGATGTTGATAAAGGAAAAAGAGGAGGAGGAAGAGGAGAAAGAGAAGGAGTACCTATGATTTAATTTGATCCATTAATTACTTGAGTTCAAACTATTCATTCATACAAAAAAAAATCAAAAGATGAAGAATATGTATTGTCCATTATGATGCCATGCATTTGCATGGACAACCTATGGCACTTATCCACCATTGCATTCATCTTAGACAAATGCTATATATGAGCTATAAGTTAGGTCCAGAGTAAGAATTGAGTGGTCCTCGAATAAGAAGTTGATTTGTCCTTGGAAAATTTAAATTGTGCAGTGATTTTAATGACCCCAAAGCACCTCCTCAGAACAAAGGCCCATTTGTTTTATTGTCAATTATAGAACTCTATAAACCCAAAGAATGGAAACTATCATACCCAAAGACAAAGGTGGGCTTGTAGAGGAATGAAACTAAGAATAATGACATAAAGGATGCCTCTAGAAAGATTTATATATTAAGAAAAGGAAGAGGGCTGAAGATGTGGCCTAAATCTAACCAAAGTCCATATGCCCCACTAATGTCATGTAATCTTGAAAACTAGAATAAAGTCTCCAAAGCATTGGATGGACCTCCTGTAAAGTAGTTTTGTGTGGTACATTGGAAAGAACATTAGTTTTTGAATCCAAAGTTGTTATTGCTGTTGTTGATGAGTCATTTTCAGTTGTTTGACTCTTGTGATCCTATTTGGGGTTTTCTTGGTAAAGATACTAAAGTGGTCCTTTCTGGATCATTTTACAGATGAGGAAACTGAGGCAAACAGGATGAAGTGACTTGCACTGTCTTACACAGCTAATAAACATGAGATCAGATTGGAACTCAGGAAGATGAGTCTCCTTGACTTCTGGCTTGGCACTCTGTGCACTATGGCACCACTTAGGCACTCTTCGGAGTCCAAGGATCTATATTCCAATCCTGTCTCTGATGCTTATTGCCTAAACGATCTTGGGTATATTATTTCATCTCTTCTGGCCTCAGTTACTCATCTATAAAATTCAGGAATTGGACTAGCTAGCTTTTTAGATATCTGCCAGCAGTAGGTGTGTGATCCTAAAAATGAAAATGGACAAGAATCACAAATGATGAAATGGTGGATGGCCTAGAATCTGCCCCACTGAAGGGAATAACCAAGTTAATGAAATCTTAGCGTCATTAAAGTTCCTTTAGTGATGCTTGTATTGCATCAACTCAATCAATATCTGCTTTTATTTTTAGCTGTCAATTCATTTCACTAACCCTTAGTTTCCTCATCTGCAATATGAATTTAGACTAAAGTAAATGAGTTCCTTCCAATTCTAAAGTTTTAGAATTTTCCCAAATAATCAATACTATAATACAATAAAATTTCTCAAATAATCAATACAAACTATTATTCTAATAAAATATTTTTCAACCTGATGCTTTGTTAAAAAGGCTTGTTGTAAAATTTTAACACATATATACAACATAGCCATAAACTTATAATTGATCCTTACATTTACTAAGCATCCCTGATGGGATGGTCACTTTTCTAGTCACAAAGGTTTTTTTGGTCAGGACTCCTTCCCAAAGATCCCCCCTTTCCTCTCTCCTCCCAGATGTCACATATCCTTAATGTTTTCTAAGTCACCCACCATTAGGGATCTCTAATCCTTTTGTACAGTTATTATAAGGAATTCCCCTCCACATCTTAATACTGGCTACCTATTCAGCTGTCTAACTGACTTTCTAGATTATATGAAAGAAGACAGAGGTATAGATAATAAGCCCTTTTAATTCTAAAGCTTGGTTGCTTTGAAACTAAGAGAGGTTGGAGATGATAATAACAACAATATTAAGCATTTTGGTTTAAGCAATTGCAAAGCACTTTATAAATATTCTCTCATACAAGCTTGGAAGGTAAATGTTATTATTATCTCCATTGTACAGATAAGGAAATGGAAAATGATCTTCCTGATCTTAAGTTTACCATCTGGTTGCCTAATAGCTATCAGGAAAGCAATCTAAAGCCAAAATCAAACGGTCCCAGATCCTCTCCACCACCTCCTACAGACAACCTCTTCTCATTTTTATTTTCTCCTCAAGTTCCCAGTTCAATTAAATTCAACAGAAACTGAAATTTAGTCTCAGAAGAGTACTGGATTTTTCAGTAAGAACATCTGGGTTCAAATGCCAAATGAAAAACTTAGCATCTGTATGATCTTGAGAAGTGATTTAATATCTCTGGGCCCCAGTTCTCTCATTTATAAAACAGGGCACTGGACTAACTATTTCTGAAATTCCAGCTCAAAATCTGTGATCCAAGAAATAACCACTATGTCTGCTCAAAGATAAAAAAGAAAAATAAACAGTCCTTAAGTGGCTAGGAGGGTGTGAGTGTGGGTAGGGGCTGACCAATGATCCTAGGCCTGTACTGGCTCCTACTTCTGTCCCACTGACCAATCCATGGTTTAATGTCCAGCTCAGAATAAGACTGAATTGGATGAAGATCTAAAAATCTGAGTTTAATAGCCACTGGGCTTTGCTTGCTGAAGAAGTCATGAACGATCTTATGATGATTTTTGGAGAGGTCATTTGAAACAGACTACGAGACCACGAAAGAGAAACACTAAGAGTGTTAAGTAGAATTTTTCTTTTAAAGATAGTTTGGGAGAAATCTGAGTTACGGCTACAGACAGACTCAAAAGCAGATCAAAAAGATAAAACTTGCTTTGAGGGCATTGAGGAAATTTTGTTGCCTGATTGAAAGCATTTATTTTCTTTATTCCATTTGTGAACTTAAACATGGCTGATAAGCATGGTTGTGTTAAGTCACACACATGTATCAAGAAAAAAGAAAAACAGGATGGACTGAAGTGAAATTAGACATTATAACAAACCAGAGTTATCAACCTCTAAAATCCCTGAAAGGATCAAAAGCCCCTTCAAACCCTCCATTTGAACTACCAGCTCCAACTTCTTTTATCATCCTGTTTTTCCTCAAGCACCAGCATTCAACAGCAACAACAAAAATCTATTTTTTATCCAATTATGCTGAGTTGTTTTTCCTGATTCATTCAATTTCTAGTACTGAGACCTGCTGGAAATCTTTTTTAATGCCACTGTATTGTTTCCTATCTTTTCCCCCTTGTACATATACAGTATTTCTGCTATTATCTGAGTTAAACAGACTTTACCGGCTGACCTCAGACCTGAAAAGTTACTTTTAAGACTATTTCTACGGAAAAAATACACTCCAAGTTACATAAACCAATTCGTCTGGGAATACAACTTAGTTGTAAATTGGAAACTGCCTGCATTATATGGTCTAAAAATACATTCCACAGCAAAGGAAAGCATTATGAGGTTTTAATTTCACTTCTTAATCTCATTTAAACACACACACACACACACACACACACACACACACACACACACACACACACACACACAGAGTCTGTTTTCATTAAGTAGCACATAGAGCAAAGCATTTCACTAGAACAGAAGAGATTTCATCAATCTCCCACACATTCTGGCTGTTGCTTATATAAAGAAGTGGGAAAGTCCCCTTCTGGTCAAAAACTGTGCCAAGACATCTGACATACTCATGTCTGCCAGGACATTGCAGTCAGAATAATCGACTCTTAATACAATTTTCAAATAGCACGGTATAATATTGCAAGCAACCCAAAATGTCAAAAGGGATTTCTTGAGCGAACAATCCATTTTTTGTAGTCCTTCAAAAGCATCCCACATAAATTAGTTCTGAGAAAAAGTGCACCTCTCTCAAATTACAAGTCAGCACCCAAAAACAGAACGAAGAATTTTCAGGAATGAACTACCTATTTCTCCACTTTTCGACAAACCCTCCAGAGATAAGGTAAAATGCTTCTAAGTCAGCTGATGGAGAAGCTTTAAGAAAGAGCATAGAAAAAATCTAATCCTAGATGACCAAAAAAAAAAAAAAAATTAAGAGAGGATTATTATAGATTCAGTCCCTTCCTGCTGGAAGTGATTGTCTAGTCCAATTCTCTCAGTTTGTAAATGAGGGGGGAAAAAATGGAATTTGAAGAGGCAACATGATTATCTCAAAGTCAAAAAGATAGTAAGTAACTGAAATGGAGTTCAAAACTAGGTCTCCTGCCTTACATATCCATGCTCCCTCTGCAAGGTTCATTCATTGAGCTGAAATATGGCCAGGGACACTTCACTTAAATACATTAAATATTACCCTTTAACATATGATTTAATATCCACAAATTTACTTACATTTTGAGAATATAAATAAACCAAAGGGTAAATTAGATCATATAGGTATTATCTATGCACATGTGAAAAGATTGTCATAAAGAATCTATACAAAATGCTGAATATCTGGAATTAAAAGTTACAATACTTTTGTAATTATCTAATTATTCCTGGGAGCAATCTTCTTCCCAGGATTGTTGTGAAGCTCAAGTGAATAATAATTGTAAAGTACTTAACATAGAACCTGACACATAGTAAGGACTTTACAAACGTTAGCTATTATAAAGTACTTAGCATACGTAGTGTCTGGTACATAACTGGTGCTATTTAAACATTACTTATTAATTTATCTAACTATGGAGGGTGTAATTTTTAACCTCTCTGATTCCCAGGGTATAAGCTAAGTTTTGCAGCTAAATTATAGACTATTTGGATGCTAGATGTAAGTATTATGTTCACAACAACCAAGACAAACTCTTTAATAAGAAGCCAACAAAAAAACTTGAATCTGCACTCTGTACATTTCAGTCAAGCCTTCTTTTAACAGATTGCAATAGTGTTTATTAACCAGCCTTTACATCAAATGAAGGGCACTGGTGGACCCAATGTTTTTAACACTACAACAATGTTCTAGTGATGCCATACGTCTGTGAGTCACGGAAAACATGTCCCAGAAACAATTAAAGTTGAGGGTTATCCAAAGGGCAACAAAGAGGCAGTGTGGACATGAGTTTGCTTTCACATATCACTAACAAAAAACTGTGATGGAGATTCCAAGTGGTGCAAACTCAAGGCTGTAAAGCTCCCAAGTGTGATTGGAACCAGATTAAAATGTAATTAAGAAATGCTTAACAAACTATACAATTATATGCAATATACAATATAATGCTAATTTGTGGTTTTCTAAGTTACCAAAAAGCCCACAAAGAGCCATTTCTATTTAAGCTTGATGTCACTGGTGTAAGGGATGTCATGGAAAGGAAAAAGATTCCTGAAAAACAAAGTATTGTGTATAACCGGGGGACTGGTTACATGCTGGACTGGTAGCCACGCCATGCAAAGACCTCCAAAGGAAAGCCCCCAATATGTTGTTGGGCAGATTCCCTAAAGATATGCAAGACCCCAAGCATAAGTCATATTGGATGAGTTGTGCTCTGCACAAAGGAAATCACAAAACACACAGAATTTCAGAGTTGGAAGAGATCTTTATGGTCATCTAATATAACTCATCTCCTAAAATGAATCTGTACTACAACTCATCCCACAAATGGTCATCTTACCTTTGCTTGAGAACCTAAAGGAGGAGGGAAAACCTCACTTCTCTATAATTCGATCCATTTCTGAGCAGCTCTAATTATTGTTACATTTTTTTCTTTAAATGAATCCTAAATTTCTCTTTACCATTTCCCCCCAGTGATCTTGCTTCTGCCATCTGGGGCCACGCAGAACAAATATAAATTCCTCTTTCATACAACACTTTCAAGTTTCTAAAGATAGATAACATGTTCCCTGAGAACAGTTATCTTTAAACTAAACATCCCCAGTTTCATGGATGGAACCTCCTACAGCAGACCTTGAGGTCCTTTGCCAATGGCCTCGAAAAGTTTTCTATGTTTTTCATTGTACTTTCTAAACATAATGCCCAGAAGTAAACACAACATCCCAGTTGTAGTCTGATCAGCACAGGGCAAATAGGAAATAAGCCATTTTTTTGTCCTTGGAAATTATGCCTTTCAATGCAAGCCAAGATGGCCCTAGCTTTTTCAACAGTCATATTACACAACTGAAACATATTGTTCTTACAACCAGGTCTTTTCCTCCAAAAAAATACTACTGCTCATGCCTTACATCTTGTACTTACAAAATTGATTTATAAAACCTAAATAACACTTTACATCTATCCCCATTAAATTTCATCTTATTACACAGATATGGTCTACTATTCTATCCAGTCCATCAAGAGCCTGGCTCTTATGCAATATTTATTTTTCCTAATTTTGCATCATCTTCAAATATTATAAAATACCATTTAGGCTTTTATTCAAGTCATTAATGAAAATTTTCATATGAAAGGATTAGTTTTGTTGACATATGTAAGTGAACTCAATGGTTTACTTATCTCCTCTTTTCCTGATGTACGTTAAGTTAGAACAGCATAACAAAATCTTTAAATAACACAGAGTAATAATAGTCAAATATTACTATACTCAATAATTAAGAAGTTCTAAATTGTTTAATTTAAATTCTATGAAGGCCCTATCAGTCAACATATAGTTTTTGATGAAAGAACACAAAGACCTCCTATTTTTAGTCTAAAGGTACAAAGTATAAGAAACAAACTGTCTTAGCTACTAAGAAGTTATAAAATAATCACCTGACAGCTAACATTTCACTTGCCACTCTTGCCATGAAGGCAAGAACACACACATATACTTCATCTCCTATAGAGTAATACAGTCTGGAAAACTAAGCTGTCTCTCATACGTAGGCACATTTTAAAAGCTTATCATTTGCAGAAGTCATTATCCAAAAACTAAAACTCTTATTAAGATTCCTAAAGCACAATATAAGATTTCCCATCAATCTTAACTTCAATTTGAAAAACTATTTTTCTCTCTATTCTTTATAAAGTTCAACATTCACTCTTAGAAAGAGTTGCTACATTTGTTGCATGTTCTTTCATCTTTCACTCAACTTACTCTTTCAATCTGGCACTGGGCTCCACCATGAAATTGAAAATTATCAATGATTTCACCAATGAAAGCACCAATGATCTCTGTACTAGAACCTTCAATGGCCTTGTCTCATTCAGTCTCCATCCTTCTAACCTGGTGCTAACAGTTAATAAAACTGACAAAAGCCTTCTTTTTAGAGACTTTCTTCTCACTAGGTTTTCATGACACTGCTCTAAGTCTCTTTTAAAGGATTACCATCTAATTCCTTTTGCATGGGTGGATACTAAGAACTACCCTCAGCTTTCTCCTTTTCCCTCTCTTATTTAATTCTTTCTGTGATCTCACTAGGTCTCCAGAACTATGCAAAAGGCTTCCATCTTTGGAGAGCCATATTTTCAAATGTCTCCTAGTCAACTTCACCTAATTGTCTCTATAGGTATGACAATTCCAATACTTCCAAAACAAAACTCATTATGTTTCTTTCTCCCTCTCCTGCATGTATTTTCAGCCTTTTTTAATGTATTGACTGGTTTTACTGATTTCCTCTCTTCTTCCTCTTTTTCTTTTCTTTAGAAAATATTGTTATATGAGATGGCTTTCTGGAAGAACAAAGAAGAGGGATATTGAAAGACATTTTGGTGAAACCAAAAGATATCAATAAAACTTTATTTTAAAAAATAATATATTCTAAAATATCATTTTAAAATAAATTTAATGTTTATTTTTAAAATATATTTTAAAATACACTTGTCTAGGCATAAGTTGCATACAAGTTGAGTATAAGCTCTATGAGGGCAGGAACCGTTTTGGGGGGGAGAATTGATCTTGGTAGCATTGGTGTTACAAAGTAGTGCCTTGCACATAGAAAAGCATTTAGTTTTTGCCAATTAAATTGAATAATATCAAGTGAAATTTATAACACAAGTCTACAGAAGAGAAAATATTCAGATCAATGCCAGATTTGGAAAATGAGAGCATACTTTGTTGACAAAATCAAACTGTAACATTCCCACAATAATTGGCACTAGCCATTTTTTCTGTGGCAGAATTACTGCAAAGCAGATTCTTTCTCTGAAGCCTTATCGAATAATTCACCCTTCTGCCAGCAAAAGCAAGAGCATCTCTGAGGCTTAGGATCCAGCTCAAAATCACTTCAGTGAAACAGGCTAGGTTTTCTCACATACTAATCTATAGAAATTTCCTCAATTTAGAATCAGGAAAGAATGGCTGGCTTCAGGAACCTTTCTAGTTAAAAACCACATCAACCAGTGAAATAATACCAGTGCATGACCATGATGCTCTGAGGGTTTTGAGGGATTCCCAATTTAATCTAAACACACTTTACTTGACACCAAATTCCTGAAGGGCAGCTAAAATGCTCCCCAGAGACAGAAGCAGCAACAATGAGGATGGGTCTATGAAAACAAGAAAGAAGTACTTGAAGATGTGCAATTGATGAGAACCTTAGGAGAAAGGGACCATGTCTTTCAATAATTTTCTGTAGCAAAAAAAAAAAAAAAAAAAAAAGTCAAATATGGCCCTAGGTATTTAGAAAATAAATTTCAATAACTTCAGAAAATATAGGTGTGATCCCAGGCCCAAAATACAAATCAGCTCAAGAAAGATGGGAGAGGAGAAAGAGGGAGAAGAAGAAAGGGGAAGAAGAATAGGAACAATTATAGGATGACCACAGGATGCAGCCTTTAGATCTTTAACCTCTATAAAACTAATTCCCAGTTTAGAGAAATATGTGACGAAACATCCATTCTCAAAGGAATAAGAATCTAGAGAATAATGGACACAATTATCAGTTGAATCCAAAGAACAGGTTTGAAACACTATTAAATTTTCTTAGTAGAGAGGTAGGAGTCTTAAGTCTATAATACTGCATAAGCCACTAAGATGCAAGAAAAAGTTTAATGATGACAAATTGGAAAATGACTGTGGTATATAATAACATCCATCCAACTTTTAAATAAATATAAATTAAAAATACAAATATGAAATATATAGAAATAAAACATAAATGTAGAATATAGAAAAATGAAAAAAGATAATGACCAAAAAAAAAAAAAAAGGATTTCTATTCTTGGAGCTTCATTTTTTACAAGGAAAACTTACAACACATGATTTCATTTTGCAATTATCACTCAGCTACAGTTTGTCTATGCTGTTAAGGCACAACTGTTAAGCAGATTGGTTTCCTGTTCGTTCCCTAATAACTGCTGACCAGTTCAACAAGCACACACTCTGGCTGGAGATTCATTCCCTCACAAACAGGAAGTGACTTGAAGTTATCAGTAACAGGATCACAGATTCAGGACAGTAAAGGCAGTTACCAGGAAATCGGAAACTGTGCACACAATATACTCTCTCCAGATGTGTGAGACACTGCTATGCTGCTGTTCTTCACTAATTTTAAAGATTGGAATCTTTCTTTAGTATTACAAAAACCATTAGAAAAACCATTTTCTCATCTCTTTCCTAAAACTCCTATTGAAATGTGAAGTATTTTTGTTTTCTAGAGTAGAGCTTCTTAAACTTTTTCCATTAGTGACTCCTTTTTGCCAGAGAAATTTTTATGTGCCATCACATAAATTGGTATACAAAATAGGCATACAAATCAAACATTTACTGACAATAAATTATAATTTTGTGATTCCCCACATTCAGTTACGAAACCCCATATGGGTTTGTGAGCCACAATTTAAGAAACTGGGTTCTAGAGTGTCCTTCACTAATTTTCACTGGTAGAAAAGTAAATTGGCATTTTATCTTTCACGAACGAACACCAAGTGGCAAAAAAGTGAATGCTCATTTTTTTCTTTCACGAATCTATACTAAGTAGCAAAAAAGTGAATTATTATTGAGCACCAGCTCAATATTTTTCCCTGCCATCACAAATATTAAGAAGATATCTAAGACAGGGGGCAATCACAGCAAGAAAAACCCAGACAAAGGAAGACAAAAGCAACTCTACAGTTACAAAGGCAAGGGAAAAAGAATTATTTTTGCAAACTGAACCAAGAATAAAGAAAGAAGCTCTATGGGGATCTATTAGCTACCATACCAAGCATAACTGTCTATATACTATAATTAAAAGGTAATTAGCAGCTTTTAAAAACAAAATTGTGCCATTTGTGCTAATTAGCATATTTGCAGCAAATACAGACCATAAACTAGACCCCGCAACCAATAAGTGACTAGCAGGCATTATATGAAAGAGCTGTACAGCAAAAGTCCAAGTACCATTCTTACCTACCTCAACAAATCTTCAACCTGCTTGCTGATTTTCCATTTTAGTCAATTATTCACCCCATTGTCTGGTCTAGAAACCAGAAGATTCTCCTACAAAACATAAATTTTCTCCTACTGACAGGGAAATTTAAAGAACACATACCAGAAAAGACCATTTGCAGGGACTTTCTCCTTTTTCACCTTTTAATTAAGGAAATTGCCTTCTGTTGAGTAAACATCCCCAACCCATGTGGATTTCTGCTCCCTTGCATCCACAAAAGTACAATCTCCAGCCAAGATACTGCTGGTTCTTCACTGTCAGAGATGAGACTGATCTGTGGGTGTGGTGGAAAAAACAGATATGAAGCTAAAAAGTCTGGTGACTGCACAGGAGGATACCATCCCCTATTCTGAAACTACAGACACTATATGAAGAAGTTGTCCTAGTTTACAATTCTACCCCTATGATTTGTGGTTTACCCAAGATCTTATCCAAAGGACTGCCTACTTTGTTCTCACTGGCTTTCAGATCACCCAGTCCACAAACATTTAAAAAAAAAAAATTGTTTTTAATAATTTTCCCCAATTACATATAAAAATAATTTTTTATTTTATTACATTTTCAATAGTATTTTATTTTTCCAAATACATGTAAAGACAGCTTTCAACATTCATTTTTTGTAATTACATATAAAAACAATTTTTTATTTTATTAAATTTTCAATAGTATTTTTTTTTTCCAAATACATGTAAAGACAGCTTTCAACATTCATTTTTTGTAAGATTCAAATTCAGTCTCCATAGTTCTATTGGGATTGCCTTGAATCACCACACTGTTGAGAAGAGCCAAGTCCATCATAATGATCATCACATAATCTTGTTACTGTGTACAATGTTTTTTTGGTTCTGCTCACTTCACTTAACTTAATATCAGTTTATGTAAATCTTTTCAGGATGTTTTGCAATCATCCTGCTGATCATTTCTTATAGAAAGTTATATTTCATTAAATTCATATACCATAATTTATTCAGCCATTCCCCAAATGGCCATCCCTTCAGTTTCTATTTCCTTGCCACTACAAAAAGGGCTGCTACAAACATTTTTGCATATGTGGGTCCTTTTCCCTCGTTTATAACCTCTGTTTGCCTCAGTTTCCTCCTCTGTAAAATGAGATGGAGAAGGAAATGGCAAACCACCCCCATATCTTTGCCAAAAAAAAAAAAAAAACACACACACACACACCACAAACCCAAGAGGTCATGAAGAGTCTGCTAAAACCTGAAACAAAACTCAACAATGACAAATTGGGGGGGATGAGGGGGAGAAAAATGAAAAAAAAAGATTTAAAAATAAAATTATAACTAAACAAAACAAATTATATAAAGGGCAATATAAAGATAATTAACAAGAGAGAGCTAGTGCCATAAGAAGGAATCAGGGATCAAGAAAGACTTCTTGCAGAAGGTACAACTTCAGCATGATGAATATGGAAATAGGTTTGACAGAATTGCACATGTTTAACCTCTATCAGATTGCTTGCTGTCTTGCAAGGTGGGCAAGGGAAGGAGAGAGAGAAAACTCTGGAGCAAAAGATTTTGCAAAGGTGAATGTTGAAAACTATTTGAGTTTATTTGGAAAAATACAATTCAAGTAATTAAAAAAAAAACACAACTTAAAGGAAGCCAAGAGGTAGAGATGAAGAGGATGAGAATTTCAAGTCAGTGATAACCCACAGAGTCACAGGATGGAATGCAACTTGAAGCTTCAAAATCCACAGTGTTGAAAGCTATTCTTGTGGGGCTCTGAAAAATGTTTGCTTTCCTCTTCCTAAACCTGCATTATCCCTCAGCAGTCTTTCTGTAGAACTGCTTGGGTATCTTAGTTTATTCTATTTTTCACAAAGTTGCACTTTAATATTGCCCAGAAATAGCACCATCAATTTGAAGTAGACAGACCCATGATGTTCTGTGCCAGAGAGGGAAGAAAATCAAACAGCCTCTAACCACTGAACTGCCTCAGCAATAGTGCTAAAGCATCTAGATTATGCAGTGGATGGAAAAATTAGGTCTGGAGTAAGGGGAAGAATGGTCTGAATTCAAATTTAGCCTAAGATACTTGCTAGCTGTGTGATGCTATACAAGTCACTCAATCTCTATTTGCCTTAATTTTCTCAATTGGGGATAAAAACAACACATACTATGCATGATTGTTGTGAGAATCAAATGAGATAATATTTGTAAAGCACTTAGTATAGTGCTTAGCACACAGTAGGTGCTATATAAACGCATAAATGCAAGAGGGGCGCCTTAGTAGATCCCAGCCTGTGATAAGCTCCAGGCAATCTCTAAAACTATCAGGTAGAGCTGAGTTGCCCATCTGCATCTGTGGAGGTGTTGGGAGTTTCCATAAGGGGAGTTCCAAAAAGATAAAAATCACAGATCCAGACCAAAAGCAACAATTAAAAAAACCAACAAAAAAAAAAATCCCCACACACATACAAAAAGGGTGATTATATCCTATTGATTTTTCTTCCAAAAATTTTACTTCACACAATGTTTTATGCTGTGGTCTTCAAATCCTTCTTGCAGCTATTGTGTAGACATACAGTTGTTTCTCTTAAGTTCAGCAAACAGCAGCCCCCAAACACACACACAAGTGTCCCCTCATCTCCACATTCAGATCAGAAACTGTGCCCAGCTGAGGTAACTCCAAAGTCAGGAGGCTTATTCCCTTTGCCAAAATGCAGCCCTAACCAAGGGTGGTACCCAGAGGCCCACAGACTGCTATAGTTACATAATTCACCTGCCCAGTAGCTAGTGGGCTGCAGAAAGAGGTGAGACAGGTATAAATTGGCTGCATCAGATCACCAAAGAATATCAAATTTAAGAAGCAGCATAAAAGATATCATGTCACATTATAAGCTCTCAAATGAGCCCAGGCTACTTTAGAAAAGTTGGCTTAATCTCAAACCTAAACTATCCTCTTTGCAATTTCTACTTATTGCTCCTGATTTTTTTTCCCCTGCTACCAAATAAAACAAGTAGAATCTCTCTTTCATATAATGGCTTTTCAAATACCTGAAAATAACTTTCAAGGAATCTTTTCTTTTCCAATTGGGATGATGATAGAAAATGAACAGTCCTCCCAAATATTGAATTTCATTAAAAGAACTAAAGAATGGTCATAGTGCCCCCATAAATCTTCCCTTTTCCAATTGCAATAATGATAGAAAATGAATGGTCATCCCAAATATTCCATCTCCTCAAAAGAATGAACAAATGATCATGGTAGCCCCATGAACCTTTCCTTTTCCAGTTGGGCTAAGTCATTGGGTGCAAATGACAATGAAAAAATACCCCAAATGCTGCAGCCGATTAAAAGAACTAGTAAATGGCCAAAAGTCCTTTAGAGGATTTCTGAAAGACCATGCACAAGAATGGTCTTGGTCACCCACTAAGGAGAGACAGACAGCCTTCAAATCTACAGCTACAGGTGCTGAAGTAGGCAATCATGCTCATCATCTCTTATTACACTTCACCTCAGGAGGACATAAGCAAATAATCTATTTGCACAACCAAACATTAATAATTAAGGAAAGCTAATAGCAAGATTGTTTGAATAAGCCTGGTTATGCAAGTTTGTCTTGGACTTCAATTTTTCAATATAGCCTGAAATCTTTTTTAAGGCTCTGAGTTTAGAAACAAACTCTAATTTGACTGAATGATCTAATAATCCAAATATAACTGCCTTGAGTCTACCCCAGGCCAAGAGCAGTCTGGCCTCCTGAAAGGTTTGGAGTAGTTTCCAATCTCTTTCCTAAATAGTTGCATTGTCTAAAAACTGAAATAGTTTTATCTTTGAAGTGCTTAAGGAGAGGCTAAAACCTGCAGACAGCATGGAATTTACCCTTTAGAAGAACAGATTCTTTCCCACACATTCAACAGTATCATATAAACATGGAAAAAAAAAAGGAGGGGGGGGGGGGGAGATTCTTTTTTTTTCCTTTTCCATACAAAGAGGTCCTAGGCTAATACAGCAGATTCAAGGAGTGAATGAATGGCATTATGTTACAGCAATCTTCATTCTCTGAACAGCCAATGAGGCTGCCGAGTGGCCAAAGGGTCTGGGCTGGAAATGACCTCACTATACAGATGAAGTCTTCCCTTCCCACTCTCTGATTTTTCATCACATCTTATGCTTCTCTTGTGCCTTCACTATAATATAATGTCACTGCTGTACATTAGTTATATGATATTATACTTGTCCTATCTACCCTAGACAAGGAGATCCTTGAGGTCAGGAATATCTTCTTCATCTTTGCAATAATTGACAATAATTAACATTTACATAGTGCATTAAGATTAACAAAATACATTACATATATGATCTCATTTAATTAGATCTTCACAACGACCCTGAAGGTTTGTATGTAGTAAATAATTAATATTTAATCATTCCCTCATTATCCCTATTTTAAATATGAAGAAACTGAGCTACATCCAGGGTTGTACAGTTAGTTAGCATAGCAGGCAGGATTAGAATTCACATTTTTCTGACTCTAAGCTTAACCTTCTGCTGCTAGGCCATGTAACCCCATGCCTGGCTTACAGTAAGAACTTAAGAAATGTTGGTTGAATGTAACTGAGATATTTGTTATTTAGTCTGTTAGTCATGTTCAACTCTTTATGATCCCATTTGGGATTTTCTTGACAAAGACCCTGGAAATGTAAAACCCCAGCCACCTAGCTGTACTGCTAAGCAGAGAAAAGATGGGCAAATGTGCTATTTTTGTCAGATGATACTCCATTTTAAATTTCTACTCTTGGGGTGACAGGATATCAAGAAATCAAAAGGACACCAAAAGATATCAGTAAGACTTGGGGGAAAAAAAATGACTTCAACAGGAAATAAAAGTTTTTTTGCAGTCTCAAGGAAGAAAGATGTTATCAGTCCAAGACTATCTAGGGGAAGAAGTGAAGCCTTCTAGAGGAAGTTGAGTTAGCATTTAAGTGAGTTAAGCTATAAATGATGGGTAAATATTCAGGATTTAGAACAAAAAGAGAGTAAGTCAGGTAGAGAAAACAACTCAGAGGCAGGAAAGCACAAACTGAAGACCAAAAGGAACTACTCACCTTCTCAAAGTGGGAAGATGTGTAACTGCACATAATGCAAAATAGTGACTGGATGAACCAACTGCCTGTACCTTATTCATTCCCTTCCCATTTCCCCTCTAAAATAGGAAGAAGAATTAAGCAATCATGTACAAGTCTCACATGTCATAACTCTTGACATCTTAAGTCACAGCTTTGACATTCACAACCTCATTGATCATATAACAACTATTGCACTCCTAAGTCTCTGGGGATATAAAAAAGTTTCCATTTTATAGAGCCCACTAGACTCTGATAGCTGGATTTCATTTAAGAGAATCTGGTTTGTGATATGATCTTGCTTATGACATGTATAAAGATGTTTACTTCTTAGAATTTTGGCAAGAAAGAATGTCAGTCTTCCTCTTGAGAATGCAAATGAATTAAAATTGCCTGTTAATAAAAATATATGAGGGGCAGTTAGAGTACCTATAGATAGAGCACAATAGAGAGAGCCAGCCTTGGAGTCAAGAAGACCAGACACTTTACACTTACCAGCTGTAAGATCATGAACAAATCACTCAACTACAACTGTCTTGCAAAAACTAAAACTAAAATATGTATAAACCTATATCAGATTGCTTGCTGTCTTGGGGAAGGGGGAGGTAAGGGAGAGAGGAAAAAAAAATTTGAAACACAAAATGAATGCTGAAAACTACCTTTACACATATTTGGAAAAAATAAAATACTATTGAGAAAAATATATTAAAAAGCAAAAAACGAAAACAAAAATAAATATATGTATTCATGTACATATTTATATATAGATTCACAGGTGAGACCTTTCCCTCCATATTAAATTTTTTTTTGGTTGGGAATGTATTCTCCCTTCCCAGTAGGATCAGGATTAGTATTTATATGTAGACTCTCAAAAGGAAAAGGAATAAGTTTTTCTATCACAAAGCCTTTGAGCATTACTTGAGAGAATAATCCAAGACTATCCTCTAGCTACTACTAGGCAATTTAGAGGCAGAGCTCCCTAGAAAAACTAATACCCAAATTAATTAGCTTCCATCTGGAATACTTACTTAATCTTAAGAGCTCCTTACTTTCCCTAGGTTTCATTTTCAAAACTAGCCAAGTTATAAATATAACTTCAGAAGAAAAAAAAAAGTGACCATGAATGGAAGAACAACTAACTCCATGTTATCCTACTGTTCAGTCAAGTCCAATACTTCACGACCCCAATTGGGATATTGAGCTAGAAGAGATTTTTGCGCAATTTAACCCTTTCACCCTCATTTTAGAGTTACTGAAGTCCAAGAGCTAAAAGGTCACACAATTAGTAAATGGGAGAGTAAGAATTCAAACTCACCTCCTCTGACAACAAATCCAATGCTCCTCCCACTGCCCCAGGCTATACAAGATCTACATTATTATTACAGAAACCAGACATCCAAATCTGCATCCTAACTTTGTAATGCCGTCTACACCCTGCCCCCCAATAAATGGAGTCTTCAATGAAAAATAAATTATCTTTCTATGCACTTATAAAAATGCTTCCTCTTTTCATTTCTGTAATGATGAAACAGTAATAAATATTGATCAAAGCAAGTTAATCTCTATCTAGTTCACTTTAATAATTCAAAGTTTTTTTTTTCTTCTGAAAAGAAATAGGGGAAAGTCCTTGCCAATTCTTGAAAATAGTCTCCTTTTTGCCAATAGAAATATTGAAAAAGCATCACCTGTTTGAATTAGATTCCTGTATTAAGTAGCAACACCAAGTAGCACTTAAAAGATCACAGACAGAAGCTAATTCTTGAATAATTTAGGTATGGCTTTTCTACCAAAATTGAACAGCTTGTCAAATGTGGGTTTCCAATTTCCCATAATTACTAGGACTAAATTCCAGCTAAATATTGATTTTATATTCAGTGAAGCCGCTAAAATGACTGATATGAAATCAACAAGGTCATAAAATTTGTGTATTTTTAAAAATCCCTTTCAAGTAAATTATTTGTAAATCAAATAACCACCAGAATTGAATCCAGAGTCAATTAGGTATTTCACTGAGCTCTGCTTGCCAAATGGAACTTCAGTAGTCTGAAAGGACCGTGTAAACGTCCACCCACAGCTTCAAGTCCACTGTCATACTGCTCAAGATTTTGCTGTGAATTTGTTGCCCCAATGGGGATGGGGAAGGAGTGAGGAGGGGAAAATTTAGCAATTAGTAATTTAGTAAATTTAGTAAAACCTATTTGAAATTGACTACTACAACATATTTCCAAATATCCAAAAGACAAATATTATTGTGACATGGCTCACACTACCTACAGACACGGAAGGAAATTAACAACATTTGGTACTAAATTTTCTTCTTTAATTACATATTGATTTGAAACTGAAATTTGCTATTTTCTTTTAAAAATGTATTTGTTACCTTTTGAGTTCAGAATAAGTTGGTTGTTCATAGTTTTTGTTAGAACCATATTGCTATTACTGTATACAATGTTTTCTTGATTCTGTTCATTATTTCATGCAAGTCTTTTCCTATATTTTTTTCTAAAATCATCCTCATCACTTCTTACAGCACAGCAGCATTCCAACACAATCACATACTGCAACTTGTTTTAGCTATTCCTCAATTGAGGAGCATCCCCATAATTTTCAGTTCTTTGCTAGGTATTGCTAGGTCAAAGAGCAGTTTTAGAACTCTTTGGGAATAATTCCAGATTACCCTTCAAAATGATTGGATCAGTTCATAGTTTCACCAACAGTATGTTAGTGGAAATTTGCTATTTTGTAACAAATCTTGATATTGTACAAGTGGGAAAGATCAGATGAATTTGGAGTTATTTGCAGCCAATAAATTACTAATCCTAAAGCTCAATGCTCACTGCTGGAAGTAAAACTAATAGAATAGTTTAAAATAAACAACAAAATACATCTTGTTCAACTATTTGCAATCTCAGAAGAAAAGAATCAATTCAATTTCATTAAAACCTTCTAAAATCAGGCAGTGTTCCAACTATACTTCCCTTTACTTCTCCTAAATCTTCTCTATTGCTCCTTGCCCATAGCTTTCCAAATCACTCCCAAATCCCCTCTTTACAGTTCTGGAACTAGATTAATACAGCCACTGCTATGTAAGTATAATATATATGTATTTATTGTATATATGATATATGTAATGCATATATATGTACTACATTTATGCATATAATATATGCATAAGTGCAATAAGTATTTATTGCTTATATGTATATGTAAATATAATAAACATGAATTGCATTTATACTTATTATACACCATGGAGTCTTTGTGTTTGCATGTAATAAATATATTTGTTGTATATAAGTATATACATAAATGTAATCAATAAACATTGTAAAACATGTATAAATTAAGCATTGATTATGTTTATGCATACAAACAATATATAGATATGTCTATCTTGTATAGCTCTACCTCCTCCATTATTCCTTAAGCTAATTCTGGTCACAGTCAGCTCTAATTTCTAAATGACATTACTGAATTATTTGATTTGAGAAGTTTAGAAAAAGGAACAAGGGAATAATAATTTGGATAATTCTATCACATAGATGCAACCCCTTTGAGCTTTCCTAAAATGCTCCCAAATCAGTTCCTCTGTCATTAAACCGACTTAGTTAATCCAGGAAACAGCATCACTTTATATGAGCCTGTCCTTCCTTTTAGCCCCTAACATTGTACTGTAAAATGATGAGCCTGGATGGAAAAGCTCAAGGCCATAACAAGTCTTCAATGTCAAATAAATAAAGAATAAAGTCATTTCTGAAAAATGGTTCCTCTTTTCCTTGGCTACAATTCATGGAAATCCACCTTTCCCTTAAAGTCTTTTAATTTCAAATCACTTTGGAATCACCAATTAGGTTTGTAGTTAGAACTAAACAGAACCCCTGAGTTCCATTTTTTAAATTTTACTTTGGATTTGCTTCTTAATCATCTTCACAGAAGAACTATATCTAAAAAACAAAAATCTTTTTAGTAAGACTTGACTGTCTACAGAAATAACATGAAAAACATTTTTGGCACATGTGGGAAATTATTCATAGTAGCAGCAGTTTAAAAGAAAAACAGCTTAGAAAAAAATGTAAAAGAAAAAATATATGTGGAAGGAAAAGTCTATCCTACAAATATTCAGCTAGATTTTAAAATTAATATGCATGATGAATTTTTAAAATGCATTGCTTTTTAATTTTTAAAAACAATTCTTTAAATCTTAATTTTCTTTTAGGTTTTACCTTGCAAAATACTCAATATAATTCTCTGTCTATATATTATGTATAACTCTGGTGTTACCACAGGCAGAATTAAAGTTTTTTGGATTTTTTTTTTAACTTTCATATCAAAAATACATAACTACAATGAAAAATATATTTTCTTGATCTCTTCCCCTCCCCCCAAAATGTGGGAAGATAGATATAATAACAGGAAAAAGATATAGAATGTAAATCTTTAAGGGCTATACCATTTCGTTGCAGATTCTTACAAAATTTTTTGGGGGGGGGTTGCAATTGGAGTTAAGTGACTTGCCTAAGGTCACACAGGTAGTCTGCTGTTGGATTTAAATTCAGGTCCTCCTGACTCCAGGGCTCCTGCTCTACCCACTGCACAACCCAGCTACCCAGACCATCACAGAATTGAATCAAATTAAAACTACTTACTTAGAAATACTAGCAGCTTCATATCATATGCTTTCCTTCTTGAAGAAATGAAGATGGAATTCAGCCTTTACTCATTATTCTAGTCTGTCCAGTATATATGAACTAGTAAATTTATACCAAGGAGAATTCACTTTCTTAAAGGTGTCATGTGAAGGGAGATCAGGTTACACTGAGGTCACTTCAATTTCTGCAGCATTGGTAAAAAGGCCATTTCCTCCTCGATTCCCTCAAGCCTCTATAAACTACAAGCTCTATAAAAGTAAGCAGGCTGAAACCTGCCTGGAATCATCATCTTCAGGACACTTCCAGCTAGCAGTGACTCATGGGAACTCAAGTTGCTCTTCTAAGTAAGGAATTTGAAGTCTTTTTTTTTTTTTAAAGTAGGTATCTTAGACAGGCTATATTGGGGAGTTAAGAAAATTTGACTTCAAATTATACTTTATTATATGTATTACCTATTTGAACCCTTCAGTTACCTGGCTCTGGCTCTTTCCTCTCTTCCAATTCAACCGTACTTAAAATCCCTTCGATCTTCATCCTAGGGCAGATGAGACTTTGTGAATTAAATTATTCCCACCTTTAGCCCTCTTCACTTTATTCACCTGCTCTGAGTCAGAGGAAATCACATACATATCTCTGTCATCTAATTTCACTGCAGGAAGGCTATCAGTCCATTTCCCACCTAATCAATTTGTTATCCCAATGTAAAAAAAGCTGCTTCTGACACTCTAATCTCTTCCACAGCACCTTCTCTCATCATCTTCCTAGCCAAGAACTTCTTCAGGATATAGTACTTTCATGAAAAAACTGAGGACATTTGCAGAGATGACCTATGAGCATCTTAATCCCATACTGTTCAGATATCTTTTTCCATTAACTTTTCCTTCATGATGGTCTCGGATGAAAAGGTAGACTTCACTGCCAAGGAAAATTCCTCTGAATTCCCTTAATTCCAATCCCTCTAGGCTTCCGTAACATATTGCTCTCCTTATCACACATACACTCTCATTGTCTACTGCCTCCTTCCCTGCTGATTATAAACATAACTATGTCTCTCCTAACCTTAAAAAATCCAAATTCAATCCCACCATTCCTGCTAGTTTTAGTCTTATTGCACTGTTCCCTTTCTGGGCTAAACTCCCACTACCCATGAGATACCAACCATGAGTTATCACTTGGTGATAGCAGCTCCTGTGTTGTTCCCTCAACATGTTCATTTGCACAAATGATTCTAAACTATACATTACCTATTTCTAGTTTATCTTCTGATTTATATCCTACATCACCAATTGGGCATCTCCAAGTGGATGTCCCATACATAAACTCAGCATGTCCCAAACAGAATTTCCCTCCAAACTTTCTTCTGAATTTCTTTCTTTTGAAATCTGTTACTGTCAAGGATATCACCATTCTCACAGGCTTACAACCGTGTGGTTATCCTAGACTTCTTATCTCTCCAACCTCACACATTTAATCAACTGTCAAATCTTGCTGTTATTACTTTCACAGCATCTCCACTCACACAATTATCAAACTAGTTTAGATCCTCATCATCTTTCACTGGGAAGGCAAAAGGCCTCCTAATTGGTGAATCTTCCTCCCAACCATATAGCCAAATGCTATAATGTGCTAAAGAAATATCAAGATAAAGAGACTCTAATATGTAATAATTTATAATCTCACCCATTTCACAGCACTTAATATAGAAAAATTTATAGATGTGATCAGCTTTATCTTGTTTGCTTTTAAAATATACTTTTCACAGCTTTTAAGACCTGTTTACAAATGTCACTAAATTAATTTTAAGTATCTCTAGGAAAATCAGTGGCTCAGTGAAAATGCTGTAAAAATGGAAAATACATTGATTTCTAACTCAGGATACCCACCATTTTATTTCTAGTGCTATAATGCAACATTATAAAACAGAAACTATAGAGCTAGGATTCAGGCAATATGATCTGTGACAAATTCTGAATAACCTCAAAAAAATGTCATGTCAAATTTCAGGCCAGGTAGATGCTCCAGAGACCACCAGCCCTAGAGTCAGGAGGACCTGAATTCAGACACTTATTAGCTGTATGACATTGAATAAGTCCTTGGACAACAAACAACAACAACAAAAAAAAACCACAGGGCCAATTTTCAACTCCCTTTTTAAAGGAAAAATAATCACAACTTAAGATCTTAGTCATTTACAGATAAAGAAACTGAGATCAAATGATTTGCTCAATGTTACACAGGATTGTAAAATGTCAAATACTACAAAATGAAATCCTGTGTTCTTCCCATTGTATCAGTTCTTTAGGCTCCAGTTTTCTCAAATGTTAGATGAGGATACCAGAGTTTGTGTCTCTAAGACCCCCTTTCCAGCTCTAAAGGTCAACGAATTTATAGTAGATTTAAAAAAGGGCTTATCCCTGAGTTTCCATTCATCTGGGAAAATTCCATAGTCTAGAGTCCAAAGTCACTGTCTGGGTATTTTGCAAAACACTGGTGAAGGTGTGATCCCGGGCAAGTTTTTTAATTGAGTTCCAACTTCATCTTTAAAATAAGGGGAGTAAACTAGAGATCTCAAAAGTCTCTTGCAATTTTTAAATCCTATAATCTTTGCCTCTGCAATTTGGAATTATTCAGGCAGGCTCAAGGAACTGATTTTTTCCATTGTTTTACTTTATTGTCCTTTATACACTCTATTATTCAGTCAAACTGACGTGCTTACTATTTCTCACAAAATACCGCATGTCTCATCTTTTGATTTCTGCATAGAACGAACACACACACACACACACACACACACACACACACACACACACACACACACACACTTTTGCCTGCAATTCAGACTCTCCTGACTTTCTTCTCTCAGTTTCTGTTCAGCTCAACAAGCAACCTTCTCCACAAAAAGCCTCTCCTACTTGTCCCTTCCCTACTTTGTTATGCAATTGCCAGTACTTTCTGGCCTTACACCTTCCCGCCCCCCCCCCCAACTCAGAATTATCTTATATTTATTTTGTTTCTATGTTCATGTGCACATGTGATTTTCTGTAGCAGCTTCATTTCTGTCTTTAAATCTCCAATCTGCCACATTGCCCAGCCCAGAACATAGTAAGTATTTAATAGATGTTTTCTGAGTGACTAAATTGTGGCAGGTGTCTCTTCTTTGACAGATTAATAAAGTATCTATTATCACTGATTCTAAAATATCATTTACTAATTAGACTACAAGGAATATGAAAAGGATATATTATCTAAATTTCGTGAATTTTATAATTTCCAGAGCCCCTAGTCAATGTTTTATACTCTTTACTACTCTCAGGAACTAAAAAATTCGGCTCTCAGAGGCACCTGGAGGACATAATTGCTAGAGCACTGGGTCTGGAGTCAGGAAGACCCAACTTCAAATATGGTCAAATGGGATACTCTCTGTGAGACGGACAACAATCATTTAACCACTATTTAATTCAGTTTCCTTATCTTTAAAATGGGAATGATAATCACCTATTTATTAATCACCTATGTGTCAGACATTGTACCAAGCAGGCTGTGTTGAGAATCAAATGAGGATCAAATATACTATATAGATATTAGCTGCGATGAATATTAAGAAGGAGGAGGAGGAAGAAGAAAAAAAAAGAAAGAAGAGAAAGAGGGAGAGAAAGAAAGAAGAAACAAAGAAGGAAGGAAAGAGAAAGAGAGACAAAGAAAGAAAAAAGAAAGAAGGAAAGAAAGAAAGAAAGAAAGAAAGAAAGAAAGAAAGAAAGAAAGAAAGAAAGAAAGAAAGAAAGAAAGAAAGAAAGAAAGAAAGAAAGAAAGAAAGAAAGAAAGAAAGAAAGAAAGAAAGAAAGAAAGAAAGAAAGAAAGAAAGAAAGAAAGAAAGAAAGAAAGAAAGAAAGAAAGAAAGAAAGAAAGAAAGAAAGAAAGAAAATGATGATGACAGTGGTGGTGGTAGTGATCAGTATTCCTTCCACTACCATAGATCATGATCCCTCTTCAACTCAGGAAATGGTGATACTATGGCCAAAGGCTCATTCATCACCTTAAGACCAACCTGGCTATGTTTGTGCCTCTCTGATACTTGAGACAGACACACTCCAAACTTTCCCAAGTTGGTAGACTCCTGCTAAAATTTTCACCTGCCCTGGCAATTACCCCAAGAAATATCAGAGTATAATCTTCCTGTCTTCACATGATGAATTCTATAGGATCTAGAAAGCTGTAGGACTTTAATTAAGGCTGCACCCAAACAGGTACTTAATAAATGTTTGTGGAACTTGCTAACTCTATCCTGCCCACAACTGGGGAGGGTACTGGGTGTCTATATTCAGAGGGCTGTGAATGCACTTCACTGAAGCAAAGGGAAACTCAATCTTGAATTTCTCTCATCCATAAGCCTGGCAGGTGAAAACCCGAACTGTAGCACGGGTTTGAGAGGCTGCTACATTTTTAGGCCGCCCGCAAAACTCACTCAACACAAATGCTCACAATGTTACCACTGGTATGGCACGAAATATTAGCAGTTTAAATGCATGATTCTGTGAGCCTATTTTCTGAGCTCGATGACAAAAGGAGTTACCTCACCGTGGCTGGGATACACTTTCTGTCAGCTACAAGACAATAAGAAACTCTCTCTACCCAGATGAGCCAGCTCACAGAAAGGAAGCCCCCCCCCCCCCTCATCCCCACCCCACCCAGGACAGCCAGCACAGTGTCATCATCATCCCTGAAAGTCCTACTGAACTTCTTACGCTATTTAAAATGTTATCATGCATTTACTTAGCTCTGCAATTTATAACTAAACCTACCCAACAAGACAGGCCAGTTTGGATTATACAATATGTAAACAAGCCTGAGAGCCGACCCAGAGCAGGACAAGTCAGAACATTGGTTAAATTAGTTAAACCTCACTACACCTGAAGTAGCCTCTTCATTCCTATCACTTCCCATCACACTTTGTAACCAAAATAATAGATTATAAACATTGTACACAATCAAAATTCCTCAGGAATGACTAGGAACCACCGTGAGGTAGGCCAGACTAGGAAAGAGAAGCCTTTATCCAAATATAACTTGTTTAAAAAAACACCAACAACTCATATGAAGCTGGAGAAAATGGCACTTGGGCATACATTCTCAAAGCATCCTACAGAAATAATCTGCAGTTGCTATCTCCTTGCCACCCACAGGCTGCTAGCCTGGCGTGGATGCGGTCAGGGCCAGAAGGGCCAGGCTAGTCTCAGTGACACTGGGGAAGCTCAGGAAGTTGTTTTAGCTTCTTGTGTTCACCTGTTTCAGAGTGAAAGCTCTTTATCACCCCTCACAGGTGCTGACGTCATCCTCAGAGCCACTGAATGATGAATGCTGTTAGAATGGATGCTTCAGTGTTATTGCAATATAAGCTTTTAACTGTGACTCCTACGTAATGGATGCAGCATTTTATTCCAATATTCCAAAGGACTGGAGTCCTCTCCATCCTACCTGTACCTGCCCACCAGAAAGAGCTTTTGTTCTTAAACCCCTAAAACCTCTTAAAAAGGTTCACCAAACAGGCTAAGGCCTTCTCATTGTTTAAAAAAATTTCACGACTATCACTAAAATCAATAAGCAGAAGTGCTTATTTATAGATATTACTGGGAAGTACAAAAACCTATATAAGACTGTAATATCCAATCAAACATTTTTTTTTAAATCTTTATTAAGCACTTATAAGGGCAGCCAGGTGGCTCAGAGGAGAGAATGTTGGGCTTAGAGTCAGGAAAGACTTATTCTAAGTTCAAATATGACTTCAGACACTAGGCAAGTCACTTAATTTGTTTGTCTCAGTTTCCTCACCTATAAAATGAACTGGAGAAAGAAATAAGAAACTACTCCTAGCTTCTCTGCCAAGAAAACCCCCCAAAAAGAGCAGGATACGAAGAGCAGGACACAGATAAAAACTACTCAACAATTACAAAAAACAACTAAAAATAACTGTGATTTCACCAGAATCAATCCTTTGCAATTAGCCAACACTGGATGGATGTTAGATCTAATAGAGTATCATAGGAATAATCATAGAAAGTCAATCAAAGCTGATGATGATTCAATTTGAAAGAGACAATTAAATTCATATGTTCATTTTTTAAAAATTGGATTAAAACTAAAAGTTTGTTTTAACCTATTAGATGATAAGAAGGCTTTATTAAGTACTTACTATGTGCCAGGTATTGTGATAAATAATACAAATACAAGTTAAAAGAAAGTTAATTACAGCCCTTAAGAAACTTATCTTCTTGATAACACAAAAAAGAAAGCTGAAAAGACGAAAAGGCTGTTGGTATCCTCATGGGAATGGGTCAAAATGAGAGGGGAATGAAGGCTGGTCAATGAAGGCTGGTCAACCTGGGACTCTTCCTGGCAGGAACTCACCAATGGCGAAAGAGGGCTGGCCTGGTGGAATGGTGCTCCACGGTGAGGAGGTTCCAGGAGTGAAGCTGTAAAATGACCTCGAGTTTCTTAAATTGTAGTCCATTAATTTGTTTTTTTAAACAATGCTCGGTCCTGGGTCAGGAAAACCTGAGTTCAAATTTAACCTCATATACCTACTAGCTATAGGACTGCACAAATTCCTTAGCCTCTGGCTTTGTTTCCTCATCTGTACCATGGGGAGAATAACAACACCTACTTCCCAGGTTGTTGTAAGCATCAAACGAAATAAAATATTTATAAGTGCTTCGCACAGTGCCTGACACATGGTAGGCATTTAATAAATGCTTGTCTGAGTTGCTTTTTCTCAGACTTGTTCTTGCCACTATAAATCACACATGAATCAGTTGCGTAGAACCCATCCATCTCTACAGTTATAAAAGCCATACCATTATTGCAAATGTCCACTCTTCTGACAGTCCCCAGACCCAAAGTATCAACTTATTAAATTCCACTGCTGAACCAATCCAGACTCTCAAATCTTCCCACCTTAACAGGAAAGCTGCTTAAAAAATATGAGTGGGTACCTATTCCAAAATTTGCCAAAGGAACTAAGACAAACATCCAGCCAAACAAGTCTCATTTTCTCATCCTTGAATGGCAACCTGAGAGAATTTATTACTATGGAGAAAAATATCTAACCAGCACTTGACGTTTGGAGCAGATAAACAAGAAGCAAGATCATAAATATTCATTACAAAACAAAAACAATTCTGGAACATACAAAAGGAGCCACGATGTTGAAAGCTAAGAAATAAGATTTCTATGATATCTGAAATTTAAATTGGGCTAGCATTCATGAAATCTCAGTATTCTTCAAATAGTAAGTGTACAATACTGTGGCATAATGAAAAGGGCACACCAACAAAGCATTTCTTTTTAAAAATCCCCTGATCTCAAAGAGTTCTATTGGCTAATATAAAGGGAGTTCACATGTGATGTAGGAAGGAATAAGAAAAGGCAGATCAAGAAATCATGTTTGTTTAGAGTTGTCAATAAAATGCATTTCTGAAATATGAGAAGGCTTTTATAATCAGATTAATGATGGAATAACAGGACCAGAAAAACTATATATGTGTGTGTTACGTATATAGATATACATACACATATATACATATACAGATATATACAGACATATATTAAATATTTAATACACAGGCTATAATAATGGAAAGAAAAATAAATAAATAAAATTGAATGCTAAAATTATATTAATCAATCCTGGCCCCAAATAAAAGAAAAAAAAGCACTTCTTCCTTTTCCTTAGAAGTATGAGACTACAGGTATGAAATGATGTACATACTGTCAGACTTGTCCTTATGCTGTTTAATTTTGATTATAATAACCTTTTTACAGGCGTCAGCTCACTTTAGGGCAAGAGAGTAGGAATAACAAGAAGTTGCTGTGATATAAAAAAACAAATAAAAGTTCTTTATTCCCTTTATCCATCTATCTATCTATCTGTCTATCTATCTATTTTTCCCCTTTTGCTAAGGCAGTTGGAGTTAAAGTGACTCGGGCAGGGTTACACAGCTAGGAAGTATGAAATGTCTGAGATCAGATTTGAAGTCAGGTCCTCCTGCCTTCAGGGCTGGTGCGCTATTCACTGTACCACCTACCTGCTCCTTATCTAAATATATTTATAAAGTAAAGGGATGAAGAAAGGAGATCTCTAAAAGAATGCTATATTTGTCTCAGATTCACTTAATTTGGGGGGGAAAAAAAAGAGGCACACTAAGTTGGATGAACCCAAATGATGAAGTAAGAGCAATCTAAAATTTCCCTTCTTTCCTGCCTTCTATACCACCTGTTTAGTCTAGGAAGAGCTCAATTTATCGCGTGTCCCAAGAAGAGAGAGAAATTCACATCACCCTTCTTTGATGAAGTGGGAAGTTATGGGTAGACAATACCACATGCTGGACTTGGTTGATTCATTGGTAATTTTTGCTGAACTATTTACTTCTTCGTCATTTTTTGTTAATAGGGGATAGTTCTGTGGGCCAAGGAAAGGGCAAAGATATATTGGGAAATAAAGATAGGGGGAAAAAAAAAAAACAAATAAGTTTTAATTTTAAAAAATTAAAAGCTTTTTTCCCCCTTTAATCATAATGTGTACAGCATCTTCTTAATCTTCACCCCAGTAAGAAGAAACTACCAATTTGAGAAGCCCATATCTTTACAATCCCTAATGTTAATCCTCCCAGAATTTTCCAGGGACCCATTGCTCACTTGGCCCTCCTCCAAGGGTCTGGGTTTCAATAGCATGCATTCAAATACAGTTATTCACAATATGCTAATGAGACCAACATTAAACTTACATCACTTAACCCCTCCCCTTCCTTGTATGAATCTAACCTGTGCAAGTTAAAGAGATGTGCCAAACACTTGCTATCTGAGATTATTGTTTGTCTGAATCACTTCCAGCTTCAGCTACGCATGTTGGGAGATTGGTTCTGCAAAAACATTGTCACAAACAAAAGCAAAAATAAATTTTTTTCATCTTGATGCTCAACTGACTCCCGGCCCATATGCATTTCTATCAATATAAAAGCATTAATCATTAACAATTTATACTTTTTAAGTGACCCATCTAGGGATTAGGGTTGGAAAGGGCTTTTAAGGTCGTGGGATCTCCTCATTTTACAGACAAGGAAAGAAAATCCAGTCATTACCCAGCTCAAGGTCAAAGTGTTTGTCCTATAGGTAATATCTGAGGCAGGATTAGAACTCAGGTCTCCTACTGCCAAATCCAACATGCATTTCACTGTGCTGTGCTGATTGAAAAGTACTTTAAGACTTCTTTCATGTTTCAAGAATATAGGGAAACATTTGGTCATTTCCTTTCTGCAAATGAAGAAGCATGAGACAAAGTGGGACAATGGAATGAAATACATTCAAATCCAGATTCAGAAAGGGATCCTCATTTGTCGCCTGCGTGGCCGGGAGAAAGGGCCTCTTTTAGGTCTCAATTTTCTTATCTGTAAGGTGAAGGTGTCAGATGAAGTAAGCTCTAAGATTGCTTTGCAGCTCTAAATTTATGATTCCATGTCCTTAAAAAACAGACAAATGTTTCAAATTGATCAATTAATTACAGACTTAAGGCTAAAAGGAAACTGGGTTTAGCACCTTTATTCACAGATGAGAAAAGTGGTCCGGAAAGGGAGACATTTTCCAAAGCAAAACAGCTAACAAGCAAACAACACAGACAACAATATGTATTGCCCAACCCCACACCCACTGCCTCCTCTCTACCTGAGGAAGTGAAGGAAGTATGTTTCATCATAAGTTTTCTGGAATCGAGATGAGCTACTGTGTCTAATCTGAATTCCGATGCCTTTTAGTCCTGCTTTTCATTTAGATTATCATGGTCATCGTATACATTATTCTCCTGGTTCTGTGTTCTTTGCTGCTATCTGTTTCCAAAAGTCTCCCTGTATTTACCTAAATTTCTCATGTTCCTCATTTCTTACAGGTTATTTTCTCTAATAACTCAACAATGTGTCACAACATCCACATAAGATTTTCATGGTCACTGTATGTTATTCTTCTGGTTCTGTATTCTTTGCTGCTGTTTCCAAAAGGCACTCCATGTTTGTTTGATTTTCTCATACTCATCATTTCTTATAGGTTATTTCCCCTAAAAGCCCAATATTATTTCACAGAATCCACATAAAAAAAACATTTATTTCAACAATTCAGTAAGCAATTTATTAAGCAACTATCTACCAGATACCATGCCAGGAGATGAGGATGAATATATGAAAGATGAAAAGTATCTCTCTCCTCAACGAACTTACATTCATGTGTCCCAATTAATGGTTATCCACTTCAGGTTCAGTTTTCTGCTACTTTTTTTTGATAATTGTAAGCTTTTCCCATCAATGACCTCCTTGACAGCTAAAATAGAGCACCATGTCAGGAATCAGGAAAAGACCAAGTTCAAACCAAATCTCAAACTCACACTAGTTGTGTGACTCTGGGCAAGTCATTTAATTACTATCTGTCTCACTTATAAATTTATAAATAAATAACACCTACTTTCCTGGGTTATCGTGAGGATGAAAAGTATTTGTTAGTTATTATTATTATCATTCTCATCGCCATCCTCGGAGCATGTGCCCAGAAATTTTCTGTAAATTCCAAACTTTCACCAGTGTCAGGCTCATCAATGATTTACACTCACTCTGACAATCCTTAGGAAAACTAATGAGATGTCTCATATTTGTTTGAATGCACAGTCAGAATTTCAAGAACTTAGACTACAACATTCTAGGATCAGTTAAACAAAAAATTTCATTTCCCAGGAAATCTACTTATCTTATTTGTACACAGTTGTATACATGCTGTCTCTTCCACAGAGGCAGCGGTTGTTTTTTTACCTTTCTTTGTATCCTCACTTAGCATAGTACCAATACATAGTAGGAACTTAATAAATGTTTACTGACTGACTGAGTAGTTTCTATGTTGTCCTCCCTCTTAGCAGGAGCTCTTTGAAAGCAAGGACAGTGTCTGGTACTTAATAAGCATTTAATAAAAATTTGTTCATTTGACATGGAAATGTGGTACACTAGGGGGAAAAAGGTCTGCTCTTAGAATCAATACGACCTAGGGTCAAGGTTTACCTCTGACACTGGCTATCTGACCATATTTGTCTGAATCTCTCATATCAGACCAAAGGCTCAAATTTCAAAAAATAATTAAAGGGACTGGGAGTAAAAGTATGAATAAGATTAGATCCTTCCTTAAGGTGACTCATTCTCACACAGCCAACATTAAAGTGATCCCTCATTCTGAGATTCAAAAGGCATTTTTTCCTCAAGGGCAGAGGGGAAGGAAGAGGTGTGGGATTTCCAAATTTGCACACACATAGGATCATCCAGAGGGATCAGATGAACAAATCCTACATAATTAGTTGCCAACTACTGTAAAAAGAAGCAAGTTCTGATGAGCAACAGTTCATCTCTCCTGCCTTCTGCTTTTATGGTTTCTTTGAATGTCCCCACCATACAGAGTTTGTGTGATTAGGCTAAAGTACTCCTGGGTGAAATTATGTTATTGCAGGGCCATGAGGAACAATTTAAAAAATGTTGCCCCCCCTTCTAGATAATCTGAATTACTGAACTTAATTAGCCCAATGTTGACACATGTTCACTGTCAATTTTTTCTGGGTGCTGTTTTGTTTTTCAGAATTATGCATTTATAATTAAAATTAAGGGCAAATAAGATAATATGTAAAGTAATATATAAATGTCAGTTATTATTCCCATTAATAATGAAATAATTATATAGTTAAAGAGCAATACGTAAGACACCAGTATAATGCCTGCAATATACTGAAAATGGCAAATGCCAACCAGAGAAGGAAAATTGGAAATTTTAGGAATACACACAATAGGAATTTTAATTCTAAATAAGAACATTTAAAAGATACATTCAAACAGATGGGTTTATATCCATGAGAGGTAACAAAAAAAAAAAACACACAGGTTCAAATCTTGCTTCCCAAGACATACTAACTTGGTGACTACAGCACATCACTTAGCCACTGAGGGTCCCAGACCACTCTCTAAGACCACAAATAACATAAAGGGTTGGTGATTGACCTTTGTGGAGGGAATTTCCACAGTGGTTGCTTCCCTACTCTAATGCAAGTACAGGTCTGGACAAATTACATACCTATAAAAAAGAAGATCATTGAAACCTCTTAGTCATGGTTACTTCCTCCAAGTGTAATAAACACTGGTTAAAGGAAGAGGGCCTGGATTCAAATCCCAACCTTCCCACAGATAATCTACAGCCTTAATTTCCTCATCTGAAAAGTAAGAAGCTTGGACTAAAGGATCTCTAAAGTCACTTCCAGCTCTAAATCCTATGATCCAATATAATTTTTCCTGGAATACCCTAAGTGTCTTCCCTCCTCTAAATAGAATATATATAAAACATATACTATATAACATAACAATAAACAAATATATAAACTTACATTTCAAACAGTTATGAAATTCATTCTGTTAATAGGATTTGAAAATATACAAAGTTACAATCAAAAATAGCCATAAAAGAAGGCAAGAGATTTGACACAAGCACAAATTTTCAATATCCAAATCCCAGAGAAGTTCAATCAGCAAAATAATGAGCTCTCTCTCACACTAGAACTGTAACACTAACTCAGGAAAAATTTAAAATGTAAGGCTGGTACATTTCTTTTTTCAATAATAGTTAAATAATAGTTAAAATAGTAAAAAATAGTTAAAAATAAAAGGCTTTATATAAAGCCTTACACTTTGCAAAGAATTTTGCATTTATCATTTCCTTGGGTTCTCCTAATAACCTTGTGAAGTACTATTTTTACTCCTGTTTTTCAGGTGGGAAAACTAAGCTAAAATGACTTGTTCAGAATCATACTGCCACTAAATAAATACGTAAGGGATGATATAAACCTACAACCTACACTCACAAAGAATCAAAACAGTTTTTAATCCTATACTAATCTTTACGCCAAGCACTACTTTCTAGTCAAATCTAAATAGAAAAGCTATTATGGGACCAAAGAAAGATGTTCTATAATTTAACAATAAATGACTATTATTTATAATAACAAATTATTATCAACAATAATCATTTTTAAAGCAAGTTTTCAGTAGATTATATAAAATTCCCCAGGATTCCCAGTTTTTTTTTAATCATCACTATTTCTCCAATACCTATAAATTAAAAGAAAAGTTAAAATTTAATAATGTCATTCATACATTTTGCTAGATTTTTTTCTTCTTCTTTCACTTTTTTCCTTTTTTTCTAAAAAAAAGAATTCTTTGTTATAAGGGATAGTTTTAATAAAAACAGCAAAAGATATCAATAAAGTATTATTTTAGAAAGAAAAAATATAATTATGTCATTCTAATATACTCTTATAACAATAACAAATTCAAAACTACAAAGGATTTTTTCTTTTTTTGTCTTATTGTAAG
Organism: Antechinus flavipes; assembly: GCF_016432865.1. Lineage (NCBI taxonomy): Eukaryota > Metazoa > Chordata > Mammalia > Dasyuromorphia > Dasyuridae > Antechinus > Antechinus flavipes. The sequence continues at coordinate 70,091,203 of NC_067403.1, read as the reverse complement.
TGATTACTTAAATATGATGACTATTCCTAAAAAATTATTCATACTTTTCCCAGCAAAAACCAAGCCATTGATGGGTACCTATGACTAAGTGAGATTACATGGCTATGTATATACATTACCAATTCTAATAATCTAAATTACAGGGAAAAAAATAAAAATTTAAGAAATTCTATCATTTGAGGAAGAAAGAAATCTATCAAATTAAAATACCTTCATTTGAAAAGAACATAATTATTAAGAAGAAAAATGCTACCTGGAATGAAAAGGTTAAATCCTGAGTTCTGGATACCAAGGATTGAAAGTCACAGGGTCTGTTTCTTTTTCACTAGTGGGGAAAGTAGCTTCCAAGCCTCCCTCTTCAATTCATTTCTGAAGAGATGAGCTCCAACCAGGTCTTATGGGTATCCTTATAGCAATGAGAGGGTGTGGTGGGGATACTCTGCATAATAACAGTAATAATACTATATACTTACGTAGCAGATATAAAGATTTCATGAGATCACAAGGTATAAAAGGGAGCTCAAAATAGCTAATCCAATGGATTCCTCAATCTGGTAGAAAGAGTGAGAGTGAAGAAGAAAATGATGGGAGGGGGAAAAAAAAGGAATTTGAAGTTCCAAGGAGTAAAAGTTTTGAAGTCTTCCTGTGCTTCCAGCTTTGGTTCAATAGAAACAAGGAAGTCAGAGTTTAAGAAAAAATAAAATAAAGGTTGTCACACCCTCTTCATAATTGTTCTACTTAGAGATCTGAAGAGAAGAAAATTTTGTCTCAGGAAATACTTCGGATAGTTCTGATGTATTCTTTTTTGAAATGGGGGTGGTGGGATGATGGGTGGGGGATGGAAAAGGGAGAGGTATCAAATTGGCAAATAGAATAAAAAACTGAACAGAGTTAAAAGAGGCAAGAGTGAATTCAAGACAGATGGTTTAAGAAACTGACTGCAGAGCTCATTCCTGTGGGAAAAACATTCCTAAGAGGTAAAATTCAACATTGACCATAGTTATAAGAATTAGACAGTACTCTGTTTTAAAAGGATTTGGGGGGGGGGGGGGGGGGGCGCGCAGCTAGGTGGTACAGTGGATAGAGTATCGGCCCTGAAATCAACAGGACCAGAGTTCAAATCTGGTCTCATACGTGAATACTTCCTAGCTGTGTGACCCTGGGCAAGTCACTTAACCCCAGTTGCCTCAGCTCCCCCCCCCCCCAAAAAAAAAAAAAAAAGGAATTTTTTAAAAATTAAGTTTGGGACTATGTCAAGTTATATTATATCACTACCCTTTTCCTTCCAACTTCTTCAAAAATCTTCAATGGATCCCAATTACCTCTAGAATAAATATAATCCCTCCTCATCTGGACTCAAGAAATCCTCAAGGCACCTCTCTGGGGCCATTTTCTGAAGGAAGCCTTTCTTCAACCTCCCAATAATTAGTAAACAGTCTCTTAAAATTGAGATTACATATTGCTTTTTCTATATACCTGATATTTATTTGACTAGGTGGTATATTCCCTCAATAGAATATTTCTGCAGTTCAATACTTAATCTGTGTGTGTCGAATCCAAATAATCTTTCAACTTTAAAACTTGATTTAGGGATAAAACCCGCCTCAAAAAGGGGGGTGGGGTGGAATTTACTCATTTGTTTGACAGTGCCTCATAATAAACTAAGGGCCTTTTTTAAAAATCCTCCCACCTCAATTTGTGCTCTCTGAATATGTCCCATTTTGGAGACACCTATAATACTACCCTTGTGATCTTAATCTAGAGAACCCAACCATCAGAAGGAACAATTAAAAAGATACACCCATTTTAAAAACAGTAACTCAATGAGAGCATGAAGCTTTTGTGCTTTCTGTATTCCAGGTTCCAGGTTTCCTGTTCTTCACTTGGCCCTGGATTCTCAAGAGAATAAAACCCTGCCCTTTAAAAACAATCAATGAATTAAGATTAAAAAAAAAAATCTGAGGACTGCATGATTTTAGGAAAGTCACAACCTTTCTGGGTTTTATTTTCCTCATTGTTAAAATGAAAGGCTTGAAGGAGATGACTCCTAAGGTCTCTTCTCATTTTCAGAATAAAGCAACATCTTTTATTCTCTTTCCTTCCCTCAACGGCAGATGCTTCCAAGTAGGTAATTTTCAAACCTTATGATATGAAGAGAATACACGTTGTACGCCCCTTTCAAGACAACTACAGAAGCAACAAAGATCGGAATATTTTTAAAATGTAGAACAATTAATTGAATTCTTAGATATCAATATAAATGTATCATAGCCAGCTTAGAAATGTGGTTATTACCCGAGTTGTAGTATCTGGACCTGTGAGAGGACTGATTAAGAAGTAATTTATTTTTAAAAAGTAAACAAACCGAAAGCTTGCAAACAATGAATGGTGAGATTCCAGCCAAGAAGTAATAAAAAGCTTGAATAAATGAGTCAGCATCCCCAGAGACAACACTAGTTGTAGTTTTAGGATTAGAGATGACAAAATGAGTATTCTGGTGAGATTTAAATTACAATAGATCATTTGGGAGAAGCTACCCCAATAATATAGCCTGCTGCAGAGGGACTAGAGGCTGGTAAATATCACCAAGTGCTTTGGTCTTCAGCATCTCCCAAAACATAAAACTGAACTTGTCTCACTAGGAATACAATGCAACTCTGTCTCAGAATCATGTTCTTTAATGGAAACCTAGGGCCATGAATAGACTAGTATAGTTTTAGGGGATTAATCCTAGCCAGAGGAGAGAAAAACGCTTTGAATGATACCATGTTGGAGAACTGCTTTTCATTCATACATCTATGATTTAAAATCATAAAAAGTTCATGATTCTCTTGTGAGAACACACACACACCTTTTAAATGTCATCCTACTACTCAGGAAAAGTCTTTAAGTACAAAAATCATGAGCTTTCATATTGCCAGGTATATACCAGATATATACATTTAATATTATTGTAGAATGTTACTACTGACCAGCATCTGAGGTTTTACTTGTCAAAATAAATGGATATGGACGCTAAATTAAATTTATAACCTTTGAGCCAGTCATTCCAATCCTGGCCAAATAGAGTTAGGCCACTGTTTAAAAGACAAAATAGGAGTATCCTCTGTCATGGGACTAAGATTAATTAAGTTAAAATTACACTGGTATTAATTCCATTAATTAATATTGCTATTAAACCCCTTATATTAAACTACTTTGTGATTTGGTTTTTTGTACCTCCTGCCTAATACATGCCGGCTGAAATGAACTGAATTACTGGCTTGCTTCAGAGCCTAAAAAATTCTTTGTGAATCTGCCCCACAAATCTACTGTCTTCAAAGGAGAAAAAACATGAAAGGGAACACCCTCAAACACACCAGTCCTATTTTAACTTCTCCTTTGCTTAGATAACAATAATATAAAAGTTCCCCAAAGTCTTCATGCTATTCATGCTTAAGATTGCACTAAGAGTTTTAGGGACATCCTATATGACTCACATTTACCTGGCACTCTAAGACTGCATACATACATTTTTATCTCATTTAGTCACATAGTCCACCCCCTAGGAGATGGATTCTACAGGTCTATCTTCAAGTTATAGCTTTAAAAAAAAAGAAAAAAAAGCTGAGGCTGAGACAGTTTTAGTGGCTTTGTCCATAGTCACATTGCTATTGACGGAGTGGAACTGGAACCAAGGCTCAGCACTCCATGATCAATACTGGGCTGCTCTTTTCAGTCCTGGGTTATATGGACACAAGAGAACACAAACATTTTTATAATGGTATTTCCAAATATTTTAAATGCTGATGAGTTTCTATGTCTCTTTCTCTTTCTCTATGTCTCTTTGGACTTGATCTCCTAGACTCCCACACAACTCGGGGTCAATTATTATTTTGCCAGAGGGAAAGGGTTCAATTAATACCTCCCTGACAGAATGAGGTAATCATTCCTCATCAAGTTCTACACAACACCTTTGGAATTCAAAACAGCAAGGTGGCATTTAAGTCAAAGTATTTCTCTTCAGTATAAAAGATGAAAGCATTTCTCTTCACATTGATCAGATGGCCATATAATGTGGCCATCTTTCCCCCAACCCCCTTCCACCCCAAAAGCTTTCATCTTTACTACTGCTGCTCTGGAAGAGCCATGGATGGAAATGTGCCCTGGATTTATGCTGACCCAGCAGGGCAGGCACTTAATTCTTTAATCAGGTAGTCATCTAAGGGAGGAGCTCTAAGAGTCTGAAAGTAGCCCAACCACATTTCCTGAAACACTAGTAACTTAAAACTGTCTTTCGGGAAATAGAAAATTCGCATTGTGGGAAGAATGCATTCCAATCTCATAGTGATTATTACTGATATGCTCAAGCAACAGAGAAATAAGGGTCCCATTTTGTGTCTAGGTTTAGAAGCAGTGGAAGAACCATTATCTGACAATGCTGAAAGTTTACTTAGAAAAGAGATATCCTTATGAAATGGAAAGGGAACTGAATTTGGAAACAGGGCTGGAGCTCAAATCCTAACTCTTCCAATTACTACCTAAGTGACTTTGGATAAGTCACTTGAACTCCCTGCATCTTAATTTTCTCATGTGGAAAATAAGGGGATTGGAAGATGATCTAAGGTACCTTCAACTTCTAGATCTCTGATCCTAAAAAGGAAAGAAAAAAGTCGAAAACAGGGGCCATGAGAGATAAGATTCTCCCTCTGAAAATTATCCATCAATCAATAAGTGTTTATTAAGCTCTCTTATTACTCTACATATTGTAGATATGATGAAAGGCAAAGGCAGACCTTGTCCTCAATAAGCTTACGTTTTAATGGTATAGTCCATACATAAGTAATTAGGTTCATATAGGAGGGAAGAAAGAAGGAAAGAGAGAAAGAAAAGGAGAGAGAGAAAGGAAGTAAAGAGACAGAAAGAAAAAAAAAGAGAGAAGGGAAGGAAGAAAAAAGAGAGAAAGAAAAAAAGAAAGGAAGAGAGAAAGGGAGAAAAGAAGGGGGGGAAAGAAAAGAAGAAAAGAGGGAAGGATGGAAAGGAGGAAAGGAAGGAGGAAAGGAAGGGAGGGAGGAAAAAGGGAGGAAATGAAAGAAAGAAAAACTAATTTACTTCCAAAACTCTAAATTTAGATTAAGCAATCACACTTTCATTTGCTAGAGAAATAATTTTCTTAAACTAAACCTCAATATTTTTAACCTTCCCAATCCCATCTTCCATTCAAGCAAGTTAACATCCAAATGAACCATTCAACATCAGAATTGACACATTTTTCCTGAAACTAAAAGTGGAATTTTCTGGGTGTTTTTTTTTTTTTTTTTTTTTTTTTTTTTGTAAAAAGCAGAACAATGTATCAAGAAAAAGTTTCCAAATATTTTAACTGCAGGAGTGGAAGCAAAGGAAAAATAAATAAATGAAGGAAAAGCAAAACAATGAAGAGAATAAAAGTGTAGTATTTTTCTTCCCTTTCAAAAAGATCTAGATTTTTACACTGATAATAATTCTTTGGCCCTACAAAATATTGTTTTTAATCCATAAAACAATGTGACTGTTTTTTCTCCCTTTAGGGGCACTTTAAAAAAAAATCATAACACAGGATGCACCTAGGTCAAATGAATTCAGAAAAAACAACTTTAAAAAACAACATAAGCATTACCCTTCATTCTCCTTACTGTTCATAAGAAAGGAAGAAATCTACTTCTTGAGTTAAAAAGGAATTTCCCAAGCAGAAACAACTTAGAAAAAGAAAACAAGGAATAACAGAAATGCCATATTTTTCATGTAGCAACTCACGTTTCTCAAGAAGTGTCATTCCTTTGAGATTTAGATTCCTTCTGAACTGTACGCCTGCTACTGCTCCACTAACCAGCACCACGTGGAAAATTTTTGTTATAGATAATACTGCAGAACAGGGCTTGGCAGTTACAAGTCGTAATCAGAAGGGTTCAAGAACTAATGTAGAGGAGATAACAACCCAACATGTATTTTACTGCAATAGTCAGCTTCTTTTTTTTTCTTTTTTTTGAGGGGGGGGGGCAGGGAATAAGAGCTTCTGTGGAAACTGTAATCTCACAATAGTATGCATTCAGCAAGAGTTTTGCCTTAAATTTTGGAAACAACAATTGGTTGGGGTTTTTTTTTTTTCTATCTTTGAATAGAAAACTCCTTCTAATGGGAAAAAATCCACACAAATTAAAGGAGATCCATAGTCCCTTTTCAGTATACTGTAGGTTACTGGTCCATATTGAAATTGTAACACTACATTTGAACTTATAAAATGTTTGAACAAACATTTTGGTTTGATGTAAGGTTTTTTTCATGATTTCTTAAATCAGCTAATCTTGTATTAGAATATATATGACTACATGCATGTATACTTACTATATGAAATTTTGATCACTTAAGACTGCTAAGTAATATGCTTTGCAAACCTAAAGGAAATTTAGGATATTCTCATTATTAAATATTTCATTTCACTTACCATCCACCTTAAACTCATAAAAAAAAAAAAAATCAAAACCTAGTCATCCTTCTGACTTCTATATTTTCATAGGATTGTTTAGAACTGGAAGAAAGCTTAGGAAACACCAACACCTTCATTTTTCTGAAAATAAAAATAAAAAATCAACAAGTTAAGGATACACAACCAAGACTAAAGCATTCCCTTTTTTAAAGACCACACATAAAACACAGGTCTATACAAAAGAGATACAATTCTACAGGAAGACACTAACAGCTCATCCCTTTATTTATAAAAGGGAGGAAATAAAGGCAGTACTGTTACAGCTGAAGATCTCTGTTAATAAAAGGAAGAGTCAGTCAGCCCCACTTAGTCACCAATAAACAAAAAAGTAGCAAATATAATTGTCTATTACCATTAGAGCTGAAGATCTCTAGTAATAAGAGGAAGAAGCCAGTTAATCCTACTTATCCACCAATAAACAAACAAACAAAAAAGGAGCAAGTATAATTGTCTATTTCTTAATGTGTGGAGTAGGAGGGAATAGTAATAGATGGTTAATAAAAAGGTTGGCTGGACATACTTAGTTGCAATGATGAGGTAAACCAAGAATTGAGGAACACAGAAATCTGACCCTGTCCAAGGTCAAACAGCCAAGTACAGTTTGACCTAAACTTGGGGGATGTGAACCACGAGAGCTGAAAATGACTAAAGCCTTCTAACAAAATGCTCCAAGTAGCTTAATGCACTCCAGTGGTGCTCGCGTTTCTCCCCTAACCGACATTTGCAATCAGGCTAAAATGGCTTCCAAAGTCCAGAATAAGACACCAGCCACCCAGGGCAGCCAGCCCTGGTCCTTCCTGGATTAAACTCAGAAGCGACGAATCAAAGCCTCCTTTATTCTGACTCCACAACACACTACATCCCCCCCCCCTCCCCTTGTCAACCAACAGCTTTGCCCAAATGAATTATTTGGTTAAAAAACAGGCATGGAGAAAATTTAAGCCCCACAAATCCTTCAGAATTCTCATAGCCCAGGTGACCAAACAAGGTTTATTTTGTTTTTGCTTGTTTGACCTGTTTTTTAATTATTATTATTCCTTCCCAATTTGATACAGAAAATTCACTTGGTGTCAAATCTCAACCTAGACCAAGAGGTCAGGGCAGATACAGACTCCTGACAGGACAGGCTTTCAAATGATGTTCAACCTTAGCACACACACACACACACACACACACACACACAGAAACAGGTTTTAAAAAACCACATGACCATAAGAATGAATATGGATCTTAGTAACTCTGATCCCCTAGTTGCAACTGTCTACACAACATTACTTTTAAATTTAATATATCTAGAAAACAAACAAAAGGAATGACTCCTATGCTTCCTGATTTGCCTAATTTCACAAGATTGTAAGATTTAGAGCTAAGACAAACTATCTAGAGAGAAAACTCTCTCTGCCTTACAATCTACTAATAACGAAACTGAGATTAAATGAATGACCAAAAGTTAACCCAGACTAGGAGCTGAGAAACAGAAGTCTTCAAAACTCAAATTCAGGGCATTAAACACGATTTTTATAATTGTACTATCATTCTCTATCCTGATCATCCTCTCATTAAAAAAAAAAAAAAAAACTCTGCATGAAAGGAGTTCAATTCAGCTTCAAATAATTCTATCCAATCCAATCCTACATACATAATATGTATCATTTTTAATCAGTTAGCCTCAAGGAAACCGCTTTTCCCTAAGTGTAGACATGATTATTTCAGACTGTTTAGTATAATTAAGTATAGCAAGAAAGGATCAGAGAAGGCTTCCCGTAGGAGGCAGCACATGCCTTGAAAGAATCTAGGAAGTTGGAGAAGCTAGGTGGAGCAATAGTTAGAGCACCAGCCATAAAGTCAGGAGGATCTGAGTTCAAATCTGCTCTCAGGCACTTAACACTTCCTTTCTGTGTGACTCTGAACAAGTCACTTAACCCAATTGCCTCAGGGAAAAAAAACCTGAGTTGAAAGAGACAATTTGTATAATAGTCGTGATGGACACCTTTCAAGTCCCCTTGGCAACTGACCATACACTGCCTTGGCTGTTTCCAACTGTTATTCAATTCCTATATTACTTAAATTTTTTTTTTTTAATTTATGCCTTATTTAACTAGATTGCTGTTGTTCAGTTGTGTCTCTTTGTGACTCTCTTGGGGTTTTCTTGGAAAAAAATAATGGTGTGGTTTGCCATTTCTTTCTCCAGCTCTTTTTACTGATAAGGAAATTGAGGTAAGCAGAGTTAAGTGATTTGCCCGGGTCGGGTAGTAATTAAGGCTGAATTTGAACACAGGTCTTTAAACTCTAGACCTAATTCTCCAGCCACAGCGCCACCTGGCTGCCCTCCTAATTCAAAGCAAGGACTTAATCTTTGCATAAGTAGCTAAATAAAGTGCTAGGGCTAGACTAAGGAAGATCTGGATTTAAATCCAGCCACTTTCTAGGTGGGCAAATCACTTAACTTCTGTTTTTCTGTTTTCCCATCAGTAAATTGGGGATAACAACAGGAACCTATCTCCCAGAGTGGTTGTGAAGACAAAGCAAGATAATTATTAGCAAAGCCCTTTGTAAACCTTAAAGGACAATATAATTGCTAATCTCTAAATGCTACTGTTATTATGGGTCCCCAAAAGTAACTTCAATTAAGAATCTGCCCGGTTTCTTCTGCATCACAGTTTATCCAAGTATCCAAATAACACCAGGTTTCTCCAGTTTTAAATCTCAAGTGTTTTCAACATCTCATAAAAGTTACAGCAGAAGCCAACAAGAAAAACTGGCAATACTGCAATAGAAAATAATAGAATTTGAACCAAAGTGATCATTCAGTCTACACCCTTAACAAATGGTGAAACTGAGGCCCATTGAGGTTAAATTACTTTTCGGCAGTGGTAGAGCTGTAGCCTTAACTGTTCGAAATATGTGACTAAAAGCATCAGTTTCCTTTTAAAAAAATGAAAATAAATATAAACATATTTATTTATGATGGTGCCTCATATTTGAGACGTGTCTTGGGCTGGACCTTTGACAGGGAGAATTACCAATACAAAGAGAGCTCAACTCATATGTTAATTTGCAGTCTTATGAATATGAAAATGTTTAGAAGAACTGCATTTATTTAACTGATATCGAACTGCTTACTGTCTTGGGGAGGGGGGGAAGAAAGGAAGAAAAATTTGGAACAGATTTTGCAAAGATGAATACTGAAAATAATCTTTGCATGTATTTAGAAAAACAAAATACTGTTAAAAAAAAAAAAGTGATCTTGGACAGTTGGAGGTTATGGGTAGGTGGAGAGAAAGTAGAGTCTCAGGGGAACCTGAAAGAATAAATAACTTGGCCAGTATCACAGAATTACCATGTGTCTGAGGTAGTTGAGTGTTTCAGACTCTGAGGCTGGATCCCTCTCTCCATTAATCCAGGCAGAGGACGTCTGAATCTTTAAACTTTCTATCTCCAGGACTCAGCACACTTGATATGAACTCCATAAATATTTTCTGACAATGACTTTGGGACAAATGAATTCACCTCTTAAACTCAATTTTATCATCTGCAAAATAGGAATAATACTACCCCCTACCTCATGGTGTTTCTGTGGTAAAAGTAAAAATTTTTTTTTGCTCTGCAAACTAAACAATGTAGAAATATGAATTGTTATTGTTGATATAGTGAATTTCAATTGGTTTGGGTTTTTTTTTCATTTCAGCTTCAAAAAATACTTTAGGTTAGTTTATTCTTTAAGTGTCCATTCCAGAAACCTCTTGTGGCAAAACACACGCTGAAAACATCAGTCCAGCTGTCAGCTCTATTACCCAAGTATGCTTATAACAGCCCCTACTGGCACAACAACTGAGAGATAGGAGTTTCCTAGAATTTCACCAAATTAAAATATTGTAAATTTAATTACTATTTTCAATACTCAACTAACACAACCACCCAACCAATCAAATGTTCAGAAACAACTTAATTGATAAAGCCCAACAAAAACCTGCTGTATCATGAATGGTATTTTTATTGGAGAAAAATAGCCTTAAAAGAAAAATTACTAAAACAACAGCCCTGGTTCTGCAAATACCACACCAAACTAAGACAACTTCCAAAAACTAGTCCATGATCTCCAAAATGCCAGCTTTCAGATGTGAGGATGTGGCAAATTTTACAAGAGATTTTGGGTAATTTAGCCTCAGTCTCAGGAACCAAAATACAGTCGGTTCCCCCCTCCCCCAAAGTCATAGTTATATAGGGCTTTTATGTTTGCAAAGCTCTTTAATAATAATAACAGCTAACATTTATATAGTGTTTCCTATGTACCAGACACTGTGCTAAGAACTTTACAAGATTATCTTATTTGATCCTCACAATAACCCTGAAGAGTTTTATTTCCCCCTTTTTACAGATGAACATACTGAGGGAAATGGAAATTAAGCAACCAGGAGGCAGGATGTGAATTCAAATCTTCCTGATTCAGGAATAATTACACCATGACCACTGTCCAAATAGGGAAACTGAGGCTTGTGACTTGGCCCAGATCACACAGCTATTGAGTGTTGAGACTAGATTCAAATCCACATTTTCCTGACCCCAATTTCAGTGTTTAATCTAAGAAGCAGATAAATCACACTGCAAAGTAAAGAGGAAATACTAATATAAATTAACACGGACTGCTTCCTGATGGCTTCAGTTTCCTTGAGAGTAAAGTAAGCTCAGACTGGATGGTTTCTAAGGTCCCTTTCCAGGGGCTCTGACTTAAGTCTCCGTGAGTCATTTAAAACTAAAGTACTTTTTAATTAATAATTCACTTGTACAATTCACATCAATTCCAACTGAGGGTTAAAGAATCTTTTGCCTGCTAATGGCAAAATCAAGTTTGAAGCTCTTTAGGAAAGAGAATAAAATGGAGCCCCAGACATCCCCTCACTACACCCAGACCGGAGGCTTCAAACAGACAATGCAGCGGGAGTCCAAGGATCCTTCTTAAACCTTTGCGGGGCTGGTATGTGGTCAGGCACCAGGTGTCAGACATGTGCCCCGGCCCCCCAGCAGGGTATTTCTGTTTTCAGGCATACTCCCTGGGCTCAGACAAATTGACAGCTGCTCTGCAGACAGAAGCCAAGCTGGGTGCCCAATATAAACCCCAAGAAGTGGCTTGGACCCCATTCTGGGGCCAACTGTCAGTGAACAGGTCGTTGGGCTGTGGAGCCAGAAGTGAATTCCCCCCCAGTGAGCACACACCTGCCTAAGAGCTGACGGTTGGTATAAGGAAGGAGCCCAAACCTGGTGTCTGGACTTTATGGCAAGGTATACAGGAGGACTCCTCTGCAGGTGGAAAGGGTCCCGATCTGGGCCAAGACTAACCACTGAGTTTCAGCCTTATCGAGAATTTAAAGACCTGTTTAAAGCATCATGCACACTGTCAAACAGAATTATATGATGAGAAGGATGCACTTGGACGCACCAGAAAACTCACTCGTCTGGAGCCAAGACCTACTTTTGAATTATGACTGATAAAGCTAAAGCTGGACAAACCACAGAGATTCCCTGATTTAGGGCTGAAACCGAGAACTTAATATCTACTGAGTTCAGCTCTCCCCTTTGATAGATGAGAAAACTGGAGCAGAGAAGGAAAGTCAAGTTACTTTGAAATATTTGGCCACAGAAACAGAAAATTAGCAGAGGTGAGATTGGAATTCTCTGACATCCTCTGATACCCTACTGGGACTTTACTTTCCTATTTTTTATAATGAGAGGTTTGGAGATCTTTTAATTAATTTTAGGAGATCTTTAAATTCCCTCCCCTTTTAACACAGCATCCTAAAGGAAGAGGGTTCTGTTGATATTGTGTGAGAATAACATGGGAAAGTTTTCCAGAGGACCTTCCCTATGGAGAAGGCTAAGGTTTCATTCTTAGGAAGCCCTTATAAGGCTAATCTGTATGTGAATATCACCAGAAGATTAAAAACAAGTGGAAATTTAAAATTCAGCATATTTAGAGAACAGTAATAGGTTAAGGAGTAATAGAGATATTAAAGAATAGATTTTTAATATTTTAGAAAAGCCAAGAATGGGGTAAGTGAGAAAAGACATTGACTCTTGGGCAAACACAGGAATTTTTTTTAAAAAAGAAAAAAACAAAGCCAAAGGAATAAAAGAAGGTTGGGGAGGAAAATTTGCTCAATACAAGGAAATCTCGCACTTAATTTAATATTATTCTCTTCTATTAAAAAAAAAACAACACGCAACTCAAGAAGAGCTTAAATATACTGTAGGAATATAACTCAGGGCGAACATCTTTTTTTTTTTTTAATGCCATGAAAATTACCGCTCCCCCCCCCAAAAAAAAATCATTAATGCTCAAGCCCTCCTGCAAAATCTCTGTATTTGCTTCTCTGTGTATCTCTATTATCCTCTCATCTCCAGTAAAATATAAGCTCTATGCAGGTAGAATGATTTCTTTGTCTAAATCCTAGGCACTGAAGCACAACTTCATACTGCATCAACTTAATAAATGCTTACTGAATGAATGTGGAGCAAGAAGGGACCTTAAATATTAATTTATTTTATACATAAAATAACTGAGGTGGAAAAGGGAGAGTGGGGTTGGAGGAAACAGGAATTAAACAGTTCAAGACTACAAGTAAATTGTAAGTGACAGAGATGTTTGGACTCCAAATCCAGAATGCTCTCCAGTATTCTTTCCTTCACTTTCAAGCTGTTTTTCCAGAGAGTCAAAAGTATAAAATTATAAACAAGCTATTTCTGTTCTTGCACCGGCTTACCTACAATTTCTTCCAGAAAGCAAGAATGTTCCAAGACAAGTATGAGCACTGCATCAGTACAGGAATACATCTCTGGCGTTCAGAAAGCACTTTATCAGATGCGATTCTGATGGGCAGGCACCAAGACCAAACCTGAGAATAATGCAACTTTCTAGTCACCTAATATGACAGCCCAAAAATATCAATAAGACCAGATTTAAGCTGAGAAAGTGTAGCAGAGTGGATAATAATAGCTAGTATTTAAGAAGCACTTTAAGGTTTGTAGCATATTTGACATTGTCAATCCTCAAAACTTGTAAAGATCAAATCAGACAACAAATCTAAAGCTTGCTAACTGCTATACAGATGCCAACCATCGTTATCAGACATAATAATAGGAGAAGGGGAATTTTGGGTGATGTCCTAGTATTGTCCCCTTTGTATAGAAAACAGGCTAAGGTAATTTGGCTTAACCAGAGTCACAGTTACCATGTTCCTACAGCAGGATTTGAACCCAACTTTTCCTGACCCCTCTAGTGAAGAGGACTTTATTTTGCATTAAATCCCCATCTCATACAATTTAGCCTTACCTCTTATGCACTCTAGTCACAGGGCTTATCTAGGTGATAGACCAGTTATCCCCTACTGCCATTCTGGGAATTCCCCTTGATATTTAGTCAGAACCTATATCATACCTTTTCTCTACCTTTTCCCTTCAATTTCTAGCTGATATCATTTCACTCTCCCAACTTTTTAATATAGAAGATATTAATAAAGAAACTTTTTTTCTTAAAGCTGAATAACATTTCAATTGACAATTAAGGTTTACAGAGACCTGGTTGGATGGAAAATGCAAATATTACTCTTATTCAATTGCTTTGGGATTTCATTTGGGATTTTCTCAGCAAAGATATTGGAGTGATTTATCATTTCCCTTATCCAGACAGATTTGGCAACTGAGGCAAATAGAAAAGTCACACAGTTGGTAAGTGTGTGAGACTGGATTTAAACTCTGGAAAGTGAGTCTTTCTGGCAGTCTTATCTACTACGCAACTGTCCACAAATATTAAGTATCCCCATAGTATAGAGGAGGAAAATAAGACCCAGTAAAGCAACCCAGCCAAAGTTAGAACCACTGTGAGAGAGCTGGAAATGAAATTCAATGTTCGTTCTATTACATTGTCCTAAGGTCTCCTTGACCAGTATCTTCAACCTTCATTTCTGCCCCCGTCTGCCTACCTGGCGGGGCATTCCTCCCAGGGGAAACCTTTGCCTAAATACTCCAGTCAATACCAAACTCTCTTTCCCTTATCCAAGTCTGGGGGTGTCTTAGATTATGATGGTGGAGCTGAAACCAGCTGACATCTGTTAGAACAGAAAGACCTATTCCCATCGATGGTGTGGTAAACAGAGATTGTGAAAGAGAAAGAGAGAGAGAGAGAGACAGAGCGAGGAAAGAGAGAGACAGAGAGAGTGTAGAAGGCAGGAATGCAAAAAGAAACATGAAAAAACAATGTTATACTGCCGTGAACATAATAGGTGCTTTAAAAATAGATGTCAAATTGAATTCCAGTATGTATAAATCATACTAGCTTAAAAATATACTGACTTGTCTTATACTTTACTACATCCAGCAATTTCTCCCTCATCTCCCCATGGAAATTATAATCTGCTTGAGGCAAGAAATGTGTTATCTGATGTGTCCTACAACCAAATCCAGAAGCTCTACTTTCAATAAACACAAAAGGTATCACAAAAAAGTAGATATCAGGCTGACCACAAGCAAGGAAGTCACTTAACCTCTATGACCTTCATCCATAAAAAAAACTTGTATCTGTTGTATTTAACTCACAGATTTTTTGAGATTCAACTTCAATAATTAATTCAAAGTGCTTTGTAAATTTTAAAAAGGATAAGGAATAAGCACTTATTAAGCAACTACTATGAGCCAAGCATTGTGATAAGTACTTTTAATAAATATCTCATTTGATCGTCATGTGGAAGGTTAGTGCTATAATTATCCCTGTTTTACAGTTAGGGAAACTGAAGCAAGCAGGTGAAGTGTCCTGCTCACAATCCCACAACTAGGAAATATCTGAGATTAGACTTAAACTCAGATTCTCTAAACTCTAAACCTAGGGCTCTATCCACTGCACCACTGGTTGCCTCAGCATTATGAGAATATCAGCTGTTATGATTACTTATTGGCTCTAAGCCATTCCTTTCCTATTTTCATGTGTATATGGTCTTGGAGAATTTGCCCTGGCTCATTCCATCACCATAGAGGCAGCATGATGTGATGTCAGTAGCAAGACTTGAGTCAGAAGGTCTGAGGTCAAGTTCTTGTGTGACAAATCATTAGCCAATTAATACCAATTCAACCCTCTTTTCCCCCCAAGAAACATAATGAGAGAAAAAAAAGCAACAACTCTTATCTGCAAGAACATCACAAACTAGGAAGACTACAAGACATACACCATATGTGAGAGGAACAAAGGAGAAAACCACTCTTTGCGCTCTCTCACCCTTCTTTTCCAATCAGCTGCCAAGTCTTGTGGATCCGATTCCACATCTATCCCTTCTCTCCACCGACCCTCACCCCCTCTTACCTAGTAAGTCTCCCTTCTTCAAGTCTTCTTCCATGTTAGAATCCACTCTACAGTTTCCACAACGCCATTCCTAAAGCACAAAGTAATTCCAAGGCATTCCCTTCCTTAAATTTCAGAGGCTACCTATTATCTCTAAATCAAATACAAACTTCTCTGTTCTGCATTTAAAGCCCATCGCCTCAGTCTCCCTTCTGGGTTTCCCCCCACTAGATTGGGAGTTTCTAGAGAACAAAAGGCATCTTTTACCTTTGCATCCCAAGCACTTAGCACAGTACCCAGCATGTAAATAAATGGTGCTTAATAAATTTTTTTTCCCCCTGACAACCCACTCCTTCCCAAATTCTATGGGTCAGTGAAACTGGTCCTCCTGCTGCTTCTCACACAAATCACCCCGTTTCTCATCTTTCTCTCCTCCAAGCTGTATCTCTATCCCTTGGTGCCAGCAATAGAATCAGGAAGACCCGAGTTCAGGTTCTGACTGTAATGCATATTAGCCTGATGAGGATGGCCACCTCTCTCAGGTGCTCTTAGGCAGCTTTCTAACATTATAAATGACAAATCAAGAAGGTTTCCACACTAGAAGTTCTCTTTGCTGATGAAATCACAGGTCCAGACAAAAAGAAAACTAAATCCATCCTACTTCATGTGATTATTTTCAGCACATTTGAATGAATTACTGCAAAGGCCTGCAAATACAAGGCTGCCTGTTAAGGCTGAGAATTTTCCCCTTGGTTTATAATGTATTAGACTCGTAACCCCTGGAGGCTAGAACCATTTATTCTCTACTATGCATTCTGGCCTCAAGGGAGCCTCCCTGGTATAATGCTCATTTCAAGATGGCCACACATGTTAACCAGACAAGCAAAGCAGTGATTTAAACCCCTGCAGACAGTAACTGTTTCAGTGAATTCCCTTCTTCTTTCATCCAAAGTGCTTAAGAAAGTCAGGCTACATCTATACTGGATGATATGGCCTGTTCTTTACACTACCTTCCTATCTCTGGAACTTACTACCTGAGTCACTCTCCAAGCTTCAGTTTTCCCATCCCATCCCATCCCATCCCATCCCTTAAAAGGGAGTGGAAAGGGCTTGACCTGTAATTCCACAGGTATAGTAAATTCCCTCTACCAAT
This sequence comes from Antechinus flavipes, assembly GCF_016432865.1. Classification (NCBI taxonomy): domain Eukaryota; kingdom Metazoa; phylum Chordata; class Mammalia; order Dasyuromorphia; family Dasyuridae; genus Antechinus; species Antechinus flavipes. The sequence continues at coordinate 70,074,223 of NC_067403.1, read as the reverse complement.
TCAGGTCAACACTTTTTTTTTTTTTTTTTTTTTTTTTTTGGCAACGTACAGCCTTAGAGAGCTGTCTAGCCAGAACAGAGGCATCAAACAGGAGATTTTGTGGCTGCCTAGTGTCTGCAAACCTGATTAAAATATAATTGGGAAATATTTAATAAAATTAATAGAAATACAATACTTGGTTCTTGAGTTGTTTTCAGGCTTGTCTGAGACTTTGTGATCCCCACTTTGGGGTTTTCTTGGCAAAGATACTGAAAAAGTTTGCCATGCCTTCTCCAGCTCATTTTGCAGATCAAAAAACTGAAGCAGAAAGGATTAAGGGACTTGCCCAGGGCTCTCAGAATCATACACTAAGTGTCTGAAGCTAGATTTAAATTTGGGCCTCCTTGACTTCAGGCCAAGCACCTAGATCACTATAGATAATATTAATGTGTGATTTTCTAAGTCAATATGTGGCTGGCTCCTCATGTTTTTAAGTTCAACACCAAAGGATCTAGAGAGGTGGAGTGGAGTTGCCAGTATGTGTTTGAGGTGGGATTGGAATCAAGATCTCCTTGGCTCAAAGCAGCACTCCTAATCACTATTCCAAGTCTATCTGATGACAGACTCAACTAAAAAATCTCTACAGCCCCTTTCAGCTCTAAATCTTCTGCCTACAATAAATAAATAAATAAATAAATGACCTTTCAACACCCTAAGTTTTAGGTGAAAGCAAATTTCTTTGCTAGGGCAATCAGACAAAACTGAAGATAAGGAAACGGTAACACTATGCTAATTAGGTGGAATTTGTCGTATCAAATCTTTTTTAAATTGCTAATTAATTCTTATCAATAAATACAATTCTAGAAGAAAGGAAACCAGAAACTCACTGGTGGGACCTTGGAGGGTTAAGCTAGACTGCAATTTGACCATTCTACAGAAAGTAAACAGTAACTTTAGCTGAAATCCTATCCTTTAATCATAAAAAAGATAAACATCTACCAGGAGGCACAGGTGCCCAACACAAAAAGTTCTTGTCTCTGAGGACCAGTAAAAACTTATGGAAACATTTTTATAAGGAAAGCATGTGGCCAAGACAAAAGTGTCATCCCTTTCCTTTTCAGGAAGCAGTGGTAAAGACATCAATCAGTTAAAAAAAAAAAAAAAAAGGCTCCAGGAAACAGGATCCTGGAACTCCCTGAATAAAGACGCAAATCTCTGCTTGGAGTCAAGCTGGTTCTTTCAAGGAATTGTTTTTCCAAAAGCTTTAGAGGTTCGGTAAGGAAACAGCCCCCAATATCAATTATGTGGATAGTGTTTTTAATCGGCTTCGGTGCCCACGGAAAGAAGCCCTTCAGTGATCGGGAGTCTGACATCAGCACTCCCTCTCCTACGTGACTTGACAGCGCATAGGAGCCCGAAACACCAGCCCTTCCCCGGCTGAAGAAATTAATTGGTCTCTCAGCAAACCACCGTCGATTGCCTTGCAAAAACAAAAACACAACAACCCCCCTTCCCCAAACTCCAATGTCACCTCGATCCTGCAATTCGGTTCAGCAAACCAAGTGTCCTACGGTAATAACCCGTCCCTTGGACATTTGAAATGCAATTCCTGGATCCGATCCCCCTAAGATTCCCCATCCTCCTTCCTTCTACCCCCCAACCCCCCAAGAGCAGGGAGGGGTGTGGCGGGGAGAGGGAGGGGGAAGAATCTAGCAGAAAAACAGGGGCGATGGAGACAGAGGAAAAAAGAGGCGGGAGGGGGTAAGGGAGAATCCACAGGGAATTCCGATTCCTTTAGGCTGTAAAGGGGCAGAGGGGAGGTAAGGGGCATCATCATACTAATATGCGCGAGTACTGACTGAGATTTCAAGATGCATATTCTAAGGAAGATCTCTTCCCAGCCCCTAGGAAAAGGAATAATAAAAAACCCTAACAGCCTTTTTTCTTTCCTCCCAGAGAACTCCAGGGTCTGGGTCTTACTGCTAGAAGTCGTAAATGACGTAGTCTGCAAAGGGGAGGGAGGAAAGTTGCTGGAGAAAGTCTCACGTCCGTGTGTGTGAGTGTGCATGAGAGTATGTGAATTTGTGAGTGTGTGCGCGCGTGTGTCTGGCCGGGGAAGGGGGAGGGGGCCTGGGAGGGTGGGCAGCAGAAGCGGCCGAGCTTGCTAGGGTGCAAATCCCCGGGCGCATACACCCGCCCGCCCCGTCGGGGACCCGGAGGAGGACGGGGAGGGGGAAGGAAGGACAGGCAGGCGCCGAGGTGCGAAGCCCGCTCCAGGTAGTGCGCCCGCGCGGTACTTACGTAACGCTTCAACTTCTTCTCCGGGGGGGATTTTCGGAGCCATCCCGAGCAAACCACTTCGCCGCCGCTCATGGTGAGCGAGTGTGTCCCGAGCTCCGCCGCCGTGGCCGCCGCCGAGTCCTGCGAGGGTGGGGGAGACGGGGGGCGAGGGGCGGCCAGCAGCAGCAGCCACAGCCCGGGCGGGCCGGAGCCTCGCACGCCCCCAGCCGCTCCGGCCTCCTCGGACGGTCCGGGAGGAAGGGCAGGCGGGCGGGAGCGGAGAGGGAGACGAAGGCGCCTCTGCGGGCTCCCCAGCAGATGCGGAGAGGAGCGGCTCTGGAATGAGCCGGGGCTGGCCGGGGAGCGCACTCCCCCTCCTGGGCTCTGCTCTCTTTCTCTCGCTCCCTCCCTCCCTCCTCGCTCCCTCTCCCTTCCCCGCCCCCCGCCCCAGTCTCCGCTCCCGGCTCACACAGACATGAAAGGAGGCTCCGACGGAGTCCGCCCCTCCCGCGCCTCGGCCGCCGCCGCCGCCCAGCAGCCGAGCCCGTCCCGCAGCCCAAGCGCGGGGGACGCGCGGGGCGCTGCGAGCCGGAGCCCGACCTCGAGCCGCAGCCCCCGGGCGCGCCCCGCTCCGGGCAGCCGCCCCTGCGAGCCTAGCGTCTCCCGGAGACTGCCCGGAGCTGGAGCCCGAGCCCGAGCCCCTGGCCTCCGCACTCGCTCCACCCCCTGCTGGAGAGGCAGCCCTGCACACACTCACTCACACTCACACACACAGACGTGCCCCAAAGCACCCTCCTCCTCAGCTTTCCCTGTCTCCGCAGCACCCCCGTCTCCTCCCGCTTCCCAAGCCTTCGGGGAGGGCGCGCGAGCGAGCCGGGAGCGCAGGGGCTTTGGGAACTGGGAAGCCACCAAAGTTCCACCGTCCGGACGCGGGGCCCCGCAAGGCCCTGGAGCGGGGATTGGCTGGGGGAGAACCGCCCTGGGGCTGGGGAGGGGGCGGGGGGGAATCCTCCCTTCTCTCTCCTCCAGTAGAAGGTGGAAGAGTGAGGAGGGGGCCAGGCAGCTCGGCGCAGAGCTGCAGCGAGACTCTCCTCCCTCCGCTCCCCTCTTGGGAGTGGATTCCACAGACCTAGCCCTCCTTTTTCCTCCTCTTCCCCCGCCCCTCCACTTTCTCTTCCGAGATCCAGCTCCCAGCCTAGGAGTTGGTGACAGGTTGGACACACGCTCCCCCACTCCGCCCCTCCCCCTTCGGGCTCTCCTTCCTCCCACCCCCTGCCTTTTCCCACTCCCTCTTCCTCTCTTTCCTCCTCCCCTTTCCCAAGTTTGGCCCCTGGTGGTTGTTTCTCCCAGTCCGGACTGAGAGGCCAAGACTTTCCCTTGAAACTCAGCCAAAGCCCTTTCAGCTCAACAACAAGGGCAGAGCAGAGACGGGCAGGAAAGGCACTCTGGGATCTGTAGTCCGGGAATGGCGAGATGTCTGTTTCCCTTCCTCCCCACTTCCCCGATGGGCAAGAGACTTTTACGGGAGCCTCTTTTAGCCTTGAAAGTTGGAGGCTGGAACCCGACCAGGCAGGCTCCCTGAGTAAGAACGCCGATCTGGGAGGTTGGGGAAGGAAGACCCCGAAATAAGAAATCTCCGTTTTTGCCATCTGGACTGTGTGTTTAATTTTTTTTTTCCTTCCTCCTATGTGGTTGAAAAGAAGTTTTGGAATTTTCTCTGGGAAAGAATGTGCAGAACGACCCTGAGAAGGTTATCTGAAATGTTGGGGGCTGGATTTGCTCCTAAATCCGTGCCCTTGGGTGGGGTTGGGAGGGAGAGAATAGAAAGAATGAGACCTGCTCCCTGCCAGCAACCAGAAAAAAAAATAAGAGTCTAATCGATGATCAGGATGGGAATTAACCTAACAACCAAAAAAAAAAAAGTTTTTGGAGGGAAAGAATAAGCTAATTTAAATTTAACCAAAATTAATTCTTGTTGATTTACTGAGCAAAATCATAGAATTTTAGATGGGAAAAAGACCTTAATCTAATCATCCACAGCAACTGCTTTTGTGTGAGGCAGAAAGAAAGGTGAAAGCTTTGGAATCTGGAGAGATTTGTAGTTCAAATCTTGCCTCTTAACAGTAGCTAGGTAAGCATGGGAGCCAGTCTCCTCACCTGTAAAATGAAAATAATAATACCTGTAACATCGCCCTTAAAAGGTCGCAGTAAAATCAAATGAGATCATGCATGTAAAGGTCTGTGCAAAGCCAAAAGTGCTAATTAAAGGTGAGCTATCATCATTTCAGTAACATTTTGCGATCATTCACCTCTGTGATCAATTTCTACCACTTTTCTTGGCTTGTGCTGGCTAAGAACCAACTACTCACTTTTTGAAAGAACGAGTTGTACCTAATGTTTATGATTTGGTACTAAAGTCCATTTCATAATAATAAGGCGTTTTGTTTTGTTTTGTTAATACCCATAAGCCTAGCTTTTAAAGATGTTGAAAATTTCAGCTCACGTAACTGAACTTTCCCCGATTTATTTTGTGGGTCTTGAACTACGAAGCATTTAATGAAATTTAGAATTGTGGATTTGATCCACCAAGAAGTATTTATTAGGCACCTACTATGTGTCAGGCACTTTGCTGGATACTAGGAATTCAAATGTGAGAAGGCCCTTGCCCTCCAAAAACTTAAATTATAGGAATATAACATGTTCTTAGATAAACAAAAACAATCTAGAGGCTGGACTTCTGGTTGCTTTGGGGAAATTCTGAATGAGGAACCTCCCTTTACCAATGCAGGCTGGCAACTTCTCAGTAATTTATAGTTGCCTAGAGTTGCAATAACTTGCCCACTTGTTAAGTGACTTCTGAAAACACAAGTCCATCATTCAGGGTCATACAGCCAATATGTGTCAGAGATAGGATTTAAATACAGGTATTCCTGGCTCTGTTTGCCTTAATCCACTGGAGAAGGAAATGCTAAACCACTCCAGAATCTTTAAAGAAAACCTCATGGACATTATGGGCCAGAGGAGTTGGCCACGAGTCAACAATAGCAACAATTCTTGGCTCTGGGACCAATCAGGCCTTACTTTTACATATATAAAGTGTATATATGTGTGTATTTATGTATGTGCTGTATATGTGTATACTTACACATATGTGCATGTGTATACAGATATGTCTATATAAATATATATGTAAGTTTTCCCTACAATCTTTTCAGCCATGGCTGATTCTGACTCCATTTAGGATTTTCTTGGCAAAAATACTGAAATGGTATGCATATATACACACACACATATATATATATATATATATAATATACATACGTATATAAATACACATATAAATATAACATACATACATATGTAAATACACATATATACCTATTTATATATAACATATATACATATATAAATACATATTTACACACACACACATAAATATATATATATATATATATATAAATAGCAAGTGATGATGTTGGAGGAATATAGTAGCTTGAACTAACTGGGGTTATTAAAGAAGGACTCTAATGTCCTTTGTCATTGATTATAGATCATCATACATTTCAAGGAATATCTATTAAATACACACTGCAAGAAACTAATAAAAGCTGGATATGAAAGATGAAAAACAAAGAATTTACAATCAATTAGAGACAAAGGAGGAAATTGAAGCCCATGGGGGGATTAAACATTTTGCCTAAGGTCACACAGTGATAGAATTAGAAGTCTAGAATTCCCATCTTCTGAGTTTTATACCGATTTCCAAAATAAATATTCTTCACTTAATCTCTCTGGGTTCGTTTCTTCATTCATAGGATAAGAACTCGGTAATTACTAGCTTTGTGATCTTGGATAAGCTATTTCATTTGCTTAATTGGATTTCACACCCTCTCTGGCTCTCCACCTCAGTTAAGTGAGGGGCTGAACTGGATGACCTCTAAGGACTCTTCCATCTGTAAATCTTGTGATTTTAGGAAATCTGAGATTCCATGCTGGTAAAGGCAAAATGATTTTTAAATTCTGTATTAAGATTCTTTTTTAGAAATCACTATGTCTAAAATTATGCAAACGTTTTCTGTTCTGCTGGATCCTTATTCATATATAGTGTACAGTTTTTTTTGCATCCCAAACATTGGAAACAAGTGGTTAACACAAAGTACTGAAGAGAATCTGCCTAGACTGAGAAAAATGAAAGGGGTGTGGGTCTGTGCTGGAACTGTGTCTGTCGGGGGTGGGGAGATTAACCACAGCATTATATAGAGACAATTTAAAGAACTTTTCAACAAGAAAAAAGTTCTTCTGTTGTATTATGAATTGCAGAACCCCTAATATTTTCTGGTTCCCAAATAAAATAATCTCATTCCAATCCATACCACCATTACATCTAGAGATTTATTTGAGAAGCATCGAGGTGGTTGTAGCAAAGAGAAAGAGATCGGAGTTTGAATCCTCACTTAACTATTCTCAGCCTAGTTTTCACATCTCTAAAATGGTAATATCAATAGTATTTACTGCTTTCCAGAGTTATTATAAGAATCAAATAAGAGAAGATACAGAAAAAAGGATATTTATATATGTATAAATATATCTATTTCTAGATATGATGCATCTATATATCAATAAAAAAAATTCACTTCATCTTTCTGTCCTCTCAACAAAACTCTCATAAATCCCCATAAATCAAATCTAAAAATACATTGTCCCCATGTGTATAGTGAAGTACTTCTTGAAATGACAGTCAAAATTTGTCCTTAAACTACTAGCCCTATATCAAGATGGATAGAGTGGTTTGCAAACCTTGATGTTTTATATAAACACTAGCTATGATTATGGAGTTCATCTCCCATCATTAGTTTCCTTATTATGAGCATTCAATTTTATATTTACTTATCTTGGACAGACTATCTCTCCCCCTGGCAAACTATTCGGAGGGCGGGTACGTTTTTAGTTTTGTATGGCTATCTACCAAGATAGTAAATAGTAGGTAATCTTAAAATGTGTTTTGAATTAATCTTGGAATTTACTTGAAATTAAAATTAGTTCCAAATAGTTAATGCTAATATGTTTACCGAAATAATCTTGCATGAAATATATCAAATTCAGTTGTAGTTTTTGAGTCTTTTTCTAGAGATTGAAAGGAGACTGAACACAAAACTATGCAGTATGTTCTGATTTTTAGACAGGTAGCATAAGGAAAGCCTCTCATTATAGGGTTACACAGATCAACCAATTTCACTATTGCTCAGACTCTCTGCTACTTGACTAGTTCCTACATTTCTTTCTTAATTTCAACATAACTCCAATCTGATCAACTAAACTCAAAATCCTATCAGCTAATTAAATGTTATTTCAAGTAAACTGAGAAAACTTTTCCGAATAAAAGTTAGTCATATCCTTTCAGATATTAAATCCCTTAACCTCCTACAATTAAATAAATATTAAAATAATTCAATATAAAATTTATTAACAATGATCAAAGAGAAATAGGCAACATTTTAGTTGTGAGAGCAATCAGTCATAGCAAACCAATAGTATAACTGCAAATGATATTTCCTTATTTCTGGAAACACAATTCCAACATTTGGGTTCACACAAGACATCACTTAAGGTCTTCTCAAGAATAATTGCCTCTTATCAAGACAAAGATTAAATGTCCATCATAAAAGAAAGCCTTTCTATCCTCTTATCTTTTTTTTAACCCTAACAAGAAAAGTTTTTTCAGCTTCTCTCTTTGCTCATCTTGTCTCTCTCTAGACTCACTGATAAAATTCTCTTTATGATGTTTCTTCATAAAATAATTGTTGACAGTTCTAAAAAAGAAAGAAATTTCACTCCCTTCTTTCTTTATCTTCTCAATAATCCCTTCCTATATCTTTTGTTAATGTTCCCTCATTTTGGTCATGTCAGACCTCATGTGGGGTTTTCCTTGCATTTCCTTCAGTGTCTTGCCCAGGATTACACAGATTGGAAGTGGTTAAGGTCACTTTTGAATTCAAGTCTTCCTGACTCTAGCCTCTGCCTATCTCAGCTGCCCTTTATATATCTACATAGATCCAATTTAAAAATACATTGTCCCAGCAACAAGAAATAGAAAGAGAAATTCCATTTAAAATAACTGTAGGCAAAATAAAATATTTGGTTGTCTACCTTCCAAGACAAACCTAGGAACTATATGAACACAAACATTTCTCACACAAATAAAGTCAGATCTAAACAACAGAAAAAATATCAATTGCTAATGAGTAGGCTGAACTAATATAATAAAAATGACTATTCTACCTAAATTGGTCTGCTTGTTCAGTGCCATACCAAATGTCATAACCAAAAAGTTATTTCATAGAACTAGAAAAAATAACAAAATTCATCTGGAAGAACAAAAGGATAAGATTTTCAAAGGAATTAATGGGCAAAAAATACAAAGGATGGTGGCCTAACAGTACCAGGCCTAATAATCCATTGTAAAGCAGCAAGTATCAGAACCATTAGGTACTGGCTAAGAAATAAGAGTGTTGGATCAGTGGACTAGGTTAGATACACAGGACACAATAAGCAAGGCTTAGAGTAATCTAGTAGTTGATAAACCCCCAAACTCCAGCTTCTGAAATAAGAACTCACTATTTGATTTTTTTTTTTAATTTCTGGGAAAACTGGAAAATAATATGTCAGAAACTCGGCATAGACCTATATCTCACATCCCATACCAAAATAAGGTAAAACTGGATACATGATTTGGGTATAGAAAAAACAAATTAAGAGAGCAAGGGATAGTTTACCTATTAGATCTTTGGAGAAAGGAGGAATTTATTATCAAAGAAGAATTAGAGAACATTACGAAATGCAAAATAGACAACTTTGATTACATCAAATGAAAAAGTTTTTGCAGTAACAAAATTAGCACAAACAAAATTAAAGGGGAAGTTCAAAGCTGAAAAAAAAATCTTTACAGCTAATGTTTCTGATAAAGATTTCATTTCTAAAATATATAAAAAACTGTGTCAAATTTACAAGAATACAAATCATCCCCCAACTGATAAGTGGTCAAAAAATATGAATAATTTTCAGATGATGAAATTAAAGCCATTATAAAAATACTCTAAATCACTATTGATCAGAGAAATGCAAATTAATACAATTCATACCACTACACACCTCACAGATTGGCGAAGATGACAGGAAAAGATAATGATAAATGTTGGAGGGAAAACTGGGACACTAATGCATTGTTGGTGGAGTTGTGAACTGATTCGACCATGCTGGAGAGCAATTTGGAACTATATCCAAAGGGCTATAAAACTGCATACCCTTTGCAGCAGTGCCATTATTGGATCCCAAGGAAATTAAGGGAAAACTCCAAGGGAAAAGGACCCACATGTGCAAAAATGTTTGTAGCAGCTCTTTGTGGCAGCAAAGAATTGGAAAAGGAGTAGCTACCCATCAATTGGGGAATGGCTGAATAAGTTATGGTATATGAGAGCAATGGAATATTAGTGTTCCATAAAAAATGATAAACAAATTGATTATAGAAAGGCCTGGAAAGATTTACATGAACTGATGCTGAGGGAAACAAGCAGAACCAGGAATACATTGTACACAGTAATAGCAAGAATATATGATGATCAACTATAAAAGATTGGTTCTTCTCAGTTGTTCAGTGATCCAAGGCAACCCAATAGACTTTTGACAGAAAATGCCCTTGCATCCAGAAAAAAATCTAAGGAGATTGAATGTAAATTAACACATGTTATGTGCACTTTTTTGTTGTTGTTGGTTTTTTTTCTCTCTCTCGTGAGTTTTCTGTTTTGTTCTGATTTTTCTCTTCCAACATGATTCATGAAGAAATATGTAATAAAAAAAGTAAAATAATTAATTTAAATAAATAAATAATAAAAATAAACATAGATTGTCCCTGATTCTATGTCCCTTGGGAAATGACAGTCAAAATTTGATTTCAGGTTACTAGCCTTAACTCTTTTCCTGCCACATTCCATTTGGCTCTGAAAGAAACAGTAAAGATTTCTGAAATGTCTAAGAGAACCAATGAATCAGGAGTAACATTATAAGAATCAGTGATTTAAGGAACCTTAGAAATCATTTGGTCTAATTCCCTTATTTTAACAATGAGGAAACGAAAACCTAGAGGTTGTGACTTTCACAATGTCACGTAGACATTACAATGGAAGATCTTGAATTATAATTCTGATTTGGCTTTAAATCCAGTGCCATTTTCAAAAGCTCATGGGGGGAGTAGGAGAAAGAAGGGGAAGAGAACAGTTGCTAATAATACATCTCTTTAGAAAAATTAAAATTTGCACATAACTTTTAAAAAATCTATTTATTTGCACATTTTTACATGAGTATCCTAAAATGACTCCAGATTTGAAAGCATTAGTACTTTTCTCATGAATTTTAAATTTAATGCTCAGAAATGTTGCCTAAAATTGGATTTACAGTCAGAAAGATGTGTGTCTTAAATACATCTGTCAGATTTGTCACCAATTGTTGCAGATGGAGAAAAGGAAGCACAAAACTGGAAATAACATTGCATGTATTCATATTACATCTTTACCAGAATTAATAACTCTATTTCAAGGTATGAATTGTTAGTTTGCTAGCCATTGGTCTACTCTTAATTTTAATCTTATAATTCACATATAAATACTATAAGGATCTTTCATGTATGATTTCAACTGGGAAAAAGTTCAGGAGAAAGAAAATATACTAATTAGATCATAGAACTCCTGAAGTATTAAAAACAATATATTCTTTGTAAGTTTTTTAAGAGAGAACCTGGCAACATGGACTCCTAGAAGATGTTTAATGGAGAGAAGATCTGTCTTCTTTCTACCCTGGCAAAAACTGGTGAATTGTCGAGGGATTGGTACTTTTGAAATATGGAAGGTATTTTGTACTTTTTATTAATTATTATTGATTTTTATTCAAATAAATTCAAATAAAATTAGTGTTTCTATATATGTAGTTGAACTGAAAAGGAAAATTGTATATAAATAATCTCCATTAAGTCCAGTTGCTTTTCTTTTAAAATATATAATAAATTCAATGTGTGATTTTCAAACCTATCCTGATTACATATGATTCTTCCTAGACTTTTTTCTCTTCTGTATGTTTTTTTAAATGCTTCAGTGACTTCTTCTTTATCCTAGATTTATCTTACTTTCATTTATTTTGCTCTATTCATCCATCTTCCCAGATTTCTCTGGAACCATCCCTTTTGACATTTCTCATGGCAATGGTAATATCCTTATGGTAATATCCTATTGCTCTCACGTGTCATAATTTGTTCCATTCCCCAATAATTAGACAATCCTTTAACTTTCATTTATTTACTACTACAAAAAGAGTTGCTATATATATTTTTCACACAATGTGTACCTTTCCTCTGTCTTTGATCTCTTTGAAGTATACCTGTGGTAATAATGAATCAGAGTATTATATATATTTTAATGATTTTTTAAAGTATAGCTCAAAATGCTTTCCAGAATGACTAAAACAATTCACAATTCCATTAACTGTGCATTTAATGTGTGGCTGTTCTCCCTTAGTTACTTCAATAATTGTCATTTTTCTTTTTTGTCATCTTTGTCATTTTCATGAGTAAAGTGGAACCTCAGAGTTGTTCAAAGGTTCATTTCTTTAATTAGTGATTTGGAGCATTTTTTGGTGGGTTTTGATAGCTTAGATTTTTTTCCCCTTTGAAGATCACACACACATATGTATCTTTTGCTTATTTATGTCTTGGAGAATGGTACTGTTCTCCGATGGAAAACTTTTATCAAAGAAACTTGAGGATAAGATTAGGGAAGAGATTTCGACCTGAGGACTGGTTGAGAAAAGTAGTCCACATGATATGGTGAGAACAGCTTGCAGGAGAGGAGTTGATACCTTCATCTACTATGGCAAACTTGACAGCTGTGACCAGAGGGTAGAGAATGTTCCATTCTTGGTAAAATTTCTATGTAGCCAGTGAAGATGCTTTCCCTTTGACCCTCTCCTTCATGTCTAAGAGGTTTTAAAGTTATTTACTATATTTTAAAAACCAATCCACTCTGGATAAAATATAAGCTATTTTAATTGTTTTTTTTTTTAATTCACATATTAACTGCAGACAGAGACTACAGAAGGGAAGAATGTGTTTGGTGTTAATATTAAAGAGAGATAAAAGGGGAAAAGTATAAACTTTGGTCCAAAAGTGCACCTTTTCTGGAATTAAATATATAAAAAATCTTATACTTTCAATTTATTAACTTTAGATCAACTTTCTCAAAAACAGTAGTACAGCATTTAGTACTAGACAATTGCGATATCTGAAAGGACAACATAGGGCTAAAGATGCTATAGAGATCTATATGAGATCTTTTCTGATCCCACAGGTTTTAATCACTTTCATTCTTGAAAATAAAAATTTCATATATAACTTGCATTTAGGTAAGTAGCATAGGAAGTCAATAGAGAATTTCCCTTAAGTCAGGAAAGCCTGGTTTCAAGTTCTGCTTTTGACTCATACAGGCAGTGTGTACATAGGCAAGTCACTCAACTTCTAAATGCCTTCCAGGCAACTCTCTCTGACTTTATAATTACAAAAGAGTTGCTGATCTGCTTTGGTAGAGGACTTTTTCTCATTGTGAGTTCCCTACTCCAGAGAAATCACAACTTCCAACCTCCCCTTCCCCTTCAGAACACAACATGTGATTGTATGTGTACATGTGTGACCTTGTACAAGTTATTTTCTTTTCCTCAGTTTTTGTCATAAATAAGACGGAATTGGACTAGATGTTGAAGATTCCTTTTAGATCTGTATCTATAGATGACCTATGTTGTTTATCTAGTATATGATCCTTAAGGACAAAGATTATTTCATTTTTGTCTTTTTATACCAAGTGTCTGACACAGTGCTTTATATATAATAGGCGCATAAGAATTGTTGAATTTGTTAAATTGACTAATTTGATTTATTAAAGTTTTGTTATGCTATATTCTGCCAAAAGGAAGCAAAACTTTTCCCTATTTTCTGGCAACATGAACTTAGAAAATCCCAGAGAATGAGCAAAAGAAACTGAGACAATACTTTCAAGAAAGGAGGATACAAAATAAATCCAAAAAAATTTAGCAACATTTCTACATCATAATGACAAAATTCAGGTAGAAATAATAGAAAGGAAATCATGTAAAACTGCTACAAAATATATGTAATATCTGAAAGCCAATCTACCAATGTATAATCAAGACATTTTGATATGATTGCATGACAATCTTTAAAGAAATTATGAAAAATTACCGAAGGGATAAATACTACTCATAGCTGAACCATGTTGATACTGTACAAAATCATTTACAGATTCATGGATAGATTTACAATACAAACGATCCAGGGTAAAATTTATAGAGCTAAACAAAATAATGAAATTCAATTCTAACAATAAAAGATCTAGAATCATCTCAAGGAAAAACTTTTTTTAAAACAGGAATAAAGATAAAGTAGTAATTCTAGATCTGAAATTGTATTATAAACCTGGAATCATCAAAATTTGTCACATTGCATGCCAATTATCCCTCCCTGATTTAAAAAATCTATCTAGCCATAGATATCTATCTAAAATCTAAATCTAATATCTAAAAAAGATATCTAGGCATAATCATATAATTTTCTAATTGATTTTCAAATCTATCTGTTATCAATCAGTTTTACCTCAAGGACATCTTTAGAAAAGTTTTTTCTAACATTCAACTGCCTATATTGGAGTTAAATCCCTCATATAATTGGGACATGACTCTAAAACTTTTGGAAGATCAAAACTTTTCTTAATTGAATTTATCCTCAATTTTCTGGCTTTCAGATATTTTAAAATGCCATTGCTGCTGGCTACAAAGCTAAAAAAAAAAAAATGCCAATACCTATCTCTTTAAAAAAAAAATGTTTAGGAAATGTTTAACATTGATAGTTCCTAATGACTCTCCTTTTCTTGTAATTGTTCTCATTTCTAATAGAATCCTCCCCTTTAACAAGGAAATATGATTAAGCTAAACAACTGAATACATTTCCATGTTTGAAGTATGTTTTACTGTCATTCTACTACAGGAAAAGTTAATCGTTGTTATAGCTCCCCATTCAACCACCATGTGTCTATGAAGATGTGTGACCCCTCGCTCTTTTGTCTGTTTTTTGGAGTTCCTCTTTTATCTTATCTGAATGAATACCTGAAGACAGAATGGATCAGATTACAACCTTGTGAGCTTCTAAAGGTCAGAAGAGCTAACAATCATCACATCAGCAACTGGAATCAGTAACAGGAGAAACCAGTATTAAAAACAATTAGGTGGCTCAGTGGCTAGAGCACCAGCCCTGAAGTCAGGAAGACCTGAGTTCAAATATGATCTCAGACACTTAACACTTCCTAGCTGTGTGATCCCGGACAAGTCACTTAACCTCAATTGCCTCAGGGGAGAAAAACTAGGTCCAAATAAGATATATACTGGATTAATTGAAAATAATCAACAAAAGGAAGGTATTAGAATTAAGACAGATCAGGAAAGGCTTCCTGTAGAAGGCAGGGAGTAAAAGAAACAGGTTATGTAAGGCTTTGAACACCAAAAAGGTTTTATATTTGATCCTAGAAGTGAGAGGAAGGCAGAGGAGCTTATTCAGTCCAGCAGGGATGGGATGTGACATGGTCAGACTCGAACTTCAGAAAGATCACTTGGACGGTTGAATGGAGGATAGTTTGGAGGAGAAGACTGACCGGTGGCAGGGAGATGAACCAGGTGGCCACAGTGACTGAGTCCAGTGAGAAACCATTCCTGACTAGAAACCTGTTCGAACTAACCCAGCAACTGACTGACCCATCAGCCCTGTATTTATGTCTCTTTCCCTTTGTAGTTCAAGATCGAGTGCATTCTCCTTAAGAATATTATGTGTGTGTGCGGTTGTAGTGAGAGTATGTCATCAGAGATTTCAGAAAAACCTGGAGAGATTTAAATGTGAACTGATGCTGAGTGAAGGGAACAGAACCAGGAAAACACCGTACACAGTAATAGCAACATTGTGCAATGATCAACTATGACTAAGCTCTTAGCAAAGCAAAGGTGATAAAAAAAGACCCATGATGGAAAATGCTCTCTGCCTCCAGAGAAGAACCTATAGCAGTGGTCCTTAAAGTGTAGTCCAAAAAATTGTTGGGATCTCTGAAACCCTTTCAGAGGGTCTACAAATTCAAAATTATTTTTTATTTCTAATAGAGTAAATAGCTATAAATATAACCCATGTGAACAAAAACTCTTCGAACAGATCCTCGATAGTTTTTTAACAACATGAAGATACTGAGAACAAAAGTTTGAGAACCACTGCTATAGAGTCTGGCAGATTGAAGGATATTATTTTCACATTTTTTGTTTGTTTTTTCTTTTTCATGTTTTTTTCCTTTTGCTCTGATTCTTCTTTCACAACATGTTAATGTAGTAATAATAATATTGTATATGTATCTTCTATATCAGATTGCTTGCCATCTTGGGGAGAGGAAAGAAAAAAAAATATGGAACTCAAAATTTAAAAAAAAATGGATAGCCAATCTGCTGTGTTGTCAGAAGGACCTGTGACCTTGGACAAATTATTTAACCTGTCTGGACTTCTTCAATAGCAAAATGAGGGCATTGGATTAGCTAGTCTCCAAGATGGTTCCAAATTAAATTAAATGACTCCCAAAATGGACTCCAAGTTGGATTAAATGACCTCCAAATAGAAAATAAGATTGAGATTAGGGGACCTTTTTGCTAAAATTTGATGCTATAAATTTTTGTCATTCTCTTCTCAGCACTCAATATCTTTCTTTAACTATGAACTCAAGATTTTTTCAGTTTTTGTATGTATGAGATAACCTCAGAATTCACTTCAATACAATCCAAATATGTCCTTTTTGATATGACATTAATGCTATGCTTTAAGTATACCAGAGTTCCAGAGGATTTAGCTTTTTAAAACTAAAATGTTCTCAGTTTAAAATTCCAATACTTTTATTTGTATCCTAAAACATTGGGCCATGTTCTACATTTTCCATATTATAGGTCTTTAATTATCCTTTTAAGTGAATTTTAAATGAGTTCACATGTAAGTTCTTTTGAAAGTTCATTTAGGTTTATAGCAGCTCTCTCTGTCATATGTTATTGTCAAAAAAATCATATTATTCTCAAAGTATCTATATTACCATTACAGTCTGTTAGTTGAAAATAAATGGGCTGGATTAAATTGTTTAAATTTTCAATGAAAGAAAAATGAGTATCTCTAAGGGAGTTTCTATTGTGAAGATGGAAAATGATGCAGAGTGCTTCATTTGGAGTCATAGTACCAGTTCCTGCTTTTTACTTCCCAATAAATATCCTTATTCTCATGTACAAAATAAGAGGATGGGGACTAGGTGACTTCTAAATTGTTCTAATTTGTTTGTGTTTTTTTTTTTTCCTAACTCTGTATCTGTAATCCTAAATAGAAAGGAAAGTTCATTTCATTCATTTTACCACTAACTCAGTTCTAGGAACTGATTAAAAGATACTAATAATTGCTTTATAGTATATGCAATTCCCAAGTGTTACTGTGAATCAAAGGGACTATATAGGATTTTAGAATTAGAGGAAGGGGGAAAGAGGCTCTCTTGACTTGGGATTGTGTTGTGAATCTTGACTGTATTCTTACTCTGTAGATAAAATCTCTTTTAAGTGCATTTAAAGAGAGTGAAACTGAGTGCATTTAAAAGGATTTGGCTTAATTATTGGAGGATATGACACTAAGTGGGACAAAACAAACTCCCCCAAATTTAAGTATCTCCAAAGTGACTCCAAAGGGCTTCTGATTAGGAGAGAATCTCTGATACAAGAGTTACAATCAAAAGCGTACTGTTGATTTTTCGGTGAGAGCATTTATACTTCAGAAATTGGCAAATGCTACAAACCAGAATTTTTATTGCCTGTCTACGCTTGAGAAATGATGGTAAAATAATGCAAACTAAATTTAAAAGTGTGGTGTATATATTTCCTCCCCCCCTCCCCCCAACTCCCCTTCCCTAGCTGATTGTTAAACATTACCCAGCATATCCAGTCACACTTTGTTGTTATTGTCACACTTTGAATAGGACTTGCTAGTATCCCTCTACTTCTTGTTTCTAGCCTAAGGACACTGGACATTTAAGGTTTTCTATGATCCTTAAGCACCAAGATTTGAAGGAAGCCTTTTCTTGCAATCGAAATAATCACTTGATATAAAACTGGAAGAAATTCACAATATCATTGTTCAATCCCCTCATTTTAAAGATACAAAAACTCATCCTTAGTGAGGAAAAATGTTTCATCTAGGTTCACATAGCATGGCAGAACCAGGACTAAAACCCATTTGTAATGTGTTTCTATTTGTTATAGAGTTCTGGTTTTTATTATATTAGAAAATTTTAGGGAATTTACTTTTACAAATTGAAAATAGGTTTATGTCAGCACTTGTAAACCATCAGCATCACTTTTATTTTTAGAATGTAACATAAAACTATAATAATGAAAATTATGTTTAAAATTATAATAAAGTAATACAATTTATAAATAACAAAATAGCATAAATTGTTAACTGTATGAAACACTACCAATGGGAATTAAATATGAGAAAAGATGATGATTATTAAATAAAACAAATCATTTTGAAAAATAATGTATTTCTTTCCAAAGGATGTGAAAATATTAGTTTTACATATTGACCATAAAACAACAAAAAAGTAAAAGGGACAGGAATAGAAAAGCAAAGAAAAACACAGAATAATTACTTCCTAAGGCTTTAATAGTCATTGAAGAGAGAGTAGTAGCCAGAAGACTGCTCTTGGATCAGGATGACCTGGATTTGAGGGCTGCCTGTGACACACCCTAGCTGTGTAACCATGAGTAAATCTCTCTTGGTGATCAGGTCACTACCTCAGACTAAATTACAGGTGAATTGCTCATCCATATGGAAATGATACCACCAAGACTATCGAAACCTCAGATCCACACCAAATACAAATAAAATCATAACATGTTTGACACAGTCATTTTGGGCACACACAGAAATTCTATAAAATTCTGACCTAGATGAATATAAGGATACTTTGTGTTTTTATGTTAATATCTATCACAGAAGAGCTCTTATTTGCTATTTTTATTTGACCATTGTAGTTTTAATATGATGTAGTCTGGGTGAAAATGTGAATTTTTGCTTCCTGTGTTGTAATGTCTGATTTATTCAGTTATTTTCAATTGTGTCTGTCTGAATTTTCAGAGGATGAAATTGAAACTATTACCACTCATATGAGAGAGTGTTCCAAATCAGTATTGATCAGAGAAATGCAAATTAAGACAACTCTGAGATACCACTACACACCTGTCAGATTGGCTAAGATGACAGGAAAAAATAATGATGAATGTTGGAGGGGATGTGGGAAAACTGGGACCCTGATGCATTGTTGGTGGAGTTGTGAACAAATCCAACCATTCTGGAGAGCAATTTGGAATTATGCCCAAAAAGTTATCAAGCTGTGCATACCCTTTGATCCAGCAGTGTTTCTACTGGGCTTATATCCCAAAGAGATATAATGTTTGTAGCAGCCCTGTTTGTAGTGGCTAGAAACTGGAAAATGAAAGGATGCCCATCAATTGGAGAATGGCTGGGTAAATTGTGGTCTATGAATGTTATGGAATATTATTGTTCTGTAAGAAATGACCAGCAGGATGAATACAGAGAGGACTGGCGAGACTTACATGGACTGATGCTAAGTGAAGTGAGCAGAACCAGGAGATCATTATACACTTCGACAACGATATTGTATGAGGATGTATTCTGATGGAAGTGGATTTCTTTGACAAAGAGACCTGAGTTTCAATTGATAAATGACGGACAGAAGCAGCTACACCCAAAGAAAGAACACTGGGAAACGAATGTGAACTATCTGCATTTTTGTTTTTCTTCCCGGGTTATTTATACCTTCTGAATCCAATTCTCCCTGTACAACAAGAGAACTGTTAGGTTCTGCACACATATATTCTATCTAGGATATACTGCAACATATCTAACATATATAGGACTGCTTGCCATCTAGGGGAGGAGGTGGAGGGAGGGAGGGGAAAAATCGGAACAGAAACGAGTGCAAGGGATAATGTTGTAAAAAAATTACCCTGGCATGGATTCTGTCAATATAAAGTTATTATTAAATAAGATAAAATAAAATATTAAAAAAAAATTGTGTCTGTCTGTTTGTGACCTCTTATGGGGTATTCTTGGCAAAGTTACTAGAGTAGCTTCCTATTTCCTTCTCCATCTCATTTTACAGATGAGGAAACTAAGGCAAACAAGGTTAAAGGATTTGCCAGGAATCACACGGTAAGTGTCTGAGGCCTGATTTGAACTCAAGAAAATGAGTCATCTAAACTCCAGGCCTGAGTTCTATCCAGCTGACTACCTAGCTGTTGGATGGGACTCTGTATAAAACTTATACTTAACTGAGACTTAACTGAGAATCACAGAATCTCTGAGTTCAAAGCTATCTCAAAGGCCACTGGATCTGAACAAAAATCCTCTTCACATTAAATTTGATAAGGGCTGAAGGCACGTAAGTGGATAAAGCACAAGCCCTGGAACCAGGAGAACCCGAATTCAAATCCAAGCTCAGAATTAATTTTGTGAATCTGATAAGTAACTTAATTCCTTCCCCGAAAAGACAAGGGGACATAAAATCTTTCCCTGAAGATCTCCATTGAGAGAGACAGAGAAAATGAGACAGAATATGAGAGAAAGTAAGAGAGAATGAAGGATAAAGACAATGAGGTTTTTTTTCATTTTTTTAAACTTTTTGATCTTATTTTTCTTGTGCAGGAAGATAATTGTATAAATATGTATACCTATATTAGATTAAACATATATTTTTATCATGTTTAACAAAAAAAAAAGATATCTGGGGCACAAGGAGCATGTGAAAGACATTCAAGTTTTTTAAAAGTGTATTAATTCATTAAAAAGTATTACTTTAAAAAAGACAATGAGAATGAGACAAAATGATAGGGAGAATGAGTGAGAGTGAATATTAGAAAGAAAGAGAGAGAATGAGAGAAAATGAGAGAGGAAGAGGGAAAGCGACAGAAACAGAGGAAGACAGAGAGAGGGGGAGAAAGCTAATCCCTCCCCCCCAAAGCAGGCCATTCCACTTTTGGATGGCTCTTCTTGCTGAGAAGCTCTTCCTACCATCAAGACTAAATTAGCCTCTTTGCAACTTCTCCCATTGAACATCTTCCCAGGGGCCAAACAGAACAAATCTAACCTTTCTTCTACTTGTCAATCCTTGATATATGTGAAAACAGCCATTGTGTCTCCCAACAGTCTTTTCTTCTGCAGTATAAATATCCCCAGTTTCTCCGACCAATCCTCCTAAACCATGAACGCCAGCCGCTTCCCTATCCTGGTTACCTTCCTCTGTTCACTCTCCAGTTTATTAAGGTCTTTCACAAAATGTGGCATTGAGAATTGAACACAATGTGGCATTTGTGGTCTGACCAGGACAGAGTACAGTAAGACTATTATTCCCCTTGCTTAGTGGCTGTTGCAGTTCAATAAGGGAGAACCTACCATTCACTATTTGTGGCTAATTTTTAGATTAACTTGGGGTTTCACTCAATCTTTTTTTTTTTTCCCCCCAGTTTATTATAGATTTTTAGGCAGCTGGGTAGTGTAGCTGATAGAGCATTTGGCTTAGAGTCAGGAAGTCTTGAATGGGAATCCAGGCTCAGACATTTACTAATTGTGAATCTGGGCAAATCCTTTAATCTCCATTTCCTCAACTCTAAAATGGGATAATAGCACTTACCTCAAAAAGTTGTTGTGAGGCTCAAATGAGATAATATTTGTAAAGCACTTAGCACAGTGCTTGTCACAAAGCAGGTAATCTTATTTCCTCCCTCATGGTCTGTACCATCCTACCTCTCTAATTATTATTGAAAACTGCATTTGTTTTTTGGGATGCCATGTCATAACTGTTGACTTGTGCTGAGCTTTTAGTGCCCCAGAACCCTAGATTTTTTCAGACAAATCATGCTTCTTCCAACTTGTGGAGTTGATGACCCCACATATAAGATTTTCTATCTGTACTTGTTGAATATCATCTCTCTGGCTTCCTCTGTTTCTGTGTCTCTTTCTCTCTCATTTTCTTTCATTCTCTCTCTCTTTCTTACATTCTCTCTCACTCATTCTCTCTCATATTTTGTTTCATTCTCATTGTAATTTAAAAGTAATACTTTTTAATGAATTAATACATTTTAATTCATCTGGTATAAATCTCATACCAGAGATCCAGTCTTTTTGGATCCTGTCCATTATTACCTATTCTCACTTTAATATCATCTTCATCTTTAATAAATATACCATTTCCCCTTTTAAGCAATCATTGATTTAAAAAAAAAATCACATTAGAACACTATTGCACCATTGGGTCACCGAGTCATTTCAGTAGCAACCTTTTTCTCAGTAGCAATTGAGACAGAGCTCAGCTCCCCTTTGGCTCTACTCTACAGAGCTTCTTTCTTACGTAGTTTCTGTTATCTGTCCCACCCACTCCATAGAGTACAGAATTGGTTCATCCTCTGTGAACAGGCTATGAGTTCTGCAATCAATAAGTCTCCTTTAAGAACAACCACCTCCCTTTACTATGATGACACTTAAACAATTTTGGGATTTCCATTTGGGTTTACCATTAGACTTCTTTATTGAGAAGACCAGCAGATAGAGTAATAAAAAATATTGCTTAAAATAACTGCTAAGACATGTATACTTATATTGTATTTAATTTATACTTTAACATATTTAACATGTATTGGTCAACCTGCCATATGGGGAAGGAGGTGAGGGGAAGGAGGGGAAAAATTGGAACAAAAGGTTTGGCAATTGTCAATGCTGTAAAATTCCCACGCATGTAACTTGTAAATAAAAAACTATAAAAAAAAATATTGCTTAAATATGATCTATACTTAGAGTTTCTCTAAGAGTTGGGAGAAATAGGAAGCTTAAATGAACCAGTTCTTATTCTCATGGAGTTTGCATTCCATTAGGAGGAGAAGGCATAACGGAAAATAATAATAATAATGTGCCCCTTGATGAGAACAGGAGAAAGCTTTTAAAGAAAGCTTCGTGAGGGACCTGTGAAGGGAGAAGACAGTGAGAGGAAGTTCAGGGCAGATTTTCTGGAAAAGCATAGCTTTAGATTTAATCTTAGAACAGAGATGAGGATCATTCCATTGATACAGGGAGCTCCTTCTAATGATAATCCAACAACATCTAGTCTTAGAGAGCTGCCTGCCGGCCCTTGGAGGTTGGGGGAACCTAATCAAAGTATGTATCAGAAGTGGGACTTGTACCTAAGTATTCTTTATTCTAAAAGTGGCTCTCCATCCAAAGTATCACATAATCTATGAACTAAAGCAGAAAGGAGTATTGGAGCCATAAAGTAGTCTAGTTTGACTGGAGTAGAGCATATGGAGTTGAATGTCATGAGAAAAGGCTACAAAAATCAGCTGGGGCCAGACTGAATAGCATGCAATAGGACGTGATCAGATGTATATATAAGAAAAATTATTCTGGTAGTAATCTGAAGAATTACAAGAGATACAGGCCAGAAAATCTATAAGGAAGCTCTTGTAAGAATCCAGATAAGTCTGTAAGAAAACAAGAAGAGGTTCAGAAGGAAACACAATTAAGCAAGAGAACTTTAAAAGTTAAAAGTTGAAATTATAATTTTTTTAAAAATACAAGCAGTATGTCATTGATATAATAATAATAAATATAAATAATAATTATAATAAACAGTTTATATATACATATATATGAATTGGAATACAAGGAGAATGTCATTGATATAATAAATATTAATAATTATATAAGAATTATAATAAACAATTGATATATGTATATATGTATAAGTAATGATAATAAATGTGTATATAATGCTTACATTATGCCAGGCATTGTATAAAGTGCCTTTACAAATATCATCTCACTAGATCCTCACAGAAACCCTGAAGGGTAGTTGCTATTATTATCCCTATTTTATAGGTGAGAAAACTGACTTAAGATAGGTGACTTGTTCAGGATCATACAGCTAGTGTCTGTGCTTATATTTGAAATCCAGTTTTTTGGCTCCAGGCCTGATGGTCTGTCCATTATGCACTACCTAGCTGTTCCAATAAGTAACTATGAAATTCATGGCTCCATTTATTATCCTCTTTTTCTGTTCTTCTAAGTATGCTCATGTTTGACGCTGTGTTTAAAGGTATATTAAACAATTAAGAAGTAGATAAATAAAAGTTTATGGAACTCTGAGATATTTGACAAGAGATAATTGAAGCAAAAGGGTACAAGAAGACAATCTACCTAGATTTAAGAGGAAATACTTTCTTTGATTTTTATAAGAATTCATATTCCAAGATCAAAAAGCAAAAAAGTTTTAACAGCTGTGGTTTGATCTTATTATATATTTTATTTAATTTTATTTTTCTTAAAGAGTGAGAATTTAATGTTGTGATCCACATTCAGTTCCCACAGTTCTCTCTCTGGGTGTAGATGGCTCTTTTGATCACATGACCATTGTAAATGGTTTGAATCATCTTATTGTTGAAGAGAGTCACGTCCATCAGAATTGACTAGAGTGTAATGTTGTTGTTGCCATGAATAATAATCTCCTGAAGAAACTCATTTCACTCAGCATCAGTTCATATAAGTCTCTCCAGGTCTCTCTAAAATCATCCTCTTGATCATTTCTTACAGAACAATAATATTCCATAACATTCATATAACATAATTTATTCATCCATTCTCCAATTGATATGTATCCACTCAGTTTCCAGTTTCTTGTCACTACAAAGAGGGCTGCCACAAAACCCTAACCCTAATCCTTTCCCTCTTTTAATCCCATATCCCATATATTTGGGATATAGGCCGAGTAGAAACACGGCTGGGTCAAAGGGTATAAACAGTTTGATAACTTTTTGGGCATAGATCCGTTTACAACTCCACCAACAATGTATCAGTGTCCCAGTTTTCCAGCATCCCTTCCAACATTCATCCTTGTCTTTTCCTATCATCTTGGCCAATCTGAGAGATATATAGTGGTATTTGAGTTGTCTTAATTTGCATTTCTCTGATCAATAGTGATTTAGAGCACCTTCTCATATGATTAGAAATAGCTTTAATTTCTTCATCTGAAAATGTTTGTTCTTATCCTTTGACCATTTATCATTTGGAGAATGGCTTGGATTCTTATAAATTTGACTCAGTTCTCTCTGTTTTAGAAATGAGGCCTTTATCAGAACCCTTAAATGTCAAAATGATTTACCAATTTATTGCTTCCCTTCTAATCTTGTCTGCATTAGTTTTGTTTGTACAAAAACTTTTTAATTTAATATAATCAAAATTATCTATCTGATGTTCAGTTATAAGTTCCAGTTCTTCTTTGGACAGAAATTCCTTTCGTCTCCATAGATCTGAGAGGTAAACTATCCTATGTTCCTCTATTTTGCTTATAATATTACTCTTTTTGTCTAAATCATGAACCCATTTAGATTTTATCTTGGTATATAGTATTAAGTGTGGGTTGAGCCCTAATTTCTTCTATACTAGTTTCCAGATGAATTTTGTTACTATTTTTTCTAGATCTGTAAAATAATTTCTTGGGAATTTGATTGGCATGGCACTAAATAAGTAGATTAATTTAGGTAGGATTGTTATTTTTATTATATTTGCTCAGTCTACCCATGAGCACTTGATATTTATCCAACTGATTAGATCTGATTTTATTTATGTGGAAAGTGTTTTATAATTCTGTTCATATAGTTCCTGACTTTCCCTTGGCAGATAGATTCCCAAATATTTTATACTATTGACAGTTATTTTAAATGGAATTTCTTTTTTTATTTTATTATAAAATTTAAAAGTAAAGCAAACTCTCCATATCTATATTCCTCTCTATTTCTCTATGTAGGAGATAGGTGTTTTTATTGTGTCCATTTTGCAGATGAACAAACTGATAGAAACATGGATATTGATATATTATGGAAATATTGGTTAAGCCACATAATCTTTCTGGACCTTTCCCACCTGTAAAATGAGTAAATTTTGCTAGATGACCTCTAAGATCTTCTCCAGTCCTAATTCTATGATCCATTTTTTTTCCCTAAGGCAATTGGGGTTAAGTGACTTGCCCAGGGTCATATAGCTAACTAGGAAGTTATATGCGGGCCCTTGGAAGTGTTAAGTGTCTAAGGTCAGATTTGAACTCAGGTCCTTCTGACTTCAGGGCCAGCATCTAACTGCTCCTAATTCTATGATCTTGTGATGCTAAACATGTCTGCTTCCCACCTCTCAACAGAGATGAGATGTATCAAAGGAACAATTGAATCAAGAAAACTATCAAAAGCAAATTACATAGAAAAAGAAATAGCATCTATATCTAGGGATGTCTTAAAGTGAATAAAATATACATTTAAAGAAATTAAGCAACAATTCTCACTATTAAATAAATTATAGGAATAAATAAAATAAATATCTAAAAAAAAAGTTAAAAGCCATTCTAGCAAATTGAATGTGATTGAAAAGTTGTTACAATGCAAAAAAAAAAAAAAAATCAAGAAACAGAGTACAAAGTGACCAAAATACAGATTACAATAGAAAAAAATCCAAAAAAATAAAAAACACTAGACCTACTCCAGTGCAAAATGCACACAATATAGATCAGCTAGAAATATTTTTGGTTTTTTTAAAGTCACAAAATTAATCACAAAAATAAAAATTAAAAACAAATTTTTAATTAATCCATACTGTTGGGAAAAAACACAGACTCGTGAATAGCAATGTCAGGATTACAGACATTGTACAGGATTAATAAAAACAAGAGAATTTTGAGCTTGTATTTCAATAAATTCTCCAAAAAAATTTTCCAGAATTATTGAAGACATCTGATGAAATTCAATAGAAAGAATCCTTTGGACACCCACAAGGAAGAATGCAAAATTTAACATGCCTAGACATAGCCTGATTAAATTCAAAAGACTTCAAGGATAAAATTAAAATGCTATTAGTTGCCAGAAAACAGGACTTCATTTACCAAGGAAATATTTTTAAAATTACAGTTAACTTTTCATGGAAGATTATCAAAATTGGAATATAATATTTAGGACATTAAGATACTTGGTCCATGAACCCAAAATTATCTTGCAAATTATCAGTAAAAGTCAGCATTTTTTATGATGTCTAAAGATGGAGATTTGAGGAGCAAATTTAGAAAACTTTACTGAAAGGCATTTTTACTTTAAGAAAGACTTTGAACAACAAACAAGCCTTCCAGCCAAAAGATAAGTATTTAAAACCACCATCAAGGCCATATAATATGCTTAAATGGGATGTGTAGATGATTTAATACCAAGCAAACAATCAATATAATACATTTTATGAACAAGAAAAAAAAATAAAGACTTCATGATCATATCATTAGATGCAGAGAAAACCTTTAATGCAATACAGCACTTATCTGTATTTTAAAAAATTTAAAATAGATGGTATCTCTTCTGTCTTAGGCACTATGCTAAGCTCTTTATGGCTATTATTTCATTTCATCTTCACAAAAAACCTCTGGGAAATAGGTGCTATTATCATCTCCATTTTGCAGTGGAAGAAATTGAGGCAAACAGTTTAAATGACTTGTCCAAAGTCACAAAGCTAATAAGAATCTGAGAGGGGATTTGAACTCACTCAGGTTTTCTTGATTCTAGGACGAATACTCTTTCCACCATACTGCCTAGGGGGTTCATCTTTCTATAAAGATGTATCTCAAACAACAAATAGATATTTAAGATCGAGGAATGTTAAAAAGTATTTACATTGAAAAGAGCTGTTTTTTTGGCACAGTTATCTCACATAGATTTAGAAAATTTAGGAATAGCAATAAGATATGAAAAAAGAAATCAAAGAAATAAGAATTGACAATGGAGGAGTTGAACTGTTTCTGTTTATAAACAGTACAATTGTAAAGTCATCCAACAAAAAATTATTGTTAACGATACATGATATTAGTAAAATAGCAGAATTCAATATGAACTTGGAAACCCAACTGTATTTCCATAAACCACCAGCAAGAATACAGAGAAACAGATTGAGTGAAACCTTTTATGCCAGCAATAAAATACACCAAATATGTGGACATTAATTCATCAAGACATATAAGACCTATATAAAGATAGTTACAAATGTATTTTTGAAGGAAATTATGGAAGAAAGGAATCCAGAAAAGCCTATCTCCCTACCCCAGCTCATGATTAGACTGAACAATCCATTACGAGTAAAAGTAGCTATATTTCCAAAACTAATGCATTGATTTTTTTTTCTTATAATTAGAGGTCATAACAAAATTTGGAAAAATAAAGACAAACATATCAAGAAGAATCAAGGGGAAAAAAAAAACAACCAAAGAGTGAGTTTCCTGAGTGACTTTTTCTAGAGCAATAATTATGAAAAAGTTATCTGTCACTATGAAACCAAACAGAAAACTCAAAAGCAGATGATTATTTTTAAAATTAGTGTTTGATAAACTCATACTAAAAAAAGTTGTGTATAGATGTCAATTATAATTGTTGAGGAAACAGTAATTTTTAAAAAAGGTTGAATTTACTTCTCATCACACTACACTAAATTCCAACTATTTCAATGATCTAAATTTTTTAAAAAAAACTCACAAAGAATGGAAAAGAAATAACATATTTGACTCAATCCTAGAAAAGAAGAGACATTTGTTTTTTTATCAAACTGAAAAAATTAATTGAGAAGCAAAACATTGAAAATAACAGAATTTATTTAATGCTTTTGGGGGCAGCTAGGTGAAGCAGTTGATAGATTGCCCAGCCTGAAGTCAGGAAGATTTAGTTTCCTGAGTTCAAATCTGACTTCAGACACTATCTGAGTTAACTCTGGGAAAGTCACTCAGTCCTGTTTGCCTCAGTTTCCTCATCAGTAAAATGAGCTGGAAAAATTTCCACTAGAGCAAACTATCTATTATTGCCATAAAAATTCCGAATGGGATCACAAAGAATTAGACATGAGTGAAAACAATTGGACAACAACAACAATTTTAAAAGCATGTAAAATGGAAATACAGACTTTCAAATAGAATACCCTTTCTGCTAAAGGTGAAAGTGGTCATTTTGGTACTTAAGTTTGGAATTTTAAAAAATTAGCTAAAAAGAAGAAATCATGGGAGATAAGGCATGGTTCTGTAGTAAGGACCAATCAACCTATAGCTTGGTATCAAGGATGTCTTGCAGTTAAGAAGTAGTATAAAAACATGATTAAGAATATATTTTGATCTGGGATAATGATTTCATTGGTATCTTAAAATTCTTTGTCAAGAAATTCCCTTTACTAATTGAATCAAATTTATAAGAATACAAGTCATTCCCCAATTGATAAATGGTCAAAGGATATGAATAGGCAATTTTTCTCTGGCTTTTCCCTTTTGTTCTGAGTATTCTTTCACAACACGATTAATGTGGAAATATGTTTCCATGATTGCACATGTGTAACCTATATCAGATTGCTTGCTGTCTTGGGAAGGGGGAAGGGAAAGAAGGGAAAGGAGGGAGGAAATTTTGTAATTCAAAATTTTATAAAAATGAATGTTGAAAACTATATTTACATGCAATTGGAAAATATAAAATACTATTTACAAAATTTCAGAATTCTTTCATTTTTGATTTTTATTCAAAATTGCTCATGTAATACTTATATCTCTATTAAAATTAAATTTTGATATTGCAAAAAAAAAAAAATTCCTTCTACCTATACAAATAAGGAACTGTTCTTAATCAAATCAACTTAGTTACCAGCAGGTACTGAACAGTTTAATAACTTGCTCGGGAGCTGTATATATCACAGAATCAGAATTCAGTTCAAGTCTTCCTGACCCTCAGCCTGATGCCCTGTCTGCTGCCCAGCACTGTGTTTCTGGGATGTACATGATGGGGAGAAAATAATGAATCTGTTCAATGGTGACACTAAGGGCTAACATTCAGACAAGCACTGGTGTGGGTGTGGGTGTGTGTTTGTAGGGAATTATTTTAATCAGGAAATTTTGTTTGAGCTTCTTTTGACAAATGCAAATGTTTAAATGGATAACAATTGATATTTATGCAATCCTGAAAAGGAGGGCAGTTCAGTGCATAGAGATGTCCCTGCAGCTAGTAAGTTCTGAGTTCAAAGCGTACTTTTGACATGTGCTAACAATATCCTACTGCTTGGATCACCACCTTTCCTCAATGCTCTAGCCAATAGTGTCCATTTCAAATAGAAACTGATCCCTGGAGGTCACATATTGACCTAGAAAACCATAAATTAACTTTATTTAACTTGTATTTTTGCTTATTTTGTTAAATATTTCTCAACATTTTAATATGATTTTGTTCCATTTTGGAAATTTTTTCAGGCTTCTTGCTTGTGGTGGGCCACCCCTGTTTAGGCAAATTTAAGATTCTAACTTACATAAAGGATATAAACCTGTATTCGTAAAAAGAGTTTCCCTATATGGGAGATCCCTGCATAAATGAAATCAGAACTCTCTGATCCCTTTCTCTATATAACACTTTAAGGTTTGCAAAATGATTTATACACATTATCTCATTTGAATCTCCAACAATTAGGCTCTGAGGTGGGTCTACAATAATTATCATTTTATCTATGTGAAAACTGAGAGATTTAGTGACTTGCCCCTATGTGAACAAATATCTATTGTCAGAGGTAGGATTTGAACAACCTTTTCATACCAAGTTGAGAGCTCATCTACTTACTTGATTCTGATTCTAAACAATTCTGATATTCAAATTAAATCAAAACAAAAATCATACTGCTTTACTTTTTTGTGGAAGGAATAAATGGAAACTGGAGCAAGAATGCTGATGAGTTTAAATGACTATCTGAAGAAAAATGCTAATGGGAGGTCCAGATCTACAACTAAAAAGATTAGATTGGTTTAATTCTAACTTCTGAAAGCCAGGAATTCATTTTCAGTTCCCATCCCAAAGAGGTAAATTACTAAGAGACAGAATAGCTATGTTCTACTTCCCATGGTTTTACCCCTTTGTTCCTTCCCTTCTTAAGTTGTTATGCCACAGTTTTCTTTAACTGTCCTGACTCAGTTTCCCTGTCTCAGTTACCTTAACTGTTCTGTCTCTGACCCAGTAAAACTAAGGATTATTTGCTCTCAGGTTATGAATTAGCAAGATAAAAGAGTAGCTCTCCTGATTCTTTTATGGATTTACAATATTCCTTTAGAATATTCCAAGACCAACCCATGATATCTTTACTTCTTTGTCTCTGGAATTTTTAGGTTTTATGGCTTCCCCTCCCTGATAAAAAAACCTTCCCTCCCTTTCTCTTCTTTGTCTCCAAAAAGGTATTTAAGAAGTTGTTGTTCTTCCATTCATTGCTGGAGAATGGCATCTGGCAGCTGTATGCTGGACGCTGGATTCTTTGGGTCCTCCAGCCCTGGGACCAATATGGATTCCTTGGTCCCAGTATACTTATCTCTGTCTGACTGGATAATCTGAGACGAGAGTCCTGTCCAGTCAATCTTACTCTCCCATTAATAAAATATTAAAAACTCTCTAATCTCTCTCCTGCCTCAGTTTCTCCGGCATTACAATTTGGAGGTTCCCACCGAGATAATAGAAACTGAGAACTGCATTAGAGATTAGAGACCTCTCGGTCTCCACCTAGGCCTGAGGGGGGCTCAGGACCTGGGTCTGTTCCTTGAGAAAAGACCAGCACTCTGGCTAAAAGGAAGCGGTTCTTCAGCCTCAGTCCGGCCTACAGTGGACAATGAAATCGATTCGGCATTTGATTCGGCATTTGGGAGAGTAAGTATGTCTGGGTACCTTTTGGGGTACCATCTGGTTTTGGTTCTGGTTCTGGTCTGTTCTGTTGTTGCAACCTGTGGTCTCAGAATAAATGCCGACGGGTTTACAAATTCTGAGACGGGTATTTTCTGGGACGCTGGAGAATACCCTCTGGGTATGGTATGTTTGCTTAATGTTGTAACTGTGTAGTCTGTCATATATGTTCTATGTTCTGTGTGGTTTGTCTGTTATGTTGTTGGTTGGAAAACAACGTTGCAACTGTGCATAGTAAATTGGAGCTCCATGTTTGTTTGTGTGTGTCTGTGTTAAAAGTTAGTAAGCTTGTAAGAGATAAGGATTCAGCCTCTGTGTTGCAGGCTTAGAAAATATCAAGAAGTTTGAAAAATCTTTCTCTCTCTTTCTCTGTCTCTGGCTGACTGCAGCAGCCTGTGAGAAAAAGGGAGAAAAGGGAGAGAAAGGAAGAAATTAAAAAAAAAAAAAAAAAAAAAGGAAAAAAAATAGATTGAAAAGGATTTGAAAGTTCGGAAAGTTAAATATATATAGAAGAGCAGGTGCTAACATTTAAAGGAAAGGAGATTGTTTAAGTATGTAGTCAGGGGGAAAGAGAAAATTGGAAATGGGTGGATTTGGGAAGAAACCTGATATTGGGAAACTGATGGGAAAAGGATCCCCATGTAGGAAATTGAGTGGGGAACCTGAGGGAAGCTTTTTCTAGGGGGCAGGAGTGGGGAAAGGGTGGCCATATGGAATCTTCTCCGCCCCTCACCCCCCTGAGTATGTTCTTGCCGCTTTTTTTTTCTTATCTGATTGCGGCAGTGCAGCAAAGTGTGATTTTTAAGGACATGCCTATGTTTCTTCATAATTCTTGGTTAAGAGATATGGTCATAAATGTGATCCATACTTTGGTCCGAGTATTTCTAGTTTAATTGCTATGTTAAAAAAAAAAAACCTTCTTGAATTCTTTTATGTGGAATTGGGTTTTTTGTATAAGTTTAAATTGATTGTATTGGGTCATTCTGAGGTTATTTAAAGGGCCTCTGAACATAATAGTTTTTTCTCTTTGTCCTTTTGAAAATGTTTTTGTTATGGACAATATGCAATTTGGGATGTTTTTCTATGTATTGCGTATTTTAAAAGCAAACTGATTTGTATGTATAATGTTCACTCATGTAACATCTACCTAGATATGATAATTGTTCTAAGTTGTGAACTTACTGAGGTGAAATTTCTTTCTGTTATGATATTTGTTATTGGAGGTAAAATTTTTGGGGCTTAGAGTTAATTAGTTAATGCTATTTGGGAGTTTTAAAGCTCCACCCTCTGACAGTTACTGGGACAATTGATTGATAAGCTGTTAAAACTCAACTGCTTATGTTATGTTATAGTTATGTTCTTGAATTTTTCCTTCTGTAACTGATCTCTCTCTGATCAGACTGAACAATCCATTACGAGTAAAAGTAGCTATATTTCCAAAACTAATGCATTGATTTTTTTTTCTTATAATTAGAGGTCATAACAAAATTTGGAAAAATAAAGACAAACATATCAAGAAGAATCAAGGGGAAAAAAAAAAACAACCAAAGAGTGAGTTTCCTGAGTGACTTTTTCTAGAGCAATAATTATGAAAAAGTTATCTGTCACTATGAAACCAAACAGAAAACTCAAAATCAGATGATTATTTTTAAAATTAGTGTTTGATAAACTCATACTAAAAAAAGTTGTGTATAGATGTCAATTATAATTGTTGAGGAAACAGTAATTTTTAAAAAAGGTTGAATTTACTTCTCATCACACTACACTAAATTCCAACTATTTCAATGATCTAAATTTTTTAAAAAAAACTCACAAAGAATGGAAAAGAAATAACATATTTGACTCAATCCTAGAAAAGAAGAGACATTTGTTTTTTTATCAAACTGAAAAAATTAATTGAGAAGCAAAACATTGAAAATAACAGAATTTATTTAATGCTTTTGGGGGCAGCTAGGTGAAGCAGTTGATAGATTGCCCAGCCTGAAGTCAGGAAGATTTAGTTTCCTGAGTTCAAATCTGACTTCAGACACTATCTGAGTTAACTCTGGGAAAGTCACTCAGTCCTGTTTGCCTCAGTTTCCTCATCAGTAAAATGAGCTGGAAAAATTTCCACTAGAGCAAACTATCTATTATTGCCATAAAAATTCCGAATGGGATCACAAAGAATTAGACATGAGTGAAAACAATTGGACAACAACAACAATTTTAAAAGCATGTAAAATGGAAATACAGACTTTCAAATAGAATACCCTTTCTGCTAAAGGTGAAAGTGGTCATTTTGGTACTTAAGTTTGGAATTTTAAAAAATTAGCTAAAAAGAAGAAATCATGGGAGATAAGGCATGGTTCTGTAGTAAGGACCAATCAACCTATAGCTTGGTATCAAGGATGTCTTGCAGTTAAGAAGTAGTATAAAAACATGATTAAGAATATATTTTGATCTGGGATAATGATTTCATTGGTATCTTAAAATTCTTTGTCAAGAAATTCCCTTTACTAATTGAATCAAATTTATAAGAATACAAGTCATTCCCCAATTGATAAATGGTCAAAGGATATGAATAGGCAATTTTTCTCTGGCTTTTCCCTTTTGTTCTGAGTATTCTTTCACAACACGATTAATGTGGAAATATGTTTCCATGATTGCACATGTGTAACCTATATCAGATTGCTTGCTGTCTTGGGAAGGGGGAAGGGAAAGAAGGGAAAGGAGGGAGGAAATTTTGTAATTCAAAATTTTATAAAAATGAATGTTGAAAACTATATTTACATGCAATTGGAAAATATAAAATACTATTTACAAAATTTCAGAATTCTTTCATTTTTGATTTTTATTCAAAATTGCTCATGTAATACTTATATCTCTATTAAAATTAAATTTTGATATTGCAAAAAAAAAAAAATTCCTTCTACCTATACAAATAAGGAACTGTTCTTAATCAAATCAACTTAGTTACCAGCAGGTACTGAACAGTTTAATAACTTGCTCGGGAGCTGTATATATCACAGAATCAGAATTCAGTTCAAGTCTTCCTGACCCTCAGCCTGATGCCCTGTCTGCTGCCCAGCACTGTGTTTCTGGGATGTACATGATGGGGAGAAAATAATGAATCTGTTCAATGGTGACACTAAGGGCTAACATTCAGACAAGCACTGGTGTGGGTGTGGGTGTGTGTTTGTAGGGAATTATTTTAATCAGGAAATTTTGTTTGAGCTTCTTTTGACAAATGCAAATGTTTAAATGGATAACAATTGATATTTATGCAATCCTGAAAAGGAGGGCAGTTCAGTGCATAGAGATGTCCCTGCAGCTAGTAAGTTCTGAGTTCAAAGCGTACTTTTGACATGTGCTAACAATATCCTACTGCTTGGATCACCACCTTTCCTCAATGCTCTAGCCAATAGTGTCCATTTCAAATAGAAACTGATCCCTGGAGGTCACATATTGACCTAGAAAACCATAAATTAACTTTATTTAACTTGTATTTTTGCTTATTTTGTTAAATATTTCTCAACATTTTAATATGATTTTGTTCCATTTTGGAAATTTTTTCAGGCTTCTTGCTTGTGGTGGGCCACCCCTGTTTAGGCAAATTTAAGATTCTAACTTACATAAAGGATATAAACCTGTATTCGTAAAAAGAGTTTCCCTATATGGGAGATCCCTGCATAAATGAAATCAGAACTCTCTGATCCCTTTCTCTATATAACACTTTAAGGTTTGCAAAATGATTTATACACATTATCTCATTTGAATCTCCAACAATTAGGCTCTGAGGTGGGTCTACAATAATTATCATTTTATCTATGTGAAAACTGAGAGATTTAGTGACTTGCCCCTATGTGAACAAATATCTATTGTCAGAGGTAGGATTTGAACAACCTTTTCATACCAAGTTGAGAGCTCATCTACTTACTTGATTCTGATTCTAAACAATTCTGATATTCAAATTAAATCAAAACAAAAATCATACTGCTTTACTTTTTTGTGGAAGGAATAAATGGAAACTGGAGCAAGAATGCTGATGAGTTTAAATGACTATCTGAAGAAAAATGCTAATGGGAGGTCCAGATCTACAACTAAAAAGATTAGATTGGTTTAATTCTAACTTCTGAAAGCCAGGAATTCATTTTCAGTTCCCATCCCAAAGAGGTAAATTACTAAGAGACAGAATAGCTATGTTCTACTTCCCATGGTTTTACCCCTTTGTTCCTTCCCTTCTTAAGTAAAGGTGAATAAATAATTTGGAAACTAAAGTTAGGAAAATAAAACAAAGAACTATGGCTGTTGTTGTTGTTGTTTTTTTTTTTTTTTTTTTTTTTTTTAATGCACCATAGATATGAAGGTATTTGAACAGAATATAATTGGGAGTGATTAGGAGAATTTACTGATCAATTTGAGGAATTCCCCATAAACCCAATGAAATTAGTGGGCATGGATCATTGTTTGGAGGTACCTCAAGGACAGCTCTCCATGGAATATAAACTTGCCCATAATCTGTAGTAATGAGGTTTCAGAGACTATAGCCACCTCCTAATGATTAACTTTCTGAGAACAAGCCACCCATCCCAGGTATCTGTAAAAGTGAATTGGATTTTGAGCCATAAAATTCAGCTTTGTGAATTTTTACTCTCTAGATCTTTAGGCACTCTCCAGGTAGCACTTAGCCTCCCTCGCTGCCTTCTATCTCCTTCCTCCATTAAGTTTGTATCCATTAAGGAGTCTTCCTTAATTTATGAGGCCATTCCTTATAATGACCAGCAGTTTGGTTCTTCCAGAGCATACACTTAACTGCGAAGGGCAAAACTTATAGATCCAGCCAACTGGCTGGATCTTTCTCCACCCATCTCCTCCCCACCCTCCAGTCACTCTCTTCGGGGAAATGCATAGATGCTGTGGGTGTGTACAGTGCCCGAGAACACAGTAGAAAAAAATTGGCTCAATAGGAAAGTTTTACTATCAATTACTACTCTGTAAAAGTGAAATGAGCAACCCTAGAAAAGAAGGGATTGATTACTTCTGGAAGTCCTCAAAAAAAAAAAAATGACCATTTCTTTGGAAATGTAGCAAGCCATAGAGACAGTATCTATGTTTTCATAGTAAATAATTGAATGAGGAATATTGTAACAGTAAAGTTAGACACTTTGTCTGAAATTTAGATCCTTAGAATTGAGGTTATTAAGTTTTTCTTGTGCCATGGGCTCCTTTGGCAGAGCAACAAAGCTTATAGAGCCCTTTCTCAGACTAATATTTTTATTTATTTATTTTTTTATTGTAGCTTTTTATTAAATTTTTCAGTATTGACAACTGCCAAACCTTTTGTTCCAATTTTTTCCCTCCTTCCCCCCATTGCCTCTCCCTGATGGCAGGTTGACCCATACATGTTGAATATGTTAAAGTATAAATTAAATACAATATAAGTATACATCAGACTAATATTTTTAAAGGAATAAAATAAAAGGAAATCAATTCTCTTGAAATAAAGATGTATTTTTTTTTTTTACCCACATAATTTCATAGATTTCTTGAAATCTCTCCAGGAGTTCGTGGATCTCAGGTAAATAACCTGTACCCTAGAGAGTTAGCTAGAGCATTGGCAGGTTAAGTGATTTACCAGAATTCACCCAGTCAGTATGTATCAGAAGCAGGCCCTAAACTTACAAATTTTTGCTCCAAGGACATCTCTCTAATCACTTCACCAGGATGACTCAGTGGGTCAGAGAGTGGACTAAATGACCTCTAAGGTCTTTTCCAGCTCTTAGATGCTATGATTATATTTGGAAATAGAGAAGACATGTAAATGCATGCTGATATCGATACTGATGTGAGTGTGACCTAGTTCTCCCCGGAACTTACCCTCGCAAACTTCCTTATTTCATCACAAACATCATGTCTTCCTGGCTTAGAAATCTCATCTAATGGGGGCCAGGTAGTTTGGGGGGCCCTTCCAAAGCCTCTAAAGATTGCAAATCACATTTTAAAAATACAGACTTTTTAGAAATGTGTCGGCACAGTGAGTATTGTGGCTTCAGGGGATTTAAATGTGGAGGGGTATGTTGGGCTTGCATTTTTCATTCATCAAGACAGTATTGTTGCCAGACATCTCTTCCTGTTAGTCATTCAGTCAGGATTACTCAACACATGCAGACATGTGATTGGCTGCAAATTACAGAGAACAGGATCATCATTAATGCAACAGCAAGAAGCAAAATCTTGGCAATGGCTTCTTGGATAATTTCTGAGAAATCCAAATGCCTATGGAAAAAAAAAACCTTCACACATTTACATCGAAAGGTTCATCCTAGCATGCCAGGGGAAGGGGAAAAGTCCTTTTAAAATGCATCTTTTTATTTTATTTTCAAGCATGCTTCAGTCTGTATTCAGTCAATATAAGTTTTTTCTCTGGAGGCAGATTGTATGCTTCATCATTAGTCCTTTGGGATTGTCTTGGATCACTTCATTGCTGAGAACAGCTCAGTCATTCATAGTTCTTCATTGTACAATATTGCTGTTACTGTGTACAATGTTCTCCTGGTTCTGTTCACTTAACTATGCATCAGTTCATATAATTCTTTCTGGGTTTTTTCTGAAGTCATCTTGTTTTTCATTTCTTATGCTACAATAATATTCCATTACAATCATATACCATGGCTTGTTTAAACAGCCCCCAATTGATGGGCTTCTTAAATTCTGAATTCTTTGCCACCACAAAAAGAGCTGCTGTAAATATTTTTGTACTGATAGGTCTCTCTCCTTTTTTGGATGTCTTTGGGATATAGCCCCACTAGTGGTATTGCTGGAGCAAAGGGTATGAACAGTTTTATAGACCTTTGGGCATAGTTCCAAATTGCTCTTCAGGATGATTGGATAACTTCAAATCTCTACCAGCAATGCATTAGGGTCCCAGTCTTTCTGTTTTTCTTTCTTTTCTTCTGAAAAAAAAATTTATTAGAACTCATCTGAACATCAGATATACCTGGTGTTGGTTAGCAAGAACAATTGTACATTTATATTAATGGTGTCAAAACCAAAACAGTGACCAGACATGATAGGAACTAGTAAGGAAAGGATAGAGGGGATGCTAATAACAAAAAGACATTCTGGGGAGAAAAGGGAGTGTGGATGAAGAACCATAAAAAGATGGAAAAAGAAATGTAGCCATTCCAAACTGGGTACAATAAAATTCTTTTACAAAACATAAATTTATTAAGAAAATCTGGGTGAGAAAAAGGACCAGAAAGAAGGAAAAAGAGGAGATATAGAGAAGGGGAAAGAGGGAGACAGAAGAAATAAAAATAATTTAAATAGAAATTTCAGCACAAAAAAGATGCAGAAGCTTATAATGCTCAAATGATGTTAAAACCTTGCTGAATTATCTCATCATAAAACAAAACAGATTGGAAAGAGTACTCTGCCTCCCACCAATTTGATTTTTAAGAGTTAAATAAATAAGCTCTATGGGAGGATGACATAAGGTCATTTGAAATCTCACCAGACATTCCATCGCTCCCCAAAAAAAGTTATGAAAGAAAATGAAAAACTATAAAGATATCCATCTTCCATAGGCTCATCTCCAGTGTTCATCGTTTTAAAAAAGGAATAAATCCGTTGACAGCAGGATAAAGGGGAGTGGAAGATAAGAAGGAAGTTGGCCAGTTTTAAAATAGTCTCCTCCATGTAGAGATTGCCAGGAGAATGAAAGGAAGGAAGGAAATATCTGACTGCCTCCATTATTGAATAGGATTGTGAAGTACGCTAGAGGCAAAGGGGGACATTAAAACTCTGAAGTTTGGTCTAGTTTTTAAAGAATGAGAGCCAAATACACAGTAGGCCCTGGGGATCTGGAGGATCTGCAATAATCCTTTGAGTGGCTGTGATGGAGACTACTTTTATTTAATCAGCAAATAATTAATGTAGACTTCTAATGAAATCAGTTTAGCCTTATTAGTTTAGAGCAGATAATCAAACTCTTATTTTTATAAATGAGGAAAATGAAGTTCCAAAGAAGAAAAAAATGGTCTCAAGTTTTTTAAGTCAGAATTTGAAATTATTTCCTCTGCTTCCAAATCCAGAACTTTTCCCACCACCTTTACTGGAAACAAATGGGTGTATTTATGCCAAAGCAAAATTGTTAGCAACTAACCTGATATCTATGTAGAGACTTTTGCTCTGTCCCACTTGACTGTGGGGTTTTGTACTGTACTTCACTGAGAAGAAGGGACAAGCTTTCTGTGCTTTTCAGAGAATCAATAACCCTTTATCCCTTGGCTCTGTCTCTCTCTGGGTTTGTTTGTTGATCTTGTTGAACTTAGTGTGCATTTAGCAAAACTAGAGAGCTCTGAGTGTCCACCAATTAGAAACACCATCTCCTACCAGAATCTACTAATGACAGTCAGAATAGCTCTGAGCCCCCATCTCATCCCAGTCTTGAATCTGCTGTAATTTACTGAACTTTAGGCATGTGGTATGGTCTTAGTATAATAATCAACCACTTATATGAAAAGATAGATTACTTGGACATAATATACAATGTTTTCTTCTTTTTGCATAAAATAATAATACATAATTTTAAATAATTAATAATTTTATTAATAATACATAAAGTAATAATAATAAACAATACATAATAGAACATGTATCATGCAGCTGTACTACCATAGCTTCTTCTATTCCCAGGATTTCTGCAGAAACTCCCAGGTTTCATGAAAGACAGATTACAGTTTAGTCCCCTATAACTGATGCGTCAAAGAGTAACAAAGGAGGATGGGAAAAACAATGCAGTTCTAAATTGAAATTTGATTCACAACATCCAGTAAGGCTAACTATTTGTTAAAGGACTCAGAAGTCTAGATTCTAGTCTTGGATTCTCTGGATATTAAAGAGTATGGATTCGGGAGAACTTTCCCTGGTCAAACAGAAACTCCTTTGGTCCTTTCTGTATTTAGTCATTTTCAGGGACCTTAATTTTGTACCTTGATGGAAAACCATGTGGAGTCATAGAATCTGGATTTAATTTCCAGCTGTGTGGCTTATACTTTGTGTATTTTGGGTGAATTATTTAAGCTCTTTGGGTCTCAAGGACCTCATCTATAAAAGAAGTTCTCAATCTATGTCCCTCTGATCCTCTACAGTGATTCTTACTATAGTGAACTTACCGCTATGGGAGTGGTAGAAGAAAGGAAAAGTTTTTAAAGTATTTAGTTAATAATAAATCTATTCTGAATGGTTTAGTAGACAAAGCACTGGACTTGAAGTCAAGAAGATCTGAGTTCAAATGTAGATTTAGATACTTATTAGCTGTGTCACTTAATCCTGTTTGCCTTCATCCACAGGAGAAGAAAATGGCAAACCATTCTAGTATTTTTCCCAAGAAAACACTATGAAGAGTTGTACACAACTGACAAAAGTTATTCAAATTAAATTGTATCTCTGCACTGTATTACTCCCTAAAT
The DNA here is from genome assembly GCF_016432865.1 of Antechinus flavipes. Classification (NCBI taxonomy): domain Eukaryota; kingdom Metazoa; phylum Chordata; class Mammalia; order Dasyuromorphia; family Dasyuridae; genus Antechinus; species Antechinus flavipes. Next base: position 70,033,529 of record NC_067403.1, on the reverse strand, counting down.
TGTAAGAACCTTCAAGCAAAAGATGTGTCTAGTCAACACCATAAAGTATTCCTGACAATACTTACCATATTTTCATATCTGGGACTATTTGATGATGGCACATCAAAATAAGTAGAATTACAGTATTACTCAGTAATACTGTGTGGTAGATTATAACCAAGTTTGTGTACATTAAAAGGAGGAACCAGATCTAAGGGAACAGCTAAGATTTCATGGGGGAAGTTCTTAGACGGAGTTGCAGATAGGATTTCAAAGAAGTCTCCAGCCTATAGAAGGGATAAGATTACAAGCCACTGGGAGTTGGGGGATGCTAACAGACAGTAGCCCCCTTCCATGGAGGCAATTAGAGCATGAAGATTTTTTTGTTTTAAGTATAACTTAAGGCTTTGCACTGGAATTGTGGTATCAAGTAGCCCTAAAGACATATAAAACCACGCAACTCAGCTCAGGAGACATAGTGCTTCCTCGGGTCTGACAATTGTACCAGACACCAAATGACATCTTCCTGGGGAAGTAGAAGAACAGAAGAGGTCTTGGCAGCTCAAATGCAACAGAACTGGGTCAATGTGAACCAGAATTAAGATTATCAATATGTATCCTTGTTCTGTAGCCAATACCTACATCCTTATGAGCCAAGGAAAATTATTATTTTAAAAGGTCCTCCCATCTTGTGTCATTCTAATGCTTAGGGCTAGAATAGCTTCTCCTTCCTTCTAGCAGATTTTGTCATTGAATTGGTAATTAATTTGTGAAATTATGAAATGGGACATTCACACCTGATCCTTTGGACATTTGCTGACTGAGCTGGCAATAGGAACTGAAGCTGCAGTCATGCTTTAATAAGGCACGAAGGATATAGAGATAAATATAAGAGATAAGCAGAGAAAAGGATACAGAGGCAGAGAGTGTGGAGAAAGGATATTGTATGGTTAAGGAAAGCAGGCAGTATGAGGAAGAGGAGAAGCACAGAGAATCACTCACATAAGCAGAGATTGGAATTGGAATTACTGGTCAGTACAGACCCCATGAAGAGTTCTTGAGGGCAGGAGTTTGAGGTCTCATTTTTATAGTTTTTTTTGGGAGGATAGAATGAAAAAACTTACCTGTGCTACCTTGGGGATTAGTACATGACCATATCTAATTTCTCTCTGGTAACAACATGTCCACATCATCTCAAAATTATCAAGCACTATTTGGTGTTCTTCTGGTCTTGGGGCTGTATTTGGAATTTGTCTGAGATTTACAAATCATATAGTTCCTGACCACAAAGTCTAGATGATTTCTTCTGATTTAGCACATATTAGCAGGATGTGATTTTTGGATAATATAGGATACAATTTGTGAATTATATTGTTTTGATCTTGGGACAGGGTCTCCTTTGCAATCTTACTTCCTGCTACTGTCATTTTATACTGGCTAATTATAAACTTCCAATACTGACTAGAAGGCACACATGAGACTGTGGGACCAGAACAAGGTATAATTTAAACACAGTCCTTCTAGTATCTTTCAAATGAAACCCACTGAGATTCATTATTCATAATAATAACTAGCATTTATATAGCACCTTAAGGTTTGTATATATGTTATTTCATTTGATCCTCACAACAACACTGGGAACTAGGTGCTATCATTATTCTCATTTTGTAGATGGGGAAACTAAGGCAAACAGAGATTAAGTGGCTTTTACAGGATCACATATCTAGTAAGTATATGAAGCTGGATTTGAAGTCAGGTATTCCTGATTCCAGGCCCATCACTTTATTCACCTACATTATTCATTCATAAATTGTAATTATTATTTTTTTTTATTTTTAATTTTTTTCTCTGAACTTAACAAGTTCAAATAAAATGAACACTTTTTAAAGTTTTCAACATTTACTTTTGTAAAATTTTACGTTCCAAATATTTTTCCTTCCTACCTCCCTACCTTTTCCCTCCCCAAGATATCAAGCAAGTTGATAGAGGTTATATATGTACAATGATTTAAATATGCTTCCATATTAGTCATGTTGTGAAAAAATTAGAACAAAAGGGGAAAATCACAAGAAACAAAACAAACAAACAAACAAAAAGAGATGGAAATATTATGCTTCTTCCACATTCAATGTTCATAGTTCTTTCTCTGCTTGTGAATGATATTTTTTATCTTATTGGAATTGTCTTGGATCACTACGTTGCTGAGAAAAGCTAAGCCTTTCATAGTTGAAAATCTGAAAGCAGCCTGTATTGAGTCAAATTTGTAAGCATGAGAGTCATTCCCCAATTGATAGAATCAGTTTTCAGATAAATAAATTAAAGCTATCCTTAGTCTTATGAAAAAATGTCCTAAATCATTATTGATTAAATAAGTGCAAATTAAAACAATCCTGAGATACTACCTTACACCCATCAGATTAGCTAATATGACAGAAAAGAACACTTTTAATTATTGGAGAAGATGTGGGAAAATTTGAACACAATTCATTATTGGTGGAGTTGTGAATGGATCCAACCATTCTGGAGAGCAAGTTGGAACTATGCCCAATGGGCTATCAAATTGTGAATATTTTTTGATCCAGCAGTGTCTGTATTGGGTTTCTATCCCAAAGAGATCATTAAAAAGGGGAAAGGACCCACATGTACAAAAATGTTTGTATAAGCCTTTTTGTAGTGACAAGGAAATGGAAACTGAATGGATGCCCATCAATTGGGGAATGGATGAATGAGTTATGATAAATGAATGTAATGGAATATTGTTGTTCCATGAGAAATGATCAGCAGGATGATTTCAATAAAGCCTGGAGAGACTTGTGTGAACTGATGCTAAGTAAGTAAGTAGAACCAGAAGAATATTATACACAGCAACATTAAGATTATGTGATGATCAACTGTGATGGAGTTAACTCTTTTCAACCACTCTAGTATTTCAAAATGATTCACAACCACGCAATGTGTAAAGTTACCCCTTTTCCCCTAGCCCCTCCAACTTTTATAATTTTTCTCATTATTTTTAACAATCTGATGGGTATGAGGTGAATCACAGAGTTGCTTTAATTTGTCTTTCTCTAATTATTAGCATTTATAGCTATATTTATAGCTATTGATAACTAGACTTCTTTGAAAAACTGTAATCATTTATCAATGAGGGGATGACTTTTTAAAAAAATACAAATTTAAAGCAGTTTCTTATATATCTTGAAAGTGAAACTTTTATCAGAGAAACTTTCTGCAAAGATTTTTTTTCCCAGTTAAATTTAATTTTTTCTGAATCTCCCTATAAATCCTTCATTCTCTAGAAGTAGGAAGATAAGAATTTTCTCAACCCTCTTCACAAAAATATCCTTTGTCTATATCTAGGTAGAAGGGAAAGTGAAATAAGTATGACTGGAAAGTTTTACACTTGCTATGTGACTTCTGGCACAGAGACTTTTAAAGGGTACTTCCTTTTAAAAGACTTCTCTGAGTTTTTATTTCATAGCTAGAAAATCATTAAAGATGACAAAAAATGGAAATAGCCATTGTTGAAGGAATTGTGGACCAAAAAGTACATAAATTCATTGTTGGTGGTGTCATTTAAGGCTTAGTACATTATTACAGAAAATAATTTGTAATTATGTTAAGAAAGTTAGTAAAAATGCTTATACCCTTTATCGCAGACTACTCTTTTAAGTGTGTTCTCCTGATCCAACCATTCTGGAGAGCAATTTGGAGCGATGCCCAAAAGGCTATAAAACTATAAAACCCTTTGATCCAGCAACACCACTGCTAGATCAATATCCCAAGACATGAAAAAAGGGTGGGGGAAGGGGAAGAGCCTATTTTTATATAAAAATATTTATAGCAGCTCTTTTTGCAGTGCAAAGAATTGGAAATTGGAGGGATGCCCATCAATTGGGAATGATTGCAAGCTGTGGATTGTGATTGTGAAGGGCTATTTATTGTGCTATAAAAAACGACAAGCAGGATGATTTCAGAAAAACTTGGAAAGATTTACACGAACTGATGCAAACTGAAGTGAGCAGAATCAGGAGAACATTGTGGACAGTAAGAGCAATGCTGTTTGATGAAGAACTGTGAATATGACTTATTCTCAGCAATATAAAGCTTCAAGACAATCCAAAGGATTAATGATAGAGAATACTCTCTGCCTCCAGAAAAAGAACTGCTACTGTTTGACTATAGACTGAAACATACCATCTTTCACTTTATTTCTTTCATTTTTTTCTTTTATTTAAATCTTCTTGTACAAAATGACAAATACAGTTTGCATAAGTTCACATGTGCTTTCTCAGTGGGGTTGGGGAATGAAGAAGAATGAAGGAAAAGATTTAAAACTCAAAAGCTTTAAAGACAAATGTAAAAAAATGTTCATATGTAACAGGAAAAATATATAAATGAACTGATTAAATATGGAAACATTTTACATGATTTCACAGATATTAGCTACATCTGATTGCTTACTGTCTCAAGAAGAGGGGAGGAATAGAATTTGGAACTCAAACAATAAAGAACAAAAATTAAAAATTGTTTTAAAGTATAATTGGGGGAAATAAAATATTGTATATTTTTAAAATTAACCATGTTCTTCAGTAAAGTCAAAGTTAGAAGGAAAGTTCCCAAAAATAATTAGATAGTCATCATTGGGGAAGTAGTTTAGAAAATGGTGCACTGAGGTAATGGAGAAACCATGGAAGATTTCAGAACACAAGGAAGTAGTACAGCCAAACTCTCCCTACAATTCCTCCCAAAGATCTAGAAAATACATCAGACTAAATCCTAATTGGGAAACCCAGAATACACAATACATTGACTTAAAAACAAGAACAACTTACTCCTGGAAACTAAATCTAAACCCACAAGAAGAAAAATAGACCTTCAGATAAAAAGACTTTTAATCATCTCTGACAAAAAGACCAGAGTTGCACAAAAATTTTGAAATATAAACACAGGAGTGAACAGAAATACAAAAAGATTAACAATTTTTGTTAAGTTTGTTTTGAGTGAGCAATTTAAGGGACTAAATAATGATGAACTGTTTACATATAAATATAAGGAAATAATACATATATTCCCTTGGAATCCTATCCTTATCAGGGGTTATAGAGGAAGACAGAAGTTCCTGGGTGTGGTTTTGTTATGTTTTAGTGATAAGAATGAGAAAATAACACACTGGAGAAAGAAGATAGAAGAGAGAGGAAAGGTGGACAAATTATCTCACATAATTTGGATGCATAAGTAGAGGGCTATACAAAACAAGGAGAAAAGGGGTGAGAGAAAGGACAACATAGAAATCTCACATTCATCTAAACCATCAAAGGAGGAAATAATAGACACAATTGGGCACAGAAATAAATTTCACTTAATAGTATTTTATTTTTCCAATTATATGTAAAGATAGCTTTCAACATCCATTTTTTCCCCTTCTGTTCCTCTTTTACCTTGCCCTTTCCCAAGATATCAAGCAATCTGATGTAGGTTATATATGTATAATCATTTCAAACATATTTACATATTATTCATGTTGTTAAAGAAAAATCAGAACTAAAGGGAAAAACCATGAGAAAGAAAAACAATAAAAATAGTATGCTTTGATCCACATTCAGTCTTCATAGTTCTTCTGGATGCAGATGATATATCTACCCCAAGTCTATTGGAATGGGCTTGGATCAGTGTATTGTGAGAAGAGATCATCACACAATTACATTTCACTCAGCAGGCAAATAAGAAGGAAGGGGAAGGGATGGAATAAAATGAAGGGAAGGATTGGTCCAAAGCCAAACTCGAACCACAGAAAATGGGTCTTGAGGAGGAGTTTAAAAGAAAGACCAAGAGCCTCAAGGGGAGGGAAAGAAGAGTTAGGAAAGCACAAGCATATAAGGACCCCTTCGAGTAGGGGTGACATGATTAGAACTCAACTCTAGGAAAATCACTTTAGTGGCTGAATGGAGGATTAATTGGAGTAGGGAGAGACTTGAGACAAACCCATCAGCAACTATTGTGATAATTCAGGCATGAAGTGATGGGGGCTTGTACCAGGAAGTAGCAGTGTCAGAGAAGAGAAGATGGAATGCTCAGAAGATGTTGCAAAGGTGAATTTGATAGGTCTTGGCAAGAGACCGACTATGGAAAATGAGAAATAGTGAATAGTTAAAAATGATTCCAGGTTGGGAACCTGAGGAACTGGGAGGATGGTGTTGTAGGAGTGGAGTAAGGTTTAGGGCAAAAGATAGTGTGTACATTACATTTTGTACATATTGAATTTAAGATAAGACATCTAGTAGTATGTGAATTAAATGGAATATTATTGTGTTGAATATTTTTGTGGGGAATGTGATGAAGATGAATTTAGAGAGATGATAACTAGACACAGGGGTCCTCAAACTTTTTAAATAGGGGGCCAGTTCACTGTCCCTCAGGCTGTTGGAGGGCCGGACTATAGTAAAAACAAAAACTTTGTTTTGTGGGCCTTTAAATAAGAAACTTCATAGCCCTGGGTGAGGGGGATAAATGTCCTCAGCTGCTGCATCTGGCCCACAGGCCGTAGTTTGAGGACCCCTGATTTAGAGTAAAGTTAGCAACACAAGGAACTACACTCTTATTCCTACCATTTCCAAGGCATTCTAAAACTCATACAATCCCTACACTATTTCACTTTCCTACTCTAATATTGAAAATACTTTCCAAACAACAAAAACTCTCCTTCTGCTATATATGTTATCTCCTTCTATTAGAATGTGAAGTTGTTGAGGATGATGAGTGTCCTGCTAAAGGAAACACAGAGCTGGGAATAAAGGATTTGGTACCCCAATACTTTCCACCCATACTCAGCCACATGATCCTTAGTTCTTTGCAGAGGAAACCTTGACATTTATTAGGAGCCGATATAGTTCTCATTCTCACATTCTTTGGCTCCCTAATAAATCCTCCAACTTAGCAATTCTGGAATGGGTCTAGTTTTGTCAAAGCTATGGCTTCTATCTGGACATTCCCAAAGAGAGAGAAAAAAGATATATCTCCAATGTACAATATGAATTAGTTCCAGGATAGTTTATCTAATTCCTATAGAAAAAGCAATATGAAACCGGGAAGAGTCCTGGTGTATGTTAACAAAATCATTTAAATGTGATTCACTAATAACTATAGTTAAATCTGATCAAGACAAAACAGTCTGACCTGGAAAGACTTATATGAACTGATGCTGAGTCAAGTGAGCAGAGCCAGAAAAACATTGTACAGTAACAGTAATACTGAGTGATGATTAGCTATGATAGACTTCATTCTTCTCAGAAATATGATGATCTAAGACAATGTAAAAAACTCATGATGGAAAATTCTATTCACACCCAGAGAAAGAACTGATGGAGACTAAATGCAGATCAAAGCATATCATTTTCACCTTTTCTTAGTTTTTTCCCCCTTTTGTGCTGTTTCTTTTTTCACAACATGACTAATAAGGAAATATGTTTTATATGACTGCACATACATAACCTATATTAAATTGCCTAGGAAGGAAGGAGAAAAAAATTGGAACTCAAAATCTTATTAAAAAAACAAATATTAAAAATTATCTTTACATGTAATCAGAAAAAATAAAATACCATTTAAATGTAAAAAAAAAAAAATTGAAAAGTCACTAATTAATCATCTCCCATTTCACCTTGCTTGATATTATCCATTCAAATTCCAGCACCAGCTGTTGGCAAACATAATCTCCTTTCCAGTGACCTCTCCCTGATATGCATTCTTCTTCTGCCTTATCTGTAGGTATTGTTGTTCCCATCTTGCTAGTAGAGAAGGCTGATTCTAAACACTTCCAGACCTTGGAAAATCCACAAGGTCACCAACTCTAAGTCAGGAAACAGGATTCAGAGCTGCTATTCTTAAAACATTCCAGGTATTCTCCCAGTGTAGTCATTTAAAATGAATATGTAATCCACTAGATCACTTAGCTCTTCTCAGCTCCAAGACAATTCTAATAGACTTGGAATGGAAAATGCCATCCACATCCAGGAGAACAAAGGAGACCGAATGTGGATCAAAGCCTACTATTTTCACCTTTTTTGTTTGTTTGTTTGTTAGCATTTTCTCTCTCGTGATTTTTCCCTTTTGTTCTGATTTTTCTTTTACAACATGACTAATATGGGAATATTTTTTAAATGATTGTATATGGATAAGATTGTTTATTTGGGGAGAGGGAAGACAAGGAGGAGAGAGGAGAGGAAAGGAGAAAAGATCTAGAACTCACGATCTTACAAAAATGAATGTGGAATAAACTTCATGTAATTGGAAAAATAAAATACTATTGACAGAAAAAAAAAAGAATATGTAGCCATCTTCTCAGAGTAAACCCTCCTCCTCCCCCTCTTTTTTTTTGTTTTGGCAGGTTGGTCTGTGCAGCTCTGTCCTGAATAACTGTCAGGGCTTCTGACTCATCAGACCAAGGTGAGAGCTACCTCATATTTGATTGCTCTCCTGATAATGGAAGCGTGCTAATGACACCGTATTCCTGGCATGCGGTTACATGATTTAATGCTGTGACTTTAAGGCTTTTAAATGGAAAGTGTCTGTGTGGCATTTTCACTGACATCAATTTTCCAATCAAATCACTTCACATCCACAAGCAGCCTTCATACTGCAGCACCTGCAATGACTTTTATATTGACATGAAATTAAATGAGTTAGCAGCAGGGTTGGGGTCTGCACCCGTGTGGTGGAGGAGAAAGGGACAATCTGGGCTTGGAACAGTCATTAGAATTGTACCAAGATGGCATGGGGTGCTTTGGGAGGTAGTGGTCACACTCTGCCTGGAAGTATTCAGGAAAAAAGGCTACATGACTATTTATTGAGTGTTTTCTTGAGTTCAAGGATGACTCCATTTTTGTCAACTTGCACTGCGCCCAGCATCTAGTAGGCATCCAACACATTTTTGTGGAATTGAATTCACTTCTTCAGGTACAGGTTGGGCTAAAGAGCCTCTGAGGTATCCGCTAGCTCTTAGTTCTGTAATTAAATAATTTACTGAAGGTCACATAGCCAATTAGTAAAAGAGCTATAACTAGCCTCTAACTCCCATTCCCTGAAGCCCCTTTCAAGCTTTGGGTGTCTAAGAAAAAGTTCATCTGTTTCTAGATGAATATCATCTGGGACTGACCTTTTATAGAAAAGGTAATTTGCTTTTTTCTAATTGGCCACCACTTTGGTTTTAGAGCTAAATACAACTGAGGCTTATTAAGTCTTTATTTCCATTTACTATCAAGTGGGTTCGTTATTTTAAAATTTTGTTTATACTTGAAACTTTTCTATAAGTCTTTCCTGTCCTTCTTCCTTGTTATTAAAAACAAACAAACAAAAAGAAGAAGCAAAAAGAATAATGGTTGCTTCTGACAGTGAATATAACAATTCTTACTTGTCCCCGACAAGGGAGTTTTCTGATGTTTTTCAAAATATAATCCAGCCTCTGGAATCTTGCCCATTCCTCTTCACGGGAAACTTCTTAGAATGGAGCAAAAGGAGATATGAGATTGTTTTAAAAGAGGGACTGTCCCCCCTCCCATATTGCTGTTTTGTGAGCATGATTCTAATTTAGTACAAAAATTTTGGTTCATTACTACTGATAACTCAAGAATAGTAAGTATCCCATTATAGCTTATGCTCACCAGTTTGACACTTTTCCACAAAATCCTAGTAATAGAAAAGACCATTGCAAAAAATGAATAAGGTAAATCTATTTATCCAAGCAAATAACAAACAGAAATCAGAGAAGCCTTACTATATTCTAATCAAAACTAGAAATTAGGGATGTCTCCTTCCTGGAATGTGTAACTATGTGTGACTTTATTGAAGGAATGAAGATGGTCTCTCCTTTACAAAGCAGGCTTGTAGAGTCAGAACATCAGCATCCTCTCCACCAGCTTTGCTAGAAACTTGGGTTGCAGATGTAATGAAACCTTATTACACCACAAGAAATGACAGGAGATAATTTTGAAGAATATGAGTAGTATGAACTGATTAAGAATGGTGCAGAACGATGAGAGCAATTTGTATTATTCAACAACATAAAGAAAAAATAATAAAAATTACCCATGCATATAGCTTATAAATAAAAAGCTATTAAAAATTTAAAAAAAAAGAAAAATAATGTTGAGACAGAACAATTCTGTCAAATTTAATGATCAGTTCTACCTCCAGAAGCCTGATGAGTCATGCGTCCAGTTTCTAGGTACAGAGATGATAGATTAGAGGTACAGAATGAGATAAATTTTCAGATTCAACTAATGTGTGAATTTTTTTTTTGCTTGGCTATGCTAATTTGTTATCCTGGAGGGCTTCTGTGTCCTGGAGGGAGTTGAGTGGGTAAAGAGATATAAAATCATTTTGAAAATATAATAAATTTAAATACATTTTAATATAAACCTAAATGCAAGATTTACATGTTAGGATCAAGATTGAGAATTTCAGAAAATTTTCTGCACTTCCTCCTAGATTCTAAACTCATATACCCCTCCTTTAATCAGATGATGTGATAGTGATGAAAGGGAGTAGTAAGGCTGATGAGACCTTACAAAGCTTAAACCCAGTCTTGATTTGATAACCCATATTTCTTGAAGAAAATAAGATCTGCTTCTGGTCCAGAAAAGCCAATCCAAATCCAAGAACACAATGATAAAAGTATAAATCTTGGGAAATGGACAATTAGGGGAATAAAAAGATGGGTACCTTCCGGCTGTGTCCAGTGGGTGAAGATCACAGTTCACCCACAGCACAGATGCCATAAACTGAACCAGTGAGGAGAAGAAATCCTTCTCTTGCTTTCCTGGTTTTACCCCTCGGCTTCAAGAAATGGATCTGACAGAGGTTCTGTTTGCTCCTTTTCGTTTGTCCTTCTTAGTTTCAGATTGAAGCTGGGGTTCCAGGGAAGATTTTGTAGCCAGCCAATCTGGCAGGGAAATCTGGAAAGATCAGGGTGCTGGGATCCAGCTTAAAGGTAGGAATGGGGTGTGAGGCTTAGAAATGGAACTACATAGAAATGAACTAAGCTATGATTCTAATTCCCTTTCCATCTCAAAAACAGAGGTGGAACAAGGGAGGAAGAAAACTAAGTTTGTATATTTGTGACTACATTTTGTATATATATACATAATATATATGAGGAGAGAAGTAAATCTTGTTTTGAGAAAGTTAAATATAAAAGTCATATATATGTTATATATAATATATAGCTATCTATATATTAATATATATATAGAGAGAGTATATGTTTATATCTATCTCTTTATGAATGTTGGTCCATTGTACCAAGCACACTCCTCAAAAAAGCCAATTATATCTATTTCCATCTCTAATCATTGATGTGGTTCTGAAAAGATTTCTCAGTCTTGACTTAACTTCACTTGACTCAGTCAGAAGTAATACTAGTAAATCTTGATCTTCTTGAGTGTCTGTAGTTCATCACACTGTCCTTAGTATATCTATCACCTAGTTTTAATTCTCAGAGGTGGGGATGGAAGTAAAGAATATCTATTAAGGGTTCCCTAGATGCGATGCAATGTGGGGCTGATGGGAATGCTATTACTTTTAGAGTAGAGAAACTCCTATTTCTATTAATTTTTTTTAATTAATAAGAATTAATTTCCCCTCACTCTTTTATTCTTCTCCATCTCATCCACCACCACTACTCCGGAGGGGAAAGAAAAAGAACACTCTTGTAATAAGTATGCATTGTCAAGCAAGGCAAATTCTGACATTGGCCATGTCCAAAACTGTATATCTCCTTCACCATATTTATAATCCATCACTTCTCTGTCAGCAAGTGGTTAGCGTTCTTTCGCTGCGGTCCTCTGAAATCACAGTGGATTGTTGTCTCGACCAAAGTCTTGACTTTCAAAATTGTATTTTCACATGCTTGTTATTGAATAAATTGTTCTCTTTCTGTAGAGCAGGAAACTTTGTGTAGCAGCTTTACTTAAAAGCTGAGCCTGGAGTCCAAATCTGCAGCTATGCTTAAGGGACAACCTTCTAAAATAGGGTGTCAAGTTGCTAACACCCTGTTTTGGTCCTGGTCGGAAGCACTGAACCAAGAAATTATTTGCCAGTCATTTATAGCTTTGTATGAACTACTTTAATCATAAAGGATTTCCTCTTAATACCTAGATGTGATCAGAGAGGAATGGAAACAAATTTTGGCAGGATCTAGAGAAGAATGGATGATGGAAAGGAAGTGGAGAAAGGGAGAAGTGACCTAGAGAGGATGTGCAATATGTTGGGAAGCTTGGACTGGATGCAGGGATGGAGAGATTTAGAGTGTTAGGATGCAACCTAAAGAATCCCTAAGAGAGAGAATAACAGGGGGTGAAAGAAGAGAAACTACTACTAGAACTACTTTCTACTAAACAAATTTATACTTTGCAGTTTTGCCCTAAGATCCTGGAAAATATCAGCAAGCTGCTTGCCTGTTCTTAGCTGGTGAATATTATTCTAGCTTTTTAGAAAAAAAAAATTATTCTAAACTTAACCAATGCTAATTTTTTTTTTTTGCATAAATTTAGGGTTAAGTGACTTGAGACCAAAAGTTTGAACTCAGTCTTCCTGACTATATATATATACCAAGTGAAGCAAGACAAATTTGCACATTGGTTCTATCTAAGGACTTATTCTGCCCCTTCACTCTCTTTAGTGAGCTGAAGGAGCAGCAGGTTTCATCATCAGCCCTCTGGAAGTGGCTGGCCATTGTCTTGAACGGAATTTGTTAAGTTTTTCAGTGTTGCTCTTTTATAAACCATTTCCCTGCTTCTGCTCACTTCCCTGTGTCTCACTTCATGCAAGTCTGTCTGGTTTCTCCCTAGACCATCCATTTCGTCATTTCTTGTGGTATAATAATATACCATTACCATCACATGCTTTGTTTAGATCTTCACTAATAGATGGGCACTGATGAGTGCATTCTTTAAGAATAATAAATGGAATTATAAGAGGGAAAAGAGGGAAAAAAAGAAATGAGATTTGCCCTGCTGGATAGAGGGTCTATTGCAGAGTTGGGGAATTTTGGCTTTTTGTATTCTCTCTGACTACACTGTCTGGGTGATCTTGCACAAATTCCCCTTTTAGGGCTCTCAGGCGTAATCTAAGAATTGCCTATTTGCTCTGGTAAACCACAGGTCCAGATTTTTATAGCAGATAGACTTTATTTTTTTTTCTTTCCACTATTTCTGTAAACAAAAAGGGAATCCAAAGAAGTTACATTATCTTCTCTCTTCCTCTTTAAAAAATTGAGCTTTATGACACTTCAAATGATTGCTTTAAAATGTTTAATCTGTTAACTATGGTATTTGCTAGCGTACTGACTGGGAATACAGTGGGTAGGAGGCAACTGAGGGGGAAAGAGAGAAGATATTTATAAGTCTGTTTCTAGATGAGAGTTTGGAGCTAACAAAAAACCCAAAGACAAAGCTCTTCCCTTACTATTTCTTGAAGTGGAAAAAGTGTTTATAACAGGAAGTTCATCTGGGAAGTAAGTTGATATTAGGCGGTAAATAGAAAGGCCTGGACAAATGTAACCACCAGATCCCACCTTCTCTTCCCCCACACCCACATACAATGGCTACGCAAGCAAATGGTTTCTTTGCAGTATGAATTTTCTTATGTTTATTGTGGTTTCCATTATGGTGGAATACTTTCCATACTCATTAAATAGAAATGATTTCTCTATTTATGGGACAAATTTACATATATGTAATAGAACAGGGCTTCTTAAACACTTATGACCCGTTTTTACCTGAGAAATGTTTACAAGACTATATATAGCTTTATAAAATACATATATAAATAAGATATAAATCAAACATTATTGATACAAATTACAATTTCATGATCCCATGTTCAATTGCAAGACCTCATATAGACCTCATTTAAACCAGTTTACCAATTTGGGCAATATAGGATTCCCTTTCCCTAAAAGCTTTCACAACATTTGTTACTTTTAGGCCATTTTTTTCTAGGATGAAACTTTTGATGTTGAATAAAAAATTATCTTTGGTTTTCTCACCTTCATAACATTCATATGTTTTTAAATTTTATTTTTTATTTTTTAATATGTATTTTTAATTTATTTTTAATTTTTATTTAATTTGTATTTTATGAAACTGTTAGGTCTGAGTAGCAACTGAAAGCTTCCTATAAAGAGATTCTCTTACATTTCTTTTACATTTAACTAGATCTGAAAGCTGTCTTTTCAAGTTTGAAAGCCAAGAACTAAAAGGAGGTGGAAGAAGGAACAATGTCCAAAAATGACTGTGCTGTAAAAACAAAAGACATCAATAAAACGTATTTAAACAATGAACCTGAGCTTTGGAATCAGGAGTGATGGCCTTAAAGCCTGAATTTGATACTTAAATGTGTGATTATGGCTAACTTGTCTTGTCTTTGCTTCTTCCTAACTCATCAACCCTCAGGAAAATTGAGGGGAACAAATTAAAGAGAACTTTTTGTTAAAAGTCCATTATTGATTATCTCAAAGGCTGATCCTGGATCTCCTTACTAGCATCTGGTGTATTTCTTCACACTTTACTTTGGAACTGATTTGACCCTGTTTCTATTCCAGATACCAATTTCTGCCCATAAAACTTTACTTCTATTATCTATGCCAGATTACTAACCTTAGCCCATTGCTTAGTTTTTCTGAAAACACTCTCATCAGCAACATTTCCCCTGCTGTGATTTCTCCAGTGGTATCAAATTCAAATGAAAAGGGAAGGAGCCCTTACTAAGACATGTATAGGGATTCTTTCAGATACATGTTGACCTAGAAAATCACATATTAAATATTATCTATATTTTAATAGGCAGCTGGGTGACACAATGGACAGAGCACTAGGCTTGGAATTGGGAAGACTCATCTTGAATTCAAATGTGGTCTTAGACATTTATTGACTCTGTAATCCTGGACAAGTCACTTAACTCTTTTTGCCTCAGTTTCTTCAATATGTAAAATGAACTGAAGAAGAAACTAGCTAACCACGAGTATCTTTATCAAGAAAACTCCAAATGATGAGTTGAACATGACTAAAAAATCACTGAAGCCCAAATCATATTTTAATATATTTTTAGTTATTTTGTTAGTTATTTCCTGAATACATCTTAATTCAGTTTGGGCAGTAGTAGGAAGTGTTAGGAGTCCCTTGGGGCCCACTGGTTATGTGTTTGTCACCTTTACAGAATGCTCAATCATCAGTGTACCAACATTCCACCTGGTGATAGGTCTAATTGCAGTTTCTTTATATAGAAAGATGGACTCTGGATTTACTCTCCTCACCGGGACTGCTGTCCTGGGTCACTTGGGACCCGTAGATCTCCTTCAGCCTCAGTCTGTGACAGGTCCTCCCGCCCAAGGAATAGATAGTCTCCATTGATAAAGTTTAAGGAGTGGTCAGGAAGTGGAAGATCAGAGGATCTGAGATTGAGAGCTGGGTAAGATCAGATGTAACACTCATTTCACTGATGGGGAACCTGATATGGGAAGAAGGGAGTGACTGAGGGGATAGAGCAAAAATTCAGTCTCAAATCCTCAGATTCCTAATCTCTCTGCCACAGAGAAATAAAATAGGATGATGGCTTGAAGGCACAACAGAGTCAAAGAAATGTAGGGTTTTTAATTATTTATTTTGTTTTATTTAAGGATAGGTGAAAACCTTAGCACATTTTAAAATCAAAGGTAAGGATACAGCGGAAATCAAAGGTAAGGATACAGCGGAAATCAAAGGATCATAGATTTAGAACTGGATGAGATGTTAGTGTTAAATGATCTTATCCCCCAATTTTATAAACTAGGGAAGTGAAGCCCAGAAATAGAACCTTATCGAAGGTCATTCAGATAAGTTGTAGGGTAGGAATTTGAATTCAGATTCTTTCTCTCTAAATCAAATCTTCTTTCTATTCTATTATGCTGCTGGAAATATCGGATATGCATGAGAGAGCAATGGAGCAAAGTCTTGGAGGAGTTTGGAGGGAACAGGATGAAGAGAAAGGAAGCCTTTACTAGGAGAAGCTCTAATCTAGTTCAGAAAGACAAGAGAAAGGAAGAAGGAAAAGGAGCCAAAAGTTATTAAGTACCTTCTATGTGTTAGACACTTTACTAATATCCCATTTGATAAAATTACTATAGTCAAAATAAAATATTTGGGGTTCTATCTGCCAAGACAAATCCAAGAATTACTTGAACATAAGTACAAAACACTTCTCACACAAATAAAATTAGACCTAAAGAAATTGGAAAAATATTAATTGTTCATGGCTAGGCAAAGCTACTATGATAAAAATGGCAATTTTGGCTAAAAATATCTCATTTGATCTTTACAATTGCTTTGATAGATAGGTGCTATTGTTATTATTTTTAAAGTTTTTTTAGATTATATGTATATATTGATTTTTTACATATTGCCATATGAGTCATGTTGGGAGAGAAAAATCAAAACAAAAGGAAAAACCATGAGGAAAAAGAAAAACAGACGAAAAACAAAGATGAAAATACTATGTTTTGATCTGCATTCAGTGTCCATAGTTCTTTCTGCATGCAGATGGCATTTTCCATCCCAAATCCATTGGGATTATTTTGGATTGCTGAGAAGAGCTAAATCTGTCATAGTTTATTATCATACAATAATGCTATTGTTATGTACAATATTCTCCTGATTCTGCTCACTTCACTCAGTATCAGTTCATGAAATTCTCTCCTTGCTTTTCTGAAATCAGCCTGAAATCATTTCTTACAAAACAATAATATTATATAACATTCAGCCATTCCCCAACTGATGGGCATCCACTCAGTTTCCAGTTTCTTGCCACTACAAAAGGGGTTGCTACATATTTTTGCACAACTGGGTCCTTTTCCTTCTTTTGTGCTTTCTTTGGGATACAGACACTGTAAAGACACTGCTGGTTCCAAGGGCATGCGCAGTTTGATAGTTCTTTGAGCATAGTTCCAAATTACTCTCCAGAATGGCTGGATCAGTTCACAATCCAGAAGGTGCTATTGTTTTCCTCATTTTAAAGTTCCTTATTCCTTTAAACTGAGGCAAGAAGAGTGACTTGTCCAAGGTCACACAGTAAGTCAGATTTTAATTCCGGTCTTTCTGACTCCAGGTCCAGAGCTCTATCTACAATGCTTCTGCTTAAGGACATAAAAAGATTGAGAGAAGTGGAAGAAGTAAGTCCATTCTTATAATAGATAACATCTAAGTTTTTAGAAAAGTAGAACTGAACTAATATAGGCTATGTTGAATATTTTTATAGTATTTTCTCTTTAGGTTTCTGCCAGATAAGGGATGCTATGAGAAGTCTCAAGAGCAACCATTTATCGATTGACTTTGCATAACTGTATTCATTAAAGGCGAAAGGAGGGAGGATACAAATATCTATTCAACACCTACTGTGTGGCAGGCACTTATTTGTTAAAGGAGAAGGGAGGAAAGATACAAGTATTTATTTAACACCTACTGTGTGTCAGGCACTGTGCTAAGCACTTTATATTTGTTAAAGGGGAAGGGAGGAAGGATACAAGTAAGTATCCATTCAATACCTACTGTGTGTCAGGCACTGTACTAAGCATTTTACAAATTTTATCACATTTGATCTTTACTTCAACTCTGAGAGAGAGGTGCTTTTATTATTCCCATTTCATAGTTAAGGAAACTGAGGCAGGCAGCCGATAAATGACTTGACCAAGGTGATATTGCTAGTAAGTATCTGATTCATATCTTCCTGACTTCAGACCTAGGGCTCTACCGCCTGGTAGACCTAGATTTTATTAGTGGAAAATGAGAGATAGAGTTAGTAGGTAGTAAGAGACATGTTAAAACAAAAAACAAAAACATGCCCCCAAAAGGGGGAAAAGATGTTAATAAAGCACTAAAAATACTTAGGGAAAAAAAGAAATTCAGAAAAAGGCTGCAAAGAGGACAATTGTGTTACTATTATATGAAGTTTTATATTGCTATTGACCTGAATAAATTGTTTTTTTTGATAAAAAATAATTTTACTCAAATGATTTGATTCTTCATGTATGTGTATGTATATGTAAGAAAAAAATATGTGTACATACATGAAGAATCAATTTATCCAAACCGATAGCAAAACAGTAATCAGAGAAAGAATATATAGCAGACAATACAGAATGAAAGAGCTCTCCTAACTATAACTAACTGTGAACCAAAGTTCACAGGTTCATTTACAATTCTCCTTTTTGTTCTTCTTGCATATCAAGATCTTCCTGTTCATTGATGTTTGTAAAATTTACAATTTTGTTCTGTCCTGGATCTGGGACTTTATTGGTCTAGACCTGGAGCTCTCCATGAGGAACTCCCTATACCAGTGTAGACAGCAGATAATATACCATATATGGTCTAAGTTGCAGTGTGCCTGAGGGAAAGGCAGCAAGCTTGTGCGTGGAGGTGTCAAATACTCAGCCTCAGCATTCCCAAGTGCAGCTGAAACCAGATTGAAATGTAATTTGGCAATATCTGACAAAATAAATAAAAGTACAATGAAACATATATTCAAAAATATTTTTTAAAATGCATTAAAACAACTGATATCATATTTTAAAGCTAAATCAATATGCAGTTTGTGTCTAGGTGAGTAGTTCCCATTTCTATTTGAGGATGACATTACTAATCAAATGGATAGAGAGCTGGCCTGGGGGTCAGATCTCAGTTTAAATTCTGCCTCTGATTCTGTAATTTGGGCACATCCCTCAATTTCTCTGTGTCCCAACTATTCTATATATTCT
Organism: Antechinus flavipes; assembly: GCF_016432865.1. NCBI lineage: Eukaryota > Metazoa > Chordata > Mammalia > Dasyuromorphia > Dasyuridae > Antechinus > Antechinus flavipes. The sequence continues at coordinate 70,014,769 of NC_067403.1, read as the reverse complement.
TAAGAAACACTTAGAAAAGAAATTAAAAAATAGCATAGTCATTTTTTCTTAAAGCTGATTTTATTCAGCGGTACACGGTTCTGGAAAAATTTTCCTTGCAGCAGGACATTTGTACAAGATATTCCAGCCCTCTCTAGAACTATTGCATGGGTTTTGACCCTTGTTATTTTATAAATCTACTTTATAAATGCACTGGGGAACCTGCATAGATTTGTTGAGTTCAGGAGTTCTGAGCTGCAGAAGGCGAGGCTGATCAGTCCGCCAAACTGAGTTCTGTAATTAAGATGGCAAAACCCTGGGAGAAAGCAGAAGGGTGGGGTGCAACCAGACTACATATGGAATTTAGGATCAGAAATGGAGTAGGACAAAGCTCCTGGGCCAATCTGAGTGGGACTGGGCTGCTGAATTTCCAGACTGGCTGAGATGGGAAGAACCAGTGTATAAAAAAAATAAATTATGAATCATTGCTTGTACTCCAGATAGTTTGGATTTGTACATGCTCCTTAATTGAAAGTTATTTGGGGTGAGGGAAAAATCAGTAGTTATTCCCATAAGTGCCTAATGCATTATGAAATTAACTCCAATCTCTCTCACTGGCATAGTTGAAAGCATTTTCAGAAGTCATAGATCTACAGAGTGAAGGTGCCTGAGATTTGCTGTAGTAATTGGTTTCTCAGGGATTGTAGAGTTTGTTTGCCTACAGCACTTGCTCAAGGGACAACATTTTCAGGATATTTAGTCTCCACGCCCTATTATTCCAGCAGCTCTAACTGCAAATGTGGTGGAATCTTCGAGTTGGAAAGAACCCCAGTAGCATCCAATTCAACTCATATCAGGACAAGAATTCCCATGACTATACATGAAGAAATTCAGTAAGAAGGCATCCAATATTTATCAAGACAGCCCAGCCCATTTTACCTGGTGATTATGATCTCCCTTGAGGACAGGGACTGACTTTTACCTCTTTTCTATTACCAGTGCCTAGCAAAGTACCTGATATATTAAGCTCTTAATAAGCATTTATTGATTGATTGAGTTAATGAATGAAATGAAAAAAAAGACTAAAAGATGGTAAGTGATTTGCCCAGAGTCACACAGTCAAGAAGTATCTGAAAAACAAATTTGAACTTAAAATGTCCATGATTCTAAGCCCATGACTCTCTTCATTATACCCCTCACTGCCTCTACTTTTGAGAATTAGGATGATGGTGGTGGTGGTGATGATGGTGATAATGATGATGATGGTGGTAGTGTGATGATGATGGTGATAGTGATGATGATGATGGTGGTGGTGGTGGTGATAATGGTGATGATGACAATCAATGATGGAGATGATGATGATGGTGATAGTGTGATGATGATGAAGATAATAATGATGATGATGGTGGTGGTGGTGATAATGGTGATGATGACAATGATGGAGATGATGATGATGGTGGTGGTGATAGTGGTGATGATGACAATGATGAAGATAACGATGGTGATAGTGTGATGATGATGATGATGGTGATAGTGGTGACGATAATAATGATGAAGATAATGATGGTGATAGTGAGATGATGATGATGATGGTGATAGTGGTGACGATAATAATGATGAAGATAATGATGGTGATAGTGTGATGATGATGATGGTGATAGTGGTGATGATAATAATGATGAAGATGGTGGTGGTGATGATAATGATAGTGTTGATGATGATGATGATGATGATGATGGTGATGATAATGATGAAGATAATGATGGTGATAGTGTGATGATGATGGTGATAGTGGTGATGATAATAATGATGAAGATGGTGGTGGTGATGATAATGATAGTGTTGATGATGATGATGATGATGATAGTGGTGATTACAATGTTGATGATAATAAGGGATAGTGCAAAGAGCATGGGTCATGGAATCATAGGAAAGCTGGTTTCAAATGCTACTTTCAATGCAACTTTCTGGTTCATCAATGGCAAGTCACTTATTATGACTGATTCTCAATTTTCTTGTCTGGAAAACAAAAGATAATCTTTGAAGTTCCTTTCATTCTAACCTATGAACTAACTAAATACACATACACACATATAATTCTGTTTGTTGACAAATTAATAGTAATTTGCATTGAATTTCATGGGAAAAGCCTAAATACCTAGTCTTAGAGTTAAGAAGACGTGGGTTCAAATCCTGAGTTTGATATGTACCGGGTACCTAGATTCCTAAGTGCACAAGGAACTCTCTAAGAATATAGGGTGAAGATCGCATTGATAGTTGGAATTTCCTTTGAAGGGAAAGATGCTCCCTGATCCAGTGAAATCAACAGATCCAGTTCATTATAAGTCAAGTACCTTAAGCAATAGTCTTAGTTCAGTCAATATCTTGTAGAAAGAACTTGGGGAAATCTTTTAATAACTGTCCACTCTCCTTTTATGAAACTGGGGATCATCATGGAAACTAGCATTGTATTTGTAATCTGGTTTGAATGGGTTCAGATACCATCTCTGCTTCTTGGTAGTAACCCTGTTATCTGGGTCTCAATTTCCTCATCTGAAAAATGGAGAGAATGATAAATATAATAATTTTATAGCAGGTTCATTGCAGGGATCAATTAATATTGTGAATGTAAAGTGCTTTGTGAATCTTAAAGCACTCTGTAAATGTGAAGAATTATTACTTGCTAGGACCAAGTAAGGTTTCCTTATTTCCTTCTTTTTCTCTCCTCAAAAATTTTTGGCACTCTAAGACTTTTCAGTTACTTCATGCTACGCATAAGCTATGCAGACCTCTCACAGATAAACTATGAATATAACACTTATGCCTTCTCCAGTTTTGAAGCAATGAATTTAAAATCAGGGAACTAGAGTTTACATCTGGGTTCTGCCATTGACTCTTGGGCAACTCACTTAATGGTGAGCTTCAGTTTATCAGTATTAAGAGTTTTAAACTGTGGGCATTGGAACTCTGGGTGGATCATGTTGCAGGGATGTATTTAGATTAATGAGATCTGTTATGCCATGTGTCCAAGGAAGACTGCAATTTTCGAGTTAGTTCAGTAGAAGGACCATGGCTCAGTTCTCATTCCTCCACACTCATGTCTTCAAGAGGGCTATTGGACAGGAATTATATCTTTAATACATCAGATATTTACAGCTCGAGGTACAATGTTGTTTAATCAATACAAGATATTGACTGAACTAAGACTATTGCTTAAGGTACTTGACTTATAATGAACTGGATCTGTTGATTTCACTGAATCAGGGAGCATCTTTCCCTTCAAAGGAAATTCCAACTATCAATGCGATCTTCACCCTATATTCTTAGAGAGTTCCTTGTGCACTTAGGAATCTAGGTACCCGGTACATATCAAACTCAGGATTTGAACCCACGTCTTCTTAACTCTAAGACTAGATATTTAGGCTTTTCCCATGAAATTCAATGCAAATTACTATTAATTTGTTAACAAACAGGACAACAAACAGGACAAAAGCCACTTCTCCTTGTTGCTCCGGTGAAGAGAGTAACAGCTTCCTTTTAGTCAGTTTACCTTTCTTTCACCAAATATTTGTTACTTGAAAGACAATCATGGAGAGCAAGGAAACATTTATCCAAACAAAAAGCAAAATAGATAATAAGGACCTTACATAGGTTAGGGTGGACAGTATAATACATGAATAATTGAACTCTTTGACTCAGGAGCAAGAAAAAAAAATCTCAGCTCAACCAAGAAAAGACTGATCTCCATTATACACTTCAACAATAATACTGTATGAGGATGGATTCTGATGGAAGTGGATATCTTCGACAAAGAGAAGATCTAATTTAGTTCCAATTGATCAATGATGGACAGAACCAGCTACACCCAAAGAAAGAACACTGGGAAATGAATGTGAACTGTTTGCATTTTTGTTTTTCTTCCTGGGTTATTTTTATCTTCTGAATCCAATTCTTCCTGTGCAACAAGAGAACTGTACAGTTCTGCAATATAATTGTATCTAGGACATACTGTAATATATTTAACATGTATAGGACTGCTTGCCATCTAGGGGAAATGGTGAAGGGAGGGAAGGGAAAAGTCAGAACAGAAGTGAGTGCAAGGGATAATGTTGTAAAAAAGTACCCACGCATATGTTCTGTCAATAAAAAGTTATAATTTTTTTTAAAAAGTGAAAAAAAAAGAAAAGAATGATCTCTCTAAAGAAGTTTGCTCCAGCTGAGATGCTAGGGATGAAGGGATATGATAGCTTTTCTTATATGCCTGTGGCCCCAGAGATTCTTATCAGCTGTTCCAAAGTTTGCATTTTTTCTTTCTCTCCTTTTCCTTACTGCATTCCCTTTCCCCTCCTATGAATCTGTAGTCCTTCACAAGCATAAAGTATCAGTAGCTCAGTGGTCTTTCAGCAAACTAGGAACTAGAGCATCTCAAGGTTGTTCTTTAGGAAATTGCCTCAAGCCTGCCTGGGAGAGAATGTTACATCAGTAAAATGAGTAAGTTGGACTAGATAATTTCTGAGTTTTCTTCCAGCTCTAAATCTGTCATCCTCCTGAAGGATACTGATAGTGTACTCTGTGAACTGTCATACAAGTCATTTGAATTTTATCAGATTCTCCTTCCAACAACACTCCTGAGTCAAATGTTCTGTTAGGGAACAGCAGTTCTGTTGAAATCTTGCAGAACAGTGGATGGTTCCCTGTGCAGTACTCAGATCTACCTGGTAGAATATTGATAACACTTCTTTTTTTTTTTGGTCTAAGTTGCCATATTTCTGAACTTGGCCAAGCAGAACACCTGGAAGGATTCCAGAGGCCAGAAAGACCAGATAGCTATGGGTGACCTGTGAAAGTCCCAGCTGGCTGTGCTTTCTTCCACTTCTCTATGCCTTCATTGTTTTCCTTTATCCAGAAAAAGCAGTATTTCGCACTGATAAGATGTAATAATATATTATTTCCATCCTGACACGTAACACTGGGACCTAACAAAGAAAAAGTGGCCAGACCCACTCAGAGAATGCTACCCATTCTTTACCTTTCTCCACACCCTGAAATGCTACTAAATACCTGGTCTTTTCTTTGACTTGGAATAGAGTTTCATTAGAGTGGGGAAAACAAAACAAAAGCATACACTCAGGATTTTTTTGGAAGTACCCAAAACTTTTCCATTGTTCTACTCAAATTCTAAAAAATGTATCTTTTAAAAAAATTATCAATGATTTTTTAAAAAGTCTAGAATTCTTTCTAAACATTGCCCCTAAGATAATGTTTTGTCACATAATTCAAGAGCAATTGGCAGCTGCATGACAATAAAATAATCACTAGACTCAAGTGGAATTGGGTTCAAATTCTAACTCCTCTACTTGGATAGATTTACTTTTTGGGCCTTAATTTCTTCATCTTTATTTTATATTGGAGAGGGGGTTAGACAAGATCAGATATTGATAAGTTCTTTTTATATGACAGGCCCCTTTGGCAGTGTGGTGAAGCCCAAGAAACTCTTCTCAGAATGTTTTAAAATGTATAAAATATAGTGTATTTAAGGAAAGGGGAAGACATGAACTCAAGGAAGAGATTGGGGAAAAGAAGGTAACTAAAGAAAGTATAGTTAAGAAGTGGGCTGCATAATCAGGGATGTGATGGTGGTGATGATGAGGTGTCTTCTGTGGTACTCCGTCACCTGCAAAAATCAATATTATTCTGGGAATGATGCACAATGATAAAGGGGAGTCCATGGGGCTAGCTCTACAAAGAAGTGGCAAAAAACTGCCTAGAGAGGAGAATTCTGAATGGATACCTTGGATTGCATGAGGATTATGGTAAAAGGGGAGAGACAAGTCATGAAAGAGAAAATGAAACCAAAGAAATAAACAAAACAAATTATAATGGCAATTGTATTTGAGCAAATATGCAACATTCTGCATTGTGATGTTCTTTGTTCAGTTTTCCTGGGGTCTCTGGGATAGCCTTCCTCTCAGTTCAGTAATCACCAGGAGAGCAGCCAGGAGTTAAAGTCCAAATCCTTTATTATCTCTTTCTAAGTCTTGTCTCCTTTCCTGGGACCTGGTTAGCATTCTTTTTTTTTTTTTAAATTTTTAATAACTTTTTATTGACAGAACCCATGCCAGGGTAATTTTTTACAGCATTATCCCTTGACTCTCTTCTGTTCCGATTTTTCCCCTCCCTCCCTCCACCCTCTCCCCCAGATGGCAAGCAGTCCTTTACATGTTGAATAGGTTACAGTATATCCTAGATACAATATATGTGTGCAGAACCGAACAGTTCTCTTGTTGCACAGGGAGAATTGGATTCAGAAGGTAAAAATAACCCGGGAAGAAAAACAGAAATGCAAGCGGTTTATATTCATTTCCCAGTATTATATCTTTGGGTGTAGCTGCTTCTGTCCATCCTTGATCAATTGAAACTGAGTTAGGTCTCTTTATCGAAGAGATCTACTTCCATCAGAATACATCCTCAAACAGTATCATTGTTGAGGTATATAATGATCTCCTGGTTCTGCTCATTTCACTTAGCATCAGTTCATGTAAGTCTCACCAAGCCTCTCTGTATTCATCCTGCTGGTCATTCCTTACAGAACAATAATATTCCATAACATTCATATACCACAATTTACCCAGCCATTCTCCAATTGATGGGCATCCGTTCATTTTCTAGCTTCTAGCCACTACAAACAGGGTGGCCACAAACATTTTGGCACATACAGGTCCCTTTCCCTTCTTTAGTATCTCTTTGGGGGTATAAGTCCTGGTTAGCATTCTTAAAGGCCTTCCAGAGTCCTGGTTTAAGTGGAGAAACTAAGGAGGAGAGCCCTGTCACGATAGAGTGTGAGATGGGATGAATCTGTCTGAGTCCAAGGGCTTGTGCTTCAGCCTCCAATCCGCTTGTCTTCTCTAGCTCTGAATGAACCTGGCTGAAGTTCATAGCTTATATGCTCTACACTGAGTAAAAACAATCATTATATCACTAGGAAACTGAATGGATGCCCCTTGATTGGGAAATGGCTGAATAAGTTATGGTGTATGAATGTTATAGAATATTATTGTTGTATAAGAAACGATCAGCAGGATGATTTCAGAAAGTCCTGGAGAGACTCACATGAGCTGATGCTGAGTGAGTAGAACCAAGAGAACATCGTATACATAGGAAGATTATGTAATGATCGATTCTGATGAATTTGGAGATTCTCAACAATGAGATGATTCAGACCAGTTGCAATTGTCTTGTGATGGAGAGAGCCATTTGCACCTGGAAAGGGGACTGTGGGAACTGAGTGTGGATCACAACATAATATTTTCACCTTTTTTGTTGTTGTTCGCTTACATTTTTTTCTTTTTTTCCCTTTTTGATTTTATTTTTCTTGTGTAGCATTACAATCATGGAAATATATATAGAAGAATTACATGTTTAACATATATTGGATTACTTACTGGCTAGGGGAGGGAGAAAATTTGGAACACATGATTTTATGTGGGTGAATATTGAAAATTATCTATGCATATATTTTGAAAATAAAGAGCTTCAATAAGAAAAAATAGAATTTTTCTTTCTGATTTTGCCTTTCTTAGTATACTCTTAAGTTTGTTGACTTACCAGTCTCTAAGAATCCCAAATCTATAGCCATAGGGGACCTCAGAAGTCATTTTGTCCAACTCCTTCATTTTATTGATGAGGAAATTAAGGATCAGAAAGGCTAGGGGAAGGTCACATAGGCAGTAAGGAGTAAAGTTGGGATTTGATACATGTCTAGATAGTCTAAGATTATCATTCTCTAAGTGTACCACTCTCTCCAGAAGATGACAAGCTCCTGATTTCATACCTACCTCCTTCACCTCACGTTGGAAAGTGTCATATTTGCAAAATACTTTGAGATTCTCAGATAAAAATTGCTGTGTAAGCTTTGGTTTTTTGTTTTGTTTTGTTTTGTTTTAAAATAAATCTTGTTTTTACAAGCCTTTAGACTCAGGCAGCTATTGCCGACATTGTCTGAGTCAGCTTTTTTCAAAATTTTTCAATGATTATCTTTCTTATTCTCCTGTTTGTTTGTTTTTCCCCCCTAAACTTGTTTTTTTCTTTGAAATCATTTCCACTCAAGTGGCTAGAACCTGGATTATCTAGTTATCCAACTCATTACCAGAATCTTATCAAGAGTCTCCAAAAGGAGCTTTTCTAACTGGTTCTGGTTTCCTGCCTCTTTTAGGTTTACTAAAGGTCAAGAAAACAAGCATGTCCCGAAAGAGATCGCCCAGCTGGGGGACTGGGCAGCTTCCCTCCATGTGAGAGTGGAGGCTTTGATTAGTAAGAATGGAGGGAATTTTTCAATGTCCTTCTCTATTCTGGAGAAATCAGACCCAGAAACACCTGGACATTTAGGCAGGAACTGACACAAAAGCAGAATTAAATTGTCAAAGAAAACATTATGAAGAATTATTACACTTGGATTTCTTTCTGGGCCTGTTTAATGGAGAAAAGACAATTAGATAAGACGATCTTAACCCATTCTGATTTAAGTCAGTTCCTTTCTGCTAGCCTGTCCAAATAGACTGCTTCTTTGGAAGAGGAGAGAGACATTTTATAATATTTGGTAGAGGAGACGCCCTTCAAAGCAGCTCTTCTGGCTTTGGCAGAGAATGGAAAAAGTCAAAAGTGGCAGAGACACAGGTAAAAACAGATTTTTCCATGGAAAGTCTATTATGTTCTTAGGCTACTGAAATCATATTCCTTAGGTAGTAGCTAAAGCACAAGATTTGAGAGAGAAATCAAGATTCTTGAAGATCATGCAATAAATCGGTTTAGCTTCCCCTTTAGGCTTACTCCCCCTAGGAAGTGTCACACTTTTAGTGTGACTCCAGAGAGTGTGGATAATTATTACTATTTTTCTCAGGGTTCCACCAATTTTTTCCCCCTCTTTCTGATCTGTATTCAGACTCATAGTTTAGTTCCAGAAGGTAGCTGACCAAGCTCTATTCTTTTAGGGTCTATTAATAATGTCTCTCAATCTACATTCACTCTCACACTTGCAGGTTGGGTCCCAAGAGAAATAGCTGCTACATCTCAGGGGTCATGGGATAACTCTATACTTCTCATGTTAAACGAACTCCTATTGATAGGAGCCTTCTTAACAATTGACCAGCTAAACTTAATTTGCTTTTATAAAATTTGCAAGTTACTAACAGATCTAATAAGAACAGCTATTTAAAAAGAGTCCAGGGGGAGATAGTGGACTCACATTTAAAGTATAATTGTAATGAAGTTTGCCTATAGAGACCACATGTAGCAAGCAAAGGGGTACCTCCCACTTCTTGTTTGTAAGTCCTTTTCTTCCTTCATGGAGTCTTTGTGAAGTTCCTCATAGACATGATTCTTGGCTGGGCTACATTATCAATGCCGTTCTAGAGTTCATAGAAGGTATTTCTCTCCTTCATGAAGGAAATTATATTCTCTGAAGCTGTCACCAAATTAAAGAAACTACATATATATATATATATGTGTGTGTGTGTGTGTGTGTGTATGAGTGTGTGTGTATATATATATATATATATATTTTTTTTTTTTGCATCAGGAATCAGCATTACCCCTATTATGACAATTCCACTCTGATTGTTTATGAGAATCCTGGATCTCCTGAATTTACAAAGTTGCCTGGACACTTACATTTTGGAATATTCTTTTGTCCGGTATCAGGAAAAAATAAATACAAAGAAATTGAGATTACTATGTACTGTGAATCTAGAAAGTCGCTATGGTTGGGGATAAGGGAAGGGAAATGAGGAAAGAGGGGTGGGCTTCTTCCCTACTTGATTCTGAATAGTCCTGATTCTTTTTTTTTTTTTTTTTTGAGTTAATTGGGGTTAAGTGACTTGCCCAGGGTCACACAACTAGGAAGTGTTAGGTGTCTGAGGTCAAATTTGAACTCAGGGCCTCCTGACTTTAGGGCTGGTGCTCTATCTATCTAGCTGCCCCATCATGATTCTTCAAAGAGAAAAAAAAATTGTAGGAACAAGACATCATTCTTGCATATTAGCTCAGTTCTGACAAAGCAACCTCTGAGTAATGAATTCCTCGAGCTCTACAGCTGATGGAAGTCTTTTTGTCATCACACAGTGAAATCTCCTCACTTATGGTTGGAAAATAGCTCCTTAAAGTTCCAGGTTCAGATGGAAATCAGGCAGGCAATATCTGTGCATGCTCTATACTATTTACCAGGAAGGACAAATCTGAGCAATCTCCCTTTGTTACATAAGGTTTTTTTTTGGTGGAGTGAGTCTGTGTTCTCAAGAGGAAAGATGGAATCAATTCATCAGTTCTGGATGAAAATGGACATAAAACTTCTTTCTGGGAGGGCAAAAGTTTTGGGAAGGCAGGGAGTCAAGCAAATGATCATCTCCATTGATATCCCTTTAGTCTGGTCCCCTGGATTCACTAGCAACCTCCTCAACTTAAATTTCTTTTCTTGTAACCAACTTCCAATCACATTTTCTATCACCCTAAAGCTCCAGAGGAACTCAAGTTCCTTTCCTATTCTGAATGTTTGATTTACATTTGAATAGATATAAATATGAACCCTTTGTCTTTTTTCCTAAGAAAGAGCATCCAATTCCTTTCTCTCCTATCCCTGATGATTGCCTGAATCATCAATGATATGGGTTGGCTTTCTTTAGGAAGATGTGATGGTCTAATCTAGCCATTTAACAGACTGCTTTTGTCTGGCAAAGAGCAAAATAGAATTATTGGCTAAGTTGCAAGAGATCCCCCTCTCCCCCTTCCTCCTAATCTCTACCCCGGCAGCTGTTGAAGGGCTAGAAGCTGACCTTCATTTCCTACTTAAGGAAGCAAGTTCCCCATTCAGACAATGGTGTATGTTAGATCCCTGACAGTATTTGGAGTGTCTTTCTACACTGGGCAGAGCCTTCTAAATTGTTAATTTGCCTCTCCACTCCTCCGTACACCTTCTCTCCCAGATTCTCCGTGGTCAGGAGCAAGGTGGTCTTTCTGGTGTATCATATAACAGAATAGGCTGCCTGCTGTCCCATTCTTTCCCTTGAGAAAGATAGCTGTGTATTTTTTGGATGTGACCAATGCAGAAATTTATTATGTTAACTATGTATATTTATTATAAAGCATTTGTCTTTCTTTCCATAGGGGGAAGATGGGAGATGGGAAGAAAAGCAGAAAATAGATTTTAATTCATTTTTAAAATTTTATTTAAAAAATAAGCGTGTTAAGTTCTAGATTTGTTCATGGGATCTTGTGAGTCATTTGCATCTTACTTTTTGGGGTGAGGTAAAGCTTGTCCTTTATCTGATACTGATATTCATTTTGTACACTGGGGTATAAGTGGGGATCACTGTCCCTCTGCTGAGAAAAGTTAAACGTAATCCATATCTAAGCTTTGTTTAGAGATTTTTCCAGAAAAAGATTCTGGATTATAGGGCATAAAAAAAAGAGAAATTGACCCCATGGATCAATCCCCTAAGATTAATAACAGACCATATTTTCTCAGAGTTCTTTGGGATGTTTGGGTCTTGGTCACATAATATTTACTTATCTGTTCTTTCCTAAAATAGGTTGTAAACTCCTTGAGAGCACAAACTGTTTAATTTTTGTATCCTCATTACTCAGCCCAGTGCCTAGCTTAGTTTAAAATAAATGTATGATATTGCCATTGGATTATAAATAATGGCAGCTCCAGGTAGCTAAGATAAAATAACTCTAGTAGCTCCATTTGAGGTAGAACCAAGGAAAACCCAGATAGAATGAATCTGCCATATTGTCCCCATTCTCCCCTTGAAAGTCTCTCATATAAATATCTTTCTGGTGGTAAATATAGTTAGACATAAGCCATCTTGAATGACCTGAGAGCAGAGAATATGAAATGAAACCTTTTTCTCCCAACCACACGTGGATCACATATTCCCGAAGCTGAAAGGTTCAGCTGATTTCTCTGTGCAAACTGAACCAAACTGATAATTACATATTTTGGTATCTGGGACAGTACAAATCAAGGCTAGGAAGCAGCCCGAAATGTGCCTTCAGAGTCAGATTTTGGGTCTCTCTAGACCTTGGGATACTGATGTGAAGTTGAGGTACATCAATGGGACTAAGCCTGGTTGGGACTGGCTGAGAGAGGAAATGAGTCATCTGATTCTTTCCTTTTTTCTGAAGAATTGTCAAGAGCTTAAAATTTCAATTCTCTCACACAAAATTCCAGTTGTGTTTTTGACCATCCTAATAAAAATTATTTTTAAATAGTATTTAATTTTTCTAAATACCTGCAAAGATAGTTTTCAACATTCATCTTCACAAAATCTTGTGTTCCAAATTTTTCTCACTCACTTTTCTTTTTCCCCTCATCCCCAAGATGGCAAGCAATCCAATACAGGCTAAACATGCAATTCTTCTAAACACCTTTCCATATATGTGCAAAAAGAAAAAAGAAAAAAATCAGATCAAAGGGGGAAAAAACCCAAGCAAACAAATAACAAAAAAGGTGAAAAATTATGCTTTGATTTGCATTTAAGTCTTCACATTTCTCTTTCTGGATGTGGATGACACTTTCCATCACAAATCTATTGGAATTGCCTTGAATCACCTCTTTATTGAAAAGAGCCAAGTTCAGCACAACTGATCATCACATAATCTTGTTGTTTCTGTGTGCAATGTTCTCTTGGTTCTGCTCACTTCACTGAGCATCAGTTCATGTTAAGTCTTTCTGGCTTTTCTGAAATCTGCCTGCTAATCATTTTTTACAGAACAATAATATTCCATTACCTTCATATACCATAACTTATTCAGCCATTCTCCAGTTGATGGGAATCCACTCAGTTTCCAGTTCCTTGCCGCTACAAAAAGGGCTGCCACAAACATTTTTGCACATGTGGGTTCTTTTCCCTTTTTTATGATCTCTTTGAGATGCAGGCCCAATAGAGCCACTGCCGGATCAAAGGGTATGCACAGTTTTATAGTCCTTTGGGAGTAGTTCCAAATTGTTCTCCAGAATGGTTGAATCATTTCACAACTTCACCAACAATACAACGAGTAACAGTTCTGAATTAAACAAGTACATGTTACCCCTGTTGTTATGTAGAATGTCTTAGAACAAGGAATTAAGCACTAACACTCAAAATAAAATTATATTCTGAAAATTGACAAGATTTCCCACAACATTTTCTATCATGTGGATTGTTGCATGATCCAGATAGCTAACTCAGCAGCAGGGTTCCTGCAAAAGGAACCAAGGCAAGCAAAAATGAAAATGAAGAAGAAACTAAAAAGCACAACCTTAAAGGGAATTTTCAGTGACTTCTTTGTTCCATTTTAGCCTTGCAAATTTGGAATTTTATGGACAGATTTTTTTTCTTTATTTAGACCCTTTATGGCTGAAATCATAATGATTTATGTTTATAAGCACTTTAAGAATCACAGAGCAATACATATATTATTCTTGTACAACAACTTTGTGAGTTAAATGATTTTTACCACAGTCACACAGCAATTAATTATCAAAGGCAAGAGATAAACTTGGTTCTCTCCTGACTCCAACCACAGTGTTCTTTCCTCTAGAAGTTTTCTGTAAACACTCAAATTTTATTCTCTTCTGATTTCTTCTGGCTCCAAAGATTAGGCATAAGATTGACAGAATTTACGATTCATCCAGAAAAAAGTCAGCACTTATTCTGAATTTTTCCTTATTGGCTCACAACCACTATAGCCACCAGATGGTATAGATTGAGTAACCCGTATGTGTGTGTGTGGAGGGGGATGGGAGATTGAAGGGTGGGAAAATGGCTTTTTGTTTATTTTAAATAGAGATGTGAGTGGGGATACAGATGTGAAATGTTGCATCCCTTTCAGAGGTAGTCACTGTATTATTTGTTTCCTTAATGGTTTTATTTTTTTTTAATAAGCGACCTCTCATGAAATAAAAGTAATCTGTAAACATAATGTGAAAACAAAACATATCAATAAAACTTTTAAAAATAGATTGATATGAACACACGTACACACACACACACACACACACACACACACACACACACATATACAGGATCAGAGAGCTAGGAGTTAGAAGGAACTGTTTGCTCCCACCCTCTCATTTCCCAGGTGAAGAAAGAGGGAAAGAAGGTAGCAAGTGGCAGAATGAGGCTGTAATCTGCAGAGATGAAGATGCCCCTGGGATTTCTGGTGAGATTTCAAGAAGATTCTAAATGGAATTGTACATTCTTTGAAGCACTGAAATAAATGGAGGTTAAGTGGAGAATGACAATGGTAGGATGCAGAGGGAAGTCTGGGTGATCTGTCTGGCAAAGCATGAGAGATAGAGACAGAGTCAGAGGGAGACAGAAAAACAGAGAGAGAAACAAAGGGAGAGAGGGAGGGAGGGAAAAAAGGAAGGGGGAGTGGAAAGAGACAGAGACAGAGATACAGAGATACAGAGAAATAGAGACAAAGAGAGGGGGGAGAGAGGGAAACAGACAGAAAAAGAGAGACACAGAGAGAGACAGGGAGGGAGGGAGAGAGACAGAGAGAAAGACATAAAGACAGAAGGAAAGAGAGATAGGGTCAAAGGGAGGCAGAAAAACAGAGAGAGAGAGACAGAGACAGACAGACAAAGGGAGGGGGGAAAGAGAGACTGACAGAAAAAGAGAGAGACAGGGAGAAAGACATAAAGACAGAAGGAAAGAGAGAGATTGAGTCAAAGGGAAACAGAAAAACAGAGAGAGAGAGAGAGAAGAGAGAGAGAGAGAGAGAGAGAGAGAGAGACAAAGGGAGAGAGAGAGAGAGGAAGGAAAGGAGGAAAGAAAGGAGGAGGAAAAAGAGAGAGAGAGACAGAGAAAGAGAGAGACAAAGTCAGAGAAACAGAGATAGAGACAGAAACAGAGTTGCCTCCACAAGGAGCAGCTACATCAGAAAAACATAGCAGTGACAGGGATGAGCAGACATGAACATCGGGAACTGCTAAATGGGTAGAAGAAGAAATGATTACATGACTTCATCACCCCAGCCTATATTCTTTTTATGGTGCTCTACTTTTGATTAAAGTCTTCTTAATTTCTACCAGTCCCTGGTCTGATGCCTCATTGTGGTGTGAGATGACCTTTGCTTGGAGGGTGTTACTGGGCTGGAAAGACTCCAAGTGTAGCCCTAGCATCTGACCTGCTTCCTGAGCATCTGCTTAGCCAAGTACAAACTTGTCACCCATAATCTGACCTCTTGGTGATCACGTTTTTGGACCATGGGAATCCATAAACCGGACAAAACAAGCCACATCAGCCTCAGTGTTACAGTCTCTGTCCACGCCAGCAGCCATCAAGGTGATGGGTTCAAAAAAAGAGCAGGTATTAAGAAATGTGCTATTTATAAACCATCTAGAAACAATAACCTCCCTGTTGGAACTCTGGAGCTGAGGGTCTTGTTCTGTGACCAGTGGTTGGATAGTCTACCCTAAGGATGACACCATTTGGATCTTATTTTCATTATAAGGGAACCTAGAAAACAAAAGGAAACTGGAGTTAAAGGATGTCTCACAGATCCTCCTTGGATAGCCGAGCAAAGGAGCTGGCTTAGTTGATGCTATTCTGTGCAAAAAGCAATGGAAAAAAATGTTATTTCATAAAATATTTGGCTATCTGACAGATAGCTATCTGATGAGCATTTAGGGAAAAGACCACCATGAAATATATTGTAGAGTGAGGGAAAAGGAAATCTCTATGAGGAACTTGATAAGATCCAACAAATTAAGTTAACAGGATATAATATTCAATGATTTCAATACAATGGTGGATGTAGGGAAGAAAGATGAAAAATAGAGGAGAAAAGGGAAAGAGGAAGGAAAGGGAATAAGTATTAATATAGCATCTACTATGTTTCAGTCTCTGTGCCAAAGATTTTACAAATATTGTCTTTTTTGATCCTTACAACAGGTCTGTGAGGTCAGTAGTAACTAGCAACAGCTAATTAATATTAATATATCTCTTTCTATGTGCCAGGTGGTGTAATAAGTGGGGTTTTCCACAAGCATTATTTCATTTGATCTTCACAATAACCCAAGAAGGAAGATGCTATTATTATCCCCATATTATAGGGAAGAAAAATGAAGCAAACAGATATTAATTTGCACAAGGCTATGCAACATATTTGAGGCTATAGATATAGTAACCACCAAATGGCATTATGAAAAATGAAATATATTACATCTAATAGAAAATAACTTGATCAGTAATGTGGAAGTCATTTCTGAAGCAGCTCTGTCTGTATACAGATTTTTCAGAAAGATGAAAATGAGAAGATATTGCATGCAATTGAGGCAAGCCCAATTTTACCAATAGGTCTTGAAACCTATGATAACAGAAGTAAGTTTGATCATCTTGTGATTACAAATATCAAACAAGAGATAACACAGTAAGAGGAATGCATATCAAAAGATACTTGTCACTGTTGTGTAAGTGTAAAAGTCAATAGTCCAGTTGGAAGAGACATTCTGTATGATGGAGAGGTCCTCCTGCTGTTCTTGTTGGCAGAGGCAGTGCTGATTGCAGAGCCTTCTAAAGGAGAGCTGTAATTTCTTTTTTTTTATTTATGTATTTGATTATTTATTTTTGAGAGTCAATTTTGGTTAAGTGTTAAGTGTCTGAGGCCAGATTTGAATTTAAGTGATATGTAATTTTTTTTAAAGTTGACCAAAATATCAACTGGATGGAGAATGCCTATTGTCCAAAATAATATGTAATTGAATCCATCAAAATACTGGACAGTGAATGTTTATCTCTTGGGCTGATGGTTTAGAAAGATAATGAACTGAATCCAGAATTAAATAGGAGAAAGCCAAGCTGATTACATTGGGATCTTAAAACTTTAAACAATTTAGCAAAAAGTAAGGACTTTTAACAATTCCACATTTCTCACCAAAACAGGCCTGTCTTTTCAACTTCAATATTTTTCCAATGGTGTTACATAATTTTGTCAAAGTATATCACTATATCCAAAGAATTACAATTGCAGGTCATCAAAGGGCAATGTACTATTAATAAATAAATAATCATTCAGAACAAGCAGTTTAGAGCAGGGCTTCTTAAACTTTTTCTTTTCATGACTCATTTTTGCCTGAGAAATCTTTATGTGACTCCAAGCATATATATATACACAAAACAGGTATACAAATCTAACATTTACTTATCAGTATTAGGGTGCTTTTCAGAGCCATAATAAATCACGATTTTATGGCCCCTATATTCAGTTTTGAGACCCCATATGAGATTGTAACTTGCAGTTTAAGAAGCTGGGATTTACAGCATGTGTCACAGTAATGTATTCATGACAAAAGAGAGGGACCAATAATGTAGTGAGTCCAGTGGTATCCAGTCAGTGGTGAATATTCAACAGAAAGGACCTCAATATGTTGACTGATCTCCTATTGAGTGTTTCTGGGAGAAAATTAAAAAGAATCATTTAGGATGATAAGATACTGATGTGTCATGATCTGCACCATTAAAAAGAATAAGCACATCAATGAGATCCCATCTTGTTGACATATTCATCTTGTTTTCTGTCCCTCTCCCAGTAGAACAGTTATAAGTTCCTTCAAGGGTAGGATCACTTCCTTTTTGTTTGTTTTGTTTATATCACTAGAGTCCATCACAAAGCCTGGAATAAATCAGTTCCTTAATAAATGCTTATTGAATTGAATTGACTGAGCAAAGTTAATTTCTACATAAATAGGGTATTTCATAGCTAACAAAAATTTGTTGATGAGAATATTCCAATGACACTGAACATTAACTTCAGGGTAAATGCTCTCTGGGATGTCATCATTTTAGTTTTATCCCCTAAGGAGTTTTCTCATCCAGAGAAAGTTGCCTAAGACTTGCAGATGTTATCTCAGAATGGGATATTACTCTCCATAGGGACCAATGAATTATATTCACATTATTTCTGTCCTGTATCTTTTAAAGAGTTGTAGGGTGGAAACTTCCAGGTGCAATTCACCATTATAGTCAATCTGGGAGATGGAGTATTAATTCTCTTCAGCTCATTATACTGGCAAGTGGTAGTACTTACTTCTGAAAGAGAGTAAAAAGCAGTCATGGACAACGGTGCCCTCCAGTAGAGGTCAAATCATTAAGCTGTGCAATAGTAATCCTTTTATTTATATAGAGCTTAAAGTTTTACACATTTCTTTGCTTTTAAGAATCCTATGAGTAATGCACCAATTTATAAATCAATGAATATTAATATTTCCATTTTAAATATATAAGAAAACTGAGATTTAGAGTAGGTAAATGATAAGCACATGACCACAGATGTAGCTTGAGTCAGAGATGGGATTTAAATCCCAGTCTCTTGATTTCAAGACTAGGCCTCTTTCCATTGCTGTAGCTGTTGAAATAAATAAAATTGTTTCTATAGTGCTTAAAGATTTGTAAATCCTGTGTAGTAGTTAGAGCAAAGGTTTTGGGTTTTTTTTGGAGTTAACAGTATTTTTTTTCCAATTACATGTAATGTTTTCTACATTCATTTTTGTAAGATTCTGAGTTTCAGATTTTTTTCTCATTATTTCCCTTATGAACCCTCTCCCCAAGACAGCAAACAATCTGATATAGGTTATATATGCACAATCATTTAAAAAATATTGCCAGATTAGTCACATTGTGAAAGAAAAATCAGAACAAAAGGAAGAAAGAAAAAAAAAGGTGAAAATAGTATGCTTTGATTAAGTCTCCATAGTTCTCTCTATGGATGTAGATGGCATTTTCCATCCTAAATCTATTGGAATTGACTTGGATTACTATGCTGCTGAGAAGCACTAAGTCTATCATAGTTTATCATCACACAATCTTGTTTTTTTTTTTTAACTAATTTTTTTAATTAAAGCTTTTTCTTTTCAAAACATATGCATAGATAATTTTTCAATATAAACTCTTTAAAAAATTTTTAAAATTTTTTTATTATAGCTTTTTATTTACAAGTTATATGCATGGGTAATTTTACAGCATTGACAATTGCCAAATCTTTTGTTCCAATTTTTCCCCGCCTTCCCCCCACCCCCTCCCCTAGATGGCAGGATGACCAATACATGTTAAATATATTAAAGTATCACTTAAATACAAAATAAGTTTACACAACATTAACTCTTGCAAAACCTTGTCTTCCTATTTTCTCTCCTCTTTCCCCATCCCTCCCCTAGATGACAAGTAATTTAATATATACTAAACATGGTAGAAATATATATTAAATCCAACATATGCATACAATATTTATACAATTGTCTTGCCACACAAGAAAAATCAAACCAGAAAAGGAAAAAAAAATGACAAAGAAAATAAAATGAGAGCAAACAACAACAAAAAGAGTGGAAATGCTATGTTGTGGTCCACACTCATTTCCCATACTTCTCTCTCTGGGTGTAGCTGATTCTCTTCATTACTGAACAGATGGAACTGGTTTGAATCATGTCATTATTGAATAGGGCCACATCCAGTAGAAATGATCATCATATAATTTTGTTATTGTCGTGTATAATGATCTCCTGGTTCTGCTCATTTCACTCAGCATCAGTTCATGTAAGTCTCGCCAGTCCTCTCTGTATTCCTCCTGCTGGTCATTTCTTACAGAACAATAACATTCCATAACATTCATATACCACAATTTACCCAGCCATTCTCCAATTGATGGGCATCCATTCATTTTCCAGCTTCTAGCCACTACAAAGAGGGCTGCCACAAACATTTTGGCACATACAGGTCCCTTTCCCTTCTTTAGTATCTCTTTGGGATATAAGCCCAGTAGTAACACTGATGGATCAAAAGGTATACAGAGTTGGATAGCCCTTTGGATATTGTTCCAAATTGCTCTTGAGAATGCTTGGATCCGTTCACAGTTCAACCAACAATGTATTGGTGTCCCAGTTTTCCCACATCCCCTCCAACATTCATCATTATCTTTTCCTGTCATCTTAGCCAATCTGAGAGGTGTGTAGTGGTACCTCAGAATTATCTTAATTTGCGTTTCTCTGATCAATAGTGACAATCTTATTACTGTGTACAATGTTCTACTGATTCAGCTCACTTTATTCAACATCAGTTCATATAAGTCTTTCTAGGCTTTTTTGAAATCAGCCTGTTCATCCTGTCTTATTCTAGTATTCTGTATATTCTGTATATAGTATTCTGTAACATTCATATAGTATAATTTATTCAACCATTCCCCAACTAATGGATATCCACTCAATCTCCAATTCTTTGCCACTAAAAAAAGAACTACTATAAATATCTTTATAAGTGTAGGTCCTTTAGGGCAAAGATTACTCTCATAGTTTTACTATTGTAAAAACTGAGTCTAAGAAACATTGAGCATCAGACAGGCAATACTGCAGCTAAAATTTGCAGTCAAGTTCTTTTTTTCCAAGTCTAGTATTTTTTTCCTCTAGACCAAGGATTCTTAACCTAGGTTCCATGGATTGTGGGGAATAAATCACAGGGGGAAAATTGTATTTTCATTTTCATTGACATTTAATTAAAATGTAGCCTTCCTTTCAATTATTTAAAAATATTAAAAAATATAAGCTTCCTCAGACTGTGGGAGAGATCCATGACTCATACAAAATTGTTAAGAACCTCTGTTCTGTACCATTAATGAATGGTAAAAGAGAGGTTTAATGTGAATCAAATTCGAATGAGTCTTTGCAAGTTACTCATTTGAGGGTCCAAAATAAAGCACCATGATTTACCCATCATTCTTCTGAGTGTCCTCACAGGACATCTAGAAAAGGGTGACCAGGACTTTGTCCCAGGATACCCAAAAGTAAAGAGTATAAATTAATAACACAGGTATGATTTTCAAAAATGGCAGAGATTAGCAAGAGTTAAGTTGAGAGTTAAATAGTTGTTAATTCATAATATTGAGTTAAATTGGGAAGTTTTCTGTTAATAATATCCCTCTATGATCTATTATGGAGGCAATTAGATGGCTCAGTGGTTCTGGACTCAGGAACACCTGAAAATTCAAATTTAGTTTCACATCTACTGGTCATCCTGCCATCTAGGAGAGGGAGTGAGAGGAAGGAGGGGAAAAATTGGAACAAAAGGTTTGGCAGTTGTCAATGCTATAAAATTACCCATGCATATAACTTGTAAATAAAAAGCTATTAAAAAAAAGAACAAATTTGGTTTCAAACATTTACTAGTTATGTGAGTCTTTGCAAGTCACTTCCTCTGTTTGGCTTAATCCACCAGAAAAGGAAATACCAAAACAATCCAGAAGCTTTGCCAAGATAATCCCAGGAACAGTATTCATATGCTATGATCCATGGGTTGTGAAGAGTTGGATGTGATGGGAACCACAAATACTGATCCTTTGTAGTAGCTAATTTCTCTTTCTGCTGAAATGAAATTGTGTTGATTTGTTGTTTATTTTCACACCATAACTTTTAAAGGTTTATTGAGATCTTCATCCTGTGTTATTTGCTTATCAAGGCAACCAACTAGATTTTTTGTTATTCTGCCAGTCTCAGCACTATGACTAACTCAATGAATGCTTGCCATTTATTTCATTTCCCACTGTATAGAAGGCATGTCTATATCTCCATGTTTTAATCTAATCATCTTGAATCTAATTTTGAGGACTATTTCCAAAGTGTGTTCCACAGTAATGGACCTTTTAAATTATTCAGAAAATACTTTGTTTGTTCTTCTTCATGTGTCTTTTACTTCAAGATGCCATATGGGAAGGTTGCTGATGTCTTTAGCTAGAGTGTTATCTATCACATGGGTGTGGGGAAAGTGAAATTGAAAATATAATTCATTTTGTTCCTGACAATGGCTCAGGATTCCGAGAAGTCAAAGCTCTTCTTTTTTCTCTCCACTGATTTTCACTTTTATTATCTTGTGCTTTTTGTTTTTAAGTGGAAAATGGGACAAAAAGACTTTTCTATAGAAGAAAAGTTCTATATTTTAGAAAAGATCCAACTGTAAATTTCTGATTTGATGTTGCTGTTATCATAGATAATAGTATCCATTTTCCTCTTCTGCAGCATTTTATTTTATCAAATGTGAATTTTCTAACTGAAGTTTGACCTTTTAATTGTATTTCACTAAACTCCACACGTTTACCAAGTGCACTTCATAAGCGTCAGCTTGATGTAGCCTGTGGAAGGCTGACCCTGGAGGTGGGAAGCCCAAGGTTCCAGCTTTGACAATGACACATATTAGCTTTGTGATTACCAGAAAGTCACAATAACTGAGAGTTCCTGGTAACTCTATAAGACTATAAATAGAAGACACACAAGTGCCATCTACATCAATGGGGGAAGTTCACAAGCCAGCCAGGACCTTTCCACACCGATGAAATGGTATATTGGAAGTCCACTTTTCCACCCCAGGTCCCTGAAAAAAGAGCAATTCACTGTTTTGGGCATTGAAGAAAATGCAGTAATAAGTAGTAAAGGACCTTCGCCCTCTAGGAGTTTAGAATTAAATGGGAGTGACAAGGCCTAGAAAAATACTGATAATATTGTTTAGAATACTTAAGTATATGAGATATGTGGCACAGTGGATAGTGGAGCCTGGAGTTCAAATCTATCTTCAGCTATTTACTAACTGTGTGACCCTGGGCAATTTAGTTAATTCTGTTTGCCTCAGTTTCTTCATCTATAAAATAAACTGAAGAAGGAAATAGCAAACCCCTCTAATACATTTGCTAACAAAACAAATCACAAAAATTGAGATTTGGAAGTGACTGATTAATAAATACTGGTGGGTAAAATATGCTATTACATTAGCTTGGGGAGAAACTTTTTTTTTATCATCTATATACCCATACATGATATTTATGGAATCAGAGTTTGAGGTGAAGGAGTAATAACTTCAGGAAGGTTCTGTCCAGAGGGGTTACTCAATCCTGCCATCTCACATACTAGGAAGTTTATTGTTTTATACCAGAGATGGATGGAAAACTAATTGCCTTCTTGGGCAAATTAACCGTATTTCCCTCAGTTTCCTTGTCTGTAAAATGAGTGAAATAACAAACTACTGTGGTATTTTTGCCAAGAAAGCCCCAAAAGAGATCACAGAGAGTCAGACAAGATTGAACAAACTCAACCACAACAAATTCATTTCTGACATGGCCAATGTGGAAAATTTACTTTACTTGACTATCCATATTTATTACAAAGGTTTTATTTATTTTTAATGGTTCGGAGAAGTGGAAACAAGAGAATAAAATTAAATTTAAAAATAAACGCTTATTAACTGAATAAAAGAAAAATAAGTTAACATTTTTAAAAAGTTGAAATTTTTTTAAGAGCCTAATATAGTGTCTTGAATACAGTAAGTGCTTACTAAATGGTTTTTTAAAACGAATGAATAGATGACTTAGTGAATGAATACCAGAAAAGAAATCAGCTGATAATGGAGGAAAAAAAGGTGGGAGACCTACTGTCTCCCTTATCCCAGAACTTTTTGTGAGTAGCTCCAGGAAGGTTTTTGAAGTTGAACTTACCGTGAATGTATGACCTCTTCCAGATTTGGCAAGAAGATAAGTTGAATCCTACCTTCTATAACTGTGAGTGGACATTTGAACTATTGAGTAATATTCTTCATATTGTGAAACTGTTTCAGCAATGCCTTTATGCATCTTGTGAATAATGATAATTATAATGATGGATAGAGAGCTGACCTTTGAGTCAGGAAAATCTGGGTTCAAATATTGCTTCTAACCCATCATGGAGTTGGAAGACAAGGGTTGTAAGAGTGTGTGTGTGTGTGTGTGTGTGTGTATGTGTGTGTGTGTAAAGGCTACAGTAAAGCAGATGTGGATCTGCAATGACAAGATGTTTTCCCACTGTCCTCAGGGAAGCAGCGAGACATAGAGTGCTGAGCTTGAGTTAGGAAAACTTGAATTCAAATCCTCTCAGATATTTATTAGTTGTGTGACTCTGGGCAAGTCACTCAATTTCTGCTTGCCTCAGTTTCCTCAAAATGGAGATAATAACAGCATCTATTTCCTAGGGTTGTTGTGAAGACCAAATGAGACAATATTTGTAAATAATTTAGTACAGTACCAAACACATAGTGGAAACTTAATAAATAATTGTTATTTTCAACTCTTCCTCCCAGTAACCATACTAATGAAATCATAGGTCCGACCCAATAATAATGAGCTTGAGGGCCTACAGTATTCTCACAAGTACCCAGCAGGAATGATGTATGATCACTTCATTGTTGGTTTAGTAAGGGTAAATGACTTGCTTGGAAGCATACAGTTCATTTGAACCCAAGCCTTCAGATCCCAGATCCAAGACTTCTTAAACTTTTTCCACTCATGCCTCCTTTTTGCCCAAGAAATTTTTACGTAACCGCAGGCATATAGGTATGTAAAATAGGTATATGCATCAAACATTCATTGGTAATAAATTATAAAGAAATGTATTTTAAAACAATTTTTAGTATACATATAATTTTGCCATTTATTAAAGGCAAAAGTAAATTTGCATTATAATGAGATGGGATGTGCTTATTTATTTTTACAATCTTAGAAGAATATTTGATAGGTTTTAAGATATGTTTTATTGCTGCTAAATTTTGTGTCACCCCCACATTCAGTTCATGGCCCCAAAATGGGGTTGGACTCACAGTTTAAGAAGCTTTGCATTCCATCAGTCTGCTAGCAAATTTTGTAGTGGTCCCCTGCTTTGAGACCGTTGTAATTTTTCTTTCTATCCCACGTAGAAATATGCCTTTGGGAACAAAGAGTGTTCTGTATTAGTGTCCAGTCATGACTTGAGAGGAACGATGCATTCATGCCTTCCAAAATCAGCAGAGATGTGGATGACAGGTGCAGGATGGGACATTTTTTGTAAATTTGTTGATTTGCTTTGCTTGACTATATATATTTGCTATAAGGGAAGATTATATTGTGGGAAGAGGGAGGCATTCACAAGTTATGATAGAAAAAAGAAAAGAATATCAATGAAACATTTCAAAACAACTAGGTGGAATGACATAGAAACTCATGCAAAATGAAACAAGCAAAACCAAGAAAATAACATACACAATGACTATGGACAAGTAAATGGAAAACAACAACAATAAGAAGATAATTGAAAGTGAATTCTGTGGAATTGTGCTGACCAAATGGCTCCAAAGAAGAGACAAAAAATAGCTCCTCCCCTCATTTATCCTATCCCTCTTTGCAGAAGTGGAGGAACATGGGTTGGGAATATTACATATAACATCAGATTTTTTAGATATGTTGGCTAATTTTGTGGAAACTGCACTCTTTTTTAAAGATTTTTTTTTAATTATAAGGTGTAACTCTCTTGGAGGGTCTGATGGGGGAAAGGTAGGCAATGTCAAAACAAAAAATAGCAGTAAAATATTATTTTTAAAAAAGAATTAAATATTCAACAGGAGACTATTAAATATCATCTTGGTATAAATGAATCCTTTAAAAAGTCTCTAGCCCAAGCCAAAAAACATCTGATGATTTGCATTTTGGAGACCAGTGATTTTTCAGCATGCCCTCATTTTTTTCAGGTCTCTCAAAGAAAACATTGCTTTAGGTCAGAATATTGAAATCACAAAAGAACTCAGGTTTTGTTTCTGCCTGTTGCTTTCTTCTATCAGTGGCAACCACAGAGCAGGTAAGGATTAAAGGGGTGAAACTTCTCTTAGGACTCCAAACATAATAGGCTTTATTTTACATCATCATGGGGGCCTGAGAACCAGTCCTTTGGAACAGATCCCAGTGGAGATGCAAATGGCTTTCAATATAGTAGCATCTGGGATTCATAATTTACTGAAAGTTTTATCCCTATTTCCTACTTTCATCCCATCTGGAAGCATGATTCAGTTCCAAGAAAGGTTTGGATTTTCCATGAGGCAAGGAAGAGCCAGGGGTTTTGCTCTGCTAACTAATACTGTCGGGACGTGACCCAAATTTCCATCTTACGTATAGTTTGTACATATACGTAATGCACAGTGGAGTCAACATTATTGTAATGCAATTAATTATATGAATAATCATTTAATTTATCTTTTTGATTCTATAAGAGATAATTCTGCAGATTCTTACCATAAGAGGCCTGCATACATATTGGAATGTGCTCAGCCACTGCCACTAAATATGCCTCCATGTTGTCTGGGAGCTAAAGTTTCTAAAGTCGTATGACGCACATGCATTTATTCACTTACTGCTCAAACATACAGCAATTATTTCTGTGGTTGGGTTGAACTCTTGGCTTTGGTTTTTATGCTTTGCTTATTTTTTTGTTTTTCTTTTGGGGGAGACAAAGTGAATATCATGGGAATAGAAATCGGGCTAGTCACTGACGGGAGGAGACTCCACGACTCCTGGTATAGTTTTTTTGAATCTTAGAAGGTTTAACTTCATTAAAAGGAATTTGAGATGAGCTTTGAATGAGAAGGAAGTTGATTCATTGATGAAAGATGGATGTCCATTTCAGCAAATAAGAAATGGAAGTTGTCGGAGCTATGGCCAAAGAAAATATAAATTCTAGAATGGGAGAAGCTGATTATTTGCACGAGACTGGGGGCTGATTCTGCAAGTTCAGGAATCTAAGATAGGTACTTTTCTGCAAAACTCTAATAGCCAGAGTCTCTCATACATTCTGGGTACTTTCTGGGGTGGTATCTGCTATGAAACACATCTCATAAGCTCTCCCACAATGGGCTCATTTTTTATAAAGTCAAAAGACTCTTTAGTTCAAAGCAAAAGACACTTAATGAAAAAGCAGAAGAAAGCAAGTGATAAAATGAGATTCCCTCTATACATACATGGCTCTTACTCTTATGAATCACCACACCACCCATGGAGGAAAAAAATATATGAAGAGATCACATACTGCCCAGCAGAGAGCAGCACCATGACATCACTTGGCGACGTACTGAATAGGAGGTGGGAGTTGCCCTAGTAAAGCCCATACTTTGGGCACAAACATTCCCTGGGTGCCCTCCCTGCATTTTCCTGGGTCTTATTCTCTACACGTTTGCCTTCTTCCATTGATGGTATGGAAACTGTGAGAAAATGCAGAGGGGAAAAAAAAATCTGGTTTTGTCATTTAGTTTCATCTGTTATTTAATTATAACTATTTTGATTTGAAAGAATATTTCCTCTGACCTTGTAAGAAAAATAAAGTATAACATATTTTATATGTATTGGTCAACCTGCCATCTGGGGGAGAGGGAGGGAAGGAGGGGAAAAATTGGAACAAAAGGTTTTGCAATTATTAATGCTGAAAAATTACCCATGCATATAACTTGTAAATAAAAAGCTATAATTAAAAAAAAAAGAAAAGAAAAAGAAAGTAAAATAAATTCCTTGGTAGGGGATTCATGAGCTATGGTTTTGAGTAGATATTGGGATAGGAGTCCACATGTGAGGCAGGGGGCTCTGGGTACTTAATTTCTGATGGTTCTCTGGGATATTTAATTGACTGCATTAGCACAGACAAGAGTGTTAGAACTATTATTATTTTTTCCTTCCTGGGCTATGATTGTACAATAGGATTTTCTGATGTAATGTTTTCAATCCAGATCTGATATTTTACCATTGCTACAGTGTTGTGTATCATGTTGCCATTGAAATACTGTTCTTTGTTTTTTGTGATTGAGTTTGTAGCTAAAAAGCACCACAGCTACTCACATGTTAGGATGTTGGGAGCAGCAAATCAGATAAAACACATAAAGCAGTTTGAATATTTTAAAGTGTTATAGAAATGTCATATCATCCCCATCACCAGCAAAGGATATAGCAGACTTTTTTTTTAACCTCCAAGAAATTGTCACCTTTTTCATTTGTTTTCGATTCTATCTTGATTTTATGATTTACTTTTTGTGTTACATTGGGCAAATTATTTAATGCTTTTGGGCTTCATTTTAGGAGGTAGCATGATTATTGCTCAACCTGGTATTAGAAGATTTGGGTGCAAATTTTACCTCAAGCATTTACTGTCTGTGTGACTCTGAGCAAATCACTTGCCTTCTCTGCCTCAGTTTGTTGAACAGTAAAATAGGCAGGTAAAGATCTGTTCTGGCTCTGAATCTATGATCAGAATCTTTCAGGATCTGTTAAAACCTTGTCCATTATGACTATCACTAAGTCAGTGAACTCAGATTTACCTCCTTTCTTTCTTATCTTTGTCTCTTGATAATACTGATTATTTTCTTCTTTTGAATCACCCTCACTTCCCAATGATTTCTGCTATGTCACTGCCTCACCTTCAACCTCCTTCCACTCCCCCATCCCCCTAAATAGGGCCGTCTAGGGGACAAATAAAGAAAACATATAATAAGCTGGAGTCTGTCACTTTGACTCCAGGGTCAGTCAAGACTTTCCTGGGATTCTTAGGTTTGGGAATACTACCACAATACTATGGTACAATCCTAACTTTAATTCTAAATGTAAAGCTAGAGCCCTTTCTTTTTCACTCTGACTCCAGCCTGAAGCTTACCTCTCTATCTCCACTTGTTCTCATGGCTATCAATCAGAGGACTCTTTTAGGGGTTTCCCTGGTCTGTAGCCAGACATTTCCTTCTGAGAAATGTCAAAGGAACTTTTCATGATGAGATAATCTAGTCCAGCATTCCCATTTTATTGATGATGAAACTAAGAACCATAATTCAATTCCAACCATTCTTAATAGCACCAACTATGTGCAAAGGACCATGTTAGAAGCTAAAGATAGGAAAATGAAATATGACATCACTTCTATCTTCAAGGAGATTAGTACTTAATACTGGAAGGCACTTTAGAGATTAGGTAGTTTGACTCACTCATTTTACTGATTAAAAAAACAAGGGCCAGCCCTGACCCCAAGAATCATGGGAAATGAGGATCCAGGCTGGTCATGACATCAGAGGAATGAAATCATCTTTCAGCAGAGACTATGGGTATGGAAGGAAGCCTTTATCTGCAGACACAAAAATTGTCTTGATTTATTTTGCTTATTTATTACAATGTAAGTGTAAATTCTATTGGGGGGAAGAAAGAGCCATTAATAAGTGATAGTGGTGTAAAAAAAATGAAAATAATATCAAGAAAATGCTTGGAAAATAGAAGAAATTAAGTCTTTTGTATAGCAACAAACTTGTAGTTGTAAGATCATAAACTTAAGAAAGGGACCTTAGCTCTCATTTATTTCAACTACTCATGCAACAGAGTGGTTAAGTTTCTTGACCAAGGTCACACAGCTGGTAAATGGAATAACAATATTCAAAACAAAGTCCTCCAACTCTAAATCAAGGTCTCTTTCATTGCATTGTACTTTTGGCATGGTACATGGATGTCCCTGGGGGCTACTGACTCATAGAGGGTATTGGATCCAGTCTGTAGAGGAAATAAAGCTGGCAGTGATAGCTAACATGTTGGATGAACAGAATCAGAACTCAAAACGTTGATAAGAATCTAGAAAAATTTTAATTGAATAATTTGAGATCTACTGGGAATAACTGTAAAAGGTTCATAAGTAAAAGGGCTCAAAAAGTCCTCTACACAAAGTCCAGAAGTAATACAAGGAATCTTGGCAAGACCACAGTCCACATGTGTAAAAGAACTTGGGCTTTCAAATGGATTGAATACTCAATTTGAGTAATACTCAGTATGAATTATAAGACAGAAATGGCAGCCAGAAAAAAGCTAGTGATTTCTTGCTGTTTGTCCTTCCTTCTTAAAGAGGACCATAACATTAGAGAGGTGATGCTGTGATATGCAAGTGAATTGGGTTTGAGGGAGGGAGGGCTGGGTAAGGTCACCCACCTGTCTCACTTTCTCCTCCAGAGCCATCTGGGTCTAGTGATGTGGATCAGGAGGACTGGAGATCATCCTGATTATAGTTAATAGAGGCATAATATATAGAATTGAGTACATTAGTCAAAACATACCTGGACCTAGATCAGGATATACTATACTCAGAGTCTCACTTAAGAAAGGCTATATATATATTTTTTTATAATGAAGGCAGGGAGGTGGTGCAATGGATAGCGTTCCCAGTCAGGAGTCAGAGACCTGAGTTCAATTCCAGTCTCAGATGAAGGTTTAAATGACATTGGACAAATTACTTACCTTCTAGCCCATATTTTTTTCATCTGTAAAATAAGTGAGCCAAACTAACTGATCTCTAAAATGCCTTCCAGAATTAAGTCTAATCTTCTCAAAAGCAGTCAACTATGTCATTTTTCATCTTCTTATCTCTAGGTTCTAAGACAATTCTTTGCACACAGTTGGTGCTTAATAAAGAGTGGTTAGAATCGAATTTTGGGCCTTAGTTTCCTCCTTAATAAAATGAGAAAGTTTGGAGCACCTAGGTGTGCAGTAGATAGAGCACCTGCCCTAAAGTCAGGAGGAGCTGAGGTCAAATCTGACCTCAGACTCAGACATTTAACACTTCCTAGCTGTGTCACCCTGGGCAAGTCACTTAATCCCAATTGCCTCTGCAAGAAAAAAAATGAGAAAGTTTGACTAGATTATCTTAAAGTTTCTTTTCCGCTCTAAAATCTTGGTTTATTTGGTTTTTAATTGAATTTTACGTTATTTTTAAGTCATGCTCCCCCTACCACTTCTTCTATCTGCACCTCATTGAGAAAAAGAAAAATAAAACTCATTACAAATCTGTATCATCTAAATGAGGAAATATGTATAGAAGAATTGCACATGTTTAATATATATCAGATTACTTGCTGTCTAAGGGATGGAGGGGAGAAGGGAGGGAGAAAATTTTGGAACAAAAGGTTTTGCAAGGGTGAATATTGAAAACTATCTTTGCATGTATTTTGAAAATAAAAAGCTATTATTAAAAAATAAAGTATCATCTAGAATGTGTATGTGTGTATGTGTTTAAAATAAATCCTAATTTTAAAGCTTTCTTTCCATTTTTGGTTGATTAACTGATCCTGGACCAGCTAGAGACCCGGAAATGAATGTAAAATCTCAGTCCTCGACAGTGTGGGGAATGAATGGTCACACTCTAGCACTTTTTGTAAGGATTTTCCTTATTAAATTGATCATCGTTAATTTTTAGCTCAAGATGTGTAGAGTGGGCTCCAAAGGGTCCATATGTCTCTTATTTTGGCTCCAACTCCAATTTTTTTCTAACAAATGTGATATTGTCTGGGAAACTAGCAAAGGTGATTGAAATCAAGCGAAAGGCAACAGAAAAAAACATATTCAAAAAAACATTTTAAAAGTCTAGTAGTTAAGAAGGACTGAGAATGAATAGACCTCAATCACGATTCCAAAAATCTAATATTGATCTGTACAGCTCAAGACAAAAAAATGAGACAACATATTTTGGGATTTGGACAATGTGAGGACTTATTTTTCTTGGCTATGTGAGCAATACCAAAAAGTTGAATTTTCACAGTTTTGCAAGCTTTGAGGTAGTGTGGGATAGTGGATACCATTGACCAAGAGGTTTTCAGAATGTGAGAATTTAAGGAAGGTTAAGATTCCACAGAGCAATTAAATGATAGTAGAATCTTTGAGCAAACAAGAAATTGGGGAGATAGGAAGGCACAGGTGGATTCAGTCATTCAGAAAAAAGTCTTATGATTTTGAGAAAACCACAAACTTAATAGCAGATCCAGCCCAAACTAATTGGGGTCAATGACCTGACCTGACCAAATCACTATTGCATCTGCTTAATAGGCTAATCAAATATTAAGTAACACACCTCATAGAAGGAGTTTTTCCCCATTTCTGAACATGAGATGTATGATGAGGGAGGGGGAACATGTTTATACATATGTAGGGGAAATATGTAGTGAGTGTATCAGAAAGATTGTAACCTGGAAGGAAATGGACCAATCTGGTCTCTGAAGACAGGGGTTGTACCAAACTAAGAAATATAAAGCTTCTCCCACTTCTATGCTTGGGGCTTCCTCTTCTAGAAGAATGGAGCCGCCACTTCTGCCCAAAAAAGTTAAGATGATTCCTTAAGATTCCGCTTTAATAAATTTTCCTCAATATCTAATTTTCAAGAATGTACTTCTAACAACTATGCGTATTTGTTACAGGGGTTATTTTTATTTTCCTTCTCAATGGGGGACTGATGGGAGAGAAAAATATATGTTTATTAATTGAAAAATAAATAATAAAAAACAAATTTATTTTAAAAAGACTCGAGAGAAAAAATAGGTTAAAAAGAAGTCTTTCTTGGTTAAATAATTTGTAATTAGAGAAAATCATTATAAAATAATTTTAAAATTATATTATGGTGTGGATCTCCATTCTAAGCAAGCAGAACCATTCTTTATTGTATTTATTCAGCAAACTCTGTCCTGATCGCTTGAAACATTTTGGGAAAAGAGAAGAAAATCATTCTCTTGCAAAAATCTCTATGCTAATCAGAAATCTAAAGCTAAGACCCTGTACTGAATGTAACAAGGTCTGGGTGCCTAGACCATTATTTTGCTTCTTTATTTCATCCAGGAGAGTTGGATCCTTTCAGACTTCAACCTTTTCCCCACTAGAAAGTATAATAATAGTAATAGCTAGCATTTTTATATCCTTTAAGGTTTTCAAAGCATTTTGCATGTAGAATTTGATCTTTTCAACCCCATGAGTTATATCCATATTTGACATATGTCAGTTCAATGCCTTTTATATCTTACCTTGCACCCAGTCATAAAGGTTAGCATGCTTTAACCTGCTCACACTCACCATGAGTCTTTCCATTGACTTGTTTGGGTTAGTGGTAATTTGCATTCTTCTGAGATTGTGATTTTCTAAGGCTCAGACACACAGCGTCATCCGTGGAACAGTGATAGCAAAGAATTGGACTTTTGCAAAAGAGAGAAATTTGGTATCATTGAAAGCATTGTAACTAGAAGACACGGTGGAGATAAATACAAGCCTGGAGTCAGGAAGACTGATCTTCATGAGTTCATTTCTAGCTTAGACACTTACTAATCGTGGGACCCTGAGCAAGTCACTTAGCCCTGTTTGCCTCTGTTCCTCCTCTGTAAAATGAGCTGGAGAAGGAAATGACAAACTAGTATCTTTGTCAAGAAAACCCAAACAGGGTCACAAAGATTCAGATGTCATCGAAAGGACTGAACAATAATAAGAGTACCTAGTCTGATTTTTTTCCTTCTATTCAGTTCTATTCCTAGCCCCTTCAGTATCCATCTGCAGTGTCTGTCCAAGACATGTGTATTGATTATGTAATTGAACTAGACTAATTTAATTCATTTTCATTTAGAATTTAAGGGGTATGTTTCCCCAATTCTCAAACCAAGAACTATTTCTTATGCCTGCTGGGAGCTTTATTGTTTTGAGTCAAGTGATCTGTTTTTGGCTCATTGGTAATCTAATCTGGAAGCAGCATTTCTAATCTGCTATTGGTCTTACTGACTGTAATTAGTTTAAGGGTGTGAACGCCCCTCCTCTTAATTAGATTCATGCTGATGTTGAATTCTCCAATGGCCTAGAGGAATAATATGGATTCCAGTAAT
This sequence comes from Antechinus flavipes, assembly GCF_016432865.1. Lineage (NCBI taxonomy): Eukaryota > Metazoa > Chordata > Mammalia > Dasyuromorphia > Dasyuridae > Antechinus > Antechinus flavipes. The sequence goes on along the minus strand of NC_067403.1, from coordinate 69,981,314 downwards.
TAGATTCTGCAACTGAAGGGCTATCAGCTCTTTCAAATACAGAGAACTCATAGCAAATCCCTTTGAAGCTCCTAGTCTATGGTATTATATTCATAATGGTATTGTACATTTTCATAAAATATTTCCCCAAAGGACAAATAGTATGCTTTATGAATGTCTCATTAATTCCCATCAGAACTCCAGTGAAAAAGGGAGGAATGGTTATAATCAGCATTCTTTTTCTTTGACAGGTTCCCGAAGCAAGTTAAGTGATACAATTCATTACCCAACAAGGCAATGTTGAAATCACTAACTGTATCTTGTTTGTTTAGTTTCATATTTTGCAATATGGTCAAATTTTAAAGTCTGTTTTGTAAACTAATGTCATGCGTCATGGATCAGAACCCATTTTATATTTATGTATCAGCCATCTGAAAAGTCATTTTTAAAAAATTCCTTCTTTCCTTTATATATCAAGGACTACCCCGACTCACCACCTCAAGGATGTACTATAATGGGTACAAAAGCCAAGAAGACTTGGGTTTGACTCTTCCCTCCCGATCCAGTCTCCTGTGTGAGTCAATAGACATTTATTAAGCACTTACAATGTACGTTGTGCTAAGCAATGAAGATACAAAATAATAATAATAAGAAACCATTCCTGTTCTCAAGGAGCTCAAGTCTAATGGGGGAAGAAGAGAATTTGGAACTTAAAATTAAAAAAAAAATCAAACTTTTTTTTATGTGTAACTGGGAAATATTTAACATAATAAATAAAAACATATCAAAAATAAAAAAAGAGAGAAAGAGCAATCAGAAACTACTGTGGCTAACATTGGTTGGCCGCTGAGCTAAAAGGAAATGTGTCTACAAAGGGTGCCAGCTGGTCAAATTGAGCTCTATCTTTCCTGATGGCAATAGAAAGAAAATGTGCTATAAGCCTCTAGATTGGAAGAGATACCTCTCAATCTGAACCACTCTGTGATCCATGGAACACATGACATCAGTTTCTTTATCTTGATGAGGGGAACTCCAAAACTCTTTCTCTTTCTCTCTTTCTCTGACTTTGGGAATGAGCCATGAGGTAAGTGAAGGAGAGATACTCCTTCAACCCTGCCTCTGTGAGAGACTGCCCCGGGGAATCAGATAAAGTGGTTTATCTAAGTGGGACTGGTTGAGTCCTGAGCTAAAGAATTCCAACCCTATTCAATTGAAGATTTTCTATTCAATTCCAGCTTGAGCTGAAACCCAGATAAAAAGAGACAACTTGGGACTCAATCCTTGCAGAGGAGCTAACATGCCATCCTTGGCATAGCAAGCCTCTGCCCACCAGGATGGTATTCTCTTCCAGCGCTACCCTTTCTTTATCCTCACCTATTTCCCTAACAAGACTTTATATCTCTCTGTCGGGACTTTGCCACTAAGGAATTCACCTTTCTATTCATGCATAGCAAAGACTGATTTCCCAATACCCATAATAAACTTCTTTTTATCAGTCTAGCTTTTTGGGTCCGTAAATTTACAAAGGACCTCTGTGCTGGCAGAAGAAAGGATACTCCCTACCCATGCGCCAAATCCCAAGGGGGTTTAGGAGAGCCAAATCTTTTCATTTGGTTCCCTGAACCCCAAACCTGCCACTAGACCTCATCATCTAACTCCCTGACCACCAGAAACCCTAATCTCGTCATTTGGTTCCCTGACCACCCTAAATCTAGACTTCATCATATTTTGGTTCCCTAACTAGGAACCCCAAAACTAGACTTCATTAATCTCTTCACGTGGATTCTTAGATGAATAAGTTTTGAACATGGAATAAATTGGGTTATGACTGTGCATTCAAAAGGTCAGAACGAGAATCCATTCCAGAATTTGCCAGTAGCCAAACCTGACACATGGCCTGAAGGATCCAGTCCAACAGGGAAACCACAAACCCCAATGTAAGATTGTGTAGAAAGGGAACTAGTGCCATACCTAGAACTGAATTTGCTGGGGAAAATGTTCATAGCAATCATTTTGAAAACAAATCTACCCTCCTCAAGACTGAAATAGTAAAGGGAAGATATTCTCTAATTCAGTAGGATATCATTGTTTTTTGGTTCTTACTATGTATGCCAAAGTTTACAGATGTCGATTTGTTAGATGATATTGGGGTTCTAATCACTGATGTTTGATATTGGGGGAAATATACCAGAACAGGGACTCAAGCCAAAGCATTATATTTTTCCTCCATAGTCTTTTATTTTTCCAAATACAGTGTAAAGATAATTTTCAGCATTCATTTTGGTAAGATTTTGTGTTCCAAATTTTTTCTTCTTCCCTCCCTTATCTTTCCTCTCCCCAAGACAGTAAGCAATTGGATATCCATTATACACATCTAATCCTTTTAAACATATTTCCATATTTGTCATGTCGTGCAAGAAAAGCCAGACCAAAAGGGAAAAAAACCATGAGAAGGAAAAAGCAAGCAAACAAACAAACAATAAGATGAAAATGCTATGCTTTGGTCCCTAGTCAGTCTCCCTGGATGTAGATGACATTTTTCATCCCGAGTCTATTAGAATTGTCTTGGATCATTACATTAACATTATTATTATTTTAAAACCCACATTTTCAATTAATAAGCATTTAGTTTCTCCCTCCCACTCCTCCCAATTAAAAAAAGAAATCTTTCAACAAAGATGTATAGTCAAGCAAAACAAATTCCCACATTGAGGTATGATATAAATATGATAAAAATACTCTAACACCCTAAGGTTACTCCTCGAAACTAGTAGCCAAGTTTTGGGGATCTAACTCACCAATACCTGCAGATTTGGGGCTGGGAGAATAAATCTAGAGCTTATAAGGGCTATATATATAAAGTACTTTGCCACCCTAAAAGTGCTATATAAATTTTCATCATTATTGCAATCTAAAGGAGGAAATAACCTGTACACAGATAATTAAATATGAAATGTAAACAAATGCAATATAGATTGGCAGGATCATCAGAACTCAGAAAAAGGGAAAACTAGACAGAACCAGGACAGGTTGTCAAGATGAACATCTGAGTGGAGCCCTGAAGCAATACAAGAATTTTATGAGGCAGAGGTGAGGGGGAAGTGAATTCTAGACATAAAGGGCAGCCTGTATGAAGGCATACAGACAGGAGATAGAATGTCCTGCAGAAGCAACAGCAAGCAAGCCAATTGGGCTGGAATGAAGAGGGTGGGAAGGAGAGTAACATGTAATCAGTCTGGGAAAGATAGGCTGGAGCCAGACTCTAAAATGCTTCAATGTCACAGGAGTTTATACTTTATTCTAAAGGCAATCAAGAACCTCTGGAGCTTCTCGGGCAGCACCATGATGGGGTCAGATCTGGGCTTTTAGAAGAGAACTTTGGCAGCTGTGTGCAGAATAGTTGGGAGAAGGAGTGATGGGAGACAGGAAGTCTAGGTAGGAGGTTATTGCAATAGTCTGACTGAGAGACGACGAGGACATGTCCCAGAGTGGTAGCCCTACAAGTGGAGAAATGGGACAGAGGTTAGAGAGTTGGAAGGAGAACCAAAAATACTTAATACAAAATTATGTAAGAGAAGATTAAAAGATAAACTATTCTGTCATATCGATGGATAGAAATTGCAGAGAGAAATCTTTAGGTTTGATATAAGGAAAAACCTCTTTAAAATGAGAAATATTCAAAAATGGAACTGGTTGCCTTAGGAGATGATGGATTTTCCCTTATTGGAGGTTTTCAGCCTAAGTCTGGAAGATCATCTGTTCAATATTTTGATGAAAAGAATCTTATTCATGTGTGATCTTGAGGATGTGGCCATTGAGATCTCCCCTCCCGACCATCCTGAAATCCTATTATTATGTGAAGTTTTTATTGCAATTTCTATGCAAGACACTGGGATACAAAGTTGTCATTCTTTTAGGAAAACATCATTTTAAAATAAAAAAAAAAAAATCAGGGCAGCTGGATGACCCAATAGATTGAGACATTTACTTGCTGTGTGACCCTGGCCAAGTCTCAATGAAGTTTGCCTTGATTTCTTCATTTGTAAAATGAATTGTAGGGGGAAAAAAAGGCAAACTGTTATGCCATGGTTCTCTTTTATTGTCCTAACTCAGTTTCCCTAATTATCTTGTTTCCCTAATTGTTTTGCCTCAGTTTATAATTGTTTGGCTCAGTCCTGCAAAACCACCTCTCCCTCGTTATCAGATTTTTGATAAGGTTAAAAGATCTTATGTTTTAGAATATCAGAATGCCTCTCCCCCTCCCAAGCTATCAGAATATCAGATACTGTCTTATCAAGATGCCTTCCCCATTTCTGGTGGCTCACCCCACTCTGTCAGAGTCCTGTCCCGCTCTCAGCACCTGGACTCCACCCCTGCCTCAGTCTACCCCCTGAATCTGAGCCACATGCGTATATGTCATTGAGAACTCTGATTGTTTGCTGGATTCTAGGAGACGATAGTCTCATTCAGCCCTGGGACCAAACCATGGATCCATTTGGTCCCAGTAAATCTCTCCCTTTTAAATAAATTATTAAATACTCTCTAATCTCTATCTTGCCTCAGTTTCTCCGGCATTACAAAACCATTCCAGTATCTTTATCTAGCAAAGACCAAATAAGGTCACAAAGAGTTGGACACAACTGAACAACAACATAGTTTTAGAATATAGATTTTTTTCTTTCTGCTATATGTGTCATTAGGGAACTGTGGCTGCCAGATCCCTTCAATTCTCATGAATCATCTTAATATTCCCAAGCTTGCTGAGAAAATAGAATTCATAGACTTGAGAAACAAGGAAGGAAATTTTATTTCTCACTTGGGGTACTGTTGCCTAAGAAAAACATATATATTTTTTCAGTTTTCCAGGGTTATTAGGTCTGATGTTATAAACTCACACTTTTTTTTTTAATGAAAAATTTTGTTTTTCATTTTCATGTAGGGCCTTCCTGCTTCCCTTACCCAGGAGGCCATCTTCTGTGACCATGAATTTAAAGTGAGAGGAAAAAAATAGCTCAGCAAAACTGAGGAATACATCCACTTGAGTCAGAAAGGATATGCAGTGATAAGCCCCCATAGTCCTCATTTTTGGAAAGATGGGAGAGAGATATGTCTCCTCTCTTTGTGCCAAGCTTAGTGTTCTTACTTAACCTTGTCCTCTCGTGATTTAGTTGGATATTGGAATAAAATGAGACATTCGTACGTCATTCATTCAACAATCAACAACAGATTTCCATAGTAGAAGGATGTTCAATGAGCCCCTTGAGTTGATTCAGCTGAGCAAGGCTCCCATCCAATTTACCAAACACAGACTAGTTCCTTTTACTCCCTGTTCTGTATTCATACTGCCTGACACACCCTTTCTGGGCACCCTTTGTGAATCTCCATATCCTTTTGCAAACCAACTTGGCTCCACTGGGGCAACTTAAGCATTCACAACTGCATCAAAAGAAGCTCTGAAAGCCCCCCATCCTTTGTAGAGGTGGAGCAATGGGTATGGAACATTTCATATGTGGTCAGACTCAGTTGATATGTTAACTAAGTTTTTTTTTCTTTTCTTTTAAATTTTTTTTCTCTCTTTTAAAATTTTCAATAGTATTGTTGAGGGGTGAGAAAAGAGAGGTGAGAGATCTCCAGGTGGTTGTCCCAGGTTTTTGTGAAAGAATTCACAGTCTTGATTGCAGGGGAGGTTTGTGGCAAAAAAAAAAAAAGAAAAGATTTTATTACACTAATAAGTAACTTCATCAGTGGCCCAAATCCAGAAAGGAATTAGCAAAGGTTTGGGGTCCAGCCTTTGATTATATTGAGTTTTTATGGACCAAGGCTAGAGAGCAATCTCCAGATGAATTTGAGGCACTAATTTTCAGTTCAATAAAGTGGTGATCGTTTCCCAGATCAAAGTGATTATCAGATCAATTGGGAGTGGAAGATTCCAGTGGGAACCAAATAGCTTTCCCAAGCAAGATTCAGGGTTTTTTTTTTTTTTTTTTTTTTTTTAGGAATTTCCCCAGGCCAGGTGGCCCACCCTCCATAAAGATCAGAGAGACACAGAGCCCTCATTACATCAGCATTTTATTTGCCAAATGCATATAAAGATAGTTTTCAATATTCATTTTTCTAAGATTCTGAGTTCCAAACTTTCTCCCTCCCTTCCTTACTTTACTTATGCTCACCAAGCAGAATTTCCAAAGGAATAATAGGAATAATAATAATAATATTTATATAGCACCTATTATGTGCCAGACATTCTGTAAGTGTTTTTTTACAAATATCTCGTTACCTGGGATCTTTGACCAACAGAGATGCCTATGAATAGTTCCCTTCAGCACAAGGACAGCAGACCAGAAACAAACAACAGAGATACTAGAGCTTCAACCAGTCTCTCACTGGCACCCACTGGAATGATTCCTACCACATGCTCTCTCATTCCCCAAGAACAGATCTTTTACATCCAAGGAGGCTGAGATATACCAACCCCTTTGCTTCTTATCTAGCTTCTCTAAGTACCCTATCAGAAATGCCTGAATAATCAACCACTTGGGAATCTCCTTTGTACAGTAGGGGGCCCTGCCCAGGTTCTGTGATTTCAACGCTGGAGAAACTGAGGCAAAATAGAGATCAGAGAGTATTTAATAATTTATTTGAAAGGGAGAGATTTATTGGGACCAAATGGATCCATGGTTTGGTCCCAGGCCTGAATGAGACCATGGTCTCCAAGAATCCAGCAACCAATGAATTCTCAATGATATATATACATTTGGCTCAGACTCAGGGGGTAGATTGAGGCAGGGGCGGAGTCAGGGTGCAGAGAGCAAGAATGGGACTCTGACAGGATGGGGTGAGCCTCTGGAGATGGGATAACATAATGGGGGAAGGTACCCTGGCCATGGGGAGAGACATTCTGACATTCTAAAATATAAGCTCTTTTATCCTTATCAAGTAAGGATTAAGAGGGAGAGGAGGTTTTGCAGGATTGAGTGGAATAATTATAAACTGAGGCAGAACAATTTGAGGCCGGACAATTTAGGGAAACTGAGTCAGGATAATAAAAGAGAACTGTGGCATAATATGATGCCCAATTTTCTCTATTAGACTGACATCCCAAAAGATCCTGTGTTACCCTGGGCAAACGAAGTCTGTAATTAACTCTTTGGTCTACTAGTCCTGATAGAACAAGACGAGTAGAACTATGTAGACTGTGAGTTGTTATTTGTGTTACCTCAATGAGAATAGCATTCACTTTTTGGTTGGGACCATCAGGGAGATGACAGACTTTTGCAATAATATTTAGCTGTGAGCTGACAGAAGCAGAATCAGCAAGTGACATCCAAAAAGCATTCTCCAGATATGAGCTAAGTGCTTAGGAGAGCAGTGCCATCATGACCCACATTCCTTCGAATGGGTCCTTTTCATGAAGGTTTATTATTAGGAGAAGACACAATTTTAAATTTCCTTGAATTTCCTGGAATTCCCTAGTCATATTGGCAGCAAAAAACAGCAGAAAGAGAGTGAGAGAACTAAAATTTTTATTAACTATTGTGTTTTTTGCATTTTCTGTTAGGTGGAATAAAGGTTGCAAATAAAGATTTGTCTCTTTGAAAATTTCACAGGAACTGGAGACTCTTTTTACCTAATGTGTGAACATCTAGATAGGGACAACAGAATCTTTTATTTTATTTTTAAAGCTTTCTATTTTCAAAACATATGCATAGTTTTTAACATTCACCCTTGCAAAACCTTATGTTCCAAATTTTTCTTTTTTCCTAAATTCCCTCTCCCCTAGACAGCAAGTTATCCAATATAGGTTAAACATGTGCAATTCTTCTATACATAGTTCCACAATTATCATGCCACACAAGAACAATCAGATCAAAAAAGGAAAAAAAAAATAAGAAAACAAAATGCAAACAAACAATAACAGAAAGAGTCAAATGACTATGTTGTAATCCATACTCAGTTCCTATAGCCCTCTCTCTGGATGCAGATGGCTCTCTCCATCACAAGACCACTGGAACTGGCTTGAATTATCTATCTGTTGAAAAGAGCCACATCCATCAGAATTGATCATTGTGTAATCTTGGATAATCCAATCTAAAGAAATAATGTCCTATAAGGCACTATCTATACTTTTCTGTAACCTGTGACTGTAACCAGGGTGTGGAATTACAGGAACTGGATCTGATCCTATAAGGCTATTTCCAAGATCAGATCCAGTTCCTGTAATTCCACACCCTGCTTACAGTCACAGGTTACAGAAAAGTATATATCTCTCTTCCCAAAAAATGATGAGGCACATAGGGAGCCATAGAGAAAAATAGCTCAAATGCTGGATCTACCTTTGAAGTTGATGCTTGGTGAACACAGTGGTAGTGACTGACAAACTGCATGCAGTTGTGAGCAAAAATTAATTAGATTGGAAGTGGCACCTGCCATTAGAAGACAGGCATATATATTCACCAAGGAAATATCATCCACTTACATCTGGAAGATATTTTCATTTATATTCTCTAAGGGGAAATGCTGGAATGTCAATGAATATGGGCTGGGTTGGGCTAGGCTTTTAAAAAAAGATCTTTTGGAATGTGTTTCTGTGTGGGGCAAGCACATTGCAAGTTTGTTTGCATAATTATTTTCCCTTCCAAATTAAATGACTAACACTTCAGTCTCTAAAATCAAGGAGTATGGCTAGACCAAATCAGGTTCACACAAAGAAAATCCAAAGGGATGTTTCCTTCTAAAATATAGCAAAAAATAACATACAACCCATTTTTCCCCAACATCCTGGGGACATACTCTTAGTCCAGTTTTTATCTGTCTCATTAAGGTCAATTCAACTCACAAATACGGCATCACTACCACATGCGTCTTCATTTTAACTACTACTAATCTAAGTATTGAAGGTCAACCCATAAGTTTACTTCTTTCTCTTCAAGGCATAGTGCAGCAAATTTGCAATCTGGAAAACTAAGATACTGGGACACAAGGGATTATTTTACAAAGTGTTCAAGGAGTAAAAGATAATAAAAGAGTGGGATTCATCATTTGGAGAATAGCTGAATAAGTTATGATCTATGAACGTTATGGAATATTATTGTTCTATAAGAAATGAAGAGTAGCATGATTTCAGGGAGACCTGGAGAGACTTACATGAACTGATGCTGAGTGAAATGAGCAGAATGAGGAGATCATTATACTTGGCAACAACAATATTATATGATCAAAAATTCTGATCAATATGGCTCTCTTCAATAATGAGGTGATTCAGACCAGTTCCAATTGTTTAGTAATGAAGAGAGCCATCTACATCTAGAGAGAAGATTATGAGAACTGAGTGTGGATGACAACAGCATTTTCACTCTTTTTGTGGTTGTTTGCTTGCATTTTGTTTTTTTTCTCATTTTTTTTCCTTTTTGATCTGATTTTTCTTGTGCAGCAAAATTATTTCATAAATATGTATAATATGTTGGATTTAACTTTTTTTTTTTTTAACATGTTTAACATTGGATGACTTGCCATCTAAAGAAGAGGATGGGGGAAGGAGGGAAAATTTAGGACACAAGTAAGGATCAATGTTAAAAAATTATGCATGCACATATTTTGAAAATAAAAAGCTTTAATTTAAAAAAAACAAACTAAAAGATTGGAATAAAGTCACTAACAAAATTACACCCCCCCAAAAAAAAAAATGATCAAGTAGAAATCAATCAATCATATCAATTTTCTCATCTTTATGAGATTTCATGAGAATCATCTACACACATTTAATCAAACTCTTGTTATTAAGCTCTTGATTAAAAAAAAAGTGAGGGGGAACAGTCAGATTTTGGCAAATAATTTTCTACAGCCGATCATTATTTTTAATTTAAAAATTTTATGGAAAAGGACAGAGGCTACACAATTCTTGCTGTGCTTAACATTTGTTGGTTATAAAAATTAAATGGATAAATGAACTATCCCAATAGAGTAAAAATTAACCTGGCTGTCTTTCAAGAAAGGATCATATAGACATCATGATTGTACAATATTGCTTGAAAAATGTAACCAGACAGATGGCTATCCAATCATACTCTAACATCAAGATATAATAGAGATAGATGTGTCCCAGTCAAAGCTGTTTGCCACTGTCTTCTTTCTACTCACTGGGTCCTCCTTACCCAGAGGCTTAGAGCATGACATTCTCACTCCAACGACTCAGTCAGGAAAGGGAACTAGCTAACCTTGCCTCTTTAATGCTTTTTGAATGCATGCTGTGTTTCTTCTCATAATTTCTGAGTCCTCATTGGTCAATACCAGTCTTTCATTACTCTTGAAAAGCAAGCTGCACACAAGAGCCATTCACAGTTTTATGTACAATCCTCTTTTTTTTTTTTTTAAACTTTGTATGTAGAAGAGCTCACTTTATTTAGTGTTTAAATTCAGAATAAAAAGAAGAAAGAAGGAAAGAAAGAAAGAAAAAAGGAAGGAAGGAAGAAAGGAAGGAAGACAAGAAGGAAGAAAGAAAGGGAGCTCTAAGATGAAAAACTGTTTTTGGCAATATTTGGCCCATAGGAAGCACTTAATAAGTGTGTGTTGACTGACTGGCTAATTGACAAGGATAAAAAGCCAGTCCTTTAAGCAATTCTAACAGTCCATATCTAGACAGGAATGATAAACTGGGACCAGAATTGAAGAGAAGATAGAGAACACAATAATTGATATTAGGAGATGTATAGCTTTTTTTTATGTCCCTAAGTTACTCCCTAGTACAAAAATCTTTTTTTTTTCCCCCAAACACAGATGTTCTCTCAGTGATGTTGAATGGTTGAAAATCTTAGAAAACCATGGTCCCCAAAGAATCAAAATTGTGGATGTCACAGAGGACAATAATGAGATATAGGGCTGACATAAGTAGGCTGTCTTGTGTTTCCAAATGTAAAGGGAATAGTCAGTGTTAGAAATGTAATTCTACAACATAGAAATGAGAAAATAAAAGGTGGGCTGGCCATTTAGCAAGATTTAGAGATAACATTTAGAAAGCCCTGATACTTACAAAAGGGAAAAATGTTAAAAGGGATAACTCTAGCATATTGGATAACTCTTCTATGGAATACTTGCAAGAAAATGGACAAGAATGGTACAGGATAATATGGTAAGACACATTAATGTCCAGATGGTAGAGCTGTGACTTCAGCTAGTCATTCTAGAAAGCAATTTGAAACTATGCCCAAAAAACGGCATTAAACTGTATATATCCTTTGACCTAGAAATACTATTACTAGGCCAATGCTACAAAGAGATCAAAGAAAAAGGAAAAGAAATGGAAACTAGGAGTTATGTATCTAATGAAGAATAACTGAACAAGTTATTGTAAATGAATGCAATAAAATATTATTGTGTCCTGAGCAATGATCAAAGGGAAAAAACTTTGAAAGACTTAAGATCAATGTAATGATCAGACTCCAGAGGACTTGTGATGAAAAATGCTACTTACCCTCTTTCAGAGAGAGGATGAGCTAAATATGCAGAGTGAGAATGGCTAATGTGGGTATTTGTTTCCCTCAACTCAGTGTATATATTTTTTGATTGTAGCTTTTTATTTACAAGTTATGTGTGTGGGTAATTTTACAGCATTGACAATTGCCAAACCTTTTGTTCCAATTTTTCTCCTCCTTCCCCCCATCTCCTCCCCTAGATGGAAGGTTAACCAATACATGTTAAATATGTTAAAGTATAAATTAAATACAAAATAAGTATACATGTCCAAACAGTTATTTTGAACTCAGCATATTTGTTACAAGAGTTTTGCTTTTCTTTTTCAATGAGGAAAGGGAGGGGAGAGATCAGAGAGAGAAGTGGGTTTTTATTAATTGGAAAAAATGAAATTTAAATTCTAAAAAAGGGTCTCAGGTCTAAAGAAGTTAGTTGAACATATAAAGCCATTCAGTGAGCAGCCCTAGGCTCAAAAAAGACTTAGTAATGGGTGGTCTGTTTTTCTCAGACTGACGCTTAGCTAAGACCTTGGTTAAAAATACAATTTTCTAAAACTACCCAAATTATTTCCGATACCTATGTATTTTAGATAAACTAAACAGAACAGAAAAATTCAAATCAAGGGAGAGAGAAACTTCTAGGGGACTTGGACTTAGAATCTCTATATAAGGGAATCTAAAACTGGGCTTATACCATGATTAAGATTGGATAAGTTAGACCAGAACTAATCCAAGAAGAGGATGGCTACTCTAAAGTTGGTACCCAGAGGTAGAATTAAAATGTAAGAGGGAATGCCCCTGTGAGACTTGAGCAAAAGTTGAAAGTTTGGAAGAGATAAAATAAAGATGTTGAAATACCTTGAAATGCAAAATAGACATTCAGGGGCAATAAGACAGAGACAGAAATAGAGAAACCCAGATAGGGGGAGAAGGGGAGAAGAGGAGAAGGAGGAAGAAGAGGAGAGAGACAGACATTCAGACACAGACACAGATAAAGACAAAGTGACAGAGTGACAGACAGAGATGGAGAGACAGAGACAGAGAGAAAGAAAGAAAGAAAGAGAGAGAAAGAAAGAGAGAGAGAGAGAGAGAGAGAGAGAGAGAGAGAGAGAGAGGAGAGAGAGAAACAGAAACAGAGAGAAAAAGAGAAAGATGAAAAAGAGAGAGAGAAAGACCAAGACATAGACAAAGAATGAATGTCTTGTACCACAGAGTGCATTTATACTCTAGTCACCTATCTACAAATGATCCTCAAAGTGACTTGCTTTACCTAATTGAGTAGTATAATAGATTGACCTTTCCAGATGAGACACTGAGATACTGGACCCTGTCCATCAGAGACGCCATATCCTGTGAGGAGCCAACTTAGCTGCTCAACAAAGGGAACTGTCCATCACCGACATCATACCTTGCAACTAATTTCACGAAGAATCTCTAAAGAAATAAGGTCATATTCCATCTTTGCGAGTTAATGTGATAACATGTTTTCTGCTATTGTTCTTTAAGTAACTTATAATTACTTTCCCCATGTATCGCCTGCCCCCATTCAGTGTATACAGTAATCATGGCATCCCTAGTGTTGGGTAAGCACTTTATAACCATACTTAAAAAAACAACTTTTTTTTCTCAATTACATATAAAAACAATTTTAATATGTTTTTTTAAATTTTGAATTACAATTTCCCCTCTCCTCCCTGAGCTTGTAAAGAATTTGATATGTGCAATTATGCAAAACATATTTCCCTATTAGCTATGTTGTAAAAGAAAGCAAATCAAAAAAAGATGAAAAAAATAAAGTAAAAAATAGTATTGTTGATCTGCATTCAAACTTCATCAGTTTTTTCTTTGGAGATGGATAGCATTTTTTGTCAAAATATCTTAGAATAGCTTAGAGAATGGTATCTTTGGAAATATCTTGGATCATTGTATTGCTGAGAACAGCTAAGTCATTCACAATTCACCATCACATAATATTGCTGATTCTGAGCGCAGTGTTCTCCTGGTTCTGCTCACTTTGCTCTGTATCAGTTCACATAAGTCTTTCCAGAGATAACCATACTTTTTGGTCAGTTTTTTGAGTAAATATTTTTATTAAAGAACTGAATACCACAATTCCAGAGACCCCAGCATGAAGCATGCTATTCACCTCCTGAGAGAGAGGTCATTGACTTAGAGGACAGAAGAAAACATGTTTTTTGGTTAAAAAAAAAAAAAAAACTGGTAAAAAAAAAAAAAAAGACAACATGGGAATTTATTTTCTTTGACTATACATATTTGTTTTTTTTCTTTTTTCCCCCCATGGGTAGAGAGTGGGAAAAATATAATAGATTTTTTTGGTTGAAAAAAATGAAATGAAAATTAATCTTTAAAAAAACCAAATCCTAAAAACAAAATAAAAATAAATAAAGTGGGACTGCTGTCTCGGTAGGATAGTGAATTCTCCCTCATGAACATTCTAAGAGCAGAAAGAATAAGACCACTTGTCATATATGTAGTAGTAAAGATTCCCTTTGATATATAACTTGTAGTAGACAGACACCAGAGTTTCTTCCAATTTCCAAATCCTGAATAAGTGCTTTATTAAGGTCAACTATGATTACCAGGAACCCATGGATTTCAAATTTAAAATGAATAACAAGTTGTATATAATAGATTTGCAGTTTCATGTGCAATCTTTTTTTAAAAAAATATATTGTTATAGAAATGCTTGTTTTATTCCATAAATTAAAAAAAAATTAAATTTTGTTTTAATTGAAAAAAATTTTTTATAAAAAAAAATTATATAAAAATAATTTTTTTATAAAAAAGTGCCTAAATTTTTACTCTGCTTCCTACTTGTTTTCAGTCTAGTTTCAATTTTAGCCTTAGGGGAATTCTTTTCAGAACTTGAAATTTTGGACCTGGGCTATATTATAGTGCTAAGAAACACAAGGAAAACTATTGTTTTAAGCAGAGGAGAAACCCCTCTTTGTGATGTAGGTTCTTCTTTTACCTGTGTGGTAAGGTGGGTGTGCTGATGGATTGCTAAGCTTATGTTTTAGTATTGAGCTAATCCTATTTTGTAAGTTCCCTTTTCCCCTGTGACAGGTTGGTTGAAATGTGTTGTTATAACAGACTATAGTCAGTCAGCAAGCATTTCTATGAAGTGCTCATTATGTGCCAGGTACTGTGCTAAGTGCTGGGGATACAAAGAAAGGCAAATAAAATAGCCCCTCTACTCAAATATGATAGTATTTGACATGATAAAATATGACAATATAAGAGAGACAATTTATAAACAATTGCCCATAAATGAAATACAAATAGGGTGAATTGGAAATAATATGAAAAGAGAAGGTTTAAGATTGGGGGGGATCAGGAAAAGTGGAAGGGGTAGTAAATGCCAGTAATTCAAGGAAAGACAAAAACAGTCTCCGACTTCAAGGAAATCACATAAGAATAAACTAATATTAAAAAAAAAAAAAGGCAACTTGGCAATAGAGAATTAACCTTGGAGTTGGGAATCCACTGTTGCCTAGGACACATTCTAGCTGGGCCACCTTGGGGCCAGTAACTGAATCTCTCAGCATGCTAGGCCACCCTGTAAGACCATCAATTGGAGAGCAGGTGCTAACATAGACAGAGTTTTCTCTGGAAATTCCTTATGCCAGAGAAATCATAATCCTGTTTCAAAATAAGAAAAATAAGGGAAGAATTAGTATTGTGATAATCTTCTCTTATGTACATTCTAAAAAAGAACTAGAAAGATATTAAGGTGAAGATGAAAGGAATATGTTAAAAATAAAGATGGGCTATGTGATCCTTAGTTTTTTCATCGCACAGGAGATACTGTTGGCTCCTTGGGAAACAATTCCTGCCATTTTGCCTCCAATTACCACCATGATGGAGATTTTTCAGTGCTTTTTAATTCAAGAGGATTTCCCAGTGTCAAAACTGAAAGGGTTCTTAAAGGTCATGGGATGTTAGAATTATTGATTTAGAACTGGAGGGGGCTTAAAAATCTATTTAGTGCAATACTTCATTTTACCAAGGAGGAGGAAACAACTATTGTCTCTGTTGTGGGAAGCTGAATCAATACAACCCACTTTCTTACATCTTTATTTTCATAAGAATAAAATGTGAATGCTTCTGAGTTTTCTCGGCATTGAAAATGCTCACAACTGTATGAAATTTTAGATTCTATTGCCTGAGAGTACATTCAGTAACTTAGAAAAGTCTTACGAAAACTCCTTTCATCTACTTTCATTCTCACCCTTTGCTTTTGGCTGGTGAAGCAGCTTTTAAAGAATAACAGCTCATATCACCTATGTCCATAATGACTCCATGAGGTTTGTGGTAGAAGTAGAATATTTCCATTTTGCAAGTGGGAAAACTTGGGGAACACATCAGCTCAGTGACTTGGCCAGGATAACAAGTCTGGAAAATATGGCAAGTTTCATGACATCTAACTCAGTCTGCTGACTCTTAAAATCATAGCTCTATCCACTTAAGCTACAAAGCCTCCCAAGACCATTAAACAAAAGGATATATTTAAGTGATAGTTAATATCTAAATGTATTTGAATATATTTAAATAAAACTTGAGGGAAGGGAGAATAGATTGTGAATATGATCTTCCCAGAAGCTGTCTCAAGACATCAACCCTATCTGGATCTAGGCTGGAGAGGTCTTAGTTTTTTTTGAGTCACGTATCCCTTTTTGACTCTCATCCATAAACATTTAATGTTTATTATTTATTATATGATGTTATTAATGTGTTATATAATTATGTAATGACATTTATTATATAAGGTTTATTAATTGTCCATAAACATTTCATAAGAAACCAGCTACTGTGCTAAGCACTGGTGATACAAATAAGAAAAAGAATCTTCCCTCAAGGACTTTGCACTCTAATGGGGGAAGATGATATAGAAAAAGAAGCTGAAAAGCAATGGGAGAACAATGTCATAACAACAAAAAAAGAAAAAATCGGAGTGCTCAAATAAAAGTCCTGGTGAAACATATGGACTCCTCAGGATAATGTTTTTAAATGCACAAAATAAAATATATCTAATTATTAAGGTAATTTATTATATTGAAATAAAAATATACTTTTTCCCCCCAAGTTCATAGATCTTCTGAAATTTAATCAGACTCAGACCTTAGGTGAAGAGACCCTGACCTAGGGGAAAGATAATGGTAATACACTTTATGAGGAAAGATCTTGTTTTTCAGTTTGGCTATCAAAATAAGAGCTCCTGGCTCTAAAAGTTTTATTTTTTTCAAAACTTCCTCACCTTGTATAAATGATCATCATAAGACAGCAGGGTAGGGAGGTTCTATTGTCTAAGGCAGGGATCCAGGGCCTTGAGGCATCAACAGCAGAGCAGGATATTTACTTACTGGGTGGGTGGTCTCCTCAAATTGGATAGATGAACTGAGAATTAGGGAGAGGCCAAAAAAAGGGGAGGGGGAAGGAAAGGCAAGGCAGGATGTATTCATTCTTCTTTGCCTTGGCTGTGGGGTGCAGAATTAAGGGTCCTAAGTTGGGATGGCCTGAAGGAAACTATTTTTTGTTTTTGTTTTTTTTAATGAGAGGAAATTGGACAGAAATAATTACTCTGGTTCCTTTCCTCTCTGGGGCTCTTTACACACGGAAAGCTGCAATTGGTCTTCTCTGTCCTATAACAGCTCACATTCAAATAGTTAGTTTACCAAAACCACTTCTAGGTCAATACTCCACACAGCAAATTTGGAAACTATACCCAAAAGTCATTTAACTGTCCATATCCTTTGACCCAAGAATGTCACTACTCGGCCTACCTACCAAGGGAAAAAGAAAAATACACTTATATACAAAAAATATTTAGAGCAGCCCTTTCTTTGATGGCAAAGAAATGGAAACTTAAGATGTTTTCCATATAATGAGCAATGAAGAAACAAATTATGGAATATTAATGTAATAGAATATTATTCTGATGAAAGGAATAGTTTCAGAGAAACTTGGAAGATTCGTAGGAATTGACACATAATGAAGTGAACCAAAATAGGAGGTAAACTTATCCAAAAAAACAGTAACACTAAAAAGCAAAAATTTTGAAAGACAAGATTTTTGATCAATACAGGGACCCACCGATCATGATTCCAGAGGACCATTTCCTGCCTAAGAAATGAAAAATGAATTTTTTGCTAATTGAGAAAAATAAATAAGTTTCCTAAATAAAACTAGAATAAAGTTTACCACATTCTTTAAGAATAAAATAATAGGTATCATAAAACAGAAACTCATCTTCCTACATACTAGGAACTATGCTGTGTGCTAAGGACGCAAAGAAAGGCAGTCTTTGCTCTCAGGGAGCTCACGTTTCTGTGGAAAAAGACAAAAAGCAGAGAGAAGGGAGAAGGAGAGAAAAAAGGGAGAGTTTGGGGGCACGATGAACTCTGCTAGTCAGGTAAGCAATGGTGAAGCGTCTCCCCTGGATCCTCCTCAATGGGATAGAAGATCTAGGAGAGCTCTCCAAAATCCACCCTCCATTCTTGCTAATTAGGAGGGAGGACGCCCACGGTCAGGGAGTGCAGAGTCTGTAGGTATGAGTTTCAGTTTGTATACTGAAGGAAGATGAGTTTCTAGAGAGAATGAGGAAGTCCAGGTAGACAGCCAAGTAGGAAATGATCATGAGTTTGTGGTTTTTTCTCATCTTGTCTTTTTCTTCTCCTCTTCCTTCACTCCCTTCATCTTCCCCCCAATCCAAGACTTATGCAGAGGAAGAGTACTTCCTATTCCTATACCTGGTTGCCTTTTGCCCCTCACTCTATGTTCTATATTCTTTTTATTTTTTTATTATTATATCTTTTTATTTACAAATTATATGCATGGGTAATTTTACAGCATTGACAAATTGACAATTGCCAAACCTTTAGTTCCAACTTTTCCCCTCCTTCCTCCCACCCCCTTCCCCAGATGGCAGGTTGACCAACACGTGTTAAATATGTTAAAGTATAAATTAAATACAATATAAGTATACATGTCCAAACAGTTACTTTTATGCTCTATATTCAAGGAACAAATTGTTCAGATTGATAGCCATTAATTTTTTTGTATCAAAAGCTTTAAAAGTTCTATGTATCATCTTTTAATACCTATATTTTGAAATCAATTCTTCCTGACTCTATATCCAGCACTGGATTTTTCTAATTAATGATTGGAAAAGGGAGGAGGAATGGGCTAAGATTTGAAACTTATTGACCCATTACTTTGTGTTGCTTAGTATTAAATAACAAACAGTTCATTGAGCTTTCATTAATGTCCTCCTTAGAATGTACACAACGTTTATAACCTGGCTCCTTCCTGCCTTTTCACATTTGATTCCTTTCCACTTGCTATGCTAAGACTGGCCTCCTTGCTGCCATTCACATATGACATTTCACTGCCCTACTCCATGCTTTTTCATGGACTGCGCTCTACATCTAGAACTTATTTCCCTCATAATCATTTCCTGTACATCCCAAACACCTCCCCCTCTCCTGGTTTCCTGCAAGTAACAGTTAATATCCTACCTCCTACCAAAAAACCTTTTCCAGCGGTAGCTAAATGACAGTGAATAGAGTCAGGTCCTGGAGTCAGGAGAACCTGAGTTCCAAGACCTGAGTCACTTAATCCTGATTTCCTCCCCCATCTCCCAAAACAAAGCTTTTCCTATCCCCCCCTCTCCCAACCTTCCTTCTGAGACATAAATATTTATTCAGTTTATATATATTCATTTATATGTAGTCATCTCCATTAAATTATAAGCCCTTGAAGGTAGGGAATATTTTTGCTTTTTTTTTTTTTTTTGCATCCCCTTACTCCAGCACAGTGCTTGGTACAATTTATTAAGCTGCTTGTTGACTTGACTTGATTCAAGGTACCAAAACCCGCCGATGGCAGCCAAACCCAGGATCAATCCGGGGCTTTGAGGCCATCTTCAAAACAGAGCAAGAAAGGAAATCTCAGCAGATGACACTGATTCGTGAAAATCCGTCAACTCATTTCCCCCTAGAGTATCTTCAATACTTCAGGCATGGGAAACCCGGCACTTTCCCAGCTCAACCCAGTGGTTTCCACACATGGAGTCTCAGTAAACTTGACTGAAATCTGCAACCCCAAGCCCGTTGGCCAGGACCCCACATACATTTTCTAAGCCAGGAACCAAAGCAATTTCTTTTTGTTGTTTTGTTTTGGTGGTGGTGGGTTGGGGGTGGGGGGTGTTAGGAGGGTGTTGGAGTGAAGTTGGCAGGCTGGGAGAAGAGGGGACTGACGGACTTGAAAAATCAGTTTTCAAACTTACGGAGGAAATAAGGTGTCAGAGAACTCCTGGATAGATTGCTCTAAATCAGTTAAAAAAAAACAAACAAACAAAAAAAAACAAAAAAACACCAAATTGAAGGAATTTAGACTCGGCTTGAACTCAGTCCTATTCAGCGGCAGCTTTTAGCTTTTACTATCACTGGAGGGGAAGTGGAGGAGGCCGGGAGAGGGGCTACAAGTGACCCAAGCCCCCTCCCCCACTATCCTGGGAATCCAGACCGAACTTTCTCTCCTGCTCTTTATATTTAAATATAAAAAGATTTGGCCAGAGGCAGCCCAGCTCTTTCTACATCCGGACCCTGGCGAGCCCCACCTGGCCCACTGAGCCCTTTCCGCTGGCCAGCCAAGGGGAGGTCCTGAAATGGAACCATAAGCAAATATTTTTTCAGCAAATGGCCCTGATCGCTGCGGTCTCACACCGTTTTGAGCTTGCATGACAGCTGTGAACCCTTTTCAGTTTTAATCCTTATTTACAGAACGCCAGCTTTATTTTTGCTTGTTTTTGTTTGCCGCCTGATGCCTTTTAAAAAACAGTCATTTCCCAATACACCATTGCCCTTTTCCTGTCTTTCCCCCAGACTCCGATACTGAGTCCTGCTTTGGGACAAAGAAAAAAGTAAGCAAAATTGATGGTCAAAGCTGCTATAAGTCCGCTTAGGTGCATACCATCCCACAACCATATTGTCCACTCCTCATGGGAGAGAGATGGCTGCTGCTTCTGTAACCCAAACTTGTCTGTTGCTGTTCAGCTGAGTTTAGCATTTTAATTTGTAAACATTGTATGTTGGATTCCTGGTTCTGCTTTTTGCTCAAAGTTCTAACTTAAAGGATCACTGATTGAGAATTTGAAGGATTCTTAGAGGTCATTTAGATTATTATTTTAACTGATGAGGAAACTGAGGCAATGAATCAAAAAAAGTATTTATTACTACTGTGTGTCAGGCAGTGGGGATATAAGTACAAAGCATGAAAGAATCCCCTTTTGGAAGAAAGGGAAGACAGATATAGAAATAAATTAATACATTTGTATGATGTATATACATATGTACACATATGTTAAAAGGGTTGAAGGAGGAGGCCTTTGGTCAGGAATTGAAAATACCTTCCTATGCAAAGCAACATCTCCATTGATACAGCATTTCAGCTACTTCTTCTACTTATGAAAGCTAAGTGCTTGGTTGGTCATGAAACCTTACTCTGAACAATCATTGGCCCACTGACACCACATTAAGACTACCAATAGTCTGTTTGCTGTCTCAGACTCCTGACATAGAAACTTTAGGATGGAGTATTTTGTCAGTCGATCAATAAACACCTACTATGTGCCAATGCTAAGTACCTAGTATACCAAGAGAGATTAAAAAACCAAAAAAGAGTTTCTGCTCTCACAGAGCTTAAAGGGGGAGACAAAATGCAAACAACTATGTTCAAACAAAACATAATCAGAATAAATTGGAGATAATCAATAAAGAGAAGTTACTAGAGTTATGGGGGATTGGGAAAGATTTCATGTAGAAGGGAGATTTTCAGCTGGGATTTGAAAGAAGTCAGGAGGCAGACATGAAGTGGGAGAACATTCCAGGTATTGGGGATAGTGAGTGAAAATGCAGGAAATATGGAGATGGAGTCTTGCACAAGGAGCAGAGAGGAAGCCTCTGCCACTGAATTGTATCATATTTAAGGTATAACAGGAAATATAAATGGGAAGGGGCCAGGTTATGAAGAATCAAACACTGGTTTTTGTCTTGGAAGCCATAGGGAGCCATTAAATCAAAGTAAGGAGTTATTGGGCAATGTTTATTTCCAGGATAGAAAAGAAGTTCCACAGAATTGTTGGATCAAACAGAAGCCAAAACAGCAAAGAATAAAACAAAAATATGGAGCCACCTAGACCTTGCTTTCCATTAGTTTTATGAGGTATAAGAGGACTGTGCATTTCCAAGAAAAGGTATTGACTATGAAACCCAAGTAGTTTCCAGTTTTGGATAGGTGGAAGGCCCAATTAAGGTAAGGTAATAAATTTGAAGGATACTTTAGATCCTTGGGAACAAAGAGCTTACAGAGAGTATGGTTTTTCTGACTCTATAGAAATCCTGAGCACCTTCTTTGGACTACTTCACCAATTCACACTCAGACTCATGGTTCAGATGCTCTGGAGTATGATTACCCTCAGTTTCTAGGGGTAACTCTGTGGGAAGTCACTTTAACATTATAATGTTACAATATGCTTTCCATTTTTTGTTGTTCAGTTGTTCTTCAACTACCTGACTCCTTGTGATCCCATTTGGGGTTTTATTAGATTAGTTTGCCATTTTCTTCTCCAGCTCATCTTAACAGATGAAGAAACTAAGGCAAATGTGTGGGGGCGTGTAAATGTGAATTGCTCAGGGTCACATAGCTAGTAAAGTGGCTGAGGTCAGATTTGAACTTAGGAAGATGAGTTTTCTTGACTACTCTGTGCACTAATGGCGCCACCTGGAGGCCTTTATGCTCCCCATCAGCTAATATACATAATTAGCACTTAACAAAGTTTACTAGAATAGTATAGCAAAAACAGTAGCTACAAAAACAAACAAACAACCTTCCCCCCCCCCAAAAAAAAAAACAGTAACTATAAAATATTTTCCAATAAACCAGGGGCATATTCTCCCATAAATACACATAGTATCCATGGTAAAAAAAAAAAAAATTAGAATACAATGGTAATGAGGTATAAGGATAACTCACAACTCTTGGTATGATAAGGTTGTTTTTATTATACTCCTTGAGTGCAGTCTTTCTGCCAGATGGGTTACTCAGCTGAGTTCCTAGGATCTGCTTCTTTACTTAATGGACTCTATTCTATGCTATTAGGGAGTTCCATTCCTTAAAACTGCTTCATTCCTCAAGTGACTGGTTTTCTATATACATCTTTGCCTGGAGTTTATTTCTTTCCCTCAATTGCACCTAAACTATTTCAAAACTACGAATACTCGAGTTCCAGAAATGGTTCTCTCCTTCTAGACAAGTTGCCGCTTTGACGTCATGACCAAAGAGTAAGTGAGAGCAAAAGGTATATTAGGTAGATCTGCTGTGGATAGTTTATAAATGAATTCAGAAATCACACAAGATGAGGATGTATGTATGAGTTGTGATCTGAATTAGTAGTAAGAGTATCCACACTGAAGAAATTAAGGATCTATCAAAATATGTTCTACTTTCATAATTTTTTTCATTATGTTACTTGAAATTCTATAACTTTAGTTTTTCCAAAAAAATCTTGTCATTGTGTCTAATTATAAAAAAGTAAGCCCTTTGCTATTTTAGTATAGCACTGAATCTATTAATGATTTGGGGTAGTATCATGATTTGCTATTATATTGATATGACCCAATCATAACAATATAATTTCAATTACTTAAATCTTTCTTTTTTTGATGTTTTATAATTTTATTTATGTTTTAAGTATGTTTACTATGTTTACACTCATATATTTTATTTATTCCATAGTTATGATGAATGGACTTGTTCTATTATTTTCTCCTGATTGAAAGTTTTCATGAATTTATTTTGTATCTTGAGACCTTACAGAAGTTATTAATCATCAATCAAAAAACATTTATTAAATGTCAGCCATTATGCTAGACAGCAAAGACAGAAATACAGTTTCTTTGCTGAATCTCTGGGGTTTTCTAAGTAAAGCACCATGCAAACTGCACATAAAGATAATTTTGCCTCTTCTAAGAATGGAATCTTGGACAATTCCAATATACTTGGGAAAATGCCAACCACATACAAAGAAAGAACTATGGAGACTAACTGCAGATTGAAGCATTATACTATTTTCACTTTTTTCCCCCTTTCTTGTGGTTTCTCCCTTTTGTTCTCATTTTACTTTCCCAACATGACTAACATGGAAATATGTTTACATGATTATACATGTGCAACCTATATCAGCTCAGTTGCTGAATTGGGGATGGGGGGGGAAAGAGATGATGGAAGGAAAACTTGGAACTCAAAATCTTACAAGGATGAATGTTGAAAACTATCTTTACATGTAATTGGAGAGGGAGGAAATGCATTATTGGTGCAAATAGCTTATTTCCTAATGAAAAAGAAAGTCCCTTTTGCTTAGTAGAATATACAAACAGTATAGATACATCTTAATAGGAGCATGGCACCAGAACAACACATACATCCCAACACTTTTACAAGGAGATATGTTTTGGAAGGAAAAAATAAGGTCCTGCTACTGGCATGTAGTAGCTGAATGTCCATGGACAAGTTAGTCGACAATCACTTTTTAAGCACCTATAGTGTACATGCCAAGCACTGAGCTAAGCTCTAGGGACACAACAAAGAGGGAAAAAAAACAACTTTTGCTTTCAAAGAGCTCACAGAGAGATAATATGCAAACAACTATGTATAAACAAGATCTATATAGGATAAGTTGAAAATAATCAATAGAGGAAAGGCACTAAGCATTAAGAGGGATTAGTATAAAACTCAGTTTCATCATCTGTACAACTGGAATAATGATACAAAACAGGATTGGTTTTAAATTTTTTTCCTGAATTTAATTATACCAAGTAAAATGTGTTCCTATGTTCAAAGTAGAACAGACCGTACAGAGTTATTAAGATGCTCCAACAAGATTATTGAATTGAAAACATTTTGCAAGCTTGAATAAAAAGTATATGAGCTTCAATTATATTACTGTCTATATTCAAATATAATAGAAAATGCATATACACAGATGTTCTCTGAAACACCAGGAACCAATCTTCCCTGTGGTCTACCAATGAGTAGTGGGGTGAAGAGGAGGAAGGGGAAAGTATAATGAGAAGTTTACTTTGATTAGACCACAGCATGTCATGAGAGAATCCAAATCTCTCCCACAATTGGACCCTTAGAACCTAACAAGCTTTACACATTGAGTTTCTAGAAAAAGTAGAATATACTTAACAATTATATATGACTATTTTTGGTAGAATCACTGAATTATTTATGGATAGTGGTTGCAAAATATATTATATTTCATTATGACTCACTGTTGTTTATTTCTTTTCTCACGCCCTATTATCCAGAAGTCTCCTATTCCTTTGCTAATTCACACCTTTGTTCCTATCATTCCCTACATCTGCCTTGCTTTCTATTTGAACTGGAAGTCAAGAGATTTAGGCTCTTGCCAACTCTGCCAAGTTGTCTGTGCCTCAGCTTCTTGGTTTAGAAGATCTCTAAGGGCTCTTCATTGTTGATGAATTATTTCATTCATGTCCAACTCTTTGTGACCCCATTTGGGGTTTTCTTGGCTAAGATACTGGAGTGGTTTGCCATTTCCATCTCTAGTTCATTTTACTGATGAGGAAACTGAGGCAAACAGGATTAAATGACTTGCCCAGGGTCACAGGTAGTAAGTTTCTGAGCTGGATTTGAACTCAAGTCCTCTGGATTCCAGGCCTCTCACTCTATCTATTGAACCATTTGGCTGCTCCAAGGGCTCTACTATCTCTAATGCTCAGTGATCACATTATTTGAGATGGATGAAAATAGGAAGATCCAAGTTCTTTGTTAAATTATTATTATTATTTATGTTAAACTTAAATAGAAAATAGGAAAAGAAAAAAGTATTGCTATGTTCACAGTAGAACATAAGACAAAATTCAAAATATAAAGCAAAAAATTTCCTTCAAAAAAGTCTATATAATAAATACTAAACGTTATGTTCAGAGCTGTCCAGCTCTTCTTTGCTTCTTTTAGATTTCCTTTTGTTCTCTACTGTGCACTTTTTACTTTATTCTTTTTTCTCTCTTACCTTCCGAGAACGTTACAATCAAGTATGGATATCTACATGATGTATGTGCATACATGTGCAGATGCATATAGGTACACATACATATACATATAGATATATACACACAGATATACCCATACTCACATACATATGTGTATATCTCTATAATCATACATATATACATTCACATATATCTATGTAAGACTACTATATTTATTTGTCCTCTTTTTCTCTGAAGGTAGATAATCTTCCTTCATAAATCCAAATTTTTCCATATTTTTCTAACTCTACCAACTCAGTATTTCGTGCACCACAGCAATATTCTATCCTTATCCTGTCTAGTTATTTTAAATAGTCTAAAACAATATTGATCAATATGGCTAACATATAGTGTAATTTTTCCATTTTTCTTTTTTGATTAAATCTATTTTAGCTTTAATTTTGAGATCATGATTATTACCTCTGCTTTTTTTTTACATAACAAATTCTACTCCTGATCTTTATTTTATATGTGTATCTCTTATTTCCTATTCCTCTTAATTACCCTGCTTTACTTCTCCCTGATACCTTGTCTTCCTATTATTTAACTTATGCCCCTCCAAAGATCCTTCCCTTATTCTCTTCCCTCCACCCTTTCCTCTTTATCCCACTCCCTTTAATCTGTACATTCTTCTATACTCTACTTTACCTTATTCCCCCACCTTCTTATTTCTTTATAAATTTAAAAGATTTTTATTGCCATCTAAATATATATATTGTTCCCTCTTTAACCCTGACCTAATGCAAGTTCCCTTGTAAAGGGAGTTCCCTGTAAAAATGCCTCCCTTATCCTCCCTTCTCTCTCTATCCTTTTTACTTCTTTCTGCATTTAGAAGACTTTTATATCCTTTTAAACATATATGTATTGCTCACTCTTATACTTATTCTCAATGAGAGTAGGCTTCCAGAACTACCAGCCCGCCACCCCCAACTAATTCCTCTGTGACAGTTCTTCCTCTTCAACCTCCTTTGTATAAGATAATTGTTCTTTTTATCTTTTCTTATACAGTTTTGCTTTTTAGAATCATGTCATATTCAGTTCTACCACAATCTTTCATTCAAACTACTCAATCGCAAATGACAATCTAGACATATAGTTTAGTTTCACATATAAAACATTTAAGTTTATCCTTATTAAGTTCCTTATAATTAGTCTTTGATTTGATCTTATATATCACCTAGAGTTTGTGTGTCAAATTTTCTATTAAGTTTAGGTCTTTTTGCAACAAAATCTTGGAAGTCTTAAAATTCATTGAATATCTTTTTTTTTTTTTTCCCCATTCAAGATGATGTTTAACTTTATTGGGTAGGATATTTCTGCTGCAACCTTAGTTCCTTTGCTCTTTGACATATTACAGTAATTGCAGTCTTTTAATGTAGCCACTGGTAGGGCTTGTGTAATTCTAATTATGTCTTTACCATACCTGAAGAGTTTTTTCTTGTTGCTTGTAATATTTTTCCTTGACCTGATGGTTTCAAAATTTGGCTATGATGTTTCTGTTGTAAGTTTTTTTTTTTTTGTAACATCTCTTTTAGGTGGTGATAAATGGATTTTTTTTCCTATTTCTATTTTCTCCTCTTGTTCTAAAACTTCAGGATAAATTTCTTCAGTTATTTCTTGTGTTATTTTATTTATTAAGATTTTCCCCCTTAATTCCAGGTAGTACAATTATTCTTATGTTTTCTCTTCTTGATCTATTCTTATTCAGTTATTTTTCTAATAAGATGTCTCATATTCACTTCTATATTTTATTTCATTTTTAAATATTTTGTTTTATTATTTTTGGTCTCATAACTTCACTATAATTTCTTTTTTATTATTTTTTGGTCTCTTATAACTTAACTGGCTTCTTGCTCAATTCTAGTTTTTGAGAAGTCATTATCTTCCTTAAGATTCTGAATCTGAAACCCTTGATTGTAATAAAGAAAATCAATAATCAGAAAACAAACATTTATTAAGCACTTACTACATGCAAGGCACTGTGCAAAGCATTTGTGATACAAAAACAAAAATAAAATATCTCCCCTCAAAAGAGTTACATTTTAATAGAAGCAAAAATATGTAGAGGCAGCCAAGGGATACAGTGGATAAATCACAGATCTAGGATTCAGAAGGACCTCACTTCAGATCTTGTCCCAATTTCTTACTAGTTTTGTGATCCTAGCAAATCACTTAATGTCTCTTAGCCCCTGTTTTTTGTCATTTTCATGAGACTTTTCCTTATTGGTGAAGATTGATTGTTTGGTGCTTCATGTATGTATGAGTAGTAATTTCTGAGAGTGGGAAGAGAGATTTTATCTTTTGGCTTCTCTCAACATTGAGGGAGAAGTTACATAGTATTAGACTCTCTTCAAATCCCTAAAGGGAGAGAAAGAAGCATCATAGAGTTTGCTGAGTCCTCTACATATCAGTATCTTGCCAGGATTAAAGAGGAGTATTATTCAGTGGTCTCTAAGGGTCCTTACGTTCTAAATATATGATCCTGTTGTAAGAGGGACCCTTTCATTTCATTTATCTGGGGCTATGAGCAATTATTGAATTGTCTGCTTTGATAGTATGTTTTCCTGGAGCATAGAGGTATGCTCAGTGTTCTAAGAGCAACAGTTATTCTGACTCAGAAGCTGTGTCAGAAGTAGGACTAGAATCCAAGTTTTCCTGACTTTGAAACTGGACTTCTTTTTACTACATCATAATGCCTTTCCAGCCAGAGCTGAATATACCTAATTATATTGTCAGTGCCAGTGGTGTCACACTCAATTATAAGAACAGATTCCTACAGGGCCCTATAGTTTAATTCACCAAACCAATTAACATTATCTATGCTATATTTTTATTTATTTTATTACACATTTCCCAATTATATTTTAACATGGTTTAGCAGCACTTCAGAATTTTGTGGCAACTTGTACCCAGTGGGCACTGAATTTGACAACTCTATCTCATTCACAAGAATGGCAATGAGAGAATCTGTCAAATCTTAATTAAAATCTAGATAAACTATATCCATTACATCCCTCTTCTTTATCAGATTAATTCTGTCAATGAAGTTAATATGGCATGACCAACCTTTGAGGAAGCCATGATGGTTTTTTGTGATCACTGCTTCCTTTTCCAAATATTTAATAACCATTCCCTTAATGATATTTTGTAGGATTTTTGCCAGGAATTGAAGTTAAGTTCACTAGTGTATAATTTTGCAGACTCCACTCTCTAACATTTTCTGAAAGTTGAGCATTTGCCCTTCTCTAGTCAGTCCTCTGGCATTTCTTTTCTTCTCCATGATCTTGTAAAATTCACTGGCTGTGGCTTAAAAATCACAACTGGCAACTCTTTCAGAACTCTGGCAACAATTGATTTGGAATTAACTAAGAGCAACTAGGTACTACTTATCCTACATGTCAACTCCCTTTCAGCTATTTTAATTCTGCCTTCTCTGGTTCAGAGATTCTTCCTTATGCTTGGAGAAGCAAAACAAGAATTGAACCACACTACTCTTCTTCATTATGAATTAATATTGTCTCAACTACCCAGAACAGAAATTGTATCCCTCTTCTGATTTTCTTTTCCTTTTACCTTAACTGTCTCTGCTTATTTTGAATGCTTGCATTTCTGATATTAATCTTTTTAAAAATATGTAATAGCTTTTTATTTTTCAAAATACATGCAAAGATAGTTTTTTAACATTCACCCTTACAAAACCTTGTGTTCCATATTTTTCTCCTCACTCCTAATCTTCCTCTTCCCCTAGACAGTAAGTAATCCAATATAAGTTAAATATGTGCAATTCTTCTAAACACATTTTCACATTTATTATGCTGCACAAGAAAAGTCAGATCAGAAAGGAAAAAAAAAAGTGAGAGGAAAAAACTAACCAAGCAAACAATAACAGCAAAAAAAAAAAAAAAAAAAAAAAAAAAGAAAAGAAAAGAAAAGAAAAGAAAAGAAAAGAAAAAAAAAGAAAATACTATGTTGTGATCTCCATAGTCTCCTCTGGATACAGATGGCTCTCTCCATCACGAGTCTGTTGGAATTGGCCTGAATCAACTCATTAATGAAAAAACTCATTAATCAGAGTTGATGATCACATAATCTTGTTGTTGCTGTATACAATGTTCTTTTGGTTCTATTCACTTTACTTATCCTGATACCATTCTTACATAATCATGCTATCCTTGTCTAGATGTCCTCTAGTTTTGTTTTCTCATGCTTGTATCATCTTTATGAATGATACATCCTTTTTTAAAAAATTTTATTTAATAATTACTTTATATTGACAGAATCCATGCCAGGGTAATTTTTTTACAACATTATCCCTTGCACTCGTTTCTGTTCCGATTTTTCCCTTCCCTCCCTCCACCCCCTCCCCTAGATGGCAAGCAGTCCTATATATGTTGTATATGTTGCAGTATATCCTAGATACAATATATGTTTGCAGAACCGGACAGTTCTCTTGTTGCATAGGGAGAATTGGATTCAGAAGGTATAAATAACCCGGGAAGAAAAACAAAAATGCAGATAGTTCACATTAGTTTCCCAGTGTTCGTTCTTTGGGTGTAGCTGCTTCTGTCCGTCATTTATCAATTGAAACTCAGTTAGGTCTCTTTGTCAAAGAAATCCACTTCCATCAAAATATGTCCTCATACAATATCGTTGTCGAAGTGTATAATGATCTCCTGGTTCTGCTCATTTCACTTAGCATCAGTTCATGTAAGTCTCGCCAGTCCTCTCTGTATTCATCCTGCTGGTCATTTCTTACAGAACAATAATATTCCATAACATTCATATACCACAATTTACCCAGCCATTCTCCAATTGATGGGTATCCATTCATTTTCCAGTTTCTAGCCACTACAAACAGGGCTGCTACAAACATTTTGGCACATACAGGTCCCTTTCCCTTCTTTAGTATTTCTTTGGGATATAAGCCCAATAGAAACACTGCTGGATCAAAGGGTATGCACAGTTTGATAATTTTTTGGGCATAATTCCAGATTGCTCTCCAGAATGGTTGGATTCGTTCACAACTCCACCAACAATGCATTAGTGTCCCAGTTTTCCCGCATCCCCTCCAACATTCATCATTATTTTTTCCTGTCATCTTAGCCAATCTGACAGATGTGTAGTGGTATCTCAGAGTTGTCTTAATTTGCATTTCTCTGATCAATAATGATTTGGAACACTCTTTCATATGAGTGGTAATAGTTTCAATTTCATCCTCTGAAAATTGTCTGTTCATATCCTTTGACCATTTATCAATTGGAGAATGGCTTGATTTCTTATAAATTTGAGTCAGTTCTCTATATATTTTGGAAATGAGGCCTTTATCAGAACCTTTAACTGTGAAGATGTTTTCCCAGTTTGTTGCTTCCCTTCTAATCTTGTTTGCATTAGTTTTATTTGTACAAAGGCTTTTTAATTTGATGTAATCAAAATTTTCTATTTTGTGATCAGTAATGGTCTCTGGTTCATCTTTGGTCACAAATTTCTTTCTCCTCCACAAGTCTGAGAGATAAACTATTCTATGTTCCTCTAATTTATTTATAATCTCGTTCTTTATGCCTAGGTCATGGACCCATTTTGAGCTTATCTTGGTATATGGTGTTAAGTGTGGGTCCATGCCTAATTTCTGCCATACTAATTTCCAATTATCCCAGTAGTTTTTATCAAATAATGAATTCTTTTCCCAGAAGTTAGGGGCTTTGGGTTTGTCAAACACTAGATTGCTATAGTTGACTATTCTGTCTTGTGAACCTAACCTTTTCCACTGATCCACTAATCTATTTCTTAGCCAATACCAAATGGTTTTGGTGACTGCTGCTTTATAATATAATTTTAGATCAGGTACAGCTAGGCCACCTTCGTTTGATTTTTTTTTCATTAATTCCTTTGAGATTCTTGACTTTTTATTGTTCCATATGAATTTTGTTGTTATTTTTTCTAGATCATTAAAATATTTTCTTGGAAGTCTGATTGGTATAGTGCTAAATAAATAGATTAGTTTAGGGAGTATTGTCATCTTTATTATGTTCGCTCGGCCGATCCAAGAGCACTTAATATTTTTCCAATTATTTAAGCCTGACTTTATTTGTGTGGAGATTTTTTTATAATTTTGCTCATATAATTCCTGACTTTCCTTTGGTAGATAGATTCCCAAATATTTTATGGTATCAACAGTTATTCTGAATGGAATTTCTCTTTGTATCTCTTGCTGTTGAATGATACATCCTTTAAAGAAAATCTAATTCTGTGGATGACTTCCCTGGTCTCTTTAGATAATTGTCTTTTCCCACTCATCAGAATCTCTTCTTATTTCTTAAGAATTTTATTCTTGAGAACTTCTTATCCTTCTGGGCCATAAAATTAAAGGGGTATCCTTTCCTAAGTGAAACGTAAAATTTGTTTTCCCCAAATCTAGAATGTGTGCTACAGTATGCCTTATATTATTTTCTTACAGATTTTAGTGGTTATTTCCCCTAAGGTTCCCACAATTTTCTCTTCAGAATCTAGTTCCTCTTTGAATAATTTTTGTCGAACATTTTGGACAATTACATTTTCAGAATCTAGTTCCTCTTTGAATTACTTTTGTTGAACATTTTGGGCAATTACTTCCCCAAAGCAGTGTACTGAGTTTTGCTGGGAATGTTTTCTGTTATTGTTTGGCTAGTGGGACTCATTGCTTCAATGTTTTTTTTTCCTTTCAATTTCTGAGAATTTCATCTTTTTGAATTCAGAAAGAGGAAAGAAGCCAATATTTCCCTTGTTCTTTCTTCGGAGCTCTTCTAACATAATTGCTTTTACTTTTAGGAAGATTCCTGTGAGAAAAGCATGGCACATCAGTTGACCGTTTTCCACACAATTAGTGGATTCTCCATATTCTGAATCTTGATTTTCTCATTTTTTTTCTCATTCAGTTAAGGTGTACTATGATGGGACCAGTTTGGAAGAGGTTGTGGCAAGCAGAACAAGCTAAGGGCTAATAGTTCCTCTCTTACCTGAGAATAATGAAGTTCTCTAGAAATATGAGCCTTTGGAGTTGCAATACTGAAGGATGGTATTTGTCAATATGTGGCTTGGAAGCCACCCAAAGGGGAAATCATTGTGGAGATGCTGTTTTCCAGCAATGGCACTACTGCACATTCTGGAGGAGTGAGATAAAAGCCACACTAACTCACAGCCTAAAAAATAGTCATCTTCTTAGTTACTGCAGAACTGAGCCTGGGTGGTGCTGTACTTTGAGAGGATCACCAGTATTTCCCCAGGAAATAAAAACAAACTTAAAGGATAATGTGACTTACTGGATACGATACCCAGTACGATACATAAAATACTTTGCAAATTCCAAAGGTGGTGAGGCAGAATGGAGCAGCAGAAAAGCACATAGGGAATACTGAGCCAAAGGACCTTCAATCAAATCCTCTGGCTCCTCCATTCTATCCCTGTGAGGTGTTGAGCAAATCACCTCATCTTTCTCATTCTCGTGAAAGCATTGAACTATACCTCTTTCAGGACCTTTTCTAGTTCTAAATCTATAATTCTAAACACTATCCATGAGATAGATTTCATACTGTTATGGATGAATGAATATAGCATTTCTTGGGCACTTATTGAACACATTTATTGCTCTTTGAGGACAGGGAGATCTCATTCATGGGAAATAGAAAGGTTTCATGGTGCTTAAGGATACAGTGGGAAAGCAGTTAGGATATCTTGAGTGCCATATCCACTGATGAAATCATAAGAGTTCCTGATGTTGAATCATTTGACAGAGCTAAAGCCTTTGGAGATAAGAACTTTCTTTCCAGGGTCTTCAGTCCGTGGCGGTAGTCCCTGCAGGAGTAGTTGCTCCATCCTCCATGAAAGGTGATGGCTGAAGGCACATAAGGTTCTTGGATTTAAAGTTCTGGTTGTCTCCATCATGGTCTCATATAAATGAGATAGTGGCCAAGATGGTGGGAGTGCTTTGGCTTGCCTGACATATGTCACCTTCTGTCTCTCCCTCAGTGCTCTGCTTGCTTTTTCAGCTGCATTGGCCTGCCTTCTCTATGTGGGGTATTTGGTGGGGATGGCTGATTCCTTCTAAACAGGGTTGGGTTGGAAGGGTGGATAGGTTGGCTGGAGAGTATCATTGGATCATACAGTATACAGATGAGAGTAAGGGGTAAAAGGAAGGGATAGGTGATGAAGAAATTCAAAAGCCAAATAGAGGATTTCTAAAGAGAGCTAACCTATTTCCCACTGAATAGTATAAAATAGAGGGAATTTGCTTCAAAGGTAAATCATCCTGGACATTCACATTAAGTGAACAGTTATATTCTTAATGATTTCAAAGCATTTATATAAGAAAGCAAAATGTACTATGACAATTATTTTCTTCAAATTGACATAGTGTTATTCAGATGGCTTTCCCATTGTCAATAGTCAAAGAGAGTTTTCAGTTATTTTTTCTCAAGAGAAAAAAACCCATTTATTTTCACAGTCAACAACTGTAACTTTCACTATTTATGATAAGCCTTCTCTATCTTGAATTTAGTTTGAATTTACTGGGTTATTTATTGGGATTTCAAAATAATCTGGCAGATTAAAAATTGTTGGATATGTGGGGATTCTTTCCCCACTATTGTAATAGAAAAGGGTAGTTGGTATCTTTATCCTTTTATTATTGATAAAGCTATATGTGGCAAGTTTAGGGAAAACTCACTGGATTTGGGGGTGAGTTTTGTGTTCTTAAAACTGGAAAAGAGGGCTTCTTTTTTTTTACTGTTTTTCAAATACTTTTTTTTTTAATTTAAATTTAAAATTTTTTTATTTTTATTTTTAAATGTATTTTTTATTTTTTAAAACATATGCATAATTGCACCCCTGCAAAACCTTGTGTTTCAAATTTTTTCCCTCTCTTCCCCCCAACCTCTTCACTAGATGGCAAGTAATTCAATACATGTTATATATGTGTAATTTTTCTATATACATGTGCACAATTATCATGCTGCACAAGAAAAATCAGATCAAAAGGGAAAAAATGAGAAAGAAAACAAAATGCAAACAAACAATATCAAAAAAAAAGTGAAATATTAGGTTGTGATCCACACTCAGTCCTCACAGTCTTCTCTCTGGATGGCTCTCCTTATCACAAGACCATTGGAACTGGCCCGAATCATCTCCTTGTTGAAAAGACCCACATTTATCAGAATTGATCATCACATAATCTTGCTGTTGCTGTGTACAATGATCTCCCGGTCCTGCTCACTTCACTTAGCATCAGTTCATGTAAGTCTCTAGGGCTCTCTGAAACCATCCTGTTGATCGTTTCTTATAGAACAATAATATTCTATAATATTCATATATCACAATTTATTCAGCCATTCTCCAATTGATGGGCATCCACTCAGTTTGCAGTTTCTTGCCACTACAAAAAGGGCTGCCACATTTTTCTGTTTCCCTACTTTAAGATCGCTTTGGGATATAAGCCCAGTAGAAACACTGCTGGATCAAAAGGTATACACAGATTGATGGCCCTTTGGGCATAGTAAGGAGGGCTTCTTAATCCACATTAGGAAGTCAGAGGTTTACTCATATATTTGAAATTCTAAATCTGCTATATCCATTCACAAAAAGTTAATTGTGTGGGATGGTAACGTCTAACTCAAAATGACTACTCAGAGATTTCTCAAAGTGAAAAACAGAAGGTTCATTAGAATTTCTGGAGAAGTGGGCAGTCTGCTCAGTGACGTCTCAGAG
Organism: Antechinus flavipes; assembly: GCF_016432865.1. Taxonomy (NCBI): domain Eukaryota; kingdom Metazoa; phylum Chordata; class Mammalia; order Dasyuromorphia; family Dasyuridae; genus Antechinus; species Antechinus flavipes. The sequence continues at coordinate 69,945,994 of NC_067403.1, read as the reverse complement.
AGAGGGGAACAGACTCTACAAAGGCCAAGAGATGATTTAAATAGTCAAAAACTACAGGAACCTGTGACCTCCTCGCCTCATCTGGTTAATTTTCACTGCCTGCTTAGATGGAAGTAGCCAAGGTTTGCTAAATTCTAGTCAAGCCAATATTACAGGTGTATTTGCCTAAATTTATGGTGGTCAGTTTTGCAAATGTCTGCAGGTGAGTTTGAGCTGGTATTAAAGTGTCTATTGTAAGGTTTGTACAAACTTCCCAAACTCATCAGACCTTCATAAATTAAAATTTAGATGATAGGTTCAGTCTACCTTACTTAATGATTTTATGAGAAACCATAATCCCTCCCAATAAGGAGATTTAGAGGTAAGTAATTGATTAAGCCAGAGGGGTTAAAGGTTTCTTAAAATAACTAAGGAGACTTAGTTTACCTCAGGCTTTCTCAATGAACAAATAGAGATAGCTAGTTTGAAGGCTTCTTGAATATCTCCAGGCCATTAATTATTAGTTAGGTTCTTCACTAAGCAGTTAAGTAAAAATCCAGGGGGTTATCTCAGGTATTTCTGCTAGAAGAGCAAGTCTTTTGCTCTCTTCCCAGAGCCTTAATGATTAATAGATCCTTAGTGTGAATTATTATTCTTCGAAGTCCTCAGTTTCCCATCTCACAGTCAATAATCATTTATTAAGCATATATAATATACTAAAAATTTAAATACAAAGTAAAAAAATTAAACAAAAAGATACAAAGTAAAAAAATTAAACAAAAAACAAAGAAATCTAATATTTGTGATCAAGGAACTAACATTCTAATGGTTAAAATAACACATAAATAAATAACTACATAAACATAAATCTACACTGAAAATGGAAAGTAATCTCAGAGGGAAAAGACTGAAGGTGGGAAGGGCAGATGACCCAGATTGAAAAGGGTCTTCTGGAGAAAATGGGATCTGAAGGAGGTCAGTGAAAATAGGAGGTGGAGGTGAGGAAGAAAAGTATGCCAGGGGAATGGGGGACCCCCCAGTACAGAAGAGCAGAAGGGAAATACCTTGTTCTGTGGAGGGAACAGCTAGACCAGGGTTATTGGATCACAGACAACATGGAGCAGGGAAGATTTTAGATGACCTTGGATAAAAAGGGGCCAGATTGTGAATGGCTTTAAATGACAAACAAAGGATTTGACATTTAATGCCAGAGGTAACAGGCAGCTGGGGGAATTTATGAGCAGTCCTTTGGGCAACTGGCTTTGACAGCCTAGTCAAATGGATTGAGGAGAGAATTGGGACAAGGAGACCAGTTAGAAAACTTCAGCAATAGTTCAGATGTGAGGTGAATGCCCTGAATCTAGGGAGACAGAAGTGTGGGCAGAGAGAAAGAAATGCATTTTAGAGTTGTAAAGTTGGAAATGACATAATTTGACAATATTCATAGTGGAATCAGGCTAATTGCTCACCAAAAATTTCCAAAAGACTGAGAGGCAGTCTGTTATCTTTGAATAATCACAACCAGATTCTGATGGCAGGAGGGCTTGGATGTGAAATGAATCGAAAACCAGACACTGGCTTGACAGAGTTTGTTATTTATTTATAAGACAGTTGATGGATCCCACAGAATAATGTTTACAATGGCTTGGTTCCAATTTGGGGAGATATGTTCTCATATACTTATTATTTCCTTAAGTTTCAGGTGTCTTTAAATGTTCGCATCCCATATTGTCCGTTTTTCAAAGAAAGCAGTTCCAAGCTTTAGCCTTTGCTGTAAGGTGATGGAGAGGGAAGGGATAAGGGTATATATTTCAGTAGGAAAGTTGGAGAGCTGCCATCACAAACAGACAGAAAACATTCCACTGGAGAAGCTCTGAACAGTATTAAATATAAGAACTTTGTGATTTTATTCAAGGCACCCATTTACAAATATACCATTGAAAAGGATAATAATTGATCCTTTATACACGTTAAGATTTGCATAGCATTTTATATATATACTCTCTTGATCCTCACACCACTGTGAGGTAGGTCCTAGTATAATCATCACCATTTTACAGATAAGGAAATGGAGGCGGAGAAAGATTAAGGATTTTTATTTGTAGTTTTCTACTAAATCATGTTAATCTTCATTAATGTTTTAGATTTTCTTTTTAACTTATTGAAGAATATTCCAAGTGACAGATTTTTTGGTCTGTTCTCCAAGGACTAGGTTGCCTATAACTGAGTCAGAGGGATTCTTCACCAAGTTTGAATGCAGTTTGATGAGTTTGGGGACCACAGAAACACTCAAACTACTACTCAATCTACTGATAGATGGGTTGACAAAATCACAGCAACTTCAAGAAGTGAAGTATTTTTTAGAAAGCTTACCAAGAGATACTCAGAAATCATTGTTAATTTGCATAGAAATCTCAACATTTCTTCAGTGATTTTTCCAAGGCTAGAGTATGAAGTTTTAAGTAAGTTTTGTATGGGTTTAAAAAGACAGGAAGAGGAAGACATTGTTTACATTTAGCATAGCTCTTTTCTCCCCCCCCCCCCAAGTTTCAGTTTTGAGCACATTTGTATTTTTAGTTTTCATTGAGAGCATCTCGCAATACCAGGGCTGATTTTCCCTTTAAAACCCTAGGCAATGAGATCCTTCTCTAACCTTCCACTGAATCCTTTGAAATAAGCTTTCCTCAAATTGAGGCTATATGTCAGATAACCACCCCTTATAATAAAAAAGAAAAAAGAGGGGGGAAAACACTTCGGCAAAATTAACCAATATATTTTTTAAAAGCCTGATGTATTTTCATTGTTCCAAACTTATAGTCCTCCACTTCTGCAAAGAAATGGAGGAAAAAAAGTAAATTATATCATTAACAATTTTAGCAAAATTTTTGGATCTAAAAGAAACCCTCATAAATCATTAGTATTCTCTTATATAAGCAACAAAACTCACCAAGAAGAACTGGAAAGTGAAATTCCATTCAAAATTATTAAAGAAGCTATAAAATATTTGGAACTGTATTTTTCTGAGATTCAACCAAGGAGTATATGAATCTAATTGTAAAATATTCTTTAAGAAATAAAGACTAACTCAAATAACTAGAAAAGCATTAATTTGTTCATGAATAGACTGAAATATAATAGAAAGGCAATCATTTAAATTAATTTATTCAATGCTGCGTCAATCAAGATCCTAAGAAACTATCAAAGAGCTAGAAAAAATATGAAATTCTTATGAAAGAATAAATAAAATCTCAAGTATAATAATTTAAAAGTGGGAAAGGAGATGGGAAGACTATCAATACTGATCTCAAACTGTACTACAAAGCAATAATCATTAAATTGGTACTGGTTAAAAAAAGAAAGAAGTTGTTCAGTGGACCAAATTAGGTATACACAAGTAGAAACAAACACCTTAGCACAGAGTTTGAAAAACCCAATGGCTAGGGGAAGGATTCATTATTTAACAAAGATTGCTGGGAAAACTGGACAGAAGGTTTAGGCTAGTACCTCACATCATGTACCAAGATAAGTTTCAAATATGTGGTTTAGATATAAAAGGTAGTATCATGAACAAATTAAAAGAGGAATAAATGATTTTTCTGAAATATGAGTAGGGGAAGGGAAAATGATAAAAACTCACAGAAGATAAAATGAATAATTTCTATTATATACAGCCTAAAACGTTTTGCACAAATAAATCTAAGGTAGTAAAAATTAGAAGGGAAGTAATTGGGGAAAAATCTTGCAACAAGTTTCTGTATTGAAAGTCTTTTTTCTAAGTTACATGTATTTATTTTACCAGATTATATAGATATGTAATGAAAAAATTTAAAAACTTATCAATGGGGCTAGAAGTGTAGTAGAAGAGATATATTGATTTTAAACTACTTATCTCCCCCTCCCCTCCCGAAAAAAACCTTAAAAATCAAAACTATACAAACCAGAACAAGATTATATATATATAATTTTTTTTTTGCATCCATGAATGATCTTGAAGGTCATTATCATTTTAAAAACATTTTTTAAGAATGATGAAAGTCACTAAAAGAAAATTATTCTAAAAATTAAATTGATTTCTCTGCCTTTTGAGGCAATTGGGTTTAAATGACTTGCCTAGTGTCACATGGCTAGGAAGTATCTGAGATTGGATTTGAACTCAGGTCCTCCTGACTCCAGTGCTGATGCTCTATCTTTTGCACCCATCTAACTGCCCCCAAAATAATTTTTTTAAAATTGAAAGCCAATATTCACATAACATAGCCACAGGATCTGTGACATTCCAACTTCTCTGAAAAGAAGAGATACAAGGAAGGATTCCCATATTGCTAAGTGCCAATTTATTAGTCAGTTTAGTCCAGAGGTTCTTCACTTTTTTTGTGTCATAGATTCCTTTGGAAGCTCAAGGAAGCCAATGGACTCCTTGTCAGAATCATGTTTTTAAATGCATAAAATATAAAGAATTTCAAGGAAAACAATTGTAAATTGAAATACAGTTATCAAAATATTTTTAAAAAGCTAAGTTCATAGACCCCAGGTTAAGGCTCTCTGGTTTGGTCTCTCTAAATCAACAGAATTCTATTCTCTTGCAACAAAGATTCATCCACTTCCCAGCTTCTGCCAGTTTCCTCTAGGAACCGAATAGACCGGATGTATCAAGATTATGATCTGTTTGCAACAGCTGTTTTCCACTTAATTTTTTTCCCTTGCATCTTTTTTTTTTTTTTTTTTTTGCTTTAATTTCCAGGAGCTCCCTCTGCATGAAACTTAGCCTTCCAATTTCAGAAATTTTAATTGTTCCAGGAATGCCACTGAAAGAATGTTTCTCTGCTTCTTTTTTTTCTCTTTCTTCCCCTCTTCTACTTTTCATTTGATCTATAATTTCATTAGTGTTTTTTTTTAACAGCTGAAAGTTTAACTTTAATCATTTTACAACATCTCAGGCATCATCTTCTAGTTTTAGTGGGAGTTTTAGTGGGAGAACATTTTAGAACAAAGATTTCATCCGGGTACCTTTTTTCCATAAGAAAACTGAAGATGGCTTTTATTTTTGTTCCATCAGATATCACAATAATGGTGACATTGATTTAATTTTCTAAAGATACTATGAAGGAAACTTGGTAGATGGTCTTCATGTTGCTTCTTGCAGTAATCTGTCATTATGGCCTGAATGGCTGGTGCACAGAATATTCTAGAGAGCTCTCACTTCTAGAATCATTGTTATCTTGGACTTCAATAATGTGATTGTTGTTGAAAGCCACTGGAAAGGTTTAGTTGATGCACTAATGATCCCCAAGATGAAATCATCTCTTCTTGGTTTCTCTTTTCAGTCTAAATAGATTTTTATCCAAAGTTCAACAATTGATGGCTCTTCCCTCATTTTAGAAATGTGTAAGCTCCTGCCATCTATAAAATAGCTTATTTAGGGCAATTGCATTTGCTTCCTCAGCACTCCAACCCATGGCTTCTCCTTCCATGTTTTAAAAATAGAGATTTTCTTCTCTTTAACTGATATAACTAAATTGCTGTGAAGGGAGGATCATTGGGAGAGGAACTGCCTCTTTCACAAGAATGTTATCACTAAATCATTAGGCCTCCAGATTTGATAAGATGTAAATGTTGTAAAGAAAAGCTTGATAAGTTGCTGTGGAAATTATTTATACCGGGAAAAAGAAACTTTTTTTTCTTTTAAGCAGAAGCTAATTGTATTTTTAAAGCCTAAAAAGGGAGTGGAGGAATGGGAACGGGGAGGACTTTATCCAGGACTTCCCTTCACAATACCTTTAACATCCCCTTTGCCATGTTAATATTATTTTACTCATGCATTTCTTCTGCATTTCCTATATATTTCTTTTTAATAGCTATCTGGGCATGCAAATCCAGGCCAAATAAAAAACCAATTAATGATGATAGTTCCTTTTTGCAAAAACATATATTGGACTACTTGCAGTCTAGAGTCAGGGGTGGGAGGAAGGGAAGGAAAAAATCTGGAATGCAAGATTTTGCAAGGGTGAATGTTTAAAATTATCTGTGCCTATATTTTGAAAATAAAATGCTTTAGTAAAAAATAATTTAACATAAGATTCTTTCAAATTGCAAGGTCCTTTAGGCAGTGGACTATTAAGTTTGCATTTGGATTATTTTCAGGAACTTAAACCTAAACTAAATCTAGAACTAAAACTTTGTTTATATAGCCAAACACTGAAGCTCAATCTTAGGACAGGTATTAAATTTCAGTGGCACCCATCCCAAGGAATTAAAAACTTGGAAAAGATGGAAATAGAAAAAAAAAAGATTTATTTATGTTGATTCCCCCCACCCCACCCCCACCACACACAAATCAGGGGGAAAATTTTTTAACTAACCAAGTAAATTGTTTCATCCCAAGATCAAATTCAAATAATGTTCAGAGATGCAGTTGATCAATACAAACGGAGCTAGTTTCAAAGCTGGAATAATCAAGATGCCTGGATTATTGCTATAGCTGATTCATTCTCCACTCAGCTGGCAAAAGGATTTTCCTAACATGCAAAGTCTGACCATTTGATTGACTATTAACTCCAGTGGTTCCTTATCACCTCCAAGATCAAATATAAAATCCTGTTTGGCTTGAAAAATTGTGAGTCACTAGTTGGGTGCTTTAAGACTACCCTCAAAAAAAATAAAAAATAAAAAGGCTGGACTGTCACAAGCTTCACTTATAAGTTGCTTGCTTTCCCACAATCCCTCTAACATTTGCAATTGTCCTTGTCTCCATTGCTGCTGACAGGTGTGAGGTAGAACACTGAGCTACTTTTCTAAATGGTTTGAAGCATTTTTTTTTTTCAAATGGGTATTGATAGCTTGGATTTCTTAGAGATTCGCTTGCTCATATCCATTGGGCCTTTATTCTGAGTTGCCTTAACAAACCCAATTAAAGAAATGCCTACTCCCCTCCCCCTGCCCCAGCCAGAGCTGCTCAGGATGTGACTAGGTGGTGGGTTTCTCCCCCTCTCCATCCTAGCTTGTACCTTTTCAATGACAAATACTGAGATGTGAGAGGGGCTTTTCTGTTCTCTCCTAAGAACATCAGCTTGAAGGCTCTAAAACAAGGTCCTGATGGCCTGCAGACTACCCAAGGGAGGCAGCAAGAGACAGTGATAGAGGTAGACTAGGGAAAATCCAAGTTCAAATTTGGCCTCAAACACTTACTAGCTGTGGGTAAGTCTGCCTGCTCTTCTAGTGTAAAATGGGGCTGACAACAGGTAATACAGGGCAGGGCATGTAGCAGGTATTATAAAAGTTATTCCCTTCCTTCCCCAAATGATGCTCAGAGACATTAGAACTCATTGAGCTTCAAGAACAGTAGAAGGTGTCTAAGGGCACTGTCCAAGTGATTCCTCACTTTGTGACCACAATCCCTGAATCCCTCTTTCTGGCTAGATGGATGAGGAGCTCAAGATTGGCTGTGGGGTAGCAAGAGGGGGATTCCTCCCAAGGGTCCTGGCAAGCAACCTTTGAGGCAGTTTGGTCATTTATTATTGTGCTCAAATTCTGTTAAGGCATTTTCTTCATTCACCTTTACCTCACAACCCAAGAGGGACAGATTTTTGAGAATAGAATTTATTTCCCCCCCCTCCAGGTGACAATCAAATTCAGAAGGCTGGGACTGGTTGTTTTGCATCATTAATGGTCAGACTAGGCTTTTCTAAATGTCTTTGTGCATTTCCATTTATAACTAAAAAAAACTTTTAAAGTTGATGATGGGGCTTGATCCTCCAAATAGTTGTTCTACTTTACTGGGGGATTGGTGTGGAGAGGGAAAAGAACAGATTTTTGAGAATGAAAATCCAGGAAAAATTTCCCATTCCTGTTCTATGGAAATAAAAGTATATTATCAACTTTATTCTTTTCTTGCTGGAAGAATATGGGCAGTGTTCACTACCTGGAAGACTGGTTTTTCAATATCATTTTCCTCTCAGTTTCATATTTCGTTTTTAACATTTGCTCATATTAGTGTGCTAAATCAGCTCCTACTCCTGATCTCCCTTCCCCCCACTCCCCGATTGCCAGCAAGGATTTTACAGGAGGAAGGAAAAGAGGAAAAGGGGAGGAATATTTGAATACTAACCTGCTCTCTGGTATATCAGCAAGGAGCAACAGACACTGGATAAGCAACCCCCATGAAGAATATAGCAGGTAGACTTTTAGGATTGGACCCTATTTTACCTACCCTTTGAAAAGGAGCAAACCAGCTTTAATTATAAACAGGATCATAATTATTTATTACCTAGGCTCTAAGAGAAGACCCTGATCATAAACAGACTTCAACTGAGAATGCTGTTGAGAGACTACAAATGAAAACATGTACACATTCAGCGGCAGGTAAGCAGTTTTAGTGACTTTGCTTTTTCCAAGAAAGATATTGGGATGGAGGGAGGAGAGAAACTAAAAAATCCAATTCAATCCTGTCTCTTTTCATGTTTTACAAACTCTTAAGTGTATTAAGTCTCAGGTATCATACTTTTATGACTTACAATTAATTTAAACCTAACCAGCTCTGTTGCTCAAGAGTTGTCCAGTAGCTGCATACAGCCAGCCAGTTCACAGGTGTGTACGGACACAGGTGTCTGTTCTTTTTATCCAGCACACTATTCCTTAGACCCACTTAAATACCAGACCTTTTTCACTGTACTCTTCCTGTCCCAATGAGTGGTTCCTTCTTCTGGCCCCGAGCAGCAGCCACCCCTTCTCCATAAAATACCCATACTGCAGATGACTGAAGAGATCCCTGAACCTTGATGCCTTGAAACACCAACCAAAAAGTTGTAGAAAACCATCCTAGGCGCCTTCCTGCAACTGAGAATCTCTTCTTAACCTAATGATTCTTCATCTCTACTCCACATGGTTTACCTTGAAAAAGCCCTAACAATTTAGTCCTAGTGAGGTTTCCAGTAATGGGCAACTTTCACTTAATCCCAAGATGCTTTTTCCTCTCACTCCTTTTGAGTCCTCTTAAAAATTTCACATAAAAGAGGCTATTGCTTTCAAAACTGACTGGCTTTAATTTTCTTAATTCTACCACAGGGTCAAAAGATTGCTACAAAGCCATTTGGTGAATTCCAAACGTCTAGATACCAGATTCAAATGAGACTCCTGCATTACATCTCCGGTATATTTTGGCTCTAAAATTACAATTCAGAAGGGCTAGAGTAGGGTTAGGCCATGCTCACAAGGATTCCAAGGAGACCCGAAGTTTAGTGGCTGATTTCCTCTGGAAAGCCTTTTGAAAAAAACAGACTAATTAAGGCAGGGTGCCCAATTCCACCAAAATTAGCTTGTTCGGTGGTTGAACTCTTCCCAAGTGTCTTGTTTAACTTTCCTCATTGACTCAAAGTCATTTGAACAGCATTTTTTCCAAGGGCTTTAAAACCCCATCATTTTTTTGAGTGCCGAAGGAGAAATGTGACCAATAGGGAGGCAGGGAGAGCGAGGACTACAAGGTGACAAGGCCTCCGGGAACGTCAAGGCTGTAGGCACTGTACGGTCATCAGTGTGGTCGGGCTGGGAGAGAAAAGGAAATCCGAGACGCAGATCAAAAGCCACCCCCGCCTACTACACCCCAAAAAAGTACGGTCTGAATTGGGCGGGGAGGGGGGCTCCTCGGGCGTGCTCGTTCCGACTTCCGGGGTGTCCCGGCAGGCTCGGTCAGGGGCGCCGTTACGACCCGGCCCCGCAGGAGCCATTCCTAGGGCTACCAGGCCATCTCCCCCTTGGTATCCTCTTCCCTACTCCAACCCATGCACCACGTGGTGGTCCAAGTCATTTTCTTAAGGGCAAACCTCACCAAGGAGACTCCAGTTAACTTCCCCGACTTCCGGTTTCTGCCGGGCTGTGGGCCTGAGACCCGGGAGGCTTCCGGGGTCCCTGCAAGGTCAGGTTAGCTCCTGACCAAACTAGGGTGCACTTAACTAAGAGCTCGCCTCCTCCACTGGAAGCCCAACGTTCCGCAGGGAGCTCCACTTGGGCTACCTCCGCGTTAGCACAGGAGAGGCCCATAAACACATGATAGAATAAATGGCTTTTACTTTGGATGTAATAGTAAGGCAGACTCGATAGATCTACAAATGGCTTGCCGTACCATCTGATCCTTACAACAACCCAGCGAGATACTCACTGGACTGGAGAATCTAATTCAACTCTATCATTTTATAAATGACCAAACTGAGGTTCTGTAAGGAGTCCCGAGTTTTGCAGACAGCACTGAGTGGCAGATTTCCCCCCAGAGATCCGTTCCCCGGCGTGGCACCTTCCCCTCTCCCCAGCTGTATAAAGTGATTTATCGATATGAAAAATACTGCTCACCTCAAACATCTTGTATTTTAAAATCTTTCTGTATTGTGCTTTAAAGTTAGCAATCAAAGTCACAGAAAGGTAAGACATTAATAAAAAAACAATTAAAATTATAGTTTGCAGAAAGATTCATAGGTGTCCACTCCAATAAATAAGTCTTGAGTTGTTTTAATCTTTTTTTCTTTTTAAAGAAATATCATGGGGTGGCTTGGCTGCTAGGTAATGAATGTTTAAAACAGGGTTAAGAACGTCTTTATTGGAGTGGAGGGAGCACCCTTACTGTGGAATACAGAGATTCTTTAATTGTAAAAGTAAAAACCTGCAAAAAGCATTCGATTGAATTTCAACTTATCACAGTACACATTCACTTCTATTTTGGCTTAACGAATATTATGCCAGTCAGAAAAATGACAAGAATAAAAATACAGAAAAAAAAGAGGATATGATATGAAAATCATTTCATGATCAAAACAGATTTAGTTCTTCAATGTTTGTGACAGTTGTAAGCCTAGAAAAAACACAAGATATCTCACTAAGTCGCTTTAACCAAGTTGTGATTGGGGCCCACACTCATGTGGTGTGAGCCTCAGTAACTTAAAGTAATGAGAGCTATTAACTTCATACACTGGAATTTATGGGGATTCCAAGGCCTTTTTTGGAAAGGGAGGGAGAAGGGAAGACTAGGGGTATCAAATGCAGGTCCAGATTGTAGCTCTAACAATTGGGTGTAGGGGAAACAGAGGGGAGTTTGGAAGGTGGGGTGGGGTCTGGGTTTAAAGCCTAGGCAGGAACATGCTAAAATACCGTCCTCTCACAAAGGATTTACAAGTCGAATAGCAAGGACAATTTAGGGACCAAACTCCAGCCCTTACACCTTATGTCAAATAATCTTTTCTTCCTTCTCAGAGAAGGAACAAATGAAGCTTTGCTTTTATTATTTTCTGTCAGCTGCTTTTGAAAAAGACAAAGCCTAAATTTCTATCTCTTGGTAAGTAAGCACTGACAACAAAAATTTCCATATGGGAGAAATCGGCCTCATTTGTTCAAAAAAAATATCTTTGGGCTAAACTAAAGAGAAATGTTAACTTGCTATCTTTATCAAGTCAACTCTACATGAGGATTCCTATTAGGAAGAAAGCCTGTGGAATAAGGGAAGGAAAGTACAATGGTTAGGAGAAATGACACTGTGTTCTCTTGTTTATAAACTTATATGGAAATCATTGAAGGGGGCAGTAAATTAGCCAGCATGCATGTCTTTTATCCTCTGCTAACCAATGCCTCATTTATGAACTATGCGTCCAATAATTCTGGATCCAATTCTTGCCCTAGACAAAGATTTGTAGTAACTGATGTTAATTTCTGTAAAATTTCAAAGTTAAGTTTATGCTGTATTATTTATTCTAAATGGTTTTAGTAACATAGGACCCAAAGTTTATATCAGAGCTGACAACCAAACTAATGCATTTACAATTTTTGTAAACTTTAAAGTAAATTTCTTTACCAACAAGATTAATGATGAGGAAATGCTTCTTAAAGTTCACTTCAAGTCTTTGATATAATAACTGACATTTATATAATGCTTTAAGGTTTATATACATTATATCTCACTAGTAATACATTTTTATTTCCATGTCAAAAATTACTTGTAAAAACAGGATTCAAAGTTGGCTGCAACAGAATTATAAACAAAATAAAAATTAAAAAAAAAAAAAAAAAAAGGAAAAAAAAAAAGCCTGACTTTAAATTACCTTCCCAACCCTCTCCAAAATCAACCAACCACCCCACCACAATAACAATCTTCACCTAATTAGAAACATCCTGTAGACAGTGCCATCTTGTCACCTGCAGACAATATATAAAGTGTAGGAAATCTCCAGAGTAAAGTTCATACTCTTCTATTCAAATGTTATGCTTTTCTATCATACCTGGTCTATGAAATAATTCTCTTTGAAGAAGGCTCTATTCACAATTCATTCTCTTACTGCCACAAATCACAAATATGAATACATGTACAATATTGCTGTAGTTGTCTTTATAGGCCCAAACCTACAGCAAAGGTGAATAATAAAACCTTAGGAAACTCATTCAACCTTAAAATAAAAAGTAATGCAAAATTTTGACAGAACTGCTGTTTGACAGAACTGTTTTGTGGGGGAAAATTCCCAGGGAAAGTCTCCCTTTTAATCCATAGCAACACATGCTGTGTAACTTAAAGTCTTAAGAGTTGTTTGGGAGCCCTGAGAAATTACATGACTTAGCTAGGGTCATACAATCAAGTATGTTTCAGAGGATGGACCTGAACCCAGACTCCTTCATTCAGAAGCCAATCTCAATCTACTACATGTCATGCTGTCTCAACACTGGTTCCACCAAAAAAATATTTTCAGCTTTTAACTCAAACCAATTTTCTTGGGCACCTTTCCTTTCTCTGGAAACTTGGACTTTTTACTTATTGTCATAAAACATTGAGGAAAAAAAGACAAAGCCAAATTCTCTAACTCCAATTCTTGCTTAAACTGTTTTTAAAGCAAATGTAGGTGAAACAATCAAATCCTAAGAACACAGTAGGAGGATTAATTTAAAAAATAATTATTTTTGAATTCTGTGTAGAGTAAGAAAGCACAAGTACTGATTGGAGTTCAGTCATTTAAAAGAAGTACAAATATAAAATACAGAGATGATATCTGAACCAAAAAATAAAACAAATTTACAGCTACAAAAATTTGGGATCAATGTTTAATGCTTAGGATTTTGTTTGGTTAATAATGCAATCCAAAAAAATTATGCTTTCCTAGAATAATTTCTTCTGAATTCTTTCAGGAGTTTAAAGTCAACTACCAAACATTTTTTTTCTTTTTTTCTTTTTTTTTTTTTTTTTTTTTTTTTAGAACCACCAGATTTTATTTCTGGAAAATCTAATACCTTTCAAAAAGTTATAATTCTAATACCATCAACACAAAAGAAGTTAATTTCTAAGGTTTCATGTTCTTTAAATTTTCTGCAGCCAAAAACTCACATTTTAAATTACAGTACTGCAAGGCACATACAGAACCCACCTCCTTCAAAACACGAAGCAGATATACTCCCTGAAATAGAATTTAAAAATCCTTAAACAATTAGAAATACTACAAAGTTAGCAATTTCTAGTTAAAAATTTTGCTCCTAGAGGACCATGCACCTTTTTTTTCTGAAATCAATTTAGCAAATATCTATAAATGTTTTTCCTTAAACATTTGTACTTGAAATGTAAATAAAATGTCTCTGAAGAGCACTAACCTGGAAAGTACTGTAGCAAGACAAAGGTTAAGTTATTGCCTTCATTATAGATTGCATCACCTCTGATATTTTCAAGGACATACAAATTTAATGATGGGATAACTATGGATAATACATTGAATGTTTCGAATCTCTTCCCACCCTCCTCATTTCTTGGTTCAATGCAGATTTCTTTTCAAAAAGACAATAAACTGCCCTTTTGCTCAGTATGAATAGGAGCAGGACAATTTAATTGCCTCTACTAAATTTAATGCAGCTTAATTAGGGACCATGTATATATTTTCTTTGAAAGTTTTATGTTTTGTTTTGGTCAAGCATGTCTAACCATAAAAGTAAATGGACTTTTAAGAGGTAGATTTTTTTCCATGATGCACTTTGTTAATAAATAAATGTATTGTCAAGAAAATAAAAACAAGTAATGGGTAGGTTCTTAGTATAGGGATCAAATGCAGAAGAAAATAAAACTAGATATGTTTGATACAATCTGACATTTTAACAGTCATAAGTATTGGATGCCGTTTTATAATCAGTGCATTCAGGATTGGACTATTCCTTTTTAGGATCAAAAAACTAGCCTGCCAACTGTACTGAATCCTCCCCCACCCCCTCCACCCGTTGGTCCACAGCTTCCTGGAGGGTCATTGTCATCAAATCCATTGGGTCTAAAGGAACAGGAAGCAGAAGCAGCCTGTAGTGCACGTGTTCGAGCATTCAGCTCTTGTTCCTGAAATCAAAACAAATAGAATATATAATGGAAGTTATATAAAAAGTTACTATTTTAACAGAATATCTCAAAACTCCACAGTCAAGAACAAATGGACTTAATTTTAAATAACTAATTTTTAAAATATCTTTGTAAATAATCTTAATTTAACTGCTGGAAAAACTAGGTATTTGTATTATTAAAATTCACAGGCTCGGTGGCCCAGGAAGGGGACAATGGCTCCAACCTTCTTTGTCACTCACATTTATATACTCTACGATCCAACTAAATTTTTTTTTTCCTAATCTCCCACCTCTCCATGTCTTTGACCAGCTGTTCCCAATATCTAAGAAAGTGCTCCTCTACCTTTAAAATATAATTTCCTTAAAACTCTGCTCAATCAATACCTAACTCTCTAGTTATGTTTCTTTTCTGCTCTCCACTTTATTTTTTTAAATTCTTATTTACATATACATTGTCACCAGAAGAATATAAACTTGCTGATGGTAGTTTTGTCTTTATGTTCCCAGGGCCTAACCCATAATAGGTGTATAATAATGAATCTTAAACCTTTTAAGATTAGAGTTCCAATACTAGCTCAACTGTTTAAACTCCTGTTACTTTAGACAAAATCATTTCATCTTGACTTCAGTTTTCTTCATCTGTAAAATGGAGTAGGGGGTGTATGAATTAATGACCTTTAAAGGTCTTTTTCTGGCTAAAAATCCCATGATCCTACATCAGAAGGACAGGCTGTTAAGTTGTCTCAAAGAAAATATAGTTAATATTCTTCAACATTTAGGAAAAGATTTCTCTCTTTGAATACTCAGGGTACGTATCACAGACATACACTTGTGAACACATAAAAGCTAGCTTGCAAGCACAAAGCATTATTCCAGATCCATGGGCATTTTGAAAACTGTTGGATCAAGGTAATAAATTGAATTAATGGAAAAAAAAAAGTATTATCTAAGTGGAAAGCCAAGTTTCCTCCATATTTCCCCAATTCTACAATGGTATTGGGAGATATCAGTCTCTGAGTAACACACACGTTTGAAACAACCATGAAAAATCCAGATAGCAAAGCTAAACTCTTGTATATTAAGTTTAACGGTATGTGCCTTCACTTACTAGGCATGGACACTTGTAAGCTATTTGAAAAACAGCTGGATATTATATTCAATCACAGAATTTTTAAGTTGGACAGGATCTTAAAGATTACCTAGCTCAACTGTTATTTTATAGATGAGGAAAACTGAAGTCCAGACACATAAAATGACCCAAGGCAACACAGCTAATTAAATGTTGGAGCCAGAATTAAAATGCAACTTCAACAGAAACTGCTCATGGGATTCATTTTCAAACTCGAGAGTTCAAGGTGTCATGAACAATCAAGCCCACAACATGCTATTTTTAAAGAGGAGCATCCCAATTTCAGGACTGTCTTCAACCTATAGTTTAGTGTCTGATTCTTTCTATTACATTAATAAAAAGAATGGCAGGATGTTTGAGACCCTTTCTCCTTACCCAATTTTTTGAGCTAGGAACAGAACTTATGTTAACCAATCCAGTATCCTTTAGTTTGGATAAATTTTGTTCCTAAGAAATAAAGTTGTTCTTTACATCATCTCCTGTGCCCTCACAACTTGTGAAATATGCTAAATTAAAAAATATACGTATATGTGCAATTTATTCTCTGCTACCAGCTAAAAAACAATGAATTTTGTTAAAATTAGTATATGATTGAGAATTTGTTCCAATTAAAATTTCAAAGACAATTTAGAGTCAAAACACACAATGACTACTAGCAACAATTTAGGTGGTAACCCAAATTTTTTTTACCATGTAAAAAAACTGTCAAGGTAGGGAAGAGGTGATAATGATCAATAAAAACCTATTGCTTAGTCGGACTGACAGAGAAACCATTTTTATCTCCTTTCCACCTATCATTGCTGCAGAAATCTTAGCAGTACACTAAAGAAAAAGAAAAATACTATTTGCTATGACTGACTTACGCATGGAAAATGAAACCCACTGTTTTCAACAAAGGAAGCTTAGATTTGGATGTGATAGACTATTGGTAAACCATCAGTTTTACTCCTTTAATGAATGGGTTTTCAAACTATTATGGACTATTTTAACTCATTTAAGAAACAGCTAAAAATAAATGCCCATTTTAAAAAGGATGTCTTGCAACAGGTTACTTTATTCGATTACTATTACCTACTATACTAGTGACAAGTCTAGGTTTATCAACCTGTCAACCTTGGTCTGGCCAGTAGATTTTCAAGAGCATATCTTTTTTATTATTATTATTATTGTTATTATTATTATTATTAATCAAACTTAAAATTTCAGTTTAATCCCCTTGGTCCAAGCAGATTCAAGACTCAATTTTCCATTATACAATAATAATAATAAAAATAAATCTAGTGCATTGATGATCCCTTTAGGAGCAGCTTTAGCTTGCTTCAGGTTGCTCTGTGACTGACGTGGGACTGTCAAAATGAAATGCTGCTAATGACATGGTAATGCATAATGGTTTAATGCAATTAGTAGACTAGCCTTCGATTCTCTAACAGGCTAAAGGAGACTTTTATACTAGCTGTGAATTTGAGGAACATTTTTGGATAAGCCTCTTGTATTTTACTGAGTAGCTTGTTCTCTCTCCCAAGAGCATAGAAATACTTTTTTTTTTCTCCAAATGCCAATCACAACCCCTCCACTGGAATAGAAAACCTTTTTAGGTGTATTCAATATTAATACTGAATTCAACTAAGTAAATCTTTTATTTCTTCATTTGAAAAATGAGTTAAACAGGTGTAAAAGGCATGCCACATGTGTTAATTTATATTGTTCTAATCCTATAACTAATTTAATGATAACAGTTGGCATTCATATGCACACTTCAAGGTTTGTAAAATGCTTTAAATATACTAACTCACAATAACCCTATGAAGCATGTCTTTCTCTCTCTCTCTCTCTCTCTCTCTCTCTCTCTCTCTCTCTCTCTCACACACACACACACACACACACACACACACACACACACACTTCTCATTTACAGATGAAGAAACTGAGGTATCAGACTGTTAATCTTACCCATAGTTCACAACTAGCTTCTGGAATGGGCTTGAAGGTGTCTGTTATTCTTTATATTGCTTTTATTAAATTACTCTCTCAAATAGAAGATGTGATGAGATACGAGAATAATTAATTCTAACTGTACTCATAACGTGCGTGTTGGGAAATCTAATAGAGAATTTTATCTGAATTTCAAGCAACTTTCTGACAGTTAAGCCATGTCATTTCCCAAGGCTTGATGAAAGATACAGAATAAGCAATTAAGCTAATTGTCCCACTGCTTTTGGGATCATAAAAACTGTACCTTAATTCATGAGGCTTCCAAATAAAGTAGCAGAATGAAACTGACATTTTATCAGTTGTCATTCGATTGTACAGATATTAGGGCTGACAAAGTTCTAGAGGCAATTAGTTTTTGTGGAAAGATTCCCAAATGAGCAAATTAAAGAGGGAAAAACCACTTTTTCATTTGGTTTTTCCTCAATAAGGGAAAAGAATAACTTTGGGATATAATTTTAAAGAGTCAAATCTTGGTTCCCATAGCAACCAATTTACATTTACAAATTTATGTCAGGGTGTTTGTTAATCCGAAGATTAATAGAACTGTTGGTGTGGGGGCTAAGAATTTTAGATTTCTTGCTCTAAGAAAAATGATAAAAATCAAACTCCATCAAAGACTCAGCACAGATCGACCTTCAGAATCATGTGCCTAACACTAATATTGACTTTCTGACATTTAACTGTGTGACTATGGGCAAGTGAGTTTACTGAACCTCAGTATACTCTTAAGTACTCTGTGCTCTATAAATGCCATCTAACCCACACCCGTATATATGTGTGTGTTAGATGGCACACAGCTAAGGTCTGGGGCCACACAGCTAAAAAGTGTTAAGTGTCTGAGGCTGCATTTGAACTCAGGACCTTCTGACTATGGCTGGTGCTATCTAGCTGCCCCATATCTATTATTCCTAACTTATTCTTGGATCTCCACTGTAGGAATAATTCACTATGATAAACACTATCAGAATCTCCTGGACTCTTCCTCTGAATAATATGTCCTTGTCTCCCATTTCTCCGCTCTGAAAAAGATGAAGAGCTCTGAAAGTTTTACTTGGGTATGCAGAGTTTAAATCTGTAGAAGTTGAGTGAATTTCATGTTTATGTACCAGGCTACAGTTATGAAAAGATTGGATAAGGACTGTTCTCTTGAAGAACATTTGCCTAGGCAATGAAAACTTCATCTTATCGCTTAATTTATCTAACAACATATTTCTCTTGTTGCTACTCAGGAATTGAAAATCAGATCACAACCTATCACTAATAAACTGAGTTTGTATTAAGTAAAATTTAAAATTCATTAAATGCCAACTTATGAAGACATTTCTTTTAATAAAAAAATCTAGTTAAGTATAGTACACATATAAGTAACCTTAAAATGGTTTCTCCAATCTTTCTTTTTTTACTAAATTAATTTTAGAATAATCTTTTTGGCAAACAATACACTATGTTAAAGTAAAAAATATTCTACATAAAGTAATCTATTACAAAACTATAAAATGAATAAGGCACAAAACTACTATTAAATAAAAATCTAAGGATTTTAAGGATACAGCTATTTTTAAAAACCTCCCAATTATCAACATTAAAAAAAAAAAAAAACTAAATATAACAGCTGAAAATAAGTTCCATCACAACATTTTCCAGTTGCTTGGCAATTATTAAAACATGCTTAATTTTTTAAGAGAAGAACCAAAACAGTTTCTTGGCATAAAATTAAAAGGATCAAAATGGCTTGGTATGATAAAGCAAGCAATTTAGGTTTTAGATTCTAATTGCTATAACTGCTTTGCTAGTTATTTAGAGAGATGGTACAGTAGATGGAGTAGCGCCAGCAAGTTGTGCCGCAGATATTTACTAGTTGTTTGACCTTTGGGCAAATAACTTAGCTGTTTACCCTCAATGTCTTCATCTGTAAAATGAAGATAATAGAATGTACCTTCAAGGGTTAATTTAAGTAAGATTAAAAATTGTGAAGCATTTAGTAAACACTTTAAAAATGCAAGCTGCCATTATTGTTTTTTTAATACATAAGGCTGACGACAATAGAAAATCCTGAAATCAGACATATTATCAGACCTAGAGATTAAAAAAAAAAAAAAGCACCACTTTGGATTTGCTACATTAACCAGATAAGACGATTCCCAATTTCATAATGAGTTGTTCCAAATATTTACTTTTAAGTCAGTTACTTGAAAGTAGAGAAACACCTTTCCATTAAATAATGTCTAGAGTAATCCACACAATTGTATTTAATCCATAACTTCCCTAGTATGTAATTTAAAAAAAAAATTTTTTTGGGGGGAAATAGAGAGAATTAACTTCATAATTTCTTAACATGACTTGCATCAAATCTCTTGAGGGCACACTCCCTCCCTCCCCACAACCGTCTGTGATCTTCGGGAACTTTGCCAGCTGCAGTTAATTAGTTGGGTAATCTGAATGCCACTAAAGCACTATCCCAGCTCTAGAGGTACACAATATGAATTCCGTCCCCTACATCGCACAGGCACAGTGCTGTGGAAGTCATCCCTATAATAAATGAGACAAACAAGATAGCCAGGTAGGGAGCAGTAAAGTCAATTGTCCTTGCTTGTTCAAGGACAAGTGACCCATGTGTGGCATGGTAGAACACAACAGAATAGATTTGTCTTGGTTGTATCACAGATCATTTAACTAGTGATTAATAACAAGATTATAACAATTGGCTTGACATGTTAGATTTCTAATAATGGATAGGTAGAGAGCTTCTTGAACTGGGAATAGAAAGATCTGGGTTCAAATTTATAATGGAGACTGCCTAGTTATGTGGTAGCAAGTCATCTAATTCTTCCAGGTCTCAGTTTTTTCATCTCTGAAATAGGAACACAATACTTGCAAGACCTTCCTATTATGTAACTTTTTTTTATAAACCTTAAAACAATAAATGTTAATTATTAAAAAAAATTTGTTTTAAAGCCAGGTCACTCTTCATTGGTGCTATGGATCTGGTATAAGGAAAAGAGTGCTAGATTTGGAGTCAGGAGAACCTAGATTCAAATCCTAGCACTGCTACTCACTATCTGTGGGATCTTAGGCCCCCTCTTTCTTTCATAATGAAGGGCTCGATTTTACAATTTAAGAGTCTATTCCATCTTTAAATCTCTAATTTTCCTTATAGTGTAGAGTATAATACATACAGTAAAATTTAGCTCAAGATTTCTTATTTCAAGAAACTAGCAAAGGGAATAGGAATATCTTCAGTGGAATATGGCAGCTCCTTTAAGGAAGGACTAATTTTTTGTTAACTTCAGTGTCTCCTAATGAAATCACCTATTAGTAGGATAATAAAGACTGTGGAATAGGCCAAGTCCCTCCTTTTTACAGACAGAGCTCAATAGGTTCAGTGATTTGCCTAAAGTCACAAGGGTAATGTCAGAAACAGAATTTGAACAAAAGTTTTCCTCTGGCTTCTAAAATCTTTGTACTCCCTGCTGCCTCTCAATACAGATAAGACATGGCAGACTTCTTAAATTTGTATATCTGTACATTTTTTGCTAAATTACCTCCACACAAATTTTGACATAAAATTGAATCAAATCATATAACTACTGTACTGTGAATGCAAAATGCACTCAAATAGTTACATAGGAAACTGCAAAATTTACTCAGTAATGTACAGGTAACAAAGAAAAAAAAGTATTTATCACAGTAAGTTACTTGGATAAAAGAAGTGAAACTAAGTATGTTTTAGAAGGAAACAATCTTGTATGGTCAAATTACCAATATATGTCAATACAAATGTTACTTTTCTAAAAATTACATTTTTTTTTGTTATCCATTATTTTTTTTTCAGATCTGCTTTTAGAAGGTAAGAGAAAATTAGTCAGTCTTGCCCTCAAAAAGCCCAATGACTACTACAAATCATAATTTTTTTCTTGTTTTTCTAAAATTACTTATTTTGTGGCAAAGGGTAAGTGTGCTCAGAAACTCAATTCAGGTATGACTTCTGCTATTTTTCAGAAAATAATCTTACAAAGCAGTCATTAAAAGAATGATTTAAAAAAATGTTTATATAGTGCTTTAATTAATTTAAACTCTATTTCCTTATTAATCAGGCCAACCCTTTCGGAAATTTGTTGGGAGATGTGTGCATGTGAAGACTTGTATGGGACTGCATTCAATTATTTAGCTTAGTTTTGTACCATATATTTTCCCAGGGACAAATCCATGGCATTTATACTACTCTATCCTCCCTTCTCCTAAATATTTCTAAACAAACATTACAGATAGTCTTCTGATCACATGGATACATTTCACTTGCATTATTAAACCAGAGACTTGGTTGTCATGACATCAGACGAAACCCAGTGGCACAGTCAGAAGAATTCTTTCTACCACGTTAAGGAAGGACTGCTAATTTTTTGTTAACTCCAGTGTCTCCTAATGAAATTATCTATTAATAGGATAACAGAGACTGTCCCTCTTTTACAGACAAGAGCTCAATAGGTTCGGTGATTTGATTCTGGATTTTCCATTCACAATACTGGCTTGGCTTGGGACCATGGGCCATCCTTACTCCTCACCTCATTGTCCAAGCTAAGCCAGGATGAAGTTAGAGAAGAAAAAAAAAGATAAATACTCATACTTTCTAGGATTCTCAGTAGTGCTATTTTAGTGGTATTCCCATCTTAACTGAGAACCAGCTTCTTATTCCTTCCCCCCACCCCCCACCCCCCGCCCCGTCTGATTATTTTCTTGAAATACTCAAGAGACAATCAAAGTCTGGGATTCCTCTAAAATGTAAAAAAGGTTATACCTAAAGACCCCACTGTTTCCCAAAGGTTCTGATAAAGGCGCCTCATTTCCAAAATATATAGAGAATTGATTCCTAATTTATAAGAAATCAAGCCATTCCCTAATTGATAAATGGTCAAGGGATATGAACTATTTTTGAAGAAATGGAAACTACTTATAACCATATAAAAATATGCTCCAAATCATTATTAATCAGAGAAATGCAAATTAAGACAATTCTGAGATACCACTACACACCTGTCAGATTGACTAAGATGACAGGAAAAGATAATGCTGAATGGTGGAGAGGATGTGGAGAAAATTGGGACACTGATGCATTGTTGGTGGATTTGTGAACAAAATCCAACCATTCTGGAGAGCAATTTGGAACTATGCTCAAAAAGTTACCAAACTGGGCATACCCTTTGATCCAGCTGTGTTTCTACCGGGGCTTATATCCCAAAGAGATTTTAAATAAGGGAAAGGGACCCACATGTGCAAAAAATGTTTGTGGCAGCCCTTTTTTGTAGTGTCTAGAAACTGGAAATTGAAGGGATGCCCATCAATTGGATAATGGCTGAATATGTTGTGGAATATGAATGTTATGGAATATTATTGTTCTGTAAGAAATGATCAGCAGGATGATTTCAGAGAGACCTGGAGAAGACTTATATGAATTGATGCTGAGTGAAATGAGAAGACCAGGAGATCTTTATATATTTCAACAACAATACTATATGAGAATCTATTCTGATGGAACATGGCTCTCTTCGACAATGAGATGAACCAAATCAGTTCCATTTGTTCAACGAAAAGAATCAGCTACACCCAGTGAAAGAACTATGGGAAATGAACATGAACCACAACATAGCATTTCCACTCCCTATTTTTGTCCGCTTGCATTTTTGATTTCCTTCTAAGGTTATTTTTACCTTATGTCTAAGTTCAATTTTTCTTATGCAGCAAAATAACTGTATGGATATATACACATATGTTGTATTTAACATATACTTTGGCATATTTAACATGTATTGGTCTACCTGCCATCTAGGGGAGGGGATGGGGAGGAGAGGAAAAGCTGAAAAAGAGGGTTTTGCAAGGGTCAATGATGAAATATTACCCATGCATATATCTTGTAAATAAAAAGCTATTAAAAAAAAAAAAAAGACCCACTGTTTCTTACTGGTAGTGAGATTAAAGAGTTGAAATATTTATTAAGAGAAAAATCAGCTAATAAGCATTCAAAATCTATTCTATGGCCAGTCACACTGAGATAAATCTTGGGAATCTCAAATAGTACCAGCTCTCAAGGATCTTATATTTTATTGGAGACAATATGTAACCATAAATATATATAGAATAAACTCTAATTGTTGGGAAAATCAAGAAAGGCTTTGTTGCGGGTAAAGGTTGAGGATGGAAAACATTTCATACATGTGATGAGATACAAAGACATGAGGTTAGATCATCAAAAAGTCATCAAAGGATGTTAAGGCATATTAGTGTGCCTTGAATTTTGCTAGGCAAATCACAAAGTTCTGGACATTTTGTTACTGTAGATAAAAGAAAAATTCATAATAATTTTATGTACTTTAAGCTTTACTTACTCAGCATACATAGCATTTGCAAAAGAAAGCAGACTTGCCACCACTACCTCCACATAGCAGGGAGGCGTGAGGACCAGAGCTGGGTGGGAGCTGCTTCAGTACTAGAAGAGACTGGGGGCGAGAAACAAAGCCAGGAGAGATTCAGATCTATCAATGCTTAGATATGAGGGGTAGAAAGCAAGGAGTCAAACATGAGAATGTCTAATCCTGAGACTAGTAGGGCAGTGACGCTCTCCACAGAAATAGGGAAATTTAGAAGAGTGAGCTTGAGGAGGGAAATGAGGTCTGATCCACGTTGAATTTGAAATGTTTTTCAGGAATTGCATATATTTAACTGCTTGGATTACATGCTGTCTAAGGGAAGGAGTGCAGGGGGGAAGGAATGGAGAAAAATTTGGAACAACAAGTATGAATGTTGAAAACTATCTTTGCATGTAGTTCAAAAATTTAAAAAAAGCTATTAAATAAAACCAAAGGTTTTTCAGAGCATCATTTTAAAATGTCTAAAGCAGGAAGCTGGAGATATGATGCTAAAGCTCAGAGCAAAGACTAATGCTGGATATGTAGATTTGGGAGCTAGGTGCCTAGAGATGATAATTAAATCCACAAGAGCCACCGAGATCACCAAGGGACAGAAAACAGAGAAGAGGGTACAAGACACAAGTCTTGGGGCATAGCTAAGGAGAACTAGAGAGATCTTTATGAAAACACAGGAGAGAGAATTTAAGGATAGTTAAGAAAGTTGAATATTCAGCAGCAGAGAAAGTGAGAAAGATAAAAAAAGAGAAATGCCCATTAGATTTGGTAAAGAGATTTTTGTTCACTAAGGAGAAGTTTCAGTTGAAATCAAAAGTCTAAATGACAAGAGCTAAGAAGTGACAGAAGAGGAATAGAAGTAGTGTGTGTAGAAAATAGTTTTTTCTAGGAATTTAACCAAATATAATTATATTCAGAAGACAGCTCAAGGAGATGGTGAGAATTACAACTATTATAATGTAATTTACAGGTTTAACCAATGAAGCATATGTTCTCTTTAGACATAATTTAGATGAAAAGTTAATTTCTACTTTGGTTGCCACATCGGTATACTGTATTTTTATGTACAGTGAATGTCAGTCAATCTAGCAAAAAAGAAATCTCAGAGCACAGTCACACAACTTATTAAATCCCAATATGGGGATTTTCCTATTATGACAACTATCAAGTAGGATGTTTCTAAGTCCTCATCTTTACTATGTATATTTTCTGCACTACTCAGCCCATTCTTTTGCCAAACTGTAAATCTGATGCCAAACATTCCTGGGATTTCTTCTCTCAAAGATTAGCACCTGTAGCTCTTTTCCTCTTCCATCCTCTACCAGTCTCTTCAAAAGTTCTTTAGGTGACTGTCAGAAACAAAGCTCCAAAGCAGGCCAATTCTGTAAGGCTAGAAAGTCCCCTGTACTACATGTAGGGTTGAACCACTTCAACAGCCATTTGGTGGAGAACTGCTGTTGAGACATTTTCCAAACAAGGATTCTGGCGAGAACCTCATGTCTTTCTCAAAAAACAAAGCACTTTTGAAGGCTGATTTAACAAATTTACTCACCTCAATTGTGTGAGACAACTTTCAAATAACTGAAATAACATAACTATAAGCTATGAATTTCATAATGAACTGTTGATATTATATACTAGTACTAATTACTCGTTACATGGCATATAATGGTTTACAAAGAGAAGTCTTAAATGCAATTTATATTCACAACCCCAAACTCCCATTTTTAAAACAAATCTTAAGAATTTAAGAGATTAGATTTTAAAATTAACCAAGATTTGCAAAACACTGAGGACATGTGACAATTACTTTTAGAGTGTGCTACAAATAGGAAAAGTTGTATAAGTCACAAACTAGATCATTTCCAACTTACCTGCAAGTATAGTTTGTTATCTTTTGTTATAGCATCCATGAGTTCCTTTTGCAGAGGCGGGTCTCCATTCACCCAGAGTCCATTAGTTGCATTATTAGCGCTGAAACCACTAGTACTATTCTGTTTTTTGTACAATAGAACATAAGCAGTATCCTTTGGAAACCTACTGGTAATTTTCTGGACTGATTGAAATGAGGTAAACGTCACTCTGCTGTCATTAAATAAAAACCACTCCTTTGACATTTCATTATTTTCCAGATCCTGCTCAATAACTGCGGAAGGAATTTCTCCCCCCAACAAATGACCCTGAGGGGAAGCTAGAGCCAGAGTTTCAGACTGATGGCACAGCTGAAAGGAAGAGTCAGAACCTGTGATATTTCTGGCATATGAATAGTAATGTCCACTTTCAGAGGAGATGCCTGAATGAACAACAACAGAGCTTAACAGATAGGGCACCCGTTTTGGGCAGCATGCTTCATCAGTCCCCGAGGACTTGAGCTTTTTAGCCAGGTTTTCACCAGTATCAGTGAAATCAACATCTACCGACCAACTTTCTGATAATGAAGTTAGAGAGGAATTAGTTCTTTTGACTGGTAACTCTAAAACCAATGGCAGTGACACATTGTCTAGGATTTTGCGTCGTATGTGACACTTCTGATCATATGAAAATCTCAGGAGAGTGAGAATAAGGTATTCAGGTTCCTCCATGATTTGCATAGTTTTCTCTGCATTCTGAAGAGAGGCACAGTTTTCACAATAATAGCGATTATCGCCATTAAGGATCTCTGGTGCCAGAAAATAATTTAGTAAGTCTGTAACTGAAGGTGTGTTTTCACCTCCTGGTTTCTGAGATACTCCTCTGTTAATCTGAATCTTGCATGGTTCATTAGAAACCAAAGTGTTTTCTGTACAGGGAAGCTCAGAAGGAAGATTGTCTAAAGCTGCTTCATCCATGACTGTTTCTGAGCCAAAGCCAGGGGGGACAGGATGACAAAATGCTGACTCTTCAGGAGAGCCAGCTGTTACCAAGCTAGCCTGTACCACAAAGTCATCCTGCACCTTAGGAGAACATGATGGACCTTGGAAAGATAGGTTTTCCATAGAAGAGGAAGGACAAAATGCAAGTGAAAGATCTGTAAAGGCTTCCTCTTTCTGTGAGGTACTCCTGCAGTTCAAACAGTGTATATTAGTTTGAAGTTTTCCCCCAAACATTTTTTCTATTAAGGTTTTCTCACTATCATTTGTGTAAGGGATCTCTGTATATGGTGCTGCCTTGTTGGTTACTTCCTGTAATGAGGCTTCATCGGATCCCATACTTTCAGAAGGCTTCAGTGAAGACAGGGCTTTCAGAGTTCTTTCTTCTTCATGGAGTCTACAAAGAAAACAATCACATTTATCTTTTCTTAACCAGTTTTAGAATTACAAGTGACCAAGCTTTCAGAAAAATCAATAATATAGAAGGTCATTTTTTTGCCTCAAATTTAAGAAATGTTATGAGGTTAATATCTGTTGTTTACATCATTTTGGTTTTTGCAAGAAAACCAACTGACTCTGTGAAGCAGAAGTGGTACTCCCCAAAGTCTGAAAAGAGTTCTTGTTTTCATGTTACTTGACTATGAGATCAAAGTACTTAAACACAGAAAAGAAAGGCTAGGTGAAGAAACAAACTGAAACCAGGCTTGTCTCAATGTCTTATGTGACAAGCAGCTGGCTGCATGAGCCCAGACTTAGAAATCTGAAAACTCTTAGGCTCTTCAAACTAAGAGAAAGGAAGGCAAAGGATGAACTGGACCTAGAATCTACCTACTTTATTAAAATTTTTAGAATTTTTCACTGGGATCAAAGGATAGAACTTTCTTAGTTAAACTTAGCATCTTTAATAAAGGGAATTTTAGATTACAAAAGAACAGGTTTAAAAAAAGTTTTAGAGGAAAAATGACAGTAAAATATACTCAAATGCACAGAATTTAAAAATTAACTTTCCTCATGGAAAATAAATAGAGGAAAAATGACAGTAAAATATACTCAAATGCACAGAATTTAAAAATTAACTTTCCTCATGGAAAATAAATACCTTATTACAAATAGTGTAATATATTTAAAATAATATCAAATATAAAGTATCAAAATAAAATCCCATTCTATCTTCAATTTGTAAAGTTTAAAAATACTTTACCTGTCTAGCAGAAACCTGAGGTATTCAGAGCAGTCTTGTTGTGATCTAGGAGTAAACCAGGGAGGTCTGGATGCCTCAAAAAAAATTCGTGGTGCATATGCTTCCCTCTATTGACAAAAGATAGATGACAACGCAAGTAAACAATATATCCAAAGTGAACAAAACAGCCTTTTGACCAAGTCAGCATCCTCTGAATTTATGAATTATTGTAAAAATTTGACCCCATAGGCCATATTACTATAAAACCCAAACAAAAATTAACAAAAATAACGTTCCCTTTGCCTTCTACAGATTAAGTTATTAAGTGGCATGATTTTGAGTTGTTTTACCATTCTGTTTATTATTCTCTGGATTTTTTTTACTTTGTGAATTTTCTTCCTAGAGACTAAACACAGTACTCTAGATATAGGGTCAGATTAAGAGTATACAAAGAGATACTCATTTTTTTTGTCCTAGATATATGGCCTAGAGACAGTTAATATGGTAGCTGAATAGTATCTGGGTTGCTATTCTACATTAATGACTCACTGAGATCCTCCTCAGTTTTCAGAATCATTTCTGAAAATTACTCATTTTCGGAGCTGGTTACCCTAAAGGATCCTATCTACTTTTTTCCCGGAAGCCTTTGAAAACTGCTTTCTCTGAATTTATATTGTATAGACTGTAACTAGTCATTCTTTCCTTCTTCAACATTAATATACAATCAGTTCTTTCTAAGGCTCCAATTACTTCCACTGTAGAAATCAGTTTTCTTGTTGATAAGATAATTTTTTGGGAGGTAAGTGCTAATTGAGGAACCAGGCAATCAGAGGTGAAGGGGCTGGCTGTGTATTTATTAAGTGTCTGAGGTCACATCTGGACTCAGGTCTTCTATCTAACCTCAGGGCCTAGGCTCTAGCCACTGCGCCACCTAGAGGTGAAGTAGCATAGTACATCCTCACTCATGTGATATGAAACATGTAGAAATAGATGAATTTGGGGAATTGATCAATTGATCAAACATGTATCACAAAACTGACAGAGATCATGTGGGAGTCACTGGAATATTCTCCAAAAGATGCAAATTCTTGGCTCATCTTTATCACACTTTCATACTAGAAGCACTAAGTAAAACCAACAAAGGAGAACTGCTTTTTGGTCCAAGGTTCTTATTCACAAGAACTATCAGGAAAAGCCAGTTAGCAAAGTTATGGTTATATGATGAGTTAACAAAACAAAACAAACCATCCCTATTTACAGGGGGTAACAGTATTAGATATTGCCATCTGAATTGGTAGGAATCCACAGGGCCAAAATATAGAATAGTGAATATCAATGGCCCATCTTCATCAATTAGGGTCTATTTTTAAAATACAGGGTAAAAAAATCATTAAATTATCAAGTCTTTTATTTTGAAATCAAGGATCTTTTTTCACTGTTTTATTCCCTTACTGTTACCATGTCTGCAATGTTGGCAAAATTAAAACCCAGTGAAAAAAATGGTATTTTCATCTATATGCTGAATAATAAGAAAGAAATTTAAATGTCATAATTTACCATACTCAAAAGTAGCTGGCAAAGAATTCTTTATTACCTGTATGAGAAAGCAAGATACCTATCCCTAATTAGGTGTCTTCCAGGAAATGTATAAAAGGTCATTTAAACTATGCTGATGAATTATTTTCACATGATATCTTGTTTTCCAATATAAATCAGGACTGACACAATGTATATATTGTTAAAATTAACACAGGCAAATTTAAACTTACTTGTGTATGAGCCAAAAAGGCAAAAAGATGCTGTAATTTTTTCATTAATGAATTGCACCCATTTAGATTCAAAGATAATACATGCCTCCTGAAACTGAAAGAGAACAAAAGAGAATTATTAGTATTATTTCACAAGGAGGATTTCTTTAAATTTAAGTAAACATGGATCTCCAGAGGAGTTACTATATTGTATGATCTTTAAAATCATAAGACCATTACTAATTCACACACAATACACCACAGTTTATAAGAGGGAGAACCCCTCTAAGATCGCAAAAATAGCCATTTATCTTTAGCCCCAAATAAGATTTATCTCAAGCACCTAAAAGGTATGAATGTTAAAACTATATACATAATGATTTTAAATCACAACAAAAAGGTAAAAGTATACATTATATCCTCTGGTTAAGTAAATTACACAATTATTTTAATTTTTTAAAAAAGATTAAAATGTTTTCTATTCCTAAAGAGATAAACTTGGAATTATATAGAAACTGAAGTTATGAAAACCTCATTATATGATCCTGAATAAGTGTCACTCACTATGTGTTTATTTCAAATGTCTGGAAAGGAAAACTATTAAAATGTTTTGAGATAATATAGTTTAAATAGACAATAATCAGCCATAGAAGTTCCAAGTGCCATGATACTCAGAATGTTTCTTTCCCAACTACAATTTTGTAGAATGCAAAAAGGACCAGAATTGTTGCAAGCCTCAAGGAGCAAGGGCACAGCCACACAATGTACTCAACCCATCTTTGAATTCTGGCTTTGCCATTTACTAGATGTCGGAAGTTGACTATATCACAGTTACAATTCTCATTTTTAAATGAGGCAACTAAAATTCAAAAGATATTTGTAGCCTTCCCATCTTAAGATTAGCAGGATCAAATGAAAGAAGAGGTGTGAAAGTACTTGTAAGTCATAAAAACCAGTAAGAGCCATGAGCTTTCATGGAGTGACACCTGATGATAGATGCAATTGCCTAGTTTCTTCTACTAACATTTTTGAAAAGTGAAATGAATATTTAAAGAGGGGCTAAAAAGAAGCTACTTGCTTTGCCCAAATCATTGGAAGTTTTTCTGGAAAAATGCTCTTCAATCATTATCAATCATGAACATTAATCTACATTTTTCTCCACTCAAGCTTTTCCCCCTCATTTCCAATTGTAGAAGTAAAACAACTGTTTTAAAAGGACTAGAGATAGAGAATTGGTAATCTTAACACCTCAAGATCCATGGTACTCTGAAGTTTTTTAATGGATTTTTCTGCTCATTTCATATTATACTCATGGAATGTAAATTCGTTGTGAGTAGGAACTTCTTATATCCCAATCACTTAACAGATAACAATTTTAAAAAACCCTTAACAGCTGTTGGTAAGTACTGGTTCTTCACTAGGTTCTAAGCTCCTTAAGGAGTCCCAAAACTTCCTTTGACTTTGTGTATTTTCCCTAAGACATGACAGTAATTTTCACACCAGAAGAGCTTAACAAATATTTGCTCAACATATAAGACATTCTTCAGTTTAAACTTACTCTGTGGCCATGAACAGTGCTTGTATCACACTATTCATATAGCAAGTATTTCCTAGGTTAATGAGACCAGTTTTCCCAGTTTCAGATTTTCCAGAAAGTCTAGACAAACAAGATGCCAAGGAATTAGACTGAGAAGTCCAGGCACTTTGATTGAGGATCAATTTGATCTTCTCTTCACTGGGTTTAGGAAAATCCTGTAGATAATTAGAAGAAAAAAGACAAGGGAAAAAAGTTTAATATACTATGTTTTGCTTTTGAAATAACCACTACTGCAGCAGCAACATGTTTCTGGATTATTGAGTTTGCTTTACTTGTCAGGCTACAATTTTCCACTTTCACAATACAGAGTTATATCTTAGATGGCTTTGAAATCAGATAGAAAAACTGTCTGGTTAGTCAAAGACTCAAACTACAATTCAAGAGCCAAAATAAATCTTTCTAGAGTCAGATTATCAAATTTAATAAGGATCACAAAATAAATACTAGCATGGTCACTTCTGAACTGTCAAAATTGGCTACGAATATAAAATTTTGATGTCAGAAAATATGCTGTAAAGGATGAACTAAATCAAAATATGATCCAAATAAATTAAGCAAAAAACCCTCCAAATTAATATATAGCCCCCCTTTAATGCAATATGTCTATCACTCAACATTGTTTTTTCAATATTCATGCCAAAATTACATGTGTGCAAAATTATTTGGGGCAATGGGTTTAAAACATTTAAACACATAGCTGTATGTATATTTAACAAATCAAACTTTTTATTTTACTTAAAACAACTCCATTTGATTTTTTTGTTGTTGTTCTGTAGAAATGTCACTGTTATTTGAAGTTAATTCCCATCCAGATTCTAAGATGTAATTGAAAAAAATTTCAAGTAAAGACCTGAAATGAACTGATGAGAAGTATGGAAAGTAATCAAAGGGAAAATGAATGAGGAAAGTAGGTTGTTAACAGAAGACTTTCCAAAACGCAATTTGATTTCATGAAAGCCTTTCTCAGGTTATCATTTACAACTAATTTCCATAGAAACTATTTTACTCCGAAGCATACTAACCACATGAGGTTTCTAAGAAAGTTTTAAACTGGATTTAAGAAAAGCAGCAAAATTTCTTGTAAATGATAATCTGCTCTAAATTAATAGCCTAACATTTATTATTAAGAGCAAAGTCCCAATTTTAGAATAGAGACTGCTATCAGAGATCAAAGAAAACGGTCTTCAAGAAGCCAAGTTATATATTTCTATAAATTTCCATTTATGAATTTTTTTAATCCATAAGATATAGATATTTAAACAAAGTAGTGATAGTTATTCTTTTAATTTCCATAATTCTGGATGAAATTTTTTGTGTACTTAATATAGTTCTACTTAGTTCTTTGTATTGCTTTGTGTAGATTTTTCAGAAAAAATTTATAAAAACTGCATAGGTCCTATGTCTTATAAACAATAGGAAATACAGTACCTTGTACTTAATGTAACTATGATATCATTGGTTTAAGAGAACTTCTGGTGAGAATTCCTTCTTGCCAGTGCAGATTTGTAATTGATTCTCTAAATTATATTCTTAAAGAGTTATGGTATTTGGTTCAGAGGTAGGATTTTAATCCTTTTATATTTGCTGAATCAATGATAAAACTTCTGCTGAAAAATAGAAACCTAAAAGAGTCACCAAGAGGTTTTAAAGATCATATCAACTTAAAGCACAACATAGTTGGCTTTGGAAAATACCTACCCAGATCTACAACTACCCCGTTTAATTAGCTTAACTTATTTTCTGATGGTTTTGTTTTTGTCAATGCTGCCAAACCTGATTCATTCTACTTCACTAAAGGGGTTTATTCTATCTTGAGAAACCATAGTTGAATGTGGGGGAGAAAAAAGGAAAAGAAAAATAGAAGCTGTTAGCAAGTTTTCCAGCCCTTTGGATATTTCTCAACTTGACTGGTTAAAAACATTTAAAAAACAGATTCACAGGAATTTCTATCTTCTTAAGTAGGTAAAAGGCAATCGTGTAATTTATAAACAAATACAATACATGAAGAGCTACTCTGCTGAATAAGTGCTACATACTGAAAATAATATGGAATATAATTACTGCACACAAGATAAAATTTTATTGGTCAATCAGAACTGAAAATTGCTAATGAATTTACTACGTGAAAACTAATCAAAAAAAATTTAAGGATGGCATAAAGGCCAGATAATCAGGTGTGGTCCCATGATGACAAAGTCTACCCCAAGTTAAATGTTTACTGAGGAATAATTATATTACTCAAGCTCCTATATGGGTCTACATGATAATTATGTGGCACAGATGCCCAGGCTAGGAGAATTCAAGTGATTTTCTTGACAGCATTTTTCATTTTCAAAATGATTAAAAAAAAAAAAAAAAAAGAACTTTAAATTACCTCATTGGAGCTTAAGAAATCACCCTGGGAAGGAGACAATTCAACTATTGTCCACCTTCATTTTTAACAAATGAGCCTCAGAGAAGTTTAATGTCTCAGTTTAAAGTTTAGCATTTCAAATGACGTGTTCTTTACATGATACCATACTACCTTTTCCCTTTAGGAAATCAGTGTATTGACTGGAATTGCCATGTGCTATAAACTCATTGAGTCATATATTTTAAAGTTTGGTAGCTAACTGAATTACCTTCTAGGACAGAACCCACTGTCCATACTAATTTTTAATACTTCTATAACCAGTTCAGATAATGTATAAGGAACAAATATATAAAATAATTCCTAACATGGTGGGTATAAAAAAAGAGAGCTAACTCACCACTCTCATTTCATTAACACTGCAGATTACTACTCTTAACTTATTTATAATTAACATATCCATAGTTATGAAGTCCATAAAAAATGTATTAATGATCATGTAGAATGCTAACCTTTACTATTTCCTTTCAAGACATACTTCATAGTTGTCACCATGTCAGTTGTTTACATGTCAATGTTAGTGCACATTCATGTCACACTGTACCTTGATGGCTTCCAAAATAGGTTCATAAAGATCTGGAAATCCTGAATAATGATACATCATACAGTGTATCAGCTCTGTTAACTGAACTAGGAAGGCTGTACTGGAAGGCAGGCCATCAGTTCTAAAAGAGTGAACCAAGTTAACCACATGTGGAACAATCTAAAAGGAAAAAAAAAAAAATCATTTGAAATGTACTTATATGATACATCTAATAATAGCCTAGCTAATAAACCGCATTTTAATGCTCCATAACAAGATATTTTTCTGAATATTTTATATCACAAAAATTTAAAAGCCTGGTATTCTCTAAATTTGGACAATATTTTTGATTTTAAGAATTACTCAGAATTTCATTCAGAAATAAATTAAAAATTAAGAAATTTAAGTTCTAAAATAGCTAGGTCAAGATTACAATTCTGAAAATATTGTAAGAGGAATATTAATCAGCTATCTCAATGAGAATTAGATTATCTTAAAAAAAAAAAAAAACATCAAATTTAGTTTGGAGCTCCATCTAGTGTGGATTTAAGTTTTCCATTTGTGGAAATTTATTATGTAGTAAACCACAAAACTATTCAAAATGTTGGAGAAAAAAAAGGGCACATAGGATACACACAATTATGGCATAGGTGACAAATGTACTTGGGCAAAACACCACAAGGGTACTGATACATAGGGCTTGGGGCAACTAGCTCTATACAAGACAGAGATGATTCAATAGCTACTCTAAAATTAGAGAATTTTCTTTATTAATTTAGTAATTAATCAGAGCAATAAAATCAAATAATTGGTTTTCTTCTTTTCCCCCTCCAGTGAATTTCCCCCCATTTTAATGTTTCTATTAATTTTGGGTTAGAATATGTTGATAATACTAATCATTTGCAATATTAGCTGTTAAAATTTTAGAAATTTAAATATGACACTTATTTTTAAAAATCAGCACAGGGACTGGAGGGCAAGATTAAAACAATTGAGAATTATTGAGCCTGAGAAATGAAGTATGAAATAAGTCTCAAGTGCATGAAGAAAGAGTACTCTGAATATGAGAATGGATTGTGTAACCAAAGGAGCCAGAGTTTTAGTAGGGAGGAGAGTTAAAAGATTTTTTTATGTATAAGGAACAAATATATAAAATAATTCCTAACTTGGTGGGTATAAAAAAAGAGAGCTAACTCACCACTCTCATTTCATTAACACTGAAGATTACTGTTCTTAACTTATTTATAAGTAACATATCCATAGTTATGAAGTCCATATTTTTTTCTTTGTAACCTGTTATACACTCACTTTAGTAAGGGAATGGACTAGAATTTTGCCGTTTAAAATAACAATTGCATACTTCAAGAAGAATATATATAAAGAAAAACTGTTGGTACTTATATAACTGATGAGAGTATAGTGTACAGAGAGGATCCACTAAAGTCAACACAGACTAAAGATTTAAGTAGCACAATCCCAATGATAACTATTATGAGAACTTTTGTATAATGAAACAATTTCTATTTTGTAGCAAGTGGTTTGTTGCATTCAGCAGGTACAGATAATATTTTGTTGAGTGGGATAAAACTAATTATTTACAAAAATCCAACATAATTGTTTTCTCAATTGTTGCATAGTTACTATGGGAAGTCAGGCACCTTCTGCTTGTAGTTTTTTTCCCCTGCAATTAAAGCTCTTCAATTATTATGCACCCTTCTTGCCCTCCCCTAAAAAAATCTAACCTTTACAAAACACTTCATACTAACAGATATGATATAGGTGGTTCAAGTATCATAATATTTATTTTTTAAAAATTCCAGACTTTCAATTCCACAAGTGCTGGAAATTTCTGGGTAGAAACTCCTCTACCAAACACAGAAGGATAATTTATCTCTACTTTTTAAGTTCCAGAGAGAGTTGTCTTAGGGGACACCAAGAGAAGGTCATGAGAGGCTCTTCTGTATTAGAGGTAGAACTACAACTTAAACTACCTAGACTATTTGAGCTTAATATGGTGCAAAGATCTCATTAAAAAATATAAAATGACATACTATTAAATTTTTTTAAAGCAACTTAGCATAAATAAAATGGATAAGTAACTTACCAAATGGAAAGCCTCTGGAGAATGCTGAAAACTAAGTAACATGTGAGAAAGAACTGCAAGAGCACCAGGTCTCACAAGAGGAAACCAAAGTCGATTAAAAACCTTAAAAAAAAAAAAAAAAAGAAAAAGAAAAAGAAAAAAGAATATCATTTTTTATTTTTTCAAAAATTCATGAACATATATGTTAGTTAAAAACTGCCTAGCCTAAGATATTTTAAATTATCAAAATTTCTCCTCAAAGTTCTGAAATAACCTTTTTGATTTTTGCATTTGGCAATTTAGAAAAATTAGATATAGGCTAATCTATTTAGAAAAATGCTCCCCTAACTTGGCAATGGTCCAAGTGCCCCAAATAGCACTGCCTGATATCTAAAAATAAGTTAAGGCAACTTTGCAAGTAAGATACATACTACATAATTTTATTAAGAGAATTTTTTTTTACATTTATATATATATAATATATATATATGTGTGTGTGTATAATATGTAAGTACATGTATGTTATGTATATATGTAAAGCATTTTTCAAAACCTTCAAGAGCTATAAGGAAGGTAACCTATTACTACATAAGACATACAAAAAGACTTCATGTTTTAAAATGGCCTTTAATTTTATTTTAATTATATACAAATAATTTTTTTTAAAGTACATCTTTAAAACTAAAACTGGTTTACATACCTTGGTGAGGACTCCCTCTCCTGGCTTCCAAAAGATCAAAAGCATTTATTTGTTCATTACATCCCCAAATTTAAAGATTTTCATCCCACTTACCAATTCAATCTTGAGCAAAGTAACATCTATCAAAATAGTAAACTTCTGGACTGCTGCCAGTCCTTTCAGCAGTGCAATCACCCACGTCTCCACATGCTGTGCCAAAGGCCAAGACAGCCAATCAATCATTCTAAAAGACAAAAGAAAATGAGAAAAAACCTATAAGCAGATTTTCAGAATATTTTCCTCAGGAGCAGCAAGGGTTTCAGCACAGGGCACTAATAACAAAAAGGTAGATTCTTAAATGAATAACAGCTAATCCCCTCTGCACCCAGATGCACATTCAAAATCTGAATTATGGACTTGGACTTTTCCACCAAGCCTCCAGGAAACTCATCATTTTATAAGATCCAATCAGCCTCGTCACGCACAAGGCATGCCCCTCCAATTACAGGAGAGAGTCAAACTCTTATATTTAAGGAGAAGGGTTAGCATTGAATGGAAGAATCAAACAAGCTAAAAATGAATTGTGAAAACACAAGATTATAGAAAACATAGCAAGAAAAATTTAAGGAAAAGGGATAGGGTTACAAATAGTGTTAAAAGTTAAAAAAGTTAAAATTTCCAGAAATGACAAGAAAAATTAGGGCAGGGAAAAGTAATCAAAAATATAATTTTGGTAGAGTATTCATTCAGTCAATAAGTCAGGCATTATATATATATATATATATAAAAATAAAAGGTATTGGGCATTAAAAGCCAAGAACGAAATAAGCCCTGACTCCAAGAAGCTTATGTTGTACTGATGGGAAGAAGGATGGGAGGGGAAGTATAATGATGAAAGCTATAAAAGGCAGAATCAGATAAGTCTTATAAACAAAGACCAAAATGTTTGGGGACCAAAAAGTTTGGCGTAATTTAGACTCTGGAGAGGGAATGATTAGCTTTCGGAGTCAAGTTTGGGAGAGAAGGGAGGGTCTGTGGAGTAGAGGGAAAGATTAGGTTAGATAAGAATTCTTGGTATACAGCACTTTTCATTACCATGACCATAATCAATATTGTACTGTTATCACAATTTTAAAGTACAAAAAACAAAACAAAACAAAACACATTCTTGGTGAAAAAAAATTTAAGTGGATTTGGTAGTGAAATCTACTCTAGTTATCAATTATGAGACTATTCACTGAAGTGATTTCTGTAATTTTTGTATTTTAATCAAAAATGTCTCTTGCTTTCAAATCTACAATTATTGTCAAGAAATCGATATGAAATACCTGCACAAAGCTTGTGTCATACTTGCATCTTTTACATTTGGATCCGTGGTAAGGCTCCTGATGAGAACTGTAATCATCTGTAATGGAATATGCTGCACAAGACTTGCCAAGGCAACAGAGGGTTCAAATGAAGCATCTATTTTAAAAAACCAATATAAAACAAAAAAGTCTGAATAAAGCATTGAAGAATATAGCACATTAATAGAAACACATAATTAAGAGAATATAAATTACAACATAAAACGTTATATCTACAAAATACCCTTTTTAACAGTAAAAGTGGTGGCTTCTAATATGTTCTTATGTTCATCTATGCACTTTGAAAGCATTAAAAATAACATGGTTACCTTTTTGTTTATCATTACATTTTATATAGTTATTTTTGTTAGTTATTTTTTTATTTTGTTATATAGTTATTTTTTGATACTATAATATCTACTTAATCATCATAAACAGCTGGCAATACAATGGATAGAGGGCTTATAGTCAAGAAGATGATTCCTCACTTGTGTTACTCTAGCTTAGGTTTGGCACAGTTTTTTCAATGTAAAATCTGGATTTTACCATTGAACAATTAGTACCTACTTCCCATGGTTGTTGTGAAGATCAAACAAGATAGCTTTTTTTTTTTTTTTAAAAAAAAACAATCCCTTCTCAGTCCAGTGCCTGACAGTCGGAATTTACAATGCTTATTTCCCAGGAGTTTGTGTATGTGGCTTATAATAGAAAAACGATATGCAGCTACATCACCTGACATTTTATTTCAAAGTAACTTACAAGTATTAAACAAACCCACTAAATACTGCCAACGAGTTCCGACTGCCACTCAGTACTCAGGAGGAGTCATTCTCTCAGTGTGAGTTTTCTTATTATAAAGATTAAAGAAATACTACTTGAGATAATTTCCACAGGATACTTGTGAGGATCATATGAAAACTTCATAAACTATAAATGCCAGGTAGCAAATTGATATTAATTACATTAAGTGGTGAAAAATCACTTTCATCACATACATTTAAGGGAAGTTAAAAGAAAAGATGTAAACATTAATGTAGTGAATTGTTCAGTTTATAAAATAATACTAATAGTTGCACAGATTAAAATAATTTAAAAAGACTGAAAAAAACTTGATAATCAATAATATTCATGCTATATGTGAAAAAGAGAGAGAGAGCACGCCCTGGACTGGAAGTCCAGGAAGATCTGAGTTCAAATTTGCCCTCGACATGTAGTAAGTAGCCTGGACAAATCAACTACATTTGCAGTTTCCACCACTACTGTAAAAATGAGTTGGAGGAGGAAAGGACAAAACCATTCCCCTATCTTTTCCAAGAAAACCCAAATGAGAAAAAGGAGAGTCTGACATGACTAACGATGATTGAACAAGAAAACCTGCAGCAGATTACAGTTCTCATCAAGCACTATGATTTGAGGGAAGTCAAGCCTAAAAGCAGTCCCCATTTTTAGAAGTCAATGAAAGCTGATTTAGGATTAAGGTTAAACCAGAGTCAATTCTTCTCACCAATTTCATTCCACAACCACCCAAGAAATTTATAAATAAATTTATTGATTTGTTCAAACCACTATGTTTAGGATACAAAAATGAATAAAATAGTTTTTTGCTTTCAAGGAACTAACAACTTAACAGGAAGATAAAAAGTATAGGAATAGTCACTTTATTGGAAGAAGTAATTAATTTACCAAAAGCAAAAATATTTAGGGCTAGAAAGAGGCAATGAATGACAGGTTTTGGAAGGTCTGTGTCAAGAGATCTGCAAGATAAATCAGCAAAGGAAAGTTAAGAATGGCAAGGTGGGAAGGAATGCCGAAATTTCACAAAATGCCTTTTTTTTTCATGTCAGTCATATCTGGAAACACTCAAAATTGATTCCTTCTTTAACACAATGAAAAAATACTGAAGAAGGGGTAAGATTTCATTGGAAGGCACTCCAGAGGACTGAAGAGCACAAATCAAATAAAGTCATTGTTAGAAAATTTCGGAATAATCTGGGAATGAGTTTAGTTGAAGGCTAGGGGACCCAAAGAATGAGGTCACAGAAAGCATAGCCTTAAACACCAGGTTACAAATTATATAATTACAATTAAGTGACATCAAATGGGAGGCAGAGACTGGGTGTGGAAGACAGGTAATTTAGTGCTGGCACTAACCTCCAGATCAGGAAATACCAGATCAGAATAAAAATGAAGAGTCATAGGTATGATTTCCTGATGACATAAATCTAGGATTCCAATAAAGCCTACGTTCTCTTGCAAAGTACCTGTGAATGGTGTTCTTAAATATTCACCTCAAAGAACATTTCTATTTCTAAATAGCCACCATTACACAATACTAATCTTATCCACTCCTGTATATCAAAGAACAAATTGCAACAGACAGGAACAAAATATTAGTAATGGGTTGGGTTAAGGACATACATACTTTCTGGAAAGTCTAGGACACTCAAAGAAACAGAAGACGTACCGCACTAAGGTAATAGAGTTAACTATAAATATAATGTTTACCCTGTGATTATAATGAGTCAATAATGATCTGGTAAAAGCTTCATCTTCAAAGCAGTCTACAAATGAGTTGAGCAATGGCAAAGTAGTAAAGCTCGATCTCTTGTTACTGGTTTTCTTGAATGAGGGGAGAGTGCAGGCGGACCATCATGGGATTTGGGTTGAGAACCCAAACACGACTTGTATGGTATAGGATGTTATCTATCTATTTGAGGGGCTGTGCGCTGACTCAGGCATCAGCTTATTTTATAACCGGGGAGTTTAAATTCATCTTCTGCTAACCAGCTTCAGCTTCCGATTACCCTATTTTTATTCACACCACCCAGCACTCTGCCTTAAGATTTAAAAATTGTTCCCAGAAGGTTAACAAGAATTCGCTAAGTGCTTACTATGTGCCAAACACTGTGCTAAGTACCGGTCGTACAACAGAAAAGCAAAAGCCGGCCCTCGCCCTGGAGAAGGAACGGGTACAGACAGGATAACTACAAAGTGGTCCTGAGAGGGACCCCCGCGGCGCCGGCCCGCCCGCCCCACCTCCGGGTGCCCGCGGCTCACCGGTGGAGGAGATGCTGGCAAAGACTTCCTGCAGCGAGGGCAGCAGCGTGGAGGGCTCGGCTTTCCAGATGTTCTGCAGCAGGTGGCTCACTTTGGTGACCCGGGCCACATACTCGCGCAGCTCCTTCTCCTGTCCGGAGGCGCACTGGAAGTGGCCGATGGTGCGCACCAGCTGCTGGCAAAAGGCCACCGCCAGCTTGCCCTTGGGCACGCACTGCACGAAGTCTCCCAGCAGGTCGCAGAGGCGCGCGCACAGAGCCGGCTCGGGCCGCTCGCACACTATGCGCAGCGCCTCCACCTGCAGCACGCTGAACAGATCGAGGACGGATGGGCAGCTCATGATGAGGCGCAGCCCGTTGTGGATGTAATCGAGGATGGCCACGTCCTTTCTGTCCAGCGAGTGGTAGCCGCGCTGCAGGAGGCCCAGCACAAACGTCTTGTTGAAGAAGCTCTCGAACTCGGGGCGGTGGTAGCGGGCGTACGCCTCCAGCACCTGGTGCCCCACCTGCCTCTGGAAGGGGTCCTGGCCCTCCAGGATGAGCCGCGTCGTCAGGCCGAACATGGCCTCGCACTGCGCCCCGTCCAGCCACTTCTCGGCAGACTCCACCACCTTGCGCACTATCACCCGCTTGAGCGGCAGCGGGTGCGATGAGCTTACCAGGCCCTCCAGGATCTTGTCCATGGCGGCGGGGGGGGCGCGGCGGGGGCGGCAGCAGCAGGGACAACGACGACAGCAGCGGCGCACAGGCCAGGGGGGGCAGCAGCTGGACCGGCCACCGCCGCCGCCGCCTCAGCAGCCACATCTAGGGGGCGGGCGGGCCCATGCGAGGGGAGCGCGTGCGGGGGGCCGCCCAGGCCGGGACGGGCCGCTCCTCCGGCTCTGCCGCCGCGGGGCCGCCCCAGGGCCGAGGTCCGGCGCACAAGCTCGCCGCGGTCCCGGGCCGGCGGCCGCTCTCACCATGGGCGCCGGCCGCGGAGCAGCGGCGGGGAGTCCCGGGGCCCAGGAGGAGCAAGGGGCTTCAGTCTCTTAGCCCTCCTCACTCCCCCCCACCGCCCCTGGCGAGTTCCGGGAGGATGGGAAAAGAAAAGTGGACCGGGAACTAGAGAGCAAAGAGTCCGAACCTCGATGACCCCGGATGCAGAAGTAGTTTCAAACAGGAAGTGAGGGAAATCTGGGTCAGTTGGAAGTGGAAGAGGAGGGCCCCGCCCCTTCCTTGGACCGCCCCCCTTCCCCTCCCACCCCCCCCTTCCCCACCCCACCCCTCCCCTCCCCTCCCCTCCCCCACCTCTGACAATGCGCAGGCGCGCCCACCTCCCCCACTTAATTTCTCCTTCTTGTCCCCTCCCCTCTAGCTCAGTTACGCGGTGACGTAGCTGACGCCCGCGGCTCCGTCGTCACTGGGGAGGTTCTGTCCAGTCACAGGCGACCGTGGTGAGGAAGAAAAGGCCAGACCGGGAAGCCGCCTGCGTGAACGGTCGCGAGGGGACGCACCTCAGCGCCTCCACTTCCGGCCGCCTCGAGGCCGTCTGCTCTCACGCATCCTCCCCTCCCCCGCTACCCATTCCTTCGTTCTGCGCGTGTGCAGCCGTTGCTACATACACTTCCAGACCTCTCCCTACCCTCCTTGCTTCCCCGCCGCCAGAGGTGCGAGTTAAACATCCGCTTCGACCCTTCCCTCTTTTTCTTCTTTGGGACTCCCGCCCCTCCCGGCCTGGGCTTTTCTTCTTTCACATCAGCCCCAGATCGTTCATGATTAACCCCGGTCTTAATTTTGTCTTCTGTAAAGCGGGGATCGTAGAGTCTCTGATAAAACTTGGCCCGAAGAGCTTGGTTAGCCTCTTAAAATGCCGCCGAAACGTCTGCTTTCCCGTTCAGGTCCCCACAGCTTTATGCTGCAGCTTCGTTCTTGGCCCGGGTGTGGGTGGGCTACCAACTCCCCGCCGTTCCCCCAGCTCCGAAACGCTTTGCAAACCCCCAGTGTGCTTCACGTCAAACTTGGGCCGGGTTTCGGGGTCCGCGCTTTACGCTGGGGGGAAGGAGAGGGTTGGGGTAGAAGCCCCTTCCCCTTTCTGTCCAGTCCAAGCTCATCTACGTGCTTGGATGTGGAGCTGCTCACGAAGCCCCCACCCACTTACCCTAAACGATAGATTACGACATTGTTCCTCAAGATCAATGCAGGGGTGTGGGGGATCCCTGTTGCCTGTGCGGCGAAGCGTTTGGAGCGCTTGTCAGGGTGATATTCATAAAAGCAGAAAAATGAAGTACAAAATTATGTAGAGCTTTCAAGAAATATTTTTTAAATTTTCCAACAACACGTTAAGAGCCTCCCAATCTTGTAATTACATAATGGAAGCTGTTTTTGAGTTACCCGATGCAATCATACCGTCCCCAGACCCAGCCACCGAAATGATGGGATGTAGGTGATACTCCAAAATTAAGTTGAGATTACCGTCTGTGTTGCGAGGTGTCTCCAAAGAATTTGTAAGCATAGACCCCAAAATTCAGGGGTGAAGATTTTATATTGACTAGCCCT
This sequence comes from Antechinus flavipes, assembly GCF_016432865.1. Classification (NCBI taxonomy): domain Eukaryota; kingdom Metazoa; phylum Chordata; class Mammalia; order Dasyuromorphia; family Dasyuridae; genus Antechinus; species Antechinus flavipes. The sequence continues at coordinate 69,902,144 of NC_067403.1, read as the reverse complement.
GGAAAGGATTGAGCTATTGTGACCCCAAGAAAGAGTTAGAAAGGATCTACAGAATGAGCAAATCTTTCTTAGGGGAAATATGAGGGAGAGAGGGTTTGACATCGCAACTTGGCTTTCTGATTGGATACAGCAAACTATGGGATTATGATGATTTTGTCAGTGCAAGGAACAAAGAGCCTGCTTAAATTAAGGCTGAAATGATCCTGTCAGTGCTCCTCCCGGCTTGGGTTTCTCTTCGTTATCATTGTACTAACTAATGGGATACCACCCCTTTTAGCTAATTTTGCTTCTTTTCTCACCCCTACCTCCAGCATATTCATAGTTTATCCCCGCCAGACTTTCAGTGTCACTTTAAAGCTTTACAAAAAAAAAAAAAAAATTCCTCACACTTACCTTGTGAAGTAGGTAAACATGTATATTTTTACAAGATGAGAAAATTTGAAGTTTGGAAAAGTAATATTTGCCTTAATGAAGGTCACACAATTAGTAAATGTCAAAGCAGCAAGAAAATTTCACTTCTCTCCTACTCCAGAGTTTTTACTATATCAGAATGCCCCCGGTATAGCTAAGTATTGGATGTGTAATAAAATGCAAAAACATTGTATCAGATCTCTTACAACTATTGTATCCTTTCACCAGGCTAATAGGTTTAAAAAAAAAATTATTTCATTTTTCCAATTATATGAAACATTTTTAACATTTAAAAAACAATTTTGAATGCCAAATTACTTCCTTTCTTCTCCTCTGTTAAGCAAGCAAGCAATTTCATATAGGTTACATATATGCAGTCCTCTAAAACCTATATTTCTCTATTAGCCATGTTGTACAAGAAAACAAACCAAAAAACCCCCAACCAAAAATCTCAAGAAAAGTATTTCAATCTGTATTTAGACTCTGTTCTTTCTTTGGATGACATTTTTCATCATAAATTCTTAAGAATGTCTTGGATCATTGTATGGCTGAGAATAGCTTCCGTCATTTACAATTGATTATCAGTACAATATTTCTGGTACTCTGTATAGTGTACCTGTACAATGGATCTGCTCACTTCACTTAGTATAGCTTCACATAGGTCTTTTCAGGATTTTCTGAAACTGTTCTGCTCATTATTTTTATAGCATGATAATATTCCATTATAGTCCTATACCATAATTTTTCAGGCTTTTCCCAAATGATGGACATGCCCTCCATTTCTAATTCATATTATTATATGAATTAGAATATATATATATATATGCTACAAATATGTTTGTACAACATAGGTTCTTTTTCTTTTCTTTTTTTAAAATCTTTTTGGGATACAGATTCAGTAATGGTATTGTTGGATCAAAGGGCATACAGAGTTTTATAGCTCTTTGGATATAGTTCCAAATTGGTCTCAGTTGATAATTCCACCAACAGTGAGTTAGTGTTCCAATTCTTACACATCTATTCCAACGTGTGTCACTTTCCCTTTTCTGATAGGTTTGAGGTGATATCTCAGTTGTTTTAATTAGCATTTCTCTAATGGTGATTTTTTTTTTATATGACTATATAGAGCTTTGATTTCTTCTGAAAACTGACTTTATATTCTTTGACCATCTATCAATTGGTATCCTGATACTTTTGATACATTTCTCCATATATTTTTGAGAAAGGAGGCCCTTATCAGAGAAATTTGCTCGAAAAACTTTCCTCCTAGTTTTCTGCCTTCTAATTTTGGCTTCATTGGATTTGTTTTTGCAAAAATATTTTAATTTACTATCAAAATTATCTTTTGCTTCCTGTATACTGTCTCTTATTTTGTCATAAATTCTTCCTTTACTCGTAGATCTGGCAGATATTCCCTGCTCCCCTGATTTGCTTATATCACCCTTTATGTTTAAATCATGTATCCATTTTGACTTTATCTTGGCCTATGGTATGAGATATCTGAATATACCTAGTTTCTGTCAAATTACTTTCCAGTTTTCCCAGAAATTTTTGTCAAATAGTAAGTTCTTTTCCCAAAAGTTTGGATATTTATATTTATCAAGAACTAGATTATTATAGTCATTTACTACTATGTATTGTGCATCTAATTGATTCCACTGGTCCATCACTATTTCTTAGCCAGTACTGGCTAAGATTGTTTTACTGATTACTACTTTGTAATACGGTTTGAAATCTGGTATTGCTAGGCCACTTTCTTTCACCTTTTTTTTTCCCCTATTGATTTCCTTGATTTTCTTGATTTTTTTTGTTCCTCCAGATGAATTTGATTTTTTCCTAGCTACATAAAATAATTTTTTGGTACTTTGGTATGGCACTGAATAAGTAAATTAATTTAGGTAGAAATGTAATTTTTATTATATTGGCTTGGCCTACCCATTAGCAATTAATATTTCTACAGTTGTTTAGAACTGACTTTTATTTTGTGAAAACTGTTTTGTAATTGTATTATTAGAGTTCCTGGGTTTATCTTTACAGGTAGGCTCCCAAGTACTTTATTTTGCCAACAACTATTTTAAGTGGAATTTCTCTATTTCTTGCTGCTGGACTTTGTTGGTAATATATAGAAATGTAGTAGTTTTATATGGTTTTATTCTACATGTTGCAACTTTGCTGAATTTATAAGTTACTTAAATTAGTTTTTTAGATAATTTTATAGAATTCTCAAAGAATTCTGTTATATCATCTGCAAAGAGTGATAGTTTTGTTTCCTTACTGCCTATCCTAATTTAATTTCTTTAATTTCTTTTTCTTTTCTATCGCGATAGCTAGCATTTCTAATATGATATTTTAAAAGTAGTGGTAATAATGGACATCTTTACCCCGATCTAACTGAGATGGTAGCTTATTCTTGTTATAGATAGTGCTTGTAATTTCTTAGAACTTACCTAATAGTGAAATTTTTAAAAATGGAATTTTATTTTTTAAGTTAATAAACATTTTTCTCCTTCCAAACCTTCTCACTCAAATACACAGAATAAAAGAAAAAAAAAACATGTAACAAATATGAATAGTCAAGCAAAATTCCCATATTTACTCTATCCAAAATTATATATGTAGACTATCAGTTCTCTTCCATACAATGGGTAGCATTCAACATGGTTCCTCTAGAGTCATGTCTGAACATGTCTGAACATTTTATTGATCAGAGTTAAGTCTTTCAAATTTGTTAAGTTTTGTAATGTAGTACAAATTGTTCTCTTGGTTTTGCTCTCCTCTCATCTTTTTAAGTTTCTCTGAAACCATCCCCTTTATAATTTCTTAATATATAATTAGTGAAAATTGATCAATTAGTAAAAGATAAATTGTAAAAAAGACAAATAGATACTAAGAAAAACATGTCAATGTATACAGTACTAACTAAAAGTCTTTGAAAACGGATTAAATAAGAGCTTTCCAATAAAACAAATATTATAAAATATTATAATTAGGGATATAGACATTATACTACTAGGAAAAAGCTTTTGAGTTCATTTTACATATGTTGTATTTAGATCACAAAATTAAGTCTAGACTTTTTTTTTTTTTAAACCTTCATCTTCAGAATTTGTGTGGATGTGATGCTCAGGGAAGATACCTATTGTATAGATTTGGAGCTGGATAGGAATTTTAGAAATGGACCTTGAACTCACTTTACAACTGAAAAAACAGGTTCAGAGAAGATCATACAGGTAAGAAGCATTTGGGATTTCAAAGGACTTTAAAGTTGTATTCTTTTGATGCTCATACTCAGTAATGAGCATACAAGGTGATGAGACTTTGTGATTGTACTTTTCTGTGAAGATTGTAGACATGCTTTTGGACAACTCATTTTCTTCTAGGACATGCCCGCTAATGACATTTCCATAGAAATAAGTGATTGAGTTTTAGTGGGTTTTTTTAGAAAATTCGTTAGGAACTACCTCTTGCTAGGCCTATTAGGTATTTACAGAGGTGTGCAGGAGCTAATTCTAATGAACTGCTATTGTTCAATTGATAGTGTGAGCACTCAGGTCTCAGAAATTAGTAAATGCTGAAAATCAGGGCTGAATTTATTGTCTTGTTGAAAGTCTAGACTTTAGAAAATGATGGGAAAATGTCAATAATTCATATTAAGCATGTTGTGTATATATTTCTACTTCCCCATCTCCTCAATCTGAAACCAGCTCCTGCCTCCTTAGGCCCCCATCATTCAGAAAACTATTAAATAATTACCAACATACCACTGGGTACAGTATTTGCATCACCAGCATTTAATAATTCCTAGTACTTCTAAATGCTTAATAAATAAATAATAAATGCTTGAAAATTGATTCACTCAATTTTAGGTCAATATGACCTAAAACATAAAAGAAAAACCATTTAAGAAAAGCTTAGGGTTCTCAGGCATTTTAAGGTGCTGGAGATGGATAAAAAGATCCCTGGCTTCAAAGAGCTTACATTCTTGTGGGTAGAATATATAAATAAGAAGAATATGTAATTTCAAGAAAAAGGGATAATAAGGGAAGGAGATGAAGATGGGGCAAAGAGTTAGAAAAGTAGAAGAAAGATTCTATTATTACATGTGGCTGATGAGAGAGTGTATTCTAGACGTGAGAGAACTGCTTTATGCAAAGGTACAGAAATGGGAAATGGAATGTTGTTTTTGTGAAAAAAAAATTGAAGTTAGTTTGACTGGAACAGAAAACACATGATTGATAGCCACTAAAAAAAAAACAAAAACCTGGATAGGTGGTTGAAGATTTTATATGGTATTGGGGACAATAGGAAGCCAGTGAAGATTTTAAAGTAGAAGGCAACAAACTTATATCTGTGTTTTAGCTATATCAATCTGCCACTTTGAGTGAATATCAGTTGTGACAATTTTTTAAGTAAAAGAGGATAGCTAAAGAAATCCGTAATTTGCTATAGTGGGATACCACCTACCATGGAAGTATACATTTACTAACCCCAAATTTCTTTTCTAGAAGACTCCAAACCACAGTGTAATATCATAAATCAACTGAAAAAATTTCTGATTTATTATATAAGGTGTTTAATAGAACAAAAACTAGCTCTGAAATCAGAGAAACTTGGTTCAAATCCTATTTCTTAAGATCTATATAAACTTAGCAAATCACTTAAACTTTTTAAGCCTTAATTTCCACATTTATACAATGAGTAGGCTGAATTAAAATTTGTCTCTAAGGTTCCTTCCATCTTTAAATTCTGTGGAATAGGAAGCAAATCTTCTGTGATCAAAACAACAACAACAAAATAAGGTAAAAGAGTTGTTTTTAGTATTTTTTTCCTTGTTTTCTTTTTATCATTTCCCATTATTCATACTAAGTTCACTGAGTCTTTTGAATATTATTTCTTTACTTTTCTCATGACCTTCACAATGACCTAAAATATAAAAGAAAAATCTCATCTTTTTTATGGGTCAATATTTCTATAAAACTTAGATTGCTCTGTAGTTCTGTTCATAAAATGTTATTGTCAATTCTAAAGCCCTAGCGTAAACCTAGAAAGAGGCCTGAGAAATGAATTTGCAATAAATGGCAATAGGAATATGAGACATTCCTGTATGGAGCTAAAATAGCAGAGTAGAAGAAGCACTAAGCCAAGGTCTCTCAATATTCCCCTCCAGACAATTTAAAAATGATGCCTTAAAAAGAATTCTAGGACAAGAGAGGCAACAGTAAGTCAGAAAGAAACATTATTCCAGCTCAAGACAACTTAGGAAGTCAGAAAAAGAGATTTGTAACAAGGGGATAGAGGTTGGTTTGTAGCATGGAAGAAACATTGATGAAATTCCCAAAGTGAGATTAGGAGGTGTTAACAGCAGCAAGAGCAGAAGGTGAGGATATTTGATAAGTGGTCAGAGAGACATTACAGTGGACTTCTTTGCTAGATGGACTAGATGCTAATTGGCAAATTCATAAAATGGCTGATACCCAGTTCTGGGTATAGTTGAAGGGTAGAGAGGAGCATTTTTGGTCAAAATGGAGCAGGAGCCTTGAAGAATAGTATTGTTTTTGGTCACATGGGATCAGGAATCTGAGAAATAGTACTACTTGAAGTTCAAGGAATCAGAGGTTTTTCTTGGGTAGAGATTAAAATGCAAACCAGGAGAGCAATGACCACACTTTCCTCCAGTTCAAACTACCTTGGAAGCACTGAAAACTCCCAATCCCCCAAAACTAGCTCTGAAAACAGTTTGGAAAAAGCCTGAAACTTGACACAGTACCCCTTCCCATCTTCATATATTTCTTCCCCACCTCCACCCCACACATCAGGAACAGAGCCCAACTGTAACATAAAGTTCAAAATCAAGAAATAGCATGGTAAAAAATGAGCAAACAACCACCACAAAAAGCTACTATGGTGATAAAGAAGATCAAAACACAAACTTAAAGGAAACAAGTCAAAAGAGCTAGAAGCAAAGCCTAAAATGAATGAAAAAGTATTTATTAAGCAGTTATGTGCTTAATACTAGACATTGGCTTGATTATGAAGGTACAAATACCAAAGGGAGATAGTCCTAGTCTTCAAAAAACTTAGGTTTTTAATCCCCTCCTTTCCCCAGCAAATTGCTAACCTTTATATTTGATCCTTCCTAGAAAAAACAAACCCTTGCAACAAATATTCATGGTCAATCACAACAAATTTTTTCATTAGCTATATCCAAAAATCTATGTCTCATTTCCCATCTCTTCATTCTGAAACTAATTATAGTGTCTATCACTTCTCTTTTGGGTAGATATGCTTCCTTATTGGTCCTCTGGAATGTTGGTAAGTCATTTATCACCTTTTTCAAATGAATCTTTCCTTTTCCATCCCAAGAGCTATATCTTATAACAAAATAGTTTTTCAAAAGAGAAAATTATTAGTCTGATAAAACTAACCAATATATTAAAAAGATTAAATATTACATTCAGGTCTTTTTTTTTCTTTATGACAAAGTTTATTTATTATTTTTCAGCATTCCATTTTAATTATTTTGTTATTTGTGTAGTGCAATTTAATTTCAACAATAATTGCATGACAGGCACAAGCAACTTCAAGGAATAAAATTTTAAAATACTGTATGTATATGCTTCAGTTACAATGGACTTGCAAATAATAACTTTTCCTTACACCAAAATTTATTGCTCAAAATAAGTGGTCTGTTTTTAGGTAATATACAAGTATTTATATGTATATCAGAGCTGAAATGAGAGGCTGGAAATATAGGAAATCACCTATACAACATGCAATAATGCATGCAGTAGAAATGAAAGAAAGAATAATTCTTTTTTTTTTTAATTATAGCTTTTTATTGACAGAACAGATGCATGAGTAATTTTTCAACATTGACCCTTGCAATCACTTCTGAAGAAGTAATAATTCTTAACATTACCTTTTATAAATGCACATTTTTAGTGACATGTCCTCTATGCTACATATTTGTTTTATGATATTTTATGATAGGTTACGATGAAGGCTCAATGTTTCCAATGAACAGTAACATGGAAAAAATGCAATATTCAAACCTTATTCTGACTATTAAGCACCCACTATTCTCTATTAATATATAAGTTATTTGAGGGCAAGGGTTCTGAATTTTTTTCTGGCATAGACTTTTTTTTTTGTCAGTCTGTGCATGCCTTTTCAGAATGATGTTTTCAAATGCATAAAATAAAATATATGAGATTGAAAGATAGTGCTATGTGACCACATTATAAATAGATTTCATGTGATAAAACAAAGAAAAAATTGATTCTTTTAAGAAATTATAGTCTGTATAATTGGAGAAGACAAAATGTAATTATGCCCTATTTTTAAAAATTATTTTGAAATAGTTATCAAAATATTAAAAAACCCTCAAAATCACAGATTTCAAGGTAAGAAGTCCTGCTTCAAGGAATTAAAAAAAATTAAGTTTTGTAATATAGCTAACAAATACACTGAATGTTCAGAAAAAAAGAGGAATGTAATGGCAGTTAGTGATAGGAGAAAGTGCAGATTTTTGAGAGCAGGAACTTTTTTTTCATTTTAAGCTCCTATTTTCAATTTCCAGAATAGTTCTTTGAATATACTGAGTAAACAGATGAATAGGTTCATAAATCTCATTATTTAAGTTTCATTTGTGTGATATTGATGTGGGTGTGTCCCTTTAAGAATTGACTTATTCCTTTCTTTCTGATTCCCAACCCTTCCTAGTTAATGTAATTATCAATCAAGTCCTTGATTGAGCTTTTGATTCACAAATCCTGGTCCCTTTGAATTCCAATTGAAGATCCGGGGCCTGTCCCAGCCCCACCCGGATCTGAGCCAACTTGGGACTACACCCATAGTCCCCTCTAGCTAAATTTCCCATTATAACAGGGGCCAAGCTGGGACTTTGCAGAGGTCCCAAACATTCTAGCCTTACGCCTGGCATGCCAGGACCCTCTGTCAACTGGAACCCTGTTTTTGTTGACTTTATCTCCACCTTCACCTATTTCCTTAACTATACTTTAATCTTACTTCCAAATTCCACAATAAACCTCTTATCAATCTAGCTCTTTGGGCCAAAAAATTCCTATTTGGGGATCCTTGCGCCGCTACTAGGCTTCATTTAACTCAGTATCCTTGCGCTGAATCCAAAGGGGTTGCAGGGGAACTCTATTTGACTCCCTGTACCCCAAACCTGCCACTAGACCTCAATTAAACCCTAATTTCATTTAGGTACCCCATATTTAGACCTCATCAATATAAAATATTATATATTGTACAGTGTCCTAACATTTTGAATTCTGTTTCATTTAGACTTAGAAAGTTTTTGCATTTTCTAATGACAGGTCCTTAAAGGTAAAAGTAGACAGAAGGGAATCAATCAACAAGCCTTATTTGTCAGGAAATGTATTCAGTGCTACAGATACAATGACCAAAAAAAAAAAAAGGTGAAACGATCTTCATACACACATTAAAAAAAAGTATACATATTTTTCCTCTTGTACACACACACACACACACACACACACATACCTGTATGTATACACAGATATACATATGTGTGTATATGTGTGTGGCCTGGAAGGAAAGAGATAGAGGGGTAGTATACAAGTGAAAGAGTATGGAGCACATATGGATCCTTAGGCACAAATTTAATATCACATCTGGGCCATTGTAAGAATGCTTTATAGCAGATTTTCTACAGGATAGAAAGAGAATTCATTCTATGCCTCTTAACAGAAAAATCAATCAAAATTGTATATTGTTTGCATGGCAGTTTAGTTTAACAAAACTAAACCCTTTTGTTGGTATAGCAGTATTTTAAGTTCTTAAATTCTTTACACTAATTTCTCAAAATTCCTGCCAAAAAAGCACCCAAATCCTGAAACAACCCCCAAAAATTTCAGTCATGATTTGACTTCCAAACTTTTTACTGAAATTCAAACAACTAACCAAAAAATTCCTTTAACAAAAAGATCATGGATCTTGGAAGAATAAAATAAACATCAGTAATACTAAATCATATATATAATATTCTCTGCTGTTACACTGTCTTGCTCATTCTTCATGCGAAAGCTGCTATTTCATCTCTTGAATAGCTTAGTTTCTAGCACTTTAATCATTCTAACAAAATATTTGAAATTTGAATAAATATACATTTTTTTTTGGAGAGCCTTAAGGAATATAGTATAATGGGCTTTATTTTTTAAAAATTGTAGCAGTTTTCATATGGAAACTCTGCTTGCTAGGGGTGGAGGGTAGAAATAGCAGTGAAAAGGGATGCATAGAGTACTTTTTACTTTTGTTTTAATTTTCAATAAAAGATACATGATAGATATTTGTAGTTTGAAGCATATTATAAACAGAAACATCACTTTTGGGGAGTATAGAATGTATAAAAAGTATCATTAATCTGTTAAAGTGTAATCATGAATTGTCAAGTGGCCACACAGCCACAGATCCACATTCTGGAACAAAAGAAAATTTGATCCTTTTAAGAAATTATAATCTGCATAATTGGAGAAGCCAGTAGGTAATTACATCCTTAACAGGATGTCTGTGAGTCAGCATTTCATTAAAGTGAATACTATCAAAGGTCATACTTAAAAGAATCTTACTTAATCAAAGTGCTACAAATCATAGTGCCTTTGGGGGATATGATGTAAAAGGAGACTCACCTCAAGGGGGCACTGGATGATAATCGCTGTGGCATCTGCTGCCAATTCTCTTGTTCTAAGGAGTTTTCTAGCAAGCTATCTTAAACCCCAAGGGGTCTCTTACAAAAGTCAAGGGAGACCACATTGAGAAGACTAAAGGGACTCTAATTTGAAATAAGTCTCATATTTTCTACCTCCTTAGTTTGTTTAATGTAGTATAGTATAGTATAGAGACATTAAAGACTTAACTTTTATCAAGATTTTATTTCTATTTGAAGGAAGATTTAATATAAAAGCTATATGATGATATGAGCAAATCAACTTTTCCTTGATGTTGTACATGGTCTGCATTATCTCCCACCCTTTTTCTTTTCTAGAATAAGATTTTTATTGCTTATATACACTGAAGAATAAAACTCTCAAATGTCAAAAGAAAATATTTCAGTGATGAGAAAACAAGGTAAGTTATTCCAGGTTCTAGAAAAAGTTAGACAACTTCTATAGGAAACCGCCCCCCTCTCCCCTCCTCCAAAGAAATTGACCAAAAAACTCTAGGACAATATCTAAACAGGTGAGCACTTTAATCAAAATGACACTTCCACTAATGGTTTTTACTTAGTTCTTAACACTTTTTTTGGCTATAGGAAATAAAAACAATAGCTCCTTCCTGCTAAGTTTCTGCTAAAACAGTGATTAAGGTGCCCAAATTTACTTAGGGTTGGCAGGATTGGGGTTGTTTTTGTTTTTAAATCTTAGAATTCCAAATTTAGAAGAGACCTCTATAGCTACTTAGCTCAACTCATACCAGAAAATAATTCTCTTTACAGCCTTGGTTTTCAAACTTTGGTTTTGGGATTCTTTTACATCCTTAAACATTATTGAGGATCTCAAAGAGCTTTTTGTTTATGTGTCATATCTATGATACTATATTAGGAATCAGAGGAGATAAAATGTTAAATGATTCATTAAAAATAATAATCATCATCATATTATATATTAGCATAAATAACATTTTCCATGAAAAACAATCATTTTCCAAAACAAAATTTAGGAAGAGTAGCATTGTTTTACATATCTTTGTAGATATCTTTGATGTGTTTTGAAAGAAGACAGCTGGAATCTCATATATGCTTGTGTATTCAATCTATTGTGTTTTAGTTGAAGTATAAGATTAAAAACTGGTCTCACACAAATATGTAGTTGGAAAAGGGAAGGATATTTTATTTATTTATTTAATATATGTCCAAACACTTATTTTGTTGTACAAAAAGAATCGGACTTTGAAATAGTGTACAATTAGCTTGTGAAGGAAATAAAAAATGCAGGTGGACAAAAAGAGAGGGATTGGGAATTCTATGTAGTGGTTCATAGTTATCTCCCAGAGTTCTTTCGCTGGGTGTAGCTGGTTCAATTAATTACTGCTCTATTGGAACTGATTTGGTTCATCTCATTGTTGAAAATGGCCAGGTCCATTAGAATTGATCATTATATAGTATTGTTGTTGAAGTATATAATGATCTCTTGGTCCTGCTCATTTCACTCAGCATCAATTCATGTAAGTCTCTCCAGGCCTTTCTGGCCATTTCTTATAGAATAATAATATTCCATAATATTCATATACCACAATTTATTCAGCCATTCTCCGATTGGTGAGCATCCACTCAGGAGGGAAGGCTATTTTAATAGGCAAATGGCATCTTAGTATTATTGTGAAAATAATTTTGATTTTGTGTACCCCCTTGAAAGAATTTCAGGAATCCTCAAGGGTCTGAGGACCACACTTTGAAAACTATTGCTCTATGAAAAAGGTCCCTAATCTTTTTTTTGTATCACAAACTCCTGTGACAGATTGATGAAGACCCTGGACCCTGTCTCTGAGTAATATATGTAAGTGCATAAGATCAAATAAAATAGGAATATAAAGGTTATGATTTGTTTTCAAATTCATGTAGATTTTTAGTTAAAAACTCTGTCTGACAAATGGTCATCCATACAGTCTCAGAAGAGCTTCATTGAGAGGGGAGTCCATTATCTCTTCATGTATCCCATTTCATTCTGGACAGAGAAGCTTTGAGTTGCTAACTCCTGCCAGAACCATAATTGGGAATTCTGGCATTTGGGAAAAAATTTGGGGTAGTGGTACAGAGGACAAGTAATGCTGAACACCTGCTGTGAAAAGTTTTAAGGGCAAAGTTGGAGACCACATAGGAAAGTTTGCTGTTCTTCATCCTGGGATGAAGATCTGTGATTATAAATCTAGAGCTTGTAGGAGCTTCAAAGATCAGCTAGTCTTCAATTTACAGATTAAGGAAAAATGGAACCCAGAGAAGCTAAGAGACTTGCCTGTGATCACCAAGCTAATAAGTGTCTGAAATGGCATTTGAATCCCTGTCCTCTGAAGGCAACAGTTATCTTCTCCTAGGGGAGATTCTCCTACTCTTCAACCATTGGTTGAAACTTATAAAAACTTGGAAACTAATAAGGTTCTGCTGGGGCCCCAGATTCTGAAACATTTAGCACAACCCAAATTTCCTGCATCTGGCTGAATGGGCAAGGGGAGGATTGGGTGGCAACCACATTTTGTCTTTGTTTCCTGTAGTCCACTGCCCATGCAGTAACTGAGAAAGACCCTGCTGGGGCCTACCACAACTATATTTTTTCAGGAGGCTTGGGAATAGACATTGATTGCCCCACACTAGTTACTTCTTAGCTTCAGAGGGGAAAAAAAAAAACCAAAAAAAACTTTAAAAAACGGGGAAAAGCTGTGAAATTTCTAGGTGTAATTACTTAGAAGACCAGGATTAATTTTTTAAAACTATAGTGTTAAATTCTCCCTTTTGCTTGTTCTTTTAAAACTCTGAATATTTCCTTACAGACACTAATAGTGTTTTTCCAGAGATAGCAGGATAGTAAAGAAATTGGAAACCTGTATAATTTTTCTGCAAGAAAGCTGGGTGTGAGCAGTACTAGAGCAGGAGTGCTAACAGTGAAAATAAAAGAATGGGTTTGAGGTGACAAATTAAGTGGGTGCACAGAGAACTGGCCAGAGACTGGAATAGCAAGACACCTCCTCAGGTTGTGCCACTACAGACAGTAGTATTATTATTTTTTTTTATAATAGTATTTTATTTTTCAAAATATATGCAAAGATTTTATCATTCACCCTTGCGAAACCTTATGTTCCAAAATTTTCCCCCTCCCCTACATGGCAAGTATTTCAATATAGGTTAAACTTGTGCAATTCTTCTATACATATTTCCACAAATATGCTGCACAAGAAAAATCAAACCAAAAAGAAAAAAAATGAGGAAAAAAAAAAACAAGCATATGGCAACAACAAAAAAGTGAAAATACTATGTTGTGATCCACACTGAGTGCCCATAGTTCTCTCTCTGGGTGCAGATGGCTCTCACCATCACAAAACAATTGGAGTTGGCCTGGATCACCTCATTGTTTTAAAGAGCTAAGTCTGTTATGACATTAGTATTAATTATTAGGAACCATTCATGCCTAGCAAATTTATTCATGGTTATAATTCTCTTTCCTAAAGTTGTACTCTTATAGTTTGGAATCTGAGAATCAGGCTTCTGAAATTGGATTGAATAACTACCCAAAGGTTTGCACCTCTAACCCCAATAGTTTTCCTGGCTAGCAACTGTTATTCTTTTTTTCTTTAGTTTCTATCTTGTCTCTTACCTTTTTCTTCATTGTTCATTAGTCATTGGTGACCTAAAAGGTGGTTCTAGAAAGCTTCTTGACCCTGATACTTTGCTGTTTCCAATGACCCCCTATATTTTCTATTATGCCTCCTTTAGGGTACAATGATACCTGAAATCTCGTCAACATGCTAACTGGCTCAGTTTTTGCCTCTCTCCTCTGAATGGAAGGCTGAAGGGCAGAGCAATGAGAGCCTCTCAGAGACTTTCTGTATAGAGGGCTCTGAACCTGGCAGGTGATTTTCCATTTTTCATCAGGATTTCTGCTTGGTTTCCACTCTATGTATCATCATGACCCATGTCAGGAACCTCCAGGGAGCCCTTTCCCACCACTTTTCAGCTTCATTTTGTGTGTTGCCCTCATCCAATAGATCTTGTAAGTCTTCTGACAGCAAGGATTGTCTTTTTTTTTTTTTTTTTTAAACTTTCATCCCTAGTACTTAGCACAGAGCTTGGCACACATTAGATAAAAATATCTAATAAATAAATGCTTATTGATTTTGAATATTGATCCTATTTTCTGCTTCCAATGGCAGGTCAGTATATGGTCTTTCACATCCATGATCGGCAATGGAGTCACTCTATCAATATTTCTTCTACAGAGTAGTAGTTCATTGAAATATTCCTTCTGAGACTCCCAGAATTGACTACCATAGTACATAGGGTCCTATGAAGGAATACTTTTTTTTAAATATATATTTTATTTTATTTTATAATAACTTTATATTGACATAATCCATGCCAGGGTAATTTTTTTACAACATTATCCCTTGCACTCACTTCTATTCCGATTTTTCCTCTCCCTCCTTCCATCCCCTCCCCTAGATGGCAAGCAATCCTATATATGTTAGATATGTTGCCGTATATCCTAGATACAATATATGTTTGCAGAACCGAACAGTTCTTCTGTTGCACAGGGAGAATTGGGTTCAGAAGGTAAAAATAACCCAGGAAGAAAAACAAAAATGCAAATAGTTCACATTCATTTCCCAGTGTTCTTTCTTTGGATGTAGCTGCTTCTGTCCATCATTTATCAATTGAAACTCAGGTCTCTTTGTCAAAGAAATCCACTTCCATCAGAATACATCCTCATACAATATCGTTGTCGAATTGTATAATGATCTCCTGGTTCTGCTCATCTCACTTAGCATCAGTCCATGTAGGTCTCTCCAAGCCTCTCTGTATTCATCCTGCTGGTCATTTCTTACAGAACAATAATATTCCATAACATTCATATACCACAATTTACCCAGCCATTCTCCAATTGATGGGCATCCATTCATTTTCTAGTTTCTAGCCACTACAAACAGGGCTGCCACAAACATTTTGGCACATACAGGTCCCTTTCCCTTCTTTAGTATCTCTTTGGGATATAAGCCCAGAAGTAACACTGCTGGATCAAAGGGTATGCATAGTTTGATAACTTTTTGGGCATAATTCCAGATTGCTCTCCAGAATGGTTGGATTCGTTCACAACTCCACCAACAATACATCAGTGTCCCAGTTTTCCTGCATCCCCTCCAACATTCATCATTATTTTTTCCTGTCATCTTAGCCAATCTGACAGGTGTGTTAGTGATATCTCAGAGTTGTTTTAATTTGCATTTCTCTTTCATATGAGTGGTAATAGTTTCAATTTCGTCATATGAAAATTGTCTATTCATATCCTTTGACCATTTATCAATTGGAGAATGGCTTGATTTCTTATAAATTTGAGTCAGTTCTCTATTTTGGAAATGAGACCTTTATTAGAACCTCTAACTGTGAAGATGTTTTCCCAGTTTGTTGCCTCCCTTCTAATCTTGTTTGCATTAGTTTTGTTTGTACAAAGGCTTTTTAATTTGATATAATCAAAATTTTCTATTTTGTGATCAGTAATGGTCTCTAGTTCATCTTTGGTCACAAATTTCTTTCTCCTCCACAAGTCTGAGAGATAAACTATCCTATATTCCTCTAATTTATTTATAATCTCATTCTTTATGCCTAGGTCATGGACCCATTTTGATCTTATCTTGGTATATGGTGTTAAGTGTGGGTCCATGCCTAATTTCTGCCATACTAATTTCCAGTTATCCCAGCAGTTTTTATCAAATAATGAATTCTTATCCCAAAGTTAGGATCTTTGGGTTTGTCAAACACTAGATTGCTATAGTTGACTATTCTGTCTTGTGAACCTAACCTTTTTCACTGATCAACTAATCTATTTCTTAGCCAATACCAAATGGTTTTGGTGACTGCTGCTTTATAATATAATTTTAGATCAGGTACAACTAGGCCACCTTCATTTGATTTTTTTTTCATTAATTGAAGGAATACTTTTTTGAAAAAAAATTTAGAATCACAGTGTAAACAGGGCTTAGATTGACTGTCCCAAAGATTAGGGTCAGAGTGCAGGTCCTATAAGCATTTTGTAATCCAATATTCTGAGGATTTGCTTATATCTATAATATGACGGGACTTTTTTTTTTTTTAACGCATTGTGGGGGATGCCAGAGCTAAGGAATACATTGCTGTAAAGCTTCAGCAGGGACCCAGGGCAGCAACACAGCGGGGACATCTTGCAGTATGTAGTCCAGGATGAGATACTGAGCTTGACAGGCTAAAACATGATGATCAGTAGTAAAATTTATTAGAAAAAAAAGCAGGCATAATAATCACTTATCTCAGACAGAGTTAAAGCTAAAATTGATTTAATTAAAAGAATAATATAGAACCTGTTATGTCAGTCATATTAATATTGTTATAGACTATTTAAAATAACTAGCTAGTATAAGATTGGAATATTGCCATGGTGTAGGAATTGAGTTGGTGGATTTAGAAAAACATGAAAAGACTTGAACTTATGAAAGATAATGTTATTCATCTTCTGAAAAAGAGGACAAACAAATTAGTATAGTCATACATAGATGTATATAAATGTATAATTATATATGCATATGATTATAGATATTTATAATTATAGATATCTATATTTATGTATGTGCATGGATATGTATATATGCATATAAAAATATATTCATGCTTAATTGTAGCCTTCTTGGGTGAGGTAGGGAAAGGAAAGCAGAAAAAGAATAAAGTATAAAGTATACAGTAGAGAACAAAAGAAAACCTATAGAGAAGCAAAGAAAAGATGGACAACTCTGAACACAATGTGTAGTATTTATTACATAGGCTTTTCTTGAAATGGAAATTTATTTTGTATTTTGAATTCTGTCTTATGTTCTATTGTGCACATGATGATTTTTTTTTAATCTAAGTTTTAAATAAATAAAGAATCAACGATTTCAGGCTATTTGACTACTGACCAACCTCTTCAGAACTCTGGCAAATACTGCTGAAGTTCTTTCTCCCTCTCTGCTTCTTTGCTTCACTTCCTTTATTGCACCTATTTCTCATTTGTTTCCTTGCTTTTTCTTGTTTTGTAGTTGATTGTGGCTTACTTATCATTAGTATTGAGGTTTACTCTGACCACTGTGCACTATATGTTTGCATTTTGCTGATGTAGGACAAGAGTAAAGGAGAAACAGAATAACTAACTGAGATTTATACAGAATATATACTAGAGCTGGTCAGTCGTCAAAAGAATCTTCTCCTAATTGGGGACTCTAAGCTTTTTTTTTTTTTTAATTATTATACTTGATTAGTAGCTGGTATTAAGAATTTATATGTTTTTAAGCTCTCTAGTCCAGCTGTGGAAAAGTTTTTTTGTGGATTTGGTGTATCTCTCAGAGTGATCTGAAGCTGATCTCTCTCTTTAAAAATGCAGTCTGGGTTGCACTCTGGGGAGGAAGAATAGCAGGAAGGACTACTCCCTCCAAGCTAGTCCTGTGGGTAAAAATAGGTAGGACCTAGGAAGAATTGGTCTCTCCTCTTTTTTTATGGTAGCAATAATTGTTGTTATTTGCCCCTCATTCTTGAAGAGGACCATTGCCTCAGATGATGCCATGACATATAGGTGAATTGGATTTAGGTGAGGGAGGGCCATGCAAGGTCACCTGTCTCACTTTCCCTTCCAGAACTTTCTGGGTCCAGTGCCAGATAAAGATGGCTATGGATGCAATGGGAGACTTGGGTCTTTTTAAAGCTAAGATCTTTAGCTGGTCTCAGTTTGACAAGGGGTTAGGGATGTATCTTTAAGTATTTGAAGGACTGTGATGTTGGAGAAGGATTAGACTTGCTTTGCGTAGATGTAGAGGTCAAAATGAGGAGCAATGATAAGTTTCAGAGAAGCAAATTTGAGTTTGATATAAGGAGGAAGAACACTTCTTGACAATTAGAGTTATCCCAAAATGAACTAGGTTTCCTCAGGAGGTTTTCAAGTTAGATGACCACTTGGTAAATATATTGTAAAGATAATCTTGTTCCGATATGAATTGGACTAGATGGCCTCTGAGATCCTTTCCATTTCTGAAATTTTGTGATTCTGAGGCAAGGTAAGCTAGAGTAAATACAGTGGGAATAGAAAGAGAAGGATAGATGTACTTCCTGTGAACAACCAGTCAGTGACTCAATTAGCCCATAGAAAAGACATCTGCTACGGAGGCAGAGCAAGGACAATAGTTATATAGCATTTCTCTCAAGAACTTGGGGCACACTCTCCCACAAAAACATACAAAATTGGAAGTATGTGTGGGCAGTACAAACTTAACATGCAATGGCAGTGAGATACACATATCAAGAACTTATGAGGCCAAATCATTGCATAGTTCTGGAATAGAACTATATACTGAAATATAGTTTCTTTTTTTTGGTGAGTCATCAAAATTCAGTGTAATATGAGTCCCACTGTTGCTAAGCTGGAGAGCTCTCCATAAGATAAAATGTCTCAGTTGAATGAGATATGTTCTTCTGGGCTGAGTTAGGCTGAGTTATCACTTGGCTTCTGGACTAGTTCTCCCTAGACTGGACAGGCTGTTTGGTGAAACTTTTTACTCTTTCTCTTTGATGGACAACTACTTCTAGCCTGAGACTAGGCTGAGTGTTACAATTCCCTTTTCAGTTGGATGTAGAGAACTCTCAGGAAGCTAGGAACTTCAGTAACTGGGATATTCTCCTTCTCCTAAGATTAATCAAGAGTGCATTTAAGCTTGAAATTATGAGATCACATGAGGTCCTGGCACAATTACTGGGGTATTGTGAGCTTTATATAAGATTAAATCCCTAAAAACTAACAAATGCTTCAGAGAGATCATAGAAAACAGAAACCAGGGTTGGTTACAGAACAATGTTTTTCATAGTAATATACTGTTTTAAGATATATAAGCAACATGATTTCTCTCAATAAACAGCTCTGTTGAATTATCAGCAATACTGTCTCCTTATTTTCAACTGCCACTAGCCCATTTGTTGTGTTGGCTGCAACATAGTATTAGGCAAAATGTTTTTGCCTTTTTTTCAGAAAGGGCAAAGTTTCTTAGCCTAGGATTTGTAGAATTCCAATTCAGCTTCCTCGGGGACTTGATTCTGAAGTTTGTAAGGGTTGGTGAGGTATAATCTCTTGTGTTTGGACAATTTTTCCTGGCTTCTAGAATTGGGTCCTCTCTGTGAGGAATCTCATCCTTATGGTAATCATCCAATTATATTTCCGTATTTTTGTTGGATCTTATGTAAAAGGAGTGTCCAGGGACTAGAGTACTGAGGTAAATTGTCTCTACTGGCCTTATTGTCAGTTGAAATATTTAAAGTCTTGGGATTTCTTCCTAGATATGGAATGCTTAATTCACATCTTAAAAAGTCTCATTTTTACATTTTATTGCTTTCAGTTTTATTCCTAAAGCCCAAGTGAGTCATATTATTGCATTTGCAAATTTGAACTCTGATTTTCCCAACTCAGTCTAGCACCCTATCCATTGCACCACCTCGTTGCCCACTGCACTCCTAAGTGAAACCTGTTGCTGTAATCCACAGCTACTTTTTGCTCAGATTAAGGTGCCTGGCTCAGCAAAGGCAGCATTTTTATCTCTCCTGAATCTGCTTCTCACTTCAATTTCTACTCTGTAATTATTGGACTTTCTCATCAACAGATTCTGCTAAGCCCCCAAACTACTAAATAACCTTTTGCAAAGTCTATACTTCTTTAAAAATAGGTCACATCATATTCAAATACAGTTACACTTCAAATTAGAAAACAACAATATCTTTATAATGGAATTTAGAATTAAAAAGGACCTTAGAAGTCTAATTTAAGCTTTTCATTTTTAAAAGAAATTGATATTCAGAGAGGTGAAGGGACACCTCCGGGGTCACCGGCAAGTGACAGAAGCAGTTTTTCAATCCAAATTTTCTGAAGTCATATCTAACATTGTTGCTATTACTACATTACTTATAAAGGACATTTGCATATTATAAACTGTCAGGTTACAGCAGCAGTAGTTACAGTCTCTTGATCTGATCAATTCACAGTAAATTTATATGCTTATTTCTTTGAATCTTCCATAAGAGTATCCTGTGATCTTCTTTTTTCCCTCAAGAATAGGGATAAAGAGATTGAGAGAGATCAGATTTTCCAGATTATTATTTTTCCCTATATATTTTATATGCTGAAGATATTATCTAATCTACAAAGTACTCTTACTAGAGGGCAATTTGCTGGAATGTAACACATTATTCTATAGAAGCAATCATTAAAGAATTGTGGTATATGATTGTGATATTATTGTGGTGTAAGAAATGATGAGCAGGATGGAAAAATTTGTGGTGTTAGAAATGATAAGCAGAATGGAAAAACTTATGTGAACTGAGGCAAAGTAGAGTGAGCAGAACCAGGAGAACATTGTACAAAACAACAACTATATTGTAATGATAATCAACATTGACTTAGTGAAAAAGACTTAGTTTTTCTGATCAGTACAATGATCCAAGATACTTCCAAAAGACTCATGAAAAATGTTAATTACCTGATGGCCTCTGTGTGCAGACTGAAGCATATAATTTTTCACTTTATTCTTTTTGCTTTTTAAAAAAATTAATTAAAAATAAAATAAATTTATTTAAAATGAATTTAAAAAATGGAAGCATCAGTTAAAATGCTTTGCATGTTCATAAAATTTTTTTCTTTTTGTATATGTAACGATACTCACACAAAGTATGTGCTCACATGGTGGTCATGATACAAGGATCTTCTTAAGATCTTTCTAAAGAATTTTGGACTTAATTGTGTGATATGGGAAGTGCTGGCAAAGGACTCCCTAGCATGGCATGTGCTCTATGGGCAAAGCAGAATTGAAACAGCTGAAAAGAAATATGAAATATGCAGATTTTGAGAATCCACTTCAAATATTCACGTGGACTATTTGTGCTAGATCTGTGATAGTGCATTCTGAACTTTTATTTACTGATAATCCATAATCAGACACATTGTAATTTGACTTCAACATAGTTAAGTTATTTTGATTGTCTTGGAGAATGAAGGACAACAACTAACCAACTTTTCCACATTGTGTGGGAGAAACAAATGCATGCAGGATACACAGTGACAAAGTTGGATACTTTTAAAAGTAAATGTTAGAATTTTCAATATGACTATTGGCCAAATAGTGTTGGGCCAAATGTTTTTTTTTTTTTTTTTTTTTTTTTCAGCAGAGATAGATATCTTAAAGGCATTTAATGTATGAAGTGTGTTAAATCTACATTGTTATTTCCTTCGTAATCTGCTGCTGAATGAATGGCCATGGTGAATTCTCAGTTGCAACTGGCAATCTAGGCTGGGGATAGTCCAAAATATAATTTAACATAAAATGATCAAGTACTTGATGATAATTATTTACATTTAAGTTGTGTTTTAGATTCTGCAAAATGCTTTCCTTGTGACATATGTATATATACATATGCCAGGTAGGTAATATAAGAATTATTATTCCTATATTATAGCTGAAGCATTTATGTAATAAAATGGAAAGAAAGATAGCCCTGAATTATAGAGAGTCTTAAGTGAAGCTTATGGAATATGTTTTTGTCTTAAGTTCATGAATTAATTGCAGTGTCCAGTTTTCTTGTCCATTCCCCAAAATTTATTTGCATGTATTCTAGTAGGTTTTATTTAAGGATATATTACAGTAGGTTGCAATTTGGATAGATCATTAGTATAAGAAACATGAAAGTTGTCAGGGTCACGCCTCTGGAGAGTCTAGGTGAGAAGCATACTTCTCAAAACCTGTAGAGTTCCTGGTTGCCTGCTATACATTTTAATGCCAAAATAAATGATTCTTAGGCAGCAATGCTATTTGACACTGGATTTTTCTTATGTTAAAGAGAAAAAAATTCACTTCTGATATAGTTTAAGAATTTACCTTAGGAAAAAAGTATATGGTCAAAACTGAACTCATGTGAATGAACTCATGGACAATCTTGTCAGGCATCCAAGCTCTTCATTAGTCTTGGGGGAAAGGTGGTTATTTGGGAAAAGACTATGATAGACAGATTTGTATAATTACTTTAAGGAGGGCAATCTATCCAGTTCTGATACTAACTGTTATTCTGAGAATGATTTTTTTGGGGAAAAAACTACCATTATCTTACAGTGAAGATTTTTGTAAAAGTTATAATGAAGGAAAATAATTGTTAAACTATTATTGTATAAATGGTGAAGTTACAAGTAGTTATGCTTCAAAGAAAAATTTTAATTCTTAATATATAAACAAAAAGTATTAAACAACAAAATGTACTTCATACAGGTGTTTTCTTATTTATTTATTTTTTAATTAATAGCTTTTTATTTACAAGGTATATGCATGGGTAATTTTTCAGCATTGACAATTGCAAAATCTTTTGTTCCAAATTTTCCCTTTCTTCTCCCCACCCCTTCCCCCACATGGCAGGTAGATTAATACATGTTAAATATGTTAAAGTATATCTTTTTTTAAATTTTATAATAACTTTTTATTGACAGAACCCATGCTAGGGTAATTTTTTTACATTATCCCTTGCACTCACTTCTGTTCCGATTTTTCCCCTTCCTCCCTCCACCCCCTCCCCTAGATGGCAAGCAGTCCTATATATGTTAAATATGTTGCAGTATATCCTAGATAGAATATATGTTTGCAGAACCGAACAGTTCTCTTGTTGCATAGGGAGAATTGGATTCAGAAGGTAAAAATAACCAGGGAAGAAAAACAAAAATGCAAATAGTTTACATTCATTTCCCAGTGTTCTTTCTTTGGGTGTAGCTGCTTCTGTCCATCATTTTTCATTTGAAACTGAGTTAGGTCTCTTTGTCAAAGAAATCCACTTCCATCAGAATACATCCTCATACAGTATCGTTGTTGAAGTGTATAATGATCTCCTGGTTCTGTTCATTTCACTTATCATCAGTTCATGTAAGTCTCTCCAAGCCTCTCTGTATTCATCCTGCTGGTCATTTGTTAAAGTATATGTTAAATGCAATATATATATACATGTCCATACAGTTGTTTTGCTGTATAAGAAGAATCAGACTTTGAAATAATGTACAATTAGCCTGTGAAGGAAATCAAAAATGCAGGCAGACAAAAATAGAGGGATTGGGAATTCTATGTAGTGATTCACATTCATTTCCTAGAGTAGCTGGTTCTACTCATTACTGCACTATTGGAACTGATTTGGTTCATCTCATTGTTGAAGAGGGCCACGTCCAATCAGAATTGATCATTATATAATATTGTTGTTGAAGTTTATAATGATCTCTTGGTCCTGCTCCATACAGATGTTTTCTTAAGGAAAGTAGCCTCCCAAATCAAGAGTTGTATTTTCAGTTTCAATAATAATAATAATAATAATAGACAGATTCATTACTTACCTTCATTTTTTTATAGGTAGAAATCCATACATACTTTTCATAAACTGGGTTACAAAAGGCAAAATCAGATATTGGTTAATCAAAAAGACTGATTAGACCATCTTTTACTCTACAGATAAAAAGGGGGTCACATGATTCATATGTCCCAATGCCACTCCATTGCCTAACATATACGTGTATTGTATTATCACATTCAATATAGCCTACTTTCCCATTCTAATCTTTTATTAGCACTTGTAGCTGCTAGCTAACAAACAGATTTTTGTCTTTTCCTTTTAATCATTGTATCAAAGATGCTAATAAGTAGAGAGTTATGAGGAGGGAAAAAAAGAGTTTTGAATGACTTTTAACAGAAGATTTGGAGAGGCCTGAAAAAAAAGACTTTGATGCAAATTATATAGACTTAACAAAAATTTAAATAGTCCTTTAAAAGACTTTTATGTAATGTCATACTTTCCTAGTTTTTCTCTTTTCAGGCAAAAAGGCTGAGACCAAGATATCCTTCTGAAAATAGAGGAGGAAAAGCCTCACTGCAATGCTTTGAAATTTTTGGAAAGCAGGAAGGCTTTATTTTCCTGCTTCAGAATTAACAGAACAAAATTCTCGATCCTAACTGTGCTAGCTGCTTTTCAGAGTAGCAGAGCTGGGATGTTCATTCAGGGATAGCTTTTGTCTTCCTCCCCTCAGTTTACCATGGGACATCAAGAACTCACTAAATTTCAAAAGACAGAATGCAATTATTGAAGAAAAATGGCCAGAGCTATAGTCAGAAAGCCCTTTTCTCTTTTACTTCTTCCTTCATCCCTTCTCTTTCTCCCTCTGCTTCTTCCTTCCCTTCTTTTTTTCTCTCTTCTCTTTCTTTTCTGTTTCTCTCTCTCTTCCTCATCTTCCTTTCCTTCCCCTCCCCCTTTTTCTTTCTTTCTACCTTTTTCTTCTCTTCCCATTTCCCTTCCATTTCTCTTTCTTCTTCCCCTTTCCCTCCTTCCAATATTTACTTCTTTTTAAAAGAGGAAAGCAGAGGAAATTATAGGAAGATGAAAGTAAAATGAAATTATGAAATTATCTGGCTCTCCAAAAATGTCCCTTTCCTCTCACCTAATAATTTAAAATAACTTTTCTTTTCTTTTCTTTTTTTTTAAATAACTTTTTATTGACAGAACCCATGCCAGGGTAATTTTTTACAGCATTATCCCTTGTACTCACTTCTGTTCCGATTTGTCCCCTCCCTCCTCCTACCCCCTTCCTCAGATGACAAGCAGTCCTATATATGTTAAATATGTCGCAGTATATCCTAGATATAATATATGTGTGCAGAACCAAACAGTTCTCTTGCTGCACAGGGAGAATTGGATTCAGAAGGTATAAATAACCTGAGAAGAAAAACAGAAATGCCAGCAGTTTATATTCATTTCCCAGTGTTCTTTCTTTGAGTGTAGCTGCTTCTGTCCATCCTTGATCAATTGAAACTGAATTAGTTCTCTTTATCGAAGAGATCCACTTCCATCAGAATACATCCTCAAACAGTATCGTTGTTGAGGTATATAATGATCTCCTGGTTCTGCTCATTTCACTTAGCATTAGTTCATATAAGTCTCGCCAATCCTCTCTGTATTCATCCTGCTGGTCATTTCTTACAGAACAATAATATTCCATAACGTTCATATACCACAATTTACTCAACCATTCTCCAATTGATGGGCATCCATTCATTTTCCAGCTTCTAGCCACTACAAACAGGGCTGCCACAAACATTTTGTCACGTACAGGTCCCTTTCCCTTCTTTAGTATCTCTTTGGGGTATAAGCCCAGTAGAAACACTGCTGGATTAAAGGGGTATGCACAGTTTGATAACTTTTTGAGCATAGTTCCAAATTGCTCTCCAGAATGGCTGGATGTGTTCACAATTCCACCAACAATGTGTCAGTGGACTGTTTTCCCACATCCCCTCCAACATTCCGCATTATCTTTCCCTGTCATTCTAGTCAATCTGACAGGTGTGTAGTGGTATCTCAGAGTTATCTTAATTTGCATTTCTCTGATTAATAATGATTTGGAGCATATTTTCATATGTCTATAAATAGTTTTAATTTCTTTGAGAATTGTCTGTTCATATCCTTTGACCATTTATCAATTGGAGAATGGCTTGATTTCTTATAAATTAGAGTCAATTCTCTATATATTTTGGAAATGAGGCCTTTATCAGAAACTTTGACTTTAAAAATGTTTTCCCAGTAAAATAACTTTTCAAAGTGAATTTTAGAGCAGCAGATATGATTAAAAATCAAGGTAAAGAAGTCCTCCAGCCTAAGAAACTTGGGAGGGATTAGAAAAGATACTGCTTGGGAAGTAAGGCTTCTTGGTGAGCTGACCAGAGTAAAGTATAAATGTGGAGTCAACAAACAGAAAGTCCCATGAGAAACAGTATTGGCAGTGGGAACTTTTACCCCAGAGATAGTCTGGAGAAGATTTCAGGGTCCCCCCATTGTTGTTGGATGCAGGGTCCAGGTGCCTTCATTAAACCCAGGCTGCTGTGCGCACCAAGAAGTGAGCCTAGGTCACCAGTGGGGTTGTAGAGGGGCAGGCCCCTGCTAGCCTTGGGCACTTCCAGGAGGGCCAAGCTCCTGGTTTTAGTTCCAGGGCAGGGTGTGAGCAGACATTCTCTGGTGCTGGAGGGACTGAAGCAAGAACATTTGTGGTGGCAATAGTGCTGGCAGCCTTGGTCATGACTCATCAGCAAAGAGAGATGTCTGGCACCAGGAGATCAAAGCATGAGCCCAAAGAGTAGTAACCACACCTATTCTTGGATTATAGAACACTGGGGCAAACAAGAGTCAAAGCTCCCCAAGACAGAACTCATTAAACAACAGTGAAAACAAACCTGAAACCTGAAATATCAACTCCCACATCCCAGGAGCAGAGTCTGAAGCTAATATAAAGTTAGTAGTCAAGAACTGACCATAGATGGCTATATGGTGACAGAGAAGATCAGATTTCAAATGCAGAAGACAAGTCAAAACACTTAGTTGTTGATTGAATTTGTAAATAAAACTAGATGGTTTATGAAAAAACTATAAAATACAGAAATTGATAGTTATGTTTTAAAGAAGGAAGAAAACCAAATCACTAGTATCAAAAGTGAAAAGGGTAAATACACCATTAAAGAGGATACAATCAAAGCAATTATTAGGAGTTATTTTGGCCAATTATATGCCAATATAACGATCTAAGTGAAATGGAAGAATACTTAAAAAATATAAACTGCCAAGATTAACAGAAGAGGAAATTATCTAAATCAATCTATTTTATAAAAAGAAAATGAACAGGCAGAGGTCTGCTGATTAGGAATGCCAGGCCCAGTGGTACTGTTGAGATATGGCCTTGGACAAGAAGCAGTGGGGCAGGGATGCCAGGGTACTTGCAGGAGGGAAGAGTTCTGGTTTGGGATTCCAGGCCAGATGGGAGAACTGAAGAAAGACCTGAAGCCAGGGGCACATTCTCGTTTACTCCTTTAACAGTGATTACACTAACAAGCTCTTGTTTTAAAAAAAAAAAAATGATCAGGCAAAAGAGAAAACTTAACTATGAAAAGTTAACTATGGGAATATCGAAAACCCAGGTTCCTCTTCAGGGGACAGTACTGAAATAAAAAATAAAAAAAAAACCCTCTCCTATCCAAAAAGACAACTTTAAATACTTATCTGCCCAAAAATAATTTGTAGAACTTAAAAAACAAAATCAAACGAGATTGAAGATATCTACTAAAAATAGAATAAGAAAAAAATTATGAAAAAGCCAAACTAGAAAAGGAGATGCAAAGTTTTAGGGAAGAAAACTACTCTTTGAAAATGAGAATAAGACAAGAGGAAGTCAGTGACATAAGAGACCAAGAAATAATAAAAGAAAATAGAAATAATGAAAGAATAGAAGAATTGTGAGACATAAGAAAAACAACAGATTTGGAGAACAGATCAAGAAGAGAATAACTGGACTCACCTGAAAGCTATGACAAAAAAAGAATCTTGATATAATACAATATATTGATTACAATTGATTATAATACAAATATTGATACAATACAATAATACTAGAAATAAAATTGTTCCAAAATTATAGGACAAGACGAAGTAGAAATAGAAAAAAAAATTCACCAATCACAATTGAGATCCTACCAAAAAAAGATACAGGAAGGTCATTGTTAAATTAAAAAAAACCCAGATCAAAGAGAAAATTTTATAAGTAACAAAAGCCTAACAATTCAAATATGTTGAAGCTACAATTAGAGTCACAAAGACCTAACAATCAGCAGCTACAATAAAAGATCACAGGTCCTAGAACACTATATATCAACAAGAGATCTAGGATTGTGGCTGAAAATATAATCAGCAAAATTATAAGATTGAATGAAAAAAATGGACATTCAATGAACTGCCCGATTTTCAGGATTTTATTGCAAACTTGAACTCAATGGAAACTTTGACATATATGAGTGAATGTCAAAGACTAATTAGGATAAATGAAGGTACAGAAGGGTGTGTATATCTTTTTTTTTATTTATTTAATAATAACTTTGTATTGACAGAATCCATGCCAGGATAATTTTTATACAACATTATCCCTTGCAATCGCTTATGTTTCGTTTTTTCCCCTCCCTCCCTCCACCCCCCCACCCCAAGATGGCAAGCAGTCCTATATATGTTAAATATGTTGCAGTATATCCTAGATACAATACATATTTGCAGAACCGAACAGTTCTCCCGCTGCACAGGGAGAATTGGATTCAGAAGGTAAAAATAACTCGGGAAGAAAATCAAAAATGCAAATAGTTCACATTCATTTCCCAGTATTCCTTCTTTGGATGTAGCTGTTTCTGTCCATCATTTATCCATTGAAACTCAGTTAAGTCTCTTTGTCATAGAAATCCACTTCCATCAGAATACATCCTCATACAATATCGTTGTCGAATTGTATAATGATCTCCTGGTTCTGCTCATCTCACTTAGCATCAGTCCATGTAGGTCTCTCCAAGCCTCTCTGTATTCATCCTGCTGGTCATTCCTTACAGAGCAATAATATTCCATAACATTCATATACCACAATTTACCCAGCCATTCTCCAATTGATGGGCATCCATTCATTTTCCAGTTTCTAGCCACTACAAACAGGGCTGCTACAAACATTTTGGCACATACAGGTCCCTTTCCCTTTTTTAGTATCTCTTTGGGGTATAAGCCCAATAGAAACACTGCTGAATCAAAGGGTATGCACAGTTTGATAACTTTTTGGGCATAATTCCAGATTGCTCTCCAGAATGGCTGGATTCGTTCACAATTCCACCAACAATGCATCAGTGTCCCCGTTTTCCCGCATCCCCTCCAACATTCATCATTATTTTTTCCTGTCATCTTAGCCAATCTGACAGGTGTGTAGTGATATCTCAGAGTTGTCTTAATTTGCATTTCTCTGATCAATAGTGATTTGGAACACTCTTTCATGTGAGTAGTAATAGTTTCAATTTCTTCATCTGAAAATTGTCTGTTCATATCCTTTGACCATTTATCAATTGGAGAATGGCTTGATTTCTTATAAATTTGAGTCAGTTCTCTATATATTTTGGAAATGAAGCCTTTATCAGAACCTTTAATTGTAAAGATGTTTTCCCAGTTTGTTGCTTCCCTACTAATCTTGTTTGCATTCGTTCTGTTTGTACAAAGGCTTTTTAATTTGATATAATCAAAATTTTCTATTTTGTGATCGATAATGGTCTCTAGTTCATCTTTGGTCACAAATTTCTTTCTCCTCCACAAGTCTGAGAGATAAACTATCCTATGTTCCTCTAATTTATTTATAATCTCGTTCTTTAAGCCTAGGTCATGGACCCATTTTGATCTTATCTTGGTATGTGGTGTTAAGTGTGGGTCCTTGCCTAATTTCTGCCATACTAATTTCCAGTTATCCCAGCAGTTTTTATCAAATAATGAAATCTTATCCCAAAATTTAGAATCTTTGGGTTTGTCAAACACTAGATTGCTATAGTTGACTATTCTGTCTTGTGAACCTAACCTTTTCCACTGATCAACTAATCTATTTCTTAGCCAGTACCAAATGGTTTTGGTGACTGCTGCTTTATAATATAATTTTAGATCAGGTACAGCTAGACCACCTTCATTTGATTTTTTTTTCATTAGTTCCCTTGAGATTCTCGACTTTTTATTGTTCCATATGAATTTTGTTGTTATTTTTTCTAGATCATTAAAATATTTTCTTGGAAGTCTGATTGGTATAGCACTAAATAAATAGATTAGTTTAGGGAGTATTGTCATCTTTATTATATTCTCTCGGCCTATCCAAGAGCACTTAATATTTTTTCAATTATTTAAGTCTGACTTTATTTGTGTGAAAACTTTTTTGTAATTTTGCTCAAATAATTCCTGACTTTCCTTTGGTAGGTAGATTCCCAAATATTTTATGCTATCAACAGTTATTTTGAATGGAATTTCTCTTTGTATCTCTTGCTCTTGGATTTTGTTGGTGGTGTATAAGAATGCTGAGGATTTATGGGGATTTATTTTGTATCCTGCTACTTTGCTAAAATTATGAATTATTTCTAATAGCTTTTTAGTAGAATCTCTGGGGTTTTCTAGGTATACCATCATATCATCTGCAAAGAGTGATAGTTTGGTTTCCTCATTGCCTACTCTAATTCCTTTAATCTCTTTCTCGACTCTTATTGCAGAGGCTAGTGTTTCTAATACAATATTGAATAATAACGGTGATAGTGGGCAACCTTGCTTCACTCCAGATCTTACTGGGAAAGGTTCCAGTTTTTCCCCATTGCATATGATGCTTACTGAAGGTTTTAAATATATGCTCCTAACTATTTTAAGGAAAAGTCCTTTTATTCCTATGCTCTCAAGTGTTTTTATTAGGAATGGCTGTTGGATTTTATCAAATGCTTTTTCTGCATCTATTGAGATGATCATATGGTTTTTGTTTGGTTGGTTGTTGATATAGTCAATTATATTAATAGTTTTCCTAATATTGAACCAGCCCTGCATTCCTGGTATAAATCCTACTTGGTCATAGTGTATTATCCTGGGGATGATTTTCTGTAATCTTTTTGCTAATATTTTATTTAAGATTTTAGCATCAATATTCATTAGGGAGATTGGTCTATAATTTTCTTTCTCTGTTTTCAGCCTACCTGGTTTAGGTATCAGTAACATATCTGTGTCATAAAAGGAGTTTGGTAGGACTCAGAAGGGTGTGTATATCAATGAGAATGGGATAAAGATTGAGGGAAAGAGTTGGAGAGGAGGGGAAGGGGAGATTTTTTTGGGTGGTAGTGGGAGGTAAGCAAGGCAAACTGCAGTAGAAGTAAGAAGAGTTAGTGGGTATAGGAAACAAGATATACAGACAAAATAACAATGATCAAGAGCTGATTCTACTAGGAGAAAATAATAGGGCGTTATCATTGATTTCAAAGTCAAAATTAAAATTTAATTAAAAGTGAGAAATCCACATATGTCAATCTTATTTTTTAGATGTATGTGTATGTATGCATATGTGTGTGTACACATACATATATGTATATGTGTGGAAAGTGGGGGAAGAAAGAGAAAAAAAGAATAAAGTAAAATGTATACCTATAAGCAAGCAAAGAAAAGAATAGTTCTGAAAACTATGTCTTTTATTATTTTATAAATTTTATTGAAATTTTTTTACATATTTTGAATTCTGTTTTATGTTCTGTTGCACACATTTTTTCCTGTCTTTTCTAATCTTATTTTTAAAGTTTTAAATAAATATGGTAAAAAAACCCCAAACCATTAGCATTTTTATGTATCACCAAAGTTTTGCAAGAAAAAATAGTAATATATTTCATTTAAAATTTCCCCTTAAAATAATGTAAACTATCTGGGATTATAACTGCTAAGAAGTACCCAGAAACCATATATACATAATTATAAAAAACTTATTCAAATGAATTCATATTTAAATAATTGGAGAAATATCAATTGTTCATGGGTGAGCCATGCCAATATAATAAAAATGGCAATTCTATCGGATCTACTTATTTAGTGCCATCTCTATCAAATTGCCAAAAAATTATTTTTTTAGTGATTAAAAAAAATTCATTTGGAAGAACAAAAGGTCAAGAATATCAAAGGAATTAGTGAAAAAATGTAAAGAAAAGTACTAGATTTACTAAGGCAGTAATTATCAAAATTATCTAATACTAAGAAATAGATGGATCAGTGGAATAGAATAAATATATAATGCATAGTAGTAATTGATTAATCTTATATTTGATTGATAAATATAAAATGGGATGAGAATTCACTATTTGGTAAAAATTATTAGGAAAACTAGAAAACAGTCTAATAGAAATTAAGTATAGACTAATATCTTACACATTTACCAAGTTAAGGTCAAAATGGATATATGACCTAGGCACAATGGGAGTTATAAGTAAATTAGAAAACATGGAACATATTACCTATCAGATTTATGGATAGAAGAGAACACTGTGAATGAAAAATGAATAATTTTGATTACATTAAATTAAAAATTTTTTGTAAAAATAAAACCAAAGTAGTCAAGACTAGAAAGAAAGCAACTTGGGAAAACATTTTTATAAGATGAGGTTTCTCAAAAAAAGGTTTCATCTCTGAAATACATAACTCTTTCATATATAAGGTGCTTCCAACTCAGATATCTGAATCCTAAGAAACTTTTTTTATGGAGCCTGCTGACTGAAGAGAGGCTTTGCTTTGCCATTTGGTTAGAGATAGGCTGGAACACTTGAAAATTTTCTTCAGCTTCCATGTTGAGTGGAGCTGTCTGAGTTTTTTGCTCATTGGTGCCATCTATAGTCTGGAAGAGAGAAAAATTCTCTTGAATGTGGTTGCCTACTATTAAAACTCTTGAGAGAAAAGTCCTATTTTGATGTGAGTTGTACTTACTGGAGAAGAGCCTGTGCTTTGGTGTAGAGAGCATACTCTTGTTCTTTGAAGAGCTGACTGTGCTTTTTTGCGTTGCCCAGAGAGCCGACCTGAAGAATTGTGTAGTTCTCTAGCTTAAGGGAACTATTTATTGCTGAACGAGCAAACTGTTTAATTTTGTTTTTGTTAGAAGAGCACTTTTATAGTGCCCAGTTAAGGTTGTCTGTTAACAAAAAGAGCTCATTGATGCTTTGTTTGGTTTGAGAGCAAAACAGGAATGTCTTTGCCTAGAAAGAGAGTGGAAAGGACCAAAATGGTAGCAACCAATAGAGAAGTAGCTTCAGATAGTCCAGATTATTCTTAAAATGACCAAGGATATCAAGGCTTGTAGTCTACCCCCAAACTGTAGATATTTCTGTACATGTACTTCCTTGATAGATATCTATTGGTTTTTGCCCACTTTTACCCCTAACTGTTGCACACATTGATGCAAAGGTATTTGCAGATAGACTATGATATTTTGATTATTCTTATTCTATTATATAAAAGTTATGATTATTCCTCTTTTTACCTTCTATTTAATAAATGCTATGATTATTGTTGTTTTTGACTTGATTTTAGTGAATGTGATTTAAGAGTTTAAAATATTAAATTTATAAGAATATGAATCAATCCCCAACTGATAAATGGTTAAAGGATATGAATAAGTAATTTTTCAATGAAGAAATCAAAGCTACATATAATCATATGAAAAAAATGCTCTAAATCACTATTAAAGAAATGGAAAATAAAACAACTTTAAGATACTATATCAGATTGGCTAAAATTATAGATGGGGACAATAATAAATATTGAAAGGGATTTGGAAAAATTGGGACACATGTTGATGGAAGTGTGAATTAATTCAATCATTTTGGAGAGCAATCTGGAATGATACTCAAAGAGTTATAACATTGTGTATACTCTCTGCCCCACCAATACCACTACAAGTCTTTTTGATTTTGGATTTATTACTCATGCTTTTTCTGTCTTCCCCCGATGGCAGGAGGAGAAAAGTCGGAATAGTACAAGGGATAATGTTGTAAAAAAATTACCCAGGCATGGGTTCTGTCAATAAAAAAGTTATGATTATTTAAAAAAAAAAGAAGTTAGGGGAACAGATATTAGTCCAATTTGTCTGAAACATAGAATGTGATAATGTGAGATGGGACTGGAAAAATGGCTTGCAATCTGGGGAAGATCTTAAGTACTAGGTTGAAGAGTTTATATTTTATGTATAGGCAATTAGGGAACCCCTAGAAACTTTTGAACAGTGGGATGACATGGTTGAACTTAATTGCTTAAAAAATTATTTTAACAGCTACCTGGAGGATGGAGTAGAGAAGGGGAAAAAATAAAAATAGATATCATTTAAACAGCTATTATAATAATTTTAGTGATAGGGAATGAAGATTTAAACCAGGGTGTTACGAGTAAAGAGAAGAGGAAGAGGAGGGCAATGGTAGTTTTATCTGCCATGAAAAAAAAAAGGAAGTGATTACAGGGGATGAAGTAAATAGTTTAGGGAATTTTAAGCATTATTGAAGTAAAGAAAAATGGTGAGGTTTTGCTGCACACATCACAGGAGAATATTGCAGGGATTATTGTCTTCTTTTTACAGAAAGGCTGATATGGTTGAAGTAGTAGATAAAGGAGTTGATTTAACATGTGTCAGGAATGCTAGTAATAAATATGTAGTGGTCCTAAAGGAAGATGATTAGGGCCTAAATACTTGCATTTAGCATTTGTATGTTTGTACAGTGTTGTTTTCAGTTTAATCTTTCCTGAGAAAAGGAAAAAGTAATAATGATGCAGCCAAGATAAGATGAGTTTTTTCAAGTGCAAATTGCTTTAAATGTGAAGGAAAGCAAAGTTTATGTGAAGAAATTGTTTTGATGAATGACTCATTGGAAAGAGCTTAGATACCTGCTGTGAAAACAGCCTGTTTATATAAATGGAGTTGTACATCATCATAGTGATCTGTCAGAAAGTTGTAGTAACAGATAGACTAGAAAACCATCTCTGGCTTGGAAATAAGATAGAGCATTCACTGTAGAACTACCAACTGAGAGGCCATTCCTGAAAATGGATTTCCTGTATACTTCATTGAACTTATTCCTAAAGATGTGTCAAATGTCATATTGCTCCTAAAAATGAAATGATTCACTAAATGAAATATAAAATATTAGCCCTTGTAACTTTTCTCACTTCAATATTCAAGATAAAAAGTTCATTATTTCCTGTAGTATTTTTTCTAAATTTATGGTGGTAAATAGAAAGATTAAAATGTGAATTATACAAAATATGTCATGCTTTGCTACTTTTCCTTTTTTCAAAATCTAAAGGGGCAACAGACAAATTGGAGTGGAACTAAGAGCTGTTTTATACCATGTCTGCTTATTCTGCTGTTATCCCATGCAGAAATTACTCCTATTGGACCATTTAACTAAGAGTCAAAAGGAATCATTGACCAAGGATAGTATCCTAGTGGGAACATCCTTATATCCTGGCCATTTGCTTATTATTCTTCCTAAAATAATTGTTATAAAAATTTTCTTAGTTTCCATGGTCACTTATCTATTCCTCATTCAATTTCTTCCTTTATTGGGTTCATGATCTATATAGTCACTAAATACTCATTCAGCACCTCTTCATCCAGTGTTATTAATTTTTTTGTCCACATTAGTAAACTTTTGTAAGAAGACACATCCAATATGTTAGACAACTTTTCCCAATGATTTAAATATGTTGTGAATGCACTCTAATCATTGGAAGATAGCTCTCTTTTTGTAGGTATCTCTGATGTTTATGACTGTAATGTGATATAGTAAGTAGGGTCCTGAGCTTGACATCAAGAAATCTGAGTTCAGAGTTTGCTTTTGACACTTAATATTTTTATGACCCTAGAAAAGGTACTTAACCTTTGTGTCTCTTTGGCAATTTACTAGGGTTTACCTACTAAGTCATAGACTCGTTAACCAGCTTTGTGGAAAGGAGTTCCCATAATGAGAGTAGGATGGAATGCAGTCACAGTAGTACAATCACAGATCCTTTGTATATTCTGTTATATAACCACTAAGGCGCTGCCTGATTTCAATAATCTCTGAACCTTTACTCCCGCCACCCACAGAGTGGGAAGTTTGTAGATAGGATTCATTGGGTAATGACATGGAAACCCATCAGTGGTTATTGACATCCTTTTTTGTAGAATAGCCATAAAAGTTGTTGTACATTACCTTTTATCTGTGACAAGATTTTGTTGCTTCATTAATTTTTTAGTTTCATTTGTGAAGGAACTAATCTTGATCCTTTATTCTTTATTTTCTGTAACTTTTTAATAATATAGTTGGTGATAGAATTATATCACAAAAGGAAATTACTTCTAGAGAATGGAACAATAAAGATATATAGGTTTATTGTATGGTATAATATGCTATGGAATAATTTCAAAGCAAAGCTGATTCAGATATGAAAAGTAAGAGGTTCTATAAATGCTGTATTTTCTCTGGTCCTTTTGGATTGGTATTATATAAAGCAGCATTGCATTCTGGTTTTTCAAAGTTCAATTGACATTAATTCTTTAATATAACGTAATTCATCAAACACAAGATCCCTTTAACTAACTTTCCCCCCTAGTGATATGAACATTAATCTGTCCAATAAGAGGACAAGAATTCATTTACAATGTTCTTTACTGATTAAAGCATTGCTTTCTCCAATTAACTAGATTAGAATTTGCTCAGGGTTATTTTGTTATTTTCAAAACACAGACTGGGATAAATTGGCTATATTTCATTGTTGTCAAGACTAAATGGTTAATACTGATATTGGTGGAAGATCAATGAATCTCCCTAAAAAAGTACTTTATTTCTGCGAATATGGGTATATTACAGTTTATTTGGCTGGTTGGTCATTTTCCACACACAAAATTCTATTTCTGCCTCTGAGCCTTGGGCAGATAGTCCTGCAGGTCTGTGTTAGATAACTTTTTGATAGTTACAAGGAATTTATGTGGAATGAAACCACTCTAACCTTATGGCTTTTGTTTCTTTGCCTTTCTCCATTCATTAATTTCTGTGGGAGACCAGAATTAATTCTGGGTTTATGAAAACTGGGGACTTGTTGGGGAGTGGAGAGGGGAGTCTCAGATATGGTGGAAAAGGAAGTCCCCCAGTGATTTTGAAGGGATACAGTTTGTCATTCAAGCACTAAGTGAGACTTATAAAGGCTTTCTTTTTTTTTTTTAATTAAATTTTTTCATTTGTTTTAATCAGCCAAAATCTGCCTTCTCACCCTGCCATTCCAACCCCTCTTATTCAATTGATAACACGAGAAAAACAAAATCCATTATAAACACATAGAATCAAATACAAATGTCCACATTGATCATGATGAGGAAAAAAATTTCTCTCATTCTATATCTTTACCTTTCTGTCAGGATGTTTGATCAACTATCTTCAGGGAATTCTGGCTAGTCAAAATGTTGACAGAATTTAGCGCAATAATTTTCCATCATATTTATATACTATAACTTGTATATCTGTTCTCTAGTTTATGGACACCTGCTTCAATTCCTATTCTTTGCCACCTCAAAGCAATAAATATTTTTATATGTTGTTTTGCTTAAGATTATGGGAATTTGATACCCTACTCTCTTTCATTCCATGATCTTGGCTCTGTCCTCAAAAGAGGGACTTTTTGATAAGCCACATAGAGGCTTTGGACAGAGAATTTGCCCTTGTTGAGGAGGAAGAAGAATATTAAAATGATAGACTTGATGTCTTTTGATACTTCTTAACAGAATGACTATTATATGTTTCAGAATAACTTGGGCCCTGGAGCTATATTGTTTCTTTTGGAGAGGAAAAGTCTATCATATTCAAGTCTTTATAAATTTAACATATTCATTAGTGGGAAGAAACAACAGCCAATCATTTTTATAAATTAAAAATTATTTTTTTCAGTGATCAAGCATTTATTTTATTCTTCTGTTCACATATCTTTCCTCTTGGGGAAAAAGGAAAACAAAACGCCTATTATCAAAATGCACAGTCAAAACAATTCCCATATTGGTCATGCCCCTAAAAGCTTTTCTCATTCTACATCTTGAATTCATTACCTTTATCAGGAAGTGAGTGATATATTTTTATCATTATACTTCTAGAATAATGGTTGATTATTGTGTTGATCAGCACTCTTTTTTAATTATTATTTTTTAAATTGTAACTTTTTATTGACAGAACATATGCCTGGGTAATTTTTTTTTACAACATTATCCCTTGCACTCACTTCTGTTCCGATTTTTCCCCTCCCTCCCGTCACCTCCTCCCCTAGATGGCAAGCAGTCTTATACATGTTAAATAGGTTATAGTATATCCTAGATACAACATATATAACTGAACTGAACAGTTCTCTTGTTGCACAGGAAGAACTGGATTCAGAAGGTAAAAATAACCTAGGAAGAAAAACAAAATTGCAAATAGTTTACACTCATTTCCCAGTGTTCTTTCTTTGGGTGTAGCTGCTTCTGTCCATCATTGATCAATTGAAACTGAGTTAGATCTTCTTTTTGTCGAAGAAATCCACTTCCATCAGAATACATCCTCATACAGTATCGATGTTGAGTTATATAATGATCTCCTGGTTCTGCTCATTTCACTTAGCATCAGTTCATGAAAATCTCTCCAAGCCTCTCTGTATTCATCTTGCTTGATCAGCACTCTTAAATCTTTTAATTTGTTGTTGTTAAAGCTAAGCCTGTTTCCAAGTTAAAATTGAGGAGTCTGAAGGATCTTACTTCCTAGAAGAGCTGAAACTTAAGTCTCTGAGTGCTGAGTCAAAAGTGAATTGACAGAACACACTCTTCCTCTTATGGTGAAGGGGTAATGTCTTAGCAAAAGATTCCAAGTGAAACCAGAATCAAATAAATTAGATAAAAATACTACAACGTCATGCTCAATGGGGTCATGCCTGGTAATGAAGATCAACAGAGCACTGTTATAAGAAATGGTCCTGCAGCTTACATCAGCCCTCAGAAATCTTGAAGGCCTTCTTAATGAGATCCACAGTGAGTCAATAAAGGTCGTCCTAATGGTACATACAAAAAAAGTCAAGTAGAAGAGGAATATCTTTTCCTAGATTATGACATGTAATTAAAGGGTTAATCTGTTCAGCTGGTCTGGAATGCATATCTTTTTAAGAGTCTTGCAGAGAAACAATGAGCTGGGACTCATAACTGAATAGAGTAAGAGATGGAAGGATGTATTACATTTAGGAAATTGTTAATTCAATAAATTGATTTTTTTTTCTACTGTCACTTTTCTGGAATCCATGTTTCATATATCAAGGAATAGCTGGCGGCTATTCCTTATTATTACCCTTATTACTTAATTATACTCATAACAACCCTTAACAATCCCAAGTTACTCCCTAAAACAAAAACCCATCTTTTTTAGCATCAATATTTTTTCCAAGGATCTTTTATTACTTTAAATTATGGAATGTCATAATCTCTGAAGAATTAAAATTTCAGGTGATGTAAAGGTCAGTGGAAGGACATAAAGGAGACAGTTTTTCCTTCAGTAGAATACGACATGTTATCAAGGGTAATTAGTATGCAAAACTGGTGTCAAATGTATAAGGTGTCAAAATTATAAGGTATTAAATGTATAATCAGAAAAGGAATTGGGTCAGTCACATAGTGAAAGATATCCAATGGATAGCATGAGTGCTGTGGAGATATTCAAAGGTTGAGAAAAGGCTTAGAGAAAGGCCTCAAATACAATAGGTAGAGTCCCCCCTGGAGGATTTGTAAGAGGACATCAATAAGTTACCTACAATGGAGGCACCAATAAGCTATTTTACACCTTTGGAAGGGGTGCTGCAAGAGATAAGAACACAGATTTTTGAATCATGGAGCTGGGTGAGTGAATTTAGCAAGCAGTCACATAAATAGCTAAATGTCCTTATATCCCTTTCTCCCACCTCACTTGTCACAATTACCAACCAAATCCCTGCGCCTCCAGACAAGGGCAGACAAAGTGAGAGGAACTCCACATACAGATGGTGGAGAATAAAGCTGACATAGCCCATAAGTGCTTGAGCCCTGATTTTTCCTGAGTTGAGGTTCCATGCCCCTCCCTAAAAAGAGGAAAAGAGGTTCAAAAATGGAGATGAGAGGGTGAGAAAGACAAGCAGCAATTGCCCTGAACTTGCCTAAGCTGAGTAAGAGGCTAAAGGGTATGGTGGAGACTGTGTTGGATTTGGAATCAGAAATATCTGGGTCTGATGTCTCTTCCCTCCCACTTATTAACTATTACCTTCAGTTCCTTCATGTCTGAGCTTCAATTTATTCATCTGCAAAATGAGTACTGACCTCATGTGATTCTTGTGAATTTCAAACAAGATAAAGTACATAAAGCACTACATACAGATTAGTTCTTATTAATTATAAAAGATGAGGACTTGTTTAGAAGACTTTAGACTCCCCTATTTCCAATTCCATCTCAGATACTTACTAGCTATTTAGTCCTAGGCAAGTCATTTAAAGTCTGCCCCAGTTTCTTTATCTAGAAATAGATATAATAGCATCTACATCACAAGATCAAATATAATGTGTGTAACATGTTTTATTAAAGTGAGTTATCAATATTAGGATTACTTTTCAGCCCAATCTTCTGAGTTTAGGGTTGTCCAATGCAATCTTTCTATTTTCAAGTGGATATAATACCTACCTCTTTTCCCTGTGAGGAAGAGAGAAAGAAGAAAA
Organism: Antechinus flavipes; assembly: GCF_016432865.1. Taxonomy (NCBI): domain Eukaryota; kingdom Metazoa; phylum Chordata; class Mammalia; order Dasyuromorphia; family Dasyuridae; genus Antechinus; species Antechinus flavipes. Next base: position 69,861,843 of record NC_067403.1, on the reverse strand, counting down.
AAGAGCATATGTTCATGTAAGACCTCCTCTCATCTTCTTTCTGTCATCAGCACAGATTATTAGAGGGTTCTTTGCAACTGCTTGTCCTACTGAGAATTAGCTGGATTGCTTTTCTTAAGTTTCTTGAATTTTGAAAATTGTCACAATTGGGGAAAAATTATTGAGAGCTGAGCTTTAAGGTTGGTTTTATTTCCTCTCTTTAAAGAAAGAAATATTTGGCATTGTGAATAACTTAACACTTAAATTCAATGAAATCCTAAGTGGCAAATAGCTTATGAAATCTGAAAGATGTGTCAAAAGGGAACTATACTCTTCTATGACTGTATTTCTATGTCTACCAGCAGCTCAGTATCAGATCACAGTCACCAATAAGAAAGGACATGCAAAGATTCCTTCCTCTTCAAAAAGAAGGCCTTCCAAGGTATGTACTGTATTAGGTACAATGTGATTCTGAGGGTGAGATCTTAAAAGACTTTCTCTTCAAAAACATTTCTCTGAATGAAAATATGCAGGTCTTTCCTACTAATCTGTGAGCTATGTAGATTTTTATTCTTGGGGTATTCTCCAATAAGACACAAGAAAAGGCCATTCAACAAGAAAAAATCATTACTTATTGTGATGACCATGTATTTAAAATCAGCCAGAGTCAGGAATTCAGATTAGGGTAAAATCCTCGCTCTTTACTCTTAGTAGAGGTGAAGAAGGATCAAAGGTGAAGGGGAATGGGAGGTGGAGGGGGATCGGAGGTGAAGGGGGATTGTGATAGCAATGTGAGCAGCTGCTACAAGAAGCCAGCCAGCAGTCTCTCTTTGCGCTTCCTTCTCCGCCCATCAGGACTTGCACAAAGAGTGGGTGGGGCCATTCTTTCTCCAAGCATATATATTAATAGAGTATGGCCCAATTACTATTTAACCTCACGTGCTTGGGACCTCAGTGCATCAACTGGAGCCTCAGCCCATTACAACTTATTTGTGCATTGCTCATTGAGTAATTTGCTATTCCATAAGACCAAATTTTCCAACATATTAGAAACCATCTGATACATGACCTCATTTTATTATCGAGGATACAATTCCATAGAGGTAATGACATAGGTAATAAGAAGCAAAACTAGGATTTAAGCTCAGAAACTCTTGACACAAAATCCAGTGCTTTCTTTTTAAATTTTTTTCATTTTTGTGGTGAATCTAACAATCATTTATGTGAAGAAAAGGGAAGAAAATTATATAAAAATTGAACTTCTGATGCTTATAATTTATGTCATCATTAATATATGTTATAGTTATAGTTTATATATTTATGGACATTATATGTATATACACATATATATTTAATAATGTAGTAATAAAATTGCCATGTCTCATTGACTCACACTTAACACCGTACACCAAGATAAGGTCAAAATGGGTTCATGACCTAGGCATAAAGAATGAGATTATAAATAAAGTGGAAGAGCATAGGATAGTTTACCTCTCAGGCCTGTGGGAGAGGAAGGAATTTATGACTAAAGAAGAACTAGAGATCATTATTGATTACAAAATAGAAAATTTTGATTATATCAAATTGAAAAATTTTTAGACAAACAAAACAAGATTAGAAGGGAAACAATAAACTGGGAAAACATTTTTATAGTCAAAGGTTCTGATAAAGGCCTCATTTCCAAAATACATAGAGAATTGACTCTATAAGAAATCAAGCCATTTTTCATTTGATAAATGGTCAAAGGATATAAACAGACAATTCTCAGATGAAGAAATTGAAACTATTTCTAGCCATATGAAAAGATGCTCCAAGTCATTATTAATCAGAGAAATGCAAATTAAGGCAACTCTGAGATACCACACTACACACCTGTCAGATTGGCTAGAATGATAGGGAAAGGTAATGTGGAATGTTGGAGAGGATGTGGGAAAACAGGGACACTGATACATTGTTGGTGGAATTGTGAACACATCCAGCCATTCTGGAGAGCAATTTGGATCTATGCTCAAAAAGTTATCAAACTGTGCATACCCTTTGATCCAGCAGTGTTTCTACTGGGCTTATACCCCAAAGAGATACTAAAGAAGGGAAAGGGACCTGTATGTGCCAAAATGTTTGTGGCAGCCCTTTTTGTAGTGGCTAGAAAATGGAAACTGAGTGGATGCCCATCAATTGGAGAATGGCTGAATAAATTGTGGTCTAGGAATATTATTGTTCTGTAAGGAATGACCAGCAGGATGAATACAGAGAGGCTTGGAGAGACTTACATGAACTGATGATAAGTGAAATGAGCAGAACCAGGAGATAATTATATACTTCAACAATGATACTGTATGAGAGTGTATTCTGATGGAAGTGGATTTCTTCGACAAAGAGATCTTAACTCAGTTTCAATTGATCAAGGATGGGCAGAAGCAGCTACACCCAAAGAAAGAACACTGGGAAATGAGTGTAAACTGTTTGCATTTTTGTTTTTCTTCCCAGGTTTTTTTTACGTTCTGAATCCAATTCTTCCTGTGCAACAAGAGAACTTTGGTTCTGCACACATATATTGTATCTAGGATATACAGTGACATTTTCAACATGTATAGGACTGCTTGCCATCTGGGGGAGGGGGTAAAGGAAAGGAGGGGAAAAGTCAGAATAGAAGTAAGTGCAAGGGATAATGTTGTTAAAAAACTACCCAGGCATGGGTTCGGTCAATAAAAAGTTATAATAAAAAAAATAAAATTGCCATGTCTGCTTCTCCACTTCTTTTTAAAAAATTTCTATGCATTTAAAATGATGCTCTTTTCTTTTCTATCACAACTCACTTTTTCACTTTCTCATTATCCATATTTTCTCCACAAGTAAAAGATCTACTTTCCAGTAAGTATGTATCAGTTGAGCAAAATAATAAATATAATTGTCCATGTCTAAGAATGAAAGTCTGGTTCCATATCTCTATTGGGTCCATCATCTTTTTGCCAAGAGCAGGGTATTTTTCATCTTTGAAGATATTGGTTGATTGATGATTGGTTAGTTGTTTTGGTCAGAGTTCTGAGATTTTTCAAAATTGTTTCCACTTATTATCATTGTGGACATCATATGAATTATTGCCCAGTTTCTGCCCACTTTATTCTGTATCAGTTCTTAAATCTTTCTATCTTTCTCTGAAATCTTCATATTTATCATTTTAAACATCATCTTATATTTTTATCTTTCCTATATCAAAATGTATTGCTAGAAATATTCTTGTATAATAAATGAGTTATTTCCTCCTCTCCTTGGTTTCTTTGTGTTATATGCCTAATAATAGTATTTGAGTCAAAGAATAGGTAAAGTTTGGAGACTTTTGGCTTAGATAATCAATGCTCAACTTTTCCCATTGTGATGTTCCTAAAAAATGACACAAAAGTAAAAAATGTGAATATTAATACATGGAAACTTAGGGAAAGAGTGTTTTTTTCTGTGACCACCAAAAACTGGTATATTACATGATATATATCAGGGCTTCTTAAATGTTTTCCATTCATGAACTTTTTTCACCCAATAAATTTTTATATGATTATACAAATTAAACATTGATAATAAATCATAATTTCATAAAATCACAATCTCCATTCTATTATGTGATCCCACAGTTTAAGAAGTTTTGGTATGTGGTAACAGCAGTATTATTTTAAGAATAACTTTGAGTGAATAAGTAATTTTGATTATTATAAATATATATAATATAATATATAAATTAAAAAATAAAAAAATATAAAAATAAAGGATTTATATCTAGAGAAAGAACTGATAAATGGAAATATGTGTAGAATAATTTTGGATTTATGTACATTCCTTTGTGTCTAATGGTAGCCATCTTTACAGGAGGAGAGGAGGCAAGAAAAAAAATTTATATTATAACTTTATCATATATTTAAAAAGGAATAGCAAGTTGTATTTGCAGTTTCATGTGCAATCTTTTTATTATATTATGGAAATGCTTGTTTTATTCCATAAATTAAAAATAAAATGAATATTAAAAAAAGAAAATTACAGGAATGCTTAAAGTCATGAAAATTAAAGTCACTTATATTGATGGCTGACTGTAGTTGCAAATAGTTTTTCAAAATGATTGAACCAATTAAAAAGTTTCACCAATAATATACTAGAGGTCTCTCTTCTTATAATTCCCAACAATGCTATTTTTCTTTTCCCAATAATATGAGTATGAGTTATAACTTCAGGGTTATTTTATTTTGCATTTTTTTTATTATTAATGACTTGGAGTGTTTAATATATGGTTCATGATGAATTTCTTTTAGAATCACCTGTTCATTTCTTTGAAACACTAATATATTAGATAATGCCTCTTATTCTTATATACTTGTATCAATTTATTATATATCTTGGATACTAGATCTGTTTAGAAAAATTTTCCCTGAAGACTTTTTTTCCACTTGTTTTCCTTCTGTTTCTAACAGTATTTAGTTTGTTTGTGCAGAAGCTTTTCAGTTTTCAATGTTATTCATTTTATGCTTTATGATCATCTCCAACTCTCATTTAAATATGAATTTTTCCCTATTCACATTTATGAAAACAATAGCCTGTATTTGTCCCCAACATTTTTATTTTAAACAACATAACTCTTTATTCCTAGGTTATGGCATCCTTTTGAAAGTTATTGTGGTAAACAGCACAAGATAATGATATAAATCTAATTTGTGCTAAACTGGTTTCTAATTCACACCAATGATTTTTGGCAAATATATAGTCCTCACAATTTGACAAAAATTGTTGCGAAAACTGAAAAGCATTCGGGCAGAAATTAAGTTTAAATAAATACCTCATGTTATATGCCAAAGTAAATTCCAAATGAATACTAGCTATAAAAAGTCATATCATAAACAAGTTAAAGAAAGAAGAAATTAATTTTTAGATTAATGGATGGGAGAAGAATCCACAACTAAACAAGGTATAGGGAAAATCATAAAAGATAAAGTATACATAAAATTAGGAAGTTTTTGTACAGACAAAATCACTGCACTTAAATTAGAAAGAAAACATGAACTAACGGGAAGAATGTTTGAAGCAAATTCCTTTGATAAAGATCTAATTTCCTGCAAATTAAGACAACTCTGAGATACCACTACACACCTGTCAGATTGGCTAGAATGACAGGGAAAGATAATGGGGAATGTTGGAGGGGATGTGGGAAAACAGGGATACTGATACATTGTTGGTGGAATTGTGAACACATCCAGCCATTATGGAGAGCAATTTGGATCTATGCTCAAAAAGTTATCAAACTGTGCATACCCTTTGACCCAGCAGTGTTTCTACTGGGCTTATACCCCAAAGAGATACTAAAGAAGGGAAAGGGACCTGTATGTGCCAAAATGTTTGTGGCAGCCCTGTTTGTAGTGGCTAGAAGCTGGAAAATGAAAGGATGTCCATCAATTGGAGAATGGTTGAGTAAATTGTGGTATATGAATGTTATGGAATATTATTGTTCTGTAAGGAATGACCAGCAGGATGAATACAGAGAGGACTGGCGAGACTTACATGAACTGATGCTGAGTGAAATGAGCAGAACCAGGAGATCATTATATACCTCAACAATGATACTGTTTGATGATGTATTCTGATGGAAGTGGATCTCTTCGATAAAGAGAGCCTTAATTGATCAAAGATGGACAGAAGCAGATACACCCAGAGAAAAAAACACTGGGAAATGAATATAAACTGCTTGCATTTTTGTTTTTCTTCCCGGGTTATTTATACCTTCTGAATTAAATTCTCCCTGTGCAACAAGAAAACTGTTCGGTTCTGCACACATATATTGTATCTATGATATACTGCAACCCATTCAACATGTAAAGGACTCTTGCCATCTGGGGGAAGGGGTGGAGGGAGGGAGGGGAAAAATCGGAACAGAAGTGAATGCAAGGGATAATGCTGTAAAAAATTACCCTGGCATGCGTTCTATCAATAAAAAGTTATTTAAAAAATTAAAAAAAAAAGATCTAATTTCCAAGCAATATAAGGAATTAATTCAAATACAAGAGACACTGCCCAAGAGATATATGGTCAAATAATATGAATTGGCAGTTTTCAAGAAAAGAATTTAAGCTATGATTAACCACATTAAAAAAACAACACTCCAAACCACTAATAAAAACATAAATTCGAAGCTAGATTCCATTTCATACTCATCAGATGGCAAAGATAGCAAAAAAGGAAAATGATAGATGTTGAAGAGTTATGAGAAAAGTCTCACTAATACACTGATAGTGGAGCTATGAATTGGTCCATCTAGCTGGAAAGAAATTTGAAATTTGTGCCCTCAAAGGTATTAAACTGACTTTTTCTATTATCCAGTAATACTATCGCTAGGCCTCTACTTTAATGAAATCAAAGAAAGAGAATTTATATGTACAAAAATTTCACAACTTTACCAACAATACATTAATGTCTCCCTTTTTTCCCATTCCCCTCCAACATTTGTCATTTTCCTTTTCTTTCCTATTGGCTAATTCAACCTTGTTTTAATTTGTGTTTCTCCAATGAATACCAGTTAAAACATTTTTTCATATAGCTACAGATTGCTTTGATTACTTCATCTGAAAACTATCCATATCTTTTGATCATTTATCAATTGGGGAATAGTTCTTATTTTTATAAATTTGATTCAGTTCTCTATATGTTTGAGAAAAGATGCCTTCATTAGAGCAACTTGTTTCAATTTTTTCCCCCACAATTATTATTGTTATTTGTATTTCCATTTTACGCCCCTCCAACCTTGTTTATTCTATTCTCTCTCTCCTTATACCCTGTCCCTCCTGAAAAGTGTTTTGCTTCTGATTATCCCCCCCTCCTTTCTGCCCTCTCTTCTATCACCCTCTCTCTTTCTTGTATCTCTTTCCCCTCCAATTTTTCTGAACAGTAATTTGAGTATTTATGTTATTATCTCTTTAAGTCAATTCCAATGAAAATTAGTTTCCCTTTCTTCCCCTCTACTTTAAAAACTTTTTCTATCTTTGTTTATGTGTGATAATTTACCCCATTCTACTTCTTCTCTTTCCTCTTTCACCTCTTAATTTTATTTTTTTAGATATCCTCCCTTCATATTCAACTTACATCTGTGCTCTCTGTCTATTATGCACCTGATGTAATCATGAGAAAGTTCTTTGGAGTTACAAGGATTATCTTTTCATGTAGAAATGTAAACAGTTTAACCTTATTAAGTCCCTTATGATTTCTTTTTCCTGTTTATCTTTTTATGCTTCTTTTGAATCTTTTATTTGAAAGTCAATTTTTTTATTTGGATCTGGTCTTTTTTTATCAAGAATGCTTGAAAGTCCTCTATTTCATTGAATGTCCATTCCCTGCCCCCTCCTTCCAAGGATAAAACTCAGTTTTGTTAGGTAAGTAGATAATTTCTGGTTGTAATCTTAAATCCTTTGCCATCTGAAATATCATATTATAAATCCTCCAATCCTTTATTGTAGAAACTGCTAGATCTTGTGTTATCTGACTATGGCTATGCTGTAATTGAATTGTTTCTTGCTTCTTGCAATATTTTCTCCTTGACTTGGGAGTTCTTGAATTTGGCTACAATATTTTTACGAGTTTTCATTTTGGGATCTCTTTCAGGAAGTGATCAGAGGATTCTTTTACTTTTGATTTTTCTCTTTGTTTCTAGAACATTGGGGTGGTTTTCCTTGATAATTTTTTGAAAGATGATTTTTTTTTTTTTTACTGTGGCTTTCAGTCCTGAATTTAAATGATCTCCTGGATCTATGTTCCAGATCAGTTGTTTTTCCAGTGAGATATTTTACATTGTCTTCTTCTTCTTCTTCTTTTTTTCCATTTTTTTTTGTTTTGAATTATTGTTTCTTTTTTCCTTATATGATCATTAGCTTCCATTTGCACAATTCTCATTTTTAAGGAATTATTTTCTTCAGTGAGTTTTTATACCTCCTTTTCCAATTGGCCAATTCTACTTTTACTATTCTCCTAGCCTGTGCTATGGTTTGTGCATGATCACAGGCACTCTTTCCTGCCCTAGAATTCTGAGGAGGATTTCTGTTCCAAGCTCTGATGTGCTAGTGCTCCTCTTCATCCTGGAATTGCCACTCAGGACTGTGACCTGAATCTGAGTAAGGGCAAAGCAACAGAGTCCTGCCTCAGTGCTAGCAAAGGCACTCCTGTAATCTTTTTCCAACCACTTGTTCATTTCTTTACTGTCTATAGGCTGAGAGCTCCAAAGCCTCCACCACCACTGCTGCTGATTCAATGGCTCCCAAGGCTTGCTCTTGGTTTGTTGCGGCTGTGTTCCACCCTCACCCAGATATAACAGATCTTTCCTGCCAACTTTTTAAGTGTGTTGGGCTGGAAAATTGTTTTATTCTGTTTTGTGTGTGTGTGTGTGTGTGTGTGTGTGTGTGTGTGTGTGTGTGTATTCTGCTAGTCTGAAATTTGTTTAGAGTCATTATTTGGTATTTGTAAGGACTTCAGGGTGATCCTAGAATAGTCCCTGCCTTTTAATTGACCATCTTGGCTCCTCTTTCCCATAAATCACTTTTGATTAGAGAAATACAAATTAAAATAACTCTGAGGTACCCTCTCAAACCTATTAGAATGGCTTATATGACAAAAAAGAAAAATTATAAATGTTGGAGAGGATGTAGGAAAACTGGAACACATGTACCGTTGGTGGTGGTGTGAACTGGAGAGTAATTTATAACTATGCAAGTTATAACTACTTATAACTATAACAGTTATCTTGAATGGAATTCATATTTCCCTTTCTTGCTGAATTTTGTTAGAAATATACTAAATGACATGAACTGATGCTGAGTATAACAAGTAGAACCAGAAATACATTGTATACAATAATAGCATGATTATGTATGATGATCAACTACAGTGATTGAATGTAAATCAACACATGCTATGTTCAGTTCTTTTTTTCTATTTTTTTTTCTCCTATGGTTTTTTTCCCCCTTTATTCTGATTTTTCTTTCTCAACATGATTCATAAAAAAATGTATATTAAATAAATGAATATACATGTATAGCCAGAAAAAGTTTTAAAAGTATACTAAATGATTGGTGACTGTTTGGGGTTTATTTAATATCCAGCTTCTTTAGTGAAGTTATTAAATGTTTCAATTAGATTTTTAATTGAATCTCTAAGGTTGACCAAGAGTACTAACATATCATTTGCAATAATTTTGTTTCTACTTTGTCTACTTTCCTTCAACTTCTTTTTCTTCTTATGGCTATAGATAGTATTTCTAGAATTATACTAAATAATAGCAGTGAAGGAAATCTTTGCTTTTTCCCCGAAGTTTTGAAAAGGACTCTAATATTTCTCTATTATAGAAAATGGTAATTCTTGAGTTTTAATAGATACTGTGTACCACTTTAAGGAAGTTTTGTTTATTTTTATGATTTTTTTAAACAACAAAAATTAGCATGTAGAGCTTTAAGTTGAACTTTAAAGTTTACAAAGCATTTTAAAAATAGTATCTCACTTTATCCTTACAACAGTCATAGGAGGTAGGTGGTATTTTCATCCTTATTTCATAAATGAGAAAACTGAAGCAAAAAAAGTTAAATGACTTGCCCTGGTCACACAGCTAATAAGTGTCTGAGATTGATTTTGGACTCTGTATTCTTAATTCCAGTTCCAGCATTCAATCTATGGTGCCAGCTCATTACTTTATATTATTTTAATATACATAAATGTGTTATATTAAAAGCTTTTCTGTACTTGAAATAATTTTAAATCCTTTTTATTGCTTTTTTAAAAATTGGAATATTCTATTATGTTTGTAATTTTCCTAATTTTGAAGTAGTTTTTTTTTTTTTTTTAATTTTTGGTGTAGCTCTCATCAGATAATAGTGAGATATTTTAAATTTACCTGCTATACTTATATTTTATTCAATATCTTTTCCTCATTATTCATTATTAGTCTATGATTTCCTGTTTTATCTTTCCCCATTTTTGCTATTAGAACCATAATTGTTTCATATAAGGAATTTGATAGAATGGGGTTTTTTTTTCCTATTTTCAAAAAAATACATCTGATATTGAAACTAGTTATTCTTTGAATAAAATTCACTTGTTAATTCATCTGGGGATGGGTTTTTTTCTTTAGAAGTTCATTTATGGTTTGTTCAATTTCTTTACCTATGATTGGATTGTTTAAATTCTCTCCTTTCCTTTTAAATCTGGGTATTAAATTTTTTTTTTTTTAACAATTCCTCTATTTCTTTGTATTAGTTTTGTTGGCATATAATGTTTCTAAAATTTTCCTCATTTAAATTTTTGTTATGGTGCTTTGTTTTTTCTTTTTTCTTTTTAAGAAAATAGCTAACCATTGACCTATTTTATTACTCTTTTAAAAAACTTAATATTATTTAATTCATTTTAAAATTTTATTTTCTTATTTCAAAATATTTATTTTTATGTTTATTTGGGATTTTTTGATTTATTGCTTCTCTCTCTTTTTTTAGTTGAATGCACAATTTATTAATCTCTTGTATTTATTTTTTTCTGATGAAAGTATTTAGAAATCTAAAATCTCTTCTAAAGATTGTTTTGTTTTGAATCTCCTAAATTTGGTATGTTGTCTCATTTACTATGGTCTTTTTTTCCCCCATGATTTGTCCTTTGATCAACACTTTTTTTTTTTTTTTTAGCATTGTTAGTTTTCAATTGAGACTAGATCCTTTCCTCAAGTTGTGTTTATCGATTATATTTTTACTTTTTTTATCAAATATAATTTTTACTGTGTTGTGATCAGTAAAGGATGTACTGCACTCTTTTTTTCCCCCTTTGTTTATGAGGTTTTTTTTATGCCTAGCATATGGTCCAATTTTTTGAAGATAGTATAAAAAGCTGAGAAATATGCATATACTTTATGATCCTCATTCAGTAGTTGCAAGAACTGTATTGTCTACAAATGTCTATTTGTCTAATGTTAAAATTTTTTTAAAAATTTATCTTTTGTTTATCATTTAGTTAGATTTGTCAGACTCTGAGAGGACACATGAAGGAGTGTAATGAAAGTTGTTCTGCTTTTTACTTCTCTTTATAGTTCAAATGATTTTTCCTGTATTCATTTAGATAATGTGTATGCCAGTCCACTTATATACTGATATTCATTATTATGATGCCTTTCAGCACAATGTCTTTTAACAATATCTATTTTTATTGTTGTCTTTTCTGAGATCATAATTGCTGCTTCTGTTTTTAAAAATTCATTTGAGGCACAAACAATTCTACTCTAGCCCTCCATCTTAATAGTGGGTGAATCTTTATGTTTCACTTGTGTTTCCTATAAACAACATATTGTTGGATTCTTCTCTCTGATCCATTTTGCCACTATTCTCAACATAATTGGCAAATTCATCATATTCACAGTTGTGTTTGCTAGGCACATTTTGGAATAATGTTCTCTTGGGGCTGGGTTCTATCTTTTCTGTAGCCTGGAAGTCGCTGCCATTATTTCTGGATGAGGACTGCCTTGGGGTCAGGCTCCACTTTTAACCCCTTTCGAAGTCTGAAATAATATCCTCGTCCTGGTGTTTGGAGCTGGACTGAGTTTTGTTTCCAGATCCCATTCACTGTTGTTATGTATGTTTCTTTTGGAGCTTCCCCTCAATCCTGGGCATTTTGGTCTTGTCTATTTCTTCATAGCTGCTTCAGATCATGGTCCCTGGAACAGCCTGATCCTATATTATATTTGTTTCATTCCTTCACTGAGGCTGTACCCAGACCTCTGGTCATGATGATTTGATGGGTGAAATCTGAAATAAGTGCAGAAATAAAGGTTTAAGTTTCTAAGGCTTTTGATATATTAAGCAAGGAATTCCAGTTGCATAACAAATTGGGACCTAAGTTTTCTTAGCTTTGCACTGGACTTTGAATACTTAGAGAGACAAATTTTTATTCATTAAACAAAATCAATTAATAGGATTTAAACCAGAGCACAAGATTAGATAATCTCATTTTTAATTGGAGGAAAAATTAAGGACTTTCTAAACTGGATGGGGGGGGGAGGGGTGGGAGAGAATGAATGGGTTCAGTTCCCTGAAATCAGAAAAAGAGATTTCCTATTCTGTCCTCAAATATCTCTATTCAATTAAAGGACCAAAGAAATAGTGAATGATAGACCAATGTGGGATCAGTTTTCAGATAAGACATATGTATCTCTTGAGATATATAATTATGAGAAAACACCTTGCATCAGTCTTTGGATCTGAAAGGGTTTCTGGTCAGCATAATTCAGGTTCTTAGTTAAGAGTTTCCTATGCTTTTTGATTTATTTGTCCTTGGGGTAATCAGAGTTAGAGGAGTTAGTGATAAAAAAGCCAATCTAAAGGTATTTAGAGTAGATAGAATTTAGTTTCTGCAAAGTAGATAGAATTTAGTCTGCAGAGTTCATAAAATGAAGGAGCTAAATTTGAATAATTTAGGAAATTTATTAGAAAGAACAAGTTAGCAAATGCTAGAAATTTTTACCTATTTATTTACCCAATTCCCCAAATTTTGAAGGTTTCTTCTTTTTTACAGCTGTGCTTTCAACCTATAGAATTAATTTTGATTGGCAGAGGTTTGTATGTGGGAACTAGGTGAGGGATGACTAAGAAATTAGGGTTTGTGGAAGAAATGATTCAGGATCTGAGTTCTTTTCTCTAAGTGATTCAAAATCAACTTTCATTTTACATTTTTGTCAAATAAACTGTATGTCTGACTGTATAGGAGTTCAATTCAAATCTATTTAGTACCTAATATGAAAAGTTTTTGAGAATAGAGAGAAAAAAAAAAAATGGTCCCTGCTTTCAAGAAGCTTTTGTTCTTACTGGGGGGCTACAATAAACACATGGAGAAGTATATATGAATTATGTAATGATTTAGAAGGCAGAGTGCACTAACAATTTGATTAGCATTAGGTTGAGATGAAAATCAGGAATGACTTTGTGCAGAAGGATAATCTGTGCCTTGATCAAAATGTGGATATCTTAAAAAGAAAAGTACAAACATGGCAAGGATTATAACTTCCACGGGAAGATAAATTAAGCATGGGGTAGATACTTAAGGAGATTCTTACTAGGGCCTTCAACAATGACCTTAGTATTCAAATTAGAAAATGTCTGTGAATGAGTCAGAATGTGGAGATGGAAATATGAAGGAAGAAGGTAAGTCTGACTGAAGTGAGAATCTAGTGAGAAATATTTGGTTAGGGATATGGAGTAAAATTATGGAGGAGCTTTAATGGCAATCCAAAGGTGTTAGATTTGGAAGGGTGAGCAGTCCAGAAGCAGTGTACATTCTTAAACAAGAGATTATTGATAAAAGTGTTTTAAAAATTTGTTCATGGTGAACAGGATACATTGGAAGAGGGAAGACAAACAATAGTTAAGAATTTGATATAAGTGCAGGTTTGAAATGATGACATCTTGTTTCCCATCCAGATGCACTCATTTTTAACATCCCTTACTTCTTCACTATGCCCTGCCCTGTACAGGATATTTTCTCCAGTTTTTCAGCTTTCTTTTGTATGTTGTGCTACAGCTCCCTGAAGGAAAGGACAATCTCATTTTTTAAAAAGTTGTATCCTCAACATTCAGGGCAGCGAGGTGGTGCATTGGATAGAATTAAAATCTGGCCTCAGACACTCACTAGCTGTGTGACCCTGAACAAGTCACTTAATCGTGTTTGCCTCAGTTCCTTCATCTATAAAGTGAACTAGAGAAGGGAATGGCAAACCACTCCAATATTCCACAAAGAGTTGGACTTGACTGAACAGCAGCAGCCACTACCACAACCGGCACTATCACCACCACAATCCTCAGCACTTAGCACAGTGCCTGGCACATAATTGTTAACTAATAAATGTTTATTGGATATTGACCATAATAAAGTCATAGGTTAGGTAGCATGGGAGTGGTCTTTACTCTTGATATTTTCTAATTATCTTACTATTTTTTCAGAAATAGCTTTATTTAAGCTTATGATCAAACACAAAAATAGCTGTCATTTTACAAGGATTTGGGAATCTTTCTTCTTTTGAGGAAGATATTGTACTCATTAGGTTAATTCTACTTCAGTTATAAGAAGCATTTTGATTAGATCTCGTTACAATACATTAGATTTTCAATAGACTAAAGTTTTTAGTTAAAAGATAACTTTTTAAAAACCAGCACCAACATGTCAAACTAGATACACAACTTTTTCTATATGTGATAATGTTTAGTCAGACTGGGCTTCTTTCTCCCCAGGGGAGGAATGGGAACATACAGACAGAAATAGGTTGAATAACTGCCAAATTCATTAGATGCTGATCAGGAATTGGACCAACCTTGGATTTATTCTTATTTGAACTATTCCTGATTTGTGTAGGCAAGGTGACTGGGATGAGTGTATTTGTAAAAAGCTCCACTCTCTTTGTCCTCCTGAGTAGAAAACCCCAGAGACCAACTCTGGACCACTTAGAATCAAACAATAAAATTCTGGGTCAGATTGTACAGCTTCATTTCTTAGAACCAGAGCCAATACTGAGGTCCAGATGGTGTAGAGCTGTTCAGAACATATGTATCCTTAGTATCTTTTGTCTACTAGATTCGTGTTGGCAAGAAACCCAGTAGTTAGACTAAATGAATGCCAGTTTCTGTCTCTTGGGGTTTTCAGGCCCCAACCAGATAAACAGATAATGTAAAATAATTGTGGTTATCATCCTAAGTCTATACTCTTCTTCTGTAATTGCCTTCTCTCCCAAACTCTCAAACCTCCCCAATTTTCCCATTTACCACCTTGACATTTATACAGTTTCTTGAATAGAATGCAATTGCTTCTTAAATACTCTGCCTTCTTCCCTGTCATGAATTGTAAATTCCCAGAAGGAAAAGATAAAACGTTTTACTTCACTTGTATAGCACCTAGCACATGTATAGATAGGCATTTACTAAAATTTTCTGATAATGATCTACTGAAGACATAGTCAAAGGTTTTAATATATAGTTGAGAACTAAGGTTCAGAAATAAAGTCCCTGGAGTGGCCAAAGTGATTTTCCTAAGAGAGGTTTAAATAAATGAGAAATGAGAAAAGGCCATCAGATTTGGCTATTAAGAAATCATTGGTAATTTTGGAGAGAGCAGTTTAACTGATAAACTTGGAAGCTAGATTGCAAAGGTGAGAGATGAATAAGAAAAGGAGGGGAAGCAATGAGAGTAGAAAATTACAAAAATCCATTTTGGGAAAAAACATGTACAGGACTGAGTCTTGCCCCTCAAATGTTGAAATATATATTCTTTCAAATCTTAAAAGAAAAACTTCACAAAACATTGGGACACATAGGCACAGACACAGACACACACAGACAGACACACAGGTATATACACATCCCACCCAATTTCTTGAAAAAACAAAAACAGTAGCAAAAAATCAAGCTCATACTGTTATACATGTTTTCGGTTTACTTAAAAAACAATTGAAGAAACTGCTGCTTGTCATACTCCTGTATGTTTAATGTCTTTATCTAAAGATTTCAGATGCATAATCTTTTTGTATCATTATAAAATTAGCAACCATAATTAGAAATAAACCATAAAGTAAACAAAACAGACAATTTAACCTGGACCCTTAGCATTCCTTTTATCTTTTCTTCCCTTCCCCTCTCTTACTTTTCTCTCTGTTCAACTTTGGTTATATTGATTTCACTCATATCACCTCATATACATCTTTTTACATTTCATTGTATAATTCATATTTTCCTTTTTTGGGACACCATTCCATTATATAACCTTAACATACCATATTATTTACCTAACCTTTATGGAAGTAAAAGTTGTTTCCAGTTTTTTTTTTTTTTAATTTTGCTATTAAAAAAACTATGAATATTTTTGGAAAGAATCATAGCAAAGAAATTGCTAAATTGAAAGGTATGATGAGTTCTGTGATTCATGTTGCATATTGATATGTTTGTTGTTTTCCAAAATGTTTGCACTAGTCTATGGAGCCATCAATAATATATTAGAGAGCCTGTCTCTCAATAGTCCTGACAACACTGGCTTGTGACATTTGACATTCTATTTGGTATAAGGTGGTATCTTAACATTATTTTACTTAACAGGGACTTTGAACATTTTTTTCATGTGATTATTTGCAATTTAATTTCTTCTTTCACAATTTTTTCCATTTCTTTTGACTGCTGCTTCATTGGGGAATATGCAGTATTAATCTAGCTTCTAATTTTGTCAGATACATGATACATTTTCTTCAAATATTGAATTTTAATTGTAATGAGACAATTCTCAGATGAAAAAAAGGCTGTGGGGAGGGCTGCTTCCATGTAAGAATCATCCCTCAGTAAATAATGATACTTTTCTTTTGTTTTTAAAGATAGCACTTTTTTTCCTGTCCAAAATTCCTTGATCTTTGTAAAATTAAATATATCTATTTTAATCTCCAGTGAGTTCTTCTATTTTTTTGACTGCTAAACAAATGTCCCTCATTTCCAAGGTTGATAAATGTACTGTTTTTTTTCTCCTCAGCATTTTAAAATGATTTAAAAATACATTTAGATATCTGATCTATTTAAAGTTTATTTTGTATGTTGGGAGGTGTGGATCCAAAAGCATTTCTTACCATATACTTTTCCTGTTTTTCCAGAAATTTTTATTAACTAGTGAATGATTCTATTCCATGATATTATGTGAGTTCATCAAACACTAACCTTTTATTATATTTTTTTTTGAGTTCTATTTCTGGTTTCTTTATTCTTTTTTCTTGATCTGCTTTATCCAGCACAAGACATTTTATAATTATTGCTTTATAGTACATTTTGATATCTGGTAGTGCTATGCTCACTTTGCCAGTTTTATTTTCCATAATTCCTTCTGATATTTTTTCCTTTATCAATTTTTTTTGTGTGATTTCAATTCTATAAAGTATTGGTATTTTGATTTATATTAGATTAAATTTATGTTAGTTTGGGAAGAATAGTTATTTTTGCTATATTTGTTTAATCCAATCATGAGCAGGAAATATTTCTCTTTCTGTTTAGTTCTTTCTTGATTTCAGTCAGTATTGTAGTTGTCTTTGTATGTCTCTTCAAGCACTAAAGGTCATTGATTGCTACCCACTCCCATTTAGTAAAAGGATTCAAATCTTGGGGAGTCACTAGATCATCCTGGGGATCTGAGGAAAGGAAGTTGCTTCTTCACCAAAGTAGAGGATATCACATAATTGTTTTTCTTGTAACATAAAATCAATAAGCCAAGGGAACAAACAATGCATAACCAATATGTAAGAGATGCTGTTAACCTGTCATTTCCCCAGATCTTAGAAATCCCCTGACACAGAGTTGGTCTATCTGGGAAATGTATAGATTGAACTTTCCATTTAGTAGGCTAAGGAATATAAATGTACAGTTTTTGCTTTGAGTCAGAATACTTGCATTGCTGGAACTGACCAGGGTAAGGGATCAGTTCCATGGGATGTATATCACTCTCAGCTCTATGTGGGCCATAGCTAGCCTTCATACAGCCTTAGTGAAAAGGGATGGCTTGCATTGCCCCATTGCTCTATCACCTTACATTCTCTAATTCAGTCCTGGATTAGGATTTCTAAAATTTTACTAAATCAGAATGTACACTTCTACTTAACACTTGTACTTATAGGAATATATCTAGAATATCTTTATAATATGTAACGTTAATTCATGGTCTCAAATTTATGCTTTTTATCACATTATGGAAAGATTTTTTTATTTCTATATTTTAAAATATTTTTACTTAGGTATTTCTGTAATTGAAAGTTTTCTTCACATCTCACAATAAGATCATGTAGTCTATTTTTTTCTTTTTGATAAGATTTAATCTGTTGATTGTTTTCTCAGCAATTAGCCTTACATTCCATTTATAAATTCTATTTGATCATAATTGATAATTATTTTTGATGTACTGCTTTGCTTTCTTTGTGAATATTTTATTTAGAATTTTTGTGCCAATTTTCAGTAACAGTATTGAACTATTATTTTTATTTCTCAGTTTTTTTTTTAATTAACATCATGTTTGTTTAATAGAAACAGCTAAATAACGCATCATATTTTTCTGTGTTTTGAAATGGTTATTAGAAGAAACAGTTCTTATAATATGGATGTTACTTGTTCTTTATAAGTTTTTAGGATTCACTTATGAATCCATCTGGGCCATTGTCTTCTTAACAGCCTGTCTGATTTCTTCCTGAAACTAGTTCTTTTTAGGTTTTCCAATTTTAGACTTATTATTTTAAGAATTTTATACTTTGTTCTTATTTTTTTCCCTGTATTTTTCATGTACTGAGAGTGGAGCATTAAAATCTTCTGCTATTTTGAAAACGATTTTTTTTTAAAATAACTTTTTATTGATAGAACACATGCCAGGGTAATTTTTTACAGCATTATCCCTTGCATTTACTTCTGTTCCGATTTTTCCCCTCCCTCCCTCTACCCCTTCCCCCAGATGGCAAGAGTCCTTTACATGTTGAATGGGTTGCAGTATATCCTAGATACAATATATGTGTGCAGAACCGAACAGTTTTCTTGTTGCACAGGGAGAATTGAATTCAGAAGGTATAAATAACCTGGGAAGAAAAACAAAAATGCAAGCAGTTTATATTCATTTCCCAGTGTTCTTTCTCTGGGTGTAGCTGCTTCTGTCCATCTTTGATCAATTAAAGCTCTCTTTATCGAAGAGGTCCACTTCCATCAGAATACATCCTCAAACAGTATCGTTGTTGAGGTATATAATGATCTCCTGGTTCTGCTCATTTCACTCAGCATCAGTTCATGTAAGTCTTGCCAGTCCTCTCTGTATTCATCCTGCTGGTCGTTCCTTACAGAACAATAATATTCTATAACGTTCATATACCACAGTTTACTCAACCATTCTCCAATTGATGGACATCCTTTCATTTTCCAGCTTCTAGCCACTACAAACAGGGCTGCCACAAACATTTTGGCACATACAGGTCCCTTTCCTTTCTTTAGTATCTCTTTGGGGTATAAGCCCAGTAGAAACACAGCTGGATCAAAGGATATGCACAGTTTGGTAACTTTTTGAGCATAGTTCCAAATTGCTCTCCAGAATGGCTGGATGTGTTCACAATTCCACCAACAATGTATCAGTGTCCCTGTTTTCCCACATCCCCTCCAACATTCCCCATTATCTTTCCCTGTCATTCTAGCCAATCTGACAGGTGTGTAGTGGTATCTCAGAATTGTCTTAATTTGCATTTCTCTGATTAATAATGATTTGGAGCATATTTTCATATGTCTATAAATAGTTTCAATTTCTTCGTCTGAGAATTGTCTGTTCATATCCTTTGACCATTTATCAATTGGAGAATGGTTTGATTTCTTATAGATTAGAGTCAGTTCTCTATATATTTTGGAAATGAGGCCTTTATCAGAACCTTTGATTGTAAAAATGGAAAGCGATTTCTTTTTTGTAAAGTTGCAAGGTTTTCTTTTTTAAATTTTGACACAAAGTTGTTAGGAAAAAAAAAATATTTTTAAGACTGATATACTCTTTTATTAAGGCATAAAACAGAGACAGCTAGATGAAGCAATGACTAGAGCTCTGGGACTAGAGTCAAGAAGTCCCAAGTTCAAATCCAGCCTTGGATTTACTAGTTCTGTGATATTGGAAAAATCATTTAACCTCTGTTTCCTCAAATGTAGGATGAAAATAATAATAGCTCTACCTCCCAGGGTTGCTGTGAGAACAAATAAGATAATAATTGTGAAGTTCTTAGCACAGTGCTAGAACATAGTAAGCCAGTTATTATGAATATGATGATTATATAATGTCCTTTATTTCTTTCAGTTCTTTCTGTTTTGAATTCAACTTTGTCTAATATCCTTTGAATTCTTCATGTGGTTTGTTTTGGCAGTAAGATGGTAAAATTTAGACTCATTTAAATTTTGAATCTATTTGGAACTTTCTTGATTAAATCTGTTTTGTCTGTAGAATATATTTTATTTTTTAAAAACCATTTTGTTATTTCTGAATTTTTTGGTCATAATTGTTAGATTTGTCTTTTTTTAAGTTATTCTATTTACAGGGAATATGCACTTTAAAATTTTTGTTTTATTTATTATTTATCCAGATTTAGGATCATGCTGAAAAAAAATCTGTCTATTTTATATTAATAGCTCTGTAGGTAACTTTAGTTTGGACTTGTCTTTTCCAACAGATGGGATTTTTATTTTAGAAATTGTTCTTTCCTCTCTCTTTTCTCTCTCTACCCTCATACTAAAAGTTTAGGCATTAGCATGAGCCAATAATTTTCACTTTTTGTTAGCAATGATGTGATATTAATTTTTCAAAAATGCTCATTTTTTTGACCAGGAGACTTTTTATTTTATTATTTATTATTCAAAATATTTAATTAAAATGTATATATCTCTTAGCTGACTTTTCAAAGTCTATTTACTTCTCATGTACTCATTTCTTGTCTTCATAGGTCATGTAGAATTTTGCTGGGTAGATAATTCTGGATTCATAGTCCATGGTTCTTGATTTGGTAAACATGAAATTTGATTTCTGTGATTCTCAGTTGTCAGTCTCAAAAGTCCACTATGATCATAATAATGAGGTCAGGGAACCAAATGATGAGGTCAAATGATGAGGTTAATGGTAGTAGTGATGAGATGTGAGAATTGGGGTGGGAAATCCCCTCTGGTCAGAGGTGAGGTCCCTTATGAAAGCATTTGCAAATCCGAAATCTTTGTGGCAAAAAAGAGATTTTATTTTCTCTAAGAAGACAGCTTGCTAGGAAGTCAGCCTTCTTAGTGGGCAGGGAATACAGCAAAGTTGGGTTTCATTGAGAAGAGAATATTTTCACCAGCGGGAAAAGAGTCCTGGCAGGACAGCTTGATAAAAAGGCAGCTTTATAAGCAAGCATAATTCTGTTTAGATTTCTGCGAAGATATCTGGGCATGTAGCCCTAGATATATTGGGGCTTTCTTTGATTTTTGACCTGGAGATGGGAGCCAACTCCTGAGCGACTTATTTTCAATTCAGTTTAAAATTGAATGAGATTACTTAACTGGGAGTTTGAACCACTGAGAGTTGTTTGTGGCAATTCAATGGAGGGTGATTGACCAAGATCTCCAATTGAATGAAACCACTTAGATGGGAGTTTGCAGGCTTTTCTCAGGGTCTGGGAGCTGCCAAAGGGCATATAGTTTACATCTGATCCTCCAAAAGATCTCAGTTTATGTCAATAATTATCAATCTTCATTAAGTGATTTCTACTTCTTTTGAAAGATTGAAGCAATTCTTTTTATCATTTATCATTGCAACATTAGAGTTTAACCAAGATGTATTCATGTATGTTATATTTTGAATTTTTTTCTTTCAGATAGACTATGGATTCTATGATTTGTATTTTGTTGGCTATTTTTATCAATGTGAGAAATTTTTTTCCCCCAGAAATATAAGGTCCTAATTATTTACTGAATTTTCAGTAATCCTGAGATTTTTGTAACTATCTTCTAGTTTTGTCACTTGGGTCTCTGTGTTTTCCAATAGTTTTCCAATAATCATTCGTTATTTCCAGTCTAATTTCCTACCTGGTCTGCCTGTTTAATTCAGAACTTCTTTAACTTTTTCCACTCAATCCCTTTTTGTCCAAGAAATTTTTACATGACCCTGAGTATATAGATATAAAAATTAGTTGTACAAATCAAACATTTACTGATAATAAATCAATTTTGTAACTACCACATTCAATTATAAGACTCCATATTGAGCAAAACGGGAAATTGAGGACTTCTCAGAATAATAATTGGGCAATTCAAGACTTAGCTCCAAGGATCTGTTAATCATTAGAGGTATTGCTCTTCTAACAGAAATACCTGAGATAACCCCCTTGACCTTGACTTAACTGCTTAGAGAAGAACCTGACTAATTATTTAATGGCCTGGAGATATTCAGGAAGTCTCCAAACTAGTATTTGTTGATTGAGGAAGGCTGAGGTAAACTAAGTCTCTTTGGTTATTCTAGAAACTTTTAACCCTCCTGGCTTAATTGATTACTTACCTCTAAATAAATCTCCTTATTGTGAAGGATTATGTGGTTTCTCATAAAACCATTAACTATGGTAGATTGAACCTATAATTTTAGTTTATGAAGGTCTGATGGGTTTGGGAAAAATGAAATTCTTTGTAGAAACCTTACAATATAGTGTTTAATACCAGATCAAACACCCCTGCAAGCATTTGCAGACATAATAAACTGACCATTATAATCTTAGGCAAACACACCTGTAATAAGTCAACTATATTGGCTTGACTAGAATTTAGCAAACCTTTGCTACTTCCATCTAAGCAGACAGTGAAAATTAACCAGATGCGGGGAGGAGGTCACAGGTTCCTGTGATTTTTGACTATTTAAATCATCTCTTGGCCTTTCTAGAATCTGCTCTCCTCTCTCTGAGACTCCAGTGAGTGGACTGCCCACTTTTCGGGAGATTCTAATAAAACTTCTGCTCTTTATTTTGAGAAATCTCTGAATAGTCATTTTGAATTAGGAATTGTCATCCCACCCAATATGGAATAATGAACCACAGTTTAAGAAGCTAAAGTTTAATGTATACATATATTGTATTTAATTTATACTTTAACATATTTAACATGTATTGGTCTACCTGCCATTTGGGAGAGGGGATGAGGGGAAGGAGTGGAAAAGTTGGAACAAAAGGTTTTGCAACTATCAATGCTGAAAAGTTACCCATGCATATATCTTGTAAATAAAAAGCTATATATTAAAAAAAAAAAAAAAAAGAAGTTAAAGTTTAATTCCACTTTCCATTGACAATTCTTTTGTTGCTATTACTTGTATGGTTTTTTAAAGATTTTTAATTTTATTTTACATATTAGTTATTTTATTAAAGAATTCATATTATTTAAACACTCCATAAATTAGAGTAAATATAAACTTAAAAGGAACAAAATAAGCCATTAAAATCATATATTTTTAAAAATGCGGTGTTTTTCAAAAAGAAGGAAACAAAGTAATTTTTTTTTAAAGAAACCTGTACAATGTAAGATAAAGTACATATAGTTTAGGTGTGAACATCATTCTTTTAGTTGTATTGGTGTCAAAAATAGGATGAAGTGTTTAGATTGGTCATTTTTTTCATTGTTTTCTGTCTTTTTAAAAAAATTATCACTCAGTTTCTAAGTTATGTTCTCTGTCACTAAATCCATCATTCTTTCCAATGTGTCATGATGATTTTTGATTAAATCATATTTATATTATTTAATATGTATTGGACTACCTGCCATCTAAAGGAAGGGGGTGGGGAGAAGAAGGGGAAAATTTGGAACAGAAGGTTTTGCAAGGGTCAGTGTTGAAAAATTACCCATGCATATGTTTTGTAAATAAAAAGCTTTAATTAAAAAAAATCATATCTATATTTTCAATCTATAACAGTGGAAGGATATTTCATACTCTGACAAAAATCAAAGATCCTATGTATATTCATGTGTATTTTAAACTTGTGGTTTATGAATATAATGGAATACTAATATACAGAAATAAATGAGAAAAAAGATGGTTTCAAAGAGGCATGAAAAGTCTTCTTTGTGTTGATGTAGATAAAAGTGAGCAGAACCAGAAGAACAATATATACTATGATATTAATATAATAGATCAGTTAAATGACCAGGCCAGAGGACTGGTCAACAAAATGGTACCCATCATATGACAGAGAATCATGAATCTAATAGGAGAATGAGAAATGCATTTTTAGATATGAACACTGTGGGAACACATTTTGCTTGATTGATTGAAGAATAATTTCCTTTTCCTTTCTTCCTTTCTTCTTCCCCCTTCTTCCTGAAGGAATTGAGTAAGACCCTGACAAAGATCTGGCCTTTGTTTAGCTAGGCAGGTTATAGGGAGGGGCATTAACAGGAGGAGACAGGAATCACAATACATAATTGGGAAGATAAACTGCTTCCAGAGGTAAACCAGGAGAAGCACTGATAGGATTATGGCAGCCTCAAGTGGGCCTTTTCTTTTTAAGGAGGCCTTTTGTTATCCTTGAGGATAGTCCACTTAAGTGGATTTTTATTGCAGTAGGCCCTTGTTGAATTCCTTACATGGACAAAATCATGACATTACTGTATCCAATCAGAAGGCCAATTTATGCTGTAAACCCATAAGGTTATTTTTCTCCAATAAATAATTTATTAGTACCCTATTAGTATATCTTGCTAACTTTTAAGATTAGCCTGCTAGTCAAGAAAGTTGTAATGCTTTGTTAACTTTAGGAATTTAGCCTCTATAAGGCATCACTAGTTCCTTAAGAACTTAGTCCCATTTTATCATGTTTTCCCTTTAATGGCATAGTGCGTTCTACTAGGGAAGTTAGCCCTTGTCTCTCCCTTTGATAGTAAACAAAAATCCTTTTCGGAAATTAGTACATTATCAGCAGCATAATAAAATCTTTGCCTCTTGTTTTGGAGATGGTCTCAGCTTACAAATTCTTTTGAAATATCTTGTGATACTTTTTGGTCCCAAACTAATATATTTTGGGGTCCAAACCTCAAACCCCAACATTCTCTTCCTCCTTTCTTCTTTCTTTCTCGCCTGGTAGGTTGGGGAGCTAAGAGGAAGAAAAAAAATCTTGGCAACTGAAAAAAAAATTTTTTAAAAATTGCATTAGCACCTATCTTTGCTTTTTATTTTTTATATAACTTTTTTAATGCATTTTTCTTGTCTCTAGTATTTCTCTAATATTTGTTATTTCTTTGCAAAAATTTGAGATGAGCCTGGTTCCCTTCTATTCTCTTATTTAGACTTGGCTCAGTCTTTAAATGAGATTTTATTTAATGGCTCCATTTTTTGCAATTCCCTCTAAAGGGAAAATTAGGAGGAAAATCTTATAAGAAAAATCTTTAGGAGTCTATCTTTCTTCTTCCAAGTTACTTTACATGATGCTTAAATATAGCTGGTAGAACCATTTTCTGCTTTTTCTTTTTACTATGGAAAGACATTTTACCACTAAAAAGACAGTTACAGTGTCACAGTGCTATTTAACAGTCTAGCAGAAATAAGTCAAAATTTAAATTGTGATTCTGACATTTAGAGTAGCCCCATTTAACAAATATCCCTAGAACCTGTTCTTGTTTATTTATATATATAATATATTTTTTATATTTTTATTATTTTTATATAATATTTCTATAATATATATTGTTTGTTTATTTATTTATATAAATATATTAAAAAATATTTTTATAGTAATCCATTGAAGTTACACCTGAACCCTTCATAAAATTGCCAAGGACTAGAACCCACATAAAATTAGAAAAGTTAGTAAGACTAGCTTAATTATGCAATCTTTGCATTCTGTTTCTCTGATGAAAAATTACATCAGTAAGGGTCCTGTTATATGGGCTGGAAAAAACACAAGAATTGTGAGATCAAAGAACTATCCAAACTTGTATTTTATCTTTGCCAGTGACACCACAGCTTGCTTCCGGAAAGTTATGACCTCCTTGACATCACACTTAGAGGTTATATTATTCATAATTTTGTTAGCCTTTTCAGTATCTCAACCTATACAATCTCTTGGGTCAGGGGTAGGATGGGTGAGCTATGAATTCCCTAAGTCTATTTGAAGAAGTACTGTACTATCTTATTCTTTTAAAGCTTAGCTTCTTCCAGCTTCAAGGAGTGTTCCTCTAGGGGCAGCCAGATTCAGACTCGAGTCTGGGTTTGTGCATCACTTTCATGTTTTTGCAGACTTCAATCATATCACTTCTCAGCTTTTTTCTTTCCAGGCTGAGGGCTCTTAAGCCTTTTAGTTTCTTCTCACATGGCAAGGTGTGTTGCTTTTGCTCACACTCAAATTGCCATGTTTTTGATAAACAGACTCTTAAGATTTCCCTGTAGTCTGTCCTCAGTGTTTTGGCATTTTATTACCAGGAAGTCTCATGTCACCAGAAGAGATGGGAATTTGAAGTGTCAATGTGGAATAAAAAAGATGACCAAAGTAGTAACAACAAAGGATCTCGTAATGGAGGCAAAGGAATTGCATTCTAGGGTTACTATATGGCATCAAAGTACTGGAGTATCCAAGAAGGTCTGAATAAGATTAAATACATTTTAACTGGGATGATGCTTTATGGTGATGAGGTAAGGGCAGCGATTCCTAGTTGGAAATGAACATGTGACAAATTCACAATGGCCATTCTCTTTGTCAAAAGGTAAGTTTATTTAAGAGATTACAGACAAAATGAAGAGGTAAAATAGGCACCAGGAGTGGCAAGTATGAAATAGAGTTGGGAGAGTAATAAGATTACCAAGGAGAGTGTGTAGTTCAGAAATGGTGAGGGGTCCCCATTTAATAAAAAACTGGAGAGATCTCTAGAAGCAAAGCAAAATTTATTATACATTCTCAAGAGAAGGGCATCCCATTGTGGAGCAGACAATCGAAGGGAGGAAGTACCGTAGGGGGCAGGGTCAACACTTTTAATCCCTAACGCAAATTCCCCCTCCCACCACCGACCCTCATCCTCTTTGGCTGAGGGTCTTACATTCTAAACACAGAAACTACCCAAGAAATTGAACTTGACCAATAAGTACATAGTTGCCCATATTTGACTGAAATAGGGAGACACTAATGTCATAGGAGGATAGCAGGAAGGGGACTTAAATATGCTTTTGGATCAATGCTCAAAGTCCTTCAGGCCTACTCAAATTCTGAAGTAGATTAAGCCTTACTTGATTTTCACAACTGTCTTGAAAGATCTCACGTCATTTCGTTCAAGAGGGTTAGAGAGAGAGAGAGACAGAGAGAGAGAGAAAGAGATACAAAGATGGAGCAGGCTTAGTCCTGGAAAGGACTCAGCAAAAATCTTCATTGTGGACACATATTTTATAGAGGAAATACAACCTTGGAGATTTCTCAGGGGAGGAGGAGAAGTAACAAGGAAGGATTTGGCAGCTCCGAAGGAAGGATCAAAGAGGAGCCAGATGGAGTACTTGGCAGATGAGATCCCAGACCTGTCTAAAGAGATGCTAATCAGTATCTCCAAGGTTGTTTAAAGATGCCCAGAGGTTTGAGGGACAGACTGTGGCAGATGATGAAAAGTTCCATCCTCACAATCGTTCCCTACAAACAGGATGGTCTAGGACTTGGTTATCTGATCATGTAGCAGGCTGGACTTCTTCCTGACTAGGAAGCTCAGAATCCACCTCAGTGGGAGGCTTGTGCTGGAGAAGCTGTTAAGTGAGTTGTTTTGCATCCCACCTGAGAGGCCACTGAGGCCAGGGAAGCTTGGGGAGTAACTTGTGGTCACAAAGGAGGCTTGGATTCATGCACTGGAACACTTTCTGTCTCCTTATTTTTTTCTCTTTAAAACTCAATTCGGTGTTAACATAAGGAGCAGGTTAAAGAGCCTTCAACCCAATGTCCTGATTTGTGTTTAGTAATACAACAGAAACTGAGAACAAAATTACCTCTCTTCCCTGCCCCCCAGGGTCCTCTAATCCCATCATGAAGATTGAGAGGTTATTAGGATTATAGATTTAAAACTGGAGGAATCTTTGACCTAATTTACTACAACTCCTTCCTTTCATGGTTGAGGTAATGGAGACTCAGAGATTGTAGAGATAGTCCAGGCTTTCACGAATCAAAACATGACAGAAACAGGATTTGAAACGATGTCCTCAAACTACAAAATCCTGTACTGTTTCCACTTCATTAGAGTCAAGCAAACTTTTTGTTTATGTGGTAAATGAATAAAGTCTTAATGGATTTTATGTGCTAGAGGCACATAAAGAGTGCTACACTTATGATAACACAGCACTGTATCAGGAGGGCTGAATGATTGTGATAAATACAACAAAATGATCTTGGAGGCAATCTCTTGTGTTTTCGGTTGGTTAAAAGATTATTGCTCTGCTATGTTGGCATATTTTGACTTATTTTCCTAGAGGAACTCACGATTAACAAGGGGGAAGGATGCGTAAGGTGGACAGTTTCTAATGAACTTGAGATTTATAAGAGGAAAGGAGGGCCTTTTATAAGATACAAAATAATTTTGGTGGTTGACATCTGTAGTTTGGTTTCCTGACTGTAATTCTGTCTGTGTAAGGAATTCAACAAGGGCCCACTTAAATTCAAATAAGGACCTTTCCTGTCAATGTCCCTACCTGTGGCCCGTCTAGTTATGATCTGGTCTTTTGCTGGGGTCTTTTTCACTCCATCCATTCTTTTCATGCCTCTGAAGAGAGAGAAAAAAACTGTGAAGAAGCTGACATGTAGATGAGCTAGCTCCTTTATTATGTCCTTACTCTCCATTTACTACTCTAGGGATTTTGAGAATTTCCTTTGGGTGAGATTTTAGACTCTGTTGGTTGAGCTGAGATATTTCATTTTCAAAGAGAGAGCTCATTTTACTTGGAATATTGTGTATTATAGTTTCATCTATATATTCTCTCTGATTTCTGTTTGCTATGCTGGTCTGCCTTCCTTCCCTCTCCCTCTCTCCCTCCCTCCCTTCCTTCTTTCCTTCCCTTCTTCCTTCCTCCCTCCCTCTCTCCCTTCTTTCCTCTCCTCTCTCTCCTTCCTTCCCTCCTTCCTTCCCTCCTTCCTCCCCCCACCCCTCCACTACCATCTCCACCCCTGTAACCCTTTCCTTGGTTACCCTATTGCTCTCCCAAACCTATTTCGTACTTGCCCTTCCTTTATTCTATTAGGCATTTTTATCGTTAGAATTTGGTAGGAAGGGAATGAGATCTTGTACATTTAACTTGGGAATATTGCTTTCTCATTAAGGGTTAGGGATTAGGATTGTAGCTTGAATCTAGGAATTACTTCCTCGACTAGTATTTAGGGGGATGAAGTTATAATTCCAACCATATAGTATTTCTCTGAAGAGAATAATTCCAACTCCATATTATTTCTTTGAGGAGAAAAAGTGTCTTGTCTTTAGTTCCAATCTTCTATTTTCTCTGCTGGAAGGAATGAAAAATTTCCTTAGAGAAACTGTGTGGGTCAGAAAGCATTAATTAAAAAGGATTGGAGATCTCTAAAAGCAAAGCAAAGTTTATTATACATTCTCAGGAGAATCAGGTATCCCAGACATAGAGCAGACAATCAAGGGAGGAAGCACCATAGCGGGCAAGATCAACACTTTTAATCCCTAACACAAATCCCCCTCCCACCACTGACCCTCATCCTTATTGGCTGAGGATCTTACATTCTAAACTCGGGAACTACCCAAGAAATTGAACTTGACCAATAAGTACATAGTTGCCCATATTTGGTCGAAATAGGGAGAATAACAAGAAGGGGACTTAAGTATGCCCTTAGGGGGATAACAGGGAGGAGACTTTAAGTATGCCCTTGACTTAATGCTTAAAGTCCTTCAGGCCTACTCAAATTTTGAAATAAATGAAGCCTCACTCGATTTTCAGAACTGTCTTGAAAGATCTCATCTTATCTCGTTCAAAAAGTAGATGGAAAAAACTTCCAGTTATCTCTTCATGCTTCTCTGTCAGCCAAATCTAAATAGATCCATGTGGGCACACACAATCTACATGGACAATGCATACTACTTCACACACACACATTAGTAGGCAGAGGCTATTGAGACTGGATTTATAATTACATTGGTATCAGTATAGGAATATCTCAGGGGACAAGACTTTCTCTGAGTGAAATTCGTAGCCATTTGAAATAATTTTAAGAGGAAGAGAGATTATTTTAGCACCTAGTTGGGTGGACTGAAAAATCTAAACTAGGAGACTAAGTACTGAGGCAGTCAGGACTGCTGTTCAAACTCTGGGGACTGAAGGCTTCTCAACTTTCAGTGGTCTCTATCAGTGCAGTTGCTCTCTCCTTCCTCCTTGTTAACTGAACAAAATGGCAAACCCCAAAACTTTTCTGTTTGAAAAGTTTATTCATAATTGTTAAGATTCTTATAAGGTG
Organism: Antechinus flavipes; assembly: GCF_016432865.1. Classification (NCBI taxonomy): domain Eukaryota; kingdom Metazoa; phylum Chordata; class Mammalia; order Dasyuromorphia; family Dasyuridae; genus Antechinus; species Antechinus flavipes. The sequence continues at coordinate 69,831,881 of NC_067403.1, read as the reverse complement.
CTAAGTCAGTGGAATTGATAGAGACAATGGTTGTTTAGCAGGGTGCTTAACAGTTCTCTAGATGTACTTAGTACTTACTACAGTTCCACAAGATTCACACCTTTAAGAGAGCATATATTGGATTGACTGGGAGATTCATAAGCCAGAGAAGGCTGCTTAAGCTTTCGGAACCAAGGAGAGAGATAGGCCTCTATTAAAGCTAACCGGGCCCCAGGAAAAGGGACAAGACTTCCAGAGAAAATAAAGGATCTGGACTTTAACTCCTGGCTGCATTTGAGGTGATTATTACGCTGAACTGAAACTAAGGTTACCTCCAGAAGCTCCCCAAGAAACCTGCTCAGAGAGAACATTATATTTTTAGAGAAGAACATTACATATAATTTCTTATTCAATGACTAATAGAAGCTTTGTCATTATTGTTCAGTCATTTTTCAGACATGTCTGACATTTTGTGACCCCATTTGGGATCTTTTTTTGGACAAAGATGGTTTGACATTTCCTTCTACAGATGAGGAAACTGAGGCAAATGGGATTAAGTGATTTGCCCAGGGTCATCAAACTAGTGAGCATTTGAAGCCTGATTTGAGCTCAGGAAGATGAGTCTTCCTCATGTCAGGCCTGGCATTCTATCTACTGAGACTCCTAATTACCTCAGCAGCTTATTCTAAATAAATATAATCCCTTTGTTTTTTCATTATTTGTAAAGATGAGGGTTGCAAAAAAGCAGGACAGTGATCTGGGTATATAGATGAAAATGAATTATTGGCTAATTTGGAAACCAATTTAGGGAATGATATGAAAGAAAATAACTAATTTATTAATTTTCATAAATGGCCCCAAATAGGTAAACTTGGATCTGAGAATTTTACCTTTAGAAGAAAGTAAATTATTTGCCATGGCTTTCTGATAAGAGCCTGATAGGTTAGGTTATATTGCCATCCCCATTGCTTCCCCTCCCACCTCTTTCCCTGTATGCCCAGAAAAATCTCTCTATGGGGTGGAATCAAGGGCAATGATTAGGTTTATGCCTGATGGTTAGAATAAAGGAATATCTGGACCAAGAGAGTGGCATTTGTATTCCAAAGGTGATGGGTTAGAGGAGGTAGTGAGTGTCCTTCCCTTTTGTTGTCACATTCAATCAAATAATCCACTAAACCTTTACAGTATGAAAAGTATAAAAAGCTACACCTGCAAACTCTTTGCCCTTGCTATGACAAGTTACTTTATTTTAATTTTCTCCTTTTCACTTTCTAAAAGGACAATCTAGAAAGCTACCAAAACAGAGCTTTTGCAATAAATTTCATCTTAGAATCACATTTTCCATTACTCATTATCAAATAATTCAGGATTTTACATTGCTTTACCTATGTCCCAATTATAAACAATATCAGAAGTGTCATCCAATTTAAATGCTCATAAGATCATTTCTTTCTTTTTACCTTTGTGTTTATGCTGGGTGACTATCTTTCAGAAAGGAATCATTTGTTCAGCCACCTGGAGTTTTTCTTCCATTGGAACTCAGTTGAAATGTACAATCAGAGAATACAGAAATGACCTTAGTGGGTGATTTGTCAGTGCTACCCACCATATTTGTATTATCGTTGAAGTGTGTCCTCTGATCTGCTCTTACCTATTTCAGCTCATTATTTCAGCACCTGCAGGAACTCTGGACTCTCAGTGGCAGGGCATTTTGGCTTACGGCAAACCATGAACTAATGTGGGGAAAAATGACATTCATTGAATTGTTCAGCTCCACCTGCAGTGACTTTCAGAGGCCAACATGGGTTATATTGCATTGACAATTCCTTCATTTAATATACTCTGTTCTTTATATTTTACTCAGAAAGTAAATTCCTAGGATAATTTACAGGAAAATCAGAACATTTTATATTTATAGAAGACTCTTTAAAGGAATGACCTGCTTGAATTACATGAAAAACTACAATTTTATAGAAAATGTCCAGATTCATTTGATCTAAATATGTTCTAATATCCAGCTTCCTTTGGCCCTCTAACGTGCTTTTTTTTTTTCTGGAATGCTTTTCAAAGATGTATTGAAATCATAATAATGGTTCTGTATGCCCACCTGAATATTGTATTTATCTCAGGAAGGTGGGTGGTATAGTGAGATAGAGTCCTGGACTTGGTTGACATTAGGAAAATCTGAATTTGAATCCTGTCTTGGATACTAGCTTGTTGACCCTGAATGAGTAATTTAATTTCCTGAATTTCATTTTTCTCTTCTGTAAAATGAGGGAGTTAGATTGGAAAGCCTTTAAATTCCCTTCTGGCCTTAAATCAATGATCCTATGATCTGACTCAGACTAGCAAAATGGTCCCAGAAAATTCTTTTATTTTTGGACTGCTAATGTTTAGCAAAAAGCCTGGCACATAGCAAATATTGAATAAATGCTTACTGATTGATTGATTAGCAGCAAGAATTTTCTGAAGGCATCATTGTTTTACCTCCTATGAAAGAGGCATTATTATCCTTCCCCCCACCTGCATCAACATCAGCACCAGCACCAGCACACAAAACTTGGTTGTCTTTAGGCCCATCTTATTGCTTGGTTAGTGTGAACTGACCATTCTAGAACCAAAATTCATCCCAAATTAAATGGTATTAAAACCAAACAAAGTTCAGGAAAAAACAAACAAACACAAAACGTGGAAGGTCAGGCTGTAATTTGGATCATAACTTGGTAGAACTAGTCTGCAGGAGAGTCCCAAAGGCATTTCCTCTCATCTCTGCTCTCCATTCCCCAACAAATTAGATTTGATCTTGAGGAAGATACAATAGTGCTCTACAATGACCCTATGTTAGAATGTATAGCTATCCAACTTGTGTAGAGAGAAGCAACAGCTTTTACAAAGGCAGACAGACTGAAATAGAGGTACTTTAGAATAAAAATTGTTTCTATATACCCTCTTCACATGGTGGGATAGATATACTGGGATACACATATTTCCTGATACACTAGCAAAATAAAAGGTGATTGTTGTTATTTCTTATTGACATTTTTATGTATTTATATTTATATATTCATTTTTCAAACCACAAAATTAATAACAATAATATATATACACACATGTATATATACACACATGTATATATACATACATATATATATCTAGAGAATAGAAGCATTTTCCCCTCATCTTATTTCTTCTACTTGAGAAAGGCGATTTTATCTTTTCTTGCTCTTGCTAATCTATATGGTTTGTGATGAGCACCTCCCCTCTCCTTAAACCTTATCTCCTCTGCTTTTTCTCTATAAGGTTTAAAAAGAATTTTAGAAGACACTTTCCACCTTCTTCTTAATAAAACTCTTACTTTTTTTCTAAGTCCTGGAGAGACTTAGAAACCTTTTGTCTGCCTATCTAGAAGCTTTATTGTATAGCAGCAAGAAATATATCTTTCTTTCTCTGTCCAATCTTCCCAAGACTCTTGCAATGGAAGTTGCAGTCTCCACACCTGTTTTCAGTAGTCTATCTGTACAGCTTTCTCTTTCATGAATCTTACCTCTGATCATCCCTCTTTCATGTAGAGTCAATCTTCAGCTTAACATTCACGTTTTTTAGTAACCTCATTTTCACTTTTGAGCTGTAGTCTGTGCCTTCAAATAGCAGTGACTAAAGTCTCAGCAATTTGCCTTGGTTTTCAGAGCATGGCCAAGGTAGAGAGGTTTACGAGGCTTCTTAAACTTTTTTCTATTTGTGATCCCTTTTTGCCTGAGAAATTTTTATGTGACCCGAGGCATATGGCTATATAAAATAAGTATACAAATCAAATATTTGCTGATAATAAATCATAATTTTGTGAAGCTATTTCAAGAAGCTATCTGGTAAGATTGTAGTTAAAATCATTTTAATTTTAAGTTTTATTTGCTGCATTGTACTTATACTACTGTAGATTTCATGTGTTATGAAAAATGAATATTGTCAAATAAATTTTTTAAAAAATTAAAATGTTGGCACAGGTCACTGAATTCTATGGAATTACTAGAGAAGAAAAAAGTTTTGCATGTTACCAATTCTATTTTGTATACTGCATTTAATGGATTATTTCTTAGTAACTGTGTTAGTAAAAGTATATATTATCAGAATTAATGTTTTGTTAGAAAGAATTGTATGCAATATTGGATGTTAAATCCAATCCAATATTTAACATATTTCTACCATGTTTAACCTATATTGGACTACTTACCATCTAGGGGAGAGTGTGGGTGAAGGGGAGGAAATTGCAACACAAGGTTTTGCAAGGGCTAATGTTGAAGAATTGTCCATGTATGTTTTGAGAAATAAAAAGCTTTAATTAAAAAAAAAAGAATTGTATGCAGAAAAGTGTGTTTTTTAGTGAACCCTAGTGAAAGATCACAGTTTTGGGTGGTCATGGGAACCTAACTCCTTATTTCCTATACTTTCAGTGTATCAACATTTGTAGTTTTTATTTTTGTACTATTTTCTAGGAATGTTACCTGTACAAAAGTTGAAGATCAACTATTCATCTTCTCTGTCTGACTGTGGTGGTATTAGAAATCATTAAAACTAATTTCCTAACACAAAGTAGCCACTGATTCTGATTTTGATAATTTATATACTTATCTATAAGCTAATATTCCCCAAATTATCAACATAGATTTTATTTCTATATGCTTAATAAAGCAGGCAATCCAACCTATTTGATCGACAAGACATTCTGAGGGGGAGACAAGAGACAGAATATGCTAGGCAAGCCAAATCCCTACAATTGCCTTGACCAGTAACTCCTTTCAGATCCTGAGGGGGACAGCTGAGGCCCTAAGCACAAGAGACCTGGAAATAGCAGTGCCCCACAAATAACCAAATTAGCTTCTAGCTCAACCCCCATGCCATCACTGAGGAGAGAAGTCATTGTGGGGGTCCACTTCCTTACCATCACCAGAAACAACTGTTGGCCAATTACCACCAAGAAGTAGAGCGGCACAGGAGGCTTGGGAGGGCAGCATCTCCCAGACCACCAGTTCTTGCTTCCAGCCTAGTCCTCATCAACCATCATTTGGACACAATTTCTCTGGAGAAAGGTCTAGCTGTCCTGCCAGCTGTTAGCCAACTGCTTTATAAAGGGCAGACAAGCCAGCCTCCCTGAAACAGCAAGGTACCTAAGGAAGAGACCAGAGACATCACTTACCAGACAAGTACAATCGCCAACGCCACCAAACCCTGCTGGAGACAGTCCAAAGACTCCGCATAAGTGCTGCTTTTTGCCCAGGGGCCTTAGTCATCATCTTGGGAGGCAACACCTATGGAGGTAAATGCTCCTGCAGGTGCTAAAGCCATTGTTCCTGAAGACCCACAGAGGAAAGTTCTTGCCACGCTGAGAATCTGGCAATATGTGCTACTTTGCAAAATCCAGTGCAGAAGGAAGCACATGTCCTTGAGACAGAGGCTTTATGTCACTAAACACCAACATTAAAACAATTCTCGAGGGATTTTTATTGTCTTTGGGTTGACTGTCTGTCTGAGGAAATGGATGGGATGAATGACAGAAGGAATGAAGTCCAAAAGAGGGCAGGACAGAGCAGAGGTGCCAGGGTGACAGGATTTCTAGAGCACAGATAATTTTTCACAAGAAAGACTGAGGCCAGAAAATGGTGGAGAGTTTCCAGATTCCTGTATGGATTGCAAACTGACCACTAACAGAACCATTGCTGGGCCCAGAGAGAATGGGATACTCAACTTTTTCTATAAATGGCCCCCAGCTCATGGACTTGATTAAGTCCTTAAGGGAGGCTGGTGCTTTTGGTGAGGAGTCAGATTCTGCTCAATTTTTTTGGTCCTTTATGTATCTACCCTTTATATATCCTATCTAAATTCTTTCCAATAGTGAGTAGAAAGCTACTCAATTTAAAGTGTAGATCAAATATATGATAGGTATTTATTTCCTCCATGAAGAAAAAATGCATCTCTCCTCCTCTTCCTCCCCCAAATGAAGAACATTTACATTTGTCAGTACTTGTCAGGAATTGTATTAAGGTCTGAGTGTCCAAATAAAAAAACAAAAGTAATCCTTGCTTACATTCTAATGTTGGCTGTTGGTAGTGGTGGTGACAATATATAAAAATTAGATTACTCAAGATAAATGCTGAGAAAATAGAAGATAATCTTCTATGGGGAAATGTCACTAGTAGTAGGGATGTGGGGACAAGGAAAGTTCTCCTAAAGGAAGGAGGCTTGGATTTTAAAGGCAGCCAGCATTCTAAAAGTCAGAGGTTGGGCGGGGAGGGTGTAAATTTTTCAGACACAGATGGCCTAGGGGTGGGGGATGAGTTATTGCACATGAGGGATAGAAAATGGAATAATATAACTGGTTCAAAGCCTATAGTCATTAGATTATGTTAAAGCATACTCAGGAGGGATGTCCTCAGATGAAAATCTGGACAGTGATTTTTGAAGAATTTATTTTTCAAAATACATCCTGAACTTCAATGTTTCCTTTGGGGCGATATTTAAGTTTTCATGAGTTTGTAACAAGATTATGTTCTCTAATCCCTTACCTAAGCCTTCCTTAAAAGCAAGCCCTTCCAGGGAACCTCAGGGGCTAGATTTCAGATATGCTAGGCTAGGATCAAGGAAGATAAATTAATTTATTTGAAGTAGGAATATCTTATATAATAACAACCCCAGAATCAGAAAGCTGGTGTTGTGACTTAGTGTATGTGACTTTCCTTTGGGTGTACTGCAGTGCTCGCAGCCCAAAGAGCCTAGAATGTTGCTTTCCTTGTCAGTACAAAAGAACAGGTTGTCACTGTATTAATTATCCAAAGAGAGAATGCAAATATCGGCTTGTTCCAACAGGTGTTGCCATACTCAAGCAACCAATAAGGTCATCCTATTAGAGCATCTCTGGTGTAATATCTTCATTGGCCACTGGAGGGTTCAGTCAGAAAAATATTTTCTATATAGTTTCTTGTGGGAGTATTGGCCAGGTTCTCAATTTAAGGTAGAGAATGAAAATAAAACATTGTTAGAAAATATAGGGAAAAAAAACAAACCCTACGGTTTATTTTTACCTTGTCTCTTTGATTTTCTCTCAGTTTGAACAATAGCCACATTCATAGATTATGGTCTCAATTTACAGCGGCTATATAATTTATTAGAAGGAGAAGAAATTAAAATAGAAATAACACCAAAATCTCCTTTCCTTTCTGGAATGTCCACCCAGCCATCTTCTGAAAACGGTCCCCACAACTGTGGATTTGGAGAGAAAATAAGGGAAGGAGTATGTATGTATTGATGCCCTGAGTCAGGAGCTGGATTATATCAAGATAAAGGAAAGGAAATGTGTGGAAGAGAGAAACAGGTTTCAGTATTAGTCCTGATCATCATAGACAGAGATATTGACCACAGTCATTGGTAACTCGGGAGTCTAACTCAAAGCCTTGCCCCGATGTGTAATGCATTTCTCCATTCTCTATACTGAATAGTGCACAGAAAGGTATCTCTGAGGGGTAAAGAAAAAGGAAACAGAGGACCTTGAAACACACATTCCAAGCATAGATTTTGCTATTTCCTCATGTCTCATTTATTCTCCTTTTTTAGGACTTCTGAGCACCCCTCCACAAATGAAGTTGTCTTCTTCTGGATGAAGTTATATAGGGATCGCCGCTTCCCTTTCAAGTATTCATCAAAAATTGCTTAACAATGTGTTCTATAATTTTTCCAAGAATAGAAGTTGAACTCATCATTACCTTAGCCTTCCATTTACCTCTCAACCTTTATTTCATACCACTCGCCTCATCATACTATATGTTCTAACCATTTTGGTTCCTGTTCCTTGTATCTATGCAGTATCCTCTGTCCTCTGTACATGTATGTAGGATGTTCTTTATACTTAAAATGTACTCTTTCCACATCTTTGCCTGTTGTCTTATCTTCCTTCAAGATTCAGTTTAGGTACTTTCAATTAGAACTACATTAAGTTCAACTATTCAGCTCTTCTATGAAACTTTTCAACCAATCTGAAAGCATTCTCTCCCTCCTCAAATTTTTCATAAACATTTTTTCCTGATCTTTTCTGTCTTTATAATATTTTGTGTTAAACTAATTTGTGTATTTGTCTTAGTAGATTGTAAGCTTCTTGAAGGCAAGACTATATAGTTTTTCATTTTTGGATCCCCAAATTGCCTAATTTGCCTTACATAATTGCCTTATTTATAGGGGATAAATGAATTAGAACAAATGAAATGAATTAAATTAGATTAAATTAATATTGCCCAACAACACAACAAGCTACTGTGTAGCATGTTGGGAATAATCATTTGAAGCTGAATGGCCATAGGGCAGAGATATTTTAGAGGGGGATTCCTGTAGAACATGGGCCTTTGGAGTAAATGCTTTCTAAAATCCCCTCTAGTTTTGAGAAACTGTGATTCTTCTCCCCTTAATGTGTGTGGCATTAATCAGGGGAATTTAGCTAAAATGTAAATGAGTCGTTTAAAAATGTTACTTTTATAAGAGAGAGAAATATTACTTTTGTAATCCCAAGCTGGGATTCTAAGAGTTGAATTAATGATGGTGTTAGTTTTCTGAAATGCTAATATGTTTGAGGAGGCAGACTTGGGAAAAAGGTCACAGAATGACTCTAGGAGTGCAGAGTTTGTAAAAATAACTTGAAGCTCTTAGTTTAGGGAGGCAGGAGAGGATGATGTAAGGCTGAGCACAGAGCTATTTGAAGAAGGATGTTCAACATTAGCGCAGGGGTGACTGGTAAAGTGCTATATCTCCAGAAGGTAGGAAAATTTAGTGGAGTGAATTAGGGATGCAGTCACCTTCAATTGGAATTGCTTTGACCTGAAACTGAGGAGAGGCTCTGGGATCCAGAAAAAAGTTCTTTTGCTTTGCTAGTGATCCTGAAATGGTCTCTACTTCTAGAGAGTAAAAACCATTTTACATAGCTTTGGGCAATCCCAGCTCCATGCCCATGTACACTATGCATTATACATAGTAGTGACTCAATAAATATAGAGGCAGCTAGGTGGTGCAGTGGATAGAGCAGTGGGCAAGAGTCAGGAAGACTCAAACAGTTACTAGCTCTCTTAGCTTATCTTTAGGGCGAGTCATCTAGCCTATTTGTCTCAGTTTCTTCAAATACAAAATAGAGATAATAGCACCTACCTCCCAGAGTTGTTATGAAGTTCAAATGCAATAATATTTATAAGGCACTTAATACAGTGTCTAGCACATAATAGGTATTATAGAAATGGTAGTGATTGTTGTTATTGTTCGTTTGTTAGTTGGCTGTGAAAGCTAAGTGTTGGGATACAAAGTAAGAATGAACCAGTATAAAAGTACAGGTATACAAAAAATTTATTATAGGACAAATTGGTTGCTGGGTTTAGTTGATTGGATAAAAGATGATTGCTGTAGCAAAGGAATGTTTAAAGAGAGAGTAAATGATTTTATTCTAAAATTCTAAAAAATTCTAAAAATTCTAAAATTTATTCTAAAAATCTATGTTTATTGAGGCAGTATTACATGGAATATTCTTTTCTTAGATAAGATTTTTTATTTTCAAAATATATGCAAAAATAATTTTTAACATTCACCCTTGCAAAACCTTGTGTTCCAATTTTTTCTCCCTCCCTTCTTCCCTCCCTTCCCTAGACAGCAAGTAATCCAAAATATATTAAAGATGTGTAATTCTTCTGTACACATTTCCACAATTATCATGGGGCACAAAAAAAAAATCATATCAAAAAGGAAAAAAATGAGAAAGAAAACAAAACGCAAGCAAACAACAACAACAAAAGGAGAAAATACTATGTTGTGATCCACAGTTCCTACAATCCTCTCTTTGGATGTAGATGGCTCTCTCCATCACAAATCTATTAGAATTGTCCTGAATTACCTTATTTTTTCAAAGGAGTCATCATACTAGATGGCGAGTGGATAGAACACTAGCCCTGAAGTCAGGAGGACCCTGAGTTCAAATTCAGCCTCAGACACTTAACACTTCCTAGCTGTGTGACCCAGGGTAAATCACGTAACCCCAATTGCCTCAGCGAAAAGAAAAAGAAATGCTGATGATTTACATGCATTTATTTTGTATCCTGCAACTTTGATAAAGTTGTTAATTATTTCTAGTAGTTTTTTACTTGATTCTCTAGGATTCTCTAAATATAATATCATATCATCTGCAAAGAGTGATAATTTGGTTTCTTTATTACTCTAATTCCTTTAATCTCTTTTTCTTCTCTTATTGCCAAAGGTAGCATTTCTAATACAATATTGAATAGTAATGGTGACAATGGGCAACCTTGTTTCCCCCCATCTTATTGGAAGTGCTTCTAGTTTGTCCCTGTTACATATGATGCTTGCTGATGGTTTTAGGTAGATGCTACTGATCATTTTAAGGAAAGCTCGACATGGAGTATTCTTATACTAGAAAAAGAAACTTTGACTTTCTCTCCATCTTGGCCTGAAGAATTATGGTTAGTAAAAGTCACGAGACTGAAAATGATGCATTCATGTACATAGACTTGAGCTGTCACATATGTTGCCTCTAAAGGCAGGTTTTCAAGGTTAGATAGGATTGGGAAGGAGCTCAGTTGTTGCAATCCAGCATCCGGATATTGGGTCTTTCTAAAAAAAGAAAGGAGAGAAGTGGAGGGGAGAATGGGGGGAGGGGAAGAGAAGGGAGAGGAAAAGAAAGGGAGAAGAGGGAAGGAGAGAGAAGGAGAGGGAGATTGAGATATATAAACAGTCATAGAGAAACACAGAGATAAAAAGAGAGAGAGACAGAGAGGAAGAAAAAGAGACAGAGAAAGAGAGAATCATAGACAGACAGACAGACACACACACACACACACACACACACACACACACACACACACACACGAGAGGAGAGGAGAGATTCTCTTTTCATTTTTGCCCCCACTCCCAACCTGCGTTGAAGAGAAAAGTATCCCCGCCTTTAAAGAAGACATCTCCCTCCTTTCTATCTCTTTCACCACCATTCATAGCTAATACAAACAGCTTGGTTTTGAATGTCATCAAATCTTTAAAAAACAATAACCAATTAAATACTTCAAACATTAAATTAAGCAGGGACATTAAAACTCCTAATGCCAGCTAAAGTGAAACCAGGAAGGAGCAAGGGGGAGAATAGTAAACGAAAAATTTGACTGGTAAATAAAGAATTTAATGTTTTCTTCTTGGAGTGAGAAAGGGAGGGTGAGGTCTCCAATCAGGTAGTCTAACTGAGCTCTGTTTTAAGACGTAGCAGATATTAAGTGCCTACTATGTACCAGGTGCTGGCATAAGAATGGCAAAAGACAGTCTCTGCTCTTAAGGAACTCACAATCTTGTCCTTGTTTCTTTGGCTTGGTCAGCAATAAAAGTCTGGATTTTTCTCCAGCTCTTATCCATTCATTTCTATTCCCCCACCCTGATCTACCCTTCTCCACCCTTCTGATCCATATTTCAATGACATAGAATGTATCTCAGGGGAGATTCAGCTACAACTTTTTTCTCAGCTCTTCAGCACATCTCATAGTTTTTCTTCTGGCTGCACTTCCAGTCCATTCAGAGTCAAGGATAGATTACAGGAACCCTGGGGATCCTATGGAGTCAGTTATGTTCTCAGGTGGACACTTAGCTTCTCCAATCTTCATGGCAATGATTCTGTGGATGGATTAATCCCTGAAAAGTCTGGTTACAAGGGCAGTGAATTTCTGGGTCAATAAGTTGCTGCTAGAATTAGCTGTTTTTTACACAGAAAGTTCTGAGTAGAGAGTCTCAGGAAAGGTCTCATCAAAGCTCCATTCCTCCTTAGAGTTTTCTTGGTGCTATATTCTCCCTATTAAATTAGCAGAAATATCATGTATAGTTCAGCATATTAAAAGTTTTTTCTCCCTCTCAATTTTAATATTTATTTTCAGAGCTTGCTTTTCAAGTGGTCTATTGAGACCAAGCCTTTGAAAGTTAATAGAGTTAAGTATTGACTCTACTATAGACCTTGAGCAAGGAGGACTTGCCCTTATTCAAAAAACTAAACAGGGAATCTGTTCTCTACTTCTATCTCTGATTCAGAAATGCATGCACTCCTAAGGGCACCTAAATCTCAATGGAGTTTTTTTTTTTTTTTTAAGATGTAGAACTAAATAATTCACCAGTCTAGGCAGTTTACTTCTTTTTGGAGACTTTTTGCTTCTAGCCTTTGTAGGGAAAAAAAAAATCCAATAATCACATAGATCTCTTGTGATTTTTTTTTTTTTTAATTGGTATTTTAAGTTGGAAGGGGCAATAATTAAAATAATTATTTTAAATGTATTTTTCTCATTAAGTCATCTCATTATTCTCATTTTCTCATTAACAACTCAACCAATATTTATTAAGTGCCTTTCTTCTCTCACCCTTGAACTTTCCCCTCGGAATTACCTTACTTCTACTTTTTACATATTTTTATAAATTCTTATTTATTTACATGTTTTCTCCCCCATTAGAATGTGGTCTCTAGGTGGGCAGGGACTGTCCCTAGGGCTTTGAATAGTGCTTATCATACGAAAGAAGCTTTAAAATGCTTGCTAATATGACTGCTGATCTGGGATGACAAAAGATTTTTGCCTTTAAAGGAGCTGACATCTTGCTATGGCTGGGACTTCTTTATTTTTTCAGTTCAATTTAGTGAACACTGAATACTTACTCCATACAAAACATGTGCAAAGGCACAATCCATGCTAGGTCAGAGAGACTCATGTCATTTGGCCCTTCAGTCTATAATTGGGAGAAGAAACTTTGGTCTCCCTATCACTAGCATGAATATGACAAACCATGCAAGAACCATCATAATCTCTGCTCAACTTATCTTTTCAGGTTCATTGAATGTAGCTCCTCTAAAAATATTCTTCATTCTTGACAAATCCTACTACCCTTATTCTTATGTTACTTTTGTCCTGTACTCCCATTTCTCAATATCTTTTTATTTTTTTTTTGCCTTATTTTGGCTTTAAGCTTCCTTTCTCACCACTTCCCTCTATTGAAGTATCTTCTTTCCTTCAAGATCTACCTAAATTACCTCTTCTTTCATGGAATTTTTTTCTTGTGTCCTCTAATCGCCATTTCTAACCCTCTCCTGAAAGAAATCTCTTTGCTCCTCAAAGCAATTTGCCTGGATTGCTCCATTGTCCTTATCACTTTCTTCCTTGTATTAGTTATTTGCATACTTTTACTTTCCCTACCCTACTGTAGTATGATTAAGGATATTATGTATTTTTTTCCTTGATGCTTAGCAAAATTCCTTATGCATAATAAGCATTAAAAAATTAAATTAAAAGATTGTGCCTCTGAATATAACACATAGGTAACGAATGCTTCTGGACCCAATTAATAGATGAGAGGTTGAATTAAAATTTATTCAATCAAATTTAATTTAATTAAATGAATGCCTAACCATTAGTCTTGCTATCAACAAACATTTATTTGTTTATCAACAAACAAGATGATGTACCAGGCACTAAAACAGTGTGAGTGTTTTAAAGACAAAAAAAAAAAATGGAACAATCTTTCTTCTCAAGGATTTTACGTTCTACTGGATGTACCCTTGAATTAGAGTAAGAGTAGTAGAAATAGAAGATGAAAGGAAGAGATAGAATAGGAAGTGAGAGGATATATAAAAAAAGATATTATGCAAATAAAATATATCGTATTGACAGTTGTGGTTGGATGGAAGAGAGGGAGGAATCAAATCTGACTGATATTTCTAACCAAGATAACTGAAACAATGAATGGATATTAACAGAAACAGACGCATTAGAGTAAGGAGCTGGCTTGTATAGAAAGATTATGACTTTAGATTTGTAGCTGGAAAATTTTAGGTGTCACTGGGAAATCCAGTAAAAGATGGTCCAGCAGGAATTGGAAATGTGAGACTGAAGGTTGAAAAAGGTTGGGACTAGATATAAAGATGTGGGAATTATCTATATTGAGGTGATTCTAGAAGCAGTTGTGAGGTAAATAAGATCAGAGAGAGAGAAAGTGAGAAAGAGAGAGAGAGAAGGGAGAGAGGGGAGGGGAGGAAGAGAGAGAGAGAGAGGGAAGGGAGGAGATAGCTAAAGATCCCACCTTAGAGATCTTAGAGAGGTAGAGAATAGTAAGAATACATAAGACTTATATGTCAAAGAGATTACAGATACTTCAGAACAAATGTCATGGTCCCTGAATCTTCCTTTCTCTAGATTAAACTTCCTCAATTCTTTTCATTAAATCCCATATGCCATGGGCTCAAGGCATTTTTAACCATCCTGATTGCTGCTCCCCTCCAGTTTTTCTCTCCACTAACACAGAGAGCAGCCCTTCCACACTTTAATAAATAATGTTATGAGTTTCTGGGGCTAAAAAATTTACCACTTGGGGATTTACCTTCTGGTGGTATGTCTCTTGTAAGTTAGTTGGCTAGTTTTGTTGAGGTTGAGGAGACCCCAAAAGTTTGGGTCATAGACTGGTGTCGAGATGTGTCTCAAAAGAATTTGCAGGCTTGGACTCTTGTCAAGGGGTGGAAATTTATTGTAATCGTAATGCCAATTATTAGGCATTCAGCTGAAATATTCAGCTGAGAAACAGAAGGAGACACATTTATCTAGCTTCTATCATTGACATGATAATTCTATGGCCCAGAGGAGTGGTCTCCAGAATTTGGTTCTTGCTGAGCAGATTATCAGTCAGCAATGAATTGAGGAGTGGTCTATTCAGAATCAGATAGATTGGTGTGGGAGTTTCCTGAGGCAGACTCCAAAACCCAAAGCAAAGCCAGAAGATTTAGGATTACTGATTTATTGTTAGAACAGAAGTCCCTCGCTAAAATTAGGGGACCATAAAATCATTGCTATATTACATCAATGAATATCACATATTTTCACTATATTTAGTTCACTATTGTTGTTCAGCTGTTACAGACTCTTCATGATTTGGTGTTTTCTCACTAAAGATACTGGAGTGATTTGCCATCATTTATTCTGGTGGTATGTAAATTAGTTGGCTAGTTTCATAATCAAACTATACTTAATTCATTGTTGTTGTTCAGTTGCTTCAGATTCTTCATGATTTGATGTTTTCTTGGTAAAGATGCTGAAGTGATTTGCCATTTCCTTCTCCAGCTCAATTGACAGATGAGGATGATGAGGTTTAGAGTTAGGGAACCAAAATGAAATTAGGGTTTCTGGTGATCAGGAAGTTAAAAAAAGTCTAGTGGCAGGTTCAGAGTTCACAGTATCATATGGAGAGGTTTAGCTTCCCTGCAATCCCTTGGGATTCGGCACAAGGGTAGGGAGTTTTGGGGACTCCCTTCTGGCAGTGCAGAGGTTCTCTGTAAAGGAATTTACAGACCCGAAAACCTTGATTGATAAAAGAGGGAAGCATATCTGAGACAAAATAAATAACAAATCACTTAGCTTCTGAGGTGACTTGAAAATAAATTAAGGAAAGAGATATCAGAGAAAGAGATCAGTGGAGGCTGAACAGTTATTGGGATAAAACGAGTTCAGAATCATTTTTTATTTATATTTGTTAAAAAATGTAAAAATGTTTATTTTTCATGCAGACACTAAAAGAAGAGATTTTTTTTTTCTTTTACAGCTGTCTTAAGTAGTAACCCAAATCATGATTTTCACTTGCTCTCTGGCTGTTTAAATCCTCTTCCCCCCCCCCCCTCCCCCCCTTTTAGGCACTTTCTCCTCTGACACTTTCAAAATGATGCAATTCCTCAGGACAACTGGATATGCAAAAGGAAAACAGCACCAGAGAGTGTCATTTGACAGTCAGACAAAAACTGTTCTAGTCTCCTACCAGACTTTCTAAGTAAGCCCCAGGCAAGTCCTTCAAAGCTTCCTGCAATCATTTTCTTATCAGTGAGTTATAATCATTCTTTCCTCTCTTGTAATGCTAGAAGTTGAAGTATCTAAGTAAGTCTTTTAGAAAAATTTGAGGATTACTTGCAGTGATTTCCAGGACACTATTAAAACTCTTCAGATAAAAGTATTCCATTCAGTGCTCATAGTAAAATGCTAATTATTGAAGGTTTAGAAGTACTTTAAAAATAGGTATATGTATATGTGAAAAATGAGTATGATCATATTCATATTCACACACATATATTTGCATGTATGTGTATACATATATATCTGGTGGATTGCAGCAACTCAGTAGATTAAGAGCATTATGGGAAAAATTTTTATTGGGCATTCAAATCCCTTCACAATATGGTCCCTAGTTGTCTTTCCAGACTTATTTTACATTACTCCTCTTCTATGTTTCAGCCAAACTAGCTTTACTTCATGGTTTTTTTTTTTTTTTTTTTTTGGCACATGACCTTTTCCTCCTCTTTGCCTGTGAACTCAAGCTTTCTTTAATGCTAGGAACAGTTTTCTTTCTCACTTCTGCTTTTTGGAATCTCTCATTCTCTTTGAGGCTCAACTTAGGGGTCATTTTCTAAAGGAGAAATTTCCTTTCCCCTCTCTTGTTAGTGTACTCCTTGTCTTATTTCTCTTTCTATCACAATTTATATTTTATATACTTTACAAATTATATATATATGTATTCTTTACATTTTCTTATTTGTATAAATGTCATAACCTGCAGTCTAATGTAATCTCCCTGAAGGCAACAATTTATATTTAAAAATTTTCTTAGCTCACTTAGCTCAGTGCTTTAAACATAATGGGCATTTATTAACAAATTAATTAATAAGATTTAAATAAATTAATAAATTCTTGCTATGCTTAATTGAAAAATCATGAAGACAGCAACTTAGGACTTTCTTTATGTGAAGGCAATATTTTTGAGGCTCATATATGAGAATTTCTTAATCTTTTAAAGAAAAAAATTGTTGGATTTAGAGTAAGAACTGAATTTGAAATATAGCTCTGTTACTTATGACTCATGTGAGCTTGGACAAGTTATTTAACCAATCTAGTTCTTAATTGCCTAATCCTTTAAAATAAGAGGTTTGGACTAAATTTCTAAGGTTATTTCTTGTGATGACCGCGGATTTAAAATCAGCCGGAGTCAGGAATTCAGGTTAAGGGAAAAATCTTCAATCTTTATTCTTTTTGAGGTAAAGGGGGATTGCGATAGAATTATGGGCAGCTGCAACAGGAAGCCAGCCAGCAGAGGGGGATCGGAGGTGAAGGGGGGTGGCGATAGCAATGCGAGCAGCCGTGACAAGACGCCAGCCAGCAGCCGCTTCCTTTTCCACTCCCCTGCCTCCACTCACCAAAATCATCATTTCCTGTACCACACATCAGGACTTGCACAAAGAGTGGGCGGGGGCCATTCTTTCTCCAAGCTTATATATTAATAGAGTATGGTCCAATTACTATTTAGCCTCATGTGCTTGGGACCTCAGTGCATCAACTCAAGCCTCAGCCCATTACAATTTCTAGTTAAAAAATGCTTTGCTCTTATGACCATTATACTTCTAAGTCAATACCATATTTTTCTAGAACGGTGGATTTACTCCAAAGATAACTGGGCTTATATACAAGGGACACTTTTTAAATAGTCCAATGCTTTAATAAATCTGATGTAATACATTTGTGTATTCATTCCAGCAAAAGTAAATTGCAATCTATTTTTGCCTCTCTATCCTACAGGTGTCTTTTTCATATCTTTCCACAATTATATCATGGGGATCCACCCATACTGGGGGCTTCCTCATGTAATCCTTGACTCAATATCCTCAAGCTTTGGGCTTTCACAATTTAATTGAATACTGTCATCAGTTTCTGTTGGTTACTATTTTACCCACCCAGAGTTGCTTTGGGAAGCCTTAGAATATAGCTAATGTCTCGGTGTCCTGAAGTATGGATAAAAGTGTCCTCCCATCCTGTATAAACACTCACTGTAATAACACAAATTGGATCCAGGGTGACCTTCATTTCACTGAAATTGCAGAAAAAACATTAAGTACTTTCTGGAGTACTTTATTTATACAACATACATTCAATATCTTTTTCTCTTGAATCAGTCCTTCCTTCCAGGTCCCCTAGAATGTTTCAGGTTCATACTACCACACTCTGGTTTAAAATCCTCTTGAAGAAATGTACCAGAGGTTGCTACGAAGACAACCTCTTTCTCTTGGATCTCTCCCAATAACTAATGGTAACATCAGAAGGCACAATCCAGCTCTTTTGATGCCCCAGGGAGCACTGGGGCCGCAGTCTGGAAAATCCGTCTTCAAGTCTGGGCATGATCCCGGCAGGCCGCTAATCTCTTTCTACCTGTTTTGTTGTATAATGGGGATGGTAACGGCACCTGCCTGTCAGGGTCTCTGGGAAGACCCAAAGAGTTACCATTTGCAAAGCACTCACCCCACGCACGGGAAGGCTTAATAAATAAACGCTGTTCTTTCCCCTCTTCCCATTCATCTTTTTGCCGTTCCTGTGAGCTTTGAAGGCCATGTGCCAGGAGCTGGCACTGCCCAGGATGCCCCTTTCCCCTTCTCACGGGGGCTCCTGGGGGGGCTTCCCATTTACCCGCACGGTTTTCGTTTCACGGCTGTTTTCTCCTGGACTGAAGCAAACAGAGGTTAAGTGATTCGTCCAGGGTCACACACCTGGCTGGGAAACGTCTGAGGTCGGACGCTCGGGGCTTCTCCACTCCCGACCTGCCAGGCTCTTTCCTTCCCGCCCTCACCCGGGAGGCGGGCGCCGCTGTTGTTCCCATTTTACAGGTGCGGAAGCTGAGACAAGGAGGTTCAGTGACCAGCAGGGTCACACCCCTAGGGGCAGAGGGGGGGTAGGGAGTTAATTCCGGGTTCCGCTCCCAAGTCCCGCGCTCTCTGCTTGGCCCCTGCGCTCCCCCAGCTGCCCGTTCTTCTTGCTCCCCGACCTGCTGGTATCTGTGGGGCCTCCCCTCGCCTGTGACTCCCAGGGGCGCACGCCCAGCGCGCAGCCAGGCCACTGCGAGCTGAACGAGCGGCTCCTACCCAGAAGGCCGCAGTGTCTTTTTGGAGGCGGGCAGTCAAGGAGGGAACATGTTGGGGGTGGGGGGTTTCCCGGCACATCCAGTAGCAATCTGTCACCCCGCCGCGCTTCCGAGGAAGATGGAGGAGCGGAGCGCGCCAGAGCGACGCCACCTGTCACCGTCCCGCGCGGCGGCGTGATCAATGGCGGCCCGCGGTGCTGCCATCGCCCCTCCCAGGCGTGCCAGTCGTAACAAGCCAGCTGCGCCGCGCTGCTCGTGCTCCTGGACGGGGCAGCAGGAGACGCGAGGAGCCGGCGTGGGGGGCGCCCAAGTGTGACATTGGAAAACAGGAAGCACAGAGGCAGTGCTCGTTCACGGCCGCCAGCAATGTGTCATTATGGCAGGGAAGCCGGCCTGGTGTGCCGTTATCAGAGAGGCGCTGCTCATCCGGAGCCTGAGGGCGGGGGGCTGGCGCGGGCCCCTGCTCCCCCCAGCACTGCCACAGAGCAACGGGAGAGGGACTTTAAAAATGGTGTCCTCCCCCGGCCCCCGCCCCTGCCCCCCGCCCTCCGCCCCCCGCCCCTGCCCTCTGTCCCCTGCCCTCTGCCCCCCGCCCCCCGCCCCATGCCCTCCTTCCCCTGCCCTCTGACTTCTTTTACAGATGAAGAAACTGAGGGAAGCAGGGTTAAGTGTCTTCCTGGCTTCAGGTTCAGGGCTGTCTCCGCTGTGCCCCTGCTGCCCCCAGGAGTTGGGTTTGAAGCTGTGCTGCTCACCATGGGTATAAACGTGGGCAAGTCAGTCCCGTCCCTTGGCTTATCTGGGCCTTGTTTTTTCCCATCTACTAAAGAAAGGGGACTACATTCAATTAAAAATATTTTTTACTGGTGAAAAATCAAGAAGACTTGGAACAGAACTCGAGATCTCCTGGAACAATCCAAGAAGAGCCAAAGAAAGGCTCCAGGCCAGAATGAACCAGCGTGTAGTGCAAACACCTCTGGGCCAGCTCCACACACAACCAAGTGGGGACCCTTGGGACTAGCAGGAAGATAGGAACTTTCACCTCCCCCAAGTGTGTGGGGAGTCAGGGGTCTGAGCGCCGAGGGAGCCCCGGCCCTGGGTGAGAAGGAACCAGCAAACCCGGAGTGCAGAGGCAGTGGGGCTGGGAGACTGCTGGCTGCAGGCATCTGAAGCCCTGAGGGAGAGCTCTTGGTCTGGGGTTCCAGGTCAGAGGGGAGAGCTGAAGCAAAGCTGAATATACCATCCCCCATCCCAGTATTAGAGAGACTTATATTATTGCACATAAAAAATGAAACAGCAAAGAAGGAACCCAACCATAGAAACTTATTATGGAAACAGGCAAGACTGGTGTTCATCTTCAGAAGAAATAAAAAAGCTTCTACCTCAGAGAGTAAGTTCAATGGCTCCCTGCCCAGAAAGAATTTATAGAAGGACTGAACAAAGAATTTAAAAATCAAATGAGAGACGTTGAGGAAAAGCTAAAAAGAAATCCAAGAAAAACAAAAGGATTATGAAAAAAAAAAACAGTTATCCAACTAGAAAAGGAGATATAGAGTTTTAAAGATGAAAATAACTCTTTGAAAATTGAAATTGGGCAAAGGGAAACCTGTGAAGCTATGAGAAATCAAGAAATAACAAAACAGCTTATAAAGAATGAAAAAATAGAACAGACTGTGGAACATAAGAAAAACAACAGGTCTGGAGAACAGATCAAGAAGAGAAAACATAAGACTAGTTGGACTACCTGCAAGCTGTGACCAAAAAAACACTTTGACACAATAATGCAAGAAATAACCCCCCCCCAAATTGTCCTGGAGTGATGGAACATGAGGGGAAAGTAAAAGAGGAAAAATTTCACTGCTCTCCACTTCAAAGAGATCCTTTGTGGAAAACCCACAGGAATATTATTGCCAAGTTTTTAAACCCCCAGGTCAAAGAGAAAGTTTTGTATGAAATAAGAAAAAAAAGAACTTAAATATGCTGGAGCTACAATTAGAAATGTGCAGGACTTAACAGTACCCACAATAAAAGACTCTTGAGTCCTGGAATCATATCTTCTGACAATCAAAAGAACTACACCTGTGGGCAAAAATATATCCAGAAAAATTATCCATAAACTTAAATAAAAAAAAAAAAGGACATTCAACTAACTTGAAGATTTTCAGGCCTTTCAACCAAACTCAAACTCAATAGAAAAGTTAACATACAAGAGCCGATACCCAAGATTAATTTCAAGGGACTCAACATGGACAAATTATTTATGTTTTTTACATGGAAATGTATACCATATGTTTAAGATTGATAGCAATAACTGGGTAGCTCAAAAGGAAGATTTATATAAATGAGGGGCAGAGGAAGAAAAGATACAGGCATTAGAGGAGAGAGGAGGGCTTATAGTTTTGAAAATCTATTCACATTGGGAATGGGTTAAATAGGCAACATTGCATATATACCATGAAGGGTATAGTACTCTCCAAAATCTATAAAGAAATAAAGGGTGAAGAATAGATGGAGAAGGATGCAAAGAGTGGGAGAAGAATACAAGGATGGGATGGTGGGAGGTTAAGTAATATATTGCAAAGCAAGTGGAGGAACAGAATTAAAATAGAAAAGTTAGCAGGGATAGTGTATCTGTATATGTCTGAATATATGTAGATAAGTATGCAAGTCACTATGTATATAGATATATGTGTGTAGGTAAGTATATATCTATTAAACATATTTGTGCTTAAATATAGCCTGCTTAGGAGAGGTATTAGGGATGAAAGGGGAAAAAAAGAATAAAGTAAAAAAAAAGTGCATAGCAGAGAACAAAAGAATAACCTACAAAGAAGCAAAGATGGGCACTCATTAATATAATTTCTTCTACTATTATATATCCTTTCTTGAACTGGAAATTTTTTTGTTACATATTTTGAATCTTCTCTGATGTTCTGTTGGGCATATGACAATGTTCTGTTCTGTTTTATTTTATTTTCCTTTTCTGTTTTTCTTTTTTTTTTTTCTATTCTGTTTTTTAAGTAAACAAAATTTAATAAAAAAAAATGATTGCATATGAAACTGCAAAGAAGACAAAGAAGAGATCCTATCAAACACCTTTTATAAAACAGATAATGTTACTTAGACCTAAATGAGGAAGAGGAAAAACAGAGAAAGAAAACTACAGAACAATTTCATGAATAAATATGGAACTTATCTTTCAAGTTTAAAAAAATTAAATGGCTATAATATAGGGGCAGCTAGTAGCACAGTGGACAGAGTGCCTGAAGTCAGAAAGACTCATCTTTTTGAGCTTAAATCACTTTCAGATACTATCTGTGAGATCTTGAACAAGTCACTTAATCCTGTTTCTCCTCAGTTTCCTCATCTGTAAAATGAGATGCAGAAGGAAGTGGCAACCCTACCCTGGAGATGGGATCACGAAGATTTGGACATGAGCAAATGACTGGACAACAACAAATACATTTATAAAAAAGATGGAAGAGACAGAAACAGAGACGGAGAGACACACAGAGACAGAGACAAAGACAGAGATAGAGATAGAGACAGGGAAAGACAAACAGAGAGACAGAGTCAGAGAAATGAAGGCTTTGATTCAAATCCCTCTTCAAATATAAGCTGCATAAACCTAGACAAGCTACATATCCTGTAAGAATCTCCTACTGCATAGAATGCTGTACTTGATTCCATCTCTGTTATTTACTAAGTGTGTGACTTTGTACAAATCACTTAACCTCAGTATCTTCATCTATATAATGGGTACAATAATAGCCCAGTAGATTGTTGTGAAAATTAAATAATAATCTTTTTTTTTTTTTTTAAGGCAATCAGGATTAAGTGACTTGCCCAGGTTCATACAGCTAGTTATTGCCTAAGTCTGGATTTGAACTTAGGTCCTCCTGATTTCTGGGCCAATGCTCTATCCATTGTGCTGCTTAGCTGTCCCCACTCTGCCAATGCACTATATAAATCTGAATTATTAGTCATATTAAATGCTAAAATCCAGGTGGATTGTAATCTGCACCACTGGATAAAATTCTGAATTAGGAATTCTACAATGATGAACTAATAGACACCTCATGTATATGTCATAAACCCTGCTCAATAATAATCATAAAAAAAAAAAACCTGCCATAGGATAGCCCATAATATATATGTATATAGGTGAATATTTTCATGGTTTGTGCTTCTGTGGACTATTATTAGTTATTAACTAATTCAATGAAATTTCTCACAGCGTTGAGTGATTCCAGTTATTTCAAGGACTCCCTTGACAATCTAAGAACAGTAAAGTCTCAGAATGGAATGATCTTTAATTAATTTTAATTGGAAAACAATTCATTTTTGCTGTATTGTAAAACTGTCATAGAAAACTAGAGCTGGGGAGGGCTTTAGGAATCCAGTCAATCCCTTCGTACTAGAGGTGAGCAAATGGAAGTCCAGAGAAATTCTATGGTTTGCATAGATTTCACACTTAGTGACGCCTACTTCCTTCTGATAGCTGGCCCTTTAAAAATTATTATTTTTTAAATTCTGATCTTAAGAAATATAATAAACACTTCCATAGCATAATAGAATAGAAAAAAAAGATGTGAAACTGCAAATCCATTATGTACATACAATCTGCTATTTCTTTCTTTATTTTTTAATATTTTATTTTATTTTATAATAACTTTATATTGACAGAATCCGTGCCAGGGTAATTTTTTTTTTTTTTTTTTACAACATTATCCCTTGCACTTGCTTCTGTTCCGATTTTTCCCCTCCCCTAGATGTCCTATATATGTTAAATATGTTAATCTGCTATTTCTTTAAAATAAGTATTTTCCTTTTTTTCTTTCCTCTTGTACCTATCCTCGAGATGGCAACCATTAGACACAAATATATATATATATATATATATATATATGTAAAATCATTCTATAATACTTCTATTTATCAGTTCTGTCTCTGAATGCAGATGGAGTCTTCATATATTCTCTGTAGTTAATTTGGGTATTTATAATAATCAAAATGACTTATTCATTGATACTTATACTATATACCACATTCTGCTCATTTTGCTCATTATTTCATGTACATCTACCAATGTTTTTCTAAGATCATTTATAGCACAATAGCATTCCATCACAATCATACACCACAACGATCAAAATCCCTAATTAATGGGTTTCTCAGCAATTTCCAATTCTTTGTCACCACAAAGAGAGCTGCTAAAAATATTTTAGAACATATAAATTCTTTTCTTTTTTTTCCTAATAATCTTAGGATACAGACCTAGAAATGGTGTTGCTGAGTCAAAGGATATAGGTGGTTTAGAAACACTTTGGGCATAATTCCAGGTTATTCTACAAAATAGTTGAATTAGTTTATAATTCCACCACCAATGAATTAATGTTCCAATTTTCCCCCATACCCTCCAATATTTGTTGATTTCACAGCTGACACTTTTGATCTACATGATTAACATCAAGGTAAGTTATAAAGAAAAACAAAAACATGATTCCTTCCTTTAAAGAGTTCACATTCCTCCATTAGGAGGAGCAACATATAAATAATGTCTTACAAAGCTTAAGTTGCTCAAATTTTCATTTCTCAAAATCCGATTTTAAGAGAGGCATTCAAATTGGATTATACACTAATTAACATGACATTTATCATTCAGATTCCTGTATTTGTGTGGTTCTGTAGGTCTATTGTAGGTACTCAATTTTTGTAACTTTTTTTTTTTTTTTTTTAAGTCTCTGTCTCCCTCCAATGCTGGAAGTACAGTGATTTTTTTATAGCCTAATTCAAATGCTATCAGCACTGAAGCTTTGACCTATTTTGTTTCTGATTTGAGCTGATTTGTCCCTCCTAAAGCAACTAACTAAATGTCTCCTTACTCTCAGCAAATGGTGGTGAGACTAATCATAACAGTGCTAAACTTATGTAGAAATTCCATTGGCTTTAGCACTAATACAACTCAGAACTTCTGAGCAGAGATCATTGTACAAGGCAAAAACAAGATTATACGATGATCAATTCTGATGGATGTGGCTTTTTTCAACAATGAGATGATTGAGGCTATTTTCAATGATCCTATGTGGAAGAGAGCCATCTACATCCAGAGAGAGGACTGGGAACTGAGTGTGGATCACAACATAGCATTTTCACTCATTTTGTTGCTGTTTGCATGTGTTTTATTTTCTTTCTCATTTTTTTCCCTTTTTGATTTGATTTTTCTTGTGCAATAAGATAATTGTATAAATATGTATGCATATATTGGATTTAACATATAATTTTTAACATGTTGAATATATACTAAATTACTTGCCATCTAGGGGAAGAGATGGGGAAGAGGGAAAATTTGGAACATAAGATTTTACAAGAGTCAGTGGTGAAAATTTATCCTTGCATATGCTTTGAAAATTAAAATTAAAAGAAAAAACTTCCAAGCTACAGTATCTGCCCTTCTCAATCTTCCTAGGAGCAGAGATTATCAGCATATAACACAGCTGGCTTCTGGCTTTCTTTGAGATCCTTAAAATTGTCAGTGCCAATTATATAAGGAAAAGACTCTACTAGTTAAAACCATGAATTTCTAAATTTCATTTTTTGGCAAAATAATGTGGTGGAAGGAACTCTAAATTTGGGGATAGAGGAATTGGGCTCATATGCTACTCAGCTATTTACTACCTTGTGCTCCTGAGTCAGTCATTTGGTAAATCATCAAGAGGCAGTTAAGCTAAATTAGTTCAATGAAGGCCTGAAAGACCTGAGTTCAAATTTGATCTAAGACTCTTCCTAGCTATGTGACTCCATGGCAAGATCTTAAATCTTTGTTGACCTCATGTTCTTTAATTATAAAATGGTGATGATAATAATAGCATCTACCTCCCAGGGCTTTATGAGGAAAAAAGGAGACACTATTTCTAAAGTGCTAAGGCACAGCTCTTAACAAATCCTCCCTTCCTTCCTCCTTCCCTTCTTCCCTTCTTTCCTCCTTTCCTTCCTTCCTCCCTCCCTCCTTCCCCTTACTCCCCTCACTCCCCTCACTCATTTTAGACTTTACCTTCCTAACCTATAATCAAAGAATTGGATTGCATGACTTCTGAGGTTTTTTTCCCTTCCAAATCTATGACCCTATGGAATATGTATAACTCCCTACTAACCCATATAAAGGCAGAACCTCCCATTTTAGGGAGGAGAAATCCCCAGGCAGGGCCCAGAAATTCATCCCTTTAACAAGTCAACCACTGAGCTGAGACTAAATCTGGAGGGCCCTGACTTTTTATCTGCCGAACAGTCTCTGGCCTGATGTGGGCTTTGCTTGCTGGGGAATTTTGAATATTCCAGCAGCTGGTGTCGATTGCCTAAGGAGGTGGAATGAATAACTGCTGGAGCATCCCGGGGAGCTGGCCCATACCTTCTGGGGTGAGACCAAGGCAAACTGGCTCTCGCAAGGTCTCATGAGGCCCTGGAAATGCCTGCAACCTGGCATGAGAGCTACCAGCAAGCCCACGTTTCCCTCGCCAGAGACGTAGGCTGATTCACACTGGGGAGCGCAGAAACAGCTTGTGCCTCAGACTTTCTGACTCATCCCCTCAGAGAAGAATTGTGACTTGCTGAAAAAAAGGAACATTTTGTGTTGTTTGAACTCAGCTTTTAAAAGCAAGCACGGTATGTTGATACCATGGGATAATTGACAATGGGTCATAATGGATAGAGGGCCAGTCAGGAATCAATAAGCATTTAATAAGCACCTACTGTATGCTAACCACTGTGGAAAATATGGGTTCAACCTCTGCCTCAGATATATGCTATAAGCCCATGGCCAAGAGGCTTTATCTCTTAGTGATTTTAAATAACTCTCTATAGATTATGGACTATATATATTACTATATATGTATATATATAGTCTATATTATATATAATGTGTTAGAATATATATGTAATATTATATATAATGATAATATAACATATATGTATATATAGACTATATAACAAGACTATTGATTAGGAAGGAATTATTAAACCATGTTTGTGAAGAGAGTTTCCATATACTTTCTTACACTTGAAATCACAGATCTGGATCTTTACTCCCCAACTAAAAAAACAAAATTATTTACCACTAGTCACAATTTGTTGCAAATACTTTGCAAATATGTTATTATTTTCCCCTTTCTATGTCCTTTTAGAGAAAGGGGTAGTACATTATGAATCTTGTCTTTTTGATCCCCTGGCAACTGTAGCTTTGGATTATTTTGGATGGGACCAAGGGCAAACTTGAGCTAGGAGTGGGAGTGAAAGCTGGGGAAGAATCAAAGTGGAAAGAGGAAAATGGGACTTAAAAGGAGAAACTATTTGTTCAGTTTGTGCAGACAGAGCATAGCATGGCTTCATTTCCTGCTTTTTTCAGGAAGAAACTAACTGGTGCACAGGCTAAGGTAGACAACAAAACTTTACCTGCTCAGAAATTCCTCCCCTAATAGATGGCCTCCTGGTTGAAATTTTCACTTTTGGAGACACCAATAGGCCCACACACTGTAACCCTTGCCCCAAGTACAAACATTCTTAGTGGTAGCTCTGAGTTCTTTAAGTATCGTTTGAGCTGCAAATTATTCCTCCAGCTGCCCCAGAAGTCCATGCTTGAGACTTAATCTGCTTCTTTTTATTTTGTTCTGACTTCACTTGAAGAGAGACTCTTGTCTTCTATCATTCCCAATTTCTACTGAATCTCTTCTTTATTAAATGTATGCTTTTACCTTGTGTGCTTTTAATCTATCTGGGGAAGACCCGGAGCAAACTAGATTATCTGTTCAGAGGCTAATTATTAAACACAAATAATTCTTTATTTGCTAGATATTAGCATTACTAGACTAAAACTATCAAACTCAGATGCTTGGATGTGTATCTGGGAGATTCTCCCTAGTGGTCATTAATACAATATGCGTTGGATTAATTTATTTTTGAGAAAATGGGAAATAGTGTAGAACTTTGATGGGAACAGGAAGCACCTGTGGAGTACAACCTATGAATAATAGATATTCATATGTCACTTTAAAGTTTTCAAAGCACTATAAAGTACAATATCTCATTTGAATTTTTCTTACTACCTCTGTGAGAGAAGCACTGGAATGATAAATATCCTCATTAGGTTGGGACTTAGAGAACATAAGAGGTTTTCCCAGAATCACATAACTAATGAATGTCTGGGGTAAGAATGGAATCCAAATTTTCTTGATTCTAAGTCCACCATTTTATCAATTATGTATACCTTGCTCCCTTTCAAGATAGGTCTGGTTGGGTCATTTAGTGAGAGGCTCTGGGCAGGCAGGGTTATGTTTGAGTGCCCTGGATGGTTTCAGAGTAAGAGAGAGTTGAATAATGGGTTATAAAATCATAGATTCAGAACTAGAAGAGACATTAAAGTCCATCTAGTCCAGAGCTTCTTAAACTTTTTCCACTCAAAACTCCATACTCAAGAAATTTTTATGTGACCCTGGGTATATAAGTATATAAAATAGGCATATAAATAAAAAAAATTTTCTGATAACAATTCATAAAGAAATTTATTTTATTTTAACATTTTTAAAATAATAGCTTTTTATTTTCAAAACACATGCAAAGATACTTTTCAACATTTATCCTTGCAAAATCTTATATTCCAAATTGTTTTCCTTTTCTTTCCTCCCCTCCCCTAGACAGCAAGTAATTCAATATAGGTTAAACATGTGCAATTCTTCTAAACATATTTCCACAAAGCAATTTATTTTAAAATAATTCTTTGATATACATATAATTTTTACCATTTTAAAAATTGAAAACAAGTTTGGATACAAATGAGATGCATATGCTTGTTCATTTTTACATAAAGAATCAAATGTTGACAGAATCTTATACTATTGCCAAATTTTTTATGACCCCAACATTCAGTTATGCAATCCTATATGGGACTGTGTCCCACAGTTTTAGAAGCTTTGATCTCCTCTATTGTACTAGGATATGGGATGTACAAGGTCACACAGGTTGTGAGTAACTGATCTGGGATTTAAAACCTGCAAATATAAAATCAATCCTTTTGCCATTACATTGTGGCTGAGATAAAGGTGCTAAAAACAAATTCAGCCTATTTGACCGTTTTGTCCAGCGTGGGCACTAGATACTGATTCTAATATTCAGGATTCTATGTATAGAGTAAAGAAGAGCAGAAAGATCCAGTTAACAATAGGGAACATTCTTCACACTTGAAGAGTCAGGTCTGATGATGTGAAAAATATTTATTCAAAGAGGCCAATTGTGAGCCTGTAAGAAAAGGGGAAAAATGACAAGACGTCGCTTCTAAGGAGAATAGAAATGTGGAGAATGTTTTTAAAGATGGTGTGACTGGAAAGGCGAATGGCAAAAAACGAAACTCCTTTTTCATATAAATAGGGAGCATTTCCCATTGAATTGATGCCAGGCACCACCAGCTTGAACAGGGATGTCAGGGTGCCTGCAATTACTGTCTCTTGCTTTCCCATGGTGTCTATTTTGTCAGGCTTTATTTAGAAGTCTTTTACCCCAGTTTGCAGACAAACCAGGAAGGAACGTCATTAAGCATTAAAAGAGAAGGAAGACATTCAAACACGAGAGTTTGGGACTACAGTTGCTCAAGCAGTTTCGAGATTCCTAAATATTATACAAGTTTAAACACAAAGACTCCATCTTTTTTTATATGACAAAGTTTTTCATCTGAGCTGATAAACACTGTGAATCATTTTCTTATGGATTTGGAGAGAGGAGGGATTGTTTTAGCGCAACCTAAAATTAAGGTCCAAAATTGAGGAAATTAAGACCCATAGAGGTTGAACAACTTGCCAAATATCACATGAATAATAAATAGTAGAACCATTAAAAAAACTTGATCCTCTAACTCCAAATCTCTCTACATGATGGCTCTGCCTCCCTTTGCTCCCTAGAGAAAGAGAATTGGATGGGGTGTAGGGGATTCTTTTCTTTTGGGCTTTGCCTTAGATTCAGGTCTGTTTGGTCTATTCCTTCCTGCCTCTGGGTTTTTCAATTTCCTTATCTCTGGAGTAATAATCAGACCCTTGTCAAGTGATATGGAAAGAATTGACAAGGTGGTCTCTGTGGAATCATTCACCTCCTTGGAAGAACATTATTTTGCTTTATTAATGGCCAAGACATCAGAGTTTTGTGCCTTTCATTTATTAGTTCCTGTATTTTTAGCCACAGGGATAATCTGCACATATAACAAGCTGATCCTTCAGTTCTTATCATGTAGAAAGCATAACAATTTTTGGAATTTATTTGTCAAGTCAAGCCACCTAAATTGTTAAAATAGCATCTTGATGTGGGGACCATTATAACTGAAATCTTATTTTCTACTCAAGAAACCAAGTCAGAACCAGAACTAGGGCAGTGCAACTAGACCTTTACCTCAGGCCACTAAAACATAAGGTAGATAGATGGCACAGTGTGATAGGATGCCAGATCAGGAGTTCAAATCCAACCGCAGACAATTACTAGCTGTGCAACCCTTGGGAAAATCACTCATCCTGTTTGCCTCAGTTTCTCATCTGTGAAATGAACTGGACAAAATGGCAGACTATTCCTGTATCTTTGCCAAAAAATCCCCCAAAGGGGTTCCCAAATCAGGGGTGACTGAAAATGACTAAACAGCAACAAAAACATATAGAGCTGAGACCATTTATAATGCTTCATCAGCATAGAAGCAACTGAGCCTAGCATTTAATTAGCAAGAATGATTAGTTAAAATAGGAAACTAACAGATGGCTCACATCCTCCTTTCCCTTCTCCACCTTTAGGGGAGATGAACTCCTACTGGGTTTAACTTGTTCCTGTTTGTTACACATGGTCCCAGATCTGGGATATCCCCAGGAGCAACCTCTTGGGCGTCCAATGTCTCTCCCCATTATTGACAGGTGAGCCATTATGTTTTATCTTATGTCATGGGGTGTTTCTCTTCTAGTTAAATTTCTTTTAAAAAATTGACTTGAGGGTATAGTTTTGAGCACTTAAAAAAATAAAACTTTCTGCTAGTACCAAAATTGTTAGTTATGGCTCTGGTTCAAATGGAGAGAAGGCAAAATGCCAGTAAGGGTACAGGGCAGACAAAGCAGGAACAGATGGATAAGACTATTTTAGCACATGAGCTACTGGGATTCTTTTTGCAAACAAAGCCTTGATATTCTAAAATTTCATTTAATTGAATGAAACTCCCCTTCCCCAACTCCCCCAGGAATATGAAAAAAGAGAATAGCAATCCCGACATTTAAAATTCTCTGTTCTTCCTATTGCCATGGGGAAATATGCATATATTTAAATATTTTTATAGCACTTATACAGTTGTAATGCTGTAAATATTATTTTATTTACTTGGAATTCTTCTTGTTCATCCTTCATTCTGGAAAAGAACCAATGACATCACAAAAATCACGTCTTGACTTGCGAGTGGATTGGGTTTAAGTGAGGCAGAGCACAGTAGAGTGGAGGTGGGGAAGCTTTTCTCCTTTAAGAACTACTAATTTACAGGAAAAAAAGAAATCAACAAAGGTTCTCACACAAATAAAAATCAAGTTTATAGGGGGAAATTTGAAATAGAGAAAAATCTAAAAAGTTCTATCACTTCTTTAAAAATTATTAACACATACTGCTGTCTACTCCTTCAGTTAATTACAACAACAAAAAATGAAAATAAAACAAATACAAGTTATTAAAAAATTTTAGTTCCACATGGTGATTTATTAAGAGGGGAAAAAGTAAAGAGAAATCTCTGAAGCAAAAGGAGGAGAAAAAAGAAAGATATGTAAGACAAAGAAAGAGGCCTTCAAAGGAAAGAGAGGGTTAAGGGATAATTAGGATATAGAGAGATAGCGTTAAAGAAATATCAGGGGTGAAGAGGAATGGAGGGAGAACTATTCCAGCTAAAGAATCTAAATGGAGTAGAAAAATTCATTATCTATCAGCCCAGTCTCAGCTTTATTGCTAGGAATTAAGGAAATCCCATGGATGTAGTAAGCATCATCTTTGCCTGCGGAAGTGAGATGAGGATACAGTGCTGAAGTTTGCGGTGTGAGGATTAGCAATTATAATCTGTTACTTTAAAATGTGGGAAACATGAGGTCCTCATATCCAAGGCTGAGCTGAAAGAGTGAAAGGTTATCAATTAGAGCTGATGTCTTAAACTTTTTATGTTTATCACACAATATAATTCTTTGCCTTGAGGAATCCTAATACTTGATGGGAAAGTTAGATTCCCAGGTATACGTTTGATTTTAGTCACAAACTCCTAACAATTTATGGTGAATCTAGCAAGAATTCTGGCTTGTGTCACAGCCTTTGAGAACCGCTGAGTTAGGGTCTCAAATTGAGGGGCTCTATTGACAATTAGGGAGCAAAACCATAGGAAGTGTGATAAAATTGCTGTCC
Source organism: Antechinus flavipes (assembly GCF_016432865.1). NCBI lineage: Eukaryota > Metazoa > Chordata > Mammalia > Dasyuromorphia > Dasyuridae > Antechinus > Antechinus flavipes. The sequence goes on along the minus strand of NC_067403.1, from coordinate 69,799,487 downwards.
TCCCCTTGCCCACTCCACAACAAAAGCATGGCTGTCCTCCCCTTGCCCACTCCCCAACAAAAGCATGGTACTTCACAAAATCTCTGGTATTTTTCTCTCACAAACTTGAGTGCTTTAATACTAGCCAATGAGGGAAAGGAATGATTCAGCCACTTTTGCCAAGACTTGGGACTATAAAACTACTACCAAGGAATCTGATTCTCAAATAACCCCCTAACACCTGGATTCCTGCCCTATTTAAGGAATGCTTCTGGTTCTTCTACCACATGCGTCATTCATTCTTTGCCTTCCTCCCTCTGATAGTTTTCTCAAAGAATCCGTATTATTGGTTTTGGTCACCCATGAAAGGTGGGCCTCAAATATTCTTTCTTGACCTGACAAATTTCTAATTTCTTCCGGTCTGCCATATTTTGTGAGCTTCCCTCTTTTGTTCATTTGAACTGTCTTTCCAGTTTTTGAAAAATGCCTTATTCTCTGAAATAAGTCTCATTATCTGGAAAATTCAGTTATGCTAGCTAGTGCTTCTTGATTCTTTGAGGGTTTGGTATTTTTTACACTTGACATCCATTTGTCCCAGGCTTTTGATAAAGTATTTTTAAATGCTTTCTGGTCTTCCTGTGTTATTGACTAAAAAAAAACAACCCAAAACCAATCAACTCAAAACCTTTACCTTTCAATTTCTTTCTAACCAGGGCTCATATTTTCTAAATTGAGTGATAAATTGCTTTAGTTTTTCTCTCCCACCAGGGTATTGAATTTAATTGTCATCCTTCTATTCAAGTTAACAAACACTAAGCATCTATCACGTGGTGGTAAATGCTGGAGATAGCAATAAGGATTAGATCTGTGATGTCATTGACAGAGGAAGCTCCTGGGAAGGGAAAGGGGAAATTCCCTCTGCCAGTGCTGCCTGACATTCTCTCTTTAATTTACAACCTTGGAGAGATGCTCGGGATGCTGAGAACTAAATGGCTAGGGTCACCTGCATAGGATTAGTCAGAGTTAGGATTTGAAATTAGGGCTTTCTGACTTTAAGTCCAGCTCTCTATTCCCTGGGCCTTGCTGCTTCTGTTCTGGGGCTACAAAAACAGAAGATTACACAGTCTATGTCCTTGAAGAGCTTACATTTTAATTGGGGGAGACAACATGGACATATATAGAAAAATAACTACATATTTTCAAGGCATTAGATAGGGCATTTCATTGATATAGGGAATTCCAAGGAAAGGAATTCCTTCTATCAGTGTAGGTTGGCACTTTTTCTATGATTTTTAATCTTAAATAGTTGTATAGTATATCAGGAAATGTCTAGGATATATGTAGAATATCAGGTATGATCAAAAAGTCAGTGTGTGTCCAAAGTGAGAGTTGAACTCAGGTCTTTGGCACTCTGAGACCAGCTCTGTACCATGCTGCCTTATTTTATGCTGAGGATACAAAGGAAAAATCAGGACAGCTCTTGACCTCTGCTTCAGAGAGTTTATTTTTTAAAATCATAATTATCTCTTCTTTCTGTAAACTCTCTATCCCCTCAGTATCATATGATCAGATATTATCAGTCATAAACTTCATTGTCCATCATCCATCGTCATTATTCCTAGAAGTTGTGTGACTTTGGGCAAGTCATTTCTCTGCTATCTGCCTCAGTTTTCCCATCAGTAGAATGAAAACAGCATCTATATCCAAAGGCTGTTGTGAGGCTCAAATGAAGTAATTTTTGTAAAGGATTTTGTAAACTTTAGAACATTATATGAATGCTACCCATCATCATCACCAGCACAGGAATAAAAAGAACTACAAGAACTTTATTCCAATTATTTTGTAGCTATCTGGGGAGGCAAATGCAAATGACAACTTCCGGCATCATGTACTGAGTGCCAAATGAGTGGTACAGGCAATAAATACTCTAGGAATTCAAATGAGGAAAAAAAAAATCACTGTCCTGGGATGAATAAAGAAAATCACCTAATTTAGTTTAGTAGTTTTGGGAGTTAAAGAGAAGTTTTCATAAAAATTTAAAAACAAATTTTTGGCAAGTGGACCAAGAAATCTTTATTATGTTTTAACTCATACAAAAGGAGGCTTGAGACCTAAAATGAGGCACCTGGAAAAATGGGAGGCAGGCAACAAGGGAGGGAACTGTCCAGGAAGGTTGCTATGGATTTTATACCACTCGTGACAAAGAATTAGAAGGGACTAGTAAGTAATGGGCCCAGAGGGGCTGTCCTTGCATTGAGCATTCCCAGCTATGATGCTCAGATGACTGGGGACCTTTTTCTTCCAAATGAGTCCATTTTACCAAGGCAGGTGAAGGCTTTATAAAGAAGGATGGGTTCTCACTCAAGCATGATTTCCAATATTACAGATAGAGAGATTCAAGGTATTAACTAGGGAAGGTTCTGTCTGTACAAGCATGGGACATGGGATTTTCCATGGCTTTCCCGAAGTTAATATTACTTAACCCTAAGAATCTCAGACCCCAAATGAAACACAGAGGCTTTTCTTTTTTTTTTTTTTTTTGACTATCATACATAGAAATTCAAGATAGGTGTTAAAAGAAAAGGTAAGAATATAACTTTGAAACTGGAAAGCACCCAATAGAAGAGAAGCTACTAGGATGGGACTTGCAGATAATAGGCAATCAATGTTTGTGAAATTGAGTCGAATAGAGATCTCATAGTCCAATCATCTCATGTTTTAAATGAGAAAGCAAAAGCTACACAGGTGACTAGGTGGGAAAATTGGGATTCAAACCCAAGTTCTTTGATGCTAGATCCCATATTTTCCACTAGAGAATTACTTTATTCACTAGGTGGCAGTGTTAGCCACTAATACTAACCTATTCATTAGAAGAAATCAGCTCCTCAAAAGTTCTATGTTCCTACTCATCAAAGAAGGACTAGGAGTCTCCCATTCACCCTGGTACTTAAGGAGTGCTGAGGAAGTGCCAAAATCTCTATGGGTCACAATCTGCTACCCCATCTTCCCGGATGGCAGAGCTAGTCTTGTTAGCTGGTGTCCAGGAATGTGGTTATAATAGCATCAAGTAACATTTATACAGGGTTTTAACATTTGCAAAGCAAATCTCATTTTGTCTTCACAATAATCCTGCGAAGTAGAGGTGCTATTATCCTCAAATTACAGAAGGAGAAACTGAGGCAGACAGGAACTTGCCTCTTCACACAGCTAGTGATTGTTTAAGGCTGTCAGTTTTCCTGATTTTCTGGTCCAATATCACAGTCTCAACTGTCTAGTGTAGTTTAATCAATAAGGATTATTCTTCAGCCTCCATTTACCAGAAATCCCCACTTCTCCCTGGAATTATTATATTCAATGAGTCTGAATCATAATCTGATCTGGGCATAATGGATTTATCTCAAAGACAAATTTGGTTTTCCCTTCATAGCTGATCATGAGGTATTTCCAACACAAACATACCTATCTTACTACCCTTTAATGTCTCATTATTCCATCCTATGTCTCCCCACTGAAAACTCCCATTTCTCATGCCTTCTGATCCATTGTGGGCCTTTCAGGACAGTTATATAATCTGTGTTGGATGTGTGAATTACTTGAGACAAAATAAAATAATTAAACATATTCTCTTATACATAAACCTTATAATTTACAAAACCTTACAACTTATTTAAAAACAATATGCAATATGTTCTCATTATGATGCCATCACTTGTTTTATATGCTTTGACACTGAGTTTAAAAGATTCTGACGTATTCTTGTCTTTTAAAACAATAAGTATTAAGCAATCCTTTAATGGATAGTTTATTTTTCCAAATTTAGCCTAAATTATAGCACAAAGGTTTTCAATGGGATTTAAATCATGAGTTCCTAGGTCAATGAAGCATGTTTATTTCCATCTTGTGAGTAAATTTTTCAACTTTTCACAATGTGTACATGGTACCGGGTCATGTTGTTGGTACTTTCTCCCTTTGGGAATTTCTGTAATTCTGGAATAATTCTGTATTTTCAGGTATTAATATATTTCATCAGAATTTATGATTCCTCAATATCACACCTTTTATATAGAAAGCCTTTCCCAATTTCCATTAATTCTAGTGCCTTCCCTCTATCTTCCCTTTCTATTTATCTTGCACAGGGCTTGTTTTAATAGATTTCTTTGCTTGTGAGTTTCCCCATTACCTTGTATACTCCTTTAAACAAGGAAAGACTTTTGGTTGTCTTTTATCCCCGCTGTTTAGCCCAGTGATCACCACATGGTAGGTACTTAATAAATGTTTTTTGACTGAACATATATGAGATTTTCAGACCTACTGGAAGTAAAAAATTCTCCCAAATCTTTTTTGGTGTGGATGTTTTTGTAATCTGATGAAAATATTTGCGCTACTGAATGAAGTGAGTAGAACCAGAAGAACATTGCATACAGTAATAGTACCATTATGCGATGATCAATTATGATAGATTTAGTTGTCAGCAATGAAATGATCCAAAAGAATTCCAAGGGATTTATAGAAAATGCAATCTACATTCAGAGAAAGAATTGAATATAGATGGAAGCAGACTATTTTCATCTTTTTGTTTGTTTTTTCTTTCTTGTGGTTTTTCTCTTTTGTTTTGGTTTCTTTTACAACATGACTAATATGGAAATATGTTTAACATAATTGTGCATGTATAATCCATATCAGATTGCTTGCTGTCTTGGGGAGGGGAAAAGAAAGGAAAGAAGAGAGGGAGAAAATTTTGAGCTCAAATTTTTACAAAGATGAATGTTGAAAATGATTGTTACATGCAATTGGGGAAAAGTATACTATTAAATTAAAAAAAAAAAAGGAAATGCTCATGCTTTACAGACTCAATTGGTCTACTTCTGACAAGTTTTGGTGTAACCTTGAATGACAATAAATTAAAAATGATGTTTTCCCTAACTTTAGTACTCCAGTTGCTTTTTTATCTTGCCACTTACCAGGGCAGGCATTTTTTCTTCATAGAAATGTTTAGCAGTTATTGATTTTCTCACTGCTCTCCCAAAGTCAAGAAGTCTGTTCCATACTGTAAAGGAATCAATAAAAATTCCTTAGGCTGCCAGACTCCTTTAAAGATTTTTGAATTTTTTTGAAGATTAATTAGGCTGTTTTGAAGTAGTACTTTTTAAAATTGTTGGTGATTTTTTTTTTAATCAAACTTTCCTTTGTGCTTTATTTTGAATAATATCAAGAACCATTTATTAATAACTGTTTATTAATTATAAATTCATTTGGAATAAGCTTAAACAATATCAATAACAATAGATTATTAAAATAATCTTAATGATAATTTATTAATTAAACAATGACATGATTAATTATTAATAAATTATTTATTTTAAAAATAATCTTAATCTCAGTCATAGCAATCTTAATATTCTAGCAGAACCAGCATCTCCTCAAGTTGCCAGATCCCTCTAAAGGATTTAAAATTATTTTTTGAGGATTAATTACATGATTTTGAAGTAGTATTTTGTCAGTTATTCATGATTTTAAAAAAATCACACTTTTTGTATTATATTTTCTATAATCTTATTTGATTATATGATTATATATTATATGATTATATGATTAATCCATGAAGTGCTCAATTTCCCCCAAACCAATAGCCACTACCATTTCTCTTAACAGTTATTCAAGTATTCTATTTAAGATCATTTTGGGGAACAACTAGATACATAATAGATAGAACATTGATCCTGAAATCAGGAGAAACTGAGTTTATATACTGCCTCCGTTATTACCTGTGTGACCATAGGCAAGTCACTTAATTCCAATTGCCTCACACACACAAAAAAAAAGACCACTTTGTAGGATTTATGGGAATTGAGTAAACCACACTGAGTTCACTCAATTCAATTCGATTTCCTTTCTATTTGATTATGAGTTGAGTTCAATTTCTGTCTTGTGAGAAAACTTTATTCAATTATGACAATTGTAAAAAAACTTTATTGCATTGTTTGAACCTAACTCTATGGGACTAAGAAGCTCGATTTCCTCTAAATGTTGTTTAGAAGCCCTTAACTAAAGACTTAGATTATGCTTATCAGAAACCGAGGCAGATGGATGCAAGAGATTTTCTTACAATTACACATTTCAACCCATATGTCTTAACTGAAAACTAGCCCCGAACTTGTCAGTAAATGCTCCCTTGTTTCTTTGGTTGAATACAGGCTCTTGTGGTGGGGAGAGGAGAATGGAATTTTGATATACACCTAGATTGCCCAATTTGGTGTCATCTACATGGAAGAAACCAGGGAACCCTTCTGGGAAAGTGGAGAATTAGTGCCTGCATTAAAAACTGGTCTTTTTGTCCATTGGCTCCATAGTAGCAACTCTTTGAATCTTCAAAACTAACTCCTTGACTGAATAAAGTCAGAACTTTCCCCTGAATTTGTGTCTGAGAGTGAAAGACTCCTTCACTCACACTATATGATTCTGAGAAATAGACCTGAGTTCTTGGCCTTTTTCATTCTTTTTTGTTCTATTTGCAGCAGGTGAATTTTCTTCCTGAAGACTACAAACCATATGAATCTGGAAATCCAAAAATGCAGGCCAAGTATTGCATTGGAGCAACTGATGGATCCACTGTGGAGCCCTGATGAGAAAAGGTCTGATCATGCTAGCCCACCTTGGACTTGAACTGAATTGCACTATATTGAGATATGCTATTTTAGATAGGGAGAAACAAATAACTCTACTTCATATAGAAAGTTATATAGAGATATTTAATAGTTAAACCTGGAGCCTAATCTTTCTTCTCTCCCACAAAGACTGAAGCAATGTATGGGGATTATATCCCAATATGTTGAGGGAATCAACATCTATCTACCCTGAGTTGGAAAGGGAAAAAAATAGGTCTGGTCTTCAGACAAGGTGCCATAGAGATAGCTGAAAGAATAAATTTTACACTTAGTACTAGCAGAAACTGTATCAAAACTATTATTTCTCTCTCTCCCTCTCTCTCTCCTTTTTTCTCTCTCTCTCCCTCTCTTTCTTTCTCCCCTTTCCTCTTTCCTTCTTTCCCTCCCTCCTTCTTTTCTTCCCCCTTTCTCTCTTTCTCTTTGCCTCCCTCCCTCCCTCCTTGTCTCTCTGTCTGTCTGTCTGTCTCTCTTTTTCTCTCTCCCTCTCTCTGTCTCCCCTTCTTCCTTCTCCTCATTCTTCTCTTTTCTCTTCCCCTCTTTCTTCCTTTCTCTCCTCTCTCCCTTTCTCTTTAACCATGGCCAAGTCACTTAATTTCTTTGAGATGAAGTTCCTCAATGATAAAGTGAGGTGTATAGACTATACTCATATAGTCTATACACGAGTTTTAACATCATTTCTAGTTCTAAATCTATGATCCTCCATCTTTACTTTTTATTTTCCTGTTTGACTCTGCTATCTGACTCACTTTCTAATCATCTTTTCTAGTCTATATCCTATGGGAATCCCTCCAGTACTAGAGAGCTGAGTAAAGGTAGTAATTCACTTGGGTAAAATCTGGTCAAAGTCAGATATTCTGGGTCAGCCCATTATCATTGTGATGATCTTGTTACCTTGATGATGTCTTGTGAAAGTCATGAACATTGCTATCACAAAATGAAACCACTGTTGCTTGTGCCAAGTTATTCCTAAATAATACTCTAACTTACTTAATCAGCAAAGTAGCAGCTTTTGGCCTTTCGAAAATATTTTCCCTTCCTCCAGCATATTTACCTCTATTCCTCAGATCACTTCCTGATTGTGGTCCCCTAGAAGGGAAGATTCTGTACTTGGAGACTGTGACTAATGATCGATTAGGAGCCCTGCTTTCCCTTTTTCATTTTGGGTTAGATAGGTTGAGTGAATTGCATAAGACAGGAAGAAGTGATCTTCACTGGAGATCTCATGATGTTATCTTCCTCCACTCCCTCAAACCCACCTGTCTTCCAAAAATAAGTGTGCTGAAGTGCACCATCCTGTCATCCAGGTATACCACCTTGCAGTCCTTCTTAATATCTTTCTTGTGTCAAATAATCAATCAGTTGCCAAACTTGTCATTTCTGTCTTTGAAACATATGTCAAATATGTCCCCTTCTCTTCTCTCATAAGGACTCTTGCTATAGCCCCCTAATTAGTCAATGAAGTTTCTCCCCATTCCAAATTATCTTCACATACTTGCCAAGTTGGTTTTCTTTTTTCTTTTCTTTTTTCCCCTCCACCCTCTCCCCTAGATGGCAGATTGTCCCATACATGTTAGATATGTTAAAGTATATGTTAAATACAATATATGTATACAGATTTATATAGTTATTTGTTGCACAGGAAAGATCGGATTTTGAAAGAAGATAAAAATAACCTGAGGAGAAAAGAAGAAAAATGCAAGCAAATAATAACAGAAAGAGTGAAAATGTTATGTTATGGTCCACACTCATTTCCCAGTGTTCTTTCTTTGGGTGTAGTTGGTTCTGTTCATTACAGATCAATGGGAACTGATTTGGATCCTCTCATTGTTGAAGAGAGCCACGTCTATCAGAATTGATCATCATGCAGTATTGTTGTTGATGATCTCCTGGTTCTATTTGTTCTCCTGGTTCTATTTGTTCTATTTGTTTCACTCAGTATCAGTTTATATATGTCTCTCCAAGCCTCTCTGTATTCATTCTCCTGGTCATTTCTTACAGAACAATAATATTTCTAATATTCATATACCACAATTTATTCAGCCATTCTCCAATTGATGGGCATCCATTCATTTTCCAGTTTCTCACCACTACAAAAAGGGTTGCCACAAACATTTTTGCACATGTGGGTCTCTTTCCCTCCTTTGAGATCTCTTTGGGATTATAAACCCAGTAATAACACTGCTGGATCAAAAGGTATGCACAGTTTGATAACTTTTTGAGCATAGTTCCTAATTGCTCTGCAGAATGGCTGGATGTATTCACAACTCCATCAACAATGTATCAGTGTCCCAATTTTCCTGCATCCCCTCCAAATATCCGCATTATCTTTCCCTGTCATTCTAGCCAATCTGACAGGTGTGTAGTGGTATCTCAGAGTTGTCTTAATTTTCATTTCTTTGATCAGCAATGATTTGGAACACTTTCATATGAGTGGAAATAGTTTCAATTTCTTCATCAGAAAATTGTCTGTTCATATCCTTTGACCATTTATCAATTGGAGAATGGCTTGATTTCTTATAAATTAGAGTCAATTTATAAATTTTGGAGATGAGGACTTTATCAGAACCTTTAGCTGTAAAAATGTTTTCCCAGTTTATTGCTTCCCTTCTAATCTTGTCCACATTAGTTTTATTTGTACAAAAGCTTTTTAACTTAATCGTGATCAGTAATGATCTCTAGTTCTTCTTTGGTCACAAATTCCTTCCTCCTCCACAGGTCTGAAATGTAAACGATCCTATGTTCTTCTAATTTATTTATAATTGCATTCTTTCTGCCTAGACCATGAACCCATTTTGATCTTATCTTGGGTCAATGCCTACTTTCTGCTATACTAGTTTCCAATTTTCCCAGCAATTTTTGTCAAATAATGAATTCTTATCCCAAAGGCTGGAGTCTTTGGGTTTGTCAAATACTGGATTGCTATAGTTATTGACTATTTTGTCCTGGCAACCTAACCTATCCTACTGATCAACAACTCTATTTCTTAGCCAGTACCAAATGGTTTTGGTGACTGCTGCTTTATAATATAGTTTTAGATCAGGTACAGCTAGGCCACAAGGGGGTTTTTCCAAAGTGAGAGTCGGACCATATAACCACTTTCTCAATAAACTCTATTGATTCTAGAATCAAATATTATTTCATTTTAATCTCATTCTTTAAAAACTTTTTTGATATAAGTTCTGTAATATCTATATTTACAGCAATATTAATAGGTAAATATATGCCTAGTAAGAGTGTATGCTTCTACTTCTTATTGTTTGCAATGTATGCTTAAAATTATTTGGAGATAACATTTGAGGAGCAGGTAAGGACCAGAATTGGAAAGTCTTAAAGGAATATGGACTTTATTCTGCAGGCAAAAAGAAAGTCATTGAATTTTTTTCTTTTTTTTGTGAGGCTGACAAGTAATCACTCTTATATAAAGCACAGCCCACAGAAAATCATGTCTTTTCTATGAAATAATAGCTCTGTCTTGTTTCTTCTTAGGATACTGTTGCCAAAGACTTCTAAAGCCTTGCTGCATTTTTTGCAGCTTTAGGCAGTAATGGCTTTATCAAGGAAATGGTGAATATGTGACCAATTTAGAAAAATTGGTAGAGTCCAGATAAAATTAAGTTGAAGACCTAATCCAGGTCATACTTCTAAAATAGGACAATTGAGCCATCCCCCAGGCTTTTTGCTTTAAAAGTGTCAGTCTTTTTTTTTTTTTTTTTTTTTTTTAAATCAGCAAAATGGTATATATCAGAGGTGATAGAATGGGGAATGTGAATGACAGTTTATACTTTGAAAAAAAAAAGCCCTTTATCTCCCTTTATTTTAATGAAGTATAATATCAAGAATAGTTATGAGGAAACATTTATATCACATATAATTTCCTTCTTTACCTATTCAGTAATTCAGTGGTGCAATAGAAAGAATGATGAGGGAGCATAAAGATTTTGGAGGGAGTGGGGCATAGAGTCAGTAGGATTTATTTACCATGACCCCACCAAAAGACATAACCTAGTGCCACCCGAGGTTATGTCTTTTGGTGGGGTCATGGTAAATAAATACCACATTTTAGCTAAGCCAATTTTGAGACTGCTTTAAGGCTGCTCTGTTTCTGTGCCTGATTTCTTCAAGGTTTCAAGCTGTGCTAACCAGTTCTGTTGCCTGTAACTGATTGATGAATAAATTATTGTTGAATTAAATTGAATCAAATTGGTGGGCATACCACTTGTAGGGCTGATTGAATAATTCTGTGGTTCTGTGCTTCAGGGCATCTTCTTCTTGGCAGCAGCAAGAAGTGGTCTTTGGTGACCTCAGAGAGAACAGTTTCAGCAGAGAAGTGAGACAGAAAACAGATTGCCAGGGGCTGAAGAGCCAGGGGGTGTGGAGAAATCAGAGATTGTGAATAAAGATAACTCAGGAAGTCTGATCATAAAAGGAGAGATACAAACATACCTATATGGGTTAAAAAGATTGTATAAAGGTCTTTTTTAAGATTAGAGAGACCTTTGTCTTTGTAGATGGAAAAGGAATCAGTGCAGAGGAAGGAAAATAACAATAATTACTACTCATGTCAATGCGGACCTTAAGATTTTACAAAGGCTTTGGAAGGCAGCTAAATGGTTTAGTGGATAGAGTGCTGCGCTTGGAGTAAGGAACAACTGGATTCAAACCCAGCCTCAGAAACTTATAAGCTATGTGATCATGGGCAAGTATGTTTGTTCTTAATCCACCGGAGAAGGGAATAGCAAACCAATCCAGTGTCATTGCCAAGAAAACCCCATGGACAATATGGCCTGTGTTTTTAGGAAGAGTTGGATATGACTGAATCCTAGGAAACAAGAGGAGCTGTCTCCAGGATCCAGGTAGACTAGTTGGAGGAAACATAGTGATCACTAAGAAATAGAAATGGTGGTGGATGGAGGGGCTGCCTCAGAATAAAGCAGGTGTAGATTCAAGCTCTATCTAGCTCCAGGATCCTGGATAAGTCAATTCATCTCAAGTTACAAATAAATAGCCTATTAAAGAGGATGCTGGGCAAGGATCTTGCCGGCAATGACTAAGAGAGAGAACCCTTTGTGATTGTCACAGAACGATCTATTCTCTTTACTTCTATAAAGATGGACATTGGAGGCATCCTCTGAGTGCCTCAATAGACAGTACTTTTATTCCAGTCATTTTTTTTTCTACTGATTTTTTTCACAGGTCTGACCTCCCTCTAAATTTTTTTGGTCTATGATTTAACAAGATTAAGAGAGCCTTTGCCCTCACATGTTTACCTATAAGGATAGGACTTCAGAAGTATTCTCTTATCTTACTGATGAAAAAACTGATAGATTAAATGGATTTTTCTTAGGTCATACAAGTAATTAGTATCTCTTTACTCAAAATCCAATGTTCCTTCCACTGAAGCTTTCGAGGGAAATTTGCAGTCTACCAAGGGTAGTTACTTTCTTTTTTTCTTGCCTGAATATGGATGGCCATGTAACAGTTCTGGATACATTTTAAGAGGAGGTTTAAATGGAACCAAAAGGAACAATGATGGGAAAGATGGCCAGAACGGATTATTGGTGAAACTATTGTGAGGGCATTGAACAATCAATATAGAATGTATCTCAAGTAGGAGAAGATATATACCAAAGGTGTAGGGAAAAAATTCTAAGACTATATCAATACTGAAAAAGAATGATAAAGAAATAACCAGTAGCTGCTGACTCATATGCTTAATTGCCCACCTGTACCAAGTGTTCTTTAGATGAATTGAATTTTATAATTTACAGTCAATAACACCTCATATTACTGTCCTCATACCAGCCCTGTGAGTAAGGAAGTAGAACAAGTGTTATCTCTATTTTATAGAAAAAAAGAAAGATATATAGAAAAAAAAAGTGATTTTCCTGAGAAAGCCCAAAGAAGGGAGTTAGTACAATTAGTTTGTACAGTTAACAGTACAATTAGTACTTTTATAGAGAATAAAAGCCAAAGCTCAGATTTGGACCCGTCTCTTGATTCCAAGTTTGGTTCTTTCCCCATCACTACATAATCCTTCAAGCTAATTCAAGGAAATGATTCTGTGACTCTAATTTATAAGAAATCAAGCCATTCTCCATTTGATAAATGGTCAAAGGATATGAACAGACAATTTTCAAATGATGAAATTGAAACTATTTCCACTCATATGAAAGAGTGTTCCAAATCACTATCTATCAGACAACTTAAGACAACTCTGAGATACCACTATATACCTGTCAGATTGGCTAAGATGACAAAAAAAAAATAATGATAATTGTTGGAGGAGATGCGGGAAAACTGGGACACATGCATTGTTGGTGGAGTTGTGAACGAATCCAACCATTCTGGAGATCAATCTGGAATTACTCCCAAAAAGTTATCAAACTGTGCATACCCTTTGATCCAGCAGTGCTACTACTGGGCTTATACCCCAAAGAGATACTAAAGAAAGGAAGGGGACCTGTATGTGCCAAAATGTTTGTGGCAGCCCTGTTTGTAGTGGCTAGAAGCTGGAAAATGAATGGATGCCCATCAATTGGAGAATGGCTGGGTAAATTGTGGTATATGAATGTTATGGAATATCATTGTTCTATAAGGAATGACCAGCAGGATGAATACAGAGAGGACTGGTGAGACTTACATGAACTGATGCTGAGTGAAATGAGCAGAACCAGGAGATCATTATATACCTCAACAACGATACTGTTTGATGATGTATTCTGATGGAAGTGGATCTCTTCGATAAAGAGAGCTAACTCAGTTTCAATTGATCAAGGATGGACAGAAGCAGCTACACCCAAAAAAAGAACACAGGGAAATGAATGTAAATTGTTTGCGTTTTTGTTTTTCTTCCCAGGTTATTTTTACCTTCTGAATTCAATTCTCCCTGTGCAACAAGAAAACTGTTCGGTTCTGCAAACATATATTGTATCTAGGATATACTGCGACATATCCAACATATATAGGACTGCTTGCCATCTAGGGGAGGGGGAGGAGAGAGGGAGGGGAAAAATCGGAACAGAAGTGAGTGCAAGGGATAGTGTTATAAAAAATTACCCTCGCATGGGTTCTGTCAATAAAAAGTTATTATAATAAAAATAAATAAATAAACAAACAAATAAATAAAATGCTTTTCATTGCTTTGCATATAAAAAAAAAAAGGAAAGAATTCTGTTTCCCCTGATTTACTTTAGACTCATTTAATACTGCCAAAATTTTCTTCTAAAACAGTGCTTCCTATCCAAATTTTTCTAACCATAAAATATTGCTGCGTCACCCACCTTACAAAGCATTCCCTTGATACGTAACTTTTCTCACATAGTTGTGGTTGACATTTTTGAAAAGTTGACAAGAAAGTAGATGGTAATTGAGAGTTTTAGGAGATGCCAAAGGAACAAATGGAAGGGAATCAATTAGGAAACATGGAAAGGAATGGGGAGGAACTAGATTATGAAATAAGATTGATTAATAATTAATGTACTGGTAGCTGTGCATGTTTGGAGATAAAAGAGCCAGCATGTTATAATAGATGATTGGACTTAGAAATAAGAAGAAACAGCTTGTCATTTTACTAGCTATGTTCCCTTAGGCCAGTTTGAATTTCAGTTTATCTCTATAAATTGAGAAGGTTGGGTTTCATGAAACAAATGTGGTTTAAGTGGCATTAACTCTGGATCTGGAGTTAGAAGACATAAGTTTGAATAGCTATCTTGTAACTTTGTACTTAGGTGACCTTGGAGCAGGTAAGTAGCTTTTCTAGATTTCAATATCATCAGCTATAAAATGAAGTGATTGAATTACCTTGCTTCTAGATCGCTTTCATTTCTAATGCCATAATTTTTAAGATCTCTTCCATCCTTAAGATTCTGTGACTTTATGGAAATTCTGGATTATACAGTGGGGGGTGGAAGCTCCTGTGGTCATCTAGTACATTTTTGGGCGATTCAGATTAAATGTCTTCTAAGTGCAAAGTCTTGAGACAGCATAGAGTAGTGTATGGAGGATGATCTGCGTTGAGGTTTTTCTTGTTTCTGCCATATATTGTTTATGGGACTCTGGATAAGTCCATTAATAACTTCATGTCCCTGCCATCATTCTGGGGCTGCAAGTTGTAAAACAGTTGCCAATCTGCACTGGTAGAGGCAGTTTCCTTACTGTGGAAGAGAGAAAAAGAAAAGAGATAGAGAGAGAGAGAGAGAGAGAGAGAGAGAGAGAACAAAGACAGAAGACAGAGAGAGAGAGAGAGAAAGAGAGAGAGAGAGACAGAGAGCGAGAGCGAGAGCGAGAGAGAGAAAGAGAGAGAGAGAGAAAGAAACAGAGACAGAGACAAAGAGACAGAGAGAGGGAGAGAAAGACAGAGAGAAAGAGAGAGAAGCCCAGTGGATTCTGAGGTATCTCTTAGTCATATACTGCTTGACCTGTTTGCTTTACTCTGAATATCTACTGTCCACAATTCTTCAAATATACTTTATCCTTAGGAACTTGGAGGTTTTCTTCAAGGGCACTTTGGGGAGTTCTGTTTGAACAAGACTGACATAGAGAACATTGAGGGGGGGATTTTTCTATTCTTCCTCAGTAGTGGCTAGGGCAATAACATCCTGTGGGACCAGATGAAGTTAAGCTGAAGGTTGTAGCTTCCACATACCTGGTCAGGTGAGGTGGGAAATACTCCCTGAGGTGAAATTTATTTTTAGCTACCAAATGCTGGGCATTTGTCAGGTGACTTGTGGGGTGGATCATCTTCATTTCTTACATTTTCCCAATGGTTTGGGGGAAGCTTGGGAGCAGCTGCAGCTGATCTGCCCATGAAAATTCTTCATAAAGGCCTGTGGAATTTCCATGCTCATATTTGGAAAGGTAGATGTGACCTTATTTTTTGTTTTTATCATGCATGTGCTGATGTGATGTGAAGGGAAAGTTTTCATTAGGAACTGAAAAAGGAACATAAAATGTGGTATGGCTATATAGAGTTTTCTTAAATTCATAAACTGTATATTACTTAGGTTAGAAACAGGGGTAAGTGTGATGATAAAGGAAGGTATAGTTCTTTAAAGGGGTAAAATATTTGATAGAGGCATGCAATGGAAGCCCCAGTCAATATGCCTTTGTTTTATTATCTTCCTGTCTTAATTAAATGCTAATTTAAGGCAAATATCTTTTGTCTCAAAATTTGCACCTAGAGACATTAAAACTCAATTTCCTCTAAATCATACCAATTAGGAGATATGGAAAAGTCATTAATCTGATTTTTAATTCACCTGGAGACCCATTTTTTATTTTAAGGCACTTGAATGTAAAATATAAGGTCTCCTATATTTTAGTGATGAGAAGCATAAAAAGGTACCGTCAGATCTTGCTGTACTTAAATAAAATTAATTTGTGAGATACCAAAGACCTTTTTCTTCACCACTTTGTGGTTTCTGGGAAACCATCCAATCCCTCTGTGTATATTTGGTTATTGAAAACTAAAACCATTAAAAAAAAACCTTCCAAGGGCTTAGCCACCAGTGTTTGAAGTAATGTGATTAGACCTGTGCACAAGAAGAGTCTCATTTAAACAACCACAGTATATTGAGCTGAAGGTCTAACTGTCTCATTTTACAGAGAAGTAAATTGAGACTTGAAAAATTTAATGTTTTGTTCAAGATCACCAAGAGAGCAAGGAGAGCTTGAATTCAAACTCAGATTTCTGACTCCAAATCCCACAAATTCAAGACCTTTCTACAGTACCACATTGTGTCTCAGGAAGAATGAGCCCTCTCAAATGGTAAGGCATCTAGTTTCTTTCTGTGTGATCATGTATTCAATGATAGTAAATGTGCAGAGCCCCTGGTATTCTGAACTTGAACAAGGAATGAAGATGATCAGTAAAAAATAAAACCTGAACACTTTTGAGAGAAATTATTAGAAATGATTTTTAATAACCAATGATCTTGGGAGATCCAGAATTCATTCTTTTCCCGAAATTTTCATTTCAAAAACTCATCCTCTGAAGGTTGATCTAACTTTCTCATCAGTCATGGTATTATCCTACCCACCTTACATGGAATGGTATTTAAGATGAATTTCTGTCCATTGTATTCCACTAAAATAAGTTTGGGTGGAGGTAGATCCTATGTCTGGTTACCAAGGGGGGTGGTCTGGGTGGAGAGAGAGTCTTTTTGTCCAAGAGTCACTCATTCCCTCATTGGAATGAGCCCACTTCTCATTCTCTCATTAATTGTCAACCAGAGTTGATTGCTACCCTTTGGAACCCATTTTTCCAAGGGCTCATAAGCCATGAGTCTGTTGCCATGATTGTCTTTGGAATTTGAGAGTACCATTGACCCCTTTTATTAACCAAATTCTGGTATTATTAATAAAATGATTAATTGTGCAGAAATTATATCTCTTGAACTTTTAAAACATCACACTTTTCCCTAAGTACAGTCTTTGTCCATCTTTTTCTGTGGAGGAGAATCCTAGTCAAATTTTATGTGTTGTGATGATGGTAGTAGTGATGGTGGGAGTATTGATTCCTACCAGCCAATATGAAAAATCTAAATTATTTCACTGAAAGAATGCAGGCTCATTCTCCTTGTCCTTCAGAAGCAAACATAAAAGAGAAAACAAAGGACATTCATTTTTCCATTCTTGTTCCCCAAAGTTTAATTAGGGATTAGTGGACTAAAAATAACATACCATTCAATAATGTGATATAGTAGTCTTGAAATCTTAGGCGACAAAAAGAAAGGTACAAGAGTCCAGGACCTTGCAGGTAATAAGTACCATATTGTATTCAGTTCTGGATACCACATTTTAGAAAGGACATTGATTAGTTTTAGAGCACTCTGAAAAGGGTAATTAAAATGGTGAAGGTCCTTAAGTTCATGTCATACAAGGATTCAATGGAGGACTTGGGGATGTTCAAGTTAGAAAACAGAAGACTTGAGGCCTGATTATTGTCTTCAAAGATTTTAAAGATATGATTTAGAAGGAGGATTAAACTAACTATGTTTGACTTGGGAGGACAGAATGAGAGGCCACAGGTGGAAATCCAAAGAGGCTAATTGAGATTTGATAGTGGGATAAGTTCTATAATAATTAGAGGTCATAAGTAAAATTGGTTAGCTTGAGAGATTATGGGTACCCAGTTCCCCAACGGAAAATATTCATGCAAAAGCTAAACAATCATTTATTGGATAAACTATAGGATAAAGTTTTTAGTATATTTATTTAATGCTTTCTGATTTGTACTGGATTCTGTGAAAATTATGGAAAGAAGAACCAAGCTAATATAATAGTAAGTTGAGTTTAATTATATTTTATAGCTACCTTTTCTAGAAACATAACTAGGGCCTCACAATATAATGCTATTTAACTTTTTTGCAGAGCTTTGTACACATTATTTCATTTAAGTGTCATAGTGCCTCTGTAAGGTAGGTATTGAAGATAACCTTATTTCCATTTTTATAGATTAGGAAATTGCAGCTAAGAGATTGCATCTTTCCCATGGTCTCATAATCTTTAAAAATTTTAATTTTATTATTTTTTCAATCAATAATTTATTTTTTCATTTCACCCTCTCACTTTCTCTCCCAATTCAGCAACAAAAAAAGAAAAGCTTTATAACAAATATGCATACAAAGTCAGACAAAATAAATCCTTAAATCAGTCATGTCAAAAAAAGGTGACTTGTTCTGCTGATTGAGTATATCACCTTTCTATCAAGAATTGGGTAACATTCTTCAACTTGGGACCTCTGTTATGATGGTTTGTCTTTCCATTGATCAGTCCTCTAGTTATTAAAATTATTTTTTTGATGCAATGCAATAATATCATACTGTGCAAATTATATAGCTATAATTTGTACATTATAGACTTGTGCCTGGTATATAGTAGGTACTTAACAAATATTTATCAACTGACAAATTATCCCTTTGTTTCTGTTCATTTCATTCTGCATCCGTGCATACAGATATTTTCAATTTTCTGTATTTTAGTGTTTCTTCTAGTGAAACAATATTCCATTCCATTCACATTCCATAATTTGTTCAGCCATTCTTGAATTGATGGATTCTTTTTTTAAGTGTCCTGGTGTTTTCTTTTTTATGAAAAAAAGAGCTGCTATAAATATTCTTGTATTTATGGGTCCCTTTTTTCTTTCTTTGTCCTCTTTAGGGATGTAGGACTAGTGGCAGTGTCACTGGATCAAAGAGAATATGCCCTTTAGCCATTTTGGGGAAGCATAGTTCTAAGGTGGTATAGCTGTCATATTCACACAGTAAGTATCAGAGATTGACTTTGAACCCAGACCTTCCTAATTCTAAGTCCAGGATACTATTGACTTTGCAAACCTGGTTCTGCTAGCCCACGAGTATACTATCACAGTACAAGAAAACACATTTTGCCAAGTGATCAGCAATATTATCACTGACAGGTCATGTTAGAGGGATGTTTGTAGAATGAAAACCTTTTTTGATCCCCAAACTTCCTTTTTTTAATGGTGGGCACAAGGAGCCATCAGGGTGCAATGAATTTCACACATGGTTTCTGGGAAGTAACTGAGACCATAAAATTTTAATGATTTTCTTGGTTCCTTTTCTACAAGAAGAATAACATATGATTCATCTTTGCCATAGTTCAAAGTATAAGAGGGTTCAAGTTGTTTATTGCAGTGATCTTCCATCGACAGTTTTTATGTTATTTGTAGCCTCTTTTTTTTTTTTTTTTAAAGGAAGGTAAAATTTCAGATCCTTAACAACTGTGGACGTATTTACTAGTCCTTATGTTCACAGAAAAAGATACTGGATTTTAAATTCTAAAAGGGGGAGCATAACATCCTCAATTTATAAGTTCACTGGCCACATCTAGATAGTCATAACTGATTTTTCTTTAATTTTTCTAATGTTGGGAGCTGAAGCCCATGCTACCTAAGCAGCAAAGTTTGGAAGCTGAACACACATAATTAAAAAAGATTTGCAGCAAAAAGGAACCTGATACATAGTTAATCATATACTTGCTCAATATAAAGCTCCATGGTGATTAGGCAAATGAGAATATTATTCCTCTTAATCTTAAAATGCAATATAAATGTTGATATTATTATTATTCATGTAAATCACTATAACTTGGGTGAGACTGGACCTGTAATTTTATTGGTACAAGACTCCCTTTACTAATGCAAATATCCGTGCCTTCTCTACAATTTATAATCTTAAAGAGATGTCTGGGACATAGAGAAGTTAAATAACTTGTCTAGAGTTACACAGATAGAACATCGGTGGTTGTTGTCCAGTTGCTTCTATCATGTCCAATCCTTTGTTACCCAATTTGGGATTTTCTTGGTGAAGGTAGTGGAGTCATTTGCCATTTTCTTCTCTAACAGATGTTTTTTGTTAGACAATTAGTGATTAAGTGACTTTCTCAGGGTCACACAGCTAGGAAATATCTGAGACTGGATTTGAATTCAGATCTTCCCAAATTTAGGACAAATGCTCTATCCACTGAGCCACCAGCTGTCTCAGTACCTATCAGCGGTGAGACTTAAATCTAGATCTTCTTAATTCAAAAATTGCATCTCTATTCATTAAGCCATTCTTCTGATAATAATTAGCATTATTAATTATATGGCATCTAGGGTAAGTTGGAGGGAGGATGGAGAGGGGGAAACTGAACAAAGCTCTAAAGTACTCTGAGGCTTCTTTGAAGACCTGAATATTTTCCTGCATTTTCCCTTTTCTGCAGGAGATACCTGCCCTATAGATGGTCTAGGAGTACTTTGTGCACAGGTACATTTAAATCCAGTTGGTGGGAGGTAGAAGAGAATAGACAGAGGTCTTTAGCTATATTTGGGGAAGGAGAAGGAGAAAGAACGAGAAGGGAAGGACGTAGGGGGAGAAGGATAGTGAAAAGAGAAGAGGAAGATAAAAGGGCCCTGTTCTGTCCTTTTTTTCATAGGAATTGCTCCTATAGAATATAATTTGAAAGAGACCTCCAAGACCATCTAATCTAACTCATCCTTGAACCAGAATAACCTCCAATACCTAGAGCAAGAATTTATCCAGCTTTCATCCGAGGAATTTAAATGAGGGGGAATTTAGTATCTTTCAAAGCAATGCATCTTATTTTTGTATAGTTCTAATGTCAGAAAGTTTCCCCTCATACTGAGATGAAATCTTCTTCTTCCACCTGTTACCCTGAATTCTGCCCTCTGGGACCAAGCAAAAAGTATCTAACTCTTTGATATTTGAAGACAGTGATATGTCCTCCCTAAATATTCTCTTCTCCAGGCTAAAATCAAAAGATGCCTCTTGTGGTGTGATCTCAAGAGTGTTCACTATATATATGTCACTAGCTCCTTCCAGATAATCTCCTGAATATTCCTAGAATGTGGCACATAGAATTCAACTCAGGGTTCTCAGGTAGACTCATGGCAGCCAAGTCTTGAGCATGATCCTTTCTCAGTATATCCTGTAATTGTCAACAGCCGCCACTTCATATTGTAGATTCATATTGTACTTGAAGTCTAGAAAAAGCCCCAGATCTTTTCCAGATGTCCTGTTTGGCTAGATCCACCTATCTTATAAAGGTAAAATTGATTTTTTCCCCACCCAAGTATTGAGAATTTACTTTCCCTATTAAATTTCATCTTATTAGAGTCAATTCTTATTATCAGTCAGCATTTTAGTTATCCTTCTTAGATTCTTGCCATCTTTGATAATCAAATAATGCCATTTATTGCCTTATCCAAATCACTGATTAAAATGTTATAGCAAAGAGGGCCAAGAATATATTGGATATATATATCATCACAGATGTCTCTCCAAACTAATACTTTTGTTGTTATTTATTTTTTTTTGTCATTGTTCAGTCATTTCAGTATTCTCTGACTCTTCATGACCCTATTTTTTTTTTTTTTTGGCAAAGGTATGGAGTGGTTTGATTTTTCCTTCTCCAGTTCATTTTACAAAGGACGAAACTAAGGCAGACAGGGTCAAGTGACTTGCCCAGGGTCACACAATTAATAAATATCTGAGGCCACATTTGAACTCAGGTTTTCCTGCTACTCTGTCCACTACCCCACCTCGCTGCTAGATCATTAATTATTTAACAAGTTGTACAATCATCTACCCTACATCTTTTTTTATTTATTAAAGCTTTTTATTTACAAAACATATGCATAGGTAATTTTTCAACATTGACCCTTGCAAAATCTTCTCTTCCAAATTTTCCCTTCCTTTCCCCACCCCCTCCCGTAGATGGCAGGTAGTCTAATACATGTTCAATATGTTAAAATAAATCCTACATCTTTATATATTAGGTACAAGGTATGAGAAATTTTTTTAGGTGCTTTGTTAATATCTTGGTAAACTATATTTACAGCATTTATCCTAATCTACCAGTTTGTTAATTCTGTCAATAAAATAGAAAAGCCTGCAATTTTGTTCCTGACAGCAACGTATAAGTAATGAAGGCAGGAATATCCTACCTGCTGCTTGAAACCTTTCCTGGTTATTGTCAGTGTTAGAGCTTTACCTTTGAAATTACTTCTAATCTACCCTGATTAGAGCCGATCTGTATGTAGTTGTTTGTATGTCGTTTTTCCCATTAGAATATGAGCTTCGAGGGCAGAACTCTTTTTGCTTAGAGTTTATCACAGAACCTCGCACATAGGAAGAGCTTAATGATTGCTTGTTGACTGACCAATGGTAAAGACAAAGTTCCAAATGGCTTTGCCATGTCAGAAGCATGAGTTGCTCCAGCTATATGTATCTTAGCCACCTGTGTTGTCAACATATATGCTCTACTGTGCATATATGTTGTATATGTATGGGAATCTGATGAGTGTCCCTTTGCAGATAAGAGAGAAATCATTTTTTCCCCTTTTCATGTTATGCTTTTTGTTTAAACATCTTTTATTTTGAACTAATGTGTTCTCTGGCTATCTGGCAAAAGAAACACATTGGTCTTTTGAGTTACAGGTTTTAAGGAGTGATTTAAACCCTTTTGTGTTCAGCAGGGTAGGAAGGGAAGAGGCTGGAGAGAGGACACCATCAAAGAACTCATTAAAGGCTGGCAATCTGTTCTTGGTGAAGCCATGCTGACTCTACCGAACACCCCTTTTTCTAAATGTTCATAAATCATCCCTTTTGTAGCATATTTCAGAATTCTGTCAGGAATTACAGTCAAGCTCACAGACCTATAGTCTGCAGAGTTGACTCTTTTCCCTTTATGAATATCTGAATGACAGGTCCTTCTCCAGCCTTTTAACACTTCTCCAGTTTTCAGTTAATTAGATAGAATTCTAAAACATCTACTATATTTCAAGAACCGTGCTAGGCACTGCAGATAGAAAAAACAAATCCTACCCTCAGCAAGCTTATGTTCTGTTGGGGAGAAAGTATTTATGTAGAAAAGGACAGAATAAACACAGGATAAATGCAAAGTTTTTAAGAAAGGAAAACACTAAGAGTTGGGGGCACTAGGAAAGACTTTGTGGTGATGATTGAGCCAAATTTTGAAGAAAAAGAGATTTTTTCTATAAGAAAGAAGTGGGGAAGGAGTGTGTGTTAGGTGTAACCAGCAGATGGTACTATCTGAACAAGCATAGAACAGGGATGCTTTATGTGTGTGTGTGTGCGTGTGTATGTGTGTGCGTGTGTGTGTGTATCTTGAGCTGATTTGACAGGAGAAATCTATACTCTTCAGAATAATGTTTCTAAGAGCATAAAATTAAAAAAATGTGTAAATTTCTATCTTTCTCTCTCTCTCTATAACATACATTCATAATTGCAATGGAAAACATTTTATAGTTTTCATTTTTTTTTAATCCAACAAAGTTAACCCTAAAAAGAAAAAAAATGGCCTTTCTCTTTTGGCTCTAAAAGTAGAATTTTGTGGATGACCATGCTTCCCAAACCATATATTTCCCCTCCTGCAAGATAGAACTACTCCCTGGTGCTACCACCCTGATTCCACTGGCCACGCTTGAGGAGAAAACAAAGAGAGACAGACAGCGTGACCCATATGTAGTTACTTCCCTACCGGAGCACTTTAGCTCCTTGGCTTATGGTTTTTAGCTTGAATGACAGAAAATAAACTCCATATGCAGTTTAAATTCTGCTTCTGGGGCGTTTGTAAAAAGTAAGTAATAATGAAGTTCACAATAACTTCCATCATAATTTAGAGCCCCAAAGCTAGGATAAAATAGCAAACTCTAGCTATTCTAGACAGAGGGATTGGACCTCTGTCTTCCTCTCCTCATCCATCCCAGCCATTTGCTAGCTCACTCTGTCTCCTCACCCTCATTAACAAATGAAGAACAGACATGAATTACATAGAAGTTATGACCAGTCATAATTTTATATCAAGGGGGAAAAATAACCTCAAAAGCACTATAAAAAGTCAGAAATTAGGAATAATTTAAAGAATAAGAAAGTCATGAAATAAATATCTTCAGGTTATAGGCAAGATGGGAAGAAATTTAAAATGTCACCAGTCCATTCTAGCCACATCATCTTTTTAGGGAGCTGAAGAGACAAAGTTGACAAGCTGAGAGAGAGAGAGCTGCTTGGAGCAACTTTGTCATCACCTGATCCAGACTATCACCCCAGTACTGATCCTTCTTCAAATCTCTTGTGCTAGTGTCTCCTTCCTTATCTCTGTGTCCATGCTTACATCCCCCTTTTTTGAGACAGTTGGGTTAAATGACTTGTCCAGGATTACACAGCTAGTAAAAGGCCATGTTTGAACTCGGATCTTCTTGACTCCAAGGGCAATGATCTGCACCAGCTGGCTTTCCCCCATGCATACCCTTTTGAAAGAGTCATTCCCAGGGTAAGAAGAGCCCCATCTTATCATTCTGGGATTTCAATTCCTAGAATTCATCTCATGAGATCAGAGCCTCTAGATCTCTTCCAGCACAAGGACAAAAACAGTATTTTTCCTGAAGATATAAGAATTCCAAACTGACTTACAGATTTCATCCTCAGGTATATTTCTCCTTGACCAGGTACTAAGGTAACAAGTATTACACAGGTATGGAGAATACCCACTACTAAGGAACAGAGACAAGAAAATGGTGGGTCATAAAGACCATTTTGGCTGGAATGTGCAATGGGAAGAGGGGAATAATGAATACAGATGCTAGAATGATAGATTGGGACCAAGTTGTGAAGAAGGGATTTTAAACCAAACAGGAGCCTGTGTTGTAGTAATCCCATCCACCTGTTCTTTCACTACTCTAGGCTGTAATTCATCTGGGTCTCATGACTTACAATTCATAAAGAGCAGCTTTGTGCTCTCCTGTTTTCTCTGATTTTCTTGTTCTTAACTCTCTCTTTGCCATATTTCCTTCTGTCCTTAGAATTTTTCTTAGCAGAGAAATTAGAAGCAACTTCAGATCTGAGAATCTTTACCCTCCCAATATAGCTTAAAATACTAGTCTCTTTTTGTTAGCATTTCTCTCTAGTTTCCATTAATTCCCAGATTTTTGCTCAAGGTAGTATTTTTACTGAATCCTATGATGCTTTAGTATTCATTCTTCATTACCTGCTATTTTAAAGGCTGCTCATCTGTTTTAGTATCTGCCTGGCACTTAACTCACCTGTGGCTCTAAATAGCTATAGCTTGTCTAGTAGCCATATTCTAATAAACTGTCTCAGCACATGGGCTGAACCAGGTTGAGGGTAACTGATGGGTCTCCACCTCATCAGTGACTTAGGTGGGTGTCTCTCCCAAGCACGTGAAGATTTCCCTTTGTAGAATGGAGGATGAGAATAATTTGTTACAATAGCTATGAAGGTGGCTGAAGTAGGTCCTATGGAGCAATTAGAGCTTAGACATGGATGACAAGGTCATCTATTGCATCCTGCACCATCATCAGTTGTCTTGACTTTTGTCATGCCTTCAATGACTATGGAAGAGAGAAAAGAGAGGGTAAGTGAGTGAGAGAGAGAGAGAGAAATGACTGTACAACTTTGCCTCACTTAAATCCAAAGGAACATTACCCATCCTTTGCTTCATTTTTCTGCATTTCTTTTAAAAACCTAAAATTCACTATGTATCCATGTTGCTCTCTTTATATAACTGTCCCTTTTCATCCTCACCAGAATTATTTGTTTGTGTCTTCAAAATCTTATTCTTAATTTTTTTGGTTTACTTATTTTTAATGTACATTGTTTTATGAATTATGTTAGGAGAGAAAAATCAGAACAAAAGGAAAAAACCATAGGAGAAGTAAAAAAAGAAGTAACATAGCATGTGTTGATTTACAATCTCCTTAGTTCTTTTTCTGGATGCAGAGGCATTTTCTATCCAAAGTCTATTGGGATTGCCTTGGATCACTGAACCCACTGAGATAGTTGATCAAAGCACATTCTTTCTGTTACTGTGTACAATGTATTTCTGGTAATACTTGTTTCACTCAGCATCAGTTTATGTAAATCTTTCAAGGCCTTTCTATAATCAGCTTATTCATCATTAAAAAATAGAATAATAATATTCCATTACCTTCATATACCAGAATTTGTTCAGCCATTCCCCCATTGATGGGCATATACTCATTTTCGGATTCTTTGCCACCCCAAAAAGAGCCGCTACAAACATTTTTGTACATGTGGGTCCTTCCCCCTCTTTTATGATTCCTTTGGGATACAGATCTAGTAATGGCACTTCTCTGTCAAAGGGTATGCACAGTTTGATAACCCTTTGGGCATAATTCCAGATAGTTCTCCAGAATGGTTGAATTATTTCACAACTCCACCAACAATGCATTAGTGTCTCACATCCTTTCAACATTTATCATTATCCTTTCCTGTCATCTTAGCCAATCTGAGAGGTAAGAGATGGTAGCTCAAAGTTTTAATCAAAATCTCATTCTTAAAAAATATCATTTGGAACATGTTATTATATTGATTTTTTAATTTTTAATTTTTTTTGATTTTTTAAATATTACCTCTCCTTTCTATTAATTGGTGAGCCATTCTTTTGAAGAGAGAATCAGAAAGAGAGAAAAAATAGTTCAGTAAAAATGCATACATTAATTATGTCTGACATTGTAGAGGAAACCACAAATATCTATACATACACATATGAATACAATTTTAATTATATATGTATAGCTAATATGTATTATATCACTGTGTGATGTAAATATATACATATGTATGCACATATAGAAAAATTATATATGAAGATATGCAATTACATAAGAATTTGTATATATCTATACAAATGTATACATATATATCCATATGAGTAATATGTATTTCTTTTTATCCCTAATATTTAACAGTGTCTAGCAGAAACTAGGCTTTTAATATATACGAATGTATATGTATTTATACATATTTATATACACACACACACAAACACACTTGTTTGCTGTGTGACTCTTGGCAAATCACTTAACTCTGTCTGATTCAGTTTTTTCATTTATAAAATGAACTGGAGAAGGAAATGACAAATGACTTTGTCTTTGCTAAGAAAATCCCAAATGGGGTCACAAAACGTTGGATATGAATAGGAAAAACCAAAACAACTGAGATATATGTAAATATATTACACATATGAATATATAAACACTTGATAAGACCCGATTTAGAATTTCATTGTTTCCTCATCATGCAGTTGAGTACTTTGAATGAATGAATGAATGAAGACACATTTAGTCTTACTATAAATCCTGTGCTAAATGCTGGCTATCAAATAAAGTAGAGAAGCCATTCTCTCAATGAGCTTCCATGGAAGAGAGAGTTATGGTAAGGAGAAAGACTTTGGAAAGGATAATTTCAGATGAATGATGCAGTCAGAAGCCATGGTCAAGGATTAAGAAGGAAGTGTGAGGGGATGAAGTCACAGCATTAAATATAGATAGCTATTTGAAGGAGTTTAATTTCAAAAGGGGAAGAAAGCAAGCAGGGATGGTAGGCTCAAGGGAGAGATTTTTAAGATTGGCAAGGAAAGAAAAAAGTATGTTAAAAGACAACAGGTAGATAGGGACAGTTGGAGAATGAGAGAAATATTGAGGTTGATAGTAGGGGGCAATCTCTTAGACAAAACAGGAGGGAATAAGATCAATGATGCATGGAGAGGGGTTGGCCTTGGCAAGTAAAAGAACTGCCAGAATGCAGGAGGAAGTAGTAGAGGAAGTCATCTGAGTGATTTAAAATAAGGAGGAAGAGAGAAGGGGGAGCTTTTGGTAAATGGCCCATTTTTTTCAGCAAAGTATGAGGCAAACTCTATTAAATGAGAAGGTGGAAGAAAGAGGTGCTGTGGGAGACTCAAGGAGAAGAGAGAAGGCTTAAAATGGTTGCTATGGTGAGTGGAATGGCAAATTGATTCGATGGGGAGCAGAATGTTTGCTTTGCTACAGAGGGCCCAGTATGTGTCAGGAAGAGTCCTATAATTTAGGTCCTTCTGACTCCAAGGTCAGCTCTTTTTTCACTGTGCTCTAATGTTTCTCTTACTAGTAAATGCAATACAGAATTTGATTTTCTAGAGCTTCCCTTTCTTCTTGATTTGTCTTCCCTTATTGATATTGAAGTCATGGGAACCTATCTATCATTTCTCTGAACCTTTCAAATCTGCTTTTGTCAGATGAGGGATTTATGCCATACTATCTTGACTTTCCTTTTTTTGCTATCCTGAATTCTAAGCTCTAATGAACACTTGCTAACATTCTCATAATTCCTACTTCAGGAAATAATTCCTTATTGTTTTAAATGAGTTCAAAATAGCAACTTCCCTTGTCACTTTTCCCCCCTTACTTTTTGAGGGGCAAAAAATAAAACCAATGCAAAAGTACTTGCTAAGGACATTTAAGATCTGGCTATATGACTTCAAACTGGTAGAAGTGGGAAATAGGGAAACAGCAGGAAATGGAGAAATGGTAACTTAAAAACATTTTGGGAAACAAAAATTCTCCTTTCCCTTCCTGTCTTCTCAAAGCCAGCCTAATTTAGAAATGTAAGCCAATTATTATGATTTAAGGAAAGGTTTAGGATATAAATTTTACTCATATACTGCCTTAAATTCTACCAATTAGCAATCCAGTTGGTTCACAAGCACCTTGAGAAAGTAATGGTGGTGGTGATGGCAATATTAGCCTTTCACATTGTAAAAGAAAGAGAAATGGAGGAGAGATGATCAAGGATAAAGGGAAGGACCCTATCCACCAAAATGCTTACTACAACAGTTTTTTTTTTTTATTAGCAAAGAACTGGAAACAAAATGGATGTCTTTTTCTTGGGGAGGAAGTACATGAATATAATGGAATATTACTGTATTGTTAGAAGTGATAAATATGATAAACATAGAGAAACATAGCAATACTTATATGAACTTAGACAAAGTGAATATAGCAGAACTAGGAGAATGATATGCAAAATGACAACAAAGTAAAAGAAAAGGATGAAAGCAACAAAATAATTGGAACTCAACATTGTGAAATTAATAAGCATGCCTTCAAAAAAAAGATATGAAAAGTGATCTCTTCTCCTTTGCAGAGGTCAAGGATTATAAGTATAAGATACAACACATTATGGTAGATGTTTTTGGAATGCTAGTTTTACTGGACCATTCTTTTTTCTTTTTTGTTCTTCACAATAGTTCCCTAAGTGAAGAAGAGCAGATAGATGCATTGGAAAAATGTAAGTAATATAAAATCAAACAATATCAAGAATAATATATTTTCAAAAAAGAGATATAAAGGGGGAAATGAGATAGTTGTCTAATATGGGTCAGACTTCTCTAGAGAGGAGCATTCTAAGACAGGTCATTGCCTACAAGGAGAAAAAAACGGAGACTACTTTCTCTTTCCACATACAATTTATATATACATATATGTATTCATCCCTACATACTGACATTTAATGAGGGTAAACCTCGGCTCCCTTTTCTAACACTCAGATTTGTTAATAATATGGTATCCAGAGGACAAGATAAGATTAGATTTAGGCTAATGTTTAGCATTTTCCCCAAAGGGAAATAGGAATCAGGCATAGGACAGGTATTTATTTACTTCACCCAAGAAAAATGCTAAAATACAAAAGACCCTCTCAAGCCTGCATTGACCATAAGACTTGGATGAAATAAGGAACAAATCTGACAACTGTTCTATTAGGTGGGAAATTGACTCTTAAAACCACCTAGATATGAAGCAATTGCAGAACTATGAATTAAGAATCTTAAGCTTCACCTAGTCTCTACATAACTTAGTCTCACTCAAAGTATAGGTCTTTTCTCAAGCCAGATCAGGGGCTTGCGTAACTCGGTGGTAGACTTCTCCAATTTAGAAATTTTCTTTTCCGTAAGTCAGGTCCAGTCAACACCCAGGATCTCCAAACTTTTAAAACTCAATAGAATTGTCTCTAAGATTCATCATATTCACCTTGAGAATGACTTCAAGAAAGGAAACACAAAGCAGAAAAGGCTCTTGGGATCCCATCAATAAGTTCATCTAGCTGAGTTCATGTATTACAGAATAGTATTTGTGAGTAGAAAAGAATGCTTCTTACTCTCTACCTCCCAAATTTATAGGAGTCTACTCACAGAGCTTATTACTCACCATGTGGGAGAACTGAACTAAGAGCTGGAACCTGTTTCTTTTTTGAACCCTCTAACAGTGTCATGGGGTTTGATGACCTTTCAGATATCAAAACTAGGTCTTTTCAGAACTGAGTCACCACATGGCTAGAAGTTCTTTATCCCCAAAAGACTCAAGTGCTCACTCACTATGGTGTCCCCAGAAGTTTCCAAGGCGATCCAGATACATGTTCAGCTTCTACTACAGCACACATTCCTCCTTCCCTCCCTCTCTCTCTTTTCCTCTCCATATCCAATTTTCTTTCCCTTCCTTCTTTCTCTTCCTACTCTCTTTCTCCATCTTTGTCTCTCTCTTTCTGTACTTTCTCTTTCTGTACCTCCTTCCCTCCCTCTCTCTCTTTTCCTCTCCATTTCCAATTTTCTTTCCCTTCCTTCTTTCTCTTCCTACTCTCTTTCTCCATCTTTGTCTCTCTTTCTCTTTCTGTACTTCTCTCTGTGTCTGTCTATCTGTGTATATGTGTGTTAAAACAAACCATAAGAGATAAATAGATACATAACAAGTAGGCTGGCTGTACAGAGTAGCTCAGAACTGTGAGAAGAAGCTGACATAGCCAGAGGCTGCTTGGGCAGGTCTCCAACTCTTCCCTGTGCTTCTCTGCTCCAGTTGAATGTAGAATCTCAGTGGTTCAGATAAGCAACAATACAAATAGTTTCCATTTATGCTTTGCAAAGTACTTTTCATGGATCCATATTCACTGAGAGAAAACTAAACCTGATAGACCCTTTTCAGTTCTTGCTCTTCCCTTTATGTCATTTGACACTTTCAACTCCTTTTCCTTCTGGACGCTCACTCTTCTTTGGGTTTTTGGAACCTTCAACTCTTTTTTTCTTGAACCTGTTTCACCATTTCTCAGTTAATTGTCTGTAGCCAGTCACCTAGGGCAGTATTTGGGATCCTTTTCTCCTCTCTTTATAGCCTCTTTCTTGGTGACGACTCCAAGTCCTATGAGTTCAGTTGTCATTTTTATGCAGATGACAAATAGCTATCCTCAGATCCCAGATCTTTGTGTCTAGTCATAGTCTTTATCCCAATACGGTCCTTTACCACTAACTGCCTTCTGAATATTTTGAACTAAAGGTCCCACAAGTGTCACACTGTGGTAAGCAAATATTACAAATATTATTTAATTTGATTTTGCTAGGAAGGTGCTGTTATTATCCCCATTTTACAGCTGACAAAACTGAGGCAGGCTAAGTAGCTTGCTTAGGGTGATATGGCTAGTAAATGTCTGATGCTGAATTTAAACTCATTTTTTCCTGATACTAGGCCCAGTGCTCTGCCTACCACCCCACCAAGTTTCCTCAAATCCACTTTTCTTTTGAAATTATTACCATCCTTTCCTTCAACCATGTTATTACCATCACTTTATTAATATCTTTCACTCTGCTCTCACTCATTCTAATTTTTAGTCCATTGCCAAATATCTCTACATTAATAGTATTTCTTATATATGTCATCTTCTCTCCACATAGACAATCTTCATACTAATTAAAACTCTTCTCACTTTTGGGCTATCAAAATAGTTTCTGAAGTGATCTGCTTGTCTCAGTTCTTTCCCCTATCCAACCTATTTGCTAAAGTGATTTTTAAAATCACCCTAAATCATGTCACTTTTTAACTTTTGTGGCTCCCCCTTTAGAGGGTACCAGAAGAAAGGGCAGAACCACTCAAAGGGAAGTGGGGATAGGTGGTGCAGGAAGGGTGATGTATATCAGTCAAAGTCACTAGGTAATAGAGATAAAGATGAGAAATACCTCATTATGGACATGGCAAAAAGGTTATTTTATGCACAAAGATATTTTCTTATGGAAGAAGCCTCTAAAACTGTAACTCACTTGGAACTGAGAAGATAGAGCCTATATACAATTATCCAGATTGTTCAGGTGAAAAAAAAGATAAATAAAATTTTGCTTCAATTAGTTAAATAGTTAAGGAAAGAACTAATGTTCCCAAGCGGTGAATTCCACCATAGTTGAATGCTCCAGGTAATTGTCAACACTCCATTTCTCTTTGTGTTATGTGGAGCAGCATGATGGAGCCAGAGGAAGCTTAAAGAAAAACAGATTTTTTTTTTTTGGGTGAAATGGGGTGACTCACTTCAGTACTTAAAAGACCCGTGATTTCATCAGTGTTGGTGTGCTTTCAAACTGATGCAGGTCAAGACCCTCCATCCAGTCTCCCATGCTTTTCTAATACACCTAGCACAGAGCCTCCAGGCACTATTTAGTCATTCAGTAGTCAAGACCATATAGTGGCTGACATCATTCATTCCTTATCTTTTACCTAGCCTGTCAATTTGTCCAGGTTCATTTCCTGGAAAGATTGACCCCTATTTAAGGGCACTAGGATCCTCATTCTCACATTGATTAGCTAAGGTCTCTCCATCTCCAATCATCCTAATCTATTTCTTGCCATTAGACCAAGACACTGCACAGGAGAGAATGAGGCTGATGACTTTGTCCAGCTCTCTCTCACTTAGAACCAATTCAGTTGCAAGTCAGGGCATCCCCTTCCTGATGTCATGGTTCTTTTCAAGAAAGGACAGAAAATCACCATAAAAAACAATATGCCAGATCAGTATTCCAAGGAAAATCAACAGTTATAGTAATAATTCTACCTTAAGAGTATAAAGATTCCCCCCAAATGTATCTAATGTAAAGATATGAATTAAATACAGAACAGGTCATTTATTTCTATGAACAAAAAAAGAATCATAGCATGTATTACAGAATGATTTAACTATAGATATAGTTGCCTGGGACCTTGATCAGACTTATCAAAACAATGAATTTATACTAATTAGTGAAATATGCTGAAATAATGCTAATTAGACATTTCACTTATGCACAGGATGTTATCCAATCAAACATCTAAGCATGATCTGTTGTCTAGAAGTTTTTTCTTTCTAATGCTGACTCCTCC
Source organism: Antechinus flavipes (assembly GCF_016432865.1). Lineage (NCBI taxonomy): Eukaryota > Metazoa > Chordata > Mammalia > Dasyuromorphia > Dasyuridae > Antechinus > Antechinus flavipes. The sequence goes on along the minus strand of NC_067403.1, from coordinate 69,766,334 downwards.
TTTCAGATGAACCCATTTTTTTTATTATAGCTTTTTATTTACAAGATATATGCATGGAACATATTTAACATATATAGGACTGCTTGCCATCTAGGGGAGGGGGTGGAGAGAGGGAGGGGAAAAATCGGAACAGAAGCGAGTGCAAGGGATAATGTTGTAAAAAAAATTACCCTGGCATGGATTCTGTCAATATAAAGTTATTATAAAATAAAATAAAATATTAAAAAAAAAGATATATGCATGGGTAATTTTTCAGCATTGACAGTTGTAAAACTTCTGTTCCAAATTTTCCCCTCCTTCCCCCAATCCCCTCCCCCAGATGGCAGGTAGACTCATACATGTTAAATATGTTAAAGTATGTTAAATACAATATATGTATATATGTCCTAGATGAGCCCATTCTTGCCACTGCTCGGTCATTTTCTTCCTTCTACTTTTTGGGTGCCTGGGAAGGACAAGATGTTAGATGCTGCCATTTCAATTTCTCAAGGCCTTTTGATGCTTACAAGGTTAATACTAAAAGAAGGAAACACACAAGAGTGGCCAAGACCATGAAAGGACCCTATACAAATCTAGTTAGTTGAGTTCATGCTCCACATGGGCTCCACATTCTACAGAAGGAATGTTTTCTTCTATGCTGGAGGGTTTTATCCAAGAGGGTTGCCAGTCAGAAATGGTCTCTTTTCCTTGCAAGTGTAGTACCCCATGTCATTAGTTCTTCTGGCTAAGCAGCCAGTTAGAAGTCATACATGACTTGAAGTCAATCCCAAAGTTCTACTACAATAATAGTTATATATGCTTTGAAGGGGCAGAAATAAAAAGGGACACTTATTTTATGTATTTCTGTGTGTGTGTATATACAAGCATATAACTCTCTCTCTCTCTCTCTCTTTCTCTCTCTCTCTCTCTTTCTCTCTCTCTCTCTCTGTATACATATGTATGTAGATACATACATACATATACTCACACCTATATACACAACCACTGCTTACTGTCTTGAGGTGGGGGGAAGGAAGGGAGAAAAATTTGGAACTCAAAATCTTTCAAAAATGAATTTTGAAGAGTGTCTGTATATGTAATTTGAAAAAATAAATTGAAAAAATTTACATGTAAATTGAAAAAAATATTATTCATTAAAATATAAAATGTGTGTGTGTACTTGCATGCATATATTTATATGTATATATAATATATATCCATTTCTTTAGTAATGTGTCTCTCCAAACTTAACCAAATTTGCCATAATATGATAGACATTTATATCTACTTTTCCTCATACAACTTATCACATCTCTTTTCTCTGTGTCTTTGCAGAGGATTTCTGCCATGTTTGGCCAATTTCTTGAAATTCCTAGTTCCCTTTCAGATTCAGTTCAGGTAATATTTTCACCATTGATATTATCTCACTCTCCTCCTCCTCCTAGTTGGTGATCTGTTCTCCAAAATTACTTTGTATTAATTTTGCATTTTCTTGTCTGTATACTTCTTGTTTCTTTGACAATGGAGTCACTATTCCTTGAGGGTAAAGACTGTTTTTGTCTCTGTATCGTTGGCATCTAAGAATACTTGTCACATGATAGGTGCTCACTAAATACATGATTATTGAATTTCATTGAATTTTATAATCTGAGGCAAATTATTTTCTCTCTGGGACTCAGTTTCCTTCTTTGTAAAGTAAAAGTGTTAAACAAGATGATCTCCAAGGTTCTTTCCTGACCTAAATACATGAAAAGAATATTCAATAATCTCAAAGAACATTAAATAACTGTTGAGATGCTCACAGACTTAGGAATTAGAAGAAAGGCAGGCAATATGGTATAGTGAGAAGAACTCTGACTTTAAAACCAGAGGATCAAGTTTCAAACAACAGTGACTTTGCTACTTGGCCATATCATGTAAATACTTTTCCAACTGTAAAATAAAGTGATTGGATTGGATCATCTTTAATATTAGTTAAAAAATATGAAATTATGTCTATATCTTTTACAAACTATAGATAAGTTGCCTCTCCAACAGAACTGCAAATAAAATCAATAACATCTAAAACAACAGCAACAATAAATAATAGCTAGCATTTTTATAGCACTTTAGGGTTGGCACAGTGCTATACAAACAAATTATCTCATTTTATCCTCACAGCCATGAAGAAACTGAGGATGAGAGAGATAAAGTAACCAGCCCAGGATCATCCAGCTTGCTAGGATCTGGGGCACAGTTTGAATTCAGATCTTTCTGACTCACTGTCTTCTTCACTTTTATTCTTTGAGCCACCTAGTGCATAATTCTAGTGCCTTCCTTCTTTTGATTTTTTTTTATATGTAGTTTATGTGCTGTCTTCCTCAGACTGAGCAGACAAAGGCAGGCACTGTATTTTGCCATTTTTGTATCTCCAGCACTTAGCAGAGTGCTTGATACAAAGCAGGTCCTTAATAAGTGTTTATTGACTATCTCCTTCATGTATATTTCCCAGCTTAATAACTACATCTAAATCATCCTTTAAGTTCCTTCACAGACATATTTATGATCATAGATCTGGAATTAGAAGAGACCTTAATAGCCATTTAGTGCTACCCCCTCATATTATATTAGGAAACTGAAGTCTGGAGAAGTCAACTGACTTTTCCAAATGGACACAGGTGCTAAACAGAAAACCTGGGTGTGAGCTGGGGTCTTCAGGTTCTAAACTCTTTCTACTATCCAAAATTGCCTTTCTAGAAAGCATGTTATCCTTGTCATTGTAGGGCTTTTAAAAAATGGTTAGTTAGCCACAAGTACCCACGAAACTAGCATTTTATCATTTGATTAGTAGCCATCAATACCCACCATCAAGTTTTACATTCATAAATTATACTAGAGTTAACATTTCTTTTCTCAGGCTAATGGTTTATTTATCTGAAGGCTGCTATTTTCATGGGAATCTGTTAGCACATCCAAACAGTGTTTATTGAGCCTGGCAAAATGATAAATTATGCGTGTATTTTTCTTCATTTCCCAGGCCAATGCTGTTTTTTAAAAAACATTATTGTGAGCCAAGAACCTCAATAATGATGACAGTGATTAGACTGGGAACAGAAATGTCAACACAGACACACTCTGCTAATTTGTTCTTAATAGACATTAGCTCCTTGATGGACTATAGCCATATTTATGGACTTTGGGCATATATGAATATGCATGTATTACAAAAGGCCCCAAAGAGAAAGTTCTATTGAATTCACAGATGGGTTGTTGACAACATTTTCCCCATGAATATGGAAATGGTTAAGGTTCTAGCAAACCAAAAAATTGAGTTGCTTCATAACTGTAAATTAAAAAAATTAAAAAATCATATGTTTAATATTACATTTTGTTGTAAGGGGGAAGCCTGAAATATACATTTATCTTGTTTCTAATCTATAGGAAGTTGTTGGGAATCAATGGAGAGTTTGTTAGGAGAAGGAATGACAGGAAGATCAGCAACTGGTAGTACAATGTTTCCTCTGGCTTGTAAAAATCTTTAACTTAATGCCTTTATGATACTGGGGGAGTCATGTCAAGTATTCAAGCCTGTTTTCTTGTGTTGTGTAATTAGACGTAGTATTTCTTGCTTCTATAATATGTAAAATGTAGTATGAAAACTATCACGATAAGTATGACTGAAGCCTTTATCCTATTTCAGCAAAAGTTCAATCTTTCAGGGTTCCTGAAACTGGTGAGATGAAGTTCAAGGGAATCATAGCTATGCTTAACTTACATGTAAAAAGAACCCAACAGTCACATTGCTGGCTGTATTTGCCTTCAGCTCAATTAGAATCTTCTTCCAAGGGAGGACACACACTGGCCTTTGTCACACAGAAATATATTGCATGTGCAAATTTTATAATTAGAATATTTCTCTGCAAGGAACAAAAGTAAAACCATTGGGAATGACAAAGTGATAATAAAATCTTATGCCAATGAGAGGTCTTATGATAGTAAGAGAGAGCTGTATATAAAAACATAATTAGCATGATGAAAAGAACTTTACCAAAGATACAAATGATAACCAAGTGAAATATAATTTAAGGGCACCCATGGAGCATCATTTTTATTTCTCCATCAGAACCAGGAAGGCAAGAATTCTTCATGACATTATAATATATATTTTAAAGAAAATATGATTACATAGAACTAGAATAGGGTTTGTTGTTCACTTGTTTTTCAGTTGTAGCTGACACTTTGTGACCCTATTTGGGATTTTCTTGCCAAAGACAATAGAGTAGTTTGCTATTTCCTTCTTCAGCTCATTTTACAATTGAGAAACTGAAGCAAATAGGGAGAAATGACTTGCACAGGATCACATAACTAGTCCGTATCTGAGGTCAGATTTGAACTCAGGAAGATGAGTCTTTAAACATTATATACACATTATATACCTAGAGGCTCTAGAATAGGGTAAAAAGGGAAATTCCAAAGAGAAGGTACAATAGGGATTTAAGATATAAGAATCTTTCAAGGTATGGACTGAAAAATAGTCTGTCCCTAAATCATTGGGATGCTTGGAATTTTTCACTTATTTACAAGAAAAAGACTTCATTATTCTATCAAAGTAATACCTTACACTGAGCTATTCCCACCATTAAAAGAAGGCATGAATGGACCTTCCTTTAAACTAGAAGTAAATTTGTGCTAAGTAATACAGGTTTAGGAGCTTGTGTACTCCTCAAGGGTACCATCAGCCCTAGAATTCATAGTACATGCACTTGAGGTCATAAATAAGCCTAACAGCCTCTTGTTAGAAAGCTCTAAACCTCATAATTATTGATCAACACCTTTATATATTTGACTTCACAGATCTCAGGAAAGGGCACAATAATAGGTCATGTGAATGGATTGAGTAGCTAATTCTGTTATTGGGGAATGGTGAAACACATAGCATATGAATGCAATCAAATACTATTAAACCATTAAAATGATGAAAGGGATGTCTCTCTGAAACATGGGAAAATTATATAAACTGACTCATGGTGGAGTAAGAATCAAGAGAACAACTTAGACATTAGCAATAACATTGTATAATCAAATAATATTTGGTGATCAACCACAATTTCAGAGGGCCAATTATGAAGCATATTACATATTTACTGGTAAATAAGTGACAAATCAATATGCAAAATGAGACACACTTTTTTTGGATATAGCCAATGAAGAAATTTTTAATGACTATTCCTATTTATTACAAGTATTTTGTCCTTCTTTGTTTGGCAAATTGTGCATATGATCTCTGCCATATCACAATTGATATGTGACTTGCCAGAGCAGGGTGAGAGTATAGAAATCTCAAGGTTGCCATGAAACACAAAAGCTATTGAAAGCCTTTCATATCATGATTTCACAGATATTCTTGCTCATGGCTTCCTGATCTTGTGTTGACCTCCCTGTTACTATAAGTCCTTTTCCTACTTCTAACTTTTCCTGAATTTTGTCATGCCCTCAAAACTCTGGCTCCTGAATTGGTTTGTTTATCTTAGTTTGGATTCTAAATTCAACTCTACCTCTGTCTCTCCAGACATGGAGAGGTCCTAATCTTGGGTAATTTAGGATGTGTCCTGGTCCCCTTGTGAAGGATAGAATAATTTTGTTTATTTAATGTAATGAAAAACTCTCCAATAATTCACACTGTCTTATGTATCTAGCACAGTACCTGGTACATAGCAAGTGTGTCACAAATAATTAATCATCATAATTAATAAGCAAAATTAATAACCATTTCGAGTGTTGTTATGAAGATCAAATGGGATAAACTGTGTTTTGCAAAATTTAAATATTAGCTATTATTGTGATTATTTTTATGATTGTTGATTGATGCCAATAGTACAAAATACCTATAGCTCCCATTGGCCTTTCAAAAAAGGACTCTCGAAGACCTTGAAGCCATCGAGAAATAGAAACTGACCTTTGAGGTTACTCTGCATTTCACATTAGTTCCTACCTTGTAGAATCAAATGCCTGGTTCTGCAACTGGCTGCAGCTAATAGCCTTACTTTTCAACAGTTTATCTATAAAATAGAGGAGTCAGATTAGATGCTCCAAAGTATTTGAGACAGTAGTATTGTCTCACAGAAGAAGTATTAACTTTGTTCTGCTTTGCTCGTAAGGACAGAACAATGGATGCTTGGTAAAATTGCAAAGAAGAATATTTAGATTTGATTTAAAGAAAAATTTCCCTACAATTGGAACCATGCTAAAGTGGAATAAGTTGCTTTGGGAGATGAAAGGATTTGCCTTACTGGAGATCTTCAAGTAAAAGTTGGAACACCACTTGTTGGGTATATTGTACGAGGGGATTTTTTTCAGGTATGGGTTGAACTAGATCTCTACTGAAGTGTATTCAGCTTTAAAATTTCGTTATTCATTGTGGTATATGAACGTTATGGAATATTATTGTTCCATAAGAAACGACCAGCAGGATGATTTCAGAAAGGCCTGGAGAGACTTTCATGAACTGATGTTGAGTGAAATGAGCAGGACCAGGAGATCATTATAAACTTCAACAACAATACTATATGATGATCAATTCTGATGGACCTGGCCCTCTTCAACAATGAGAGGATCCAAATCAGTTCTAATTGAACAGTAATGAACAGAACTTACAAAAAAAACCTACTGGGAAATGAATGTGGACCACAACATAGCATTTCCACTCTTTGGTTATTGTCTGCTTGCATTCTTGTTTTCCTTTTCAGATTGTTTTTACCTTTTTTCTAAATCCTATTTTTCTGGTGCAGCAAGATAACTGTATAAATATGTATACATATATCTTATTTAACAAATATTTTAACAGATTTAACATATATTGGACTACTTGCCATCTAGGGGAGAGGGTGGGAGATGGAGAGGAAAAATTGGAACAGAAGGTTTTGTTAGGGTCAATGTTGAAAAATTACCCATAGCATATGGTTTGTAAGTAAAAAGCTATAATAATAAAAAAAATAAAAAATATAAAATTTCATTATTCAGTGACCTTTAAGAGCTTTTAGCTTTAAGTCTCTGCGTTTACTAAGGTGCCACCCATAACAATACAGACAATACTGACAATACAGACAAGGGGATGATTAATTCCCATCACTACATACAAATAATCCTTAGGGCTGATATTTTATTTCAATTTAAAAATCTGATTGCTTTTGATCTCAATACTTACCTATTCCAGATGGCTAAGACTGATTTTCCATTTCCAGATATGCATTCTTAGCCTTTGTAAACTTCAAGGACACATTTTTTCCTATAATATCAGAGGTCCAGAAATCCTACATTGTTCCATTGGTGGCTGAAACCATTGATAATTACCTTATTTTCTGTGGAACATTGACTTAGTAGAACCTGTGGTTCTAAATGGGCAAACAGTAAGAGGGTCTCAGCTTGAATATAACCGATTTTCCCCTATATCTGCTGTCATTGCATAATCCCTCTTCAAATGGGACCTGAGAAAGGGTCATTCTGATAATAATGATGTGAGATTTATTTCCTAGAGTAAAAGTGTTCTTTAGTTAGCCACATTATGCAATTAGACTCTAAGCTAAAGTTCCCTTCTTAATACAGGATCACTGGGAGGCAAAACAAAAAGTCTTCTTAACCATCATTTCATTGTGACCTACATTGTCACAGGAGCTTCAAGCCTGACTAGCTGGATCTTCATGTTGACCAAGTTAGAAACTATGACCCAGTAGGAATTTTGGAAAAGAACTACAAGGAGAGCCTTCAAAAAGTCAAAAGTGTGGGGCAGCTAGGTGGTGCAATGGAGCACCAGCCCTGAAGTCAGGAGGACCTGAGTTCAAATATGACCTCAGACACTTAACACTTCCTAGCTATGTGACCCTGGGCAAGGCCCTTAACCCCAACCCTGCCTCAGAAAAAAAGGACAAAAGTGAGAATTTCCCTGCAAACTAAGCTTTCTCCTCTCAAAATTCATAATAGAAATGCCCCAAAGAAACAAAACTTTCTCAGATCCTTAAAAACTTTGGTTTTAAGGGGAAAAATACTCAGGAAATGAACAAACCAAAAGAGCCTTTACACAATGCAAAGAAAACAATTATGGCTTAAAGGAAGCTAAGGCACAAATGTCAGAAGAAATATATATTCAGACAATATCAATGGAAGCCAAAAAACTAAGGCAGAATTTTCTCAAGAACACAGTAAAATAAAAAATTAACCACTCAAGGGAACTGGAGGAAAAAAAAATAAAACAGCAAAATATTATGAAATGAAAAAAAGAAAAGAAAAAGAAGGAATTCACCTCTCTTTCTTCTTCCTCTACCAGTTGCTTGGTGCTAATCATTAAAAAGAATTGACAGTTTTATCAGGCTGTTATCACCATCTGGCATGACAAGCCTATCCTCTCTATATATCTGCCCTGGAAGTTCACTTAGCAGAGTGGCTGATATGCATCCAACTGGACCTCTGATGTGGCTACAGAAAAATGAATGGGACATGGTCTTCTAGAGTATAGGTGGCTTCCTGGATGTGGGCCATACCATTTATTTTGCAGTTTTTCAATGAATTCAATATTTATTTTGTGCTATTATCTCTTCCTAATCACCTCTTTATAACAAAAGTTAATCAAAACAAGTTGACATAGTGACATCATATAAAAGATTCTGCATCTGTAGTTCATTATATATAGGGATATTAGGTAAATGTATTTCATCATCCTGGACATCTGGAGCCAAGATTAGTCATTATAATGAATTCAATATTTTAAGACTAGATAGACCAGGATATAGTAAATAGTCTATTTTAATGATACCTCATCTATTTCTATCATTGTATCCAACATGCCAAATCAGCTTCCTATACTAAAATGAAAAAAATTATTAGTAAACACATAAATTAATAAACTATCAATGAGTAAACAAAAACATTAATATTATAGACTGATAAATTAGAAATATATTTCTATGTGAATATAATAATTATATTTATATATGAGTTTGCTAAATATGCATATAATTGGTTCTGATATATATTAATGTATGTGTATATAATAAGATTGTACATATATATGCACCTATTTACAAAATATACAATGCATTTATGCTTTGTGCTTATGTACTTATATACAAATGCATTTATGTATACATATATTTTTATATATACATATATATTTATATAAATACACACACCTATATATGTGTATACACACAAAAATCAATTTGTTTTTTCCAAACTGGAGAAATGTCAGTTTGAGAAAAGATAGACCAAATTCCTGAAGCAAAAAGTCACAAATGATGCAATCTGTATTAATTCCTAGAAGATGGTAGCTCCTTTGCAGTGGGGGCTACAGCAGTCCTTTGGTTTTGTGTGGGGCTTAATTCTCAGGGTTCCACCTTAATGATACCTGTCACTGATCTACTAAAAGAGTCTTAGGCTTTTAATGGATAATGCTGGTAGAAAGTGAATTTAATGAACTGAAGAACTGTATTAACCCAACCCCTATCTTTCTATGTGTTGTGTGCTCTGTACCATTCCAGTCTGAATGCATGTCTCCTGAAAGTTGATTAATACCAAAAAAAAGACACAACAGCAGAAGTTTATACTTTGCTTGTAAGGGAACTCAGTTAAAGACAGATTTGAGACAAAGAGACACTAAAACCAGTTTGGTATCTCATTGTTGTCCATAATAGCCATAAGGAACTAGGTCACCCTTAGATTTCCCAGTACCTATCAGGGGTCCTCAGACTTTTTAAATAGGGGGCCAGTTCACTGTCCCTCAGACTGTTGGAGGGCCGGACTATAGTAAAAACAAAAACTTTGTTTTGTGGGCCTTTAAATAAAGAAATTTCATAGCCCTGGATGAGGGGGATAAATGTCCTCAGCTGCTGCATCTGGCCCGTGGGCTGTAATTTGAGGACCCCTGAAATCAACATTTTCTTCTTTAGAGTTATTTTAATAGATTCAATTTTACTCTTATCTTCCCCATCATTACAGTCTGTAGGTGATGTGCTCTTATGAAAGCATGAATTTGGGCACCTAACAGATCAATCACTCTATAAAACCTTTCGGCAAAATATTAATTTGGTAGCCAACTGAATATTAAGCAGATCCACCCTTTAGAGAGGCAGTTACCCACAGATATTAGAATACACAGAAAAGTCATTTTCTGTCAGATTTCCATAACTCCATTTATACTTGTATATCTTTTTTTTTTTTTTTTTTTGGCAACACTTGATGGGCGAGACTCTGTTTTAATCAATCATTAATTCATCAATTAAATTCTTATTATGTGCTAGGCATTATGGTAGTTATTAGCTACTGGAAATAGACAAAATTATGAACAATCTACTTTCAAAAAACTTTCATTCTATTTGGGGAATCAATATGTCCACATATACCTATGGACATCATTTTACAGAATAAATACAATCAAGGATAGAAAAGGATAGAGACTCAGGAAAAGCTTTGTGTAGGGTGTGATTGAGTGGGGTCTTCAAGGAAGACAGAGATAAGGGAATGGTATTTCCAACTTGGGGAATGGTCATTTAAAAAGGCCCAGAAATGGAAGATAAAGTGATATTTGTGAGGAACAGAGAGTGGGGAAGGAGGGTAATATATGAGCCTAGAAAATTAGATTGAGGCTAACTTGTGGAGGTTGAGATCTCTTCTCCAATTGTTGGCATTTCTATTTCTATATCAGTTCCCTAAGTCTAGAAAAATCTGTTTTCTCTTTTTTAGGGGGAAGAAGTAGAGTAAAAGGTGAAGGAAAGTGTTGCCCTTAACCACCATGATCTCCCTAATCAGGTAGCATGTTATTTTACCTGATATTGATAATTTGGAGAATGCTCAGAGAAAGACTGCCAGAATGATGAAGGGCAGCATCGTGTGGTGATTAAAAGTGACATTTGGAATCAGGAAGACTTGGGTGGGAAGAACCTCATGCACTTAATGTTGGTGTGATTGTGGAGAAATCCTTCTAGGTCCTCAGTGATCTCATCTGTAAAATGAGGGACTTGGGTTCTATGACCTTGCTAAATTTCTTAGCTGTAATTCTATTTTTTGTGAGGACTGCTCAAAGGAACTGGGAATGTTTTTCCTGACAAAGAGAAAATTGAGAAAGAGGGAGATATAACAGTTATTGTCAAATATTTGAGAGCCAATTTGTGGGAGAGGAATTAGATTTATTCTGTCTGACCATATAGAGCAGCAATAAATAGAAGTTGTAAAGGGGAAAATTTGAGCTTGACATGAGGAAAAAAATTCTCAACAGAGCAATCCAAAGTAATAAGAGTAAGGAGACAAAAAAAAAAAAAAAAGAAAAAGAAAAGAAAGAAAGGAAGAAAACAAGCAAGCAAACAAAAAAGAGAAGAAAAGAAAGAAATAGGGACAGCTAGGTGGCACAGTGGATAGAACACTGACCCTGGAGTCAGGAGAACGTGAGTCCAAATCTGGCTTCAAACACTTGACAATTATTAGTTTTGGGACTCTGGGCAAGTCACTTAGCTCCAATTGCCTTCAATCCCCTTCCCTCTCCCCCATCAAATAGTGAGGGGAACTAACAATTTTATTTGTAGCATTAGGATCCTGCCTATTTCTAAATCTATGGCTCTGTGAGAGGTGGATAAATTGTGAAAGATCACAAAAATTTATACTGAAAAATCAGAAATAAATCTAAATCTCTTGGGAACTGCAATTTATTGTATATTTATGAAGGGTCTACTATCTCTGCTATTATGGGGTGTATCAATTTAATAGTTAGCATTTATATGACATTATATTGCAATATGCTTTACAAATATCTCATTTTACCTTCACAACAACTATGGGAAATGATTGCTATTATTCTCAATTTACAGGTGAGAAAAATGAGACAGAGATTAAACATCTTGCTCAGGGTTAGGTATAGTAAATGTCTGAGACCAGATTTGAATTCATGTTTTTTTTGACTCATTACTCTACATGTTACGTTATCTCTCTTCCTATTCCTATTACGAGTAGAATACTGCAAGGGGCTGAGAGACAAAAATGAAATGAGACATAGTGTCTGTCCCATAGAACTTACAATCTACTAGGAGGCATGTAAAACGTGGAGAAATAATCCCGATATGCAGTAAGACCTAAGTGCACAAGACAGCTACAAATTAAGTGCTATGTGATAGAGAAGAGTTATATTTATACTGGAGAAGAACAATCTCTTTTCGTTTTAGAGAGGTACCAATTGATAACTTGTTTAAAAATAGATGTTGAGTTCAGGATCAAGCAATTAAGTAGAGAATCATTCACCTGCACACCCTCTGAATAAGAATGTAAATTCGTTTATGATCCTCTCTTTTTCAGTTTCTGTGCTTAATTTATTCCCCTTGTTATATTCACTTACCAGGAATAATCTTGCTGGCTTTGATCCTTATTTTTGCTGGTGGTGTATTCATTTTGAGATGCTAGCTAACTCACAAAAGCCAGTCTGTTGTAAAAACTCTATCTGTCTCTTTCAACATGATGAGTGTTTCTTCTGACTCACTGAGATATTTGCTCTTTGCAAAAGCTCCTACATTCTTGTTCATCAAAGTGTCTTCTTCATTAATTCTGCATTTGAATGGATAATTCTCTTAGTTGACCTAATGGCCTTTCCCAAATCCAATCATCAGTATGAACCCCATGCCTTTGAATGGACACCAACAGGTGCCTCAGGTGATAAGAACTCAGACCATTTAATTTCATATTCCTTCCTTTGGCTTCAGGAAGCTAGGATTTCATTTGCCTTTCTTTATGCCTGCTGTACCCTGGCCCGATTGTCTCAATGATTTTCCCACATTAACTGCCAAATCTTCTTCCTGTTCACTGTGCTGGATGATTGTTCCATTTAGCACATATTTGCTAGTCGGATTTCTTGCTTCCAGACTAATTATTTTACAAGGTGCACCCGGCAAACATCAACAGTTTTATCAGTCTGCCAGGCTAAACATTTGCTGTAGATTCCATGTTTTCCTTTTTTACTCACTGTCAAAAAACAAACATTCACTTAAAAACCAACCGACATTTCCAAACCAGTAGATGATAACACGCAGCAGAGATTGTCCTGCTTGGGACATTTCCTGGGAGCAGAAGATACCACTTTGAAATATCTACACCAGCCAATTACCCCTTGAGCTCTGCCAATTTTTCACATCATTACTCCATGTTCTTCCTTCTATCATTTTTCACTCAGGAATTGATAGTTCTATAGAGTCAGACACCTTGTAGCCTCATTTTAACCACTCTACCAGATCTTGGTGAACTGACTCTTCTCTGAGCATTCTCCATGCCTTCTGGAGACCACACAGGACTTGCAACTTGCTGACATAAAATAATGATACAAATGAATGATTTTGCATGAAAAATAAGATGCTATATGTACAATGATTTACAAAATTTCATCCTGTATCATCATCATTATCATCCTTCCCACCACCATCACTATTATTGTCTTCACAACCCAATGGAAGACTGAGGTAGCTCTATGGGATTGTTCATGAGGACCCAGTGCAGTGACATCATCTGTGGTTGGAGACTCAGCTAACTTTTACTAGACCCAGAATCAATTCTTTTTTCTTCCTTCCTTCCTTCCCTCCTTTCCTTCTTCCTTCCTTCCTTCCTTCCTTTCCTTCCTTCCTTCCTTCCTTCCTTCCTTCCTTCCTTCCTTCCTTCCTTCCTTCAGTGACTTGCCCAGGGTCACACAACTAGAAGTTTTAAGTGTCTGAGAACAGATTTGAACTCAGGTCCTCCTGACTTCAGGGCTGTTATTCTATCCATTGCGCCACCTCAAAATCTATCATAACAGCTAGCATTTATATAGTATTTTCAATGTTGATCAAGCTCTAAGCCCACAGAACCTGGTTCAATTACTTTCATGGCTGCTAAAGAAAATTGTTCTCATCTGCCCATTCTGCTGACCACATGGGTTAATGAGATAATAGAGATATGACATTCATGTTGAAATATTTAAAGACCACATCTTAGTATTTTTTCTTTTTTTGGGAGGGGGAATCATCAGGGGTGACTTGTCACACATCTAGTAAGTGTCTGAGATTGGAATTGAACTCAAGCCCTCTTCATCCCGGAGGCCAGTGCTCTATCCACTACACCACCTAGTCCTCTATATCTTAGATTTTATAAATATTTATAAATAAATAAGAAATTTCATAAATGGGGATATTTATAAATAGTGATAGATATTTATAAATAGGGGTAGCACCTCCCCGAGGGATCTAAGATGGGGAATGAAGCTATGGGCTAGGTTCAGACTAAACTGAACAGAATTGGCAGTAGTACATTATGGATTGTGCAGGTGAGCTACTTATTTTGGACCCCAACACCTTCCTTTCCTTTCTTATTTGCCTAGTGAGGTTGTGACACTGTTTTTATTTTGGGAGAGGGGAAAGAGAGAATATTGGATTATGAATGGGCATGTCTACCTTTGCTCTGTGGATAGGGACACAAGTACTCTGGCCTCTAGTTGAAGGGGATGTGCAAATAGAAAGTCCTGCAGCATGTAAATACAACTCTGTTACATATAATACAAAATACATTTTTGGGGAAAGATACCAGAAACTTGGCTGGGTGAGTGGGGGAGAGGATCTGAAAAGATCTCATTTAAAAAGTGGTGCTTGAGATGAGTATCAAGAAGCTCTAGAATCCTTAGAAAAACTTTAGGAATTCTTTAAAAAATATTTATTTATCCTATTTTTAATTTATGGAATAAAATTATAGGAATTTTAAGGGGCAGAGCTGAGGAAAGTGTGTCCCTAGTGTGAAAGTGTGAAGACCAGCTTGGATGAAGGTACAGAAAGAGGTTATAGTGTTATGTGAGAGGAACAGCAAGAAGCCAGTTTAGTTGTATTATAATGGAGTTTCTGACAGGGAATGATATATAATAAATCTGGAAATAAAGGTTGGAGCCAGGACATTAAGAGCTCTCAATAACAAATAGAGAAGCTTGTATTTGATGTAGACTAGATAATGGGAATCCACTGGAAGTTCCCTGAGCAGTGGAGTGACATAAATAGACTTGAGCTTTAGGAAAATCACTTTGGTGATTCTGTGCAGGATGGATTAGAGAAACTAGAGGTATGGATACAATTAGGAGGTTATTGCAATAGTCCAGGCGGGAACTGGTGAGAGCCTGAACCAGAATGGGTGCTTAGAGAAGAGAGGATGTATTCAAGAGATGTTGTGGGAATAGTAACAACAAGATTTTGCAACTCATTGGATATGAAAGTGAATAGATGAGATTGACTTTTAGGTTGCAAATCTGGGTGATTGGAAGGATGATGATGTCTTCTGCTGAAATGAGTAACAAAATGCAATTTTTTTTAATAGGGAATTTTTTTTACTTAATAGTATTTTATTTTTTTCCAATTAGATTTCAACATTTACTTTGGTAATATTTTGAGTTCTAATTTTTTCCCCCTCTTCCTTCCTTTCCCTGTCCCCAAGACAGTAAACAATCTGATATAGATGATACGTGTACAATCATTTAAAACATATTTACATGTTGGTCATGTTTTCACAGGGAATTTTGACCAAATCTTCATTCATTATCTCAGATACCAAATAGAATTTCACTGGAAGAGCCATAGTATAGGGTTTTATTTTTCTTCAAAGACTTTGAGAAAAAAATAAACTTTCCTTAATTTCTCTCTAGAAGAAACATGCATCTTAATCTATAAAGTGTAGTATCTAGGTGGGATTAATAAAAAAGTACACTAGAAAGGGAGATTGGAAGATGTGAACTATAATCCTGATTCTGCCATGTGGAATCCCTCCTTGCCTATCCCTTTTCTTTTGTAAGGATAAGAAATCAGAAAGATATGCAGCTGATAAAATTTAGAGGTGTAGTAATAGGCTGGATTGGATCATATCTTCATTATCACTTAATTTTCCCAACTCTGATGCATAATTACGACATGACGGTCTGCTTGGGACCAACCAAGATGTCTGTGAAAGGGGTGGAGATCTAGAACTAAGCATTAGAAATACATAGCTGCCCCATACCTTCTCTGTTAACCAGTCTTTCCCCAGTCAGTATTTACTCCACTGAATTTTCTCACATGTTCTTCTATGCTCAAGAATAGGCTTGTTGAATTTCAATTATCACATGTGCTTTGTAAATTTTAAAGCAGTAGCCACATCACAGTTATTGTTATTGTTTTCCTTTCATGGATCGTAAGCATCTTGAGGCTATGAACCCTATCTTATTCGTCTCTTCTTCAGTATCAAATGAGGTGTTTAATGAATGTCTTTTGGATTTAATTGCATTGAATCCATTTAATGGATTTCAAGTGAGGAAGAAGGAATGGGACAGAAATGTACCGAGCATAGGGTAAGCAGGACTTTGGTCCAGGGTGACTAATTTAGAAGATGATGACATTTACAATCTACTAACAGAATAGAAAGGGGGAGCTAGATGGCTCAGTGGAGAGAGCCCTGGACCTGGAATCGAGAAGAACTGAATTCAAATCCAGCTTCAGATATTTATTAGTTATGTAAGGCTGGGCAAGTCACTTAATCCTTATTTGGTTACATGGCTCAGTGGAAAGAGTGCTGACAAGAAGCTCTCATATGAGAGCTGGAATGAACTCCTCTCTCTCTCTATGCTGCTTACCAAAACTGAGGGGGCATAATTTATAGTGCTTTCCCTATAGTGCACAAAGGATCCTTACTGCAATTTTGAGGAGGCATGAAAATTGAAGATTTTTTTTAATAGCAAGGCATGTGTCCTTTGCCTTTTGAGCAATGGCTGCAGGCAGCTGCTTAAGGGCAGTATGGAATTTTCAAATCAGAGAATAATAAGAATAGCTCATTTTTTTTTCTGGAGTACTTTGTAGCTCACAAAACACTTTCCTCACACCAGTTAGTGAGATGATTAGGGGGAGAAATGATATTCTCTGTTTGATGCTGAACTGTCCATGCTCCCCAGGGATGCTTATAGAAGGCATAGCTCTGAACCTTGGATAAGCAAAAATCCTTAAATCAAGGTTTATGTGGATAAATATTGAATGAGTGAATTCCAACTCCTCAGCAAACAGAAATTTGTTTCCTTTGTATTTATTGGGTCCATCACTTCAATTAGCCTGCCTCAATTTTTTTTCTGAAAGAAAAAATACTATATTACCACATGAAAATGTTTAAAGTTTAATTATTGCCATTTGACATTTAAAAACTCTTCACCGTGTCTTGCTTGTTTTGACAGTTTTATCACCACATTGTCCTCCTTCAAATGTTTGTGGGCATTGAATTCACCATCATCATCATTTGGTGCCTCAGTTTCCTCATCTGTAAATTAGGGAAACTAGCATTTACCCCTAGGATTGCCATGGATATAAAATGAGTTAATATTAGTAAAGTACTTTGCGAACCTTAATGTATAATATAAATGCTAATATAATAATTATTAAAACTGTCATTGAGTATTTTTAATTGTCATTCTCATGAAGAGAATACTATTGAAAGAGCTATCTGCCTAATATATGAAGACATTAATAACATGAATTTACACATTAAAAAAACTTTCAAGTTTAATTTCTTTTTTTAAATTTTTAGTTGAGGAACATTTTTTTTTAATAAATAAAAGAGAAAAAAAACAGAGGAAAAAAATGAACATAGCATGTGTTCATTTACATTTAATCTCCATAGTTCTCTCTTTCTGGATGCTGATTATATTTTCTTTCCAAAGTTTATTGGGATTACTGAATTGCTGAGAAAAACCAAGTCTTTCATAGTTCATCATCTCATAATCTTGCTGTTACTGTGTACAGTGTATTCCTGGTTCTGCTTGTTTCATTCATCATTAGTTAGTGTAAATCTTTCCAGGCTTTTGTATAATCGGCATGTTTATTGTTTTTTACAGAACAATGATATTCCATTACTTTCATATACCATTACTTATTCAGCCATTCCCCAATTGATGAGTATCTACTCATTTTCCAATTCCCATCAAGTTTAATTTCTTATGAATATATGTACACATACATATGTCTATATGGGCAATTAGATGGTAGGTAGAGCAGAAAGCGTGCCAGGCCATCTTCCTGAGTTCCAATCTGGCCTAAGTCTCTTACTAGTTTTGTGACTCTGGGCCAGTCACTTAACCCCTCTATAAGAAGAGCTGGAGAAGGAAATAGTAAATTGCTCTGATATCTTTGCCAAGAAAATCCCAAATGGGATCAGGAATAGTTAGACACAATTGAAAAATGACTAACAATAGCAACAATAATTGTATATGTGTGTATGCATGAATATGGATGTGTGTGTGTGTATATCATATATATATATAGTGTATACATATCCATGTATATGTATATACAATACATATAAGATAGTAGACGATTGGATTTGTGATCCCATTGATATTGTTGTTTGTCCATCATTCTTGAAGACATCCAATAATATCAAAAAGATGTCTTAAATTGCAAGTGATTTGGATTTAAGTGAGGAGGGCTGTGCAAAGTCACCAGCCTCACTTTCTCCTCCAGAGCCATCTGGGTCTAGTGAAAAGACATAGGTCAGTACAAATGGAGATGACCTTGGAGGCAGTGAGAGAACTTTGCCTTTTTAAGCTAAGGACTTTCCCAGATCCCAGTCTGAGACAATACCCATACAATGTTTGAGATTAGGTAAGGAATGAGGCAAAAGACAATTTCTTTTATCTACTAAAAAAAAGTTCAATCTAAGAGGGGAAGACCCTCAGGATTTCTGGCCAGAACCAATCATCCCTTTTCATTCTGTGTGATTCTTGTTCATGTTCTCCAATAAATCCCTCACGGGGTTCATCCAATGTAATGACTTTTTCTTGGGTTTCTTTAGCATTATATAAATAAAACTAGAGAACACAGACTATGTTATTTCTTGCTCTTCTTACATGACCAGCCCAACTCTTTTTCCATCATACATCTTTTTCATGATATTTTTTATGCATGAAATCCATCACTGGTAAGTAGGTAATATTCTGCTTATTTCAACCATATGTCTCTACATTGCCTTTCAAGTGGTTAACAATTTTGATTTTTGAAGATTATGGGATTCCATAATTCATAGCCACATAGTATTACAGAAGAATATTGGTATTAAAAAGATGAATCTGTTTAATAGAGAAGCTCAGATTCATTGAAAATGTTAGGCAGTATTTCAAACAACAGGAACTTCAGGAGGGCTTTACTATCTTATCAAGAATACATCATTCATTTGGCCTTTAAATTGGAGATACTTGTGATAATGGTCAATGCAGTTCTTCAGGATTCTTGGGCTTGTTTGAAAAATTTGTTTTATATTAATAATCAGAGGACAAAATGATATTGCTCTACTGAATCAAATGCTTTTTAGAATAATTAACAAGTAATAAACACACTAGACTCTTGGATTTATTGTGCCTTTCAGTCAATTCTGTGATTGTAAAGCTATTGCTCACAGTGTAATATAATTTGAAAAAGCCTTCTTTTTCCATTCACATTTTTCAAAATCATCTCTAGCAAAATGTATATATATATATAATCTTGTAAAATTTGTAGAAATGATAAAAAAGGCATATGAAGTTTGCAGTTATTAATATACTCTTGATATTCCCCTTTCCCCTTTTTTTCCTCCCAGTTGTAATCTTTGGCCCATTACCAAAATTTTGGACTTATTTGGTCCAGAGTGATTTCTTGGGCATTTCGATAACCAGAAAAATTTCTCTGGGAACATTAGAATTTTAGCTATTTCTGGTAGTATTCAACTCTTTTCCTCTAAGCAAAGGCTATAAAACAAAATTATTAACAAGCATGTAAAAACATATGAAGAAATGTCCACCTGAGTCTTTTTCACAAGGGAATTATTACTGATCATTTCTGGGTGAATATAGTTTTCTACTTGCTTCTTTCCTGCACTGGTTTTGTTTCATTTCCATAAAAGACTCATGATAGCAGAGGCAGTCCTAGTATCCTGATGCACTGCTATTGCAAGTCTCAGGATGTTAAAAAGATGAACTTGTTTAATAGAGAACCTTAGATTCATTGTAGACTCCATGTAGTAAGACTTTACCTCTCCTTCTCCATACTCCTTCATTGCTTTTTCTGTGGTCTTGTGTACTCTGTCATTATCACGATTTCCAGTCACTCCATCTGTTCACCACCCCCATCTTTTCCATGATGATCCTAGAGTGCCAAGCCCAGTCACTCCTATTTATTTTCCAGCAGCCAATGCCCTGAGTCATGTCTGATCTTTCTTATTGCTGATTTTGCATGGAGCTTTGTCTTACTGCTTCATTCTTCATGGCCTTGGCCACTCTGATCAGTCAACATGATGAGAAAGTTATCCTTCCGGGGCTCTGGAGGGATAACCATCCTCCAGATTGTCTCCCAATATTCCTAAAAGGGAAGGGAGAAGAGAATAGAGAAAAGATCACATCTGTTCATTGCCCTTTACACATGGTGGCCAATTCCTTGAGACGTTCAAAACTACCAGATTCAGCTTAAATCTCTATGTCCTTGGTCTGATCTAGCTATTCTTCCCAACTTGTTTTCTCTAATTTCATTTCTCTTTCCTCATAAAGCACACTGGAATTACTAGACTTCCATAATTCTATAGTTTTTCACATGTTGACAGCTCTTTTCCAGTTTTCATCTGCTATAGATGAATAATTTAGCTTTTATTACCTATACATGATAGATCATAAATGTGTAAACATATAACTATACAAGAATTTTATATCATGCATGAATTATGTAATGTTATGATATTATTCATGTTGTACTAATTATATTCTTCACATATGTTTATATGAGAATAGTTTGTCTTTTCTCTACCAGTCATGGAAGCCTCATATCACCTAGGCCCTTAAATATCTTGTTTATTCAGGATATATGGGTATTAGGTGGGAGGTTGGGTAGGTTTGTACTGAAGATCTGGCAAATTTTCATTCAGTTGTGCCTTATCCTAGGTTGCTTAGGAGCTGGAAGACAGATTTAAAATAGATTTACAGACAAATACAACCCAGGAAGGTGAGAAACATTTGCTCAGCAGGAGTTTTAGAATTAGAGACTTTCTGGTCCCACTTATCCTCTGCCCCTACCAACTCTATAGATTTTCTCAGAGAAGACACTACAGGAGATCTACACATTTAAGAACTCTTAAAATTTGTACATTTAGGTAAAATGCTTTTGAATAGTCTGACAAGAGCTCTATGAAGACACAGGAGAGTTTTCATCTTGACAAGGCAAAAATAACACTCTTTCTCCTTCATCTCACCCTCTACGTGGAGCTTCTTGCTAGTTGATAAGCCGTGGCCCCCAAGGATGCAGTTCTTAGAACATCTTCCAGGACTAAAACAGTGCAAGCACCAATCTGATTTAGTGAGATGTTTGGATGAGAGCATTTCCAGATTTTTGAAAATGTGTTCTTATTCACTTCACATGTGTGTAATTGGAATAAGGTCAGCTAGTTCTTGGAAGAACTAAAAGGTCTTATTCATTCTGAGGGGTGATGGTAGTAGTCTAGACCTGTGATTTCATTGCTCTAGGGAACTTCTGGTGTGGAAATTCTCTGAATCATTTCAAATAAGCAAAACATCTTTAACTTACAGTTTTAGAAAGTTGCCTGGAAGTGCTGAGAAGCCAAATGGGCATAAACTTGCCCATGAGCAATCAGGAGTACTCATCTTCCTCACTTCAAATCTGGCCTCAGATACTTGACTCTGCATAAGTCA
Organism: Antechinus flavipes; assembly: GCF_016432865.1. NCBI lineage: Eukaryota > Metazoa > Chordata > Mammalia > Dasyuromorphia > Dasyuridae > Antechinus > Antechinus flavipes. The sequence continues at coordinate 69,744,667 of NC_067403.1, read as the reverse complement.
CTCAATTCTGCTTGCCTCAGTTTCCTCATCTGTCAAATGAGCAAGAGAATTAAATGGCAAACTGCTCCCGCCTTTGCTAAGAAAATTCCAAATGAGGTCGCAAAGAATTGGACATGACTGATACATTGAGGCACTATTCAAGAGCCTCAGATCAGATACTTCATTTGATATTTTATCAGCTACTTTGTCGACACTTTTTTGTTTTTTCTATTCAACTAAAATCCACCTTCTCTCCTCCCTCACAACCCACAAAAAACCTTGTTTCCGTGTCTGGTCAAATAAAACAAGTTCCTGTATTGGGTCACTTATATATATATTTACATGTGTATTTCTATAATTATGTGTATACATACCTATATATGTTTACACACAGTATGCATTCATCTGCATTCATCACTTCTCTATCAGACAGCATTTTCATCATAAGAATGAAGGCTTATTTTTGTTTGTTCATTTTCCTTTTCATTGTGAAAGTTAAAACTAGCCTAGAGTAGCTAAAATGGTCTGGGGCAGCAATCAAGTACAAAAAACGTTGTTGCCTTTTGTCCTTCCTTTTCGAACAGGACCATGACGTCTGGGAGGTGATACTGTGACACACAAGTGAATTTGATTGAGATGAGGGAGGCTGGGCAAGGTCACCTGCCTCACTTTCCCTTCCATAGCCATCTGGGTCCAGCGACCAGATATAGACAGGACAACTGGAGATGGCCCTCACAAGAAATGAGGCTAGTTGGTAGATAAAGTAAACCATTAGAAGTAAATGTATTATATAATCTTGACCCTATTAGACATGATCTATGATATTCTTTTGGTCTTTACTATTTATCTTCTTCAAGTAACTTCTTTTCTTTACCTTTATTTAAAAACCCTCAATGGCTATAAAATATATATTTTTTCCTTGTGTCACAATTTGAAACAAATTCTCTGATTTGGATTTTGTTGTTGTTTAGGTGTGGAGATTTTCCTTTATGTCTACCTTTAGGCTATTTACATCCCTGGGAGTTTTCATATCCTCTTCAGGAGACTTTCATTTTCTTTTTGCTTAGCTTGTCTTTTTACTTTCAAATCTCCCTTCATCTTTGCTTTTATTCTCTACCTCTATTCATTTTAATTAATTTATTATTGATCCCCAGAGTTTTCCTTACTTTGTAACTTTATCATAGTTATTCATTATTTATATAGTGCAATAGATGCATAGAGTACTTTTTACAATCATTGAAGTACAAATCAGATGGTCATTCCCTGTGGTTTTGTGGCTTGTTTCAGAATACAGTCTAACTATAGCAATAAACAAATAAGTATAATTGTTGTTAGCTTAAGAGGGTAATATGTAGTGGGAGTAGAGGAATGCTATGTTGACACATAAAATATTCCATGCATGGTTCCCCTTTTTCCATTATCATGCACCAAAGCTAGGATAAAACCATTGTGTATAATTTTAACTAATTAGAAAGTAAAGTATGGTATAAATGTTATAATTTTATAATTATATAATAATAATAAACAGAAATATTACATTTTATTTTATAAGATCAGATTGAAAGACACCTGAGAGTTCATTTAGTCCTGTCTTTTGTTTGATACGTAAATTTTATTGTAGCATGTAAGCTACCTCATTAGTTTGTACAGTGGATAACTCAGTCAAGGCTACTATAAATTCTAGAAAATAAAAAGAAAACATTTCTGTTAAAAAGTTAGAGTTCCCAATTTTATCCCTCCTTTCCTTCCCTCTCCCTGAAACAGTAAATAATCAGATATACACGTGCTATGTAAAAATTTTCATATTAGTCACTTTGTATAAGAAGACTTGAATAAAAGAAAAAAACTGAAAGAAAGAAATTGGAAAATAGCATGCTTCAATCTATATTCAGTTCATATCAGTTCCTTCCCTGGAGGCAGATAGTATGCTTTATCATTAGTCCTTTGGGATTGTCTTGAATCGTATTGCTGAGAATACCTAAATCATTCACAGTTCTTTATCAAAAAATATTGCTGTTACTGTATAAAATGTTCTTTTGTTTCTGTTCACTTCAGTATCAGTTCAGGTAAGTCTTTCTAGGTTTTCTGAAATCATTCGGCTTGTCATTTCTTATAGCACAATGACATTTCATTAAAATGTTTGTTTAGCTGATCCCCAACACTAGGTCATTTTTTAAAAGCAAGATGGAGTCATTGAACATCTAATCATTAGAACTGGGGAATAATCTCTGCAGTGATTTTTCTTCTGATAAGGAATGTCAATCTATTCTCCAAGTTTTAAATGTAATGGACATTTCCTTTTAGAAGAAGATTCTATACCCTATGGGGCCAAATTCTTTGGAACATAGTTAATGCTGACTTAAATGCATACTTAACTAATGGAGAAGACTTTTTTAAATTAAAAGTTTCATACACACATATAGCAGTTTATTAAAGTCTGAATCTTTACACCTAATTTTATCCATTAATGATGAACATCATTTTGACTTAAAGTTAGGGATTCTTTTTTTGTTCCTCACTTCATGGGTAATTTATTAAGCTAACTCCAGATTGAATCAGTTTAGAGATTGCACTTTAATAAATTGCCAAGGGATCTTTAGCTTTAGTGTCTCCAAGTTTTTCAAATTTAAAATGATTCTGGACTCCATGACAAATGAATGAGGACAAAGATACAGAAACAAATCTTAACCCTCTGCTAACTGTATTCCTACCTTTATTATGTATTTGTATTCAGAAAGAAGCTACCTTACATTATTTTCATCCCTTTAAAAGATTTAGATCTGACCACTACACACCTGTCAGATTGGCTAAGATGACAGGAAAAAAATAATGATGAATGTTGGAGGGGATGCGGGAAAACTGGGACACTGATGCACTGTTGGTGGAGTTGTGAACGAATCCAACCATTCTGGAGAGCAATCTGGAATTATGCCCCAAAAGTTATCAAACTGTGCATACCTTTTGATCCAGCAGTGCTACTACTGGGCTTATATCCCAAAGAAATACTAAAGAAGGGAAAGGGTCCTGTATGTGCCAAAATGTTTGTGGCAGCCCTGTTTGTAGTGGCTAGAAACTGGAAAATGAATGGATGCCCATCAATTGGAGAATGGCTGGGTAAATTGTGGTATATGAATGTTATGGAATATTATTGTTCTGTAAGAAATGACCAGCAGGATGAATACAGAGAGGACTGGCGAGACTTACATGAACTGATGCTAAGTGAAATGAGCAGAACCAGGAGATCATTATACACTTCGACAACGATATTGTATGAGGATGTATTCTGATGGAAGTGGATCTCTTTGACAAAGAGATCAAACTCAGTTTCAAATGATAAATGATGGACAGAAACAGCTACACCCAAAGAAAGAACACTGGGAAACGAATATGAACTATTTGCATTTTTGTTTTTCTTCCCTGATTATTTTTACCTTCTGAACCCAAATCTCCCTGTGCAACAAGAGAACTGTTCGGTTCTGCAAACATATATTGTATCTAGGATATACTGCAACATATCTAACATATATAGGACTGCTTGCCTTCTAGGGGAGGGGGTGGAGAGAAGGAGGGGAAAAATCGGAACAGAAGCGAGTGCAAGTGATAATGTTGTAAAAAAATTACCCTGGCATGGATTCTGTCAATATAAAGTTATTATTAAATAAAATAAAATAAAATTTAAAAAAAGATCTAATGTATCTTAGAGTTCATTTAGTTCAAATAACTATCATATAGATGATGGAACTAAAAGTTAGAGAAGGAAAATGGTGATTGTCATATATATAGTAAACATTTGGGGCCATCATTTGAATCCAAGTTCTATGATTCCAAATCTAATGTCCTTTCCACCATACTATAACCTCATGCACAGTCTTCTTGACTAGTGGATATCTAACCTCGATCTGAATATTTCTAGTGATAGAGAGCTCATAAGGCATCCCATTCCATTTTGTTGGCTTTAATGGTTGATTTAATTCTTGTATTGAATAGAAATCTGCTTCCTTTTAACTTCCTTCTATTGGTCCCAACTCTCCCTTTTGGAGCTAATTAGTTTATAATGATAATAATCATCATGAGTCTATTGATTCATACTTCCTCACTAATTATATTGGGATATTCCAGCTCTGACACATTCTATCTATATGACTTTGAGCAAATTCTTTAACCTCTTCAAGCCTTGGATCCTTTATTTATAGAATGAAGGATAAACAATAGATTATCTACCTGATAAGGCTGTTGTGAAGAAAGTGCTATATAAACTTTAAAACAATGCAGAAATGAAAAGAACTAATTGGATAATAAACAAATTATTATAGAGGAGGAGATCCATGAAGAGTTGGTTGGAATAACATTTTCCATTATTCAATTTGAATAAAACCTCTAGTTTGGTCTCACTTTATGAAATGGTTCGGAAACAAGAGCCAATCAATGAATATCAATATAAATAACTCATAAATATAACCAAGTTATTTGAAATTGTTAGTTTAACACATATAGAATTTAATTATATGTATATACATACATTATCTATGCATATATGTATGAATATGCATACACACATATATAAAGAAGAAATAATTTAATAGCTATAATTAGGTTACTTAAAACAAAATGTTTATATTCCACATGTGACTGATGAGTTAATACTTATATGAACTAGACATGAAGTAGGAATGGAGGAATTAGGTCAGAAGAAACATGAGACATACAAAATTAGAGAATCTATTTCACATGTTCGTAGGGACTTTTTGTGACCAAGCTGTGGCAGAACATTCTGAGCTTGTAGTGGTCTTATCAGCCATAGTCAGACACATAGGAACTTGACTCTAACAGAGTGATGGCATTTTGGTCCTGTATAAGGATGAAAAACAACCAGCCAACTAGCTAAGCGATCTTAACTTTTAGATATTCTCTGTAATATTTTGAAAAAAAAAAAGATGTAGACTTTTCAGTTTGTAATTCCAATTTTTTTTTTCTTTTCTTTTCACCATTAAGGTTATCTGCATGTGTTATCTGCATGTCTTTAGTGTTTAACTAGATGGAGACAATGAAGTTACAAGATAAAAAATCCCATAAATCAAAATATGGTCTCACTCCCATTTTGGCTTCACTGAAGTTATCACTTTCTTAAAGCCTGGACAATTTTGTTAAATTTTTTTACTTAGACTCTGATATCCTTGACACCTGAGACTTGATATTGATTGTACCTCTCCTGTGAAACTCTTCTCTCCCTGAGGTTATCAGTGATATTGTAACCTTTAAATCCTCTGGACTTTTCTAAGCCATTTCAATCTCTTGACACTGTTGCTCACTTATCCTCCTGCATATTCTCTGACTTTCACAATATTTTCCTCCTTTGGTTCTCTCTTACCTCTCTACTTGTTTCTTTTTAGTTTCTTTTGCTGGATCATCACTCATTTCTTGCTCCCTCAGAAAGGCTGATTCCCATGGTTCTGTGCTGTCTTATCTTCTTTTTAAATTTTTATGGTCTTGTCCTTGGCAATCCAATCATTTTCAGAAAGTTAATGATCATTTCTATGATTTCCTCTCCAAGCTGCCCTCTTGATTCTTCAGATTTTCTCTACCATCCCATAGAAACATCTTCCACCTAGAAGTTCACTTTAGCCTTCAACTTCACCCACTGGAAATATGCTTGCTCTATATTTGCCTCTCCTTACACTTAGACATTAAAGGACACATATATAATACTTTAAAGTTAATTCTTAGTTCTTTCTTCTTTATCAACTAATTAAATTTCAAGTCTTACCCATTCTCATTCACCCATTTCTCTCTATTCACAAAAATACTACCTTAGATTAAGCCATTATCACCTTTCACCTTGACTTTTTTAATAGTTTCTTGAATTGTTTTCCCTCTTTTTAATATGTCCTCCTCCCTGACTCCTCCTTCATACAATTGTCAAAATAATGTTCCTATGATATAGGTCTGACACATTATTCCCTTGTTCTAAAACTTTGAGTGGAATCTTTATTATCTCTAGGATAAAATACAAATTCCTTAGCTTTTAGTTTTAAATGAAGCTTTTTTTTACCTTCTGGTTCCAATCTAACTTTTCATACTTTTAAAAAATATTCTTCTTCCTAAAATCTACATTCCAGAAAAATTTGCCACAAGTTGGAAAAATAGTTTCCTAAGTCAGTGAATATTTAGGAGTTGGAAAATATTGAGTGTTAGGTTTTGACCTTCCTGGACATTTCTAGTCCCTTTCTCCTTTCTTGCCTATCTCTCGCAGTCTGTTAACTAGAGTTTGAATGGAAATGAGGATGATGGACAGGAATGCAGAATGGAGACCACCCAGCCAAACTCACCTACACTTCAGTGAGCAGTGACTAAGCAACAATGACAGGAATATAGCCAAGGCTTTTTAGCATTTTTCATTTCAGTTTTTTGTGCCTTCCTCCTGTCCCAGCTTTAAAAGGAAAATGAATTCATGAAGAAAAGAGCTGTAAAATATTGCCATTTGACCAGCAGAGAGTGCTCCGTACACAGGCATAGACACCGATGCCTTTTCAGTGCTGAAGGGAAGTTTAATGTTCAGATTCTGGAGGCTTGGCTGAGTACTCTGGCCAAATGAGGAAACTGTCGTTTCCCTTCCTTGTTCCCTGTTCCCTATGCTCTGTGAGGCTGTTCAAATTTGTTCTGAAAGCTAGGGCCTAGAGGTATTGTGGTATAGTAGAAAGAATGTTAGATTTAGTCCCAACCATTGCTGCTTTGCTACTTACAACCCCATGTGATCTTGAGCAAATAATTTAAAACTTTCTGGACATTGGTTACCTTGCCTGTAAAGTAAGGAGATTGAACTAAATGCTCCCCCACCTCTAAATCTTTGATGCTATCATAGGTTTAGCCACAGAGCATCTAGGTGGCTCAGTGAATAGATCATTGAGCTTGGAATGAGGTAGACTAATCTTCATGAGTTCAAATCCAGCCTTAGACATACTAGTTTGACCTTGGGCAAGTAACTCTGCTTGCCCAGTTTTCTCATCTGCAAAATTAAGGAAATAGTCAACCACTTTAGTATCTTTGGGGCTTCAAGAAAGCCCCAAACAGGATCACAAAGAGTCAGGAATAACTAACATGACTCAACAATATTTAGGGTAGCTAGATGGTATAGTAGATAAAATATTGGGCTTGAAATTGAGAAGACTATTTTCCTGAATTCAAATCTGACCTCACTCACTTACCAGCTCTGTTTATTTCAGTTTCCTCTTCTGTCACAAAGAGTCAAGCATAACTGACATGACTCAACAACATTTAGGGCAGCCAGGTGGTATAGTGAATAAAACACTGGGCTTGGAATTGGGAACACTATCTTCCTGAATTCAAATGTGTTTTCACTCACTGACCAGCTGCGTTTATCTCAATTTCCTCATCTATAAAATGATCTGGAGAAGGAAATAGCAAGCCACTGTAGTATCTTTACCAAGAAAACCCTAAATGGGATCATGAAGAGTCAGAAACAAAAAACAACAAAATAATGTCCAGGATGATAGATTGAGAGGTGCAAGAAGCCTTGGAGGTCCACCTCATTAAAGAAACAATGGTCCAAGAGGGAGTTTAAGTTGTTTCCTCAAGTATACGGATATTGTAAATGACATAAGTGGAACATGAATTTAGGTCTGGTGTTCTTTTCACTCTAACATGTGTTGAAAAAATGATGAGACTAGGGGTGGATAACAGATCGTGCTTTCACTTGAAACAACTTTGGAAAGGATCAGTCATAGTCTGAAGAACCTCAAGTAAAGCAAGTTAATTCCAGGTCTTAATCAGAGTTTGGAGTATACGTTGGGGTTTAGGATCCTTTTCTACCTCTCCTGAAGCTGACCTGTTCTTTCTTCATAGATATCTTCAGATTAGGAATTGGTCTAGAGCAGAAGTGTTTTCTGGAACCAGCTCTAAATAGCTCAGGAGAATTATTGTTAAATTTTCAATGTGAGCATTTGCATGTCAGAATCAGCAATTGTTACAAATCTGGGCTTAATTTATTGTTTTGCTGATTGCCTTTGTTAATAATGCAGGTTGGACTTATAAGTATATGAGCATCCTTTCCCCCTCCTAGAGAGCCCAGTTGTTATACATTTCCCAACATACTCCTATTCTTGTTCAGTTGTGTCTAATTTTTCTGACCTTGTGCACTGGTAGCATGCCAAAGCTGTCCATGAGGTTTTCTTGGCAAGATTCTCCAGTGGCTTACCATTTCCTTCTCCAGTTGGATTAAGGTAAACAAAGGTTAAATGATTTGCTCAGTATCACAGTACCAGTAAGTGTCTGAGACTGAATTTAAACTCAGATCTTTCTGATTGTAGATCTAGTATTCTATCCATTGAACCACCTAACTACCTCAAATGCAAAGAGATTAAGTGATTTGCTCTTCACTTGAGCTTCATAAACACCTCTGATCGAGGTGTGAAATATGAGCCAGGAGGGCCTTGCTCCACATGGATATCAGGATGTATCCTGGTCCACATACCCATTGCTGCCTTTGAGCTAAGTTAGCATCTGGGCAAGAGTCACTCACCTCTCTGAATTTAATTCTATCCTTAACTGCTGCTTGGCAAAACATGGTGTTGAGACAGCAGGGCTCCTCAGCAGAAATGCTAATTGCTTTTTTGCTTATCCTGTTGACACTTCAAATCTTAGAAAGTGGAAACATTTTGCATATTTAGTCATGAGCTTTTCTGGCCTAAATTAGTAATGAGAGTCAAAAGTGATGGAAAGATTTACATTTGCCTCAGTCAACTTCTAGTAAGTAGTTTAGTTACTTTAGATTTGGAACTATATTCACGATTAAAGGAAATGAAAGAATAGAGGGCAGTGCCATCTTGAAAATAGAAAACTACAAAAAAAGTGATGCATTTTAGAATAATCTTTTATGAAAAAATTATACACACACATATACATATGTTGTTATTGTTGAGTTGTTTCAGTCATATTCGACCGAATAACCTCATTTGACATTTCTTGGCAAAAATACTGGAGTGCTTTGTCATTTCCTTCTTCAGCTCATTTTACAGATGAGAAAACGGAGACATAGGAGTTAAATGATTTGTCCAGGGTCACACAGCTAGTAAGTGTCTGCTGTTTGTCCTTTGTTCTGGAAAAGGACCATGACATCAGGAGGCGATGCTATGACATGTAAGAGAGTTGGATTTAAATGAGGTAGGGCGGGGCAAGATCACCTGCCTCACTTTTCCCTCCAGAGTCATCTGGGTCCAGGGACTGGATAAAGATCAAGATGACTGGAGATGGCCCTGGATGCAGTGGGAGACTTTGCCTTTTTGATCAGTCAAATTGAGACTAGTTGAAGTAAGTGTCTGAGGCCAGATTTGAATTCAAATTTCCATCTCCAGCATCATCAACAGAATGGTCATTATCTAGGTATCCCCATTTGTTTTAGTTCAGTTCAACTTAATTGCATTTATTAAGTGCCAATTAAGTTTTAAGTCACTTTGTTTAGCAGTGAGATGCAAAGATGTAAAATGACACACACCCTGCTCTCTAGGAACTGATAATTTAATGGGTTGAGAATGTGTGGTTACTATGTACATATTTATATACATATATGTGTATATGATATGTCACATCTATAGACATGTATATATAATCATACACATAAATGTGGATTTGTATATATCTGTATATATATACACAATCATACAAGTATATGCTTTATGTGATTGTTCTCCAAATATAAAGATGATTTGATTTATATATATTATGGATAAAGATGTCTAATCTGGTATCTGACCCATTTCTCTCCAAGGAAAACAGTGATTTCTGCCTTAGTGAGGAGCGAGAGCAGGGCCATAGCTAAGTACCTACTTTTTTTCTCACTTATCTTTAGGAGGGGTATTGGATTAGAATTTTATTTAACTATCATATCTAAAATAGTGGCAGTCTAGAGATATTTTGAGATCCAGGATAAAAATCACTTCCTTTTATCAATCTCAAGGGGAGGGTAATATTATTGTACAACCAGCTTATTTCCCTTTCAAAAGCTTGTGATACAAGAAAACCACAAATAGCTAGTGCTCAAAATTTACATTTCTTTTTGGCAGAGTACCCATAAATAAGGCTATGATAGCCTATGTGGATAGATAGAAGGGAAGGGAAGGGAAAGGAAAGAAAAGAAAAGAAAAGAAAAGAAAGCTATGTTGCTTTACATAGAGAGCTTGAAGGAGACCTTTAGTGGAAAATAAAATGTAAATAGCAAAATCTTTCTAGTATCTCTGCCAAGAAAACTCTTAATGGGGTCAGGAAGAGTTTTCCACAACTGAAAAACAACAACAAAAGAACTCTTTTTCTGGAAGTGAGATAAAACATTGGCTTCCAAGGAGAGAGAATGTTCTCAGAAACCCGAGTTCTCTCTTAGAAATTTCTAGGATTGCAAGTGCTAGAATTTATATCTGACAACTCCCAGTAACCATTTCAAAGTTTGTCTCTCAGCTGCCTCTGAAACTTCTCTAACCATTTCCAGAAGAGATTTTCTCTTCTTCCATGTGAAAGTCTGTAGTGTTCTACTCAGCATTCAAGGGCTTAATCAACGTGGGAGTCATAGCCCCTTGTACATAAAGACCACCTTGGCCATTGAAAGGGTGGAATCTTTAGCGATTTGAATAAAGATTTTACAAAGTAAGACACAATGGGGCAAATTTAGGCAAAATGTGATGAGAAATCTGAGGAGAGATGAATTTCACTGCTACCATTTTGCACACATTTGCTTTTCTTTACCACTCACATCTCACCCAAGTCCTACTTTTTCTATTTTTGTAATGTGTCTTAGATATACCCTTGATTTTCTAATTCCATAACCTAGCCCAGGCTCCCACTCTCCATCTTCCTGCCATCTGCTTCTTCCCCTCGGAGGACATCCTATATATGCTAGAAAGAATTATTTCCTACCATGTCATTTGGGTCATTTCAGATGTATTCATAGAAATCAATAATTGTTCCCCATTGTTTCAGATAAAATTAAAATGTCTAGTCCACCAAACCTAAAACTTGGCATGGTTAAAGTAAATAGCTGCAGATACAGAGCCAACACAAGTAGAATACCAGAAGGGACAACTTTTTTTTAAAATGAGTTACAATGATTAGTTTATTTAATATTAATAAGTTAGCCTTCAATTGAACTCAGATTTGGTGTATTTTTTTTAATAACTAAGGAAATTAATTATCTAATAAATTTTGAAGTACAAGGTATTTGTAAATAGCACCTTTATCTAGTGCTTCAGTTTAACTTCTAGACTGAATATCAAAGGCTTTAGTTTCCATTCTGCTTTGGTATGCATTAATATTTTTTATACTTGTTGAATATAATTTACATTTTGATATCATTGATAAAAGTTTCCATGACACAAAGAGCTATTTAATGTATTATAGAGTGGTATATAATTTAATGTCATATATGTACATCAAATGCTTAACAGAAGAGACAATTTTTAATGTTGCTTTTACCTATATTTTAAGAATAAAAAATCCCTTTCTCCATTGTATATATGTTTATTTTGTGGTAATTACATGTGTTACAGTGGGGACTCATGGATTTTGATGTACACTTTCCATAGGATATAATTAAAAGGAGGATTGAATTTAATTTTCACATAAGGTCTAATGTGTATAAATGTCACATCCTGATTAGGTTCTTCATTAATATCTCATCTGCCCCCATTCTAGCTTCATCTGATGCATTACTTATCTTCTACCACAACTTAGTTTATTCATTCTGCACATATAAAGACAATATAAGTTTCATGCATCCCTAGACAAAAAGTTAAGTAATTTTAACTTTTCAATTTCTACTAAAGGACTGCTTCATTGATCACTGTGTTATGGAAGTATCTTGATTCTCAAAAGTTATGTAAATAAAATATATACTCTGATAGAACTTATCAAATTATAAAAACTTGAAGTATGTGTCCATCAGTGCACAATACATTTTGTCATATATGTTTTGTCATTTAGTTTAAATCTTGAGTGACCTATCACCATAGTATCTGTAGGCTAATGAAATTTAAGGCCATACCAACTCTTTACTTTTTTTTTTTCCTGAGGCAATTGGGGTTAACAGACTTGCCCAAAGCCCCACAGTTAGGAAGTGTTAAATTATTGAGGACATATTTGATAGCAACTCTTTAAAAAATGGTTTTTAGTTCCAAGTTATCTCGATCCTGTTGGCACCCATGGAGAAAGCAATGAATATGATACCCAGCATACTTATGAAGTCATAGAAAACATTTTCACATTAGCCATATTGTGAAAAAAAATGATAAGAGAGTAAAATATGATGGATTTTACATTTAGAATCCATCAGTTCTCTTAGGAGATGAATTATATTTTTTTTTATCATAAGTCCTTTGGAATTATTGTAGATCATTGTATTGATCAGAGTTGCTAGAATTTTCATAGTTGATTATTGTTGTCTATGACTTCATAGAAAACATTTTCACATTAGCCATATTGTGAAAAAAAGCAAGAAAAAAATGATAAGAGAGTAAAATATGATGGATTTTACATTTAGAATCCATCAGTTCTCTTAGGAGATGAATTATATTTTTTTTTATCATAAGTCCTTTGGAATTATTGTGCATCATTGTATTGATCAGAGTTGCTAGAATTTTCATAGTTGATTATTGTTACAATACTGCTGTTACTATGTACAGTATTCTGGTACTGCACACTTTATTTTGAGTCAATTCATATATGTCTTCTCAAGTTTTTCTGAAACCACCCCTTAGTAATAAGAAATTATTATTTATTACAGCATAATAGTATTTCATCACAATCATGTATTGCAACTTCTTTAGCCATTTTCCAAATAATCCCCAATCCTTTGCTGTCACAAAAAGAGCCACTATTTTTGTTTGTAATTTTTTTTTGTCATTTTTCTTTGATGGGATACTAACTTAGAAACAGTATTACTGCAGCACAGTTTCAAATTATTCTTCAGAATGCTTGGACCAGTCCACAGCTTTACCAACAATGAATTAGTATATCCATTTTACCCCCATTTGTCATTTTCCTTTGCTGTCATCTGATGGTATGAGATGGTACCTCAAAATTGTTTTGATCTACATTCTCTGTTCATAATTTAGAGCATTTCCCCATGAGTATTGATAGTTTTGATTCCTTCTGAAAAATGTTATTCATATCCTTTCATCATTTATCATTTGGGGGATGGCTCTTATTTTTATAAATTTGACTCAGTTCCCTACATATTTGAGAAATAAGACCTTTATAAAAGACAATTACTGTAAAAAATTTCCCCACTTTCCTTTTTATAATTTTTAAAATAAATTTTGAGATATTTGTTTTGTTTGTGTAAAACCTTTTAAATTTCATGTAATTAAAATTATTCATTTTACTTTCTATGTTCTTCTCTATCTCTTTTGTGGGTCATGAACTTTTCTCCTATTTATAGATCTGACAGATAATTATTTTCTGTGCTCCCTTAATTTGCTTATGTTATTACTCTTTATGTGGAAATCATGTGCCTATTTTGAATTTATCTTGACATAGTATGAGATATTGGTCTATATCTAGTTTCTGCCATGCCGCTTTCCAATTTTCCCAGCAGTTTTTGTTAAATAGGGAGTTTTAGGCCCAGTTGTTAGCATCTTTGGGTTTATCAAGCACTAGTTTATTGTGCTCATTTACTTCTGTATATTGTGTGCTTAATTTATTCATAGCAACTCTTAAAGACCATTTACCAAGTCACAGAGGAATTGCAAGTTTTTCCAGTGGAAGAAATACCCATTCTGTCATAGGATTGGACTCTTGAATTATTGAAGTGAATTTAAATTACTGAAATGAGTTTGTGCTATCATATCATATTAAGAAGCAGGAGGATCTCTTCCTTAAAATCTTCCTCTGGCTGCTTTGTAATATTTTACCATGCCTTCAGTTCAGCATCAGTATAATCCCAGATTTTTATTCTAATTTTGATTTCTTTTCCTTAGATAGCACATACAGCACATATAAAACATAGTGGGTCTAATTTCTGTGTTTTAATGTGGGCAATGGTATAATAAGTCATCCCTCCAGATAGATTTTTTTCCTGCCCACCCCCTCTGCAGTCCATGTACATTTGATTTTCTTTGATCTGTTATCAAGACATTCCAGATGGACAGCTAACTGTTTATTTGCTTTTATCACAGCCCATTTCATTAGGGTTCAGCATTCCCCCTTGGTGTCTTTTCTTTTAAATGGAAATTGACTACAGTCTCAAACTGTTTTTTGGACCCACCAATTGGCCACCCCAAAGGATTCATCCTACTTCCATTTGGTTGATTTATTATTAGAACATTTGGGATTAACTGATGCTTATATTATACCCCTTTCCATACAATGGATTCTAGAGAATTCTCTCCCCCTCTCTATTTTCAGTGGGTATAGTTGATCCTTTAATGTGTTGAGGGTATTAGACTGGATGACCTTGAAAGACCCTTAGAAGTCTGAAATTCTATTAATTAATGTTTATGTTGAACAGTCAATACTTTTTTTTCTATTGTTGATCGTTGATGATGGTGGTCATCATCAGAACCATTGTTCCATCAATGATAAATGTTTTTAATTGCAACAATCCATGAAGAAAACCTATTATGACACAGAGAGAGGAGTTTGAATTATATTGTAGCAAAAAGCTTTCACATCAATTAAATCATAGCTTTCTTTAAAATATCTGTAACAGAAGATATCTATATAGGACTCTAGAATTTGCAAAGTGTCTCACATATAGATCACTCAGGAACCAGTCCTAAACCCAAGGATTAATGGCCCTGAACTCATTTCTTCTCCCTGAGGGACTCCTCTGTTTTGGATTTATACAAATAGTCCATACTGATATCAGTCTTAGCTTCTAATGAGGAGGCTAATTTCTGCCTCTATCTGTCTGTCTGTCTGTCTCTCTCTCATCCCCCTATCTCTGTCTGTGTTTCTATTTCTTCTTTCTTCCCACTCCCAATCTCTGCCTCATTAAATCTCCACTCCAGTGCCTAGGGGCAGACATTGTTTAAATAAACAAATTATTTAAAGTTTAATTTTGATCCCTTGTTTAAGGTCTGCTCAAAAGGGGAGAAAGACAGATTTCTTTCAGCAGTGTTAATCAAAGAAGCTTTGCTAGAGAAAGTTGGACTTGACTTTAAAACTGAAAAATGGTTAGGATTCTATTAGGTAGAAAGAAGAGAATACCTTAGGAAGAGCTTGGTATGAAGAGGTGTGGAGTTAGGAAAGTACCAAACTGGTTCAGTCTATAATAGATGTAGAGTTCTCAAGAGTAGAAGATTAAAGTAGGGAATAGCAGAAGATAAGACTGGAAAGGTAAGTCGAGGTAGATGATGATTTTATAATTATTATTCTCAACTTATATTCAAAGAAGTTAATGTAAAAATGGCCCTAGGACTGTTTAATATTTTATTATTATCCCTTTGTGTTTCATATTTCTGGAATTATTGCACAAGTGGATAAAGTTAATATTTTATTATTGTCCCTTTGTATTTCATATTTCTGGGATTACTGCATAAATGGAAAAAAAAAGTGATTGATTTTTGTAATTGAGGAAAAGTATTTTAACCACATTCATCGTCTCTAGAGTAACTGAGAGAATCTTTGGTACATTTCCAGTATCAGACCAGATGATAGGGGTCATATGTAATTTATCATGTTTCCAAGATTTTTTTCCTGCCAAGTCTCTATATTTTGAGAACTTTTCATTCCATATCATTTGGAGCTTGTGAGTAGTTGGCAAGACTATATGCTATTAAAAACATTGTTCTTAAATTTTTATGAGTCAGTCTTCTATTTGGATGATTATAGGCAGCAGTTTTATTTGTGACAATGTTCAAATTCCAGTTCATTTTATTTGTTGAGTTCTCAAGGAATTTTAATGTCTGTATTTCTAGTATAGGAGATTTGTAATCAATTGAAGGATCAAAAATTTCTGCTATATAATTCTGGCCATTTGTTTACATCTTTTGATTAGATGTTAGGTGCTAATTTTTTGCTTTGGGTATTGATAGATTTCACAGTTTCTACCATTTCCTTCCAAAATTGGCATTGGTCAATAAATTCAGAATCTTTAAGAACGCTCTTTCTGTGATTTCTGTTGGTAAGGCCCTTATCTTGTATTGTTCTCATAAACCCTTTTCTTTCTGTAAACACAGTCACATTATTATTATTAGGGGCCTTACTTACCAGTCTAAGGAGCTTGTATTTAATTTGCAGGAAAATAGGGAGCTATTAAATGTTTTTGATGATGATGAAAGCAATATTTCAAAATGATTTGTCAGATAGCTTCAATGCATAGGCTAAATTGAGGAGAAATAAATAAGGAGACCAGAGGCTGGGAGACTAACTAGGGGGCTATTGAAATAGGATTTCTAATCCCATCTTTCTTTTTGGTAACTGTAAAGAAAAGGAACCTACAAAATACACATATTAGTTAAACATAACAAGGCAAACATTTCCAAAAACAAGGGAAATGTTTATCCCAAAGCCTTTTTCCTACCCTCTCATGTTCTTTTATACTTAGAATTATTGTAAAAGGTGAGGGAGGGTATAACCAGTCTGAGAGCGGCTCATTGACAATCATTCAGAAGGCTTTTGTTACAACATCTACCTTAAAAGTGCAAAAATGAGTGTTTTTAAATGAGAATTGGATGGAACATTTTTTAGGGAAGAAACATTAAGAAAGAATGTCTTTATGTTGTCAGATATTGTGCTGTGGTTTGTTGTATTTAGTTATTTTTCTTTCTCAGAAAGGAATGTTCTATTGGGAGGAGGGCTGTAAAAAAACCAAAAGTGTCAATAAAACTTTTTAAAAAAAATTAATAATATCTTTTCTGGTAGAAATGGCTTTAGTTATGGTGAGCAAACTGACCTGATCTCTTTTTTGTTGTTACTTAACATTTCTCTTTCAACTCCAACTCTCTGCCTTGAAGATTTCTTTCTTATTAGTTTACTTTCCCCCTTGCAATCAATCTAATAGGTAAAAACTTCAGTGATTTGGAATCTTTAGGGAATGAATCCTCCCTGAGGGCTAACTCACTTTTCTCCTTTCTCAATCCCCAAAGTTCAATTTTGTTTCATATTCAATCATGTTTCAATCAAAAATTGCTATATACTCCAATACAAAAAAGATCTGTGATTTCCCCCAGAATGGAGAGTTCTTGATGTGGGGACTTTCTCTATCAACACAGATCAAGACCTATTTATGATCTAGTAGGTGATTCTAGGGAGCTGTTTGTTCTGAGATTAGTGAAGGGACTTCTAAGTTTCAGGGACATTTGAATTCAGATTTTCCTGACTCTAAGCCTGTCACTCTATCCACCACAATGATGAGACCCTAAATATTGCTTTGGACCAAGAGAAACTAAAGAATTGATACCTGACTCAAGCAGGCAGAAGGTTCTGATAGAGATCATTTTAGCTTCATGGACCTCTGGGGAGGTGTTCTAATCTGAAATCCAACATATGCTAAACTCCTGAGACCCTCCCTCTGTGCAGGTCTCCAGCTGTCTCACCTTGCCACATCCTGTCAGGAATTCTAGTCGTGTCCCTGGAAGCTAAATTTTTTCTATAAAACAACTTATGGTCCATGGCTTTGTTGCTACCTTCCTTTGGGTCAGCTGGCCACTGCATTCTGTCTTGTGGTGTTTTTCCCTTTCCCTTTCCCCATTCCTCGTGGTATCTCCCTAATTCCACTATGCTTCTCACCCCCACTTCTCCTCCACGGCTAACTCTTTTGGGATGCTTTGTCCCTTTCAGGACTTAGCCTGCCAGCTGAGGACATGACCCAACCTCATGGATGCTTCCTTTCTACCGGTAATTATGAGTTCCACTGAGGAACTTGTCTTTCATATGCTCTCCCACTCTATTTCATATTTACTATTACCAGTGTCTGTTCTACCTCCCATTTTGTCTGTAACCTCTTCCCCAAATAAATCTACCTTTTGCCAGAGAGAATGGCCACTGTGAATTCTTCACGTGGCCGAACCCCAACTTTTGGTGCCTTCCACATCATTTGGTGACAAATCCCACATCGTAGATCACATCAATAACACATTGCTTTTTAAAACAGGCTTAATAACTTAGGACCATTATATGTGTTTGTTGAGTGAAATTGAATTGTGGCAACTTCAATTATTAGTCTGCATTGTAATACATTGCTACCTCTCGATGACTATCAAAATGCATCATGGTCTTTATCTCTATGCTGTGCTTTTAAAATTCTTGTGTTTTTGTGTTTCGGTTTTAAATTTTTAAAAATCATTTTCTTGTTGCTTATTGTGTTATCAGATGTCATTTCTTATTTTGGTTAGTGTACTGTCTCCTAATAATTAATTCCTCCTCATTCTAATAAAAATCAGATCACTAATTGATGAGAATTTTTTTTGAAAAGAGAATGAAAAATAGGTTATGAACAAGAGATTGAAGGTTTTTTCAATATGTAGAAGTAGCAATATTTTTCCATGGGCAAGGAGTAGCAGTGTGTTTGTGTGTGTGTGTGTGTGTGTGTGTGTGTGTGTGTGTGTGTGCATGTGTTTAGAGTCATTGCTCACCAAGAGTATAATCTGGTTTGTGGGAGAGGATGTTCATGAAAACCTGGGCACTAAAGGGAAAATGGGCTACTGGCAGGGGTGAAGTCTAACAGGAAAAGACTAGCAGCTGAATCAGATGGTAGTTGACTGTATTGCACCTTCCCTGAATATTGCAGCCTCTAAATTTCCCACCTTGGTTATGCTCATCTTAGCTACAATTCTGCTTGTGTACGGATTTTATGACGGACTGGTCAAAATGGGACGGGGTATCCTCCTTATGTCTTGACTTTTGTTTGGGACAGAAGATGGCCACCCAGATGAGCTGTGGAGGAGTTGAGGTATTAGTTGTTTATTCACTATACTAAAGAAAAGGAAGAGAAATAATTAATATAAAGCAGATCAATTGCAAAGAAAGAAACCAGAGATAAACCGATTTTCTCTTCTTCTTCCTATGATTGGTTCTACCATTACATAGAACTTATTTCTGTTTTTCTTTGAGATGGCAAGAGAGCAACTCCCTCAGCCATTCCAGCTCTGTTGAAGAGCTGTTTACTCTGCTGCAATGGCTCTAGAATAATGTCACCCAGTGAGCTGGCAGGAGATATTATAGGATAGGAGTTTGGTAAGAAGAAAGGAAAAGATTGTGTCATGTCAAACAAAGTGCTTATTAACCGATTGACTGATTTTTTTATTGTATGTAACTTTGTCCTGAAATCATGAAGGATCTAGCTAGGAATAATTGATTGTTCAAATTCCTTCATAATCTACCCCTTCTACCTTTCCAGTTTTTGTATTATCTTAATCCCCATCTCAGCCCATTACTCTGTGATCCAATGACACTGACCTCCTTGCTATTTCATTTCCTGACTCAGAGCATTTCCATTGGTTGTCTCCCAAGCCTGGACCTTTCTCCTTACTCAGATCAGAGTCCTGGCTGTTCCTTCAAACCCCAGCTGAAGTCCTAGCTCCTACGAGAAACTTATTCCTTTCCTCTATCGATTATTCTGCATATATCTTGTGTGTAATTGTTGTTTGCTTTTGTCTTCTACACTAGACTGCTAAATCTGTGAGAACAGGGAATGCTTTTTGTCTTTTTTTTTGTATCCTCAATAATTAGCACAGTACTTGGAACATAGTAAGTATTTAATAAATGTTTGTTGACTGATTAATTGACTTTTGATCAGCAAAAGAAGTTCACACTATATTGGAAGGAAGTACTTTGGATTAATTTATGTGAAAAGTGCACAGTACAAAAAATCTGGATTATATTAAACATTGATTTTGAATTTAAGATATGAATATAACACAGATCTGCTCCAAAATATAGTGAGAAGTTACTAGCTGGGAACAGAGTCAAAAGCAGAGAAAGTTGGTGACACATGTTCTATAAATGGTGAGCGATTGAGAGGGTTTTGGAGGTGGTTAATTTTTTAATTACTTTCCCATGATTGATAGTTTAAACAGGGTTGATAGTTGAACAGGAGATTCACTCCTGGTTCAAAACAATTGAGAACTTTCTCATAGAAGTGACTATTGTAAGATAAGGACCTATGGGATTTCTATTCTGCTTGGTTTCAGAGAATAAAATTTGGAACAACGAGTGCAAGATATGAAGTTGAAAACTTCAGGCTGAATGTTAGGGGGAAAAAATCTTCCTAACAATCAGAACTAGTAAAAAGTAGTATGGGCTGCCTCAAGGAATCTGACTTCAGCCTTCACTAAAAGCAGAGTTTGGAAGATTGCTTGCCAGAGATCTTTTTTAGATCCTTGTTGTTGTCATAGATGGCCACTAAGGTCTCTCTCAACTCTGAGAGTCTGTGCTCTCTGGGAATGGTTGTATACCAAAAGAGTAAATTGCAAATGTTGGTAGCCCAGAGGTGGGTTGTTATGAACTTCAGTCTGCAGTCCCATATCTCATTAGCCTGTCGAGATGAGGAGTCCTTGCCTTTTTGACACAACAATACATGTAATTACTAGTTATAAAACTCAGCCTGAAAACACACAAAGAAAACAAATCAGCACAAAATAAGTCAGGAGGGCATCATGTCCTGAAAGCAAGAATCTGTGTTGTAGAATCTGAATATTGATAGGCTGTAGAGGATCCTTCTTCCAATCATTTTTCATCAGTCATTCCTGCCTCTTCCTACCTTTTCCTTATCAATCTTGCCTGCTTGCAGAAAACAGATCCTAATATAAACAGATACTCTGGAAAACTAAAGAGAAAGTAATTAAAATATGAGGAAGAGACAAATTAAAAGATCTGATTTTTATTAGCTTCTCTATGTTCTTTAGACCTTCAGATGAGTTTAGAATCAAATGCCTAATTTCATCCTTCTGTTATTTTAATGGCTTTAAAGGCCCTTCAGAGGTTTTATCTATAAATGATATGAACAAAAACAACACTTTGAAAAAAATCTTAATTTAAATGAAATATTCAAAGAGTCACTTCACTAGATAGGTGATGGTACAGGTACAGAATGTTGTATATATTGTCAAATATAATTGCTGTGTTGGTTTATGGTTTTCTTGGTTATAAGGAAGGGATCAAATGGGTATGGGAATTGTTTTCTATCTTTGTATTCCCAGGGCTCTTCTTCATATATCTTCATATATATATATATTTGAGGCAATCAGGGTTGTGTCTTGCCCAGGATCACTTAGCTGGTGACTGTCTGGGGTCATATTTGAATTCAGGTCCCCCCAGTACTAGACTGTGCCATCTGGCTGCCTTGTACATTTTACTCTTAAATGGAATGAACTCATAATGTCTTTGAGAATTTAATGACGCATTCTCACAACTCTCAAGACTTACAGCTAAAGTTTATTTTCTTTTGTCCCTTCTCTGGGAAAATCAAAGATGGCCTCATTCCCATCTTCTTAACTTTGGCCAATAGCAGAATTCTTTTCAGGTCTCATAAAGAGCTCTCATAAAGGCTCCATTTTCCTTTCTAATTATTTTCTCTAGAAAACTTTTCCAGTTCCTCATCCAGGGAACTGTTGATGACCATTATAAATTGTTGTCATTGTATGTTATATATTGAACTGTTATATATTGGTGAACTGTTATCTATACACAGTCACATCAATAAGATCCTCAAAAATCCTAAGCAATAGAAAGATCATTTCCTGTCTCCTGCATCCTGTGGTCCTGTGTATTTGTATCACTTTAGACTTTGCATTTTTAGAACAATGCTATATTACTTGTGGGACGTCGTGAACCCCAGATCCTTTTTGGCCAGATCTGCACTTAGCATTGGTACCTATAGACTAGAGTACACCATGATAACAATCAAATTCCAAATTATAAGGTAATTGAAAGTAAAGCTTTTCTCCCCTCCTACACATATGTAAAAATATGCAAAATGCTATATCATAAGAATTATTTTTAAAAAGTTCATGTCGTTATGAGGATTTGGCAATTACTTACCTCTAATCCTGAAGAGGATTGTTAGCATGAGCAGTGATGAGTAAACTATTTTGAAATTGAAAACAATAAAACCTATTCCCATTTCTGCATGGATCTCATGAAGTTGGACAGTTTAGATGCTTAAACACAGTAGAAAGTTGTCTTTTCTTAAATGATAAATTTCTTTGCATCAGACATCTCACAGAAAGTGATTTTATACTACAATTTTCTATAAAATATGATTGATTTTATGATCATTTTACTTTATTTTATGGCTTTCATAAGTATTCTTGTAATAAATTTCAGTATGATTTTTACAAATAGGACAAAAAGATAAAATTGTAAGAGTGCCAAAATAATTCATAGACTAATATTTAAACAGTAAATGTGGGTGAGTTTATCTGTGAGTTTGTAAGCATAAGACAAGTTTCACAGAACACTGTGGGTGTACGGGGGTGGAGAATGGCTCTTCCCCAAGAAGTTTGCTTGTCCTCTTTCATTATCTTTGTACTTCCTGGCTTACTCCCTTGTCACATGGTTCCTGTGTTGTCCTGGGGCTGCCATCTCTCCCCCAACTCCCCCAACCCCCCCAACCTCCCCAACCCTCACTTTCTCCCACTAATTGTCTTGTACAACTGCACCCAATTGGAGTGAGCTGTTTTACTTTTTTCCCCTCAATATAAATTTGATCCAGATGCTGGAATTCATGGTTATTATGGCTCTATGTCAGGTACTCTGTGATCCTCTCCAAATTTCAGAGAATCCCTGTCACCTGTGGGTACTTCTTCCTACTGATAATATTTGTATACAGACTCTGAGTCTGAGATTTCTTTGAGTACTGTCTTCTCCCACACAGAGACTGCTGGGGCTCAGAATTGTACCATTCAGAGTTTTGTATTTGCCATGTTCCCCAACATGATGATAGCATGTTCTGGGAGGCTCTGGCCCAATTTCCAGTCAGGACAGTTTAACCTCACCTAACATGGAGCTGCCTTCCCTGGGAAGCCTTGGTACTCCCCAGTATTCATCATCAATGACCATCCTGTTGTTCTTTCTTGCACCTCTTCCTTCTGTATCTATAGCCAGAGTGGTCTGCTTTCTGTTCTTTACTCCCAACACTATAGATACATATAGCTAATGCCAACTTTTAGATAATACTTTAAAGTTTGCAAAGCACTTTATAAATTAGATCTGATTTGCTCTTTATAACAACTCTAGGAGGTAGGTACTATTATTATTCCCTATTTTATATGTATTTTATAAATCTATTATATTTGATATCCATTTTATAGAAGGGGCAATTGACCCCAAATTACACAGCTAGAATATCTCTAAAACCAAATTTGAACTTAGGTATTCCTAAATTTGTGTTGTATTGTATTGTATAGTTCTGTAGACAAGTATTTAAACTTATGTATTCCTGTCTCCAGTTCCCGTCATCCCACTGAGCCACCTCCTTGCTTCCATCTCATAGATTCCCTCTCTCGCTTTCTCATGTTGTTCAGATACTATCTTCTGTACAAAGTCTTTCCAGATCTTCCAAATTCCTAGTGTCTTCCCTTTCATAGTACTGAGGTGATTGGAGGATTTACATGATGTAGTTGATGGAGATACCAGATGATGGCAGACACCAAAAGTTGGGGTTCAGTCATGTGAAAGATTCCCAGTGGCCACTCTCTTTGGCAAAAAGTAGATTTATTTGTGGAAGAGGTTACGGACAAAATGGAGGGATACAAAGACACTAGGAATGGTAAATATAAAATAGAGTGGGAGGGCATAGGAAAGACAAGTTCCTCATTGACCTCACAATGAGTTAGTAGAAAGGCACCACCCCATGAGGTTGGGATGGCCCTTAGCTGGCAGGCTAAGTCCTGAAAGGGACAAAGCACCCCAAAGAGTTAGTTAGCTATAAGAGAAGTGGGGTTGGGAAGCATCGTGGAGTTAGGGGAGATACCTTAAACTGATCTAAAGGAAGGCAGCTGCCATGGGATGGTCCAAAAGCATATTTTATAGGGAAAATTAAACTTCAGGGACACGACTGGGATTTCTGAGAGGGCCTGGCAAAGTGAGACTGCTGGAGACGCTTACAGAGGATGGGTCTCAGGAGTCTGACATAACTTGGATTTCAGATTGGATCACTTCCCCAGAGTGGGACCATGAAGTTAACTTGATCTCTGTCAGTGCCTTCCCCCTGCTTGCTTCAGGGATTAATTCTTTAGTTTCTCTGTCCAAAACACCAATCAGGACCTCATCAGTACCTTGCCTTTTATTATTCTCTGTGTGTGTGCATTTATACACAACCAAAGATAGATGCATTCATATTTATACTATATATATATTAATGTAATTGATGTTTCTCTATTAGAGTGTAAGTTCATTGCAAGTAGGGATTGTTTCATTTTGTACTTGTATCCTCAGCATCTAGTTACAGGGGTCCTCAGACTTTTTAAATAGGGGGCCAGTTCACTGTCCCTCAGATTGTTGGAGGGCCAGACCATAGTAAAAACAAAAACTTTGTTTTGTGGGCCTTTAAATAAAGAAACTTCATAGCCCTGGGTGAGGGGAATAATCGTCCTCAGCTGCCGCATATGGCCCGCGGGGAGTAGTGTGAGGACCCCTGAATTGAACAATGCTTGACACAAAGTATGTTTAGTTGATATTTATTTATTCATTCCCTCAATAACTGCTCAAGGTTCCTTCTCCAACACCCAGAGGTAGATTCTCACTACAGTGGAATGATCAACTGCAATAGGACAACATCCTGATGACCTCTTATAATTAATGATCCTAAGATAATTAAGGAGGGGATAATGAATAAATGTGGACAGCTGGGTCTCAACCATCCAACTGTCTGCCTTCTGGATTTCTCAAATATAATAAATGCAGTTGTTGTTGTTTGTCCTTTATTCTTGAAAAGGACCAAGATATCATCAGAGAGGTGACTCCATGACATGCAAGTGAATTGGACTTAAGTGAGAGAATGCTGGGCAAGGTCACCTGTCTCATTTTCCCCTCCAGAGCCAACTGGGTCAAGTGGCCAGATACAGATCAGAACGACTGGAGATGACCCTGGATACAGCCTTTTTAAACCAAAGTCTTCAATAGGTCTCAGTTTGGCTGAGGCCCCACCGTTCTGTGATTAAAACTAGGTAGCAAAAGGGGCAAAGAATTTCTTTAGCCTTGTCCAAAAAATCCAAATGAATGAATGAATGAATGAATCTGGGAGGGGAAGATCCTCAGACTTTCTGGCCAAAGCAGAAATGCCTGCTATTTACATTCAATCTGAGTCAATCAGGACCTCAACAAAGACCAAAGGGGGATTGGCCTAGGACCCATAGGTAGCTAAATGCAGTAATAAGGAGGTGGCTGAAGGTCTGGTTTGAAAGGACTTGGACTTTTGGAATCCCCCCTGAAACTTTCCTCATCTACCCTGGAATTATTATTTTTGTCAGGGCAAAATGAAAGGAAGATAACCAGTGGAAAAATTAAAAAAAATTTTTTTGTTGTGTGCCTCATAAAAAGAAATCCATGTGAAGCACTTTGAACTTTAGTGCTATTTAAAATATTTCTTTTTATGAATGTTGTCTCTTAAGGCATGAAAGATTCTCATCTGTATCTTTAGAAGGAATACCTGTGCCTGTGAAGTCCCATGTCTTTTGAAATCTTTGAAGTAAAAAGAGAAATGTTATTTACGTGATCCATAAAGATGATTTGTGGAATTGAGAGACTAGAGATGAATTATGATGGAAATATTCAATTCAATGAGCATTTATTAAGCCCATACTATGTGCAAAGTTCTAGGGACACAGAACCTGAAGTAAAGAATTTCTGCATTCTGGAGCCTGACATTCTACTTGGGGAAACAACAAGTATATAAGTAAATGCAAATTACATTTTTGTTGAAGAGAAGACATTACTAGGAATGGTCTCTTATAAGGAGTGGTATTTGAGGTGATTCTTGGAGAGTCTAAGGACTT
Organism: Antechinus flavipes; assembly: GCF_016432865.1. Classification (NCBI taxonomy): domain Eukaryota; kingdom Metazoa; phylum Chordata; class Mammalia; order Dasyuromorphia; family Dasyuridae; genus Antechinus; species Antechinus flavipes. The sequence continues at coordinate 69,718,751 of NC_067403.1, read as the reverse complement.
TAAGAGGCAGAAGTAAAGAGGAAAGAGCTTTTAAACTCGGGGAAAACCTCTGCAACATACTGAGATGGAAAACAAAAAGTCATATATGGAAAGAAAGCAAGTAGTTCTTGAATATTGAATGTGCAAGGTGGAGTAAAATGAAATCAATTTAGAAAGACAGGTTGGAGCCAGCATAAAATCTTCAGAATTTACATGAAAATTATTGAAGTGGAATCAGTTGGTCCACAAACAAGCATTAAGTAATTACTATGTGTCAGGCTAATGGGGCAGTGGATAGAGTGCTGGATGTAGAGTCAGGCTCTCCCTGAGTTCAAATCCAGCTTTGAACCCTGACTAGTTGTGGGACTTGGGCAAGTCCCTTAATTCTGTTTGCCTCAGTTTCCTCATCTGTCCAATGAACTGGGGAAGGAAATGGGAAAATCACTCCAGTATCTTTGCTAAGAAAAGCCCAAATGGAGTCATGAAGAATCAGATACCGACTGAACAACAAGACAATAAATGTGTCAGGCCCTGTGCTAAATGCTGGGGGACAAAGGAAGTTGAAACAGTTCCTGTTTTCAAATAGGAGGGATAACACACAAATAACAATGTCCATACGAGACAGAGAGAGCATAAATGGGAGTTAATTAAAGAGAGAAGATAGTAATGGGGTGGGGGGAGGAGAAGAGGCCCAAAAGGCTTCTTACAGAAAGTAGGATTTGTCCTGAGTCTTGAAGGGAGCTAGGAATGCTGAGAGTCAGAGACAAACTACAAAGGCCTTTCTAGGTATGGGGGCTTGTGTGATTCTGTGAATCTAGAGATGGAGTCCGAGAAGGATGAATAAGTGAGTAAGATGGGAATGGGTGACCTTTTAACATTAATACTAAGTTATAAAGTAAAATATACCTACCTACGTAGTTATATGCATATATACAAAAGAGGAAGTAGACCTGTGATCTCAGTAGTATAGGGGATTCCCACATGAGGAATTCTTTCTACAAATGGAAATTGGCACCTTTTACCCACTAAAATATGGGGTTAAAGACATGTATGTTGGTAAATCTGACACAATGATGAGATAAATGCAAAGAATTCTAGACAAAGTGTACTGAGAATTGTTTTTCTTTTTTCTTTTTAAAAAATGTAGTTTTTAAAAATATGAATTCATGATCTGTCACACCCAATGCTGTCCTTTCCTTGCATTGACAACAAAAAGTTGAAACCTCGTAATAAATATGCACAGGTTAGGAAAACAAAGTTTCCACATTGGTCATTATAGATCTAGGGAATGTCCTTGAGTGCTAGGAGATTGCCACTTGCCCAGTGCTGTCCAGTTAGTATGAGATGGGCATTGTGGCCAGAGCTCCCTAGCTTTAAGGACATCGTTCTCTCTCTCCATTGGGGTACATCCCAGTGGAGGTAAACCATGTAGTGGTGCTCGACAATCCAATTCCCTATGACCCTTTTCAGTTGATAAAGCACAAAAGCTACATCTGAAAATGGGAAACAGAAATTGAGCAGAAAGTGAAGAATTCAATGTAGTTTTAGATTCCTTTTAGTAGGTTCTATTCTTAGTGGAAAAAGTTATTTGCATTTCAGGCTGAGGCACTTAATCCAGGATTTCTTCCCCTCTTCTCTGTATTTTTGACTCTCCTAGACTTCATCACTGTGACTCTACTGCCTGCTCACCCTGGATCACCCCTCCACCATATTCTCCCAGAGCTGAGTTTGTCCCTGAGCCTCCATTTTGGAAAAAGCCCAGATCAGTCATGTTTCATTCTCCTCCCTCCTATTTATGCTTCTTATTCTTCCTGGCTTTGAGGAGCATCTCCCCACCTCTTTATCAGATCTCCCTCATGTGCTGTCTTCTAGTTTTAGAATTCAGCTGCTTGAGGGCAGGGACTGTGGTTCTCCTGGCACTTAGTACAGTGCCTGGAGGATAGTGATTAATGGATCTTTTTATCTGTCCACCTTTCAGATGCAGGTGCAGAAAGTGTAACAACTGTATTAATTACATGCATCTATGGAAGCTAAGAATTTATTAGAGTTTACTATTTTTATATTTATTAGAATCAATTAGAGTTGACTACTATGTAGAAAAAATGTCTTTATAAAATTCACTAGATAGGGATAGCTAGGCTGCACAGTGGTTAGAGTGCTGGGAAGTCAGGAAAACCTGAATTTAAATCCAGCCTCAGATACCTACTAAATGCATGAAGTGGCAAGTCCCTTAATTCTTTTTGCCTCAGTTTCCTTATCTGTAAAATGAGCTGAAAAGGGAAATGGCAAACCATCTCAGTATTTTTACCAAGAAAACCCCAAATGGGGTCACAAAAAGTTGGACATGACAAAAATGACGGAACAACAAACAACAACAGATGGAGGAAAGGGTATTCAGTCAGTGCTAGACAAGATGTCCCTGCTTTCCTGCAGAGATTCTGCTCCAGTCATCCCAGGCTTCCCCAGGAAGCTGGGTAACAGCTTTGCACTGGAGACAATGAGAAATAAAAGGAGGAACAACGACCAGTCTCAGGAGTGCCAGGGTTCTTTCTGTGCTGGCAGGGCCATGTGCCTGTGGTCTGGCTTGTCTTGCTCCATCAGGTTTATTGATTTTCTGCTGACCGGCTATTTTCTTTCTCTGATGTTTGACTATCTGTCTTATCCTGTCCCTTCTACTGATAAGCCTGCTGCTGAAGGTTCTATAGATACTGACCCCCCCTCATTCTGACGTCTCCTTGTGTGTATCTCCAATTTAACAGAAGCTTATTAAATGACTATTTTGTGAAGTTTATGGTGTTGGGGAATACATCGTGGATATACCCCGTAGAAAATAGGGAGTGAAAGACATGTATGTTGATAACTATGACACAATGATGAGATAAATGCAAAGAATTCTAGACAAAGTGTACTGAGAATTGTTTTTCTTCCTTTTCTTTTTAAAATGTAGTTTTTTTAAAACATGAATTTATGATCTGTCACTCCCATTGCTGCCCCTTCCTTGCATTGAACAACAAAAAAACTGAAACTTCATAATAAATATGCATAGTTTAGGGAAACAAAGTTTCCACATTGGTTATTCCTGAAAGTGTATGTCTGAGAAATTTTTAAAAAATTCAGAACTTGACAAATATCATGAAATGTGAACATTTCCACATTAAAAGAACACTGCACGTGAAGCAGTGATTTCTCCACCATATGTAGTTTAGTCCTTTTTCTGTAAAGTATATAATAAATTCAACATGTTAATTCCAAAGCTGTCCTGCTGTCTTTTCCCTAGAAATCTCCTTCTATTCTTTTCTGTTGCTTTTTCTTTTAATGCTCCTCTTCATCCCCCAGCTTTTGCATTAGTTATTATATCTTTGTTCCCTTTACACAAAAAATAAAGACTGCCTTGTATTCAAGCAAAAAAAAAATTCCACATGTCCTTGTTCAAAAATGTAAGTCTTCAAGGGGAGATGGTGAGGTGAGAGAAATCATTAATAGATCAAAGGAGGTGGAGGGAAAGGCTTGTTTCATCGATGAAATGACATTGATCTGGACCTAGCAAGAATTTAACCCATTAAAAATATTTAAAATAAATATTTAAACATTTAAAACCACCTACTATGTGCCAGACACTATACTAAGCTCTGGGGATACAATTAATAAAAATGTTTCTGAATAGAAGCGTGACATGGTCAGAGTGGTTATTAGGATTACTGGGTGTTAGAGAGATCACATTATCAGCAGTGTGAAGGAGAGACTGGAAGAAGGAAGACCAGTGAGTAGGCAGTTATGAGCAGCTGGGTAAAGATGCTAGGTGCTGGAGGAAGTTTAACAAAGGTTGGATTTTTGTTTGTGTTTTTGGTTGAAAGAACACCTGAGCATGAGATTGAAGATGTCTGAGAGGGGGTAATTTGTGGAACAAGATTAAAGAGGGAATGGGAGAGAAAGGGATTGATGATGATAGGCTTAGCTTCAGCACAAGGCAGAGCTGTCTAATTCTCTAAAACTAGAAGGAAAAAAGGAAGGGAGGGAAACTAGTAGGGACATTGTAAAGTTAGAGATAATGGAAGAGGGACAGTCTCAATAGAGCTCAGATGGGATAACCTCAGTCTTGCTGTTAAACAAAGAAGGGAAATCACCTATAACGATTGAAGGAAAAGGAATGAACTTGAACTTGAGGAAAATTTGTGCAGAATGTTAGAGGATGAATAAGTGACTTATGTCATAAAGCCACCAGGGTCTATTTTTCAGTTAGATATGAGTTTGTGTTGAACAGTTATTGTCATTTTTGTGACTTTCAGTCACTTGAGAGTAAGACAAGAGGAGCTAGCTATCCTGGAATCAAAAAGGATTGAAAGCAGAGGGGGAAACTCCCAAAATAAAAAAAGATGCAGCATCCAAGTATAAAAGAGATGACATCCTAAAGAATTCACTCCCTAAAGAAGTCACACCTATCTCTAAACAAATGATTCCTTTTGGACTTATTTCCTATGTGATCTGTGCTTTGGTTCCTTATTGCTTCTCTTAAACTGATTTAATTGATAACCACTTTGCTTCATTAACTCCTTTGTGAAATATTTGCTGAAATAAATAGGATCTTTCTTACTTAACTCCAAAGGGTGAGGTAGATAAAGTCAGTTTTTTCTTGGTTTTAGAAAAAGTATAAATCTCTTAAGTCCAAAAAGAGATTGTGTTACTTTAGGTTGGGAATTTTGAGAGGAATTTTAGTCAGAGAGGAAATTTAGTCTGTTACTAGCTTGAGTGAAAAGGAAAGATGTCAAATAAATGGGCAGAAAGGGAAGGATGCACAATTGTCTCAAGTCAGACCTTTCTACTGTGGTTTTATTCTTTTTTGTTGTATCGTGTTGTGAATACTTGGAAAACTTGAGAGATCCATATTTTAATATAAGTATAAATTGTCCTGAACAAAGTTAAGCCCTTCCATGTCAGATCTGGAACTTCTTGCCCTGATACACAGTCATAGGCAAACTTTTATTCAATTCCCACGCTAGAAAATTTGGATTTGTCCACTTCTTCTATATATCACATCCTCAGTATTGACAGACCGCTATATCTATTTCCTAATGCTGACCTGGGCTGTAAAAATGACTTACTGTGGGCCTTTTCCCTTATAACTTGAGGTTATCAGGTCTTGGTCTAGTACATTTTCTAGATCTTTGTGGAGTAGAGACCTTGACTTCACTACTTCCATTTTTTTTTTTTTTTTTTTTTTGCCATCTTGGTTAGTATCTCAGACTCTTGTATTTACATTTCAAAGTTCCCACTTAGCTTGGGTATTTCTCATCAGAAATTCTCAGGCTTCTATTGTATTTAAGATCCATTTTTCTTCCTTGTAGGATTTCACTCAGCTTTTCAGGAAAAGTTATTTTTGGCTATATGTTTTTCTGTTGCTTTCTCTTTTTGCCTCTCTCCCTCTCCCATGTTTTTCAGATTAATGTATTGCATAATGTATTTTAATAGAAGCAATGAGATTTAGTGTGATCATAACTATAATTCCTTGGTATTTGCAATATATTTTTTTCAGTATGAGAATTCTAGATTTAGGCTATGACATTCCTTGTACTTTTTCTTTTGGGGTTCCTTCCTTTCAGGAGGTGATTGGTGAATCCTTTCTTTTACTCTCTTATTCTATAAGATACGGGCAATTTGATTTAAGATTTTTTTGAAATATAATGTCCAAACTTTTAAAAAAAATCATGGATTTCAGTAGTCCAGTGATTCTAAAGTGATCTTTCCTTAACCCTTTTTCCAATATAATTTTCTTATATTTTGTCCTATTTGTTCAATTTTTTGATTTGCTGTAGATTTTTCTTGCTGTCTCATGGAGTCATTTACTTATCTTTAATCTAATTAGGTTTTGAGGATTTTGTTTCTTTAGTAAGGTTTACCACTTTTTCTTCAAGCCTACTTCTTTCTTCCACAGCTTTTATTTTGTTTTTATTTCTTGTTTTTTTCTCCTAGGAATTCATTTAGTTTTTGTAGAAGGTCCTTTTTTTTTTTCTCCTCTGAGTCTCTGCTTACAATTTTTGTAAAATTGTATTTGCAAAAATTTTTGATCCTAGTCAAATGTTTTCTATATTTTGCTCATCTATTCACTGTTCACTCTTCAGCCTTACTTGATCTCTGTGGGTTCCTTATGTTCCCGTGATTATCTCTGCCTTCCAGGTTATAGCCCCTCTATATCTTTGTGGTTAAAGCTCTGGATTTTTAGGACTATTTCTATTGTCACAGAACAGAGTTCCAGGACCTTCTGACCCACCTGGGTACAAGATTTCCTAGTCTGAACATTTTGGAACCATTCCTACTGGCACTATACTGGTCCCTGATGCAGCTGCCCATGACTTCCAAGGGACTTTCTGACCACCCATGGGTTTTCTTATGGGAAGTCGTCATTCTTGTTACCTCTGGTCATAGAGCTTTACAGGCTAAACACCTTGGTTTGTCCTTTATTTTGAAAATTGATAGCATCACAGGTGATGTCTTGACTTGTGGGTGAATGGGATTTGAGAGAGGCAGAGTTGCATACAGGTACCTTCTTGCTAACTGCTGGCACTGGTTTTTCTGGGGAGAGCACTTTATTCTTGCCTCTGGTTTGTTGGTTGACCTCCTATGCAGATTTGAGATGGAAAATGTCATTGTACTTTCTTGTTGAATTTCTTGGTTATGATTCACTGTGGTGCAAACTGCAGGGTTTTTTTTAGCTGAATATTTGAGTACAGATGGCTAGAAGTTCCCCCTTAATTAATGTTTGTTCCTGTTCTTAATAAATGTTTGCCCTTGAAATGACTCAATCATAAATTTGTGTTATAGGGTGTTTGGAGCCTGGGATAAAAGACCAATGTAACCTTGACAGAAATGCTAATTCTTTGAACTTCAAGCTTCTATAACAGATTTGACAGGATAGAGGCCTATTACTGTATCTTGTTCCATAAATTAATGTATTTAAGTTCCACAAAGAAGTTATTAGATAGTAGGCATTGTTTTGGAATTGATACAACACCATTTTGGTCACATTGTGCAGACTTCTAATGCTTCTGATGGTCTGACTGAGACATGGGGGTGATCTTAGGCTCTGTCAATAGAGCATCAAGTCAAACAGATCCTACCAAGATAGATCTCAGGTAGACCCTGGGGACTGATGATCTGTGGGATCACTATCAGAGTCCTGGATTTTAGATGATGAATTGTTTCATGAAGATTATCTATGAGGGCATAGAGTGGGTGTGATCTCTGTTATCAAGACCAGTGATTTCATTAGTGTGAGAGCTCTAGACTCCAGGCAGATTGCAACTCATCTATGACTTAAGCCTCAAGCTTAAATTAGAGTTGTTAAAAGACTCATGGCTTCACAGAGCCAGGATTTGAACCAGGGATCCACTATGTTATTTTGCCTGTGTGACAGATATCAATGAAATAATGAGTCCTTAAAAGATTATTTAAACATTATGTAAATATAAATGCAGGGCAACTAAGTAGTACATTGAATTCAAATCCTGAGTTCAAATCCAGCTTCAGACATTTATTGGCTGTGTGACCCTGGGCAAGACACTTCAACCTGTCTGCCTCAATTTCCTCATCTGTAAAACGAGCTGGAGAAGGAAATGGAAAACTTCTCCAGTACCTTCCAATAAATAAATGGGGTCACAAAGATTGAACAACAAAACAACAACAAAATATACGTATACATGCATATTACTTATCAACAAAACAGGGTAGTAGAAAAAACACTAGGATGCAGGGGATTTGGATTTTGGTCATTAGATCATAGATTTAGGCCTTAATGGTCCTATAGTTAATGCTGTTCTTTAATTGAAGCCCAGAGATATTAACTGATTTATTCAAGTTTTCATGGTAGCAAGTAGCAAACTGATATTTGACCCCAGGTGCTCTGATGCTAAATTCAGCATTTTTTATTCTTAACTTTTGTTTATCCATGTCTGGATTGCTTTCTCTTCCTCCTTCCTCTCAAAAACCACATCCTGAAGTGCCCTTCCTCCCAAATAATCTTGTATGTTTATTTGTATTTATTTACTTTATACCATAGCTTGTTTTTTCTTCTAGAATTTAAACTTCATGTGAATAGGAATTGTTTCGTTATTTATCCCCAAAACATATCATAGTACCTTGCATAATAGGAAAGAAAGCAAACATTTATTACATGCTTACTATGTGCCATGTGCTTTTCAAATATTGTCATTTTTGATCCTCACAACAACCCTGGGAAGTAAGAGCTAGTATTATGCCCATTTTACAGATGAGGAAACTGAGACCTGGAGACTCTTGGCCAATGTTAGGCAAATAGCAGGCCCTGAAACTCAAGGTTTGAACCTAAGTCCTCTGAGTTGACTTAATCTTCTTTCTGACATGCTTCATATAATAGGAAAATGAATTATATATTGTTCCAAAATGTGTATTAGCTAACAGGAGGGGAATTTGTCAGGTTTATGTTAAATGCAGTATAAGGTGTTTTTTTCCCAGTGATATCCATTTACTTGTGACTTTCCAAAAGCTTTCAATAGTCTCTATTGCTACTTTATTCTAAGGGGGCAAAAAAAATGCTTTGGCTAGATTGATCTTAGTTTTATTCTACCACGTAAGGAAGCAGAGAGACAGACTGAGATTTACATTTTTATTATTGATTACTCTAATAAGAAATTTCCATCTACCTTCATTGTTTTTCAGACTCTCCTCTCCCTTTTAATATTTATAATCAAACTTTTAAAAAAAATTCCTGTCATTTTTTCTCATATACTTCTGAAGCTTTCTGCCTTCTACCTGAATAGAGAATTATTTTCCTCTGCAGGTTTTTTTAGAGTAATAGAAAGCAACCTAACTGGGTCTTTTTATTAGCCCCCTTTCAAAATGGGTTAACACTGCAACCTATCAGTCTAAGCATATGCTTGAGATTTGTGGGTAGTAAAATTCTGAATTTCTAGTAAAGTTCTGAATTTCTAAAATCATATCACTGAGAAGTTATAGGGCATAGGGGATGGACCACAAGACTTTGTGGGAGGAAGAGTTGGGTTTGAGCTCATCTCAGCTCAGATTCTTCTTCTTCACTGCATGAACTTGAGGAAAGTACTTAAGTTCTTTCAGCCTTATTTTCTCCATCTGTAAAATGGGAATCATAATACTGGTAATATTTACGCCTCAGAAAGTTGTGAAGATCTTTAAGTTTAAAGTCAGCCTTTTTCATTCATTTTTCAGCCATGTCTTACTCTTCCCATTTGGGCTTTTCTCAGCAAAGATACTGGATTGATTTTCCATTTTCTTCTCCTGCTCATTTTCCAGAAACTGAAGCAAAAAAGGGTTAAATGACTTGCCCAGGTGGGTTTGAATTCAAGTCCTTCTGACTCAAGAGCCAGCACTCCACCTACTGCACCACCTAGCTGCCCAAATGTTTAAGATAATTAGATCAAATGTAAACCTAATACTTCAGTCTAGCCCAGAGCACAAAAGTACATGTTCTGGACATCAAGTTTCTTCAAATACCTAACGATCATTTTTTGGAGACTGCTCCACTAAATTATTGGCTAGAATTGCCTTCCAGAGGTAACTTCACAATCTTTTGCATTCATTCAATTAATTAATTAATATGCTTACTGAGCTCACAACCTATGCAAGATTCTAAACTGGGTCCTTTTGAGGATAAAAAAAGCAACATTGGGCACAGTATATGCTTTCCAGAAATTTGTAATCTATGTGGGGAAATAAGACAGTGTATTTTGTGATAATTGGTAATAATATTAAAAATATCTCACTTTTTCTATTTAGGATTTTTCTATTTTCTATTTGTTTTAAATAAAAAAAAATTAAAAATTCTGACCAATTGAGGACAGAATTATAATTCTTTCCTACTATCATCATATTGACACTTTTTGGGGTGTCTAGACTTGTGATATTCATCAGTGATCAGTGTGGGGAACTCTAGGAGGAAACTCCCTCTGATGCATATTGCTGGCCATTCTACAATGAAATGATTCAATTCCCATCACCTAATCAGTATTTGTTAGAAGTAGGGTTTGAATTCAAAGCTAATTATCTAATTCAACATTAGGAAAATAATCAATATAATTAATTATATTATAAAAAAAAACCTTTCAATACATGTAGAAAAAAGCTGGTGACAAAGTACAATACTAATTTTTGCTGAGAATTCAACAAAAGCATAAAGTAAACTTTAAAAAAAACATAAAAACTAGATATCTAAAACCAAAAAAATCTCTAAAACCACAAAACATCATATGGAATAGAGAATACACCAGAACCTTTCCCCATTAATTACTAGCAAAGGAATAAATAAGGATGCCCACTCGCTTCACAGTTATTTGATATAGTACTGGAAATGCTAGCAATAGCAATAAGACAACAAAAAAAGAAGTTAATTATATAAAGAGGAAATAAAACTGTCCCCTTTTGGTGATTATAAGATAGCCTACTTAGGAAACCCTAAGGAATCTAATTTATTTCCACTTTCTGCAGATGAATAGAGATTGAGTCTATGATGTCTATCTCTACACCAAGGGTACTTTTAGAAAAATTAGTTTTTTTCTTCAGTCCTTACCTTCCCTCTTACATACACCTTTCCTCTGTGAGAAAGAAAACAAAATCATGATTACAAACATGTATACTCAAGAAGAACAAATTCCTAATTAGATATATAAAATTAAAAAAGAAAATGCTCAAACTGCATTTTGAGTCCTTCTCTGTCAAGATATTCCATCATGAGTCCTCTGCAAGTGTGGTTAATCACTGAAATTACCAACACTATTGAAATTTAAAAAAACATTCATTTTTACAATAATGTCATTTTATGGATTATTCTCTTGGTTTTGCTAATTTTGTATCAGTTCATACAAATTTTCCTAGATTTCTCCAAAACCATTCCCTTCATAATTTCTTATCGTAAATCATTTTCCATTACATTCGTATCAAGAGAACGTGTTCATCATTTCCCCAATTGATGAAAACTTCCTCAATTTCCTTTTTTTTTTTTTCAATCAACAAAAAATTGATTCACCTTCCCTCTCACACATACTTCTCATTGAGGAAGAAAAACAAAGCCACAATTATAAACATGCATACTTAAGTGGGACAAATTTCTTGTTAGATATGTAAAATTAAAAAAAAATTCTCATTCTGTAATTAGGAGACCTTGCTCTACAGGGACATAAAGAAATTGGACAGCTCATCCCAGGTTCAATTCAAGGGACCAAGATCTAAGAAGAAATTATCCTTACATAAACAGAAAGGTAGTATGGGACTCTCAAATATCTTTAAAGTCAGTAAAATTTGTTGAATTCTTAGTTTAAAGGAATTATAATAAAGGAAATATAATCTATGGTTTTAGATAGATACTATTTATCATTTCCCTTAATACTTGAAGAACAGACAAATAGCAGGCAGGGCTGGTTTTCAGATTATCAGCCAAGAGTGTTTTCTCAGGCTATTGCTACTGATTTGCATATGAAAACATACTGCAGTTAAAGAGTAGGCAGCCTGTGTATATCTCCGTTTCAGGATTGAACAAGCTTTTGCCATCAAATTCATTCATCTTTGTAGCTCAAATGATGTAGTTTAGTATTATACTAATTCATGGGACTGGCCCAAGATCTGGATTATATCTAGATGTCTTGGAATGTATGAGCAACAATAGCTTTGGACATTTCTATTTGGCACACAGTGTCATGTGACATGGAATAATTTAGAGAGAAAAGTTTTTTTTTAGAAAGAAATTAGTGTGCAGCTTGGGAAATAAAGCAAAATAGGAAATACTAATAAGCACTGTAACAGCAACCACTTAGATACTGTACCTACCACATGAAAGAATTTTCAGCTCACAAGATTTATAGCTAGATTGAACTCTAAAGTTTACCTAATTCCATCCCCTCATTTAACAGGTGACTTTGTGATATATAAGATAGAAAGTTTTCATAGGTTTCATAGGATTTGAATTTGAATCTTGCCCCTGATATTATTCTGCCCTGAGCAAGCCACAGCCTCTTTGAGCTTTATTTCCTTATCTGTAAAATGCATATAAAAATATCTATAGTTGTTGTGGATGAAATGACATATAGATATGTATACACACATATACGTCTATACATAGAGATGCACACTTTAAAATGTTAAATATTGTTATCTAATGATCAGTGGTAATATATTAGTTATTGACTTGTAAATTAAAATGGATAATCTTTTATAGAACGGGTATCAGATGCTCAGTTTAATTTAGGTAGAATTGTCATTTTCATTATATTGGCCCAACCCACCCAATTGTATAGCTTTATGTTTGTATGAAAAGTGTTATAATCGTGTTTGTAGAGTTCCTGGGTTTGTCTTGGCAAGTAGATTCCCAAATATTTTGTATTGTCTGCAGTTATTTTAAATGGAATTTCTCTATTTCTTCCTGCTGGATTTTGTTGATAGAATATGGAAATGCTGATTATTTGTGAGTTTATTTTATATTCTGCAACTTTGCAAAAATTATTTCAACTAGCTTTTTAATCGATTCTCTAATATTCACAGAAAAATGATTTTGTTTTCTTATTGCCTATTTTTGTTCCTTTGTTTTTTTTCTTGTCTTATTGCTATAATTAGCATTTCTAGTATAATATTGAATAAGAATGGTGATAGTAGAAATCCTTTCTTCATCCCTGAGCTTATTATGAAGGCTTCATGTTTATTCCCATTATAGATAATGCTTGCTATTCATTTTAGATAGATACTATTTATCATTTTAAGAAAGGATCTATTTACTCTTAGGCTTTGTAGTGTTTTTAATAGGATATAATCATATGATTTTTATTTTTTTCATTATTGATATGGTCAATTATGTTGATAATTTTCCCAATATTGAACCAGCCCTGCATTCTTGGTATAAATCCTAGCTGGTCATAATATATGATCCTTGTGATCTGTAATCTCCTTGCTAGCATTTTATTAAAATTTTTTACATTAATAATATCCTTTGAGGAAATTGGTTTATAGTTTAATTTTTCTGTTTTTGCTATTTCTGGTTTAGTTATCAAAACCATATTTTTGTCATGAAAGGAAATGGATAGGACTACTTCTTTGTTCATTTTCCCCAAAGAGTTTATATAGTATTGGAATTAATTGTTCATTAAATTCACTTGTATATCTACTTGATATGGGCATCTTAGGAAGCTTATTTAATTTTTTTGTCTAATATACGATTCTAATATACGATATGATTAAGTATTCTATTTCCTGTTTTGTCAATCTGGACGTTTATAGTTTTGTAAATATCCATTTTGAATTAGAATATCAGTTTTTAGGCATATAATTGGGTAAAATAATGTTGTTAATGACTTTAATTTTATCTTCATTGGTGCTACAGTCACTCTTTTCAGTTTTGACACTGGTAATTTGTTTTTCTTCTTTTAAACAAAAATAACCAGTGTTTATTTCTTATCTCTACCACTTTTATTTAATTTGGAAACAATTTTTAACAATTCTAGGAATTTTGTTTAACTTATGCCTAATTCACATTTTTTTCCTTGAAGCATTGCTTACAGCTATTTTGATTTCATTGTCTTTTGCATCTGTGTCTTTATCTTCCCTATTACCACCACTTTTAATGGTCAGATTCTTTTTGTGCTATTTGCTCATTTTTAAACTCTACTTCTTGGTTTTAAACATTGTTAAAATTATACTCTATTCCTATGTGTTTATTTCTTTTATTGTTTTTTTTCCCCATAAAACAAACTTCTAATTTTACTTATTCAAAGGTTTTTTAAACTTTAAATTTTATTAATCTCGCCTTTGATTTTCAGGATTTCCATTTTGGTGTTTAATTGGGGATATTTGCTCTATACTTTTTCTAGTTTTTTTTTTTTTTAAGTTGCATATCAGTTCATTGATCTGCTTGTTCTCTTTTTTATTCATATATGCCTGTCAAGATGTATGTTTTCCCCTAAGTACTGTTTGACTGTAGCCCACAAATTTTGGTATGTTGTTTCATTATTATTATTATTTTTTAATTCAATGATTAATTGTTTCTATGATTTGTTCTTTGACCCACTCATCCTTTAGGATTATATTGTTAGTTTCCAATTAGTTTTTAATCTCTGCTTCTATGGTTTTTATTTAATGTAATTTTTATTGCATTGTAGTCTGAAAAGGGTGCATTTAATATTTCTGCTTTTCTGCATATAATTGTGAAGTTTATATGCCCCAATTCATGTTCAGTTTTTGCAAAAATACCATGTACAACTAAGAAAATGATATCTATCCTTCTTTCTATTTCTGTTAAGTTTTCTCCAAAGATCTATCATGTCTACCTTTTCTAAGATTCTAATAATCTCTTTAACTTCTTTCTTATTTATTTTATGCTTACATTTATGTAGCTCTGAGAGGAAAGTTGAGGTTCTCTATTAGTATAGTTTTACCATTTACTTCCTCTGGTAATACATTTAATTTTTCCTTTAAGAATTTGGATGTTATGACATTTAATGCATATATGTTTAATATTGCTATTACTTCATTGTCTATAGTGCCTGCCATTGAACAAGATATGTTATCCTTGACTTTTTTTTCCATCAGTAGAATCATCATAGATACTACCCCAAACCCTTATTTTTACTGTTTTTATTTCTGTGTTTCAAGCATTTGAAAAAACTATATTTTTATAAAAGACATATCATTGAATTCTGGATTTTAAAATCTGTTTCCATTTTAATGGCTGGGTTCATCCCATTCACAGTTATGATTACTAAGTTTGCATTTCTCTTCATTCTATTTGCCTTTGTGGAAACATTCTAACTGCCCTAATAATGACAAATTAATAAGAAGTTACATGTATCATGATTGTACAGAGAAATGCAAACAATTTAACCTTATAATTTTACTTTCAGATTTATCTTTTTTATGCTTCTCTCAAGTAGTGTATTTGAAAGTCAAATTTATTATATATCCTTAGTTTCTTCATTAGGAATGCTTGAAAGTCCTCTATTTCATTAAATATCATTCTTTTGTCTTTGAAGGATAATACTCAGTTTTGCAGGGTATGTCATGTTTGGTTGTAATTCCAGGTCTTTTACCTTCTTTGGTACATCATATTCCAAGTCTTTTATACTTCTATACTTTTAATCTGAAAACTGCTTAATCTTCTGTGATCCTGACTGTGATTCCATAATATTTGAACGCTTTCTTTCTGGCTGCTTGAAATATTTTCTCTTTCTCTTTCTCTTTCTCTGGAATTTACCTATAATATTCCTGGTATCTTTTTCAGGTGGTGATTGATAGAATCTTTCAATTTCTTTTTTATGCTCTGGTTTTAGAATATTAGGACAACTTTCCTTGAAAATATCTAGGCTCTTTTTTGATCATAACTTTCAGGTAGTCCAATAATTCTTAAATGATCTCTCCTTGATATATTTTTTAGGTCAGTTGTTTCCCCAATAAGATATTTCACATTCCCTTCAATCATTTTTATTCTTTTGACTTCATTTTATTGCTTCTTGATAGAGTTGTTAATTTCTATTTGCTCAATCCTAGTAATTAAGTAATTAGTTTCTTCAGTGAGTTTTTGTACCCTTTCCCCATTTGGTCAATTTTGTTTCTTAATGTGTTAATTTCTCCAGTATTTTTTTGTGTCTCTTTTACCAAGCTGTTAATAGTCTTTTTATAATTTTCTTCCTCAACTCTCATTTATTAACCTGATTTTTCTCTACCACTCTTATTTAATTTGGAAACAATTTTTAACTCTTCTAGGAATCTTGTTTAACTTATGGCTAATTGACATTTTTTTCCCTTGAGGCTTTGTTTATAGCTTTTTTGATTTCATTATCTTCTGTATTTGCATCTTTATCTTCCCTGTCACCAAAGTAACTTTTAATGGTCAGATTCTTTTTGTATTATTTGCTCATTTTTTTCTACCCTACTTCTTGATTTTAAACATTATGTTTAAATTCGGGTGGGTGGAATTGTAATATTCCAATCTTTAGGCTTTTTTGCACTGCTATTTTTTAGAGCTAGTTCAGGGAATTTGGAGGTTTTTGGGCTTCCAAGGTAATGTTATCTTGAGAAAGGGGTGTCATTACTATCCTGGTCTGTACTTCGAATCCTTATGAAGGAAGGGGCCCCTGATTGCTTAGGATTGCCATCAGTGGTACTCCTCAGGATCTATGATTCCTTGAAACAGGAAGCAATATTTCTACTCCCCTTTGACCAAAAGTACATTTTCTCAATTCTCATTTTTCTTGACATTTCTTCAACCTTTAATCATGTTGAACACTCTTTTTGTTACTCTTTAGGTTTTCAGAACAACACTTTCTCCTGCTTCTTCACCTCTGAGACCTCTCCTTAGTTTCCTTTGCACTACCATCAACCTCTAACTGTTGCTTTCCCACATGGTTCTGTCATACATCCTCTTTTCTTCCTTTTCTATATCACTTGGTATTTTTACTTGGTGATCTTATCAGCTCCTACAAATTTAATTTCCATCTCTATGCTGATGATTCTCAAATCTACCTATCTTGCCCTAACCTCTTTGTTCACCTCCAATCTCACATTGCCAAGTACTTTTTAGACTTCCAGAACTGCAAGTCTAATAGACATCTTAAATTCAACATCTCCAGTACTGAACTCATCATCTTTCTTTCTAAATTATCTTCTCTATTACTATAGAAGGCAACACCATTTTCTTAGTCCCTCAGACTTGCAACCTAAATGTTATCTTTAACTTCTCCTTTTTTTTTTCCCAATGCCCTCCAACTCCCATCCCCATCCTATCTAATCTGTTAACAAGATTTTGATTTCACCTTTGCAACACTTCTCAAATACTCCTTGCCCCTTTCTTTCTCTGACACTGCCACAGCTCTGGTGAAGTTCATCATTTCTTGCTCTAGTAGCTTGCAATAGTAGCTCTATTAGTGGGTCTGTCTGCCTTAAGTCTCTCCTCACTACAAAATCCAAGGTGATTTTCCTGAAGCACAATTCTGACTATGTCACTCCACTACTCAATAAATTCTATTGGCCCCATATCACGTCTAGGATGAAATAAAACACCCTCTGCTTTACATAGATATTTTATATCATAATCCTTCTCTCATCTTTCTAGGATTCTTACTTCTTATTCCTATGTTTTCTTTGTTCCAGTGACACTGAACTTTTTACTGTTTTTCAAACAAAAACACTTCATCTCTGGGTCCTGTGCATTTTCTCTGGCAATCCCCATTGCATGGAATGTTCCTCCTCATCTTTATCTGTTGTCTTTCCTAGCTACTTCCTAACTAAAATTGTATCTCCTATAAAAAGTCTTCCTTGACCCCACAATTCTAGTGCCTTCCTTTGGTTCATTATTTCCTATTTATCGTTTACATAGCTTTTTTGGTACATATTTGTTTGCTTATTGTCTTCTCCATAAGATTATGAGCTCCTTACGAGCAGGGACTCGCTCATACATAGTTTTTATGATTATTGTACTGTTATCTTAGTGCCTTACACTTAGTAGATGCTCAAATATTTATTGATTAACTGATTGACTAAAAAGTTTCATACTTGTTCCCTGTCTTCCTTGTGTATATTTCATTTCCAATGGTATGATAACTTGGGGGAAGTTTTATTATTTATTTTGCTATGCTCTTTAATGAAACGTCTTAAATAAAAAAAAATTAATTAATTAATTAAACTGATGAGTCCAATGGTTTGTTGATAAGATAAAATATTGATGAGGACTTATGATCTATGATTTTAAGTAGATATTGACTCATAATGTACCTTGCATCTGAGGTTATTTGTTAGTCACATGTGTGAGAAGGAGGTAGGTCCTACATAAGTCCTTCTACAGTAATGTAAAATGCCCATTAGTGAGAGGTACAATCACTCCCCTTCACTACCGCCCATCCTCCCACATACACATACTCAAATAGAGAACTATAGTTTACTTCAACTACATTTCTGCAAATGTTGTGTTTGCTAAATTTCTGGTCCTTAATCTAATGAGCCTTGGAAAACTATATTCTTTTGGAAGTATATGAAACTTGTCTATTTATAAGATGAAAATAGGAGACACAATGCCATTCTGATTGTATTCCTCTATTATGAATAGGAGGAGGGTGGTAACAAAAGTGTTCTGATCCTACTTGGGAGACATTGTTTGACTAGCTTCTAACAGTGCTGTAAAGGTGATAATCACTATTTAAATACATGCTTAGATAATAGCCAGTAGCCAGGAACAGCTGTCCTGGAATACAGCCAGGTTGCCCTCACCAGAACTGCTTACTACCTTGCTGGGTTGCACATGTGCAATGGGATGGATGACACCAGAAAACTGAAACAATCGTTCTCTGATGGAGTCGAATAGTTGTAATCAAGGTGGTCACAAAGGACACCAAAGAAGAGATGGGGAAGAAAGATGTCAAACGATCCTGTGGAAAGGAAGAGCATCCAGAACAGCAGTTTGCCTACACCAATGGGCATGGGGGGAATCCTTGAGCAGAAAGGGATAAGATAAAAGGGAGAAAAGAATCAACAGTGACAAGCCCTGGGATAAAGGCCATTCTCACCACCATACTCACAATATTTAGAGATGGAAGGTACCTACAAATTATTTAGTCTAACACCTTCACTTTACAGTAAAAGAAATGAGACCTAGACAAATTAAATGAATTTCCCAGGTCAGGAGATAGTAAATAGACCTGAGATCTGAACATAGCTATTCGGGTTCCAAATTTAGTTTCTGTTTAAATCTATTTACATATATCACACATAATAACATCACTGTGCAATCCTCCAATACAAAAAAGAATGGCATATAATATATTTAACTAAACAAACATATATTAGCAATCATAAAGGTGAGACCATGGAGATACAATGATAGAATAATTTTTTCCCTTACATTTACTGGGATGATACAATATGACTTAGAAGGGAACAACCTGGAAGGCTATTGAAGTAGTTTAGTTCAGAGAGTTCTGTGCTAAGGTTATAGAAGTGGGAATCAAAGGAGGGGACATTGTTGAAGTATAAGTTTTACATGTATATATACATACACATGTGTTGTATATATATATATGTATATATATGTATATATATACATATATATATATATATATAGACATAGAAATATGTATTGTCTAAATACATAGCTGTGTGGTTTGGGTGGATATGGATAGTAGTCCTCTGAGGTCCAATCTGGTTTATTCCATTGCCAGGAAGAATTTCTTTCCTCCTTTGTGGGAAGCAAGGGAAGGGCCATACCTTACATCAGTAGCCTAAGTGTGGGGTTATTGTTTAGATGTTTTCATTCAGGTTGGTTATTTTCAACAATGAGGTGATTTAAGGCAATTCCAATAGTCTTGTGATGGAGAGAGCCATCTGCATCCAGAGAGAGAACTATGGAGATTGAATGTGTATCAAAGCATAGGATTTTTATCCTTTTGTTGTTGTTGCTATTTGTTTGCTTGTTTTCTTCTTCTTTTTTTGTGTTTTTTTCCCCCTTTGATCTGATTTTTTTTTGGTATGGTATTTTTTATTATGACCCTCTTTTCCTATGACATTCTTTATCATCCTCTTTAAATCTTTGGCCACGTATTTTTATCCAATTTTAATTTTTCATTTTGAATTTGCAAAAAAAGCATTTTCACAGATACAGCAAAATACAACAAAAGGATATTATGTGAAACTACTGATCTCCATTTCATATTGCTTTTTAAAAAATTTTTTAACATTTTTTTATTATAACTTTTTATTGACAGAAAACCCATGCCTGGGTAATTTTTTTTTTTAACAACATTATTCCTTGCACTCACTTCTGTTCCGACTTTTCTCCTCCCTCCCTTCACCCCCTCCCCAGATGGCAAGCAGTCCTATACATGTTGAATATGTTACCATAGATCCTACATACAATATGTGTGTGTAGAATCGAAGAGTTTTCTTGTTGCACAGGAAGAATTAAATTCAGAAGGTAAAAAATAACCTGGGAAGAAAAACAAAAATGCAAGCAGTTTACATTCATTTCCCAGTGTTCTTTCTTTGGGTGTAGCTGCTTCTGTCCATCCTTGATCAACTGAAACTGAATTAGCTCTCTTTATTGAAGAGATCTACTTCCATCAGAATACATCCTCAAACAGTATCTTTGTTGAGGTATATAATGATCTCCTGGTTCTGCTCATTTCACTTAGCATCAGTTCATGTAAGTCTCTCCAAGCCTCTCTGTATTCATCCTGCTCATCATTTCTTACAGAACAGTAATATTCCATAACGTTCATGTACCACAAGTTACCCAACCATTCTCTAATTGATGGGCATCCATTCAATTTCCAGCTTCTAGCCACTACAAACAGGGCTGCCACAAACATTTTGGCACATACAGGTCCCTTTCCCTTCTTTAGTATCTCTTTGGGGTATAAGCCCAGTATGATCTGATTTTTCTTGTGCAACATGTTCAATATGGAAGTATAGCTAGAAGAATTATACATGTTTAATAACCTATATTGGATTGATTGCTGTCTAGGAAGGGGAAAGGAAAGAGAGGAAGAAAAATTTGGAGCACAAGGTTTTGCAAAGGTGAATGTTGAAAACTATCTTTGCCATGTGTTTGGCAAACAAGCTCTTTTGGTGTTTTCTTAGCAAAGATACTGGAGTGGTTTTTCATTTACTTCTCTTGCTTGTTTACAGATGAGGAAATTAAGGCAAATAGGGTAAAGTGACTTGCTCAGGGTCACCTAGCAAGTAAATGTCTAAGGTTGGATTGAATTCAGGTCTTTCTGACTCTGGTACTTGGACTGTATCCACTGTGCCGCCTAGCTGTCTAAGTTGTGGGAAGGTAAAGGCAAAGACAGAATTTGGTAACTGGAAATATGAGGGAAGAAAAAAAAATTACCTCCCAAGTTTTGGAAGATGAGAGATTGGTTATGTGATGGTACCACTTATTGAAATAGTGAAGTTAGAAGCCCTGCAGGCATCTGGGTATACAATTCTGGACTCTGAAGTAGGATTTGGAGTTGGGAGATAAAAGAAATGATGAAAGAGAAATGATGGGTAAACCTTTAGAACAGTGTAAGATTTCTAAGGTAGATGATACAAAAAGAGAGGGGAGTCAAGGGTAGTGCCCTGGGGGACATCCACCAAACACTACAAAGTGTTTATATGTTTACATGTTGTATCTGCCCAATAGAATGGAAACTCTTCAAAGGCAAAGTATATTTTACTTTTATTTTCTTTGTTTGCATATCATCCAGAGCCTCGCCTTTTACACATAGTAGGCACAAAATAATTTCTGATTGGATCATTTTGAATGGAAGAGGACAAAGAACCAGTAAGGAAAGTGAAAAAAGGGAATATTTAAAGGTACAGGAAAAGAAACAGGACAGCACATTGTATCTGAAGATAAGGGAGGAGACATTGTCCAAAGGAAGTAATGTCTACAATGTTCCATCTGTGTACCCAAACAGGGAGCTTTTTTTTTTTTTTTATGATGTGTAAAGCATCCCTAATATATTAACATGTTCTCCTAGGCAAAAGGCCAAGGAGTGATAGTATGTTAATTCTTTTAAACAAAAAGGCTCTACCTGAATGCTTTTCAGTCAATCAATCAGTAAACATTTATTGACGATTGTTTCAAGTTATCTTTTACTTACCTGCATCCTACCCCATCTTGGCAATGGTTTTATGATGTCTTGAAGGGTAGTATGCTACAATATATAGTGCCTTACAGATGGAGTTGTTTTTGTCCAAGTTAAACACACACATACATACACAAAATCCAGCAACAACCCCCCCCCCCAACCCCCAATCCAGGTTCTCATTTCACAGAGGCACTGCTCTGGAGTGATGTGCCCCATGGATCACTGGACCCAATAATGCTTTTCATTTCTTTGTGAGCCTGCTGTGGGGTACAGGCAGTCCCTTATGTTCAAAGGTTAAACTCAACTGCTAGAAAAATGATGACAGTAACAAAGTTTAAATAACAAGAAAGCTTGGTGCATGAAAACTAATCTTCCGATCCTATAAAACGCCTGGTGCCAATTTCTCATTACATTTTTAACTACACCCTGATTATACAACTTGAGCTACTGTTTAAGTTGGGGGTGGAGGGGATAAATAGCCAGCATTTATAGAAGGAGTTCTCCATGTCTGTTCTACTCAAAAACACTTTTCATTTATTCACTTTTACTAGATCTCAAGTGAATTAAATGGATATTTTAAGGAAGAAAACAATGTTCAGAGTCCTATTCTCCACTCATATCCTCTACTCCATGGTCTAGTAAATGCTTTAAGGAGATTTTAATGAGTTGTAACACTGCAAGATGTTCCTAGACTTCTTAGCATCCTTAATTCCATCAGCACATATTTCTGCATAGGCTCCAAAAAGGATTTTGTTTCTCCAAAATGGGCATCTTTTCTATAACAGTAAACCATTTATTTCAGTCTACTATATAAAAATTTCTTAATTAAGGTCAATTACCAGGGCACAAGCTATTTTTGAACCTAGACAGAAGGAAGCTTTCTTATGCAGATATTCATAAGAACGACCAAGGGTAACCATTTAATAGATGTGTCCTACTTATTGTTTGTCCTTTGTGCTCGAAGAGGATCATGGCATCAGGGAGGTGATGTTAATATATGTAAGTGAATTGGATTTAAGTGAGGGAGGCTGTGCAAGATCATTTCCCTCACTTTCCCCTCCAAATCCATCTGGGTTCAGTGACCAAATAGAGATCAAAAGCTCTAGCAGGGGTCCTCAAACTTTTTAAATAGGGGGCCAGTTCACTGTCCCTCAGACTGTTGGAGGGTCGGACTATAGTAAACACAAAAACTTTGTTTTGTGGGCCTTTAAATAAAGAAACTTCATAGCCCTGGGTGAGAGGGATAATCGTCCTCAGCTGCCGTATCTGGGCCGCGGGCCATAGTTTGAGGACCCTTTCAAGTCTAGGGCAAGATCAAGCCCTTGAGAACTTGTTAGCTGTTTTGGTAGACATGTATTTTCATCTATTTCCTCCCAATATTATCCTTAAAGTCCTTCACAAGGATTGGGGCTTTTTTCGAGGTCTCCCAATATATGGTGGTGAGCAATGTAGCCTGTGTACAGGCTCTCCATCCTTCTTCTCTAGCTCTTATCCCATGACCAAACTACCTCACTTTCCAGTCATTCCCCTCTTTGTTAATTTATTTTATGCCTCTTCTTGTATGAAATTCTTCTTTGGTAATAAATACTTGAGAACATTGAGTAAAGGTAATGGTCTTGTTGGTAGATTATGTCCTGTTATTTTGGCTTTCTTTTGGCAGATTTGATTTTATAGAGATATCTATGTCTGTTCGAGGTTACAATTCAGTTGACGTAGATGTTTGAAGTACCACTTATATTGAAGAAAATAGTTATTATCCTTTGGCTTACCCTTAATCACATCCAACTTATTTTCCTTCTTTAATTGAATTTAGAGGAATTAGAAGGGTAATAAATGTTAAAAGAATTTATTCACTTTAGTCCTATTAGCTCTATAACATACACATTTGGCTTTTGTTGAAAATAAAAAAAGTGACACTATAATGTAGAGATTTTAAAAGCTAATTTAATTTTCACTTAGTAGTATAAAAAATATTAACTGATAATATTTCTTTAAATCTATTTAGCAGATTTGTTGATTGAAATTATAAAAGATGGAACACATAAAGGTAGAAATGTCTAACTTTTTAAAGGCAGAGCTTAGGCAATTACCTAGAATTGGGGGGAGGAAAAGGAGAAATAGAACTAATTAGTAAAAAACAAACAAACGGATTTTCAGCTTGTTTCTCCCAGTGGTTTTTGATGTTGACCAAAATTATTGGATGGACTCCAATTCTCTGAGAGGAGTATTCAAAGACAGTGTTTCTGAATTCCAACAACCTGTGATGAGAAGTGGATTTTGTCTTCCTTAAGTGGTGTGATACTGAAACTGAATCTTCTATAACCAGAAAAGGGAGATTTTTCTGGGTAGCACTAGCTTTGGGAATTGCTTTGTGGGTAATCACAAGTTCGATAGATATTTCCTGATGCAATATGCTCTTTAGTGGGAAAAAAAAGATATATTCCACATAAATTTCTATAAAGAGTCCTACTTAGAAAATAAAGCCATTGAATTAATTGAAGTCTAATGTAAAAGGGAATGCTTGTTCATTTGTCCCCACAATATTTTAGTCTTCCAGGAGATTATAAAACATAATAGACTATAATGATCATAGGGGTTGTAGGTTTAGAGCTGAAAGAGATTTTAGAGACCATCATGTCTAATCCCTTTATTTTACAGATGGAGAAACTGAGACACAGAGAAAATAATCTGCCCAGGGTTATATGACTAGCAAGCTTCTGGGGTTGAATTTAGTTATCTTGGATTCAAATAAATTTTAGCTATTATTATGACTCCATGATCAATACCTTACCCACTAAACCATCCTGACACCTTTGGGAGAGTAGGATTCACTGCAATGTCAGGATATTGACTTAAAAATTATAACTTTCTGTGGGACTGGGGGAATTGAAAGACTATGTAAATATTTTGTATTTTTCTTTCTGGGGTCCTGGATTCCAATGAGTCCTTGATTTGTTTATATTTTTTATGAGGTGAAAAATACTATTCTGTATCTGATAAGCATTTGGTAATTTGAGTTCTTGTGTGGAAGATGGACATTCCTTCTATTCCAACTTGGGGAATTCTAGACATGAGTTATGGCAGTTATGTAACATCACAGTGCCTAGAATGCTAGACCTGAAGTCAGGAAGACTCATGTCCTAAGTTCAAATTTAGCCTGACATTTTCTAGATAAAAATCCTGGGGGTAATCATTTAATCCTGTTTGCCTCATCTGTCAAAGTAGCTGGAGAAGGAAATGGCAAACCACTTGAGGACTTTTGCCAAAATGGGAGTTGGACTTGCCTGAAAATGATTGAACAACAACGAGCTATGGACCTGGAAATACCTTAAAGATAATCCATTTGAATATCCTTGAAATCAGATTTCCCTTAGCGGGGGAAAGTTCTGAAATTTAACTGTAAATTCTGAGAATTTTAGTTCTAGTCAGGTAGCATTTTGTTTTCCTTGGGAGGGACTAGAATCATAGCAAGCTCTGTCCTTGGTTAAATTTTTTTTTTTTCCTTTCCTGGGAGCTATTTTTTAAATGGAGGGACTACAACTGGAGAGGAGAGAATTGCTTGTGGAGAAGAGCAGAATGGGTGGTAGTGGCAGTGAGGTAGAACAGAAGAGATACAAGCCTTTACAGGCATTTTGTCCTTTGAGTTTCAAGGCTAAAAAACTGAGCATTGTAGTTGAGCTTCAATGGTAGGATATTTGCTCATGAGGCAACAACTCTTTGGAGAATAGAGAAAACAAATTGATGTTACTGGTGGTGTTTGGTCCTTGGTGATCAGTGCAAGGACAATAAAATTCTGCCTGTCACTGGCAGGAACTTTCTGCATTATTTTCCTTCTTTCTTTTTGCATTTTTATTTCACATAAAAACTATTAATGATCAAAACTGTTTTGTATGCTAGTCATGTCATGGAGAGGGTGTTGGAGGATACCAGTGACTACCTTGACTTAGAATAAAAAATATAGATTAGGGATTTGACTTCTGCTCTTATAAATAGGATTTTATCTTTGGAGGGAGGGGAGAGAAAGAGAGAAAGACAAAGAGACAGAGGGAGAAAGAAAGAGAGAAAGAGAAGAGAGAAAGACAGAGAGAAATAGAGAGATATGAGAGACACATGCATACATACACACACACACACACACACACACACAAACACACAGAGACAGAGAAATAGAGACAGAGACACAGAGATGCAGAATCAGACAGAAAGACAGAGAGACAGAGATAAACAGAAACAGAGATAGAGAGAGAAACAAAGACCAACACAGACTAAGAGAGACAGAGAGACAGAGAGAATATCCACGTTGAACCATGACCATTTCATCTCTTAAGCTAAAATATTGAACCATAGTTAGTTTTTTAGCTTTAGACTAAAGGAAAGTTCATGCCTCCCAGATCACCCAGTGGGAAAAGAAAGATACGGTCTAGAAAGAATATATCCTGTTCCTTTACCTAGTAGAGCAAAAGAAATCAATTTGTATAAATTTTGTCAGTTGGGATGGAAAATGCCATCTGAATCCAGAGAGATAACTATGGATACTCAATGTGGATCAAAGCATAGTGTTTTAACCTTTTATTATTGTTTGTTTGTTTGCTTGTTTTTTTCTTTCTTGCATACAAGATTTTTCTTGCACAACATGACAAATATGGAAATATGTTAAAAAGAATTGCACATATTTAACTTATATCAGCTTGCTTGCTATATAGGGGAGGGGGAGATAAGACAGGGAGGGAGAAAAATTTGGAATTCAAAATCTTGCAAAAATGAAAGTTGAAAATCATCTTTACATCTAACTAGAAAAATAAAATATTATTAAAAAAAAAAACTTTGTCAGGTTGTAATACCTGCTGGTTACACCTGATTTTCACATGAGGAATCTGATACCCCATGAGATTAAATAATCTTTTTGAGGACAAGTTAAGCCATAGGATGAGAATTGGAATCCAGCTTTTCTGACTTCAAAATTTTAAATTCATGATTGTTTCAGGTAGTATCAGATAGAAAGTACAGTGACCAGTAGAGTTTAATGATTTCGTGGGGGTGGGGGGGAAGGAGAGACAGGATTCCATTCAGTTTCATAGATTTAGAACTGGAATAGAATTCACTGGTCATCTAGCACAATACTTTCCTTTCACAGGAGAGGAAACTGAGATCAGAAAAGTTAAATACCTTATTCAACATAACAAGTAATGGCAGAGAAATCCAGTCTTTTGAATCCAAACTCATTGCTTTTTAAAGTCTAGTGAAATTACGTTGTATTACTTTAAACTATAAAATCAACATACAGAAATAACAGGAGATAGGTTTATTATAGAAGTCATTGGATGATGTAGATCTCAAACTATCTCTATTTAAAGGGAAAGAGAAGCATAAGAATGAAGATCTTAAAGTGTGAAAAGAGAAAAATTTTGATGGCTCAGAATAACTTTTGCTCACTCGGGATAATTGTACCATCAGGGCTCAGAAAAGAGAGTTAGTCAAATGTGGTTGCTCATTCCTGTACTCTGCATATGGCTGATTTAAGGCACCTTACATAGCAGTTTATTTAAGTAAATCTTCATGAAAAGATAAGAGACTGATCTTAAGGAAAGGCTCTTTGGCCCAGTAGTAAGTGAAAAACAAAATATTTCAAAGAGGAAATGCAATGAACTGAGCCTTATCTTTATTTTTGGCAGAAGTAGAACTTTGATATTTTAAAATGAGACAGGGCCTTAATAAAGCTAATGGAAAAAGAATCAACAATTCAGCACACCAGAACAATTTTATCTTTTTCTTCTTCCAAGGACTCATTGTTGAACAAAGTTGTTTCCTGAATAACATTATGGAGCTGATGAAACTGGTTTATTTTAGTAGGCCTCTCCAAATTTTTTTCTAGTAGGTGCAGGTGGATTCAGTGTTCCTAGATTTGAACAGAAGAAACAAAAGTTGGCTGTGCTTATGTGTATTAATGTTGCAGGTTCTCATAGAATAAAAGCTCTGGTAATTAGAAAATCTAATTGTCCTAGAATTTCCAACTGCCATGCATAGTAACAATGATTACTTTCTTATATAAAGAGATTTACATTTTAGAAAGTACTTTCCTTACCTTAGCCATTTTAAATGAATAATTTGTTACTCCTGTTTTACAGATGACGATACCAGTGTTCAGAAAAATCAAATGACATGCCCAGCATTATAAAATTGGTAGATGTCTACTCTCCAGTCTTTATTCTTGCTACCCACTATTCTTCTCAGCATTCTAAAACCTGGCTTCTGTCCTTATCATTTCATTGAATATACCCTTTCCAAGGTATACCCTTTCTAATTCAATTATCCTGCCTTAATTATCTTCCCTCCCTTTCTGCCATATTTGACATAATACTATTTCTAAGAACTATATTTTTAAAACAGTGATTATTATGTATAGAAAAATTGCACATATTTAACATGTTGGATCGCTTGTTGTCTAGGGGAGAGGGTAAGGAGAAGGGAGGGAGAAAAAATTGGAACATGGTTTTGCAGGGGTGAATGTTGAAAACTATGTTTGCATGTATTTTGAAAATAAAAAGCCATTATTAATGGAAAAAAGAACAGTGATTATTACAGATAATCTAAAGCAAAACTTCTCAAACTGTGAGTCATAATCCCAAGTGATGGAACTGAATGTGGGGATCATGAAATTATGATTTATTATCAGCAAATGTTTGATTTATATTCCTCTTTGATACACCTACCCAAAGTCACATAAACATTTCTTGGGCAAAAGGGGTTGTGAGTGGAAAAAGTTTAAGAACCCCTGATTCAAAGGACAAATAGGATGGTGAAGGTCTTAAGTTCACATTGTTTGAAGATTGGTTGAGAGAGCTAGAATAGCCTAGAAAAGAGAAGCTTTTGGGGAGATGTTGCTTCTGTCTTCTGAGGAAAAAAAATTATACTTACTGTATTTTCTTTGAACCTGGAACTAAGAACAATGAATAGAAATTGCAAGGAGGCAAATAGGCTTGGTTATAAAGAAAAACCTTTTATCTTTGCTAAATTCTTTTCAAAATTAAGCCCACCATGAGGCCTCCTCTTTCTCTCCCTCACAATGCCTGCCCTTCAATGGTGCTTTTTCCCTTACTTTAGCTAACTCTGATTAGTCTGTTAAACTCCTCTATGATTCTAACCTGCCAGTCAATGGCTCACTTCCACCTCATGGAGTATTTCTTTTCTCCTGGTTAATTGCAAGCTCTTGTGAGAAACTTGTCTTTTTCCTGCTAACTATGTGTTTTCCCAACTCTATTTCATATTTGTACTCCTGGTGCTTATTTTACCTCTCATTTTGTCTGTAACTCTTCTCCATTTTAATCTTCCTTTTGGCAAAAAAAGGACAAAAGAACAGAAAAAAAACTACGAAAGCTATTCAGAGTGGAGTAGGTAGATTTTCTCTCTCCTACCCTTTGATGTTCTTCCAGCAGAGCTTGGATGATTGATTACTTACTGGATAGGATCTATTCTTTTTTCAAGTCTGTGTTGGATCAATGATGTCTCAGATCCCTCCAAATGCTGGGACTGTTGTCCTCATTTCTTATTTAGCTTAGAATGTAAACTTTTGGAGGGCAGGTATTATATCTTTCTTCTTTTTGTCCCTAACACACACCTCACACTGTACTTTGCATATAGTAAGCAAGTTTGGATCCAGTATTTGAACCCAGGTTCAGTGCTGTTTCCACACCTACCTTTCCTGTACCTTGACCTGTGATTTAAAAAGTACAAATCTGGTCTATGCATAAATAGAGATATACTTTCCTGTTTGGGTTCATCTTACTCATTTGCATAAATTTAAGAAATATTGCAGAATTTGCCTGAAGACACCAAAGTTACTTTTTCTAAATAAATAAAAACAATAACAAAAAGCCAATGACATGTTAAGTTGACTTAAAATAGTCATAGATCCAAGACTACAAAGGTGCTAGTTCCTTTGTATTTGGATCATATCTAGAGTATTGTGCTCAGTTGTGGACTGAGGAAGCAGGTTAACAGAGGACCTGTAGATCGTTCTATATGAATTTTGGTTGAAGGAACTGGGAACTGGCTGTCTGGAGACTGAGGTTCAAGTCTCTCCTTTGCTATGAATTGAGACAAGTCACTTAATTCCTTGTTTTCTCATCTGAAAAAAGAGATAATTGACACTTGCTACCTCATGGGCTCCTTTGGAACAGAGTAATACTTGGTAAATCTTAAAGAATTATTTAACTGAGTTATTGTCATTATTAGGTGCTTTCTGATGTGCCCAACACTATGATAGTCACTGGATATACAAGAATGAAGCAGTTTCTAAAACATGAAGTCTGAGCAGTAACCTGATATTACATTTCAGTGTTATATATTATTTATGGTTTCATGAATTCCCATAAAATCATAAATAATACATGATATTGAAATTTAATGTCATTACGGCTCAGACCACATGTTAAAAAGGTCTCACACTCCACTGATTTCTCTGTGATGTCAAGAGAAAGCGAAGAAAGTGCCCCACATGTTGGAAGGGTCCCCTGTAATGACTATATATATCAGAGACATGAACAGGAGTCACATGGAATGGGCAGTTAAACATGGATGGGTTGATCTGGATGAATTGTTGAAAAAGATGCAAGATCGCCAATTTGTTGAAGTATTTGAATATGTTTAAATATGAACGTTTGGAAAGTGCCCATCTGAAGTGATTGTTGTCAGCTTGCCTACTAATCCATCCTTGCTCCAATGAATACATATGATTAGGAAACTCTTTAGGGCAATGTTGCTTCCTGAGGCATTCAGAGCAATGGAGCTGACCTGGAACCTGTTCTCATGATCTCTCTCCTTGTGGAGATGACTCATGATGGTAGCCAGTAAAGACTGCAGGGATTACACCCCAGGTGATCTCCCCTGGAGGGGTAGTGAAAACTGACATCCCTAAAATCTACTTCTTATGCTTTTACCTAATTAAGACAATGTCTAGGGTCTCTTTGCCCTTAGGATCTTCTTTTTGTCCCCAGGTCCAAGGTCTCTCTACTGAGTCTCTCCTTTTAACCGAGTTTGTTTCTACCTCTGACATGTTTTGCGGTTCCTAGGTACATGAATGGATGATTATAGCTCTGATTTTAATGATGACATACTGCTGGGGTTCCCTGCGCACCTTGTTCCATTCCCATTCTGACTGACCCAGGTCTAGAGAGTCCAATATACAATTATTATCTTTATCTTCAAATGAGATACTCTAGAATTCTGCTCCAGGCAAACTCAATATATTGATGGAAGGACAGAAACTTGAGTCGAAAATGGACCTTTAAAGGATAACAGTAGATAAGCTTGAGTACTAAAAAATCTATCAGCATAGTAAATGGCATTTTATCTTTTTTGCATTATTTCTCCACTGACATGATATTACTGTGATTGCTTACCAGATATCAGTGACGCCAATATTTTTGCAGGACCAATTCCCTTCTTGATAAATTTTCCTTTATTTTGTTTTAGCTTCATTATTATTATTCTTTCTTGCATTTTGTCCTTGAGAGATATTCCAAAGGACATTCAGAATGCATTAACTTTGAAAGAACCAGAATTGTTTGTGTTACTGAGGAAGATTCAAACCTGAGTATAGCATAAGAATCAAGCTGAAAAAGGGAGTGTTTTAATCAACACAGTGAATATATTAAGCCAAACTTCATTTTGTCATAAGGTTGATCAATGTCTATTTCATAGAAATGGAGCAGCATTTTACATTAATTAATTATTATTGTAATTTTCTTTGAAGATGAAAAGAGAAGTTGGAAATAGAGACTGAATTTCATGGGTCATTTTGTAGTTTTTTTTTTTTAATCAGTTTCATGTACCTCCAGTTCCATTTATGTTCAGAGTGCTAATTGGCTATCTGGGGGTTCAGGGCAAATTTCACTAATTGTGTTTAGGCAAGCATCGTGTGAAATATGTCCTAAAATTTTTGGAGACAAATTCCAGTGGAAAGGGAGGAAGGAAATAAGCATTTATTAAATACTTACTATATGTCAGGCTATGCTCTTTACAAACATAGTCTCATTTTATCCACACAGAAACCCTGTTTCTATTATCCCTATTTATAGTTGAAGAAAATAAGGCAGATGGTGATTGGGATTTGCCTGGGGTCACATAGCTAATAAGTATTTGAACCATAATTAAGTTTGTCGACCCTCTATTCAGCTATCCACTTTATTTTCCTAAAGTACAGATCACTCTCCTACTCAACCACCAGTTATTGGTATCCCTACTACTTTTAGTATTAAATACAAAATCCTTTGACATTCAAAATCCTTCCTAATATACCTCCTCTTCTTATATCTTTCCTGACTTCTGCCACCTTATTCACATGCATTCCTTGATCTAGTGACACTGGCTTTCTTGCAGTTCCTCAAATAAAACAATCAATTTCTTGGCTCCAGGAATGTTCTTTGTTCCCAATGCCTAGAATGCTCTTCTGATCTCCCTTTCTTCTCTTCTCTGGCTTCTTTAAATTCTCAACTAAAGCCCTGCCTTTGATAGGAAGCCTGTCTTGATTCCTCTTAATCCCAGTGCCTTCTCTTTGTTACTTATTTCTTATTTATTCTGTCCATAGCTTGTTCCAATACATCTGCTGTTTCCCTCATTAGATTGCAAGCTCCTTGAGGGAAGTGATTGTCTTTTGCCTCTTTTTGTATCTTCAGAACTTAGCACAGTGTCTGGCATGTAGAAGGTGTTTAATAAAAATTTAATTGATTTAAACAGCTACTGACAGTTATTTTACAGCTGCTGAGGAAAATAAGAGTTTCCAGCATCTCCTTTGTTTTGGCATCTTGTGACAAAGCTCCAGCCATCCTGTTTTGGTGACAGTCCTGGCTATGATGGCAGTTACAATGTGTTATTAGGTTTCTATCTGATGCCTTCCCAACTTGATAGACCTTCCCCGAGTTTGAACCCTTTAACAATAAAGTATCAAGGGAGGACTTTCTGTGGATTATTAAATTATTGTTTAGTCATTCCATTCTCTTTGGAATCTCCTTTGGGGTTTTCTTGGCAAAGATACTGGAGTGGTTTGCCATTTCCTTCTCCAGTCTATTTTACAAGTGAGAAAACTGAGACAAATGGGATCTTGCCTAGGGTCACGTAGCTAGAAAGTGTCTGAGGCCAGATTTGAACTCAGGAAAATGAGTCTTTTATTCCCAAAATGTAAAATTTGGTAAATAATCTAAGTTATTAACCTAACTTAACCTAAGTTTGCGTAATTTCTGTAGAGAAATTAGCATCACAGCTACATCAGGACAACTTGAACTCAAACTTGCTCAATAATGTATTCAAGTTTACTTTTAGTGAGAAAGATGAGAACAATTTCAATAAGGTATCAAAAGCACTAGAATGCCAATGGAGAAAGAGGCAAAGTGATGATCTCAACTGCTATATAAGAATCGTTGGTTTTTAATATTCAGACTATGATTTGCCTCAAAATCTACAGGCACAAGTTTAAATTTGGATCTGGTTGGAGAAAAGGAAGTTTTAATTTGCTGCCTATTCCTGCGTGTTTCAACTCTGCTTTTCTTATGTTGAGATAAGCCAGGAATGAATGAATAGACTTATATCATCTTGCCTCAAAGCTACCCAGGTAGAATCTAGGATCCTGAAATGAGAAATCTCAATAGCCAACAGATGTACATATGCATGCGAAGCCACACAATACCAGATCAGCTCTTTTGTTCAAATACAAACCCTTTAAGATATAATAGAGATTCTTCACACGTCTCAGAAGATTTTAGTTCTGTTAAAAAATTTAAGCTGATGACAGACATTCACTGGATGGATAGCAAAACTCTCCTGGGTTGTTCCCATCAGCACTGTGAAATTTACAAAAAATAAATATCACTCAATGAGAATGGACTCGGAATTCATTTGAAACTTCATTTTTTTTGGAACTTCAGAGATTTGGAGAAGAGGAGTGGGGAGGGAGTAAGTTTGCTAATTCTAATAATTTCCTAGATGTTTGTATGCATTCGATATAAGCTTTGCAATTGTAGCCTTCTGGAGAATTTAGAAACAATTAAAATGCTTTATATGGGAAAACATGTTTCCCATTTTAAATACCTGACTTATATATTCGTGATGAGAACACAATCCAGTTGTAAGTTGTTTTCTGTCTTGCCTGGTAGATTCAAATCATTCTAGAAACAGCAAGTAATATATAACTGATCTCTAATTTGAATCAGGTCTGGTGGCATTTTTTGCATTTTCTGCTACTGAGGGGGCTGAGGTTAAAGATCTCGTGAGCTGGGGAGTTTTGAACTGCAGAGAGCTAAGCTTCTTGGGTATTCACACTGAGTCTGGCATCAGTATGGTGAGCCCTCAGGAGCAGGGTTAGTCACCCAGTTGCCTAAGAATGGGGTGAACTAGTCCAGATTAGAAATAGAGCAAGTCAAAGCCCCCATGGTGATCATTAGTGAGATCTGGTCCATGAGTAGCCCCTGCACTTGTAGCCTGGGCAAAATAGATAGGAAGAATTATTTATGTGTGTGTGTGTGTGTGTGTGTGTGTGTGTGTGTGTGTGAGATGTGAAATGATAAAATCTGTTCTACTCTAGCAAAGTGAAAAAATCGAAGTAAAAATTTGGAAATTTCAAGAAAAAAAGTGTTTTGGGGCTTGAATTACATGATTAACTGCCTCAATAACTTCACTTTGCTAGTAGAGAGTATGTTTATTTCTCTTTTATAAAATTCATTATAAGTTATAACTTAGTGAAAGAATGATAGAATTGGAATAAGAAGATCTGTGATCAAATCCTGCTCTTTATATTTAATGATATGACCATGGATAAACCATTGATCTTCTTTGTCTCGTTTTCCTCCTTAGTGAAATAATATCTGCCATATATAATTTAGACAGCAGGATGATTAGAAGGTAGAAATCTGGCCTCATATTCAGGAAATATTGGCTTCAAATTCTGTTCCCAGCATTCAATGGTATGACCACAGGTAAGTCATAGAATCCCTTAGCCTCCATTTTCTCATCTGTAAGACAAAACCATATATAATTTAGGTAGCATCCTGGCACAGAGGGCAGAAAGCTCAACTTGTATTCAGGAAGACACAGTTTTAAATTCTGCTTCCCATATCCAACGGTGTGACCATAAATAAGTCATATAATACCATTGTGTCTCTGTTTTCTCATCTGTAAAATAATGCCTACCATATCTCCTGAAAGCAGCAGTATGATGTAGTGGATAGAGAAGCTCATCTAAGAATTAGGAAGACTGGGTTCAAGTCTTGTTTTTGATAGATTCTGTCTGGGCCAAATAACTTCTTAGTATCCATAAGAAACCCTCTAAGTCTATAAATCACAAATCATTTGTTAAATTGCACCAGGGGAGTCATTGGCTACACTGTAGTACCCTGGGAGTTCTTTGAAACTCCCAAATGACATCACAGATCTGTTCTTTCCTCCTGCCAGACTTAGTGCTAAGTTCAGCACTTTTCTGTTACCAAAGTAATAGGTTGTTGCTAGCTTTATCTAAATGTTGCTTTGGTACAAAGTCCCAGTCATCCTTTAAATCCCATGTTAGTTATGACAAGAAGGTAAAAAAAAAGGGTGGTTGTGAGGCTCAAATGAAATCATATATACAAGATGCTTGGTGAAAACTCTCAAAGCACAATATAAATTTTATTAATACATGTGCATAGGAAAGGGAAGTGGGAATTAAAGGATAGGGGGAACCAGGTGGGAGGCATGTGGTTGTTTTTTATTGAAATAGCCCTGCCAGCAATCCGGTGTATCTGCCCAAGAATGAGGTGAGAAGGCTTGCTTCCTGTGAATGCATGACTCAGTCACAGTTGCCATCAGCTTTCAGTGATTTAAATTTCATGGAGTCCATGGATTTTGGCTGCTTAGGGATAGTAACAGCAAGTAACATGCATATGTGCAACAATTATAGCAAGTCATTATCCAGTCATTTTGCTTACAAATGACTTGCATTGGGACATAGCTCACATGAGGATAGAACCCATGATGATGATCTTCTCAATAAAATAGTCATTTTCTAGTGTACCTCCTTCCATGTAATTAAACTATTACCATACTAACACTGATAGAATTGTGGGGGGAATAGGAAATTTGATCAGGACCTACAATTTTTTCAGTGTTAAAAAATGGTACACCTGAAAAGTCCCTTCAATGATGGAGATTAACTGCTCAAGAGGGAAAGCCTGGCACAGTGCTGGATTTGAAGTCAGGAAGACCAGGGTTCAAATACTGCCTCTGATACTGGTATTATGATGCTATACAAATCACTTAATCAACCTAATTCTCATCTTTGTGATCCGAAAAAATGAGGAGATTGACTAAATGACTTCCGGGATCCCTTCCAGGTCTATGACACTATGATCATTTGTAACATATAATCTTACAGGTTTTTTAGGGCTTCTGAGAGATTCTATGGCTTTTCCATGGTCAGGTGGCTAGTATGCATTAGAATTCAAGATCATCCTTACTCTCATGAATCCTAATTCTTTATCCAATAAATAAAGTCATTTCTTGAACAGGGATGAAGGGAGCCCCCAGAATATCTCAAATGCCAAATCTACTCTTAATAGATGCTATAACTCTGGGGAAGTTAAAGTATTGAGGTAATATAGATCTTTAATGACAGTATCTTCATATATGATACCAACATAACTACAGAGTTTAGAACATCTATTTTGAGTTGTTTTTCCATTAGTTATATTTTTTTTGACTCCATCTCCTTCTTTGATTCTCTCTTTTTTTGTGACCAATAACAAATGGATGCTTGGTTTGGGGTAGGATACAACTGGTGATCGATCATCTCTTGTAACAGAATAAAGCATGGGAAGATACAGAAATCAGGGCAAGAGATGGAGAAGGGCACTTGACAGAGGAAAGACATTAATAGAAATACTGGGTCTGGAAAGCATAAGACATTGAACGGCTATTAGTAGAGATGAATGTGGCTAGGGTTCAGGCTTTCTGTGGGTAGAAGTGAACGCTGAGGGTATACATACAAGATTTTAGAGGGACCTCATATTAATCTAAGGAAGGGTAGACTAGATCTTGTAGAAGGACACTGATAAACTGGAAACAGTCCTGAAGAGATCAGAGAGGATGGATCCTTAGTCCAATATATGGCTTTATTGAAGGAACTGGGAACATTTAGGCTGATGAAAATGAAACAGAATGGTGAGTCATTGCTGCCTTTAAGTATTTGAAAGACTGTCATTTAAAAGAAGGATCTGATTCATTTAGTACATTCTCAGTAAGTAAAACCAGAGGCGATGGATGTATGATTCAAAGAAGCAATTTTCTATTTGATGTCAAGAAAATTAGAGATAGCAATTAGAGATATCCCAAAGTGGAATGGGCTGTCTCAAAGCCTAGATGATTGGTTGATAGAGATCAAGTTTATTCCAAGGAAGACTCCCTTTTTGGGGTATAGATTGCCCCAAACGACTGCTGAGATCCTCTACCACTGATAAATTAGATGATTATGAAGCTATTGTTATTGAAGGCTTTTGAGCAGAGAACTGTCATGGTCTAACTGTAGTGATATGGATAGAATAAAGAAGGAAATGATTGGAGATGGAGAGTGATTAAAAGGCACGTTTCTAGGACCATAGCGTAAGGTGATGAGGACCTAGAATGAGGGAATAGACAGGCATAGCAAATTAATTAAAATAGTAGTTTTTAAGGAAGAAAAATGTTTATTTTTCAAATATTAGTTGAGTTCTAATCATGACAACTTTATGTTTGGGGTATTGTAATAAGGCACCTTAACTTTTAAAAGCTTGAAGTGCAAAATTATAAGAGGAATGCCAAATCCTCTCTATTTGGGGAGATGCCATTTTCTAGACTGAATTCATTTGTGTTTAAAATTCTGATGTGAATTTCTGATTAAGCTGGCCTGTTTTTCCTGGTCAAAAAGAAATTAGACCAGAACTGTGATGCCTCTGTTCTTGAAGGTCAGTGTGACTCTTCCCTTACCAATCCATTCTTCCTAATACATATACTTGGACATACATTATGTATTTTTGTGGGCTCCTTTTATATTCTTATTAGCTCTTTCAATAAACATCAGCAGAGATTAAAAAGGACAGAAAGTCCAGGAGAGTTATTAATGTTAAACAAGGGTATTTTACTTCATCCAGTATGAGTAATATTTCCAACCTCTTCAAAGAGTTTATTAGTGTGCTCTATTATCTATTTATAAAGGTCTCAAGGCATCATCCTTTGCCTTTAATATAATCAAGGAGAAATGTATTTCTTCCCATTCATGTAAATCTCCAATGATATTGACAGTCATTCCCAATAATGGAGTGTGACGTTGATAATGGCCACCATGAAGAGAGTTGGAGTGGCAGTTTTGACATTGCTATTGCTGGTCGATGCTGGGGTTCGGCTGACGAAGTTTTCACCGGTATTTTGAATGTGACAAAAAAGGATCAATTGCATATTCCTGGAGTTGTAATTCTAAATGACATCTGCCTCCCTGAATTTTTACAGTGGTGGCAAGAAAATAAGCTGGCTGATTGATTTTCTTAGATGATTAAAGAATCCTAAATTTAGTTCTGGAGGAGATTTTAGAAACCACAAAAATCTAACCTCTTCATTTGACAGCTGAGTAAATAAGCCACAGAGAGGTTAAATCGCCTGCCTGGATAACAGCTAGAAAATGTTTGAGGCTAGAGACTAGAACTGAACCCAAGTCTAGTATCTATCTACTGGTGTCAAAATCAAATAGAAATTTTGTTGTTTTTCAGTTGTATCTCTTCTTCATTACTTCATTTGGAGTTTTCTGGGCAAAGGTGCTGAACTGGTTTGCCATTTCCTTCTCCAACTCATTTGACAGGTAAGGAAACTGAGGCAAACAGGGTAAAATGACTTGCTTAGGGTCAAAGAGCTAGTAAATGTTTGAGGATGGATTTGAATTCATGAAGACAAGTCTTCTTGACTCTAGATCCAGACCTATGCATTATGAAACCACCTAGCCACCCCAGATAGAAGAACCCCCCCACACACGATCGAACAACAATAAAGATACATTAAATGTTATTCTATAACAGAATAACATTTGCAGACCCACAATTAACTGAAAGGTGAAGAGAGTATATGATTCTATTGGGCTTATAATTTTTTTGTTGTAAAAGTGAATTTTGAGTCAACAGACTGAGATAGTCTTAAAAATCCTCCTTTAAGAAGATGTTCCCTAAACATATGTTCTATGTATCAAGAAATTTTGTATAACCTTAATAGCAGAAAAAAATTTGATAATCTTTACTCTTAATATCAAATAAGGATATAAAAAATAAGGAGATATATGTTCACCAAAAATATCTGCCTTTAACATGGAGGTTGTCCAATGCAATATCCAAGTTGGAGACAGATTCCCTATAGATGAAGGTGTGTGCTCTTCCAGGTGTATTTTGTTTGCAGAGAATGGGGCTGGTTACATCAAAATCCAGAATTTCTAAAGCCTCTAAAGGAGAATTTTCATCAAATATCCATACAGGATAATTATTGAGAGGCAGTATAGCATTGTGGATAGAGGGCTGACCTTACCTTAAAACTTGGAGGATCTGGATTTAAACCCTATCTCTGACACATACTTTCATTATCTTAAGCAAATCTCTCTAACTACAGGTTATAGAAGAGATTTCCATTCATATTCATGGAGGAAAGTTAAAACATGGAGAGTCCCCTATATTGAGATCCCAGATTTGGACAGAAATTATTATGCATCATAAGAAAAGAAGATGAACCGGTCATGTTGGTGATTAAACGTTGCCTGACCTGCAAGCTGTACATAGCTACAAGCTATCTTGGTATCCATATAATGTCAAGAGATGAAGAGCAAGATCAAAATCATAGATATAGAGTCACAAAATGAGAGAAAACATTGTCTATGTGTTGTGGTCTCCACCTCTCTAGGTTGTATATAGACTTTTTTCTGTGTCCTTACTTTCCACACAGACTTTTCAGCTCTTTATCATCTGACTCCTGTGCCCACTTCCATTGCTAAACACAATGGTCCTCATTCTTCTTGATTTGTGTTATTCTTCTTCTTTAGTCTCTCTTTTCTTGTCTTCCATGACATTGTTCTTTCTTGCTTATTTGATCACTCCTTATTCTCTTCCTGAGTCATTATCTATATCCTGCCTCAGACTGAGTATATCCCTGTCTCTGTCCTTGGTCCTCTTCTTATTTTTTCTGCATCCTCTTCTTTGCTGATTTTATGTGTTACCACAAATATACCAACTCTATGAAGATCTACAAATGTAGATCCATTGATCCTCACAGTCCATCATATCTAATACTAATTTCCCCTCATCTCAAGAATCACATCATCAATGGCCTGGGCACCTCCTACTAGATATTTTGTATGCACCTCAAATTCCTAAAATACAAAACAGAACTCATTATCTTCCCTTTTCCACTCTTTACTCCCAAATCTGACCTTGATCCTCTTTCATGGCAATTAGATGCCATTTTTTCTTTCTATCTTATCTCCACAACATCTCTCAGAAAACAGGCTTTGGACTAGGTGTTAGTGGAGCTAGGGAGGTTCCCACATTCCCATACTACCTGCTGGGATTTTTGTTAATCTAAAATAGTGTGTAACAGATGTGGGGCAATTTAAGTTAACTTTACCCTGGTGGATTAGGCTTAGGAACATAAAGGTACATAAAGAGAGCTCTAGAGAGAAGTTCTTGAGACCTGAAAATTTATTTTAAAATGACCTGTATTCACCCTTGCACTTTAAGTTGTTCATTAAGTTCCAAGTGGAACCATGACTAGAACACTTCAGTTCAGACTTACTGTTTTTCCTGTCAGAGGGATCCTTGAATTGAGCAATGGGCCTGAAGTCAAGATATTCTGAGCTCCATTTTTCTTTAATCACTTCTAGCTTTGTGACCCCCAGTTAAATTTATTTGGATCAGTTTCCTCAACTATAAAATGGGGACAATAACAATACTTACCTCTTGGGGCTGTCATGAGGATCAAATGAAATAATATTTATGAAGCACATCACAAATCTAAAGCCCTATGTGGATAACAACTATTATGATGATGCCTAACTTTTGTTATTTTTACTTTAATATTATTTATCACTTGGGGAATCTTATGTATTCTTCTGCAGTTTTAAACTGCATGAAGACTTTTGGAACACCCTGTATATGTTCCCATCTCTCTATTCACAAAGCCACTGTTCTATCAGGCGCTCTTCCCTCTTTCCTGGATTATGACAATAACTTTTTAATTGGCAGTCCTGAAGCAAATGTCTCTTC
Organism: Antechinus flavipes; assembly: GCF_016432865.1. NCBI lineage: Eukaryota > Metazoa > Chordata > Mammalia > Dasyuromorphia > Dasyuridae > Antechinus > Antechinus flavipes. The sequence continues at coordinate 69,677,887 of NC_067403.1, read as the reverse complement.
ATTCCAAGACATTCTTCACTCAGGGACTGGGATGATTTTTCTGAAAAGAATATCTGAAGATGTCACACCCCATCCCATTCCAATGAGCTATCTTATTCTACTTTCTCTCTCTCTCTCTCTCTCTCTCTTTCTCTTTCTTTCTTTCTTTTTTTGTCTCTCCTCTGTCTTTGTCTCTTTCTCCCTCCCTCCCTCCCCACCTCTCCCATCTCTTTCTGTCTCTCTCTCTTCCTCCCTCCCCGACTTTTTCTATCTCTGTCTCTGTCTCTTTCTGACTTTCTCTGTCTTGCTAACATTTTTTTGATCAAATATTAAGTCCTTTATTTGATACTTAAAGCTCTTTACAATGTGATGCTTTCTTACCTTTATGGTCCTTCCTAGGCACACTATGACCAGTTACCTTACTTGGCATCCTTTGAACATAGCCCTCCTCCATTTCCCATCTCCATGGCTCTGTATGACCTATTCTCCATTCTTGAAAGGCTTTCTCCCCTCTCCTACAATTCTTAGTTTCTTCCCTGGCTTCTTTCAGAACTCAGAGATCTTTTCTGATTCCCCCAATAACTAATGCCTCCCTTTTCAGATTACCTTCATCTGTTCTGTAGATATCGTGTACAAATCTAATTATTTAGATCTCCCTCTCCCCCTCCCATTAGAATGTAGACTCAACGAGGAGTCAGACTGTTTCCATCTTTCTTTATATTTTCAGACCTGTAGCACAGTGCCTGGCATGTAGTAAACACTTAATAAATGCTGTTTCCTGGACTCAACACTCTATCTTCAGCATCTTTTTGACTGTTCAAACCATGCTTGTGCCAGGAATTCATTTCCTCCTCAATTCTGCATCTCAGAATCCTTAATTTCCTTCCAGACTCAGCCTGGAGCCTTTCCAACCACTGAGATTTCAGCATTTATCTGCCAGGCAAGTTAAGACCCTTTCCTTTGACTAGACTTTAGCTAATGAGGCAGAATGGAGACCATAGATGAGTGGCCTCCTACCCCCAGGATAGTAGAGGCAAGAAAATTGATGGAGTGTCTATACTTTTTAAAATTACTTCTTATTTATCATGGAATCTGTTTTAAGTAAAGATCTCCTTGCCCTCTATCAGGTCATGTAGATAATTCTGCTTAAGTTCAAGAAATTTTATGGGAAATTGGGGGCTTTTGGGTAATGTTTTTGCATAGATCAAGGTGGTTTATAGAACCCAGTTGGGTCTATAGTAGTCATGTCATATAATTAGTGTCTAGTGCCATGCCTTGTATATAATAGTTACTTGATAATAATAACAATAGTAATAATAATAGCAACTAGAATTGATATACTTTAAAGTTTGCAAAGCACTTTACAAAACACTTAATTTCATCTTCATAACAATCCTGGAAGTAGATGCCATTATTAATCTCTTTAAGCCCCAGTTTCCTCATTTATAATGATTTGCCCAGGATCACATAGTTATTAAGCGTCTGAGTTAAGATTGGAACTCAGGTCTTTTTGGCTCCAGTTTCAGTTCTATCCATGGATAGTGAACGTGATGTAGAGGATGGGTTATTTGCATATCACACTTCATTTGTTCTGTGGAGATAAAGGATAAAAACATAAAGCTCTGGACTAGAATCAGGAAGACCTGAATTCTAATGTCACCTTAGACACTTAATTAGCTTGGGACACAGGGCAGGATATTTCATTTCTTTGGGGCCCAATTTCCTCATATATAAAAAGAGAGTGATAGTTTTGTACATTTCTAAGCTCTTTCTCCTGCTCAAAATATACAAGCCCGAGTATATACTGAGAAGAATAAATATATTTACTCTGTTGGTAGCCAATTTCAGAATAAGTGTTTACCAGAGAAATCTGCTCAAGCTCAGAAGGACAACTAGTCTTTCCAAAACCTTAATGCAACACTGGATAATCACTAAATATGCCAAATATTTACAACCTATTCATGGTATTTATGCCAGAGGATCTAAACTTGCAGACAAATATCTTCTACTAGTAAAGAAATAGCTCTCTCATGTTACCACTCATCCTGGAGTTTTCTGAAGCTGATTTCTTTATTTTTTTCATCTCCTATTTTAATACTGTACCTCTAAGTACCTATTCATGCAGTTATGCTTGATAAGAGTAAAATTGGAGTCTTTACCAGCCAATCAAATTCCTTGTTTTCTAATGGCAAAGGGGAGAGCCTTTATTTCCATTTCATTAAAACGCTGACTGCTACTTCACTCTCATACAGAAAGAAAATAAATTTCCTTGGAATTAGTTGGCAGTTTTTAAGACTCTTATGCAAATTGGTAGCAGGGCTCAAGTCATTATAAAAGAAGCCTATAACTCTGGAAAATATGAAAAACCAGAGGACTTTGACTTATATGCACATATGTAGCAGCATTTAAAGGCAGCACATGAGTCTAAAGCTTTGTTAGCAAAAATGATTTTTTTGGGGGGGAGGAAGGTGCGGGCGGCCAAGTGAAATCGGCATTTTAGACAAGAAAATTTAAATACCTGGAAAGGTTAAAGAAATGTGTAAGGTCTTAGAGAAAAAAGTGGAACAAAAGGTGGAACATCAGATAATAATCAGAAAATGAAGGGTGAAGAATCAAAGAGAAACCAGAAGTTTGAAATAGTGTACCTATGATAATTTTATAACTGCCATTTTTTTTTTCTAAAAGAGAGAAGGAAAAACAAACTCACCATCACACCCAAATCTTTCACAAAAGCTTCTTGTCATAGGGAAGTCATTTCTTCTCTCTGTCTCTCAAAATGCATTTATATGTCATTTGTTTGTCACAGAGTGAATGATCTGTTTGATATCAGCAGTTTAGATTCCTTTCTCAAACGTTCTTTGAATGTATTATTTTGGGGAAAGTTGTGTGTGTGTGTGTGTGTGTGTGTGTGTGTGTGTGTGTGTGTGTGTGTGCGCGTGTTTTATAAACTCAAACAAAAGCACTATTTTGCTGATTCTGGAATTCCTGGCTCATTTTTCATTCTTTTCAATTACAGAATCTAATTAAACAATAATCCTTGTGCATTGGGGGTAGGAGTTAAATATCTGTCATTGTAAGCAAGGCTCTGTAATAGATGTAGAGGTTAATTATTGTACAATTGATTCAACCAATGAATGGGAGATATTGTGATTAGATTCCTATAAATTAAAGTGTGAATTTATACTTTCTGGAAGGTGTGAAGCTGGACTGAAAAAAAATGTTAAAAATTATGGATGCTTCTATATGATGGCCCTTACCCAAAATAAATTGCTAGAGTAGGGGGATCTCTGAAGTTCAATATCTTTTGCTTCAACTCCAATTCAATGGAAGAGAGAACAGTCTAGAGGCCCAGGATATTGAATTTGGACTTCTACCATATTGTGTAGTGGAAAGAACAGTCAACCAAGCATCTGAAAACTGATAATTAAAAACCAACTCTGTCATTAACTCATTCTGTAACCTTTAGGAAATCATTTCAACTTTGTAGATTTCATTAATCTGTATCAGTTAAATGAAAGGGCAGGGCTACATCATTTCCAACACTCAAAATATTTTAATTTACTATTCAGGGAACCTATGCAGTAGGTAAGACTAGGTAAAACTCAGAAAATCTATGATAGAGTCATGGGAAAGTGACCCAAGGAAGATCCAAATCATATAATCTCAGAATTCAAAGGGAACCCAGAAGTCTACTTTGGTCCAATCTATTTATAAAAAAAGACTCTCCTATATGATATCTCCAACAAATGGTCATTTAGACAGGGAACCCATCAGTTTGTAAGACAATCTACTCAACTTTTGAATAGTGCTTTTTGTTAGGAAGGTTATCTTTATGTGAAAACTAAAATTTTCTTTTCAATCCATTGCTCTATTCTCTGGGACTAAACAGAACAAATTTAGTTATAGTTTAATATGATGATACTCGAGATACTTGAAGGCAGCTGTTAAGTTTTCCCCAAGCCCTTTCTTTTCAAAGCTGAACATAACCAGATCCTTCAGTTCTCTCATAGCATGAATTTTGAGGGCCTTTATCCTCATGGTTACCCTTTTTTAGACTCTTCCCAGCATAATGATGCCCTTTCTAAATTCCAGAATACAACACAATTCTGAAACAAAATTCTAATTCCTTGAACTCAACATAATTGGCTGGCTGGAGTCTGACTAGAACTAGGATCATTACCCCTATTAGCCTTTGACCATTCTCTTTTAAAGAGTCTAAGATTGTATTAGCTGTACCCTCTCCTGACCTCCACCTCTAGACTGCTCCTAGTCTCCTCCTCCTAGCCTGCTCCACAGGCTCCCAGACTGCTTCAAAGCAAATCTCAACTACCACTTTTTATGAGAAGTTTGTGCCAATTCCAGCTGGTTGTTAGTGCTATCTCCCTCTTGAAATTTAGCTTAAAGAACATTATGCTTCCTATAAATTTGTATATATAGTACATTTCTTTATCTATATCTATATCTATATATTGATTCCTGTAATAGTTTAGAGCAGAGACTTTTTTGAGGTTTGTATCTTTAACATTTAATAATGTATGGTGACTTGATATAGTAGGCACTTAATAAATACTTGTCAAAATTGAATTAAATTGAATTTTGCTCCCTCTGCTGCTATAGTGTATACATTAACCAATTTTGAGCTTGAGGTCCACTACAACACTCTGGTCTTTTTAAAGAAAATTTAGCTATTCCTCCCTTATGGTTATTCATACTTATTGTCCTACCCTGGGATCTGGGAGGCTCTCTGTGAGATTAAAGTGTAGAAGAGTAGAAGGAGAAGAAAGAAGGTACTTTTGGGTCTGGGAGCATTGATCTAGACCTATCAGTATTTCAGAAACTATCTATTTCAAACCTCTCATTTTATAGATAAAGAAACTGAAGTGCAGAAATATTAAGTACCTTGCACATATGCACGGGTAGCATATATCAGAGGCAGTATTTGAAGCCAGGTTCCTTGGCTTCAAAGTTAGTATTTATTCCATTTTATTTTGCTTTCTACTACAAATGCAGGAAAAGGAGAATTTTAAGATCCCATGCCCCATACATAAAAGAAGAGTACAGACTTCTGGCTGAAATAAAGGAGAAACCGAAAAAGAATCTAAGAGAATAAGACTGAATAGTCTAAATATTTATTGGTGGATGGACTATGGTAACTTTGTAATTTCTCCTTCTGCTATTTTATTTCTTTTGATGTATTTCCTTCATTAAATTCTTTTAAAATTAGAATCCAAAAAAGAGTTTCAAGCTGTTTTTCAGGGAGTAAGAATGGAGGAAAGAAACCTTTTCTATTGAGAAACCACTACGTAGGAATGGAAAATCCAGGAAATAGAGGTAATGTAGTGGCAGTTGGCAGCTTGAAATAAGTACCAGCAAGGCACGGTGGGAGATTGCTGATAGGAAAAATATTGAGGTGTTGGGGTATGGGGTACTTGGCGTACTCTGTTGTAGCATAGGGTACCTAAGTCTCAACCCTGTCTGTCTGGCTAAGTGAATGGAGAGAAGGTATAGGGGAGTCAAACAGGTTGGGGTGAGGAAGGCATGAAGCTTCCATTAAAGACCTGAAACTCTTCACATGTGAGAGAGAACAAATACTGAGAACTATTAGTTCTGAACTGAGAACAAGAATGTCTCTAATACATCCTATATTTTGTCTTTTAGTTAACCAGTGACATTGAGGTCTAGATTCTTGCTCTAGTTACCAGTTACTTGTTCATCTCAACTCCTTAGATACTGACTTTCTAAAGGAAATCCTGAACTTGTGGTTTATGCTTCCCGTGGATTCTACTTTGGATGTTACTAATTTTTTTTTTCTACAGGAAGGGATAATCCTTCCTCTAATATGATGTTTGATTAATTACCACAGACTCTGGCAGGATGTGATAATCAGACTCATAACAAAATATTGGAGAATTCTATGAAAACTTGTGACTTTGGACAAGTCATTTTAACTCTCTAGGAATTAGGTGGTATTGTTTAGTCATTTCAATAGGGTCTGGCTCTTCATAACCCCATTTGGGAGCTTCTTGATAAAGGTACAGGAGTAGCTTGTCTTTTTCTTCTCCAGCTCATTTTGCAGATGAAGAAACTGAGGCAAACAGGGTGAAATGATTTGGCCAGGATCACACACTTAGTAAATGTGTGAGGTTGGGTTTGAATTCAGGTCTTCCTTACTCCCGATCTGGTGCAATATTCACTACACCATCTACTTGCCCATACATTTAGGTGTCAGATCTATAAAATAAGAACTGTAAATGAAACCTAGATAATGTCTTAGATCCTTTCATTTTTGTTAGCCGATGGACATGTATTAAGACTTTAGTATGTACCAGATCCTGTGTGATGCATTAGGGATACAAAGAAAAACAAAAACAACCCATTCTCTACCCCCAAACTGTATAACCTCTAAGTCTTCAGGAGTAGACCATATTACTTGTCCTGGTGCTTTCTCTTTATTAAGGAAGAATATTGTTCAATATTCTAATCCATTGAACAAACATATATTAAATACTTGCTATGTACAGGACACTACAATCTATAGCAAGGATAGAAATTAAAAACAATAGCAACAACAAAAACATAAACCCTGACTTCAAGGAACTTCTATTAGGGGGATACTACATGTATATCAGTGAGTAAGATACAAGGTAAGCTTGGAAGGAAGTGAGCAATAATAACTGGGAATATAGCACTTGAAGTTAGTCAGTCAATAAATACTTATTAGAAAGCCAACTGGGGTCAGGAATACTCATCTTCCTGAGTTCAAATCTGGCCTCAGACACTTACGAGCAATGTGACCCTGGGCAAGTCTGCCTCAGTTTTCTTATCTGTAAATAAGCTGCAGAAGGAAATGGCAGACCATTCCCATATCTTTGCTGGACAGATAGGAGGAAAAACAGGGTTACAAAAGCCTAGACTGGGAGGAAAAGGAAACCTATTTATCTAAAATAGAGTGAAGAAGGAGATAACAGAGTAGAAGAGGAAGATGTTTTGCTGTTTAATGAGGAGAAAGGGATAAGGGGGAATTTTGGTGTGAGGTCTTAATTTTTTTGGTAAAGTCTGAGATGAGTTCCTTTGATGAGAGGGTAAGGGAAGGGGTACTGTCTGGGAGGCTGGAGGAGAGATGAGATTTGGAACAACTGCTTTGGAGAATGAGCTAATCAGTCAATTAGACAGAGATGTAATAACTGCCTTGCTGCAGTGAGGGCCCAGTTGAATTTAGATAATATATTTTTATGTTTTCTTCCAGATCTGTTTAGCAATACAGAAATATGAAAAAAGGAAGAGAATGGCAAGCATAATTCAGGTTTGAGACTTAACATGATTGGTGATAGGACAAAGGGCAAGGGAATTAAGATGGAGGCTTAAGGTGGAGGCTTGTGAGGAGTTATTTTAGTTAAGAGGTTGAGAAAGGAAGGGAGGAAAGTATAGTCAGTGTAGAGGCAATGGGCTGAGGAACAATTGAAGGGTAGAGGGAATGTAAGTTATGATCAAGATGAAGAACAAGATTATGGGTTATAAGAAAGAATTGGAAAATATTATGATTAGATAAAAATATTGGAGCTCATTAGTGGGAATAGTACATCTGTGAATGATGGCAATATCAAAAGTATGACCACTTTGTGTGTTGCAGAGGAAACTGGTCATAGGAATTTAGTAGATTAAGAAACTAGGCAGTTTAGGGTATTTGACACAGTATCAATGTTTATGTTAAAGTACCCTAATATGAAAGTGAGAGATGGAGAGGTGAGGAAGCCTATAAGCCAGGCACTGATCTCATCGAGGAAGGAGGGAGAATGTTTTCATGAGGATGAGATCAATATAAAGACATAGAAATATGCTAAAACTGAGCAACAGATCTAGACAGAGTGCTGCACAGTGGTTGGAGAAAATTCATTGAAGGAAGCCAGAAATTAGACTCAGAATACTCCCTTGTGGCTTAGCCTCCTGGCATAGGGAGATGATATATTCATATGTCCTAAGGAAATCCCTCGAACAACAGACAAGATTAGGAAGAGGTTTGGATCTTATTCAAGAGAGAGGAAGCAATTCCTTAATTTACAGTAAAAGGTCCTGAAAGATAGTGGTCAGGAGATGGAAAATGTCTGCAGGGCAAAACTGTTCTGAAATGGCTTTGGGGCAGAGCCTCACTGAGGTGGGAGTTATAGTACTTCTTTCTGCCCTTCACCACTGTAGTTTAAGAGTTCTGAAATAATGACAGGAGGCATTGTGGGTGATCTTCCATCCCCCCATCATTCAACCCTTTTCTGGACATGGTCCTGATTCAGTGGGAAAAAGCTGGCTAGGGTTGGAGGAGGATTTGTTTAGGATTATGGGGGAAAAAAAGAGTTCCTTTTCCCTTCCCTACAATCTCTTACTGGAGGAAGCCTTGAAGGTGGAAAAGGATTCTAAGACAGCTGAAAAAAAAAATGCATCCTAGCTAGTCTTGATTGGGGACAGCTGATGTCAATGTATGGAGGCAGGAAATGGAATATCAAGGTTGGGGAAATTCAATGTTGCTGAATCAAAGTTTGAGAAGGAGGCCATCTAGTTCATTTATTTCTTTTTATACATATGGAAATTAAGGGCCAGAGTATTGAAATAAACTGACCAAGATCATATAGTTGCAGGGAGATGTCCTGTAGTCAGAGACAACATGGGGATAAAGTTCAGAAGAGAGATTATGTACGATTTCAATGAAAAAAAAATGATTCCACTTTCACTAAAGTCAACTCTTCATGCAATATTAAAATTCAAAAGCAAATCCATGTACATAAAATGCATGAATATTACAAAGTATGAATGATGTCCCTCAGACCATGGTCCCCTTGGGTCCTAAGACACTGAGTAGTGTCTTAGTGACTGAAACACTGAGTAGTGGCAGCACAGGAAGAAAAAGACTTACTCTCAAAGCCCCCAGGGCACCATTCTTTAAATTTATATTTAATTGTTGCATTGGGCAGCCACAAATTATATGGTTGGGAAAAATACAATATGTCCTTTTGAAAAATAAGCCAAATGACTGCCTCTTGGAACAATTCCAATTAGTTAGTGATTGAATGTATAAATCTTGGAGGATTTCTTTCTTCTCTTCTAAGAGGAAGTCTTAGATTGCACTGGAAGTCCTGACTGTTAAATAATCTAGGTGTTGCCATAGATGTTCACAAGCTGCTTGTGAGCACATCCACTTTCCAAGAGGGGCTCCAGAGCCAACCCAGAAGGAAGAGAAATTACGAGGGACCATTCTATGATGACTTAAGGAAATGACAATGATAAAATCAGCTGGGATTTATCTAATCCATCAATACTTGTGCTTAGCACACTACTAGTTGTTTGAGGGAATCCAAAATCAAGAGTATATTCATTTCTGGAATGGGTTGGACTTTAAACTCTAAAATTTAGTGATTCTTTATAGGACATGGACCTTAGGACCTTAAAAACTTTTGAATCTCAGAAATGATTAGTGGAAGAAGGTTTATATGACTAGTAGATTTTGAGGAGAATAAGTGAATTATAGTTGCTGAAGAATACTAGAAACAAGGGAGGATAATGGTAAGAAAATGCTAAAAATAACTAATTCATTTCTTCAGTAATCATTAAACCCCTATTAGCCTAGTGTCATGGAAAGAACATTGAATTTGGAGTTTGATGAATTGATCCCTATTCTGGTTATGCCCCTGTTTACCTGGTGAGTTTCTTTATCAAGAACATGAAGATTTTGAACTAGTTGACCGAGGGCTCTTCTAATTTTAAATCTATAGTCTTATATATCCCCATTATTACTTGATGGCATACCAATAAAAGCAAAACCGTTTTTTCATTTTAGGAGATCAAATTCAAGGAATGGTATTGAGAAACCACAGATTGGGGACATATTGTCTAATATATGTGATTATGTAACTAGGACATAACAATAAGTGACTTACATCACTTTATATATTTTATTTCATTTGAGCTTTGAAACTCTGTGGGATAGTACAGCATATATTATTTTATTTTACAGGCAAGAAAACTAAGTTTCAGAGAATTAAAATGGCTTGCTTATAGTTTTGAAACTAATACTATCAGAGGTGAGATGGAACAAACACTATATCTCTTATACCAATTGGACTTCTAAATTTCATCTCTTCACCTGATTCAAACCAGAAGGAAGATTTAAATAGAGATTTTCCCGGGACCTGTATGTGCCAAAATGTTTGTGGCCGCCCTGTTTGTAGTGGCTAGAAACTGGAAAATGAATGGATGCCCATCAATTGGAGAATGGCTGGGTAAATTGTGGCATATGAATGTTATGGAATATTATTGTTCTCTAAGAAATGACCATCAGGATGAATACCGAGAGGCTTGGCAAGACTTACATGAACTGATGCTAAGTGAAATGAGCAGAACCAGAAGATTATTATATACCTCAACAACGATACTGTATGAGGATGTATTCTGATGGAAGTGGATTTCTTGACAAAGAGAAGATCTAATTCAGTTTCAATTGCTCAATGATGGACAGAAGCAGCTACACCCAAAGAAAGAACACTGGGAAATGAATGTAAACTGCTTGCATTTTTGTTTTTCTTCCTGGGTTATTTATACCTTCTGAATCCAATTTTCCCTGTGCAACAAGAGAACTGTTCGGTTCTGCACACATATATTGTATCTAGGATATACTGTAACCTATTTAACATGTATAGAACTGCTTGCCATCTGGGGGAGGGGGTGGAGAGAGGGAGGGGAAAAGTCGGAACAGAAATGAGTGCAAGGGATAATGTTGTAAAAAGTTACCCTGGCATGGATTCTGTCAATAAAAAGTTATAATTATGAAAAAAAATAGAGAGTTTCCCCAATATAGTAGCTATTCTCAATGTAGTTTTTTTTCCCTCAACAAGGAAAATTTGGAATTAAAAAGAAATACTGCCAGATTCTATGATATTTCCTTATCCAATAACAGCATAAACTACAACAGTTCCCACTATCAGACTGAGATTTAGTTATGATAAAGCAATTCTGACCAATTCCATGAGCTTTCTCTTCATTCCTTATCCCAAGTTATAATTTAGTTAAGTAACCAGTTCTGGGCAACTAGGGTTTTGATTTACAATAATGATAATGGGTTGGGAGATAGAGAGTTATCCTCCTTTTTACAAGAGCATTATTTCTTCTCTAGAGTGAATGTTGGCTCTGTACCTCACCTCACAATACTTTGCCATCTGTGTTGTGTGGGATAGTTACCTTTTTGTCAACACTTCCAAGGACTTTTCACCGTAATGCCTTGTGGCGATGGTCCATTTTTATTGATGCCTTCATCCTTGATCTGCTTTTGGGGAATGAATCATTTCTTTTCCTGGGGCTACACTATACTCGCAATCAAACTATTCTTTGATTTGCTTAAAGTATCTCACCTGTACCCCCTTGTTCCTTACCTCAGTTAATTTTTCTTTGGTGCGGGAAACTTTTTAGTTACAGATCTACCAGCCATTTTAAATTCAAAACAAAAATGACTTCTTATTTCTTAAGGATGCTGCTTCTTGCTCCTGAAATAGAATTATTTCCTGTTTCTCATAGCACACACACACACACACACACACACACACACACACACACACTCTTACAGAAAGTTAGACATTGTACAAATTGTTGCTCTAAAGATAATTAAAGAATCCACTAAAGTAGGGCTGTTAAAAATCATAAGGACATGTTGAGTGTCTACAGACAGTTCACTGATAAGGACAATTTCTTCAACATTAGCCTATTATTAGCTGACCACATTTGCAACAAAGAGTCCTCATCAAGTTAATCCTTCATTTAGATCCTTCTGGTACAGAAAGGAAAAAAAGAAAAAAACAAACCTTGAGTGTTTTTTTTTTTTAATTTTTAATTTTGGTTTGTTTTTCAGTTTTAAATAGAGTCCATAGATTCATGGTTTCCAGCTCTCTGGGTTGAACCCATTTTTCCCAGCCCAGTCACTATTGGTTGCCCTGTTCTTTCGGGCTCTTAAAAGTGGGCCAGGTAGAAGATTTGGGTCCTGATATTCCAAATTCCAGAGTAGTCTCTCTAGGGCTCAGTATCATTCTATTGCTTTCTTCTTTAGGATCAGAGTTCTTCTCCTTTTGTGGTATAATAGATCCCTTTGGCAATCTGGTGAAGTTTATTTGATACCTCATTATATTTTCAAGGGCATAAAATGAAATTTGTAGGGTCGTAAAGAAAATAAAAATAAGAGTTATCAAAATATTAAAAAAAAGTTCACAAGCTCCAAATTCAGAACTTTAGTTCTTGTCATATAGATCGTATCTTCCCCAGCATATACAAGGTAGAAGAAGCAATATCTGACTCTAAATTCATTCAAGAGCTATCATTGCTAATCTCCCTTTAAATGGAAATTGGAGATTCCTATGGAGGAAAGTGTTAGCTTTTATTAGATGTTGCTTTTATTGAAAGCTATGAATATTTCTAGATAGCTCTTTGATGGGATGGAGAAGCCTAGTTATGTTTTTAAAAAAGGTATATATTTTATTTTTTTAAAAAGGAAATGACATTTATTTTCAAAATATATGCAAAGTTTTCAGCATTCACCCTTGCAAAACCTCGTGTTCCAAATTTTTTCTCCCTCTCTTCTCCCACTCCCTCAGTAATCCAATATATGTTAAACATGTACAATTCTTCTACACATATTTCCACAATTTTCATGCTGCACAAGAAAAATCAGCTTAAAAAGGAAAGAAAATGAGAAAAAAAACTGCAAGCAAACAATAACAAAACAGATGAAAATACTATGTTGTCAGACACACTCAGTTCCCACAGTTCTCTCTCTGGATGCAGATGTCTCTCTTCATTGCAAGACCATTGGAAATGACCTGAATCATGTCATTGTTGAAAAGAGCCATGTCCATCAGAATTCATCATCACATAATCTTGTGCTTGCTGTGTATAATGTTCTCTTAGTTCTACTAATATCCACTCAGTTTCCAGTTCCTTGACAGTACAAAAAAGGCTGATATAAATACTTTTACACATATGTGTCCTTTTCCCTTTTTATGATCTCTTTGGGATACAGGCCCTTTGATCCAGAATGGTTGGTTCAGTTTACAACTCCACCAACACTATAGTAGTGTCACAATTTTCACACAACCCCTCCAACATTTATCATTATTTTTTCCTGTCATTCTAGCCAATTTGAGAGGTGTGTAGTGTTATCTCAGAGTTGTCTTGATTTGCATTTCTCTAATCAATAGTTATTGAGATCATTTTTTCAGGCAATTAGAAATAGTTTTAATTTCTCCATATGAAAATTGTCTGTTCATATCTTTGACCATTTATCAGTTGGAGAATGGAAGCCTAGTTATCGTTTTTTCCTATTCTATTTATTTACTTAATATTTTCCCCCAACAGTTTTTTTTTACATTTGTTTTTAAGATTTTTGAGTTCTAGGTTCTCTCCCTTATTCCCACCCACAATTAAGAAACCACATGTGAAGTTATACAAAACATTTCCATAAAAGTCAAGTTGTGGAAGAAAATATAGATCTCCCACTCTAACAAAAATAAAAACCCTCAAGAAAAATTAAGTTAAAAACAAAGAGAGAAATAGAGAATGATTCGATCTGTATTTAGATTTAGAAGAAACTGATTCCTTCTCTGAGTGTGGATAGGATTTTTCATCATAAGTCCTTTAGAATAGTTGTAGATGATTGTATTACTGAGAATAACAAAGTCATTTACAGCTAGTCATCCCAAGACATTACTATTACTTTGTATACAGTTTATTTCACTTTGGTCACGAGGACTTCCTTTTTTTTTTTTTTTCCCTGAGAGCATCCTGCTCATTATTTCCCAGAGAACAATAATATTCCATCAGAGAAACTGCCTTTGAAATTTTTTTTTACAATTATTATTGCTAATTGTATTTCTCTTCACTTATTCTCTCTCCTTTCTCCCCATCCCTCCTCAAAAGTATTTTGCTACTGACCACGCCCTTCCCCAGTCTGCCCTCTCTTTTATCATCTTCTCCCACTTCCCCTCCTATTTTCCTGCAGGGTAAGATAGATTTCTATACCCTTATTGAGTATGTATATTATTTCCTATTTGAGCTAATTCTGATAAAAGTAAGATTCACTCATTCTTCTTCTCTCCCACCTCGTCGCCTTCACTGTAAAAGCTTTTCCTTTCCTCTTTTTTAATGGCAAATAATTTACACCATTCCATTTCTTTCTTTCCCTTTCTCCCAGTATATTCTTCTCTCACCCTTTAATTTCATCATTAAAAAAAAGATATTATCCCTTTATATTCAACTCACAATCATGCCCTCTGTCTATATATACTTCTTCTAACTGCCACAATAACGAGAACATTCTAATGAATTACAAGTATCAAATTCCCATGTGGAATGTAAACAGAAAAACCTTATTAAGTCCTTTATGACATCACTTTGCTGATTACCTACTTATGATTCTTCAGAGTTCTGTATTTGAAAATTAAAATTTCTATTCAACTGTCATCTTTTCACCAAGAATGCTTAATGTTCTGTTTCATTGAATGATCACTTTTTCCTCTGAAGTATTATACTCAGTTTTGTAGCTCCATTGCTCTCCAAAATATCACATTCCAAACTCTCCAGTCCTTTAATGTAGAAGCTGCTAAATCTTGTGTTATCCTGACTGTGTCTCCACTAAACTTGAATTATTTCTTTCTGGATGCTTGCAATATTCTCTCCTTGACCTGGGAGTTCTGGAATTTAGCTATAATATTCCTGGGATTTTTTTTATTTTTGGATCTCTTTCAAGAGGTGATCAGTAGATTCTTTTGGTTTCTATTTTACCCTCTGGTTCTAGAATATCAAGACAGTATTTCTTGATAATTTCTTGAAAGATGATGTCCAGGTTCTTTTTTTGATTATGACTTTCAGGGAGATCAATAATTTTAAAATTATCTATTTTCCATATCAGTTGTTTTTCCAATGAGATATTTCTCATTTTTTCCTGTTTTTCATTTTGCTTTATTATACCTTGATTTCTCAAAAAGCCATTAGCTTCCATTTGCCAAATTCTATTTTTTAAGAAATTATTTTCCTTAGTGAGCTTTTGTACCTCTTTCCCCAATTGGCTAATTTTGCTTTTTATAGCATTCTTCTCAGTAGCTTTTTTGTATTTTCTTTTTAACATCTTTCAATTCTTTCCCTAATTTTCCCTCTATCTCTTTTACTTGATTTTCAAAGTTCCTTTTGAGCTCTTCCATGGCCTGAGCCCAATTCTTATTTTTTTTTGGAGGCTTTGGATATAGGATCTTTGACTTTGTTTTCATCTTCTGAGTGTATATTTTGATCTTCCTTGTCACCATAATAACTTTTAATGATCAGAAACTTTTTTGTTCTCTATTCTTTTTCTTCGCCCATTACTCTGCTTTTAACTTTTTATTAAAGTAGTGCTCTGTTTCCAGAGTGAAATCTGGGGTTTTGTGAAGCTGTTTTCAGAAATCCTTTTAGGAATCGGACTGCATATTTCTGCTTTGGACTTGTTAGGTGTGTCCCCACCCCACTGTGCTGTAAGATCTAGTTTACTGGCCTGGACTGGGACTCTGCTGACCCAGGATGTGCTGGAACTGCACACCAACTCCAACTTCATTGCCCCAGACCCTTTCCACTGATCTTATGGGTCCTCCCTTGTGGCTTGGGGCTGAGAGATCTAAGCCTCCAGCACTGCTACTGATTCAGAGCTCTCACCTCCTTGATGTTGGGGTCCAAGCCTATGCTGGGATTGCCAGGTAGGCTCTCACCCTGGTTCCACAGACCTTTTCTGCTGCCCTTCCAGGTCCTCTTTGGTGTCTCTGGGCTGAGAGGTCTGGCAGCCGCCAGCACCTCTGCTGTTCAGAGGTTGGCCCAGTCTGGACTGGGGCTGGGTCCAGGACTGCACAGTGACTTCCCACCCTGGTATCACAGATCTTTTCTGCTGAGCTTGTAAGTTGCCTTTAGGTAGAAAATGTTCTGTTCTGTCTTTTGGGGTGCTTTGATGCTCTAAAATTTATTTAGAGTCATTATTTAAAGGAATTTGGAGCAGTTTGGGGGAGAAATTGGGCAAGTTCTTACCTTTGTTCCACAATCTTGGCTCTGCCTCCTGGGAAGTCCAGTTATCTTGACCATGGTAAAGGATGAGGACTTTGTTATGCTTCTGAAGACAAAGCACATTTAGACAGAGCACTATTAATAGTATATTTAGTTTAATGAATTATATCATGGCCCTTGAAGAGTTGAGTCCAGCCTTTCACTCAGACCTATAAAAAAAAAGCAGACATTTCTGACAAAAGATTTGAGAGAAAGTTAAGAATACCTATCACATTCTCTTCCACTTCCTCCTCCCACAAATATGCAGACACCAGACATGATTTCCTGTGGGTGAATTTATGCACATTTACCTTGGAAATCTATCAGCTCTAGGTAAGGCACTTGTAAAGACAGTGATATTCCCAAAGCTAGAAGAACAGCAAGGGACTGAGCAACAATGTGAAAGAGCTTGCCCTCCATTTTTACTATCAGTTAGGAAAATGGTGAAAATTCTATATAAAATAGAGCAACCTAAAGTGCAAAATTCTTTTAGTGCTACAAATCTGGAAGATTGTATGAGACCCTTAAAGAGAGTGAGGTTTACTGGAGATGAAGTGTGATCTCTCCATGAAACTTAGGTGTATTTCCTCTCCAGGGGTGTCTCAACCACAATGTGAATCTGGAGGAAAGTATGTGTCCTTTAGGGGGAAATTGCACCCCCTGGGGAAGAGAGAGATTTGTTTTTGACTTGTTATGAGGTCCTAGTATTTTTTTTTTTTAAACATTCTTTCTTTAGTATAAAATACAGGTTGTTTTTTTATCCAACATTTATTGCTAACTCGAATTTTTCCACCAGAGCTAAGGACGCCTATTACCTACTTCCCTAGAGACTTAGGCAATCACAATACTGTGATGTTCCCAGGAGAAACCCTGGGTGGTAGCATGAGCCAAAGATGTGATTCATGAGAAGGTTTTGAAATTGAAGCTCATAGAAACCCAGATTGTAGAGTGCTGGCCTATAAGATTCACTAAATACTTTAGGTTACCCATTCTCTGCAAATGCTTTTCTAGCCTCCTGGGAAGTGTCTTTCATACTTATTTCTCCTCTCAAGTTAGATATGATTGCTGACTGATCCAATTACCAATTACCTTTCCTTCCATTACCCTCTTCCCTCCCTGCTTCTATGACATTTATTTATTTATTCACTTATTAATTAATTAATTTTTATTAAAGTTTTTTATTTTTTTAAAACATATGCATACTTTTCAATATTTACCCTTGTGAATCTGTGCTTCAGATTTTTTCTCCCTCCATTTCTCCATCCCCTCCCTGAAATGGCAAGTAATCCAACATATGTTAAACATGTGTAATTCTTCTATACATAATTCCACAATTGTCATGATGCACAAGAAAAATCAAATCAAAAAGGAAAAAATGAGAAAGAAAACAAAATGCAAGCAAACAATAACAAAAAAGTGAAAATGATATGTTGTGATCCACATTCAGTCCCCATAGTTTCCTCTCTCTTTTCATTCCAAGATCACTGGAACTGGCCTGAATCACCTCACTGTTGAAAAGAGCCATGTCCATCAGAGGTGATCATCGCATAATTTTGTTGCTGTGTACAATCTTCTTTTGATTCTACTTATTTCATTTAGCTTCACTTCATGTAAGTCTCTCCAGGTCTTTCTAAAGATCTTATCATTTATTATAGAACAATAACATTCCATAACATTCATATATCATAGATTATTCAGCTATTCTCCCAACTGACGGGCATCCACTCAGTTTCCAGTTCCTTGCTACTACTGCAAAAAGGGCTGCCACAAACATTTTTGCACATATGGGTCCTTTCCCCTTTTTTATGTTCTCTTTGGGATAAAGACCCGGTAGAGACACTATTGGATTAAAGGTTTGATAGCTCTTTGTGCATAATTCTATATTGCTCTCCAGAATAGTTGGATCAGTTCCCGATTCCACCAACAATGTATTGGTGCATGACTTATAAATATAAGTCATTGGTTACTTGTTTTCCATACTTTTTCTTCTATTGTTCCAATATCCAGAAAAAAGTTTCTTATTAGCTTCTGCAGGTCATTGTACCAGCTGCAAACCTTTGGGGTTCCTTTAATGACTTGCATTATCCATACTTTGAGCATTCCCATGTCTAAGCAGGCTATCCCATCCTCATCCTCTGAAAAGATGCATTACAAAATTTCATAGCTCAAGTATTGTTCAGCTAAGAAAGCAGATCATTTATAACATTGTTTTATGGAACAAACTGTTCCCTTCCAGTATTATGCCAACTAATCATGTCTTTGTATATGCATGGGAATATGCTGCTTTCCTGGTTCTCCTCTTGGACTCTCTCTACAGTGTTTTAGAAACCTCTCCACACTGGAAGCTCTTGCTACCCCTGCATCTCACACATTGGAAGTGCCCTCTGGCCTTACAGTCTCTCCCTCTGATTGGCTAATTCTTCCCAGAATCTCCAATTGAGAGAAGGATGTCCAGGGCATCTCTAGCTTTACTCCTCTCCTCTCCACATACCCAATTTCTTTTTATGTGTTTTCCCCCATTAGGATGTAAAGTCATTGAGGGTAAGTAGTGTTTTTCTTTCTGCTTGTATTTGTATTTCCAGAGTTTACCACGATACCAGACACATAGTAAGCATTTAATAAATGTTTTTTTTTTTTTTTTTGACTTGGCTTGACCTGTTCCCTTAGATAAGTTAGTTCTCAAATGGAGTTTTCTGCATTTTGGTAAATGTTCAATAGAACATTGAACAGATATCCCATGTGCTTCTCTCCTTTTGAGTTTTCCTTCCCTCTTTGGCTTGCTTTCAGGTATCTTTTACACATCATGGAAATTATTAATCATTTCTTCTTTTAGGAAAACTACCAAATTGGATGCTACAAACAGCAACTATTTCAGATCTATTTTTTAAAATGTAACTTAAAAACACACAGAATCTATCTCCTGTGTCTCTTTTTCCTATTTCTGAATAGAGCCAAGTATAAAACATGGAAATTAGAGACTTGCATTATGTTGACTGGGGTTGAGAGAGGCTCAGTATCAGGGAGGAGAGGACCAGGAAGGTAAGATTATCTGTAGCCTGAGAGATGAGGGAGTGGGGTATGAGTAGTCAAAGGTCTGTTACCAGCCCAGCAAATACAGAATCTGGGAAGAGGGCCAGATGCAAGAGGCAAGTCGATATATTGGTGAGACGAGAGTCTGCAACAAGGAATCAGCGGGATCCAAAGGAGAAGGGAGAATCAACAGTCTGAGGCCATGTGAGGGTCAATAAAAGCCAGATGCCAAACAGACCAAGGAAGAAGGACCCTGAGTTCAAGCAAAGAACTTATTACAATTTGTTATGCTTAGTGAGCTAACTGTGCCTATGGGAGTTTAAACTAAAGGTAGGAAGCTTGCTCTGCCTACATCCCTGTTTTTATTGACAAACCGTAGCTCTGGACAACCCTTACTCACCTCCATTACAGTTGAGTTGGGAATGTTAATGGACGATTTTAAGATGGAGGTTGTTTTTTTTTTTTAGGGGGGGTATTTTGCTGATGCAGAGAGCAGGAGCAGCCTCTCATGATCGAGGCACTTTCTCTGTAACTTAGAGACTTGGTCAGAAAGACAAACACCTGGGGTTACACAGTCAGTATGTGTTGGAGGTCAGAACCCAAGGCTTCCTCGCTCTGAGGGCATTTACTATTCCCTGCATCTTATTGCCTCTCAAATAATACTAACCAGTTTTTGAAAACTTAAATAATTTAGGTTACTCTGCAAAAATATCATGAGACAAAAGAATGCTTAAGGGTTATTTTGTTCTTGTTGCTCCAAACCTCTCCATCCAGGGACAACCCCAAGAAAAATCATAGAAATTGTGTCCACCTTTCTCCTCTTTTTGATCCTTGTGCTTTTTCCCCCCTAATGCCTCTCCCTTTTACCCCATAAGACCCATGGATGCTTAATAAAATTAAAAGGGATAATAACAACAACTCACATTTATGTAGCCCTTGGTTGTTCTTAGAATTTTAATTCTGGAGCTGGTGAAGGATTTTGGATGCTATATCAACCCATACCCCATTTTCTTTTTACAGATGAGGAAATTGAAACCTGTGGCAGTCAAATTACTTACCTATAGGCACACAGAAACAGCATCAGAAGCAACATTTGAACCCCAGGATATTCTTTCCACTGTTCCATTCTCTTTCTCCATGTACTAATTTCATGTTTGGCTACAAGTCATGAAATATTATAAGCTCTGAAGAATTAAAATTTTAAATTACCCAAAAGTCAAGAGAGAGATGCATGACAGGCTGTAAAATACAACCAGCAAAGACATGTGTAAAAGGGTTGGAAGGATGAATCTGCAGAGAGAACTATGATTGGAAGAGGAGGAGAGGATAACCCACATTAATTCCTGGTCCATTGGTCTCTAGACAATGACAAGAAATCTAGAAGACATGAGCTATCTGTGGCTGCCCAGGACATAAATGCATGGATGGGACAGATGAGAACACTGAGGCTTAGAGAGATGAAATATGTTGTTCAGACTTGTGTAGTCAATAGGGATCATAGTTAACCCCAGGTGACCTGTTTCAGGCTTCCAACTAGAATTATTCTCTCTTACAGTACCATCCTCAGGTCCCCTGGTCCTGTTAAGTAATCTAGTAAAAGAGTCAGATTATATAAACCTCTGCTGTGTAATTATGTTTACCCATAACTCCGAAGAAAGGCACTTAAAAGTGACTTATCTTTACATTATTATGATAGTGAGTGGGAGCTATTTTGGGTCAAGAGGGTATTTTAGTGTCTCCCAAATCATAACCTGTGAGTAGATGGTTCCTGTTTTACTTATGCATTTGGTTCCTCCCTTGGGCATCTATTTTACTTTTGAAAATCAGTCCTTGAAAGGGGGAAAGGCTGGATAAAGGACATTCTTTTTAGCTTTGGATAAGTACTAGCAAGTCAACGAAAGTCTGAATTTTTGTAGCAAAGGGGAAATAAATGGCACAAGGGAATCTGGCTGAGATCAGGGGTGTTTAGAAGATGATTTCAAATTGTAGTTCAGGTCTAGGAAACCTTAACTAATGTTCTCTGAACCCTATCAATGGAAGAAGCTTTTGTTCTTTCAGTCTCTGTTCCAGCTGATTACCTAATAACTTCAGTGTCTCTTAGGAAAGGTGGAAAACTGGAGCACATATATAACTGGACTCACAGACAGAATCTTTTAAGGGCCATTGCACAACAGTATGTTTGTTTGTGCTGAAAAGAAAATGGTTTCATCCCCATCAAATTACTTTGATCTTGTTTTCCATATACATAAATAGAAAAGGGAATACACTAGAGCTCCTCTGTAATCTGATTCTGAAATCCATTAAGGCCAATTATATCATCTACAAATTCCCCCAAAACCAACTCTTGCAAAAAAGTTCCAGTAGCTCTGTCTTATTTGTGATATCATCTTGTAGTAGGATTTCAGTTTGTAAAATCCCTTAAGATTAGAAAGATTCTAATACCTGCCAGAGAAACAATTGGCATAATGGACATTGGGTTGGACTTGGAATCAGAAAGATCTGGATTCTCATTGCCCCAGACAACTCTCTAAAAAACTGTAAACTTCACATAAGTCACCCATCTTTATCAGTGGAAGAAGTTTCCTACACCAATGAAGTCAGAAAATTTAGACTATAAAACAACTTACCCCTGAAATATCCTCTCCCCCCAAAAAACCATCTGTCTATTTTGAATTTTGCCCTAGAGTGAATGGTGCCTGCATAAGATTTTGGTGTATATGCTGATTTTTAATTTTAAAGAATATAAATGGAAATATGGGCAAGTAAGGTTCGGGTGTTAAACTTGGAGTCAGAAGACCTGAATTCAGCTTTGCTAGCTGATGACTCCGGACAAGGGACTTCATCTCTGTGTCATTTAGATAATTCCACTGGAGACTAAAGATCCTACTGATACTTAACAACTACTCTTTGAGTCTGGCCATCTGATTCATCCTGAATCCATGTGATTGTATTATTGTCTAATCTAGACAATTCCATCTTCTCAAGTACAAGAGCATAAGATATTTTGCCAAAATCTTTGGTAAAATTCAGGATTGTAATAGGACTAGAAGAAGACCTTAAGGAACAATGAGTGTTCAGTGATAAGAACATCTTTCATTTATATAATGCTTGCAGAAGTCCTCAAACTTTTAAATAGGGGGCCAGTTCACTGTCCCTCAGACTGTTGGAGGGCCAGACTATAGTAAAAACAAAAACTTTGTTTTGTGGGCCTTTAAATAAACAAACTTCATAGCCCTGGGTGAGGGGGATAAATGTCCTCAGCTGCTGGCCCGCGGGCCATAATGTGAGGACCCCTGCAAGATTTGTACAGCACTTTATATTAGTTATTTAATTTGATCCTGACAACAATCCTGTGAAATGCTGTTATTATTCCCATTTTATAGAGCAACTAAGTTGGGCTCAGGGAGGTAAATTGAATTTGCCCAAGATTATGTAGTCGTCTTAGTATTTTAGGTAGCTTCAAAACCCAGGTTTCTGATTCTCTTTTCACTTATGTCTTTAAGGGCCAGGAAACTTTCAGGGTAGACTAGACTAAGGTTTATCATGAGATTATTAGTGCTAGGAAAGTCCTGTTTTTTATTGTTGCTCTTAAACCCTTTCTGGGAGATCATACAGACCAGGCTGCCAAGATGCCTGGTATGTTTTTTCTCAGTCTCCTATAATCCAGTGGCTTTTAAAATATACTGCTGAGTCATACTGCCTAGAAAGAATGAAAATGTATAATCGGCACTTAGAAATATTGAACGAAAATCTTCTTGGTGCCTAAATCAATTGATGATAGTCAACTGCCTAGGGAGATTCAGTCCCCTTGTAGTCGGAAAGAGTTCTCACACCCCCTAAAGCATATGATTAACTAAGAGACAGTGTCTTAGAGACCGAAAGAAAAGACCTTTCTCAGAGTTGGAGTGGTATTTCTGTTTTGCTTCCATGATTCAGGAAAATTTTTTGTTAGAGATTAAAATGGCTATTTGAACAGCCATAGTTGAAGGATTTTTTTTTTTTTTTGCAAGAGTCGGTTTTGGGGGAATTTGTAGATGATATAATTAGCCTTAATGGATTTCATTGGAGGTTCAGATAAAAGGATACCTGGAAAAAAGAAAACGAGAAATAATAGGAGGCTTGTTTTTGTTGTTTTTTCTTTTTGTGAAAACCAGATGGCTGAACTACAAGGCAACATTGCACTTTTCCTCTTTTAAATGCTTTGTTTTTATTGTTGGTGAAGTTGTGAAATGATCCAATCATTATGGAGACTAATTTGGAACCATATGCCTCAAAGGCTATAAAACTACATATCTTTTGATCTAAGCAGTGTTACTACTGAATCCCAAAGAAAACATAAAAGAGGAAAAAGGACCATGTGCAAAACTGTTTATCGCAGTCTTTTTTTTTTTTTTTTTTTTTTTTTTTTTTTTTTGTGGTGACAAAGAATCAAAAAATGAGTAGATGCCCATCGATTGGGAATGGCTGAATAAATTAGAGTATATAAAAGTAATGGGATACTATTGTTCCATAAAAAATGATGATCAGGCTGATTTTAGAAAAGCCTGGAAAGATTTACATGAACTGATGCTGAATGAAACAAGCAGAATCAGGAAAACATTGTACACAGAAACAGCAAGATTGCACTATGATCAGCTATGACAGAGTTGGTTCTTCTGTGATCCAAAGCAAACCCAATAAACTTTGGATGGAAAATGCCATTTGTATCCAGAGAGAGAACTATGGAGACTGAATATAAATTAATGTTCACTTTTCCTCCCCCTTTTCCTTTTATTCTTTTTTCTCTCATTTTTTCCCCTTTTGTTCTGATTTTTCTCACTCAATATGATTCATAAGGAAATATGTTAAAAATGAATGCATGTGTATAATCAAAGAAATGTTGTTTTTATTTGTAACTGGGGAAAGCAAAATTAAAAAGAATCAAAAATAAAATATACTACTTGGCACATTAAATAGAAAAATGAATGAATGAATAAATGCTTTACTTTTATTTTACTTTCCAAAGAATATTTTGTACAGGCTGAGATCTGGGAAACTGTTGATGTTTGCTTGACTTCATATAGGTTTGAAAAGCAATGGCAGTCTTTTACATTGCACCAGGATCCTAAATAACCTAATATACACTCAAATAATGGTCTAGATTATCAAGATGGTCTAGATCTTCCTATTGGTCCTGTGGCATAGAGATGTCAGACACAGTCTACAGTACCCAAACTGACCAGAACTAGATTAAAATGTAACTGGGGAATATTTAACAAAAGAAATAAAAATACTCTAAAACAGACAATGTTAAAATGTAGTTTTCTAAGTCAATATGTGCCCACAGAAATTCTTGTATATGATGTAATGGCCCTCATTCTTTTGATACCACTGATAGTAGCATTTCAGCTCTGCAAAAGACCATTCTTATATATGATGTAATGGCCCTCATTCTTTTAATTCCACTGATAGTAGCATTTTAGCTCTGCAAAAGATCGCATTTTGATTTTGCATGTACTATTGTGAGTTCATATATCAGTTCATAGGGGATATTCATCTGCCATGCAATCCTTAGGCAAAAAAGTGATTTGAATGCAGTTCTTAAAAGGAGAAAGTATTCAACTTTGTTTCAGGATCAGTCCAATGACAGATGAATGATGAAACCCACAATTTTTAATTCAAGGATCTCTTCACTATAATCAGTCTGTTAAGCATCTATCTTGCTGTCCAGATGGAAGAAAATTATCTATATTTAGTGGAACTTCATGCTCCAGATGCCCAATCTCAGGATTTATATGGTCCATGTTCAGTCTGGGAGGCAAGGGTATCTTCTCCAAAAATCCTTTTTGGGCTCATGCTTCCATTCAGGTTTTCCCTTGAGTTGCTACATCTTTTCTGCACTTACGGTAATAACTTATATCGATGTCTTTATGATATGGGTAAAAATACCCTCAATTCCCATGCAAGCACTTAAGCTAACAATATATCAGATAAAAGACAGTATTTTCCCTACACAAAAATTGCAAAAACCACAAATGGCAGATGAGAAGCAGTACATAGCTAAGATAATTCTGCCTTATGCATCAGTGATTCACACTCCCCTTCCCCATTAGAATGACAGCCCCTATATTGTCATCCAGATTCATAGTATCACACTGGTTAGGATGCCCTGAGAAAAGTGCATTTGAAAGCCCCCTCCTACCTTATTGACTTATGCTGTGTTTTATACTTATAAAAATGCTCTAAGATTTGGTGCTGCCCAGAAAAGAAATACCTTGTAAACATTTTTCCAGCACATCTATTCCCCAACAAAAGACAGACAGGCTAGGTATTGACTCAGTAATTTGTATCTCATTCTTACTGGATCACTTTTTCAGCTCTGCAGAGAAAAAACCTGAAATTGCAGTTTTCATCCCCCCCTCAGTCTGGGGATTAAAGAGACTTTAGGGGATTTATTTGATAATATATTCATATGAACAAGTGATGCCACATTGTATATAATGCATTAAATGAGGAAACACAGCCCCATTCCTTTCACTTGATACTTCCTTATTCTATTTCCTTTCAAATAGATCAAATTTCAGTTAAGAATTATCTAGCAGAAGATGAGACGGTATGGCTTATCGTCTTAACAATCAAAATAAATACTTTGTATAGCTTTAAAATGTTTTATTGATGTTCTTTATTCCTCATTTCTTCCCAGAGACATTTCTTCTTCCTCTCCCCAATGCTTCACCCTTCAAATAAAGACAAACAGTTAAACAAAGCAAGTCAATACATTGGCTGACTCTGACACTGCATGTCTGTTTCTGTATCAGTACTTTGCCACTTCAGTACCGAAAGGTAAAAGGCACGCATCCCAATAAGTCCTCTGAAGTCACAATCAGTCGCTGCATTGATCAGAATCCAGAAATCTGTCAATGTTATTTTTATTTTCCTTTCCTTTTTAATGCTTATCATATAAATTGCCTTCCTGATTTTGCTTCTGTCCATATGCATGTGGCTTCTTAACTTGTATTCTCTGGTATTATCTTACAGAGCAGAATATAGTCAAGTAGTAGACTATTTCCTAATATTATCAGGACTAAAAAATGGAAAAAAAAGTGTCTTTGCATGGAGATAAAATCATCAAATTGACACACTGGTTGTACACTAAATTATCACATTTGTGTCTTAATCTGGGATATCTTCCTTCTCTTCTATTTCCTCAATGATATGATATTCATTTTGTGATCCTTATAAAAAATCAATTTATCATGCTCACATATCACCTTGAAGGAACAGTTTCACACACCTATAGTTTTCAATCCATCCCACGATCACAATTCCTTTAGGTCAATGCCTCAAAGCTGGAATTTGTGATGTCTTTTCTGCCCATCTTGGTTGTTAGGGGAATAATAACATAGATCATTGGGATGTCTTAAAAACTTGGCAGGGAAATCAAACTGCTGTGGTAAATGGTTGTTAGGGAAGTAAGTGTCAATGATAAGTAAAGCTCTGCAGTAAGTCAGAGAAAATCTGTTGATATGAGCCATCATGGCATTTATTTGGATTCTAGTTTTTTTTTTTCAGAATTTCCCTGGAATCTCAGGTTTTTTACTCTCTTGCCTTAGGAAGGATTAGAACACTCTTGGTGTTGTCAATCAGATGCAATTATCTCTTTCCCTAGGGAAACTTGGCTTTTAACTTGAATGGAAAAAAGGGGTAGAACAGGTCAGAGAAGAAAAATAAAATTAGGTGAGCCGGTGCATAGAGGACTGGGGCTGGAATCAGAAAAACCTAAATTCAAATCCAGACTCTGATACTTCCTGTCTATGTGATCCTATGCAAGTCTCCTAACCTATGTTTTCCCCATTTTCCTCTTCTATAAAATGGGGATAATAATAGCACTTATTTCCCAGAGTAGTTGTGAGGAAAAAAAAAAGGTCATAATCATTAAGTGATTAATGCAGTGCCTGGCACTCTATAAATAGTAGCTATCATTATTATTATTAGAAAAAATAATACTGATGATAAGATTACTTTCAAGTTCTAATAACTAGAATGATTATCTTGCTTTTCCTTGCTTCCTAGATTGTAGATCCTTTCTTTTCTTTTCTTTTAAAAATTACTTATTAATTTTAGTTTTCAACATTTACTTTTACAGGATTTTGATGTTCATTTATTTTTTGCCTTCTATTCTTCCTCTTCACACTCCCCCAGATGGCAAGCAATCTGATATAGGTCATACATGTACGGTCATATTAAACATTTCTATATTAGACATGTGGTAAAAGAAGAATCAGAAAAAAAGGGGGAAAACCATGAGAAAGAAGAAACATAAAAAAAGTGAAAATAGTATGCTTCAATCTGCATTCAGATTCCATGAGTTCTTTCTGTGGATGTGGATAGCATTTTCCATCTTGAGTCCTTTGCAATGTCTTGGATCATTGTATTACTGAGAAGAGCCAAGTCAAACCTTGATGTGAGCGCCATGTTGAAAGTATCTTTTTTTTTGTTTGCTTTTTGTTTTTTGTTTTTAATATCATGGAAGAGATCTGGACATATTTATAAGTAGTAATAGTCAGCACATGGGGAAATATTGTTAATTGGAGAAAAAGAAAAGAAAAGATCAAGATGTGAGAGTGTGGGATCTTTTGAAAGATATAGGAAGAGAACAATGGGAAATGTAGTACTTGTTCAGTACCAAGAGAAATAATACCTTCAGGGTAGGTTAGAGCCATTTATCTATCTCAATTTTCTAGGTATAACTGGCAGCAAGATCCTCTGCTGAGGAGAGAACATAGCAGATTCTCAATAAATTGTTATTGATTTACTGGAGATAGTGTGGGAAGCTTGAGGAGAGAAAAGAAGGTTTAGAACAGCTACTAAAACAGGTGTGATAGAATAGCATTTGGAAAGAAGAAAGAGATTTCTTTATAGCAATAAAGGCACAGTTGAGATTGGTTAATACAGTTTTGTAGTGAATCTACTTGACAAGATTGAGTGATTTCCTTAAGTGATGTTCAGCAGCATTGAATGGCTTACTACTTTAATTACACAATTAAAGAAAAAGTTTGTGAATTTTTTTTAAAGAGGGAAGTAGTGCTAAATAAGAGTTATAATGTCTTTTTTTATTTTATGTGTTTTCTTTTTTATTTATTGAACTAAATACAGAATAAGAAAAAAAAAATAGAAAAAAGACAGAAAAGGAAAACAAAACAAAAAATTGTCATGTATCCAGAAGAATATCAGAGAGGATTAAAAATATATAACAATAAATTTCCATTTCAAGAAATCACATATAATAATAGAGAAAATTATATTCATAAGTATCCCTCTTTTCTTTATTTCCTTGTAGATTATCCTTTTGTTCTCTGCTGAGCATTCTCCTCCCATTTTTTGTAATGTCTTTTAAAGAAGAAGTCATGCCTTATGAACTTGATTTTCTTCATAGAGTTATTAGAAAGGCAATTCAGGGATAATACTTTATCCCTCTACTCCTTCAATTTCATTTGAAAAAAATGTCAATATTCATTTTCTTATTTTGAGTACCAAATTCTCTCTTTTTTTCAAGCCTCTCCCCCACTATTTGATAAGACAAGCAATATGGTCTCATGATAAATGTAAAGTTATTACAAAACACATTTCCATGTTAGCTATCTTTCAAAAATAAAATTTAAAAATACTTCATTCTCTAATCATATGAAGGATACGAACAGACAATTTTCAGATGAAGAAATGGAAACTATTTGTAGCCATATGAAAAGAGGCTCCAAATCATTATTGATTGGAGAAATGCAAATCAAGACAACTCTGAGATACCACTGCACACCTGTCAGATTGGCTAAGATGACAGGAAAAGATAATGATGAATGTTGGAGGGGATGTGGGAAAACTGGAACACTGATGCATTGTTGGTGGAGTTGTGAATGAATCCAACCATTCTGGAGAGCAATTTGGAACTATGCTCAAAAATTATCAAACTGTGTATAGTCTTTGACCCATCAGTGTTACCACTGGGCTTATAGCCCAAAGAGATCTCAAAGAAGGGAAAGGGACCTGTATGTGCACAAAAGTTTGTGGCAGCCCCCTTTGTAGTGGCCAGAAACTGGAAACTGAGGGGATGCCTGACAATCGGAGAATGGCTGAATAAATTATGGTATATGAATGTTATGGAATATTATTGTTCTGTAAGAAGTGACCAGCAGGATGATTTCAGAGAAACCTGGAGAGACTTACATGAACTGATGCTGAGAGAAATGAGCAGGACCAGGAGATCATTATATATTTCAACAACAATACTATATGATAATCGATTCTATTAGACATGGGTCCCTTCAACAATGAGATGATTCAAACCAGTTCCACTGTTCAGTGATGAAGAGAATCAGCTACACCCAGAGAGAGAACTATGGGAAATGAGTGTGGACCACAACATAGCATTTCCACTCTTTTTGTTGTTGTTTGCTCACATTTTTTTTTCCTTCTCAGATTGTTTTTTTTTTTTTTACTTTCTTTCTAGATCCAATTTTTCTTGTTCAGCAAGATAACTGTATAAATATGTATACATACATTGTATTTAACATATACTTTAACATATTTAACATGTATTGGACTACCTGCCATCTAGGAGAGTGAGTGGGGGATAGAGGGGAAAAGTTGGAACAGAAGGTTTTGCAAGACTCAGTGTTGGATAATTACCTATGTATATATTTTGTAAATAAAAAGGCATAATATATAATAAAAATATGCTTCAATTTGTACTAGAATTCATTATTCTCTCTCCAGTGAACAGCATTTTTCATCATGAGTCTTTTGTAATTGGTCAGAGTAGTTAAAATCTTTCACAGTTGATTATTATAATATTTCCTGTTACTGTATACTATGTTCTCCTGGTTCTGTTCACTTGATGTTGTATCAGACCATATATATCTTCTCAGTTTATTCTGAAACCATTCTCATATTTATTTCTTAATAGTATTCCATCCTAATTATGTACCAGGACTCATTCAGTCATTCCCCAGTTGATAGAGATCTCTGGGGAAACACTTTAGACATGGCGTGTCAAGATTTTATCTGACTATTTAACAAAGTCTTTTATAATACCCTTTTGCAGAAAATGGAAAGATGTGGTCTGGACCATAGTAGAGTTGGGTCAATTCAGAACTGGTGGAAAAACCAGATTAATCATTTAAGGGTTTTGGGGAAAAAAAAAGCAACGACAACTCTTAGCATATGTAAATACTTGAGATTTCTCAGATGCTAATTATTATACTACAATAGAAAGTGCCTTGTTCTTTATTTGGACAAGACCTGCCTGGTTTACTCCATCAAGATGCTCAGTGGAGCTGATTTTCAGAGATTCACTGGCTCCACTTGGTATATTAGATTATGAAAGATTCTTTTCTGACATCAGTTTAGAGGAATGACTGTATCCACTAATCAGATCTCTGTACTCTGCTCCCATCTGCTGCTATTCCTGTGCTTTCCTTATTGCTGTTAATCAGTAGCTTTTGCCCAAAGGATTATTAATTTAAGAAACAGTTTAATGAGTTTAAACTAAAAAGGCAATAACTAATAAAGGTGTTCTTCAAATGATTTTGGCAGCATATTCCCTTTGATATCAAATACAATATCTCAGACAGTAAAAATACCACTTGAGGGGATGCCCCTTTCCTTCTAATTAAGACTGGGTCATAGCATCTTTAGGAATCAAGACCATCTGATTATAAATGAAGTGGTTCTCAGATGTAATGTAGACCTATATAGACAATGTTTTAACCTTCCAGTTAGAACAGCAGCGTCAAAGTCTGAAATTCTTTCTGATTGTTTTGGATCCACTGGACACTAGTTTCTATGCTGCTTGATGAGCATCAGGAGGGATTCAGGCGCTGGAGAAAGGATTGCTGCCATAGCAATGATCTTCCCTTCCCCTCCTCTTCCCCTGCTCTTTTATCTCCACTTGAAGCCTCACCTTCATTTGGAAGAATCAAGTCTTAACTCCTGAGTCAGACCAGGCCAGAATCTGATAGTATGGACATTAGCATTTCTGTTTCCATTTAGGATCCACTTGGAAAAATCAAATCCATGCATGGGGATGTGTGCCTTCATGATGCTATTCTCATGTATCCTCTCTCCTGGGGCTATGTATATTAATGGGAATGGGATAAAGAAGGATGGGATGTGGGCAGAGAGGATAAAGGAGGGCATTTAGTTTAAGTAATAAGAGGACAAGGTAGTGGGATAAGAGTAAAGTAGAGGAGTCAGGAAAGAGGGGAAATAAGAGGTATACACAGACCTAAAATGAAATCAGAAATATAATTTATTATGTAAAAAAAACAAGGGTAATAATCATGATTTCAGATAAAATTAAAATTTATTTAATCAAAAGAGGAAAATAGACAAACTACAATATATATATATATCAGTCATATTAATTAACATTTTAAACTATTTAAAATAACTACATAATTTAAGGTTGGGATATTGTTGTGGTGTAGGAAATAATGAATTGGTGGAGTTAGAAAAATGCGGAAAGGACCTGGTTTTATGAAGGAAAATGTTATCCATTTTCAGATAAACTGGACAAATAGTAGTCTTAAATAAATGCATATAAATGTATATGTGTATATATTTATATGACAATAGATATCTATTTACATGTATATATGTTTATATATATGCATATATGTTTGTGTGTATATATGTGGTTGTGTGTGTCTCTCTCTATATATATTATATGTGTATGTATGTATATCTGTCTGTCTCCACATTTAAGTATAATCTTCCTGAAGAGGAAGGAGCGAAAAAGGGGAAAAAAAGAATAAAGTAAAAAGTGCACAGCAGAGAACAAAAGAAAGCCTACAATGAAGCAAAGAAAAAAAATATATAGTTCTGAACACAAAATGTAGTATTTATCATATAGACTTTCTTCAAAAGAAAATTTGTTGCTTTTAAAAAATATAAATAAATACACTTAGAAGAAACCATATTTTAAAATGGTTACATACTTTTCAGAAGGAATGTTTTTAAGATCTGTGATTTCAGTGCCTTGGGGGGTTGGTTTATAACAGACTCTATTTGCTATTGTCTGTCAGCACCAGCAAGTACCTGGCCATAGGGCCACACATGCCCAAAGTTTGGGGCACCAGCCTCTCAGCCCTATGGCAAAGCTGAAGAATATCTTAGACGATTGCTTGGAGTCCTAAAAGATCAAATGAATTGCCAAGATTTACACTTATAGCTTTTATGTAACTCAAAGACAAACTTGAAAACAGATCTTTCTTTCTGACTCTAAGGGTAACTCCTTACCCACGGTACTAATACTGCCTCAGTAAATACCGCTATTATTCCCTTAAGATTTTTTTTTTTTAGAAAGACATATTACTGATTTTCTCAATATTGCAGTGAAGATTGTTGGACCTGGTGTCAGGAAGATGAGTTCAAATTTAGTTGCAGATACTAACAGTGTGATCCTGGGCAAGCCACTTAATTTGTTTCTCAGTTTCTCTTTCTATAAAATGAGGATAATGACAGTACCTACATTCCAGGATTGTTGTGAGGATCAAATGAGATAATAACTGTAAAGTGCTTAGCATAGTACCTGACCCATAGGAAGGAAGCTCTATGTGAATGTTAGCTATTATTATTATTATCATGCATGTAAGTGAATCACTGTATACTGTTTAGACTGACATATCACCCTGTCCTTTTTTTGACTCGAGTCTTATTAGTGAACAAACTCATTTATATATCACTGATATAAGGTCATCACAAAAGTCAGGTGCTGTAATTAGAAGTTGATTTCTCAAGTTACTACAGGGGACCCAATTTTTAAGGGGATTGCCTCTGAGAAATAATGATGAATTTTGACCTTTTTATGCTGCCTTTATGGATTCTGAAGAATTGCATCCCCCTTCCCCCTCCAGAAGAAGAACAAATAGAGCACTGCTTATTTTCAGTAATTTGAGAAGATAAAATGAACCACCTACAACTTGCCAGTCAATATGTTTTGGAGACATTTTTCTGTTCAGAAGATCTGTCATTGAACTCTTTTGGAAAACAATAGGAGCCCTTTACAAGCAATTTTAACAAAACAATCCATGTGCTCATGCTAGATTTTCAACTACAACTGCAGAGTACACTGACCTTTCTTTCCTTTTTTTTTTTTTTTAACCTTTTTCAGCAAGGCAGATGGAAGAACATATTCTAAACGACTTAGAGTTCAAACATTAAAAATTTTAATTTTGAAAAAATATTAACTAACATTTATATATGGCACTCACAATATATAGCACAAATATAGTCAGAGGAACTGATTTCAAATTCAACCTCCAATATTTACTAGTTATATAATCTGAGGCAGGTCATTTAACCTTTGCTTTAATACAGTTTGAGGAAGAAATGGCACCCCATTCAGTATCTTTTCCAAGAAACCTTCATGAACACTATGGTCCAGAGGGTCATGAAGAGTTTGGATACGAATGACTTAGCATTTTGATCCTCATGACAATCCTGAGAGGAGGTACTGTTACTGTTCCCTTTTTAAAGATGAGGAAACTAAGACAAACAGATTAAGTGACTTGCTCAGGATCATATAGGTACTAAGTGTCTGGGGCTGGATTTGAACCCAGTTCTACTTGACACTTCTGTCAAGTTCTCTATCAGATTCTGTACTCTATCCACAATGCTACTCAGTGGCCAATTAGAGGCTTACAGAAAAATGAATTTACATAAGGAAGACTTCAGAAAGTGCCTCAATCTATGTATCATTATCAAAGTTTGGTCAGGATACCAGATTTCAGGATACTGCTGCCATTTTCTATCTTATTCTTCACCTATTTCTCCAACCCAGTGATTCATGCCTACTAGTGGAACATCTGGGTCAAAATAACCATTTTAATTATTTTATTTTTATCATTCCAATTTGCTCTTCAAAATGGTTGTCTAATTCAAAGCTCCATGAACAAATCAGCAATGTATCTATCTTCCCACATCTTCATCATCAATAATCCTCATCTTCCAAATGTTCAAAAATATGAACAATTTTCAGATGAAGAAATTTCTAGTCATATGAAAAGATCACTGTTGATCAGAGAAATGCAAATTAACACAACTCTGAGGTACTGCTACACACCTGTCAGATTGGCTAACATGACAGGAAAAGACAATGACAAATGTTAGAGGGATGTGGGAAACTGGGACACTAATAGATTCTGGAGAGCAGTTTGGAACTATGCCCAAAGGGCTATCAAAATGTGCACACCTTTCGATCCAGCAGTGTTTCTACTGGGTTTGTATCCTGGAGATTATAAAGAAGGGAAAGGGACCCATATGTGCAAAAATGTTTGTAGCAGCCCTGTTTGTAGTGGCCAGAAACTGGAAAATGAATGGATGCTCATCAGTTGGAGAATGGCTGAATAAACTGTGGTATATGAATATTACGGAATATTATTGTTCCATAAGAAAGGATAAGCAGGATGATTTCAGAAAGGCCTGGAGAGACTTACATGAACTGATGCTAAATAAATGAGCAGAACCAGGAGATCATTGTACACGGCAACAGCAAGATTATAGGATGATCAATTCTGATGGATGTGGCTCTCTTCAGCAATGACATGATTGGTGCCAGTTCCAATGATCTTGTGATGAAGAGAACCAGCTACACCCAGAGAAGAGTGTGGAAACTGAGGATGAACCACAACATAGCATTTTCACTCTTTTTGTTGTTGTTTGCTTGCATTTTATTTTCTTTCTCATTTTTTCCTTTTTGATCTGATAATTCTTGTGCAGCATGATAACTGTGGAAATATGCATAGAAGAATTAATATTATTAAACATACTAGATTACTTGTCACTTATGGAAAGTAGGGGGAAGAGAGGGAAAAAATTTAGAACACAAGATTTTGTAAGAGTGAATGTTGAAAATTATCCGTGTATATAAATTGAAAATAAAAAGCTTTAATTAAAAAAATCCCCATCCAGTCATTTTTGGCAATTTGACAGGTATGAGATAAAACCTCATGGTTATTTTCATACGTGTTTCTCTTATTGTTACACCTTTGGAACAACTCCTTCTCTCCCTTCCTCTTTTCCTCTATTTTTCCCTCCCTCTCTTCCTTTCTTCTTTCCTTCCCTCCCCTTTCCTTTTTTCTTTTTCCTCCTTCCTTTTTCTCTTTCTATACCTTCTTTTTAAATATTTCTCCCTCCCCTCCCCTCTCCTTCCTTCCCTTTTCTTCCCCTTCCCTCCCTCTCCCTTCCCTTCTCTTCCTTATCTAATTTGTGTTTGGGGCATTTATTTTCTCGTCTACAAAAAGATGATAGCTGGATTAGATGACCTCTAAGGATCTCTTCTATTCTCATTTCTCTTTTTATTCTGTGTGTGATTGAAAAAAAAAAAGAAGAAAAAGGATGGGGAGTTCTTGGTAATCAGTAAGAAAAGATGCTTAGTCTTTTGTAACACAAATTATGTAGCAACAGAAGAATCCAAAGTCTCCCCAGTATCAAAATCACTTTATTAAAGACCAAAGAAATCAAATTCACTTGTTCAGGTAATGTCTTGTGTAATCTCTACCAGCTTGAAAGAGACTTTATCTATTTGGAGCTTTTTGTATTTGTTTTTGTTTTTAAGTAACCTCTGAACGGTGACTTAGCAAATGCAGTTGAGATGATTTGCCAGCACAGTTCTTAAGATCAATGTGAATCACCCCCTTATCAACCAGGCTATGACAATCTATTGATTGTAGGGACTGACTGCTGGGAAGCTAAACTGATTTTGCCTTATTGTGGCATTGTGTGTTGGCTGGCAACTAGCATGGGGAAGATTGATCTACCAATGGGATTTTGCATCTGCAAGAACGAGATGCATAGAAACCATTGGAATATTTTGTTGATCAAAATGGCTGTTGAAAGTCCTCAAAATATTTCAAGACCAAAAGAAAAAATGGTGTTTTGCTAAAGTTCTGAAGAGACGAGATGGAAGAAGCAGATCAAGTAGTGAATGGTCTCATATTTTCCACCACTATCAGCAGGAAAGAGAGCCTTTCAGCATTTGACCTAATCAGAAATCTTAATCAGAACACCAACAGAAGGAAGGATGGGGAAAGGCCAGCGCAATGCATTGGTCTTATAAATAGCATCCAAGTAGAAAGAGACTGAATGCTGTTCATACCTCATGAAAATGATGTGATTTCAGGAGGCTAACCTGGGAGCAAGTCCAAAATTTATTTTTAGTATTGAAAGTGTCAGACACATTTATACAGGACCGATTTCCTCAGGCATCAAAGACAGAAACTCCAGAGCTGAAAGTTGGCGAGAGACATGATCACAGAAGAAAAAAAAACCTGAAGGTTGTTTTAAAACACAGTGTATGTTTTATTGGTATTGAAAGTGACAATGCAATGAAAATACCAAATAAAGATAAAGCAAGCCTACATCATACTTAAGACTTAGAACAGATACAATCTGTGCCAGTGATAAAGAACTAAAATTTCAAAGTCAGGGGAAAAAAAGAGCAGGTTGAAAGATCTGGCTTGCCTTTAAGAAGTCGCTTCTTGTCTGCAAGCTCCTTTGAATCTCTATTATGACTGGCGTGGAAAGGTCATGAGGTAGGAAGGCTAAATGTAATCTGCATGATGATTCAATGACAGAAGGAAAATCTTTCTGAAATCTAATTATGTACACACAGCCCTGATATAAATCATTTGGCACCAGACTCCTGCAGAAATGTTTTAAGTACAAAGATAAAACCAATAGAATCAAGTTTAGAAGTAGAGACCTGCTAATTGGGGTAAATCTGGTTAACCAAGGGTGACTGATCATCCTAATTAATATTCTTTAGGGAATGTAATAAAAGGCTTCAGTCAGGAAATTGTACCTTGGCTTCAGCATATATTTGAACATCCCATTGAGTCTGTGATCTCTTCAGTACAAGCCTCGAATGCCTGACCATCCCAGGCAATACTCAGTTCTGATTCCATACCTGAGGGAGTCTATCCATCCAATCTTGTGCCCTCCTGATGGTGGACAATTACTAAAGAAACATGCAAGCTCTCCATAGGTTGTCTCTTGCTCTCCCTTTGTGATTGGCCCATTTTCCCTTAATCCACTTTATAAACCATTTCTCTGATTTCACCTTTTCTACTGATTTTTTTGGATAATTCTTCATTTGTAATGTGGTGTGTCCTGCTCATATATTTTATAAGGATGAACCAAAGTATTATTTGTTTACTAAATGCACATTTGAAAAGAATAAATTTTATTAGCTATAACAACTTCAAGGTTCCTTTAAGAGTTTTACACTGGAATATAATAATGTTAAAAAGCTTTTTGAAACACTTCAGAAAAGATAGCTCCATAGCTGTGCCAATTTAGTTAGGAATTTTGGCTTTATTTTAAAAATGTTATTGATGCCTTCTTTTTAAAAATAATAATAGCTTTTTATTTTTCAAAATACAAGCAAAGATATTTTTTTAACACCCAACCCTTGCAAAATCATGTGTTCCAAGTTTTTCTCCCTCCCTTCTCTCCACCTCCTCCCCTAGATAGCAAGTAATCCAATATAGGTTGAACACGTCCAATTCTTCTAAACATATTTCCACATACATCATGTTGCACCAGAAGAAATCATATCAAAAGGGGGTAAAATGAGAAAGAAAAATAACAAGATGTCATATGTTTTGCATATATATAATATTTAATATATTATATACTATATAATATTTATGTATATATAATATATCATTAGATATATCTCTTTACCTCTACCCCATCCCCAAAGCGTGACTGATAATCAGCAGAAATCATTAACACTCTAGGAGAATTCCATTGACCTTATGCAGGTAAAATTAGGGAACAATTGTAGAGTTTTAGAAATTTCTAATTCCTACTATTAGATGAAAGGACATTAAGAGAGTGATTACAATATTTTAACATAGAATCTATGATGACTTTTCTGAAATTGGATAGTAGCAGTAGAACTTGTTTTTTGGAGGAAATTTTGCTCTTCCGGGAGTAGTAATCAAATGGAATGCCATCAATAAAAGGAAATCTCCCTGGACCACTAAGGAAGATCCTGCATCGCCTTCCACAAAATGAGGGCTCTTGAGATCTTTTTCTCCTTGTTAATGAAGACAATTCTCTGTGACATGATCTTCTGTTTGGAAAGAGAGAATCTTTTGGCTAAAAGATAATTATAAAGCTGAGGGAGACGGGAAGGTTTCATCGGGCTTACCTGGTTTGGAAGAAGAGGGAATTCAAACAGTAATCAGAAACCTGGATGTCTCTGAGAGAACTCAAGGATAATGTAGATTGGAGCTGAGAATTCTGGGAATTTCTTTATGAGAGAAATCCTCAAGTTTTGGGCTATATGGGTACTCTGAAAAATGATGAGATGTTTAGCATTAATGGTTCCTGATCTATGATGACTTTGTTTTGTTTCTTATTAAAATAAAGTTTTAGTCTATAATATTAAGAAAGAAGGGAAGGGATCATGTGTTATCATGTATGGACACATCATGGAGGGTATTTGCTAGATTTCTTAAGGGACTCATGAACCAAGAAAATGAGAAAAACTTTCAAAATGTGCCCAGGCTCTTCACACTGTGAGTGGATTATCCAGGGATTACAGTAATAACTGGCTAAAATGATTTTATCTTAACAAAATTTTAGAGCCCTAACAAAATTTGGATAAATAAGCTACAATCTGTCTGAAACATAGGATTTGAAAAAGAAAATTCAACTGGCATTTACAGTTATTGTGCATACTGTTAGCTCTTTTAATGGAAGTTAGTAACTTCCTCTCAAGAAATAATTTATCGATATATATGTGCGTATTTTCTTGGTCACACTGGGCATTTCATCTATATACAATCAGGTTCCATAACCCCAGAAGCTCAGTTTCCTCCTATGTAAATTAGGTAAAATAGATAATACTTACATTACTTATCTTGTTATTAGGATAAAAGTGCTATGTAGACTTTCAAATACTGTATAAAAGTGAATTATCATCATCATCTTCATTTATTCTTCTGCTCATCTTTTTTCAATGGAATTCAGATTTGTTCTTTTATATTGAATGTTCCATGGAACACTGCATAGGTAGATAAAATAACTGCTTTTTGTAGTTGCAAAAAAAAAATTGGGATGTAAACTTATCTTCTCTTGGTTGTTTAAAGAATCTTTGTAGCTATTCCAGTAGCAGCAGACAGGATGATAGGAATGATATGTACCTCATTTTTATCTCACATGGTTTTAATTTTGCTACTACTAGGTCTCTAAGTATTTAAAGCTCTTAATTCCATATGGCATGTAGATATAAGTGTTTGATAAGGCAATGCTTATTAAAATATTATTTAAATTTTTTATGCATCAGTATTATACCTAGGTAATTATAGGCAACATTTTAGACTGCAATAATGACCTCATTCCAATATTGTTTATTTGTTAAATTTTGAAGAATATTTTGGAGTCCTTTTAAGGGTGTACAAGTTGCTAATTTATAAAAGATACCATAGTTTTATTTTAAAAATTCTGAATATCTAAATATTTTAAAATTGATTGGTATTAGTAGATGCTAAAATTTTATAAGCTGAAATCAGTTCATTGAATACTCTATCAATAAATAAGCCTAGATTCTTAAGGATAATTTTTCTGTAATTTCTAGTGAAGATCATTTCATCTTGAATTTTTATCACAAACCCCCCTGTTTTTATGGACTAATCTGTGAGATTCAGCTATTTATTTAACATGCCTTTGTCATTATGATGTTGGCTAAGTTAATATGGTTGATGTCTTATAGAGAATCTTTTGATTTTATTCTTGGGTCTTCAGTCATTTTGCAGGCACCATCTCAAGATGGTTACACATAACAAATTCACTTGTATATATATATCTATTGTTAAATTTTGTGAAGGGAGATCATTTTTCTATAAAAGTGTTTCAACAAAATTTTATCCTATTTATCATGTGCGCTAACCAATTCTCTCCCTCAGTTTTGATGAATAAGTATTAATATTTCTATATAGCCACTTTGGAAAGATGAGCCCTGCTTTTTGTTA
This sequence comes from Antechinus flavipes, assembly GCF_016432865.1. NCBI lineage: Eukaryota > Metazoa > Chordata > Mammalia > Dasyuromorphia > Dasyuridae > Antechinus > Antechinus flavipes. Next base: position 69,637,778 of record NC_067403.1, on the reverse strand, counting down.
ACATTACATAGACGTTTTTCCTTGATGACCTTATGCTTAATATGTTATTAGAAAACAAGACTTTTGTAAAGATCATATTCATCCATTGTTTCAATCTGACCTCTGAATTTAAGCTCAAAGCTTTCAGTTTTAAGTCTTCCTCAGTGCACATTTAGAATTTTGTATTATTCAATTCCATATAATATTTTGATATTATTGGTGTTTCCCCAAAATGAAGTAGCTATTGGAGTGTGCTTTTCAATAGAGTCCTGTAACTTTATGTCATTACTCTTTTACTCAAAAGCCATCCTCATTTCTATTCAGGAATCATAGTAATGAATTTAAAGTTAGGTAGAATCATAGAGGACTTAAAAGGTCTTTTTGGAAGGTACCATATTTTATACAAGTAATTCCTGCCATTATTGTATCAATGATATGTTTTAAGTGGAAGATGGTTTTCTGTGTGGATATGAAATACTGTCACATTTTCACCATGCTTGGACTTTTTGGATGTATTTTCAGTAAGAAACTACATCATGAATGTGGAATTGCATCAAAAGTTTTGACTCAAAAATGATAAATATTTGATTCAATGATAATGATAAAATAAGGAAATGTAAATAATATGGCATTTTGAGATGGATTGTTTAATATTCACCAAATTGATAAGTCGGCTTTTCCTATTTAATACTATAAATATGCTATTTTCTTCTGAGTGTTTGTATACTTTTTTTTTTAGCTATACATACTATGAATGGTTGGTATGAAGTGCACAAAAATGTCATTTAATTATATTTGGAAGGTTCGCTATCATTCTCATCTTTGGTAATAAGAATGTGATGCTTGTCATTAAGAAAGATGAGATCAGACTTATATCAAAGAGGAAGTTGGTAAAAGGCTTTGGTTGCAATTAATGTACCACTTGGAAGAGTTTGAAACAATATTTATGAGACTTTTTCTGGCCCAGGCCCTTTCCATTTTTGCAGAGAAACCAGAATTTCAATCACCAGTTTTGATGTCACTATTATGTTATTCATTATAGTAATGGATAGATACTTTCTTTTTTACATTTGAACCAACTTGAGTTTTTGTTGTGTTGGACTCCTTTTGACCATAGGAAAAAAAATTCCACATCTTACTTCTTCAAATGTTCTTTCTTTGCTCTAATTATTTTGTTTTTGTTTGTTTATTTTAGCTACTCAAGACTGTATTTTTGATTTGTTGAATCATTCACTTATTTATTTTTAGTGCTGCGTTGATCACTTTTAGTTTTCACTTTAAATTTCTGATTAAGTATATCAAGAAATTTTAATTTCTTTTTTTTCTTTCTTATATTCTTTGGTGACCTTTAGTTCAGCAATATGGTTTTCGTGTTTTCTACTGAATGTATTGGCTAGATATTGATGTAAGCTTCTAGTATTCAGCTGAAGGTCTTCAGGAGTTTTCTCTTCTGTCATGCTGGTACTTGGAAAAGTTATACTCAACTTAATTTGGTAATTTTGTAACTTTCTATTATCTCTGAGATATGCCTAGAATTCAGTGATACTTCTATTTTATCTGTTTAAGTGAAATATCCTTTCATTTCATTAAAAGTTTTGAACTTTTGAAATTCAATTTAATTCAGTGAACATTTATTAAGCACCTACTATGTTCTAAACACCATTATAAATATTGGGAATATAAAGATTTTTCAAAAATGGCATAGTCCCTCCACTCAGGGAATTTAATCTTCTAGAATAATTATAGAGGTAAGCAAGTAGATAAAAGAAGAGACTTCATTTTAAAAATAACTTGTATGAAACTACCATGTAGTGTTCTCTGATTCTACATTAGACACTAAATAATAATCATCTTCACTTTTTACACTGATAAATTTTCCCCACCCCCTCCATTCAGCAAACAGTTCAATTCACCAATTCTGTTAGTCTTTATTAAGCACCTACAATTAATGGAAATGTACAGACAAAATGAAAAACAGTCCCTCTTTGAGGAAGTTGGCATTCATGCTATTTATGTTACCTTCAGAAACTCTCCTCCTTTTGTTTAAGAGAATAAATACTAGATTCAATACTAAGCATTTCCTCATCATCCTTTTCCTCTTTGTTGATGTACACAGAACTATATTAACATCATTGGCTTCAATGTCACTTCATTTTCTATGTTTTATCATTGGTCTTTCCAATTCAGTCACTAGATTATATTTGCCCACAAGCATTGCCATGCCAAGGTGAAACAGGATTTGAAACATATGAAATGGTCCTTTTCTTTTTTTATGCTTGAGGAATATTGTAAGGAGAAGAGCACATTAATGTAGTGAGATTAAGAAGCTGGTATTCTATTTGCAAAGTAATATCTATCATTTTATAGCTTTCCAGATTTTTCTTTAATTTAGTATTTTTTCTCCAATTACATGTAAAATTTTTCAACATTTGTTTTTAAAATTGAGTCCCAAATTCTCTCCCTCCCTACCCACACCTATCATTGAGAATGTAAGCAGTTTGATATAAGTTATACAAGGTTAGTCAAGTAAAACTTAATTCCATTTTCTTTGATCTGTACTCAGACTTTCTAGGGATGGACAGAATTTTTCAGAGTTCTTCAGAGTTGTCTTGGAGCATTGTATTGCTGAGAATAGCTAAACCATTTACAGTAATCATCCCAGAACATTGTTGTTATCGTGTATAATGTTCTCCTGGTCCTACTCATTTTCACTTTGTCAGTTCACGTGAGTTTTTAAAGATTTTTCTGAGGGCATCTAGCTCATCATTTCTTATAGTACAATAGTAAAATAAGATTAAAAAAAAACAAGGTAAAATAAATTATGGTTACCAGAATAGTTATTACTTTCTTTTACAAAAACATTACTAAATAAATAATGTAGGAATAGTTTTTATGGGAAAACCAATCCTAATTTTACTCTTTAATACTTCCTTACTAATTTCTTTCTGACTTTCACCATTCTTTAAATGATTACATTAATAATCTAGTAATAATAATAATGCTAATATTGGGAATTATTAAAGCTTTTCACAATGGTGCTTATAATCTCAAAATCTTCCATACATACTGCCTACATGACTGGGTTTTTTGTTCTAGGAAGAAATAAATCTTATTTGTGCAATTTTCTGGCCACACAGGTCTATAAGGACCACACCTATCTAATACCTTAATCTTCTTTCCAGACAGGTACTTACGTAGGTATCTTTATGTTCTCTTAATAGTTCCTTTGCCTCCTTGATCCTCCACAGGATGGGGTTTATCTGTATAGCATCTCAGGGTATCACAGGATCAAAGATTTATAACTAGAAGGATCATAAAATTCTCAATCTATTTTAATCAAACTGAGTCCTATAAAGGTTAAAAACAGTTGACTCATATTTAAAGAGCTAAAAAGTAGTAGAGTTGGGTCTTGAACCCAGGTACTTTTACTCCAAGGGGAAGCTATGTGGCACAGTGGATAAAGCACTAGATCTGGGGACCTGAGTTCTAAACTGGCCTCAGACACTTACTAGCTATCTGACCCTTGGCAAGTCACTTAATCCTATTTACCTCAGTTTCCTTATTTCTAAAATGAGCTGAAGAAAGAAATGGCAGGTCATTACCCCACCACAGGGTCATGAAGAGTAGGACTCAATTGAACAGTAACAAACTTACTCTTATTCCAAATCTGTATTTTCTCATTCTGCTATACAACATATTTCATAGTTTACAACTAGAAATCTTTGGAATTGAAAAATATTTTTCACCCACCCCTTTTAGATTGTCCCTTAATCCTTCTCCCCAAATAATATGTGCAATGTTTCTCTTTGATAATCTTATGCAAAATGAATGTTCACAAACTGATTCTTCTTTTTCAGTCATTTGCTGACATTGTTCATACACTCTTGTCTTTACTTTTTTATATCTTATAGTGCAATGCCTGAATTCTAAAAATCTGATTAGATAATGGATGTAAAGAGAAAGCATTTTTTTTTTATTAAGCACTTACATGTGTCAGAGACTGTGCTGCTTGCTGGGAAGATAAATATAAGCAAAAAAGTTATTAATCTCAAGGAGTTTACATTTTAAATGAGGAACACACAATAGGGAGCTGGGAAAGGGGGTGAAGGATACCATTTTGGAGGGGAAGAAGCTGCTAGGGAGGATACTGAAAAGTCCAGAGCATCAAGAACGGAACCAGAAAAGAAATAATAAACTGGCATCTTGTTCTTATTCGAGTTATTTTGAAATGTTGCCTACCACTATGGACACTAACCCATTCTCCTGTCTACTTACCTCATTCATACCTTCAGAATCATGTAATCAATTACTTGTCATGACTTATTTTCCATCTGTGATTCTGAAATAATATATTTTTATTTCATTTGCCTGTTTACTCAAGTAAATACTTATATGAGGCAGTGTAGTGTGTAGTAGATTGGATAGTAAATTTGGAGTCAAGAAGACATCCATATATCTATCCTCTGATTCTTTCAGTTCTGAAACACTGGGTAAATCAACTATTATGTACCCCAGTTATTTGAAGTTAAAATCAATACAACCTCTTCTTTAATCTATCTATTAATGATGTCCTTCCTTCCCCCACTCATTATTATCACTTTGTGGTACAAATCTACAATTTATTTATTAAATAATTATTGATTACAGTGATCTCTTAAGATATCTTTTTCTTCTTATGTGTAAGCTCTGTTTGTGCAAGGACTTATCCAACTTTGTAGATCCATCTCTCTATCACCAAAACCTGATGAAGTGCTCTGCAAATGGCATAAACACATTCAAGTGTATTTCATTGATTTAAATGGCCCCTTTGTGGAGCAGATTATAACTTGTCAATACACAGCCATCCTGTGTGCCTCTTAGCCACTTCCTCCCATATTGTCCTATCATAAGAGATCCTCCAATATTTTTGAGATCTAACTTGGTTTCTCCTGACAGCATGTGAATCCTACTGGAACTCCTGACTTTTTGCTTGTCATTATACATTGTCCTTACATCCTATCTTTCTTTGGTATCATACATTTCCCATGTGACATCTTTTATTCCCGTTCTTCTTCAAGGTTCCTCATTTATTATATTTTTTATGCATCTGAACAAATCCTACTCAAATATTTCATTATGATGTAGGGGTGACACTAGGTTGTTAAAAGCTAGAAGAGGGGAATGGAAGCTTTAGTAGATATTATTTTCTGAACAGGCTTTGAGTATTATCTTGGCAACATTTCTGAGGACTTTCTGAAGACCAGACTTCCCATACTGAAGACTTCTCATACTGAAGATATCTTCATGGTGAGACCTGGTTTCTTTAACAAGTATTACTGTTTCTTGTAGCCATGCTCATTAAATTCAACTCTAAATTTGGTCTTATTTTCTGGACTCAACTTTCTCATTGGTAGCCATACCCTTATTTCTGTAAGGGAACTTCTGTTCTTATCTCTCCCTACTTCCCCGATCTAATTTATTTTTAAAGCTTCCACCTTAAAAATGCAAGTTATGTGCAGAAAGGGGCTATCTTTTTTGTTAAATTGTTAAATTTTGTTTGTTAAATTTGTTAAAATTTAGCACACATAGACAATAACTATTTCTCTCTCTCTCATTTATTTTGCATGTGATCCTCTTTAATTTGATTAAGAATTTTCCTCTAAACATGTTATAATTGAAGATAATTTCATTCCTAGTACAGCCCTGTCAGAAAAATTAGCAGAGAATTCAGGGCTTAATTATTCATCATATGTAAGGAGATCTGTGTAGAGTTTGATAGACTTTTATGGAGTGGTATAGTAAAAAAAAAAACATAGTCAAATTTGAGGGGTTAGAAAAGAATATGGAAACCAAATTATTGAAAAAAAATAAAGGAGAAATTATAAAAAATGGATGGGCATTTAGTTTCCACAATTATGAACATTAAATTGGAAAACTGAAATCCATAAGTGATGCTAATAGTGTTCCCCTTGAACTTTTGGGATGATAGGAGGGAAACTGAGGGGCTCTCCTCTGGGAGAGACCTGCCTCAGGGAAACAAGATAAGTAGTTTTATTCTGTTAGTTTGGTGGGACTAGCTACACCCTCTATTGAGTAACTGTACCCTCTATTGAGCTGAAAATTAGTCCAGGACCACTCCTACTTAGTTGGAACTTAAGTAGTCTCATTGAACTGGAAATCCAGGTCTGGGGGCAGTGACAACATAGAAGGAATCTCATTCAATTGAAAATTCATTCTCAGATTTCCTATTAAAAAGCCATTTTAAACTCATTTCCTTGCTGAATGTCCAAAGCAGGATTGTACCTTGTCAAGGAACCTCTCTCCTTGGCATAGTTGCTTGCCAGGACCCCTGCCCGCTGTGAAGAGACCTTCTTCTCAGTGAAAACCTCTTGTTATTTCTCTGCCAAGACCTTGCCACCAAGAAAGTCTGCCTTTCTAGCAAAGCTGACTTCTGCAGTGTCTACAATAAAACTTCCCTTTTTGTCACTAATATTTCAGGTTAGTGAATTCTTTCACATTGAATCTGCACTGATCAGAAGGGGATTCTCACACCTCAGCTCTCTGCACTGCCATTAACTGCATCATAAGTATATCAAGGGAATAATCAAGGATGGTGATAATCTTCCCCCAAAGAATAAAAGCTCCTTGGGAGCAGGGAGGGACTTTTGTGTTCAGGGGTAGTAGACTGAGATTTAAAAAGAATCTTTTATTCTTTGTTCTTAGTCCTCCTTTCTTTATTCCCCGCTTCTAGTAGGGAAGCTCCTTTGGGGCAGGGACTGGCTATGTCATGAGGGGGTAGAGATTCATGTCGTGTAATTTCTATAACATCCTGTTAGTGAGGAATCAGAGGAGGCACTTGTGCTTCAGGATAGGAAATAAAATGCTGCCTTTGGAGTTTCAAAGGTATGTGTCTACTCACCCAGGCACCCATTCTTGCAAGAATGTAAAATAAATCTTTCCTGCATTCAAAAATGAAAAAAGAATTTCCTCCTTACCCATTATTGTGAACGGGAGGTTCATCCATTTCCCTCAATTAAAAAAACAAAACAAAAACAATGTGACTTTTTCTATTTTGGTATCATTTTGGAACTTATTGTGATTGATATATGTTGTAAGATGTAAGGTCAAAATAAATTTTTTCTTATGTCAAATTGCTTAATAGTTTTCCAAGAAGTTCTCATCACACAAAAAATGTTTCCTCAACTTGTTTATTATTCTTAGGTTTGTTGAGCAATAAGCAGTAATTGGTACAATGAATTGAGTACCAGGTCTGGAATCAGAAAACTCATCTTTCTAAGTTCAACTCTGTCTCAGACACTTAGCTATGTGATCCTAGGCAAGTCACTTCAACCTGTCTGCCTCAATTTCCATTTCTTTTACATGAGCTGGAAAAGGAAATAGTAAATGACTCTAGTACCTTTGCCAAGAAAACCTCAAATGAGATCATAAAGAGTTAGACATGACTGAAAACAACAAAAATTACATAATGAGTTTCTGAGTTCTCAATTCTTGTTGGTGTAGTCTGTTCCACTGATTTACTTTATATAGATTTTATTATTATTATTTTTGCTAAGGCAACTGGGGTTATGTGACTTGCCCAGAATTACACAGCTAGGAAGTGTTAAGTGTCTGAGGTGAGATTTGAACTCAGGTCCTCTTGACTTCAGGGCTGGTCCTCTATCCACTATGCTACCTGGCTGTCCCACTGATTTATTTTTAAAAAAACAATACCAAATTGTTTTGATGATAACTGCATCATAGCATGATAGGAGGCCTGGAAATGTGAGTCCCCTTTCACCCTACTTGCTTTTTAAAAATAATTTCCTTTGGTAGCCTTGACATTTTTATCCTCCAAATTAACTTGGTTATTATTTTATTTAGCTCTATACAGTCCTAATTTGGGGGGGATGAGGGTGGGGATAGCACTAATTATGGAAATTAATTAGTATGTTTCATTATATTGACATGGCCCAATCGTTAGTAATGAATCTATTTATAACTTTTACTTTTGTGAAAAGTCATTAGCAATTGTTTTTGTAAAAATGCTTAGGACTTCTTTATATATTGATTTCTAGGAACTTTATGGACTTTATACCTATTTCAAATGACCTTTCTCTCTCTATCATATTCTTACCTGATCATATCATATTCTTTCTGTAATATCACATCAACAAGTTAAATCAACATTTATTAAGCATCTCCTGTATGCCAGACACTGTACTGATCAACAAGTATTTACTGAGCACATGCTATATACCTTTGCAAACAAAACTAGCTTTTTATTATATGTATATACATGTATTCTTTACAGCATTCACAAAAATATGATTCATACATGCATAAGTATATTTACAGGGACTGAATTTTTTAGTGCTTTTAGCATAAATAAATACTAAATTTGGTCAAAAGTATTTTCTTTGTTAATACTATTTAGAGCAACATATGTATTAATAATAATTTGGAATATTTTGTTTTTAATATGATTATGTTAATCATTTTACTGGTGTTGAACCATCATGATATGAACTCAACTTAGCCCTTGTTTTTGGATATATTACTATAATCTATTTTCTAGTATAATAACACCACAGAGATTTGACTATTATTCCTGTATCTTTAAGAGAACAGGAATAAATTCATGGGGAGTGATAATCATTTGTCATATGGAGAGAGAGAACTGTCATGGCTACAAGATATTGCATAAGGTACAGAGCTCTCTATAGGACTGAGAGAACTTTCCTGAACAGACTTGAACAATTGACTCTCATCTTGTGGAAAACTTTGACCGAATGAGTTATCTGTCATTTGTGAGGAGTCTTTGAGAAAACTATGAGAATTAGCTGTCATTTTAAAGAGAGTATGGAGAAATCTGGAGAAAACTGACTTTAGCTTTTATTCTGTGAAGAAAACATTTGTGCAGAAGACTCCCATGGAGAAGACATCTTGGGAAGAATTCCTTAGGGACTTTAACTACCATTCTGAGAATAGCAATTGAATAGACTGAGATTATAGTGTCTGTGGTTGAGTCAGCAATTAGAGATGATATTTTCTCACCACAGCTGATATATTGTTAAATATTTAATTTTTTTATTGTTTGTTACAATCTTAATAGATTTCATAGTAACAATGATGTTTTTGTCTATGTCTATGACAGTGGGGTTTGATACTGACAAAGAAAAAGTTTATGGAAAAATATGCTTCTCTGGTTTTTATAAACCTGAGAAAATTTCCTTATCTTGTGTCAACTAATTAACTAAAATCAATGTTTCTATACTTGTGGGATTTTATGAGGAAATTTCAGGACTTATAGCTTGAATGATTTTGAACACATTATTAGAGAATTAATAAAAGTTATGTTAATTAGTCAATTCAGGGATGAGATTTTTGTGGGTTTGTTCCAGAGATCATGTGAGAGATACTGTTCGTTATTTTTTTACCTTTGTGACACAAACTCATCTTTTGGATGATTGAGTTTGAATTTTCAGATAGCTGATTGTCTTACACTCTTCCTTATTCCTTAAGAATAATTCTTTTTTCTTTACTTTATCTCTCCCTGATTTAAAAATTAGCAGCATATTTTCTTTATAAAAAAAGTTTGTTCCTCCATTATTGAAAATAATTTGGATAATTTGGTTATTAAGTGATCTTTAAGTATTTGACAGAATTTGTCTATACAAATATTTAAATCAGAGAGACTTCTCCCCTTTACTCTCTTACCTTTTGCTTTCAACTTTTTTTTTTCTTGCAGTTCTAGTAGCTTGTCTCTGACGTTGCTGCCGACAGAGATATTTTCCTTTTTATTGCCACAGTAACCTTCCTCTGCCTCAGAATTCCAAAAGCAGTCTATCCTTAGCCTCCTAAAATATGGTATTATGGGAACCTAATGAATCACTTACTCACATTAAATTGTATAGAGAAGACAGATCTCATCTAGGTTTCCAGTCTCCTTTCCCTTGGGCTCCCATATCCTCTCCTTCTAACTATTAGCTCTGATCTGCCATGTTTTCTGCTTCCCTTCTACTATTCATTATTATATTTGCTTTCCTTCCTATGTCTTCATGAAAAAAAACAACAACTACTTTTTGTGGAGCAGAGTGGGTAAGTAGTTAGACTATCTCTTCTCTGGCAGGAACTGGGGGAACTATAGTGAGACCTACAGTCTACACTAGCCTTCAAAGTTACTTGTACTTGTTGTTCCCAGAATGTAGGCTGGGGAGGACAAATAAATGAAAAGTCACCTATTAAGTTTAACTACGTCCCAGGCATTCTTAAGTTTTGGGAATAAAAGTAAAAGCAAACAAGGCACTCCTTTTCCTCAAGGAGTTTACCTTCTAAGGGGAGAAGACTTCACATAAAGGGATGTGGGGACTGGGGTCTCCTCGGTTGGGAAATTGCCAATAAATGATGTGGAGGCCTGATTCCAAGCAAGAGAGGTAAAAATCTGCCTATCAGAGCTTAGGGTCCCCATATAGGGTGTAGTTCTTATGAGGATGATGGCTAGAGTGAAGACAACAAGGTCAAAAATGTCTGGAAAGGTTAGGATGTATAGAAGCTTTAGGTATTTGTATTTTTAGGTATTATTTCATGTTTTTTTAAAAATCTTATGTGTATTTTTTCTTCCTGTGACATTAGCTTTGATCATTTTTTTATTTAGCAAATGTGTCCTTATTTTTGAGAATTGGGGAGATATGAAGAAAAGAACTATTGTGTTAGATTGCTGATTACATGACTCTAGAAATGGATAAAGTGCTGAGCAAAGTCCCTTGTATGCAGAAGACATTTAATAAATAAATATTTGTTAAATTAAACTGGAATTTAATGACTCTATTAACATTTACATCCATTTAATAATATGCAGATATTTTAACAGTATAACTTGGAATTCTCATCTTATGTAGTTGCCATATCCCTTTCTGCTTACACTGAGACTTAATTGCTTGTAAATTTGTATTTATTCCATTTGAAAGGAAGAAGATTCTATAGGCAACTGGAACCTGGCAGCTGAGCTGGCTCTATAGCTAAACTTGGTTATAAATTCTTCTGAAATATCACCTGCACTAGGGAATCTACACTAATTAGGTTCTATAGAACATATGTGTATATATATACACACACATATATATATAATATATAGAAACATCTATAGAAATGTATTCTCTTTTCTGAAGATATAATATCACAGTGATGTACATTAGGAAATGCAGCCTGACTATAAACTCATGCTATATGAAGATCCCTTCTCCAGCTTAGCTAAGTGAAAACTTGGGTTGGGTTGATCCTGATAGCAGTCTGTGAAGCGTTTGCAGAATTGTCATGTGAAAGAAAGATGAGTTCTATTATGCTTGGCTCCAGAGGGCAGAAAGAAGATAAAGAATTTCAAACAGAGCCAGAATTCAGTTCCATGGAAAGAAAAAAAATCTTAATTCAACAAAGCAAGCATTTACTAAGCAGCCACTATATACAGAGCATTGGAGTATGTAGTGCAATGGAAGGAAAACCTGTCTTGTAATCAGGGAGATATAGTCTCAAGATATGTCCTCCCTCTGATATCTATTAGTTCTGTAATCATGGACACAAGTCACTTAACCTCTTAGTAATCCAGGTAGCTCTCTAAGAATCTTAAGTTATTAATGAGTCCTGAATTCCATTGGCGGAAAGGATTTCCACATGGGGAATGCCTTACACTGATGAAATTCCAGCTTTAGACCAAAAATATACAAGGCATTAAGTTAGCCCCTATTAGATAAAAGGATAAGATAAAAGTCCTTTTTCTTAATGGGTTTATACTATACTGGGAATGAATCTATTTCTAAGTCCTCATGTTATAGTTGTTGTGCACTATCTATAAAATATATCCTTGCCAAAACTATAGAAACTATGTACCTTAACTGGTATATTCTTCTACTTTTAGCAATCTACTAGAGAGCAGGCTAACAGTAAATTAGTGATGTACTATATATTTTTTTTCAAATTTTTTATTGAAGCCTTTTATTTTCAAAACAGATGCAAAGATAATTTTTCAATATTGACCCTTATGTTTCAATCTCCCCTTTCCTCCCACTCCCTCCCTTAGATGGCAAGTAATTTAATATACGTTAAACATGGTAAAAATATTGTATATATTTTGACCACCAGAGAACTACCCAGTATTCTTCTTCTGTCCTTCCCTTGGATATTACGTCCAGTGTCATCTCCATCTGTATCTTGCCACTGGATCCAGATGACTCTGGAAGGGAAAGTGAGGCAGGTGACCTTGCACAGCTCTCTCTCACTTAAAACCAATTCATTTTCATGTCATGGCATCCCCTCCCTGATGTCATGATCCTCTTTGAGAACAAAGGACAAATAACAACCTGACTTCACGTTCAATAGAGAATTAGCTGTATGATTGATGTCTCCAAATTACTAAAGTATAAAATTCCTTATTTCTAAGCTCATACCATACATCACATTTGGTTAGTCCCTTAATCTTGACTAACCAACCTCAATGAAAAGACTTAGGTGATTAACTTTTGGTTGTCTATGTAATTAAACACACACACACACACAGAGGACTATGACCTTAAAATAACAAAACAAACAAAGCTGTGAGGAAATTTCTGAATAATAAAACTGAAAAAACGGCTTCATTTGGTGATCTCTCCCTAATTTTCTCAACTATTTCCTCAAATGTAAAACTTTTTTCTATGATTCCCATTTTCTCCTGTTTGTCAAAAGATTAGGGATAGGAGTTGCATGTCTTCCATTCCTTTTCAATTTATTATGTTGGGGCAAGGAGACATGAGAAGAGAGAGTTTTTCTTCCTTTCTTTGCATCAACAAGTATGGTTTTAAAAATTTCTAATATGTAGTTTATATTTTGGTATCTTAGCTCTAATAATATTCCTGTCACCACTATTTAGATGGACAGTATCAGTGGCCAGCATGACAGAGCTAGGCTGTCACTCAAAGAAAGTAGTCAAGAGTGGCTGGGACAAGCCTTGAGCCCCTAAACAAAATCTCACTTTGATTTCTAGTCTATTTGGTAGCTTCATCATACTTGTGAAATCATGACTAGGGTTGTCATTGGAGACTGCTCCATTACCAATTAAAATTATCTAAATGTGAAATGGGCTACTTTTAGAGGTAATAGGTTCCCCTTTTTTCAAGATGTGGATTTGTTGGGCATCAGGTAGAGCTTGAACTGGATTGTCTCAGATATCTTCTGATTCTGAAATTTCTTAAAATACATTCATCTTCCTGTCTATATTATTCTTCTGTCCAAAGAGACCAAATTGACAGCATTGCTAAAGATTCTAGTTCAAGCAGAATCAGGCTAAATATAGCTATATCTTGATCTCTATCTCAATCTATAACTCTCTCTCTCTCTCTCTCTCTCTCTCTCTCTCTCTCTCTCTGTCTCTCTCTCTCTCTCTCTTTTTCTCTCTCTCTCTGTATTTTAGAGGAATGCACATTCAGAGAGGTCAGTATGGAGTCAGACAGAGAGATTTAGTTTGTTTTAGAATCTTTTTGGCTCCTCTACACTTGCCCTTGTAGACTTGAACCAGTTGGTCCCAGACCGCATCTGGCTTTTTGGAGAAAATAATAGTATAGATTTAGTATTTCAAGAAATCTTAGAGAGATTTAACCTCATTATTTTTCATTTTTATTGTTTATATTTCATGTTCAAAAAGGACAAAAATGACACCACTATGTTGAGGTCAAAGTATTCTGTGTCTGATTGTGGTTGATCAGACCAGTATTAGCTTAGAAAGCTCTATCACAGGTTAGACACAAATAATCCACATGAACATTTGCAGTGGAGATTTATCTAAATTTGTACATCTTGTATTTCTTCTGAGCTACTGAAATCTATTTTATTCATAGAGCACATCACCTTTTTTGATATAAGCAATGCTATACTGGATGACCCTATGCATGTATTTCCTGTACTTTACACTTAATACCAAAGCTCTTCAGAGAGACCTTAAATGTCCTCATATCGCTTCTTCTGATCTTCATGTGATTGCCCACCTTGTATAAATTCTCTGTAAATAATTTTTTGGGCAAGTGTGTGTTATTTGAACAATATGGTCAGCTCATCAGAATTGTGTTCTCTGCAACAGAATTCAAATGCTTGGCCAAGCAAGGACCTCAGTGTCCACTGCCTCATTTTACTAAGTGCTTTTTAGAACTTTCCTAAGACAATTCAAAGGGAAGCGATTCAGCTTTTTGATATTGTGCTGGTATATTGTCTAGGTTTCATGGCACACAGCAGTGAGGTCAGTACAATGACTCTGTAAATCTTCAGTTAGACAGATTCTCTTCCACACTTTCCTTTGGAACCTCCTAAACAATGAACAAATCCCAACAATGAATGCATTAATTTCATCATCTATGTGCACATCCCTGGAAAGAGTATTAACAAGGAAAGTGAATTTATGCACAGCATTCAAAATCTCTCCATTATATGTAATTGATGATTCCACATATGAATGGTGAATAAAAAGAAACTCTGTTTTCTTAGTGTTAATTGTTGGGTCAAAATTATCATAGGAGCAGAGAATCAGCCCATAATGTGATGCATCTCAGCCTCAGAGGCTACATTGGAGTGCATAATCATCTGCAAACAAAAAGTCATGCGCCAGTTCTCCCACCGTTTTAGTTTTGGCTTGTAGCCTTTTCAAGTTAAATAACTTAGCATCAGTGCAGTAATTGACCACGATGCTATATCATGCTATATCATGCTAAAAAGTATGGGAGTAAGCCCAGAGTCCTGTTTCACTCTGTTGATGACTAGGAAAGTATAAGACATTGTCCATTATCCAGAACCAGTGCAAGCACACCATCATGAAACTGGCGTACAATACTGACAAACTTCTGTGATTTTCCACATAACTTTTCACAAACCATCATGACTGACAGAATCAAAGATCTTGATCAAATTGATAAAAATTGTGTACAGACCCCTGTTATGCTCTTGGCATTTCTTCTGGAGTTATTGGGCAGCAAGTATTATATCAACCATCTTTTAACCCTTTCTGAAGCCTCACTAGTTCTTGGGTAAATGACAGTCTTCCAAGTGGAGGATCAACTGATTAAAAAAGAATCTGGCAAAAATCTTTCTGGCAATGACAAAGAGAGAAAGATCTCCCTATAGTTGTGTAAAAACAACCTATTTCTTTTTCCTTTATATAAACAGGTAGAAGCATCCTTGAACTCCAAATAGATTACCTCCCTTTCCCATATAATCCAAAAGATTTCTGTCAGTTTTATTATGAACAGTGTACAACTTTCTGCAAGGAAAAATGGATATTTAATGAATTAAATAAGATTTATACATTTTTGAGTAAAAGACCTGAATAGAAAATTTGATTTTCAAATAGAAGATTCAGGAAAAACATAGGAAGGTAAACAGGAAAGACTAATCATAAGAGATTTAATAAGATTAAGTTAATTATTCTCTTAAATAGGAAAATGATATTTGTAACTCCTAAGAATCTTATTAGGGTAATTAGGAAGAATATCCACAAAGGAAGAGTTTGGGTTTGATTTGATTATAATGGGATGATCCTAAAAAACAAAATTCTGTAGAGAAAGACAAAATGGAGCAAATTATCTCATATAAAAGAGAAATGAATGAAAGAACTTTTTCAGTGGAGAGGAAGATAAGATGTATGGTAGGCATTATTCTCATTAGAACTAGATTAAAGAGAAAATAACATTTATATCTAGTTGGTTATAAAAGTCTTCTTAACTCATAGAGAAATAGGAATATGGGGGAAAAGGGTGGGTGGGGGAACTCTTTGAAGGGAGGCAGTAGTCAAAAGTAAACTAGATTTCTGAGAAGGGATAGGATCAAAAGAGAGAAAGAAAGAAGGATAAACAAGGGAGAAGATAGAAGGGAGGAAAATACACATATAGTAATTATAACTTTGAATGTGAATAGGATGAACTTACCCATAAAGCTGAGGATAGTATATATATATATAAATGATTATAATCACAATTTGACAATGTTATTCACAAGAAACACATTTAAAAAGGAAAGACACAGAGTAAAATTAAAAGGCTGAAGAAGAATTTATTATGCTTTAGCTGATGTAAAAAAGCAAGTGTAGCTATCATGATCTTAGATAAAGATAAAAATAAAACAGATTTACTTAAAAGAGATAAGTAGGAAAACTAGATTATATTAAAAGGAGTTATAGATAATGAAGTAACATTAATATTAAATATATACATGCACCATAGATCCAAATTTATAAAGGAAAATAACAAAACAATAATAGCAGATGAGGAGCCTCTGCCTTCCCCCCTCAGAACTAGATAAATTTAATAAAAATAGGTAAGATATCAAGTAGAAGAACCAAATCCTCTATAAGCTAGATATGATAGACATCTGGAGAACATTGATGGGACTAGAAAGGACCATAGCTTTTTCTCAGTGATTATATGGCATCTTTACAAAAATTGAATGCATATCAGGCCATTAAAAACTTTGTAGCCAAATATAGAAAAGCAGAAATATTATATGGATGCTTTCATATAATAATATAATAAAATTACATTTGATAAAGAACCATGGAAACAGGATAAAAAGTAATTAGAAACTAAGTAATCTAATCTTATAGAATGAGTGGTTTAATGTGAAAATTACAGAAAAAAATAAATAATTTTATTAAAGAGAATGATAATAGTGAGATGAAATACCAAAATTTGTGGGGGAAAGCACAAGAAGAAAGTTTATATCTTTAAATGCTTACATCTAAAAAATAGAGAAAGAGCTGATAAATGACGTGAGTATGAAATTACAAGATACAATTAGAAAAAGAAAAAATTAAAAACTAATTAAATATCAAATTGGAAATTCTGAAATATAAAGGTGAGATTATAAAATTAAATTTAAGAAAACCATTGAATTAAAAAATAAAACTGGGAGTTGCTTTTATGAAAAAAACCAATAAAATAGATAAACCATTGGCTAATATGATTTTTTTTGAGAGAAAACCAAATCACTAGTATCAAAAATAAAAAGGGTGAATATACTACTAATAAAGATGAAGTGAAAGCAATTATTAGGAGTATTTATATATTAATAAACTTAATCATGTAAGTGAAATAGAAGAATATGTATAAAAATATTAATTTAATGTAGATTAATGTAAGAGGAAATAGAATAGCTAAATAAATCTATTTTTTAAAAAGAACTTGACCAGACCAAAAATGAGCTTCCCAATAAAAAAAGCATTAGGACCAGATGAATTTATAAGTGAATTTTATCAAATGCTTAAAAATCAACTAATTCCAATATTAAATAAATTATTTGGAATAATAAGCAAAGAAGAAATCCTAGTGAACTTCTTTTTATGAAACAAATACAGTGCTGATATTTAAACCAGGAAGAACAAAAACAAAGAAAAATATTATAGACCAAGTTTACTAATAAATACTGATGGAAAAATGCTAATGAAATAGAGACTATAGCAATGCATCACAAAGATTTTACATTGTGACCAAGCAGGATTTGTAGGATTTCTGCCAGGAATTTAGAGCTAATTCAATAAAAGGAAAACTATTAACATATTTGAGTATATCAATTACAAAATTAACAAAAATCATATGATCATATTAATAAGTACAGAAAACCTTTTGGCAAAATATAACACTTAAAAACATTTGAAAATGAAGATAAAAATTATTTTTCTCTCAAAATAATAAGAAGCATCTGTAATAGGGTTAAACTAGAAGCTTTCTCAATAAGATTAAGAGTAAAGCAAGGTTGTCCATTATTGCCAGTGTTATTCAATATTATACTAGAAATGTTAGCTATAGCAATGAGGGAAGAAATTTATTCAAAATAAATAATTGGAAAAATAATAATTGTTAATGGGTAGGCAGAATCAATATAATAAAGATGACAATTCTATCTAAACTAATCTACTTATTTAGTGCTGTCCCAATTAAACTACCAAAAATTTTTAAAATTGAGCTAGAAAAAAATCATAACAAAATTCAACAATATGAAAGGAATTAATGAAAAGAATGTAAATGAAAGAGGTGTACCAGTATCAGAATCTTGCAAACTACTATAAAACAGTAACTATCTGGTATTGGCTAGGAAATACAATAGTGAATCAGCTAAGTCAAGTAGACATACAATATATAGTAAAAAATGACTATAGAAACCCCATCTTTCATAAATGCAAAGATCTAAGTTTTGGGGATAAAATCTTACTGTTTGATAAAAATTGCTGGGAAAACTAGAAAAAATCTAGTAGAAACTAGTTACAAGGTAATACTTTTTACTGTGTACCAAGATATGGTGAAAATAGATGCGTGATTTAAATATAAAAGTGGAACATATTACTTATTAGATTTATGGATAAACTAAATAAGGAATGGGAGAACATCATGGTGTACAGAATGGATAATTTTGATTATATCAAATTAAAAAGGCTTTTGTACAAATTAAGATCAGAAAGAAAGCAGATTGGGGACACTTTTTTATATATGGTTTCCTGGGTAAAGGCCTCACATCTCAAATTTTTAAGAGTATAAGTTGTTCTCCAGTTGATAAGTGGTCAAAAGATAAGAACAGACAATTTTTGGAAGAAGAAATCAGTCACATACAGTGAAGTAAAAATGTATTAAATCATTATTGATTAGAGAAATGCAAATCAAAGCTGAAGTACTATCTCATATGTATCAGATTGGCTAAAATTATAGAAGGGGAAAGTGACAAATGCTGGAAGGGATGTATAAAATTTGTGACACTAGTACACTGTTGGTGGAATTGTAAATTGATCCAACCATTTTGAAGAGCAATTTGGAATAATGCTTAGGGTTATAAAATAGTGTTTAGCTTTTGACTTAACATTATAACTATTAGGTCTATTTCCCAAGGTGATTAGGAAAAGAGTGAAAAAAACAAATTATGTATTCTAAAATATTTATAGCAGCTCTCTTTGTAATGTAAAAGATGTTGGAATTGAAGAGGTGCTAAACAATTGGGGAATGGCTGAAAAAGTTGTGACTTGTAATTTTGATGGAATAGGACTGTGCTATTAGAAATTATGAGCAGCTTGGCTTTAGAAAACATGGAAACATTTGCATGAAATAATGCATAATAAAATAAACAGAACCAAGAGAATGTATATAGTAACAACTATCTAGTTTGAAGAATGACTGTGGATGATTAAGCTATTTTGAGTACTATGATTATTCAAATTAACTATGAAAGACTTATGAACAAAAGTTCTATCCACCTCCAGAGGAAAAACTGATATATGGAAGTATGTATTATATTTTTCCACCTCTATCTCTATCTATCTATAGCAAATGTTGAACTTTCCTAATATGGACTTGGAAGGGGGGAAAGAAGACAACTTAGAACTCAAAATGTAACCAAAAAAGATTCAAAACAAAAATAGGACCATTTTAGCACTGTCTAAATCTTTAGCGCCATTCTCATTCACTTTTCTCAAATATACTCTTATTAATTGTCTATGATTGTCTCTTTTGATCTAATATATAAATATATTCACTGAATAACAATTGTGTGGTATTGTAAATAGGAATGATGATGATAAAAATAAAAATTGATCATGTTATAGAATACTTTAAGGTTTACAAAGCCATTACATATATTTATCAAATTGTATTACAAAGAATTTTGGCAATCATAACATTTTGCAAATCGTAACAACCCTAGGAGACAGATGATATTATTATCTCCATTTTATAGATGAGGAAATTGAAACAGACAAAGGTTTAATGATTAGCTGAAGGTCATATGGCTTGTAAAGATCTGAGACCAGATTTGCACTCATATCTTCCCAGTTCCAGGTGCAGAGCTCTATCCATTGGGCTACCAAGCTGCTACTGTTTGAGATACCTTATTTTAAGAAATAAAAATTAATGAAGTTTGAAATCTCTTTTAAAAGTCATTCATTATAACAGGATATAACTGCACATAGCAACTTGTTGATGCTCAATAAAAGTCAAATTATCTCAGATTCAACCCATTTATTTAGTTGATCAACATATTATTACTCAAGATAATAAATATTATTTACATTTAATTTAATTTTTCAGAGGGAACACCTTTAATATTTGTAATATACTTAGCACAGTGCTTGACATGGAACAGGCACTCAAGAAAATGTTTTTCTTTCTTCATTCCTATGATATATATGTAACAGTGGAAAGAAGGCTGGATCTGGAGTCAGGAAAAAAAAAATAGTTTTAAGCCTGACTGTGCAAGCTTGGGCAAGTAACTTTCTAATTCTTTTTTTTTTTTTTTTTTCAGAATGAATTTTTTTTAAATAACTTTTTATTGATAGAACTCATGCCAGGGTAATTTTTTACAACATTATCCCTTGCATTTACTTCTGTTCCAATTTTTCCCCTCCCTCCCTCCACCCCCTCCCCCAGCAAGCAATCCTTTACAGTTGAATAGGTTACAGTATATCCTGGATACAATATACGTGTGTAGAACCGAACAGTTTTCTTGTTGCACAGGGAGAATTGTAACTTTCTAACTCTGGGCCACAGTTATCTCCTTTATAAAAATAAAAATAGATAACTCTGATGCCTCTCCTAAATCTATTCTTTGTTTCAATTCTATCTGGTTGAACTAGAGAAATGCAAGATGGTTAGCCCATATTTAAGGCTTGAATGAGAGAGGATGAATTCCATGGCTTGTCATCTTGTGGATATTTATTTTCTTCTCATGGCTTGACCCCCACCCTTCATCCTAGGAGAGCCTAAGACTGCTGGACTAAAACTTAATGGGATGAAAACTACTCTAGAATCTTTGTCTTCAAAGGGATCATTTTCTTACCATTTCAAGCATGAACATTCAAATATGGTACAAGAGTTTCAGAGCAAAAAGAGAGTCAGGACTTTGGGAGAATTGTGAATTTCTCTCTATCCCTCTTTTTTGTGCAAGTTAATGTATGGACACTATAGTAGGGTGCCTTATGAAACCCCATAGGTTTCATGATAAGGAAAAACATTGATGGTGTATGAATTCAAATGGCTTAATCTTTTGAAAGTAACTTTTTATTACTTTATAAAATAAGATTGATGATACTAAACTACTAAATAGGATTGTAAGAAACTGTGGTTTAAAAAAACATGAAATTGCAAATAGCTCTAATAATAATATTACTGAGATTTACAAAGTACCTTTTATATATTACCTCTTTTGATAGTTCAGTTCAAATCAACAAACTCCTGTTAGGTGCTTATTATATTATCTGTCACTCTCTTGGATGACCAGTAGTTCCTGACCTCAAGCAATATATATTTTGTAGGTGGCAATCCACATAACAACTCTATATAGTAGCAGCTACTGATATTATTATTTTCATTCTACCATGAGGAAATTGAGACTCAGCAGTGTTAAGTGTCCACAGAACTAGTAAGTGCGGCAGGCAGAGTTTTAAGCCAGGTTAATTCTGACTTAAGGTCCTGAGTCCTTTCCTCTATGGTACAATGACAAGTAATATGTGATAATAATTTTTTGTCTCTTTGAATAGTCACCTTGACCTGTTATATCAATATAGAATTCCTCTTATACTCCCAGGAAAATTGTATCTATAAAAAAGTACCAGAATTGTTCCATAGATTCAACAAGACTATTATTCTGGCAATTGCTGATGTTGTCTTGATGTCATTTTAGCCAGAAAACTAACTGCTGGCCTGCCCTTTGGACCTTGGCTCCAACAATGTTCCAGAAGGAAATGAGAAATAGTTTGCCTTTTGTTGGAAAACGGAGTTGTCTTGAGTTGTGGGGGAAGGGAAAAAGAAGCTTAAAGTTCAAGATTTCTAAGACAGAATCTTGGATGAGAGGGTATACATTTCAGCCAGTGAGTTTAACAAAAGGTGGAGGTTCTGACTCATCCAGTCTTGATGAGGGACCAATATAGACACACAAATACCACCAACTCACAAACAAAAAAGATAACGTCAGGCTTATAAAACAGACCATGTCTATTCATCTAGGCATCTGGATGATCCCTGTGTCTGTTTAAAGGCAGCATTTCAGTTCCCTAAATGAGGTAGATGGGTTCAACTTCATTCTCTGTAATTTGGGGGGATAATTTGACATTAGGATTTTATTTCCTGGGTTACTGGCAATAAGACCTTTTGGATATCTTCTTTCTGATGCTTGTTTATGAGGGGAAGGGAGTGAGGAATCACTTCTTTCATTTTAATACCTCTTATTTTAACAGTGAGGGTTTGATATTTCATGTATTGCCACTGGCATCTGAAAAATACATATAAACTTACTGATTATTTATTCTTCAAAGGACCAGTCTTGAGGCAAGTAGTCTGGTAACCCAATGATGCCATGAATTATCTAGTTCAGTCTCTCTCAGCTTGAAGATATTTTAAGGGAATGATTGACTCAGTGGTCAAAAAAAATTGTGCTATCTCCTTTCAGTGAATCTTCTATTCATTAGCCTGGAATAGACAAGTGTGATATGGGTCAGGGCTTCTTATGCTTTTTTAATAATAAACCATAATTTCACAATCCCCTCATTCAGTTATATGACTCCATATGGGGTTGTGACCTGCATTTTAAGAAGCTTTGATACAGGTCACCATTAGGATCTCTATTAGGAATCTTAAGAACTAAGGATTCAGTTAAGCACTTCAAGGTATATCATTTCTACAGTATTATATCTAAGAGGCAACAAGTGTAGGATATACAGAACAGGTCTTGGAGCCATGAAAATTTAGGTCTATGTCCTTTTGGGTGACAATGGGTAAGTACCTCTCACAGCACAAGCATACTCTTTAAGACTCTACATTACAAAAGATTTCTTTTTGAGTTCACACACAATTACCCTCTGGCATTCCATGAAATTCATGGAGATTTCCTTATATATGTATATGTGTACTCACACAAATATATCCATCTATGCCTCAAGGTAAATTGTATCTATCTTCATCTATAGTTGTATCTGCATTTACGTCTATGGCTGTGTATGGCTGTTTAGTCACATCAACATCTGTATTTTACCTTGAGGAATACCTATTTCATTTTGTCCAGATAAAGGTAAACTCTTTGAGGGCAGGATGATCACATTTTTGTCTCTCTACTCCCAGAATCTAACTCTTGCTTGGCTCCCAGAGTGGCCAATAAGTAATTATTGAATTAAATGAAATATATGGTTAGATTAACACCTCTGTGAAGTGAGATAAAAATTTGAACAATTTGAACAAATTTGAGTTTTTAGGTAATTGGTCTAAGAATTGGGTTCTTAGCCTTTGGTGTGTAAACTTGATTTAAAAATATGTTGATAATTATCATTTAATATAATTAGTTTCCTTTGTAATCTTGTGTATTTTAGTTTAAGCATTTAAGAATGTTCTGAGAGTCCACAGGCTTCTCCAGGCTGCCAAAAGGGTCTAGGACATAAAAAATATCGAACCCCTGGACTGGATGACTGAGCACTGGGATCAGTTTCTTAAGAAGTGCCTAATTTCCTTTTTTCCTTCCTTCTTTTCTTGTTTTCTTTATTTGAATCTCCTACAAAATGATTAATATGGAAATGTTTTACATGATTGTCTCCATATACCTTATATAGGATTGCTTATTGTCTGGGAGAGTGAGAAAGAAAAGGAAGAAGGGACAGTATTTGGAACTCAAAACCTTAAAAAAATTAAAATTATTTTAATATGTGATTAGGGGAATTATAATAAAAAAAGAAATGAAAGAATATTTCCTGAGACAACCCAAGGGCAAGCTATTTTTTGTGCTCTTGTCTCAATTTCCCCTGGTTCTTTGTTCTTACAGCCACTCACATTTAAAGTTGAAACATGCTGAGAAATACTCTAGTCCAGTCCTCTCATTTTATAGAGGAGAACATTAAAACCCACAGGAGTTAATTTACCTCGTGTCATATGAGTAATAAATAAGTAACATAGATGAAATTTGAACCCACAGCTTCTGACTGAAGTTCCAGCACTCTTTCTGTTATAATATAACTGAACGTTGGTGATTTGGAGTTAACACAAGAGATTGGGGTGAGGTGTGAAAAAGGATGAGGGTGGTAATTGTGGTAGGTGACAGCAAGGTGCCTTCAGAGACTCCTACCTCATTATAGTTCTTCCATGAGTAAAGTCAGGGCAGAGAGCAGGCAAATGACAGCCCTTACTACAGTCCCCTTCCACTCCATGTTACAAACACCCACAGATAGTTCTTTTCCTAAAAAGGAGAGATAGTACAGTCTAATGGATAGAGAGGTGACTTGTGACTAAGAAGACCTGAGCTGAAGTCCTGCCTTTGACATAAACAAGCCATGTGACTCTGGGTAGCGTTCTTAGCTTCTTGGTGTTCTAGGTTACTCTAAGACTGTTAGTGACAGAAAAAGTGTTGGTTCCGATTGGCAAGGAAAGGGGCTAAAGACCTATTTGGATGTTGGTCCCAAAAGAAGGTGGGGTAGAGAAGACAGGCAAGCCTTCGGATAGAGGAAGGGGGGAATCCGGACTGGTATCTCTGGGTAGTGCTATCAATCCGGACCGGTACCGCCGGGTAATGCTGTCAATCTGGACCGGTACCGCGGGGTAGTGCTGTCAGAACAGAAATTAGGTCTTCCGGAGAGAACCACCAGGTGGCACCTCTAAGGAGCCTGTAAGGGCAACTACCCTGTGTAGTCCAGATATGTATTGGTGTAGAACATGACTGATAAGGAAGTGAAGGCGCTGAGTTTCCTAGCCCACAGCTCCCGTTCTTCCATCAGAACATCTGTAACCCGAGGGGATTTGCGGCCCCCTCCCCAGACCCCGCACCCCCCAAATTGTGAATGTTCGCATCCTGGTGTTGCTAGTGCTAGATCACGCTGCTCTAGTGTGTGTGTGTATTTGCGGGGTTTGTTGGAAAGGAGAGCCAGTGCAGGGAGTCCAGATGTGGAGGCTCCCGGGAGAATAGAGTAGTGCGGCTGGACGTGCCCGGGACTCCCCCTGGGCTGTGCCCGACTCCGCCAGTCTGCAGCCCGGCCGCTTAAGGCCACAGTCTCCCTGATTTTCTCTAGCTCGCTAGCAGTGGCCTCCGAGGCGGCTGCACCAGGTCACCCCTGACCCTCCGCTTTTCTCTCGCAGGATGAGGTGATCAGTTAGTCCCTCCCAAGGGAAGTGGAAACCACAGCGCGGCAAGGAGGCGGGGAGGGGGGGGCAAGGACGTCTTTCCTCTGGCCTGAGGGGGTCAGGGAGTACAACTCCACTCCCGGACTGCGAAAGAGCTGAGCCGGTGCCCTTGCTGCTGCCGCCGCTAATCCGCTGGTGACATTGGGAGGAGATGGCTTGGAGGAAGGATAGGAGCAGGAGGAGGAGGAGGAGGAAGAGAAGGAGGTGGTGCTGGTGGAGTAGGAAGACGAGGAGGGGAGGGGGGGAGAAAGTAGCATTTGTGCCAGGGGGTGTGCGAGCAGCAGCGGGCGCTTGTGACAACTTCTCTGGCGGCGGCAGCGCGTGTGGCAGGGCTGGCGGCGAGGACGGAGGGAGGGAGGAAGGGAGGGAGGGGGAGAAGAGGCAAGGCGGGAGGGTGGGTGGTGGTGGTGGAAGGGGCCGTGCGCGCGCGTCTCTTCCCGAGCCCGCTGCCAGTGCCCAGTGCTGCTGCCTCCGCCAGCGCGGCTGCCCCTGCCTCTCGGCTCTGCTCGTCTCCTCTGGTTTTTTCAGCCAGAGGTGCTGGAGACTCCAGTCTATAAATAGCAGGTTACAGCTCCTTCTACACGCACACGCGCGCGCATATATATATACACGCACACACGCACGCACACACAAACACACACTCTCCGAAGGAGGAAAGTCGAGCTAAAAGTCTGTGGCGCCAGTGCCTGCCTGCACCTCCGGCCGCCGCCGCAAGCCCCCAGCCCCATCTCCCTCCGGAGAGGTAATTCTTGCCTCTTATTTCCAAGGACTCTCTGGGAATAGTGGTGGGGCTGGATGGGCAGCGGGGGAGGTGGGAGACTGCTGCTGCTCCGGAATGGCTTTGGGGGAGCACCGAGGAGCGTCCTGGGCTGGGGAAGGGGGGAGGATGGACAGCCGCCGCTCGCTATTGCGCTGCAAGTTTCTCAGTTGGGTTCTCCCCGGTTCACCACCCTCCCCCGACGCGGTCCCGCACCCCCATCCATTCTCCCAACGGATGGGCCAAATGGTCTCTCACTTGGCCGTTTCGCCTGTCTCTGCTCTCCGGACAAGTCCTCGCCTCCACTTCCCCCTCCCCCAGACCATGCACACATTCTCAGGTGCCTTCAGGTGTACCACGGCTGACCTTCCTGGGCACTGCCCACCTGAACGGTCCCTGGCCCTGTTGGCTAGCTGGCTCTCCCTGGTGCTACTGCGTGCCATCCCTGTCCTAGACTCAGAGCTGCTGCATCTCGAACGGAGAGAGCTTGCTGCTGGGGGCTCTCAGCTGCCAACCACAGCAATCCAGCCCACCCTCGCTTTCCTTGTGTCTCGCCCCAACTCCATTACATGCGATTGTTGTCCTCCTTCCCTCCTTTCCCCCCACCCCGGCCCCTTAACTCAAGAGAGATCCCAATGCGCGGTTAACAGCAGTTGGTCTAAGCCTGGGGAGCCCTAGAAGACCCATCCTTTCCGTGCTTCCCTTTCCCTTGCATAGACCCTGGCTCCCTAGTTTCTCTCACCCTAACTTAGAGGGAGGACAACTACAGACTCAAGGGACTGATGCCTGTGTGGAACGGCAGGCAACAGGATTGGTGACAGTCGTGATGTGGAGTGGTTGCTGGAGTCCAGCTCCAGATACCTGGTTTGCCCCTCCTCCCTCCCCACCCGTCCCAAATCTCCTCCCACTTTAGTGGCTCCTGCCACGGCTGCCCCAGAGGAGATGCAGGAGACAGACCCAGGAGCTGCTGCTGGCTGGGGAGAAGACGTTCATTTCTAAGGGTGAGGATGCGCATATTTATTAGGCTGTTGCTGCTGTTGTCCAAAACTTACCGGAAAAATCTGGTGGATTTTTCTGATGCTGTTATTTTAATAATGCAGACTTGCTTCTTCTCCCCCTTTCTCTTCTCCTCTACCCTCTTCCCCTCCTTGTCTCCTCTGAGAATTAGATGTATATTTAGGCATTTGTGTACCTCAGGACTTGGGGCTTGCATTCTGTGTATATTTTTTTCCCCATTCCCTTCAACGACCCTTCCCCCCCAGCGACAGAATCTGGTCATATAAATGTATAGGGTTATAAAATGCTTCCCCCTCCAAAAAACAAACCAACCAAAAAACCCCGAAACAAATAACAAAGGTAAAAAGCAAAACCTAATGGGAAGAGTTCAGCGATGATGATGACTGTTGTTGTTATTATTAACATTGCGTTAAGGCAAGGGCTAGATAACCTTTTGGTAGGTGTGTTTCACAGATCAAAAGTTGGGCACCCAGCAGAAGGTATCAGGAGTCGTCTTTCTGGTGGCTTTGGGACCAGACATCCGAGGAAGCTGACTTACTGCAGATTACTGGGCTGTTAAACCATTCACCGAGGGGAAAAAAAATCACAGGCAAGGAAGCGCAGTTTATGTTGAGTAAGAAGTTCAGTGAGATGAAGGTTGCAAGCCAGACAGGAATTGTCAGTTTACCCAGTGTAAAGAGCAAGGCATTATCTCGGTTCTGTCAGTTTCAGAGAGCAGCCCAAACTGAGCACTGGTAATTCAGCATAAAAGATCAATCTCCTTATGATAAGTAGATTACAGCAAATGTAAATTTGGGAGATTTGTCCTAATGTTAAATTGCTCTTCCTTTGGAAATGTCTTTCTAGTCAATTCTTAAAAATGTGACATAAGAAGATTGCCCTTGAAAGGTTATAAAATGTGCGTGGAATACAAGCTGAAGCTTCCTCTCAATGGAAAAGATGTGTTTGCTGGTTAAAATATATCCTCCTGGTCCTTGAAAAAGAGCATTCTGTTTGATAATTGGGAAGGTATTACTTACTGATGGGAGGATGATGGCAAATAAGGTACACATTATAATCCATATTTTGATGTTGAGATGGTATGCGATAGAAGCATAAAAATGACCAGACAGACATTAAGATTTCTAGCCTGGGCATTTCGTCTGTTGAAGCACAGAGCCAGAGCTACTACGGGCAGAAAATCTATTACAGAATTTTGGGTTTAGAAACCCAGGGCTCAAAACATCCATATTGAGATAAGAGTTTGCACCTAATTTCTTGGCTCAAAGTGATGGAATGACTTCAATTTTCAGATCATTTTAGACAACATGCTGAAAGGCCAATGGCATATAACATAGACTAATTCATTAGTGAAATTTCATGGTTAAGTAGTACCATTCCATTTTAGGTATGTGAAAAAAGAAAACCATTAACTTTAGGGAAAAGGCTTCTTTCAATAGATTCTCATTCCTAAATTTTGTGACTTGAAGATAATTTATACCCTGCATGAGACCTTGGAGTATCTCCCAGTACAAGTAATGTAAATCTCCATGTGGGGAGCAGAATTAACTTTCACTACCTTGAGGCAAAACCCAAGGGGGTGATTCTCAGAAAGGCAGAGAAAGGGAAAAAAAATCCTGCAAACTGAATTCATATCCCTTAGCAACCACATGCATAGCAGTTTCCAGGTAAGTAGCTAACATCTGAGAATCTAAAGTTTTATTATTTTTTTTTAAATGGAATCATTATAATTAGAGAGTGAGATGCTTACTGAATACCCATCTCCATTTTGCCTGATTCACAGACACTAATCCCTAGCCAGTACTACATTGAAAAAACACAGGTAACAGACTTGTGCCAATAATAATTCTTGTTCTTCATAGATACAAGAAATTTAATACTTAAAATAATCACAAGTTAACAATATTAATATGTAATTTGATGTCTTGCTGCTGTCTTTTTCTAAATTTCCCACCTTGTTTTTAGAAGCAATTTTATTTCTACATGCAAGCTTCTTTCCAAGCCTTCAGGGCATCCACTTTACTAGTTATTTAGCTAATTTTTGTGGCTGAGATATCTTTGTGCCTGTACCATAAAGAAATTTTAGGATTCACATCATTCTGGAATTATACGCCTAAGATTAAATAAAGAGGGAATTGGTAGAATACATCAATTTTGGAAACTTTTATTTTTTTAGTAAGCCTTATTATACTATAATCACATCATTTGGTCCCCTGAGATTTGTTAGTTATATTTATTTCCTTTAACGTTTACTCAATATTTCTCTGAAATAATTCTATTTTAAAGAATTTCCAAACATGTCTGATATATTGATGGAATTTAGGTAAAAGTGTATGTGTGTGTGTTTTTAGAATAACTTTTTAAGATTTCAGGCAGGGGATATCAATTTGTTTCATGAATTTTGGTCAGCATACAGATTAGAAAAATGGTTTATTTAAACTTTTAAAAAGTTCTTTGTGAGAGTCAACATGATAATAGAAGTTAGAGAACTGAACTAATCTGAAAGACTTGAATTCAGGTCCCCCTTCTGATACATATTATCTACTGGGACCCTGGATAGCTGCCTCAGGAAGCTCTGTGGAGTGTTAAAGGACTTTTCATTCCGGGAGCTCCCTGAGTATATGTAATTATAAGTCTAGAAAAGAAAAGGAAGTTTTGTAATACAGTTTCAACATTCTTATTATCGCCATATAGCAGGATCCTTTCATTTATTGAAAAGATACTAACTGGGCATATTTACCTCATATTATATTTTTTCCCCCCAAAGCATTATTTTGTTATAGTTTGTAAACTCTGAAAGCAAACAACAGAATTTTGAAATCTTCACTGACATTAAAGAATGAATAATACTGAATCTTATTTTTGCCACTGTAAGCAGAGATAGTATAGTAAATTGTTTTTTCTTGGGTTACTCTTTTAAATACACAATGCTTTGCATACAGTAGGCACTTGCTTAATCAGCACTTGTCCAATGAATGAATAAATGGAAACACGGTGGCTGATCTGTCAATATTTAAATTGATGAGCATTACTTGGAAAATTTAGCTTAGGATATTGAACTTGAGGTAGCGAGGTGGCATAGTGGATGGGAATGTTGAACTTGGAGTCAGATAGAATTGAATTTTAATCAGAATGTTTAAAATATTTTGAGATATTTATGGGCTCAGATATTTATAAACTGTGGGAAAATCACTTACATTTTTTCATCTTCCATTTTTTGATCTGTAAAATGGGGATAATAACATTTACTTTACAATATTGCTGTGAGGACTAAATGAGAGAGCATATGTATAGTAAAGGATGAGAGATATGGAAATGATCCGGTTGATATGGTCAATGTACTGGACAGCAATTGAGCTTCATTTTACTTTGAGTCATGTTGACATAACCAATGATGAAAGAATCCCAGAGGATTTATCTAAAGGATTTACCTAACTCCCAACTCTTCTTATTCTAGTATGTTCCCTCTGTTAATTTTTTCTTATCTATGTATAGCTTGCTTTGTATATATTGATTTGTATGTTGTCTTTCCCATTAGATTGTAAGCTCCTTGAGGTCAGGGATTGCCTTTTTGTATGTACAATGATTCGTACAGTGCATACATGGTAGATGCTTAATAAATGTTTATTAAATGACTGAAAACTGCAGTTCTGATTTTTTTAAACTTCACTTGAAAAAATTGTGATGATTTTCCAAACTTCTCTTCCACTAATTTTTGTGGATGATAAACACCCAAGTTATTGTGAGTGAATTAATTGGAGGATAGCAATGTTAGTTCATGGTGATCATGAGCATTAACAGTAGGATTTCCTGACCATAAGAAAGTGGTACCATTTGCTTTACCCCTATTGCAAAATTTGCTCTGTTCCAGTTGTTGAAAAGGTTTAATATTTCATTTTTACAGGGCTCTGCTTCCCCAGGTAAAAAATGAGAGATATTATATTAATCCTTGGATCAACATAACCAGGAGGAAATGAGATTACACAAAGTTGGAAAATAAAACAGTTGAAATAAAAGAACAAAGAATGGCAATGGAAACTAAAATGATAACATGTAGAGAAGTGGAGATTATAACTATGCCTGCAAAAATGTTTTAGAGTGTTATTAGTAGTTATTGAACATCATCAAATGTCTTTTTGAACAAGCTGATATGCCAGACAAGCTAGATGACTGCACATTCCATTTAGAATATGAGCGTCCATCACTTTCAGAGGAAGGAAGGCAGAATCTTTGATACTGAAAATGAAAAAAAGAAAGTCACTTCAGTTTTTGGAGGGGAAACATTTCATGCCTTCACGACCCAAATCTGTAACTTTTCATATTTGCTAACACAATCAGATCTTTCTTATCTTAATTTATGAGACAGGCCTAGTTTTATTGAATGTGTAATCTCATTTTCTTCCCAATAGACTTCTTCTCTTGAAGCAATTATGAATAAATATGTTTCAAACCTGTCTTTCCAGGGGGAAAAAATCTGCTTAAGAAATACAGTGTATTCCTATCCCTGAAGACTCCAACCTCACATTTGGAATTAAAAGATAGACTCCACACTAGATGGCACTGTGCAATGCTAAGTAGCCTGAGGTCATTTTAATGGCAATATACTCCTTTTTACAGCTTTTTTTTTTTTTTTTTTGCTTACTATAGAATTTTTTATTTTCATTTAATGAAATTAAAATCAACAGGCTGCTGAAACCCTTGCAATATGTTTGCAAGACCTGTTACTTGTGAGATAATACAGGCTTCTTAATATGCTTTGAATATTTTCTCTAAAAGATGCTGGTACACACTATTTTTATGTTGCATTTGGTTGCATGAGGAATTATTGTGAATTGTCTATACAACATATGTCAAAATGCTATTTATAACAGAATAATGGGGAAAAGGGAGAGATTCCTTTATAAGGTGTGAGAGAGAGACAGAGAGACAGATAGAGAGAGAACAGAGCAGACACAGGAAGAAAAAGAGAGACAGAAAGACAAAGAGACAAATACATAGATAGATGAATGGACACAGAGAAAAAAGGGCCCACACAGAGATAGACAGAAATAGAAACAGAGAGACAAAGACAGAGACCAAGATAGAAAGAGACAGAGAAAGACAGAGACAGAAACAAAGCTAGAGATGGACATGCAGAGAAAATATACACACATGTAGACACACACAGAGAGATAGAGACAGAAACAGAGAGAAAAAGGCAGAGGCTGAAAGAGAAAGAGACAGACAGACAGACAGACAGAGAGACAGATACAGAAACATAGAGATGGACACAGAGAAAATATACACACAGAGAGAGACAGAGACAGAAACAGAGAGGCAGACTGAGAGAGAGAGAGAGAGGAAGAGGGAGGGAGAGAAGGAAGGAAGAGAGAGAGAGAGAAAGAAAGAGAGAGAGAGAGAAAGAAAGAGAGAGAGAGAGAGAGAGAGAGAGAGAGAGAGAGAGAGAGAGAGAGAGAGAGAGAGAGAGAGGAAGAGAGAGAGAGAGAAAGGGAGGGAGAGAGGGAGTGAGAAATGGTGGTCAATTTCTAAGTAGGCTCAGAATGACCCCTTTCAGGACAGTTGCTGAGCAACCATCTGGATCATGACTGGTTGGCTTAATGTGGGGTTTAAGATGATTAAATTGCAAAACATGCATTCAAATCGAGATCAGTCTCCCCCCACCAAACAGAGCTGGTCATTTTCCAGTGGCAGTGCACTAAGTCCATTCCCCTTTCCTCACCTTCTTTGGAATCAAAAGTCCCTAGGTTTGACTCTCAGTGTGAACTCAGGAAGTTATACCTCTGCTCTCAGGGTCTGTTTTCTATTCTATAAAAAAAGAGAGGTTTGGATTGGATAACTTTAAAAGTAACTTCCAGCTCAAAGCCCTATGTTTCCACCTCATTTTCCAGTGCGCCAATGGCTCTATGATCTCATAGATGGGAATATTTCCTCCAGTCAGACAGATTGTAGTTTCTGTCTTATGTAATTCTCTTCCATGTTCTCCAATGTTTTCCCACAGAGGGTCTACCCAATGTAGAAAAAAGAAAAAAAAAAGAAAGCACTCCAATATACATTTAGAAAAATACTAAAAGCTCGGATTATGCTTTGCAGGTTGTTGATCAGATACCCAAATACTCTCTGGAACAATTGCAGTTTTGCCATCTTAATGAGAGCATCAAATCTACCCTGTCATTCTCTAGTTCATTGCTCAATGATGGGCTACTAGGAAGATTGAGGGAATTTAATTGACTATATGAGGGTTGATTTGAATGTAGTTGATATTTCGATGAAGAAAATAATGGGTCACCAAACAGTTAAGTCAGTTCTTCTGACATCTTAACAATAGGCTAGGATTACTGTATAATCTATCCATTCTGCTCCCAATCAACTGATCAAGAGAAGTCATTCTGAAATCCTATGTCAGCTATTTTGTGGTCTTTTCATTCTTCTCATAAAAATGCAGTTCTAGAAGAACCTGACTTGGAGGAAAGATCAAGGAAATTATCTAGGCACGATTTGGGCAGCAGGCATTGGAAGAAATTTGTTTTCCTGTTCTTTATGAATAAATGCGTCATATGCTGAAGATTTTGTTAGTTGATTCAAAGAATAATAATACTACATTTCAGTTTAAATGTCAGAAAACTTGTTATTGGACAAACTAAGCAGCTGAGCCAATTTCTGGAAAAGATAGTGGAACTGAAAGCATTACCAATCTACTTTTCTTTAAAATAATCCAGTCAGCCAGCCAGCCATCCAACATTTATAAAGTGCTTTCTATGTGCCAGCATTGTGGCTAATAATTGTAACTAGGAAGTCTGATGACTAGCACATATTCATTTGAGAGGGGTTGTGGCACAGGTACAGAGAATAGTCTACCCAAGTTGAGGTACATCACACCACAAATCCCCCAGGAAGAGGTAGGATAGGGAGAGACAGAAGAGATTGAGGAAAAAGATAGATAAGGGGTAATATTTTATACATCTTGTCTAGCCCCGATTGCCTAGCACAATTTGCATTGTAGTAAGTTCTTAATAAATATTTATTGAATACATAAATAAATGAATGATTTAACACTCTTGTGTGTATATCTATAATCACAATATGTTAGGACTGAAAGGGATCTCAAGAATAATCAAGTCTACTTCATTCATTTAACTGATGAGGAAACTGGCAAACATATTGACCAAACTCTATCTCTGCCCATTAACCCTATGGCTCTATATTCAGATTTGCTGATTAACATGATATTTGTGGTTGGAGGATCTTTAATTAAAACTTAAAAAGTGTTGGGCTTTGGGTGGTTTTTGGTTTTATCCTAATTAAATACTCTCTCCTCTTCTCCTTCGCAGCCTTCTCCCTCTTCTTCTGTCAGATTAAAAGAATAAATACAGTACTTTAATCATTCCTATAGATTCCTTTCAGATGTTTTGAACTGGCTAGCAAATTGGAGTCAATATTCTGTCAAAATAATTTGGATGTGAAGAATTGATAACATGCTCCATTTTTCTTATTCATAAATTTGATAGGGAGTCAAATCTTGGTTATTTTTCTTAACTCTAGATGTGTTGGTGGTCCCCAAACAACTCTAGAACTATTGTGCTTTTGATTTTTGGAGATTTTGTGATAGTTTATATATTTCAGGGTCATTTTTTGAAAAGACAGTCTTTTCAATTTAACAAATATTTATTAATTACATGCTATAGTAGGCATAAATAAATGCTTATATAAAGAAACTAACTAACTCAGTCTGTGCCCTCAAACATCATAAGATCACAGATATAGAACTGAAAAGGACCTTGTCAACCATGTGATCAACTTCTTCATTTTGAAGATGAGGAACTAATAAGGCCTGCAGAGCCTAGGGAACTGACTCTAGTTCACACAAACGCTAAGTGGCAGAGGTGCCATTTCACTTATGTCTTTTGGCTACAAACTGAGCAAACTTCTGTTGCCTCTGGAGCTTCTAAGTCCAGAAGGAGGAGAATAGGAAGGATATGTCATGTATACCAATTGATATCATCTATATATTCCTGGTTACTTCTCTCCTGTTTCTCAGTGTTTTTTCCCTTCTCAAATCATCTTATAATTATATCGAGATGGACGTATGTAGAATATAGATAGATATCACCAAGGAGGTATCCCAAGAAGGGAAGGAGTGTTTTTTCCTTCACCTTTGTATCTATGTCTATCATAATGTGTTGCACATAGTAGGTGTTCATTAAGTATTTATTGAATTTAGAAAAGAAAGCCGGACAAGATAAAGGCAGAGGACAAAGTGCTCTCCTAGCAAAGTGCTAGGAGAAATTTGAGGGAGAGATCACAATGGCTCTTGCTAATCCCAACTTTGTCTTTACTTAGCCATTCATTCATTCATTTATCTACTTATTTATTGAAGGAAGCGGAGTATTTATACCTAGAATAATTCAATGATAAAAATATCTGTGCCAATTGGCTTGGGGTCCCTGGGATGCCATTAAAGTTTTTAGCCTGAAATATATGCCTACCTAATTATCAGAGATATCATTAGGAAGAGTGGTGACTGGGGCAGATTCACATGGGAAGGGATGGGGAATGTGAAATATGTACAGCATATAATCTGTCTCAGTTAGTGGAGTCACAAATGGCAGCCTTTAGGAAGAATCAGGATGGAGAGAGGTTGAATTGTGGGGGGAAAAAAAAAACAGAGGAGATAGTAAAATTGAGCTAGAAGGTGGACTTTGGGAAATGAGTGGAAAATGAGGAAACTTTGTGATTTCTCCTCTCTACCAATACACAATGGTACAAGATGAATGGGTAATCGAAACATCTGAGATGAGCATATTTCTGGACTCCTATGTAAAGAAATCTTATCTGTTGGATGATGGCATCCTGAAATAAAACCTTAGGCAGTAAGCTCTACTTATAACTCTGTTCATTATTCTTAAACTTTTCTTTCTCTGAGTAACACAACTGGCCACAGTGATACAAAATATAGATTAAAAAAATAAGACTTACTAGACTAGATCAGAGGAGCACAGAGCTAGAAGGGACCTTAGAGTCATCAAACCTCAACTTATAGATGAGAAAATTGGATTATTATTGGTTTTGCTGTTTAATTTTCATGATATACCAGTGTTTCTCAAAGTATGGTCTAGAGAATCCTGGGGATTTCTGAAACCCTTTTAAGGGGTCTACAAATTCAAAAATAGTTTTTATTTCCAATATGATAAATATCTATAAATATAACCCAGATAAACAAAAACTCTTTGGAGAGATACTCAATAATTTTTAAAAGGATAAAGATACTGCAAACAAAAGTTTGAGAACCACTGTGACTGACTAGCTTTTTTTTTTTTTTTTGTCATTTAGGGCAGTGGTACCATTATGACCTAAAAATGATTTCTAATTATGCTCAAAATCTTGCCTGTTTATCTGGAATTGTCTTTACTCAAACAAGCCTAAGATGATATTCTCATTTTAAACATCACCTAATTTAAATCACCTAATTCAACAGTGTATTCAACTTGTTGACCAGCTCACTGAGCTGCCATAAACCCTCTATAAATAAGCATTACTATTTATGTCAACAAAGTACAATGCAAAAAAAAATAGTTTATTTGAAATTTTGTTTTTTGGGGGGTGAAAATCTGATAAAATTATCTTTAATATCAATTTTGACACAGGATGATGGAGTGATGGAGTTGGGCATCTTGCCTGAAGCTATAGCTCATTCTCTCTGTTATGTCTAATTCTATGAAAAGAGAATTAAAAAAAAAAGATAAATAAGAGACAAATGCTTTCATGCTCATTTGCTGATCTCTTTCTTAAACACAGAAAGTGTTTCCATGCCAATTCTCCTTTTTGGGGTCCTGGAAAATAACATAATCCTACTTTTGCAAAGGCCTTCTTTCACTTGACTCTTATTTTGGGGGTTTAACCAGTGAAAAGAAGCAAAGAATTCTCATTCAGAGTTCTTAGCCACTGTTCCTGTTGTTAAATTTACCATAACTTGTATGTTCCTGAGGATATAATATACTCAAGTGGGGATGATCATCTCAAGGAAAGCTTTTGTAAGAGAGCCCTGCAAGAGAACGAAGAGCATGGCAGGCTGATATATGATGGCATATGTGGCAGTATCCTATGTTTCCCTCCAACTGTTTGACATAGATAGACTTTGATGGCCAGATAAGGCTATGTTCCTTTGGGGAAAGCAACTTATACTATTAAGGAAGCAGAGGGAAAGATCTCATGGAAGGGGAATGGGTAAAATTGAGATAGATTTTATGGTGAACATCTACATGCCTTTAGATCGATTTTAGATCTCATTGTAGCCTTTGAAGGGAAGAGATGGAGTTAAAGTATGAGTGAGAATTAGCTGTCCTGAAGTTTCTGTTGAAGAATAAAAGGCAACATGGCTTATACCCACAGTGCTTTCTGCTGGTGCTTTTTGTAAGTGACTGTTAAGAGTTCAAAAAGACTTTAGAATGGGCACACTAAAGAAAGCGGGCATTTGAAAGACTATGAAGGTCCTCTTCTTCTTTAACAGGGTAGTAGGACCTATATCCATGTACAGTGGATCTACGTAGTAATTTGTAACATGGAAATAGCATTGAAAACAAGTCCTGGGGATATGGAGAAAGATGCTTTTTTTTTTTTTTTCCTGCCTAATTTACAGAGATCTTCACTTTGACAGGAAGCCATTCTTTGTCTTACTACTGGTCAAAAAATTATATTCTGTGTTCTAATCTATGGGTTGGAGAAATGAGCTCAATGACAAAAATATACATTATAATTTTCTTCTGCTGAAGTGTTCTAATTCACATGATTAGGTTGATATGCCCTTTTTGGTTGACTGCTTAAAGCAATAATACTATAACAGAGATGATAATTCTCTTGATGCCTCAGGGGAATTTTCTTTCATTTGTTTATCATTAAGTTTCCCTGTCAAAACCTTTTTAGGCAACATGCCATCAAGTCAGAAAGAAGAGCCACTGTATGTCAGTGCCCGTATGATGGATGAAAAAGAAGTTTCTCCCTGCTAAAATTTTTGTACACTGCTTTTCTGATCCAACCAGATCCTAATTATCTCTAATGCTAAATATCTGCAGGATGGTGGTACTCATTAAATGTTTTGTTTTTGTTTTTTGGTAAAAATCATAATTGATAATTCACAGAGGAATCAAATATTAAGTGTTGGAAACATGTTAGAGGTTGAATAGCATTGGACCATAAGAAGCTGAGGATCAACTCTCATCTCTGATACTACTTGTTCAGCCACGAGAAAATTACATAAACTCTATAGTCTCAGTTTCTTCATCTGCTAATTGAAAACCATAATTTCTGTATTCCCTTCCTCATAGGATTGTTGTGAGGTTCAAATGAGAAAATAAGTATAGAGCAAATTATAAGGCTTACTGAACAATATAAATCTTAGCTGTCATCATCATGATCAATTATGGTTATATTTTCTACTCCAAAATTCTACCCATATTTGAAAGGGTAAGAAATGTTTTTAAATTCTTCTGGAAAAATTTCTCTCTTTTTTTAATAGATAGGAGGAACCAAAGGTTTTTTTTTTTTTTAATAATATATAAATAGCTATTTGTCAATTATCTTGATAATTATTGTGTTAGGGACTCAGCTAGACTGACTAGACTGGACAGGTCTTTGGATAATATTGATGCTGATAATTCACATTTATATTGAAAAGTGCTTTCCTTGTTATTTGTGAAGTGAGTAGGACAAGTATTATTATTCTTATCAACCCTCTTCTCTCCACCCTACTCCCCTCCCCTAGCCCAACCTTTTTGAGTCAAAGAAATTGAAGCTCAGAGAGATTGCTATAACATAGATAATAAATGGCCGAGCAAACATTCAAATCCAGGCTCTTTGACTTCAAGTCCAGCACCCCATCCACTATAATATGCTGCTTTTAATATAGGGATACCCTACATAAAGTGGTAAATTAGCTCAGCAAAGTCAGGTCTTTTTGGAGAAGCAACATGCACACAGAGTAAGTAATATTGCAATGGAAAGCAAACACACTAAGGCAATTTTACATTACTGGGGCTTAAGCCCCAATATATAATAACTAGCCATTGGATTTGCTTTTCAGGGTATTAACACAGTGATTTTATAGCAAGGTTTTTGAGTGTTTCAGTCAAGTTTAGTCCTGTGTTAATAAATGGATTATGAAACAATGTTGGGAAGGGTAATATTATGTGGGGCATGCCTGTACTTGAGAAGTAGAATGGCATATAATGGACAGAGCCCTGGGATTCAGAAGACCTAGATTTCTCTGCCAAAATACATGCTAATAAATAACAATTAATACTCCAAGAAGGGAAAAAAATTTATACACACACATACACACACACACACACACACACACACACACACATATATATTAGATTTAATTTGCATCATTAACATTTTTTTTTGAATGGGGAGGAGAAGCAATCAGTTAGGTGACTTGCCCAGGGTCACACAACTAGCAAGTATCTGAGGTCAGATTTAAATTCAGGTCCTCCTGACTCCAGGACTGGTGCTCTACCCACACATACCACCTAGCTACCATGATGTAATAATGGTGATGGTAGTAGTAGTAGTAGTAGTAGTAGTAGGTAATACTAGTAATAGTAATAGTAATAATTGTAGTAGTAGTAATAATAGTAGTAGTAGTAATAGTAGTAGCAGTATAACCAATAAAACAATAAATCATATCCTAATTTATAGTTTGCCAAATTATGAGGTATCAATGCTTATGCTAAAAATTTAATTATCAGCTCCCATCACTTGGTCAGAGCTGGCTCCAGCATTCCTCTGCATGATAATAGACAGATAATTGAGTATCTGTAAGCACGGGCAAATCAGTCCCATCGTCAAAACTCTAAATAAGTTGCAAAATGTTTCATATCTGCAGAGCTGAAAGCAGTTTCCTTACTGCAAGCTCCCTAATTTAGGAAATTCTAGATCTGGACTTTTCTTGCTATGGAAGAAAAATCTTATACTTAGTATTTGTAGTGAAAAGGATAAAGTGATCATGAAAATGTGAAAAAAAAACGGATGTGTGTGTGTGAGAGAGACAGAGAGAGAGAGAGAGAGAGAGAGAGAGAGACAGAGAGACAGAGAGACACAGAGAGAGAGAGAGACAGACAGAGAGCGACAGAGAGACAGAGAGAGAGAGAGAGAAAGAGAGAGAGAGAGAGAGAGAGAGAGAGAGATAGAGAGAAAAGATTACTTGAAGGGCAAATTCTATCTCAGCTACCTGCCAATTCCTTCATTTAAGAAAATGCTTATTGTCTGTTCTATATGGTCAGCACTATGGTAGTTGTAAGGGAAGATAAAAAGTTTAGATAAATCATTATAACTTACCTTCATGATATCTATAGTCTTTTTTTTTTAAGAAAAATTAAAAAAATATCTATAGTCTAAGACAGAGTTAACGTGTGCTATTGGATGTTGCTAGCTACAAAACGTCACCCATAATCATTGACGACACTGGTTACTCTATCCAGATTCTTTCTTGGATAGAAGATGTCAACAAGCTGATATCATTGGCATAGCTGCTGGAAGTTTCCTGAAAGATGTGGCTGGAAAGGACATTTAATATCAAATCTTGCCCTTGACATAAGGTAATGAAGTAGCCATTCAAACTGTCAAGAGCTTCTGGATCTTAGTCATCTCAACAAATTGTTGGATCCCAGAGGGAATGCAGGGAAACTCGATTTATATTCCGTATGAGAATGGTACATCAGATAAAGATTTCTGACATTTCAGATAAATCCAAAATATTCTATAGGTGTGAAAATCAGTGAATATAATGATGACAATGAGAATATGATATATTTTATCCAAAAACTTAGGGGAATGATTTTAGCAAAGTAAAAGTTAATCTAGTTAGTACTGGAATTTTTTCGGTCTTCTTTACTATTATCTTAAAAAGATTAATTCTTTGTGATCAGCATGTGAGGTAATATGAACCAATGCTGATTTGCTGATAATTAACAAACATTTATCAAGTACTTACTAGGTGACTGGCATCTTTTAGATCCTGGGAATATAAAGACAAAACAGATACACCTCTGCCCTAAAACAGCTAACATTCCATCAGGAAAAACAACATGTAGCTTTTTAAGTTTATTCAGAATACGCAGATAATTAATGCAAGTCAGTTTTGGAAGGGAGAGTCACTACCTGCCAGGGGATCACAGAGTAACTATACTTTGCCCCAGAAAGCTGGAGTAGAGGCATTTTGTAGAAACTCTATGAGGCATTATTTCAGCTATAGGTTAGGATAAAGTTCCAGACATGTGTCCTGAATCAAAGGCTAGCTAACTACTTTTTGGATATGAGATATAAAAGATTCTTCCTGAGCTTCCATATGGACCAGATGGTTTGTACCTTCTCTTCCAGCTCTGAGATTTGGTGATTCTGTGAAATATTATAGATTTTATGAAGCTCAGGGCAGTTGGTTGGATTAACAGAGCCACTGATTGGTGAAGGGAAAACTCATCAAATATGGAAGGAAGAAAATACAAATAATTAAATTAGTAATGCTTCTTCAGATCTGTAGCATCTGGGATCTTATTTCTATTCCAAATTATTGCTTCCATTACTGCTGCTGCTGTCATCACTACCACCACTACTACATCATTTCTTGGTGCTTAAGGGAGTACTTCCAGTGTACGAGCTAACTCAGAGCCTTTCCCACATTTACAGAGCAAATAAGTGTTTAAAACCAGGTCTTACAATTCAATGCTATCTTCTTCACTACTTGATTATCTCTAAATAAACGTTTTAAAAAGATAGTTAAATGCAATTTAGTTGAGGGAGGGAGAGCACTAGGTTTTGGGAGATCAGGTTTTGTGTAGAAGAGGGTAGGTGAATTGAATTTTGAAAGAAATGGCTTCTGTGAAGCCAAAGTGTGAAGGGATTATATTCCAAGCATAGTTAAAATATAGATATAGAGAAGATGACATAAAGGAAGACAGAGAGAAGCAGAAAAACAAAAGGAGAGGAAAGGGAAACAGGAGAGCTGACTCTGGGCAGAATTATGAAATAGGTTACTTTGTCTTTAGAATTCTTACAGAGCCTCTTTCCTGTATTCAGGAAGCATTTGAGACCTTGACCAAA
This sequence comes from Antechinus flavipes, assembly GCF_016432865.1. Classification (NCBI taxonomy): domain Eukaryota; kingdom Metazoa; phylum Chordata; class Mammalia; order Dasyuromorphia; family Dasyuridae; genus Antechinus; species Antechinus flavipes. The sequence goes on along the minus strand of NC_067403.1, from coordinate 69,595,814 downwards.
GGTGAGCTCCCAAGGAGAAGTAATGATTTTAGAAATATTTTCTCAGGCATCCAATAAAGGCTGAAGCTGGACTTTGATTTCTCAGTTGTTCTGTAGGCCTGGAGTTTTGGACAGCTTACCATCACAAATAAAGACATAGTATTCATTCCCAAGGCATATATGAGACACAGTTGACTGGGGGGCATTAGTAGGCAAGTACAAAGATACATCTGCAGGGGAAGGCACCTGTGGATCCAGTTCATCAATGCAATCTTACTGTGTCTGTTAGGTCTGGGATGCCATAATTAAATAAATCCCATGGAGATACAAGTAATAGGTGAAAAATATTTCAGGCAACAGTAGGAGCTGGACCATTTAAGGGGAAAGACAAGCGTAGTCTTTGCTTGTGGGGAGAAAAGTAGCCTGGCCACAACTATGGGACTTTTGTAAAGAGGTAAACCTTTGAAGCTTGGGAAGGACAATGCTACACAGTCTGAGGTTTTGGGGAAGCTTGTGATGTGGCTGTGGCTGTGTATTTTCCTTCGTACGCTGCTTTGGTGGATAGCATCTGAGAAAGCCACATGTTGTGGGAATAGCCTGTGTTTGGCGATTATACTTTGTGCCTCCCGTAGTAGGGACCTGAATTATTTTTTTTAATTAAAGGATCATGATTATAAGCTTTGAGCTGAAAGGATCTCAGTCAGGACCTTTCATTTTATAGGAACCTGGGGACTGTGGAAGTTGGATGACTTACCTAAAATTCTATAGAAGGGAGAATGGGGGGGGGGATTTGAATCCATTTCCTTTGATCTCTTTCCATTAATGATCATTGCTTAGCACAATTCCTGGCACCTAGTAGGTGCTTAATAAATGTGTGTTGATTGATGAGGCTGTTCATACATAGCCCAAGTTACATTTCTGCTATTATGATTATTCTGAATCTTGAACCCAACAACCTAAATTTTTGCTACATTCGTTTATTTGTCTATCTATTCATTCATTCACTTATTTACTTATTTTTGATTGTGCCAGGTGTAATGTCAAAGATGCTTTCCTTTGTCCTTTTCTATTCTTTTTTGTATCCGCTTATTCTTTGAAAACAGAATCACAGGGGTCAATAACACTAACAATGTGCATTGCTCTGCTCTGATTCTTGACTAATAGAAACTGTTTCCAAGACTGCAGCAAGGGCACAGTTCCAGGGGTCTTGGCTGTATCTACTTCCTCTTGCCTTGAAGGAGCTGGTAATCCTGCCTTCCATAGTAATCACTAGGGGAATTTTCCTTTCCTCTTAATTTTTGCTGTCGTCCTTTGTTGCATCAAGTCTGGGAGCTAATTCTTGATAAGGTGTTAAATGATAATTAAAGTGTAAACCAATATGCCTTTAAGGTATGATCCTACCCAGGATGATTTGCATTTAAAAATGGACAATTGGAGATATAAAAGCCTTCAAGGATGGAAAGAAAGAAGGTAGATTGGTAGAATACTTAGACATAGGGTTGCTAATTTTAGAAAAAGAGTGGGAAAAAAAAGAACCTTAATCCTGTCCCCCTCAAATCATACCACATAAATTTCAGCCTGATATGTCTACTCAAAAAAATAGCCCTAGTAATGAGACTCAAAAGTTGCTGAAGTATTATTAGGTAAAAGAACTCCTTGTCCTATGGTATTTCCTTGAAATACTGAGATCCAGAGCATTTTTAATAATTTAGATGATTTTTTGAAATGCTAATTAGCTTTTTAGTTGTTCTTAATCCAAAAAATCCTTCAGAATATCTGTAGGGAATTATGAGTCTGTAAAAGGAGAGACTAATCTCTGGGAAATTTAAAAAAAAAGGGGGGTGGTGTTTGAGGGCCAAGCCTAACCCATAAACTGTAGGTTTCCGCTATGGTCTGTAGACTTCTTATTCCTGATCTATTAATTGTCTAACAAATCCAGTAAATATAAGCAAGACTTAGAAATAGCCTTAAACATTGCCAGGAAAACAATATTTTACCAGGCAGTGAGGAAAAGGGAATTTATTCTTTAAAGACAGGGAAATCTGAGCATGAAATGAATAAATATGTAATTGTTCTCATGGATTCATATCAATTATGAGTATATGCCATCCCCTCAAACCAACCTACTATCCAAAGCTATGTGTCTTATAAGGGTTATACAAAAGGATAGGAAGGTTTGTTACTATGTAAAGGATTTACACACATTGTAGTCTTTAAGATAATATATTCACATGTATAAGAGATGCTGTTGTTATTTATCCTTCACTCTGGCAGAGGACCATGACATCAGGGAGGTGATGCCGTGACATGCAAGTGAATTGGATTTAAGTGAAGGAGGGCTGGGCAAGGTCACCTGCCTCACTTTCTCGTTCAAAGCCATCTGGCCTCAGACATTTACCAGCTGTGTGTGACTCTGGGTAAAGCACTTTATTTTTGTTTGCCTCAGTCACCTTTCCTGTTAAAATGGGGGCTGATAATAGCACCTATTCACCAGGATTGTTGTGAGGAACAAGTAAGATCATTGTAAAGTGCATATCACAGTACCAGTTACATAATAAATATTTATAAATGTTAGCCATCATCATTATTAATATTCTTGGTCAGGAAAAAAAATTACAAAGGTTTGGGAGTTAGGGATGAGTTAGTTGTAAGCTGCATTGCTGAAGGTAAATCAACACTGATGAGATCGCAGATCCACTGGAGTATTGGGATAAATTTCATCTTATTAGATTTAGCCAGTTGTTTATCCATCGAGATGTTTTGGAAACTCTATCATTCAACATGTTAGTGATCTCTCCTAACTTTGTGACAATTACAAATTTGATCTATGGCTATTTAAAGTCATCAATTAAAAATGTTAGAGCAGATCCTTGGGACACTCAATTAAAAAAAAAGGTAATATCAAGATATGACAATGCTTTTGGTTTGACCATTTACACAGTTTTACCTTCAATTAATAGTATCTAGCACATTAAAAAGATTAGTATAAAAGACTGCCAAATGCTTTAATATCTACATTAAATTATATCTATAGCATTCTACAATTCTAGTATTATAGGAAGCATATGAAAAAATTAAAGATAATCAGGGCTGTTGCTGGGGAAATCATAGTAGCTCTTTGTGATCATTACTTATTTTTCAAATGTTCACTTTAACCTGTAATATGGTCTCCAACGTCAGGATCCAGAAGTCAAGCTCATTGTCCTCAGTTTGTAGACTTTATTTTTTAAAAAATTGAGATCTTTGCTCTTCTACATACCTATGTTATTTCTCCTGTTTGTCATGATTTTAGAGAGAGAAAGAATAACTTTTTGTGAAAGACTAAAATGAGTGCTGTTATCAACTTTTGCATCCAAATGTTGTATCACCTGAGAATTTTTTCCTGCTTGGGAGGCTAATGGAAGACATTAATAATTTTTGTTTATACACTGTCTGTATCTGGGCATTGGAGAATAGCTTAGAGTAGGTCTCACAGAATTTCAGGATCCACCTTAAGGCTTTGTGGGACCAAAAGTAGTCAATGAGGCTCTTTCCCAGTATGAAGATTTATTTCATGGAAATCCACTTAACTTTCCAGGTCATTTTCTTGGGTAGTCTTTTTGAATAATGGTTGTAGAAATGAGAGAAGACTCCCCTCCTTTCTTCTTTCCAGTGTTGTAGGGACAGAGATTTCTTTCACTACCTAAAAGCGAAAGAGAAAGGGACTCTGTTGAAGAATAGAGGGTACTAAATTGAGTCTTCTTCTGGCCATGACATGGAAAGTTCCAAATATAAAATAAAGATGGACTTACAGCTAACCTGGGGAAAATGAAGGTTTCTTAACTTTTTGTGTGTGTAGTATGGTGAAGCTTATTGACTCCCTTTTCAGAATAAAGTTTTAAAATGCATTAAATCCCAAAGGAAACTGATTATGGTAAAATAGACTTCTCAAAATATATTTAACACCCCTCCCTCCAAACAAAGATGATCATTGCCCCCAATTTAAGGACCCTTGAATTAGATGATTTCTAGTGGCTCTTTCAGTTCTGTATCTATGAATTTGAAGCTATATTGGTCCTCTCTAAACTCTATTTTATAATTCAGTGACTTTTTATCTTTCCTTGCTCCATGTTAAACTTAGACCTTTAGAAACAGATACCAGAAATAAAAACAAAAATGCATTAATTAAATTCTATAAAAGATCCTTAACCTGCCTTGGCTGGATGAGTCTGCAATTGTATCTGCATAGCACCTGAAGAACACAGGATACCAGCAAATGAAACTTTCTGCTACTTGGAAACCATTTAATTACATGATTGAAAATCCTATCTAGAGAAATATCCACAAACTCAGAGAATTTCTTAGGTTGCAGGAAACATTTGCCTTGTTTAGCTTGATAACTGCAGTCCAATAGGCATCATTCATCTGATAATTTTTGTGGGTTGTACAGCCTTAAAATTTTTTACTTCTCATTGACTCTTCTTTTTAGAATGCTGCCCATCAGGAGACATAAATATTAACTTATGTAAAATCCATTCTGAATTGGTAGAGAAGTACCTCCCCTGGAGCTTCCTACACTGGTAACATCATAGTGCACTCAAGGAAAAAAAAATTCCTCAGGCACCACTGATGGTGTGATGTTGGCAGAGTAATATTGCAAACTACACTGTGTGGTGGTTTATTTCTCTCTCTTGCACTCTTCTAAGATGTATCTTACAAAGCAAAAGGATCTTATTTTTAGGAAGGGCTTATTGAAGATAACACCATCTGGTGTTAATAGTGTTTCATTTTTAAATTAAATTAAATTTTTTTTAATGCCATGAACACAGCACAAATATTGACCCATGGCTTTGCATCTGCATAGGAAGATCAGAAGAAAATATGGTGTAGTGGATGGACAACTCTTCATTAAAACAGCAATACATGAAATTGCATTCTGGGAGAAATCAGTTGTGTTTGGGTTGGAAGAATATGTCCTGAGGCACATTGAGAAATTGTTGTGGATTTGTTTGTCGGTCTACCCGTAAGAGTTATCTCTTAAAAACAACAACAACAAAATCCCAACCAGAAAATAAAAGCTTAATCTTGAGGAACAGCAAATATGCCTCTTAGAAAAAAAAAATACAACAAATCTAGAGCTAGTTTTTTTCCCCCGAGCCCATAATTCATTGAAAACACAAGGGGATCTATTCCATGTTCTTTAAATTTATGGGTAGTGAATAGTTCTTTCTCACCCCTGTGTATGCTTGGAGAAGAGTTTTGCAGAGAAATTGCTGGAACTGCTCCCCTGTGGGGAGATTAATGCTTTAATATGCAAAGGAAGACAAGTTACCATTCCTTTTACTAAACTCTTATTTATGTCCCACATCCTCAGTGCTTTACTTTGCCCTTACAGATTGCTTCCAACCCCACCCACTCACACATACATGTGGCAACAGTTGTAACCCCAGCTCTCTTTCTGTTCTTTCTTGTAATCCTTTGGCTCTTGGGAGCTTCTCTGAGGTCCAGTATATTGACTGGATGCATAAAGGTGTCAGAATTTACATCCCTGTCACCTCACACTATGGTTTATATCCTCTAGTGTATGTGAATGGAATCATAGATAACTGCAGTTCAATAGACATCATTCATCAGCTGATAATTTTTATGTTGTTGTACACCCTTAAAATCTCTTTTTCCTGGAATCCCAATGCTTGAAGAAGCATCATATTCAGAGACTATTTTGTTCGTCTATATCCTGAGCAGAAATTTTCTTCACTCCATCTTTGGAAAGTGAAATACGCTGCTGCCTGGAGGCCCCTTACAAATCAAATTCACTCAAAAAGCATTTATTAAATGCTTACTATGGCCTAACACTGTTAGATTTCTGGGGATACTCCAATATTTTGGTTCTATGATCCCCTCAATGTGTATATTCCTTCCAGCAATGCCGATGGCAACTCACCCATGATAGCCTATGCTGTGTGATACCTGTCCATGCTGTCCCCATGTTCATTACAGGGATCCATACAATATGTGCCAAATCTCCTCTGACATCATGAAGATACCAGCTCTTGTCCCACATGACAGCTCACTTCTACTTCCTGGATGACATTTTTTTTTTAATATAAAACTTTTTATTTTCAAAATATATGCAAAGATAGTTTTCAATATTCACTCTTTCAAAACCTTGTGTTCCAATTTTTTTCTCCCTCCCTTTCTCCCACCTCCTCCCATAGACAACAAGTAATCTAATATATGTTAAACATGTGCAATTCTTCTAAATATATTTCCACAATTATCATAATGCACAAGAAAAATCAGATCAAAATGAGAAAGAAAAAAAGAGCAAGCAAATAATAACAAAGGTAAAAATATTATGTTGTGATCCACATTCAGTTCCCAAGATCTCTCTCTGAGTGCACTTGGCTCTCTTCATCACAAGACCATTGGAACTGGCCTGAATCACCTTGCTGTTGAAAAGAGCCATGTTGGACGGTATTTTTTTCCCTTTTGGTTCTTTGTCGGACCTTACTTATTATGTGTTACAGACTGTTCATACCCACTGTGTTCTTCTTCCCTCCCCCCCTACCCCGCAATGTCCTCTGAGTGATATTCATGTTTAATTCTTTGGAGAATGTAGTATCTTATGAGTCATAGCCATATGATGGGTGTTGGGACTACAAAGTCAGACTTGAAGACAGTCGCTGTCCTTAAATGCACTATAGACCAAAGCAGTTCCATTTACTTTAGGACAATGCAAAATATTTCATTACATCACCTGGGAGTAGGACACACGCTTTGTCCCTCAATATCTTCGTGGAGTAGACGACTGATTGACTTCCTTTGGCTTCCTGTTGGGTCACAAGTTAGTTACATAACTGGATACTGTGGAAGCGAGGCTTGGGGCAAGTTATAAAGTATTTGTGGATGGGCTAGCCATAGTTAGTCAGTGTTTACATAGTATCATAAGGTTTGCTAAGCACTTAGAAATATTATTGCATTTGATCCTCACAACAACCCTGGGAAGAAGGTGCTTTTCTTGTCCCCAGTTTAGAGATGAGAAAACTAGTATAGACAGAGGAAAAATGACTTGCAGCCAATAAATGTGTGAGAAAGACAATAGCCTATCCCATCTTGCAAATGCATAAGTCTTTTACACAACATGTCCAAAAAATTCCTCAGAGAGAAGGATGGCATATACTCAGATGTCTCCAGGGAAAAGGTGCTCTCTGTATCCTGAGGAACAACATGACATATAAACAAAACAAAACAAAACTGTATTCCTTTTTCCTTTTCCTTTCTTATTCTCTCATTTTGGAAAACGGGGCACAAAGAGATAAGCTGACTCTTTTCCACCAGAAAATTGCCAAGCTTTAAACTGTGGGACGGAGGATAAAATCCCTTGGTGCCAGAATGGGAGAGACAGAAACATATTGCACGACATTTTGTAAGTCAAAAAGGGAGTCGTGCAAGTTGAAGCCCCAGGATGCCTTACAAGTTTTCTGACCTATAATCCTTGAGATGATTAAAATTCTGCTATAAGTTTGCTCTTGGTCTTTGGTTTTCTTTTCTTTTCTTCTTTCTTTTTTGAAGAAAAGAACTTCTTGAAATTTTAACTAGAAAGATACTATTAAGACATCACCTAGGGTTTTTTTTTTTTTTTGAGGGGCAGGTACTATCTTGATCTCTTGATAGTATATCTTTATCAAAGAATTGACATAAATACTGCAATTGTCCAAAACTTTGTTAATGAAGACTAGGGATGAAAGGCATGATAGATTAATCCTTGTGGATTAAAAGTAATTCAGTAGATTTATGATGGTATTGTTGAAAGTATTTATTTCTTTCATCTGTTTTGATTGTCAACTGTCCATCTTTTTTTCATTCTATGCAGCTCTTAACCATGTCTTTTTATGTTTTAAATTTTTATTGATATTTGTTTTTATATTTTTATTTCACAGTATTTAATTATGAAACATCCTTTGTAACAAATAACATTAAAAAAGAAAGAACAGAGAAAACAGTTCAGAAAAATCTATCATTATATCAACTGTCTCAGTACAAGTAATATTTCGTACTCATAATCTCCAATTTCTAGAAAGAAGGGAGGGCAATCAGTGTATGTCTCCAACTCTTTTTTAGTTTCCCTTTTTTTTTTTTCTGTAAAACTCCTATAGAACAATAACCAAATGACCAGGCTATCTTTTGATTCACTTTCTCTAGTAGCATACCCACTCATTAATAACTGAATAAAAGTCCCATTTCAGACAACATTCAAATACATCCATGAATGGTGACTATATCTTTATGGATGCATATCTCTCCATGATATCTATTTTGATTCACGTATGTCTGTATAAACAATATGACCCCTGTCAATGACCTCCTATAAGTTCAGTAGGAGGGAACCACCCAACATGCTTAGGACTCTTGTTCACTTTCTGTGAAATGACAGTGCAGGACAATATCCATTATTTATCCCTTACTTTCCTCATATGGTCAGTCTATCTTCTTTTTCAATCACATAGTTCTTTGATGAACTCCATGAAACAAATTTCAAGTAGCAATATTGTAATTATATTAATGTTCATAAATGGTCTTTAAACTTTGTGATTCTTAAAATTCTCGGTCTCTTGTATCACTCTGCTGCTATCAGTGTTGAGCTTGAAGGGGGCCTGTTGGCAAAAATGACCATTTTATATTTTTATACTTTTGTGAATCACTGGAACACCCAAAAAACAGTCAGTTAGCAGCCTGCCTTGGGCAATGAGCTATTCCCCAGAAGGCAGATAAATACAATTCATTAATAGTTCCATTCTTCATCTTTTCTAGTTTGTTAGAAGTTTGCAGAGCTTCTACTCCACTGGATCATCTTTTAGAATACAGACTTATTTCCATACCATAAAGAGGTACTGAAGAAAAGACTTTAATGGATGTCAATCAAAAGTACTCAGAGTTTCAATGTTTAACATTTTCTCTAGCATTTACCTAAATTATCAAAGTTTCTATACATAAAGGCCTATCTCAGACCAGTCAACTCTGGTAATTTAGGTTCAATATTGCAACGACATGCAATGGAAGATTTGAATGTTTACAATAGGAGATTTCCTTAACCTTATCATGGGAAAGAGATTAAGCAAAAATATTCAAGTGAGAACACTGTGATGAGTCAGATGAATTCTGTTCTCCTGTCTCTATGCTGGTGGTGCCCAAGGAAGTTTGTAGAAAAAGCATGAGGAAGCAGTTGTAGCTTTAAAGCTCCTTGTGACTTTTCAGCATTCAGAAAACAACATCAACGATCCATATCTTTAGTTTCTGAGCCAATGAAATATTAAGATAGTTTCAATATTTTTTAAAAGAATTAGTCTAGTCACCATGGGGTAGATATTCCTCCTATTATAAAATAATCTCTTACTTGAATACATTCATGCCTACATTTCACAATTAGTTTTGGTATATGGTAACTTAATTCAAATCATCAAGGTTTTATTAATCCTGTTCAACAGATATTTAGGCACTCTGCTAGGTGTTGAGGATACAAAGAGAGATAAAACACCGATTTTTCTTATAAAAATGTATGGATTAATAAAGAATAAGAAATGTGCACAAATAGCAATGATACAATGGAGAATAATATAAGTGTAAAGCAAACATCCAGATAAAGCATTATGAGAAATTTGAAGAGAAATGGATCATTTTAACTCATGAGTATCAAGGAGTGCTTTATAGAGTAGATAAAATGTGAAAAGGGCTTTGAAGATGCTAAGGGGAGTGCTTTGGAGTATTGGGTTGTTTGGCACTTTCTGTAAATGCATTCATTATGCTACCTCCTACTTCATCCTCTGCTTATGCTCTACCCAAGAATCACTTCTTGTCTTTATATAGCTTTTTATCTTTTGATAAATCATTATTATATGCAGTTGCCTCCCATTTTGAGAAGCCCTAAAATGTCTTTTCCTTATTTCCTTGTCCTCTCACTTATGTAATCAATTTGCCTTCTGTTCTCATCATTTCCTTTGTCACAGATCTGTTTTCCATACAATAATCTTAAGGTTTAAGTCTTTTGTACAAGAGAAAATTGGCAGTCAATCAATGAGTGTAATTTATATTTTTGATGTTCTTTTGGATATGCTTAATGTAAGTTTTTTTGACTTGTCAGTTAGCCAGTCATTGGTATCTGATAAGTGTAAATTATATACTAGGCACTGTGTTAAGTAATGGGATTACAAAAAAAGGTAAAACAGACAAATCAGCAAAAATAAAGACTGGTTTCTGCTTTCAAGGAATGCATGGTCTGGGGAAAATGTATTAATAGGGAACAGAAATGAGGAAAGTTGTGAAAGAAACCCAGAGAAAAACCACTTGTGTTCTATTCCTAGTACCTAATTGGGACATGACTGATATGAGGACTTTGAGATAAATGACTGGGAAGGCCTGATAGATAGCAGAGTTTGTAGATTATGGGGCAAATATCTCTTGCTGGGTTGTGGCATGGTTAACAGAAATTAGATTTAAACATGAGATAGAATTGAGTCATTTCACATAAAACAGAGAGGAAGAGTTGGTCATAATCAGACCTCTAAGTGAATCAAAACAGAACTTGGAGATAGAAGAAAACTGTTTTTTTCTAGAAACTGACCTGAGAACTCCAACTGCTTCCTGCTTTTTGAAAGCTAAATGGAAGAAGAAAAAAAAAACTTGCCATTGATTTCTGGGAGCTGAAGTGAGCCCTTGGTTTAGAGAAGAACTGATCTGAGATAGGTGTTAAGTAGAGATGGACTTGGAACTAAACAAAGATAAGATTTCTGAAAAAAGTTAAGGAGGTAGCATAAACTGAGAGCTACTTCTAGTAGAATCTCAGATTTTGCCACTTGAGAAGTTAAAACCTCTCAGAGCTCACAAAGTGATCCTTTGCAGATCCCAAATTCAGTGTTTCTATTTTGCTGAAAAAAGATCAGTTTGCCCAGGACTATGGAGAGGCCCAGAAAAGAAGGGGCCTTGTCTATTAATAATTTAGTTATTGACAAATGCATAGATTATTTCTGAAGGAGACAAAAGAAATCAGGGATCAATGCTCAGAGTTCTGAATTGTTCAAGGCCCACGTGTTCTTAACATGTCTCATTATGGTTTTGTAAGTTTTGTCTACTCTCTCCTAGGGACACTGATTGCATTGGTGAGAGAATGTGTCCCAGATTTATAGGTCAAATACTGTGTTTTAATTATTCTTTTTTTCTTCTGTTAAGTAAATGTTTCTGATTAAGAGTTAATGGAGTTTATTTTGGTTGATTTGTTAAATGGGAAGCACACTGGTGGGGATTAGTGGCTATAATTGTTAGTATTGAAGTATTCCTCCCTTACATAAAGTTCATCTCAAGAAGTCTTGGAATATTGAGTTTTGGAACTGTGACCATGCTCATTTGAGAATGCTTGATCTGCTTACAGGATTGCAGAGTGAGTAAGCCAGCTTAGAGAAGAAAAGAGGGTTGACATACCCCAGGCTACCTTAAGATTTAGCTTCCCTGTAAATAGATATTCTCATCCGCTTAATGTCCTACTTATTTGGTGCTTTGGTTTTGAAAACCTATGTTATCTATCTAGGTTATCTATCTTATCTATAGGATCTTAATTTCATTCTGATTGTGATGAGTTTAAGTTACTAGAGGCATATAGAGATCTGGATATTGAAAAGACTTTTGAAAAAGAAGCAATTCCATGGAAGAGACAAAGTTTTAGGATCCATCTACACAGAGAAAAGAAATCTTAACCATAAAACCTTGGGAATAACCATGTTGAAGATTTCATTAGAATTACAGAATCTCAAAGAAACCTCATTTTATGCATACACTAATTCTGTTATTTTTGTCAAGAGAATTGAGACAAAGTAATGTTAAATGATTTCCCCAAATTCACAGGTAAGAACCGTCAGAGATGATATATAAATTCAGGTGCTTTGAACCCTGCTAGGGAATTGTCCAGGACCCTGGTAAAGAGAATTGAATCTGGCTAAGAAAAACAAAAGGGATATGTGAGAGGAAAGGGGTGAGTGGATAACTCCGAGTGATGTTTCATGTTACTTGGACTTTGTAAGAATTAAAAAGCTGATTTGATCTTGGGACATTTATTAAGCTCGCCTGCACTGTGTTAATGAAACAAGACTCTTAAGGAAGCTAATTTTAATAATAGTGAAGGAAAAAAAATAGAAAGGGGAACTGGAAAGAAGGATTGGGGAGAAGGCAGGCAAGGCATTTAGTGGGGAGGAGGAACAGTTTGGAGAGTCAGCTGAGTTGGGAGTACCCTGGGATACTAAAGGAAAAGGTGATAGTTAATACATTTATAGTTTCTCTTATGTAATGGGATCAAAGTACTGTATAACTTTAGAATGGAAGATTATTTAGTCTAACCTCCCATCCATGTAGGATTTATTTCTATAATATCTTTGATGAGTGGTCAGACGGGATTTATTGGATTCCAGATTCTTAACCTGGCATAATTTTCAGGATGTCTGTGAACTTGATTGCGGCAAAAATTACATCTTTATTTAAATATAATTGACTTCGTTGTAATCCTATGTTTAAAATAATGTTTAAAAACATTATTTTGAAGATGGGTTTGTAGACAGATCAAAAATTCCTTATGTAAGAAGACCTTAACTACTCTAAGAGATTACTTGTTCCATTGCTGGACAATTCTGATTTTTAAAAAAATTCTTTCTTGTGTTGAGATGAAAACTGCTTTCTTATAACTTTTATATACTTCCATTCTTCTCTTTGCAGTTACTGGTTGGTTTTGCTTCTATTTGCTTCTGTCTGCAGATTTTGACACAGTAGATTACCCCTTCTAGGACAACACAGAACATGCCAGTTCATTTCTCTGAATGCCAACCTTTCTAATATTTGTAACAGTCATCATTTATTCATTATTGAGCACTTAATATATGCGAGGCATTCTTCCAGGTCCTAAGGATAGACAAAAGACAAAAACCAAATGGTTTCAAGAATGTTCTGCAGGGAAGCATCGTGTTTACAATAAGTCACTAGAGATTTCAAGAGGAAGGGGAAGAGGAGAGAGTGCATTCTTTTCATAAGGAATAGCCTGTGTGAAAACTTGGAGACAGGATATGGGATGTCATCTGTTGGAATAATTAAATAGACCATTCACTTTTTGTAATGTAGCTTTAATTTCTTTTTCTTCAAGCTAGACACCTCCAATTTCAGCAATTGTTCCTCATATGATGTTGTTTCCAGAGTCTTGACCATTCATTCTAGTTGAGGGTTTTTTGGGGGAGAGAGGAGGGAGTAGTTTCTAGTTAGTGTTTCTTTAAAAATGTTGGTACCCAGGATTGAAGATAGTACTCCAGATGTGTTTTAACAAAAGGTAAACTGCCTTATAGATGCATCATTCTGTCTTATTCCTTAAAAAATATGCTGACTACATGGGGGAATATTTAAATATTTATAACCTTGAAATGAACCAGTAAAGTGAGAAAATATTTTAAATAAGTGTACCAAAATCAGTGCAGAGAAAGTATTTTTCTGGTTTTGGGTTTCTGGAGTTTTCTTTGCTTAGATAAGTAAAACGTGGAACATCAGGGTCTTTGTGCAGTGTAGCATGGGAGAACATCAGGTATTTAAAGATATTAAGAAAAACCCACAGAAAATTCACCAATATTAGAAGGTAGCATGGTGCAGAACAAGAATGTGGGACATGGAATTTAAGTTTTTGCCCTTTATTTTTTATGTGACTCTAGGGAAAGACCTTACCCTCTTTATATCCAGATTTCTGCATCTGTAAAAATAGGCTATTATAGTAGATGACCGCTTTCTTTCCATTCAGTTCTGTAATTCTGGTTCTATAATGATTTCTGGTTTACTAATCAATATTTTTCTTTCTGCCAATTGTGAACTGTATGTTTTATACCAGGTTTATTGAGGTAATTTGAGAAGGAGTCAGACAATGGGAATTTTCCTACTCAAACACATATACATACTTTCACCGACAAACACAAAGGTGACATTTTGTAGGATTGTTTAAATTAAAGCAATAACAGAGCCGGGTTCCCTTCTAATAGCCTAAAAGAGGGAATGGATTAGAATGTAGGCTTTATTGCTTTACAGGAAAGTGGTATAAATCTGAAAGAATGAATATATATACCTAAGGCTCAGGAAACTGACATAACCTGTTTTCAAAATGCCTTTGGCCATGGAATACTTTGGAGCCTCAAATATATTGAAAGAATTCTTCACAGTAGGCTAATTGGTCTGGGCCTATGCAACATAGCCAGGATGAAGGAAAATTGAAGATGCTTTGGAGTAAAATAGAGGAAATTATGTCCTATTTCCTATTGAAAAATATGGTCCTATCTAATAAATATTTTTAATATATATTAGAAGAATGCTAAGCTGCCTCAGCTCAAGGAGGTCTGTGGAATTTGATATATTAACAGTTATCTGTTAATAGCAAATTGTCTCTGAATACAATGTAGGGGGGAGTATTCTATTGAACAATCTTCTCTTTCTACCTCCTAATTGATTTTGCTTCCAATTGCTTTTTTCTGCAACTTTTGACACAGTTAATTATTCCATTTTTTTTTGTACACATTTTCATCTTTTGGTTTTCATGATTTTCTCTTGTTTTTTTTTCCCCTTCTGTCTCCTTTCCAAGATTCCAAATTCTGTGCCCCTTAGCCTAAGCATTTGACAGAGTTTTGTCCTGAGATTTTCATTTCTGTTTTTACATTTTTTCCCTGGGAGATATCGTCTCCCATGGGTTTCAGCATTATTTTTGACAAGGCAAGAACTATAGGACTGTAATCATTATGCCATTCTCTTGCTTCACCCACAGTTCTACAGGACCCATCAATAACTTTTGCTTCCATACCCTTGGCCTTGGTGTTCAGGGAAGGCTAATACCTCTGAGACAAGGGCTGCCGAGTTCTTCACAGGGCTGCTCTCCACCTTTGGTGTCCACCTGATCCACCAAATTCTCACCTGTGGCTCCAAGAAACTGTAGGATGCACAGTGGTCACATCTGATAAACTATTTTGGCAGACAGGCTAAAGCAGGGTGAGGGTAACCAAGGGGACTCAAACCCTATTTTGAGTGAAGAGTCATCTACCCCAAGTGTTTGAAGATTTCTGGTGGAATGAGTGGATGAAAATAATTTGTTCCAATAGTCATGAAGGCAGGTAAAGTAGGAGCTGTGGTCCCTTAGAACTTAGACATTAAAGACATCAAGATCATCCGTTTCATCTCAAATCATCACCAGTCATGTTGATTCTGTCCTGCCACTGGACAGTGATGGCTGACAACTTAATACTTTAATCTAATTTATGCCTGAATCAAAAAGATATCATCCTGAGCCTCTAAGCCTCCATTAGACCTTGACCTCCTTGAGAGAGGAAACTATCTTTTGTATTATTTTACATTTTTAGAGCTTAGCACAGTGCCTGGAACACAGTAGGTGCTTAATATCTGCTAGTTGATTGACTACTCTGAGACAAAAGAACATTCCATATTCATCATATATACTGATGCTTCAGAATCCTGCCCTGTCCTGCTTTTCCACAAGTTCAAGTAACAAAAATCTTGTCCTTCTCCTATTGGACTATTAACATAAATTTGAGAAATTTCTTGCAAAACTTTTCTTATAAAAAACAAAGGTTCTTTGGATTATAATTTAGGGAAAAATGGTAATAATTACATTTATATAGTATTTTATTATATTATGCTATTAACCATATTATTGATTCTAATATTCTTCAAAAATGAACAAATAAAAATAATGCAGTAGGCCAAATTCTCAAGAGACCTTATAATTTCTAATAGACAGGGATACCCAGAAAGAAGCCAAGTCAGTTTATTGTGATGATAATTCACACAGTTTTGTTAATGAAACAACCATGAAGATTAAATTCTTAGCCAATAGAACTACCGTCAAATAGCAGTAGAAATCAGGAGACAATAAGTTAACTTTATCTCCTTCAGAAAGCTCAAAGGAGCTAACTTGGTTTTGTTTTGAAAATTGAAATATGAATTAACTTGGACAGTTCTTTTCAATATTAGTCATTCTCCATTAAAGGATAAGAGTGGGAAAAGTCTCAAATAAAAATAAATCAAAGATAAAACTGTTGGGGAGTGGGGAACAAAAGAAAATTGTGTGAAAATTTATCAAGTTCAATTGCTTATTTAACCCTGATCTTCTTAATGTTACTTCCAGGAATGTGTATTGAATTGAGGTTAATATCTACTTAAATTCTTGCTCTGATCATTTCTATTTTTCTGAATTCCCCTCCCAGACTATATGCAATTAATCATGCAATACCCCACACTGAATTGCCATTGTACAAAAAGGAATGATTTACTTACTCCTTCCCTTTCTTCTCTCCATCCTTCCCTTCCCTCCTTTCTTTCTCTCCTTCCCACCTTCCCTCTTTCTGCATCCCTCCCTCCCTCCCTCCCTTCCTTCCTTTTTTCTTTCCTTTCTTTCTTTCCTTTCTTTCTTTCCTTTCTTTCTTTCCTTTCTTTCTTTCTTTTCTTCTTTCTTTCTTTCTTTCTTTCTTTCTTTCTTTCTTTCTTTCTTTCTTTCTTTCTTTCTTTCTTTCTTTCTTTCTTTCCTTTCTTTCTTTCTTTCTTTCTTTCTTTCTTTCTTTCTTTCTTTCTTTCCTTTCTTTCTTTTCTTCCTTCCTTCCTTCTTTTTCTTTCTTTCTTTTTTCTTTCTTTCCTTTCTTTTCCTTTGAAAACCACAGTTTTTCAAATGGCTGTACAAAAATACATCTGTTTCATTTAGTACCCTAGATCCATCACCATTCTATCATGGACAATATCTTTTATCATTAATGCTGTGGAATTATGAATGGTTATTGGATTGATCATATTCCTTATATATTTCAAAGTTTATTTTTATAGTATTCTTTTTTATATAAATTGTGCTCTTGGTTCTGCTCATTTCATTTTTCATCACTTTATAGAAGTCTTCAAAATGATTTGTTTTGTAATATTGTTGTTATATTAAACAACTATTATGTAATTTTTCTCCTGGTTGTACTTACTTTACTTGGCATCAGTTAATACTTTTTTTTTTTAACTTTTTGGAATAATTTTATTTCCCTTTTTAAAAAAAAATAGCACAATAGTCTTCCATTACTTTCATATACCACAACATATGCTCTCAAAGACTTTGAGGTACGAAGCAGAGGAATGACAGTCTACGTACATCTGATGAAAGAAACATGTACCACAATATACCAATGTCTTGGGTAAAGACCTGTTTACCCCATTACAGTTATGAATTTTCATAGTAGGTAAATTGGGTAAGAATCTTGTCAATAGACTGAGAATAAACTTAATGACATAATGATTAGCTTCTGTTTTCCTACCTCTGTTTGGCTCAGTTATATTTTATAAAACATTGCAGCTTGTGTTGGATTTTTTGTGCTATATTGTACATTGTAATAGAAATAGTGATTGCATACTCTTTATTAAGGTGGCTTTACAAAGTAGAATTAAAATTTGCCAATTCTTCCTGGCTTTGAAATCCCCATTTCCTCTGAAGATTGATCATCCTCCCAAATGGGGAATCATTCAGGGGATACCAATTTAGAGGAAGTATGAAATCAGGGGTGACCTTGCATATCAAGAAAAGCATGCATAAGCAAGACCCTTCCTGATACAAGGAATTCCCATTTGATAGAATGGGAATTGTATTTGTTTTCTTGTTTGACCCAGACCATTTTCTTTTTGATTGTCATTTTAAATATTGTGATCCTGAATACTGTTACACTCTATTTCAGCCTCTCAGAATCTCAGAACTGGAAGGCATCTCAAAGATCATTTAGAATAATATATAAGAATTCCATTTATAACATAACTAAGGTAGTTATCTAGTCTTCATTTAAAATATTCTAATCAAGGGGAACCCATTAGCTCCTTTCAGCTGCTATTATGAGATATTTCCTGCTATCAGCCCTAAAATTTGCCTCTCTGCAACTTTCTCTAATTTCCCCTAGTTCTGCTCTCTGGTGCCAAGTGTAATTTGACTTCTATGTGGTAGCCTTTTAAATATTTGAGAATATCTCTCTTTGTTTCCCTAATGTTTCTTTTTCTTTTGTTGCTTTACTTAGTAACCTTTATCTTTGTTAACCAACTCATGGGTCTATAGGAGACACTTGCTTGTTTCTGTCTCTGTGCCTTGAGAAAATACATTAGTCACTGTCTAATCCTCTCCTTGATCTTGTGATGGGCTGAAAGGGCAGTGACAAGGCCATCTCTGACAGGTTTAACTTGAGGGTCTATTGCTAGTGAATTAAGTTTTTGAACATTGCTCAGATTGATTCATAGATGAAGGAACCTGGCTTGAAGGGGCTGGAGCTTTAGCCACTGCAAACTCCATCTTCTCATTTCAACATTCTGTAGCCAAAACTCTTATTATTTTGGCATTCTGGAAAGTTATGGATGTGGGGGTTGAAATAAATAATGCTGCCAGAGATGGCTCCTTCCACATGAATTCATTTGATTCTATTAATGTCTTAATGACTTAAGGATATATAACTAGAAGGAAAGAGGTCCTTCAGTTTCTAGAGTTTCTACTATCTCTCCCCTTTTCTTTAAATAAACGAGATTACAGATGTTCAAGTTTTGGTGTCTTCGTTTTGATCTCAAAACTATTGTAAACTTTCTGCTGATAAAAAGAAGACAAGGAAAATTTCCTTTATGGCAACAGCATCAACATCTATTCAGTAAAAGAATCCATATTTCTCCCAAGGAACGATAAATGTAGGTGGTACCGGGGTGGAGTGAAACATGGTCAGGACTGGAAGAATGATCTGGACTCAACAGATGCAGGGAAAGCACCAAACATTTTCAAGTAATTCCAACATTTTCCCAAAGGGGAATGACATAATAATGACAACTCACATTATTACATTGTTTCATAGTTTGTCCAATTCTTTCTGAACCTTGGGAAGTGAAAATTGCACGTAAAACTATTTTCATTTAACAGGGGAGGGTGCCAACACCAGGGCTAAATGCAATTTGGGCAGCAGTGAGGGCTGGACTCAATTTTTTAGAAGAACTGGGTTCAAATTTGGATTTTCTTACTCACTAGCTGGGGCAGCTAGGTGGCTTAGTGGCTAGAGTTCTGCCCCTCGAATCAGGAAGACTCTTCCTGAGTTCAAATTTGACTTCAGATACTTACTAGCTGTGTAACCCTAAGTAAATCACTTAATTCTGTTTGCCTCAGTTTCCTCATCTGTAAATTGAGCAGAAGAAGGAAATGGTCAATGACTCCAATGTCTTTACCAAGAAAACTCCAAAAGGGGTTAGGAAGAGTTAGACACAATTGAAAAACAACAACTCTTTTAGAAGGAAGAGTATTATTCTGTTTTTTTTTTCTCGTAGGCAAAATTGGAATGAAGGATTAATAATGAGTTAGGGGCTGACTTCAATATGAAATAAGGAATGATTTTCTGTGAGTTAAGAGGTGCAAGTATTATTATCTATTTTAGAGATGCGATAACTGAAGTTCAGGAAAATTATGGGTTAGGACACTAGGGTAGCAGCACAGTCTGTCTATCATTCAACAATGCTAATTAAGTGCCTGCTACATTCAGTGCCTGATCTATTATCTGCTCTCTTATATTAAACCTGAAGGGCTCACCAATGGATGGATTGGGAATGCTTTGTAAAGGGTTGCAAGAAATTTTACATAAGAGATTCCAATCACTACAAGTTGAGTTTGACTTCCAAATGATTAGATAATTCAGGAGAAAAGAAGAAAAGTAAAATATTCCTTAATAGATGATCCCCTTGTATATTGGGCATGTTACAGCTCTCTTAAGGTCATTTAATTTCACACATCTTTGATTTTCTATTGCCTTTTCTAATGGGCAGAAATCCATTTCATTTAAGAAATTTTTATCCTATAGAGCTCAGGGATCGATGTCCTCATTTTTTTTTTTTTTGATGTCCTTATATTTGGTGAATTCAATACAGTGGGAAAGAAACCAATGTCAAATAACTAAAAAATTAATTAAATTGTAAATGTTGATCTGGGTGTCATATGAGAGGCACTATGGTGTAGTGAGCTTTAAGACTTGGAAGTAGCAAGTATCAGTTTGAATTCTTTCTCAGCAATTCTTATCAACTTCAGTTTCCTCATCTGTAGAATAGTGTGTACATATACAATATACATGTATGTACAACACACATGAACATCCATGCAAATACGATCCAACACATATGTGTATATGTTGTATGTATGTGTGCATATATGTATGTGTGTGCATATAGATATAGGTATATGTGTATAGATATGCATGTATTATACATGCACACACACACGTGTATATATGTATGCTAATTGATGTATATGTCTCTCTGTGTGTATATACACATATGTACATCCCTCTCCTCCCTCACATCATTATAAAAAAGGTAGTTTATGATAGAGGGAACAAATAGAAGAATATGAAGAAAAGTTTCATGTAGAAGATGGTGCTTGGATTATGTCTTAAAGAAAGAAAGAAAGTAGCTCCATAAATCTGAGACTAGACAGGATTACATTATTCCAGCAATGCACAAACACCAGTGTAAAAGAAAAGAGAGCTGGAGGACTGTGGGCCAGGTGTGAGGAATACAAATATCAATTTGGTTGGATCTCTGGGAATGAGAGGTAGAGTAATAATTGCTAATGTGACTGGAAAGGTAAGCTGGAGCCAGTTTGTGTAGAGCTTCTCAAGTTGAACAGAGAAGTTTATATTTGATCACAGAGGCAACTGTATGGCACAGGAGTTGATTGAGAAAGGGAATCCCTGGATGAGATCTGCCTTTAAGGAAAACTTTTGGTAGCACGGTAAAGGATAAACTGGATTGGGGAGAGTTTTGAGGAGGGGAGATCGGTTGGGAAGCTGTTGCAATAATCCAAGTGAGTGGCAATGGTGGTAGTCGTATGAGTGATCAGTGTCTAATTGGAGAGACGTTGTCAAGGAAGAAAGGCAAGATTTGATGACTGACTGGATAGAATAATCTCAACATTGTGAGTATAAGATGTTGTAAAAAGCAAATGAACTTGGAATATTATTGTTCTTTGGGAAATGATGAGCAGGATGCTTTCAGAAAAAAAAAAAAAAACTAGGAGAGTTCTCCATGAATTCGATCAAAGTGAAATATACTGTTTACAAAGTAATAGCAATGTTCTGGAATGACCAATTGTACAATGATTCATAACTATTCTGAAGGACTTATATAAAAAATCCTATCCGTTTGAAGATGTATTCTAATGGAAGTGGATCTCTTCGATAAAGAGAGCTTTAATTGATCAAAGATGGACAGAAGCAGCTACACCCAGAGAAAGAACACTGGGAAATGAATATAAACTGCTTGCATTTTTGTTTTTCTTCCTGGGTTATTTATATCTTCTGAATTCAATTCTCCCTGTGCAACAAGAAAACTGTTCGGTTCTGCACACATATATTGTATCTAGGATATACTGTAACCCATTCAACATGTAAAGGATTGCTTGCCATCTGGGGGAGGGAGTGAAGGGAGGGAGGGGAAAAATCGGAACAGAAGTGAATTCAAGGGATAATGCTGTAAAAAATTACCCTGGCATGCGTTCTATCAATAAAAAGTTATTTAAAAAAAAAAAAGAAAAAAAAAAAAGAAAAATCCTATCTGTACTCAGAGAAGTGTCTGAATACGAATTGAAGCATGTTCTGTCTCTCTCTTTCTCACTCTCTCTCTCTCCCCCTTCTATCTTGAAGTTTTTTTTAAAAAATCTGGGTAGAAGATCTACATTTTCTTTCACAACATGACTTTTATGAAAATGTTTTGCTTATTTTCATGTGTGGTTTCTTAATGGGGACTGGGTTGGAAATAAGGTAGAGAATCTAAAACTGAAAAGTTTTAAAAACAAATTTTCAAAATGGTTTTAAATATAATGGGAAAATTAAGTTTAAAAAGAAGCATTTGAACTTTTTTATATAAAGTGATTCAAAAATCTCAAAGTTATATAGAAATATCAATGATCATGATTTTACATGTATTTGAACATTTAAAAAATACATATCAATGCAGTATGAAAGGAGCTATGGATAACTGAGCATCATTTTACCAAGTTATTTTAGATTTTGATTCCAATATTCTTTAGAAAATTTTATATAAGTAGCAGCTTAGTCTTAGGTATATTGAATAATAGAGCTTAGGATTGCATAGATATTGGACCTGTGATTTCAGTGATATAGGTAACTTTTAGATGGAAAAAGTAATATAAATCCATATACACTGGAACATATTCCACAATTTAGAGCCTTAGAGAATAGTCTAGATACCTGAGAAGTAAAGGGACGTTCTCCCACGGTCCCTTCAAAGAGCTGACATAAATGATGGAACCGTGAAAATGGAGCTGTGGTTTTCTTACTCCAAGTTATTCCCTTCACTAAACAAATAGCTTAAAAGGACAAACAAGTGGAGAAAGACATTGCTTGGACGTTAATTATATCACAATGGGCTCTGAAACGGTCATCTAACTCTCTTTTCCCCAAAGAACTCATGGGAAAATAAGGTAGCTAAGTTTATAAGATTTACTTAATAATAATAATGGTTTTTTTCCTTAGAATCCTAGAATTTGAATTGGAAAAGATCAAAGTGATAATGTAGTTCAACTTAAACTTGAATAAGAATATTTCCATACAATAAAACCAACAATTATTGGTCATTCAAGGCTCTGCTTGAAAACTTTCATTGATGGGGAACTCATCATCTCTTCAGGCAGTCCACTCTACTTTTAGATAGGTGTAATAATTACGAAGTATTTTCTGATGCTTAGCCTAAATCTGCCCCCTTTACCTCTTTTAACCATTCCTTTAATTTCTGCTTTTTGGGACTATACAAAAACAGTAGAAGCATAACTTTCTTTGCATGTAACATCCCTTTTAATGCTCAAAGACTTTTTTTTTAAACTGGCAGTATAAGGAAAATAAGCCATCAGAGAAAACATTGGAAAAATGTAATTATAGAGATAAAAAAAGAAATCATACCATCATTTAGTGAGAGTTTTAAAAATTTTTTTGCTAAAATGGAGATGGACAAATCCAAGTGAAAATTTTTGATAGCATTTATTACATGAAAAATATAACAATTCTAATATTTTGAAAATTGAAGTTGAGTTCTGGTATAGATTCCTTTATTAAGTCTAAGGAGTGGGAAACCTTTCAGAAAAGATGGTTATCTAGGCAGGCTAATCACTTGGAATACATGTCCAAAAAAATATCATAGATTATCATCCCAAATAGTGTAGGAAGGTCAAGAAAGATGAGAACATACATCAATAACAAAAGATTAACAGCAAGTAGTTCATGTATCTTAAGAACTGTTCTATAATGATGCTAATTCTCAAGCTATATATATATGTGTGTGTGTGTGTACATATATATGTATATATATATTCATTTTAAGAAATCCAAAACATTTAGCAGATGTTGTCTCCTTAATTCTCTCATCATCCTATTGAGATTTTCTTTTTTCATATAAAAATCTTTCTAAAGTTGTGAGAGGCAGGTGGCTTCATCACTATTTTATCAGAGATGGGAAATGAATGAGCTCTGTTATTTTGAGAAAGATTCATAGGCTCACAGATTTAGATTTGATAGAGACTTTAAAGACCATCTAGTCTAGTCACTCTCATTTTATAGAAAAGGCCATTGAATAAGTGAAATAAATGTAAGATAGAATTTTAAGCCAGGTCTTCTGACTCCATATTAGCCTTCCTTAAAAAAAACACCATTACACTACACTTCTTTTCCTTATTTCTAATCATTCTTAAAATTTCACCCATGATAAAAATATGAAGTGACATGATAATGGTTAGAGTGTGAAGGCATATTTAATTAAATCATTATTATGAATTGGTTTGTTGTAACATTCTTGATAATAACTCACATTTCTATAATACTGTCAGGAGAAGCATTGTATGGTAGAAGGACTTTCAGATTTAGGGTATGGGGATGTGGATTTGACTCATTCTTCAAAATGGCTTTGAGCCATGAGACAAAGAGAAAAAATGTCATTGAGCATTTCAACAAAACTTTAACTAGGGTGGATGCAATTAGGACTAGGATCTAGGATAAAAAAAAAAAGGGCAGTGTGATACCACTTGTAATCCTTCCCTAACATAGAAATAACTAGTTAGCAAGAACAATGAGTTAAAATGGGAAAAAAGCAGACACATCTCACAGGTGAGCTCCTCTCTAACTCCCTTCTTCATCTTCTCTACAAGTGTCTTGGTTACTTGTCCTGGGCACAAAAATAGCTAATTATGATACTTCTTTTGGACTTCAATTTCTTCTTTCTAAAAGCAGGGATAATAATACTTCTATTACTTACCTGATTTAAAGAAAGTGCTGTATACAGAAATTATCTAATCTCTCTGGCCCCAGTTTCCTTATCTATAAAAATGAGCTGTTGAACTACATGAACTCTAAAGTTTTTCCAGGTCTTAGTTCAAGATCTTATTATCGATCATGTAATATATTAAGAGAAATATTGGCTATCTCCGTGTTTGGTTCAATTAAAAAAAATGGAAACCCTACTCTTATGCTTAGTTTATATCTCTCAGAAAAAATCTCAGAGATTCCTCAGATCATGAGGAAAAAATCTTTTCAAAAAGATGCCTCTGACTCATGAAACAGAAGTTCCTCATAGATCAGTGAAAAATCTGAAACTATCCTCTATCAAATGAGATAACTCATATAAAGCATTTTGCAAATCTTAAACAGCTACTACTAATACTACTACAATTACTATTATTATCCTCCCCAGAAGCCTGCCTGAGAAGTAAAAGGCTGTAACAGGTAAACTTGAGACATTAAAGAAATAGGAAGAAAAGAGAGAAGGGCTCCTAATGTATTTTTCACCTCACCTAGTTTTTTTTTTTTGCTGTTTGATCCTGCAGTGAAGTCCACATCAATTTCTGACATCAGTCTATTGCCATGGAAACAGTGATGGTGACGTGCACCTGCTATTATGACTTCACTATAGCATCCAGTAGGAGCACAAGACATACTGTGAGGAGAAAAGAAAGCACCCGTCTTTGTGAACAAAGCCAGCAATTGGCAAAAGTGACAAGGCAAATTAAGAATTATGTATGGGTGAAAAAGGGCATTTTTGAAAGTTGGACATAATAAAAGTTTTATTTAGTGAAAGCAACTTTTTAATTTTGTAGCACAACACCCTGGAGTAGACTTTTTAATTCTTTAAATACTTCTCTGAACAATATATTTTATTTGGGACCCATTCCCCCGAGAGAGATAAACGTAAAATTTTTGAAATATTTGCCAAACTCACATTATAAGGCTTACTATTCTAATTTATCTATAATCTTATGCCTCCACCCTTTATCTCTTAGAATCCTTAGCACCATTTTTTACATGAAGCCTTTTCTGGCCTCTGGGAGTTTTCAAAGTTCTGCCTCTTGAAAGTACTTTGCATTATTTTGAATACATTTTTAATTTTATTATTCATCTATATATAGTATTCCTTTAAGACCTTTGAAGTCAGAAATTGCTTCCCTCTCACCCCAACTCTCAGAATTTAGCAGTTTTACATGCACACAGTAGGTGTTTAATGTTCATTGAGTCGAACTGACCTGAATAGTCAATTTACAACCATCTGGTGAATACTTGAGCAAATCCCAAAACTATCCCCCAAAACCAAAACAAACACAACTTCTGTTACAATGACAGATTTGGCTTTCTCATCAAGACTCATTTTTGCATGGAATAAATAACATAAAAGGCGGCACTTTGAATAAATTGAAATAAATGACAAAAGATTCATTAATATATTTAAAATCTGTTGATTTTTAAATATATTTTTAAAATCTTTAAATTTCAGTTTGCCTTAAGATAGAAAGGCAAGTTGAATCTTTTTTATTTTTTATGATAATCTGAGTACTTGCTGCCTTTTCCTTAGGCATAGGAACATGTTAACATACCATCCTTTGAGTATAGAAGGGAAATGAGCTGCCTTGCATCATTCTTTCCTCCTTTATCCCTGGGATTTCCCTTTAGTATTGAAAAAAACAAGTTTTACTGATGCTCTTTATGGGTACATCAATGTCAATTCCTGATGAATCCTATTCTCCTAACAGAATTTCTCCATGTAACCAAAAAATATAATTAAGCAAAATTAAAACACACTGGCAATACCTGACTACATTTGACTCATTCCTTACCAAAGTCTATCACTTCTCTTAACAAGCTGCAGAAGACCTGCTGCACGTGGAAGACTTGGGTCATCATGGTATTGATAAGAATCCAGAAGTCTTTCAGGATTTATTGTTTTCCTTTACATTTTTGTATCACTCATAATTTTTCCATCTCTAATTTTTTTGTTTTATGGGAAGACAGTATCCTGTCACTCTAGGTTGAACATTATTATTTATTCTTCTACAAGATTATTTTTTTTGCCCTATTATATTTTTTAGAATAATAGCTTTTTATTTTTCCAAATACATACAAAGATAGTTTTCAACATTCATCTTTTCAAAATCTTGTGTTTCCAAATTTTCTCTCTCCCTCCTCATGTTTTCCCATCCCCTAGCCGGCAAGTAATCTAATATAGGTTAAATGTGTGAAATTCTTCCAAATCTATTTCCACATTTGTCATGCTGCATAAGAAAAAGCGGATCATTATTTTTAACAAACACAACTTAAATTTATTTTCCAAATAAATGTAAAGATAATCTTCAACATTCATCTTTATAAAACTTTGTGTTCTAAATTTTTCTCCCTCCCTTCCTTACCTCTCCCCTCCAAGACAACAAGCGATTTAATGTAGATAAATATGTGCAATCTCTCTAAACATATTTCTGTATTTGTCATACCATTCAGGAAAAATCATACCAAAAGGGAAAAAAACAAGAAAAAAACAATTACAAAAAGGTGAAAATACTAAGCCTTGATGCACATTCAGTCTCTGTAGTTCTCTCTCTGGATGTGATCAGCATTTTCCATGCCATAGACTTTAAATCTTTATGGGGTTCTACTCACTTTTGGTTTTTGTCCTACCTGTCTGTGGGTTCCTTCACTTTTGCTGGATTTTTATTCAGGTCAAGTCTATCTATGTTGAATATGCTCCAGGGCTTCGTCCTAGACCTTCTTTTGTTCTTAGTTTATAGTGTTACTCTGTTTCTTATTCTATGCTGGTCTTTTTTGTTTCTTTTGTTCTCACTCTATGTATTCTGTATCTATGCTACTGATTCTCAGGTCTACTTTCTAGCCACAATCTTTCTCCTAAACTATAGAATCACATCTCAAACTGCCTATTGGATGCATTGAGTTGGATGTCCAGGAGGCTTTTAAACTTAAAATGCTCCAAACTGGATTTCTCATCTTTCTCTTCAAATCCTTCCTCCTTCTAAACTTTGCCATTATTGTTGAGGACATCACCCTCTTCCAGAGTCATC
This sequence comes from Antechinus flavipes, assembly GCF_016432865.1. NCBI lineage: Eukaryota > Metazoa > Chordata > Mammalia > Dasyuromorphia > Dasyuridae > Antechinus > Antechinus flavipes. Next base: position 69,568,414 of record NC_067403.1, on the reverse strand, counting down.
CAAACTTGTAACCGAGTATCCTCAACGCCTTCCTTTCTCTCACCTTACATATACAATCTGTTGCCAAGTCCTATCTTTCCTAACATGTCTTTTGTGTGTCCCCTTTTCTCCTCTGACACTACTACTACCTTGACACAGACATGTATGAGGATACATGGACTTTTGCTATTATTCTTTTGATTTGCCTGCCTTAAATTTCTCTCTCTTCCAGTACACTCATCACTCAGTATTCAAATAAATTTGCTAATTTATTTAGCTTCTCAATCACCTCCACGATCAAATACAAAATTCTCCACCAAACCCTAAACAAGAACAAAACCCCAAACAACAATAACAACAAAACTCAACTTTTTTTGATTGTTTCATCCCCTCAAGCTGTTGTTTAATATGTCTTTCCCCTTTTATAATCAAACTTTTAGAAAGAATCTGTAGCGAGCACTCTCTCCTCTATTTCCTCTCCTCCTCCTACTCAGTCACTTGCATTTTAGTTTTCATCCTAATTATAGAACCAAAATGTTCTCTCTAAAGTTACCAATGACCAATTAATTGCCAAATCAAGTAGTCTTAATCCTTATTCTTAATCAAGTAGTCTTAATCCTTATTCTTATCGACTTGAATTTCACTGCAGCATTAAATCACAGTATTTTCCTCTGTTGACAACTCTTTATTCCTGGACTCTCTTTTTCATTTGGCTTTCTGGGACATTGGATCTCCTCCAATTTTCCTGGTTCCTTTTTTGCAAATCTTTTTGGCTGAATTATCATTTTTTTTTCCTGCTCCTGAAATGTGGATGTCCCTCCAGATTCTGCCTTAGGATTTTTCTTCCTCTCTTTCTCACCCTCTCTCTTGAAGACCTCATCAGTTCCCATTCATCTCTATTCATATGAGTACTAGTTCAATATATCCAATTCCAATCTTTTTCTTGTGCCTCAGTCCTACTTCACTAATTACTCATTATAAATTTCCAGCTGGGTATTCTGTAGGCATCTCAAACTCTACAAAGAACTTTCTCTTCAAATCAGCCCCTCTTCCTAATTCCCTTATTTCTTCTGAGTGCACTTTTAATTTTCTTGTCAACCAGGTTCATAGCCTTCCGCAAGTCATCCCTATCACCTCACTTTTCTCAAATATCTAATCAGTTGCTAAATCTTGTCATTTTTGATTGCCATTAACATTTATCACTTCCATCCTCCTTTCTTTACTCATATTACAGCCACCTACTTCAGGCTCTTATCACCTTTTTGTCTGCATTGAAAATATAGGAAATAATCTCATATTTGGTCTCCCTGCTTTAATCAATGAAACAAAAATCATTTATTAAATACCTACTGTATATCAGGCATTGTGTTAGGTGTAGGGGATAGAAATACTATGAAGAAAGTGATTTTTCTTGTTAACAATTTACATTTCAGTGAGGAAGACAAGTACTTCTTCATCTATGTACACAATAAGCATAAAAGAAAATATAGAAAAATATAAAAAGAATAAATACAAAATAGATACAAAGTTGTTTAGGAGGGTAAATGCTAAAATTTGGGGGGATCAGTAGAAGTTTCACATATAAGGTAGTTCTTGAATTGTGTCTTGAGGTAGAAGTGAGGAAGGAATACATTCCAGGCACTGGAGATGGCACATGTAAACATGTAGAGGTAGGGAACATATCATGCGTAACAAACAGAGAGGTCAGTTTGACTGCAATATTGGATTTAAAAGGTTGAGTACTGCTCAGTGAGATTGAAAAAAAAATAAAAATAGTAGTGTATATTTTATTCTAGAGGAGCAGTTATTAACCTTATGGCAGTCTAGGGAAACCTATGGACCTTTTCTCAGAATAATGACTAAGGATAAAATAAAACACATAGAATTACAAAAGAAACCAAAAGTTAGTGAAAATAAAGATGTAATTTTCCCCTCCAAGTTCACATATTTGGGAAATCTATTCAAGGACTCTTTGGGAATTCATGGACTTCAGGTTAAGAATCTTAGTCCTAGAGGCAAAAGGAAGCAATTGGGTAGGGAAGTCCTGTGGTCAGATCTATGTTTTTCTTGGCAATGGTTAGGATGAACTAGAGTGGCAAGAGACTTGAGTGAGAATGTTCAATCAGGAGGTAATTGTAATAATCTAGTTAAAAGGTGATGAGAACCTCAACTAAAGTGGTAACTATGTGAGTATAGAAAATTCTGGTGTTGAAAGGAAGAAATATTGCAGAGGTAAATATGGAAAGATTTGATAACTGATTCCAAATGTGGGAGAGGAAGAATGAGGAGTTGAAGATACTGCAGTGGTTATAATTTTGGAATACTGGAAAAATGTTGGTGCTTTCAAGAGAATAGTGAAATTTGAAAATGGGGAAGGTAACGGATTGAATTTTGCTTATGTCCAGTTTGAAATGTCTCTAAAACTTCTAGTCTGAAATGTCCAGTAGGCTGTTGGAGATGTAAAACTGAATGAAGCTCAGAGGAAAGACTGAGGCTAGATCTATAAATCTATGAGTCATCTGCATAGGGATGATAATTAAACCCAGAGGACCTATTGGGATTATGAAGAAATAAATTCAAGAAAGAAAATGTAGGACAGAACTTTGAAGGTATCCCTGTCCATTCCATTCTCCACACAACTCACACTTGTTAAATTGATAATACTAATGTGTAGATTTGACCATATCATTTCCTCTTGTTCAAAAAGATCTAGTGACTTTGTCACCTCTAGGATAAATACTCAGCGTGATATTCTAAACACTCACAATTGGTGATTAGTTGACTTGCCACTTTTATTACATATTGCTCTCCTGCCCACAGTCCATCTTCCAGCCAAACTGGCCTCCTTAGTTTTGGTGTCTCTTTCATTTTCATACTATTGCTCAGGGAGACTGTCCCCTATTCCTGGAATATCCTTCCTATCACCTCCACCTATTCGTCCTGACTTCCTTCAGAAATTCAGCAGTCACCCCCTACAAGAGACCTTTCCTGATACTCTGTCTGCTATATCCCTTTGAAATGACTTTGTCTTTATTTTGTATTCCTTTATCAGTATTCATGCTGTTTCCTTCCAGAAGGATGTGTTATTGTTATTAGTTTTCCTGTTTTTGGATTCCCAACACCTTGCAGAGTAACTTACATATAGTTAATACTTGCTGATTGAAGTGAAAGGAAGTTGAGGATGGAAGCAAAAAGTCGTTACCAAATAGGGGAGATTATTACATGTATAGTACAGTGCCTGTCACATAGTAGGTGCTTAATAAAGGCTTACTGATTGACTGCTTGGAAAGGGACAGATATGGTAGGTACCATGTTCTTGCATTAATTAAAGTATCTCAAAATAGTAGTGTGGTCTTTCTTTCTCTCTCTCTCCCTCTCCCTATTCCCCTATTCCAGTCTCTGTGCCATACTTGGTGGTAGTGGTTGCTAACAGCTGGGTGATTGTATGTAAAAAATTGGGCTCATTATTTCCAAGGATAAAGAACTATGTTTTATTTGGCACCAGAATTTCAGGTCAGAATATGTATAATAGATATTGCTAGGAGATATGAAATGCAGGGCAATAAAAAAATAAATGTGAAAGAAAAGCAAAGTAGTTCTTCAGTTTCTTTATTGTTATGTAGCATTATAAGATGCCAGGTCATTATAAATCATTGGTTTGGCATTCTTTTCTTTTTGGAGTTAACATGATCTTTTAAAATGAAGCTTTTTACTGGTCTGGTTTTCATAATCTGTTGTCACTATAAAGCTCTGCCAACTTCTTTATTTGCTATTATTTGTTCCTTTATCTTTTTATTGCCAGGGACAAGGCAGAGAATGAAGCTCAACTGGGCACCCCTGAATTCCATTCTTTTGCTTACTAATCTCTGGGCAAGCAAGTGCCATAAATCAATTGACATTAGAGAAACTCCATGTTCCATTTGTTTATTGAATTAAAGCAACTCTGGGTCCCATAAGTCACGTTTACGGGGCTCACATAGAGATTTGGGGATATTGTTTTTAGCTCCAAATCGTGATTTTTCAGAGACATTTCCCCATATTCATCTATGAGTCTAGCTTTGTTAAGCCTCCAAATAGAAGTTTCAGATGAATAATAAGGCACATATTCTCTACCCACTCCTCCACCAATGTTTGGAGAGAACAGACTATTATAAAGATATCTAAAGTCAATTGCAGGTTGAAAGTAGCAGGGGACTTATTTCTCCCCTTGTGTCCCTGCCTGGGAATGCCCTAACGGATTGATAAATGGAGAAAACAGACCATAGACTGATCATTTTCAAATATAATTTTAGCCATTTTTAGCACTTGGATCATTAAATAAAAGTGGAAGAAGCCAAGGATAGCATATGGTATCATATACCTGGATGTGCCTTATGTTAGGAATGTAAATTTGATGCTAGTTATAGTAGAAGATTTTTTTTTTTGGCTACTAAAGGGACAGATGAAAATCCCCCATCTGTGCCAGCTAGATGTTCCAGTGGTGTTTGCTTTTAATTATAAAAGATTGTTGTGCATTTACATAAACCACCTGTCAGATTCACTTAGGTAAAGAAAGGTGAATTATTCTATGGGTACTAAAGATCTTTTTTTTTTCCTCTGTAAAATATTTCATTAGAACAGGAGGTGTCCAGGTGTTGTTTTATCTCATTCAATTCTAAATAAAAAGCCAATCACAAGATATAATTGCCAATGAAAAGATTTTTTTTTCTTCTAAGAGTGTTCAATGGAGCCACTCTCTACCCTCAGTGAACACTTCTGTTACTTTGTGTAAAGGAGTAGAAACCTGTTCTCACGATGCTTTGGGAATCTCTGAGATTCACTCATTGAGGAGGGGGTATTTGGACATTCATTATGGAGACATAGCTGAGGAGAGAGGTTCTCAAAGGTATCGAGACAGTAATGGAAAGAAATAGTAGGGTGTACAGATCAAGGGGGAAGATGTAGACATTGAGTCACAGAGAAGCTAGTGATTACTTGCACTTATTCTTTTGGGTGGAAAAAGAGGAAATGATTCAACAGAGGTATTTGCAGAGAGGAACCTAATTTACAGATCAGCTTTGAATACTGATTATTTTTAATATTGGAAATAGTTTTCAGTTCTTGAAGCTTTACTTCTCCAGTACTGAGAAAGCGACCTCTTCTCAGCTTTTTGACTTCAGTATCTGTCCACCGTACAAATAATTATACCTTTTCTGTTCCTTTGCTTTGAGTACTGTGCTGATGAACTAATGTGGGAATAGGGAACAGGCTTGCAAACTTTTTTTTTCCCTGGAGGAAGGAGGTTGCCTTGGGAAATAGATGATGGAACACCTAATGCCTAGTTCAATTCTGTGTAATTTACTTTGCATTCTATTTTAAATAAATGTTCTTTCGCCTTTCTGGAATGCTAGTCAGAGAGTTTTAAACATAATGAAGGTTTATGAACCAAAGTTTTAAATTGATGAAGAACCCAAACAAACTCTAAGAACTTGTATGTGGGTTGGGGTGCTACATGTGGAAATATCCTACCATTAGAAGAGGATTATCTTTAATTGAATAGCTTGAGAACTTAGACCTTGGTCTTTGGAGTAGAAGGCCACCAGTAACTCCAATGGCATCCTTAATCTTAGAAGTACATTTCAATTCTTTGCAATTCCGATTGGGAGGTAGTAGATTGATGCTTTTTTTCTTTTCTTTCTTTCCCTCCCTCCTTCCTTCCTCCTTCCCTTCCTTCTTTCCTTCCTCCCTCCCTCCCTTCCTTCTTTCCTTCCTCCCTCCCTCCCTTCCTTCTTTCCTTCCTCCCTCCTTCCTTTCTTCCCTCCCTTCCTCCCTTTCTTCCTCCTTTCCTACCTCCCTTCCTTCCTCCTTTCCTTTCTCCTTTCCTCCCTCCCTCCCTTCCTTCTTTCCTTCCTTCCTTCCTCCCTTCCTTCCTCCTTTCCTTCCTCCCTCCTTTCCTTCCTCCCTCCTTCCTTCCTCTTTTCCTCCCTCCCTCCATCCCTTCCTTGCTTCCTTCCTTCCTTCTTTCTAAATAAAATGCAAAAATACATGATGCAAAAGCTTCTTGTAACTCAATCCTTATTCCAAACCCTAGTGACAGGGAGCAGGCCTCTTCTTCTCAGAGCTTTATTTTCTTCTGCTTGATTTCCTTCTTGCCAGATTTTACTCTCCATCAGTTCTAATGCCTTTGCTTGGAATTTCTCTGGTGCAGCTATGAATCTGTCTTCCTGAATTTGCTTCCCCCAACCATCTGTTATAGCAATCGCATATAAGGTCTGTGACAAGAACATCTCTCTGTAGTCTCTTTTCTGGTCATTCACTCACAAGATACTTTCCAGAGCCCTTGGGCAAAATGACTTGGAATGATATTACCTTTATTCTACCTGCCCACCTGCCTATACAAAACAGACTTTCCTCTACCTGGGATATACTTGATAAAGTTGTCATGAGGATCAAGTAAGTTATCTACATAAAATGGAATGAAAATCTTAGAATTCCATGTAAAAAGAGGGCGATTTATAAATTGCATCCTGCCTCTGCTCTTTCTTTCCTCTGTGTCTTGCATCAGCCTCTGAACTTGGCTATTTCTATTTCTCCATCTCTTGCCCTGGATCCTTTCTCTTCTCTGAAAGTTATCATTGTAGCATAGATCCCCATCAACTCTCATTTGAAGTATGGTAGCATCTTTCTGACGCATCTCCTTCCTTACGGTTCCTGTCCGTCTCACACACAGCTGCCCAAGGCATCTTCCTTAATTTCAGAGCTGATGGTGTGATTCCCCTACTGCTTCAGATAAAGTGGCTTCATATTGCCTCTTGAACAAAATATAAACTATAATTGTTTTCTCTTCGAAAGCCCTATACTACCTGGGTCTGCTCTGTCTTTCCAGCCTCACTGGATATTACTCCGTAATTCAGACAAATTGGGCTCTCTCTGTTCTTTACACATGTTGTTCCATCTTCACCACTCCTGCTGATGCCTTTGAGGTAGCTGGTAGTGTAGCAGATGTGTCCCACTGAGCAAGTCACAGATCTTTTGTTTGCCTCCGTTTCCTCATCTGCGAAACAGGGATAATAGTGTCCACTTAGCAGGGTTGTTGTGAAGATCAAATGAAAAATAGTTTTAAAATGTATTTAGCACAGCACTTGGCACACAGTAAGTGCTATATAAATGCTTATTTCATTTTCTTCGTTTTTGCTTTGCCTTGGCCATTCTCCAAACCTGTAATGAACTTTCTTTTTCCCTGAAAATGCAACTCAAACTCTATTTTTTGCATGAAACTTTTGCTGATTCCCCCAACTAATAATTCCCTCCTCCATTAACCTACTGCATATTTAACTATTTTATATTTATTCACTTTATATACATATATTATATGTCCACATACGTTGTATATAATATATTTGTATAGCCAGATGGAGAAAGCTATATGATTCAGTGAATAGAGTGCTAAGCCTGAGTTGAATCTGGCTTCAGATACTTATTAACTTGGGCAAATCATTTAACTTTTATTTGCCTTTTTTTTTTCTTGCTGAGGCAATTGGGATTAAGTGACTCACTCAGACATTCCCAGTGAACAGTACAAAACCTGGCAGATGATAGGCAACAAACCTCCATCAACTGACTGATTCTCTTTGACTCAGTTTCTGTATCTGTAAAATGCGGTTATTGCATTATACAAAATTAAAGATTCCTTTAAATTCTAAATCTCTGATAATCTGAGCAGAATTTCATATTATTCCTCTTTTGTCAATATTCGCTGAGCACCAGCAAATGAGGCTGTCCAACTTTATGAAATAAAGCAAAAGATATACCTATTTGGCCAGCTGTCAATCTGCCATTGAATTCACCTCCCACCAGGAGCAAAGCATAGAGCCCGAGGGAATAAATGTGTCAGTTGTGGAGGGAGACTATTTAAAAGGCTTTCCTCTTTATATTTTAGAAAGTTTCTCTTATCTGGGGATGTCAGGCCTTTAGAGATCAGAAAGTCAACTTCCATCATCTGTTGTCTTTCTGCCTTTCTTCCTTTTGTTCCCTTCATGCTCACCCCTTTTATTTTGCAAACAAGGTCATGCAAGGATAGCGATAGTTTGATTAGAACCACATGGATGGAAAACAGAAGCATCCTCTGGGGGCATCGGGGACAGCACAGGTAGCCTCAATACTGGGCAGGATAGTAGTTCACTGATCCATGAAGTCAGCAGGATGTGGATTCTAGGATTAGAGATTTTAAAATAGAGGGCACCTTGGAAGTCATCAAAGAGCAAATTCTCTCTCCCTCTAAGGACTGAAATTGTGTGTGAATTTTGGAATGATATAGTGTTGGATTACTCTTGGATTTTCCCCAAATTCTTTAACCTAGGCGAGGCATCTGACACTCAAGACCCATGGGCACAAGTGGAGAGGAAGGTGACTGCAAATCATAGAAAACTGATCTCAAAACCAGGAAAATTGGGTTCAAATCCTGCCTCTGACACATCCTGGCTGCAGGATCCTGAGCAAGTCATTTAACTTGGTAGTATCCTAGACTGAAAAGACAGAAAAGGTGTGGGCTTGTGATAGTAGAGGGAATTTCCTCATCTGGGAGTCCCTAGGCTAATGAAATCACAGGTCCTGTCTCTTTCTATCATAGAAGAAATAGTAAATGGCTAAAACCATTGGATTTTTATGAATTGAATGTACAGTCAATAGAGTTTGCATGTCAGCACTTTATGTATATAGATGTTTCCCTCTGTATATGTACACATATGTACTTATATATATACACACATACATGCATGCAATATACACAAACACATACACATAAATATATATAAACACATAGATATGTATGTATATGTATGTATGGGTTATTCAGTCATTCTGTTAATGTCTGATCCTTCATGACTCCATTTGCGGTTTTCTTAGTAGAAACACAGCAGTGGTTCATTTTACAGATGAGGAAACTGAGGCAAACAGAGTCAAGTGACTTGTCCAGAGTCACACAGCTAGTGAGTATCTAAGGCCATGTTGGAATTCAGGTCTTCCTGATTACAGATCCTGTGCTCTAGTCACTGTGTCACCTGGCTATCTTGTATATTTTAGACATATTAGTAAACTGGGCTTAGAGTTGAACAAAAGGAGAACAAACTAGATTGCCTTTAGATAATTTTAAAAATATTTAGTGATCCTGAGTGATCCACCTTTGTATCATCAGTATTTTTCCAATGAAGTTTGGCTGAGAGTGATGGAGGATTTTACTTTCTAAGGCATTGAATAAAGCACCGGTCCTGGGGTTGGGAAGACCTGAGTTCAAATGTGACCTCAGACACTATAATAGGTATGGGAACCTATTATAGATAGGGACTTATTTTTGTAGAGGAATGCATGGAGGACAGCTAAGTGGTACAGCACCAGCCCTGAAGTCAGTAGGACCTGAGTTCAAATCTGGTCTTAGACACTTAACCCTTCCTGGCTGTGTGACCCTGGGCAAGTCACTTAACCCTAATTGCTTCGGGGGGAAAAAAGAAAAAAAAAGAAAGAAAAAAAGAAATGCATGGAGGCAAAATGGGCCCATAACAATTAGACAATGAGGGATAACAGATGAAGATTTCCTGGGATTTCTAGTTGCCAGTGCTATTCTCTTATCTTACTTGCCATCTATTCTGTATTTATCTGATATATTGTGATTTTATATACGTTGTCTCCACTGTTAGAATATAAGCTCCTTGAGAAAAAGGACTATTTTTGCTTTTTCTTTATCAATATGTATTTTTTTCTTTGACCCAGAGAATATTAGCTCTTATGCAGTATATTATGGTAGCATGGCTGTTTAACATGAGAACCTTATTTAATCACAAGGAATAGCAAGTTCAGAAGACAGAACAGCATTTCCAACATGGAAAATTGGTTTTGAAATAGGGGCCATAATCCTGACTCACAGAGTCCATCATTCTTTGAGTATGGAGCTGTCAGAGGCTTCTCAGAGAGTGAGATTTCCTGAGGTCTTTTAATGTGTAGTGTCAAATTGTTTTGTTGTTTTTATTCAGTTGTTTTCAGTCAGGTCTGACTCTTTGTGATCCCATTTGGGGTGTTCTTGGCCGAGATGCTGGAATGGCAAGGAAATGCCATTTCCTTGTCCTCCTCATTTTACAGAGGAGGAAACTGAGGCAGACAGGATAAAGTGACTTGCCCAGGGTGACCCACCTAGTAAATGTCTGAGGCAGGATTTGAACTCAGATCTAGGCTCATTGCTCTATCTACTGTGCCATTTAGTTATCATTTCTCTCAGCCTCAATTTTTTCATTTGTAGGTAAAATAGGACTTGCCTTCCAGAGTTGTTGAGAGGAAATGAGATATGAAAACTGCTTTACAAACTTTATAAACATTAATTATCATACGATTATCTTAAAAGTTGTAAGCCTTGATTTCATGCCTTTTAGAAAAATTCTCAATGGTAAAACTGATGCTCATGTTGTGCCTTTTGTGTGTGCTAAAGGAGTTAGATCCACAACATTTCTTGTTGAATTAAATTTTGTTAGTTTAAATAATTTAAAAATCAATTATGCAATTAATTTCAAATTTCTTTAATTTATTGGACCTATTTGAAAAATTAAATAATTATTTACTAAATGGTTATTTAATTATTTTAAGTAATTTGAGAAAACTTTATTCCCTCATGGAAACTGATTCTGCCTTTTATTCTAGCCTTCAAACCAAAAGCACCCAGGATCTGAAAGAATTATTATAGAAAAATTGTAGTTTTTACACAAACTCATTGTTTAGAGCTTCTCAAACTGAAACCTATAATAAAGTTTTATGGCCACAAGGGGCAAGAGCAAGCATGCTTATAGGAATGACCAGACTTTCACCCTATTGAATAACTTTTTGAAAAACTTTAGTGTCTTTAGAAACATATCCAATGATATGAAAGAGACTTTGGGTTCAAATTCTGGCCTTGTCACTTGGGTACCGTTAGGTATATAGGTATATAAGCTAAGTAACACAAATCAAACATTTACTGATAATAAATCATAATTTCACTACCTTCATAGTATATCCCAGAGGAAGAAAGAATCATTTTAATTGATCAGAAAATAGATATCCTGACCAGTTGGGATATATACAAGTGATATATGAATTATGCCAAAGTGTAATCCAATCAATCAATCTTATCGTATATCTCTAGAATATAAGAATTGATCTGGGCATTCAGGAAGATATAGACAGTATGAATAATCTCTGTCCCTGAAGACCTTCTCATTTACTTCTGACTCTAGCATTTGACTCCTGAGAGGATTCTAATAGAATCAGAAATGGAGAAATAGTATCCTCATAAGTGGAAATACCCAAAGTGCACACACATGTGGTTCCCTAGTGGATCTGGACTATCTATGTGGGTACTTCCTCTGCCAGCACAACCCACCTGTGTCTTCCCATCTTGTGTAATTCTTACTCCCCAAAGGTGAAGATGTCCACCCAATATGCTCTGATTCTCCAGACTCTCTTAATATTCCAAGAAAACCACTCGTTGCTTGAATGTTTTCCCCATGCTTTTTCTACATGACTGGGTCACCTCCTTTTCCATCTCTGGGGTGATATATCTAATACCACTTTTGGCATACATTTATTGGTTAGGAATACTTAATGATATTCAGATTGATAGTATAGAGCTGCTCTATTAGGACTTGTTCTTGGTCACTTCAATGGATAATGAACTGGACTCAGGATTGAAAAGGGGGAAAAGAGTGAGCTGAAAATTGTGTAATACCTTTAAAGACTCTCCAATACTTTCCTAAAATAAAAGTCCATCTTTTTAAACATCAGTATTCTTCTGTGATGATAATGTGTGAATGTGAGTCATGGAGTATTACAATCTTTAAAGACTCAGATCACTCAAAGGACAATGATTCACCCTGAAGGAAAAATCTTGTAGCTGAGAGGACGCCTAGCGTCCAACCTATGTGCCTAAAAACAGGGTTCCATCACCTGTGTAGCTACAAAGCTCTTAGCCAACTTTTGATCTTTTTTAAGATGTTAGTTGGAGGATTCAGAGCTCAATAATTTAAGGATTTATAATGAGGTTGAAAAAACAAAATATTGCTACCTCTGATAATCGAGGTACAGCAACAAACCAAAGGTCAAAGGGGTTGGTGATTCCCCAGGATGCAATGGGAGACCCTCAGTCTTTCTAAATTAAGGTCTTTTCTAGGTCTCAGTTCAAATTAGGCCCAGCTTATTCAGTGACTAAGGGCTGGGTAGGAATTGAGACAAAAGATGCCCCAATTTACTATCACAAAGATATTAATCTGGGAGAGGCAGACCTTCAGAGTTTCTGCCCCAACAAAACAATTGCTATTTACACTCTTTCTAAGCCATCACAACCTATATACTTTTTCTGCTCGGACCAGGTGACCTTTTAAGTGTCCTCTCCCTGCCTCTATTAAACTAGAAGAAATTAAAAGACATGGTCACTTCCTGAGAAGAACTTATATTCTAGGAAGTTAAATCAGAAGCTTCTATACATCCAAATTAAATAACTTCTTAAATACTGAAGAGCTGTGCTTTTATTTGTTTGGATATTCTTTTCAATGATGCAGCTTGCCACCCATTCCCATCCTGTAGATCTCTTTGTCCAAATCCTCCCATGTTTACAACTGGGCAAGAGAGTGAGGGAGTTCTACCCAAAATGTCGTAGACTTTCCTCAATTTCTGCTAACATTGGAGGAGGTCCCAGTGGAATATACCTGGAGAATCCACCTGACATCCCTCACCTTTGCCACATGACCAACCTGGTTATTCTATCCTATTTCTCTGATATCATATTTTGCTTTTCTTATTTATTATGTTATGACCTTCTTGTTATTTCTTACACATGTCACTCCATCCCTGACCATTTTTCACAGGTTGCTCTTCATCCTTGAAATTCTCTCCTTCCTTACCTTCGCCTCTTGGCTTCCCTGGCTTTCTCATTTAAAATTTCCCCTTCTACAAGAAGCTTTTCCCAGACCCCCTTAATCATTAGTGACTTCTTCCTGAGTTTATCTTCAATTTACCCTTTATATAATCCGTGTGTATATAGTTGTTCACATATTATCTCTGCCTTGAGATTGTGAGCTCTTTGAAATCAGAGACTGTTTTTGCTTTTCTATGTATCCCAAGGGCTTGTACAGTACCTGGCTTGTTTTGATGGACTGACTGTTGTAATCTCTCCATTGTTTTTTGTGTGATGTTAATTTTTAGGGCTTTTTCTTCTTCTTTTTCTATAAAGCAGTCTGTGTTCTGTGTCTCAGAACCATGCATAGAGCCACACAGTGAGATACTGACATTAAAAGGCTAGATCTTTGTTTATTAAAGAAATTTGAGGTCATTAAAGGAGTTTTTCCATTTCCTGAAGCTAATCCAGCTGGCTCTCTTCCTCTGATTAACACTATAAAAGATAAAGAGCAGCTTAACACGTTACAAAAAAAGTCATAAGGCATTAGGTGAAAGTAGTTAAGAAGAGGGACAGATTTCCATGGGCTAGACTGGTCCTAGGGAGACTGAAAGGTTATCGTTGCAGTTAGTAGCTTTTCCGTTATATCCAATTCTTTGTGACTGCATTTGAGGTTTTCTTGGCAAAGATACTGAAGTGCTTTGCCCTTTCCTTCTCCAGTTCCTTTACAGATGAGGAAACAGGGTTAAGTGACTTGGCCAGACTCACACAGTAAGTAAGTGCCTGAGGTCAGATTTGAACTCAGGAAAATGAATCTTCCTGACTTCAGTGGTCTGTGCTACCCAGCTGCCTTTCTTTGCTTTTCCCTTAAGTATCTCCATGAGGTTGCGATCATTATTATGTTTTAGAGATAGCAGGTTAGGAGCCCATCAATAGAGCAGAATGAACATGGGGAGTCAGAGGTTGGGATTCTAATCCTGTCTCCATCACTTACTACTTCTGTAACTGGGCAAATCACTTAAAAACGTTTGGGCTGAGAGCTGGAATGGATTTTACAGATCATTTAGTGAAACCCACTCATTTTATACTGTCTCATTTGAGCTTCATAATATTGTGGGTTTTTTGTTTCTTGTTTTGATGTTTTGGTCTATATATTTTGGTCTGTGTGTACATACACACACACACACACACACACACACACGCCTTATAATTCAACTGAGCTGGAAAACTATCAATACAGATCAGCAATTTTATCTGGGCTGCTTAGAGCACAGAAAAGTGACGTCTTGCTCAGCATCACACAGCTAGTTTTCCTGACTTTGAGGTCAGTTATCTCACCCCGCTGCCAAACTATGGACCTGTCCAGGATTATCTGGCTCGTTAGGGTTCTCAGGTAGTGTCAGGTAGTGGACAGTGTCTGAGGCAGGCAGACCTACTTCTGACACATGTGAGCTGACACGTGGGGCAATCTCTTAGCCTCCCAAGGCTCCAGACAGAGGATGCTAACCTGCAGTGGCAGGGGGCAGTTCTTATTTCAAGAGTTTTTTATACTGGTGAAATCGTGGGTCCAGTCCCAGTCCCAATGATGAGAAAGTCAGGGCTATTAGTTAAGGGAGCTGCTGAATCCAGGTCTTCTCGGTTCTAAGTAATAACACTCCCCCTGCTTTACAATGTCCTATCATTTTCAGTCATATCTTTTTCCAATATGGGGAAAAGGGATTCACGCTATGGATGCACTCACAGAGCTTTGGTTCCAGGCTCTCTTGTATATTTTGCCAGGTATGCAGTACCTTAAAGGAAAAAAAAAACCAACAACAACAGCTTCTTCATCAGAGAGAGGCTTTTTTTAAAGTCATGTTTTTTTATGTAGAACAATTGCATGCAGATGCAGACAATTAATCAATGAGTACCTAGTCTCTGAATGTTCCACAGAAGGGTCAGAACCCTTTTCTTTAAGAGGAAAAAAAATGAAAGCACAGTAATCTTTGACTTCTCTTTCTCCTTGCTCTTCTATCTCTCCATATTCAAATCCTTCCTCCCCACCTCTCCTTCCCTCCTGTAATTCATCCTTTTCACAGAAGCCAGCTTAATCTTCCTAAAACAGCATTTTAGTCAACCAGCTCTCATTCTTGGAAAACTTCAGTGACTACAGAAGCCACCCATTACCTAACAGGATAAATTTCAAACTTTTAACCTGGCATTTAAGGCCATCCATAATCTGGCCTCAACCTAATTTTCCATCCTTATCTCTCCACTGTTCCCTTACAGAAATTCTCTACCACAGTCAAGTAAATTTGCTCACTCTTCCCTTAATATGCTTTGTGGTTTGTGCTCACTCCATTCCCCTATTTGGAGTGCCCTTCCTTTTTTTTTTTTTCTCTCCACTTATCCAACTCAGAAATATATCTTTCAAAGCCCAATTTAAATTCCTCTTTCTCCAACCCACAGTCATTTCAACTTTGTCTGAACTCCTAGCAATACTTATTGCTAGCATGGTGTAGTAGAAAGAGTACTTCCCTAATAGAAAAACAAATTGAATCCCAGCTCTACTCCTTATAGGCTATATCACCTTCAGCAAAGGTCATACAACTGGAAGAAAATGGGATTTCAAGTCAGAGGAGCCGAGTGTGAATTTCAACTGTCAGTCCCTCCCTATGGGAGTGTGGGAAGTCCCTTCGGCATTTCCATCACTGGCAGTGACCTCACTCACCTGCAAAGTGATGAATTTGGGTCATGTCACTTCCCAGGTGCCTTCTGGGTTCAAATGCTCTGAAGACATTCATTCTTGGAGCTACTGAACTTCCTCTTTTCTAAAGTGGGAATTACATCTACCCTATCTATTGCATAAGACTGTGAAAAGGATCAAATGATTAAGGTGTGTGAAAATTAGAAAAATGTGAAATTCCATAAAGGCAAGTGTAAGATGTGTTTTTCAGGCTTCTAATTGCATACTCCTGTGTTTCTGTTGTCATATTCATTATTCTTCCTTAATTACATGTATTTACTTCTTATTTCTTTAACTAGATTACAAATGCTTCGAGTGTAGAAACTGTATTGCATAGTATCCAGTCCAGTGGTTTGTGTAGTCCTGAGTAAACAGTTTTTAATGTTTTTCAGGCTTCTAATAGCATACTCTCAGGTTTGTTATCATATTTATTCCTCCTTAATTACATGTATTTACTTTTTATTTCTTTAATTAGATTACACATTTTTTGAGTGTGGAAACTGTATTTGCACAGTGTCCAATCCCATGGTTTGTGTAGTTTTGAATAAACAGTTTTAATTTTTGCTTGCTATATTCTGATTGGGGAAGAAAAAAGGAGAGAGATTTCATGCAGCAGATGGACGGTCACAGTGAACCACCATCATCTTCCTCATAGTTTTTTTGCGAAATTTGTGAATCAAAAATCTCATTCCTCCCTTGTGCCAAGAAAGAGAATTTAAAGCTACAAAGCAAAAGAGCAGAGCACTAATTAGCTGAGTTAGAAAGATTGTCGTTTCAAGATTGCTCCATCATCACTCTGTTCCTCCATCTCCCTTCATTCTTCACTCATCCTTTCTTCCAACATAAGAAAGTATGCACAGGTTTTCATAGTTAGGATCCAACCCTCTATCCATTTTCACTATCAATGGCTCCAATAAGCCAAGAAAATCTAGAAGGGATTGAACTCCAGCTCAGATAAGGGGTAGTGAGGTGAGTTTTGCAAGTGAGACAGTTTAAGAAGGTTTCTAGTTTGTGTGAAGGGGAACACAATATAAGAAGACTTCAGAAGTAGAAAGGGATTAGTTTATAAAGAGCCTTAAATATCAGATGTTTTTTTGTTGCTTCTTTTTGACTCTATTTGGGGTTTTCTTGCCTGGAATCATTTACTATTTCCTTCTCCAGCTTGTTTTACAGATGAGGAAACTGAGGCAAATAGTTTTAAGTGACTTGGCCAGGGTCACACAATTAAGTAAGTTTCTGAGGCCAGATTTGAACTCAGGGAGAAGCATTAACTCAGGCCTAGTGTTCTATTCACAGACCACCTAGCTGCCCATTAAATGTCAGAGAATTATATATCTGATCCTGCTGGAATAGTGGAACTCATTGAGCAGGCTAATAGAAATTTAGCATGTCCTTCAGTTACAAATATAGAAACAAACCACTATTCTGATCTATGCTTAAGAAAAATTGCTCTTGTAGTTGCATGGAAGAGGAATTGGAATGAGAACTTGAGGTAGAAAGATTAGTTAGAAAAATGTAGTTGAGATGAGAAATAGTAAAGACCTGCACTGTAAGGTCCGTATGAGTGGAGTGCAAGAGATAAGGTGAAGGCAGAAATGTTAAGAGTTGGCAATGGCTTCAGTTTGAGGGGTGAGAATAAGGAGTTAAGGGTGACATTGAGATTATGAGCCGGTGTGACTGGCAGGATGGTGGTTCTCCTCACGGTAGCAGGAGTCTTTGGAAGGGAGTTGGGAGGCTCATGGAGAAAGAAAATGAGTTTTGCTTTGGGCATATTAAGCATCAGATGCTTTGGGAAATCCAGTTCAAGATATCCAAGATTCACTTGGAGATCATGAGTAACTCAGCAGAAAGACCAGCGTTGGAAATATAGATCTGGGAATGATTTATATGGAGAAAATAATTGAGCCCTTGGGAACTGATTCAATCATGAAGTGAAATAGTGCAAAAAAAGTGGAATAGAGGGAAAAAGAAGCAGACCCAAGACAGAGCGATAGGGGACACCATCCACCGCTGGTGGACATGATAGGGTTGAAGATTTAGCAGAGGAGACTAAGGAGGAATAGTTGGAAAGATAGGAAGAAAATAATGAGAGTAAGGTAATGGAAACCTAGAGAAGCAAAGGTATCCAGATGGAGATGATAAACAGGGCAAGATGCTAGAGAGGTCATGAAGGGTCAGGATTACTGGAAACTCTCCCACGTGATTAGGTCTTCTAATTTGTTGGACCTTAGACAAGCATGCTAACTTTACTGGGTCTCCATTTGAACTCTAAATATGTGTGTGTGTGTAATCTAGTTAAAGAAATAAGCTATATATATATATAATATATATATATATATATATATATATATATATATATATTATATATATATATATATATATATATATAAAAAACAGAAGCTACCATTCACTTCTTTACCTCTTCTGGTGATCCTGTATCAGTTTGTCTGCTTAGCATCCTGATCATTGTCTAGACAGGGCGTCTTAACCTGAGATTAAGAACCCAAATTTGTCTGTGAACTTAGATGGGGGAAAATTCCTTTTTTATTTCTACTCACCTCTAATAGAAATTTAGCATGTCCTTGGGTTACAAATGTAGACCACAAACCACTATTATGAGAAAAAAAATCCATAGAGTCCACCAACTGCCAAAGCAGTCTATGACACAAAAGATTAAGGTCCTCTTGTTCTGTTTGAGCTCTTGTTCTGTCTCTTATCCCATTATACCTGGTATCCTAAGAAATTTTGTACCTCAATATAAGCTTATCCTACTCCCTCCAAACAAACAAAATAAACAAAAAACCCTGGCAAGCTGAAATATTTTTGGCAATCAGAATGAGATCTGGGTGGACATGTTATAGGATTTTGTGGAGAATATAATCAAAGGACCTTCTTTCAGTAAGGGGGGCTTTCCTTCAGTCCCATCGTGGGAACATCAGAGCACTGTGGAATGATCTTACATCTGCTGGGGCTATTATCTAAAATTTACAAAGCTCATCATTTATCTGATTTAAAAAAATATGAGTAGATGATTTGCAATGCTGGAGGTAGAATAAGCTAATATATTCATTGGGTGCTAAGCAGCAGTCATTAATATTGGGAAGAAAACAAGTTTTTACTTGAGATTCTTTGTCACAAAATGCATTAATAAATAAGTCCGGAAACTTTCATTGGCACATTTTAAACATTCTCTGTTTCTCCCATAGAAATATGTTGGTAATAAAATGAACAAAACCAGCAGTGTTTTCCTTTTGCCCTGTATAAACTGTGACTTACTTTTGGGAGCTGGGAGATAGCTGTTGTGTGTTCATGGGACCTAAAAGAATGCCTTATTTTAAGTGATTTTCAAAGTGTTCTCACATATTTTGTTCCTTTAACATTGGTGCAATAAAATGAAAGCAGTAACAGAGTATTACTTTTCTAAACTCTCACCCCTGCATACATGTAATGCTTTTGAGACTACCGTAGAGGTAGCCCTGATTCCCTGCTTCTCCTCCTTCCCCCCCAATCCAATTCAAATGGTTTTATTGGAACAGCTTCAGAAAATGAGGGGAAAAGAGTATATAAGAAGGTGTAGAGGAGAATCCAGGAGAATTTTGTAGCAATCTTCCCCCCTCCAATAGTCTTAAATTTGAAAATGTTATAATATTTTGTATTGATGTTTTGATTTAACATTGACTCAACAAATTCGTATTCAGTGTTTGCATCAAGAGACTGGGGAAGATAAAGTTTTAGAGTAGACTCAGTCCCTGTCCTCATGGAACTTACAATCCAATTGGAGGGTGACAATAAAATAAAACAGTTATCTTGCTGCAGAAGAAAAATACAATTAAGAAGGGAAAAAAACTGAGAAAGAAAACAAAATACAGGCAAACAACAGAAAGAGTGAAAATGTGATTTACAGTCAGTTCCCACAGTCTTCTATCTCTGGATATAGATGGCTCTTTTCACCACAAGATTATTGGAATTGATTTGAATCATCTCATTGTTAGAAAGAGCCATGTCTATCAGAATTGATCGTCGTATAATCTTGTTCTTGCTACAATGATCTCTTGATTCTGCTCATTTCACTTAGCATCAGTTCGTGTAAGTCTCTCCAGACCTCTCTGAAATCATCCTGCTGATCGTTTCTTACAGAACAATAATATACCATAACATTTGGCCATTGTCCAACTGATGGCATCCACTCAGTTTCCAATTTCTTGCCACTACCAAAAGGGCTGCCACAAATATTTTTTGTGCATATGTTTTGAAAATAAAAAGACTTTAATAAAATTATTTTTAAAATAAAAATAAAAGTAAAAAAAGAAAATAATCTTGGATCCATGAAATTTCTTATTCATTTTTCATTTTTTTATTAATAGTTTTTATGTTTTTCTGCAACAGCTTGAAAGATAGACCCTTTCTCAAAGAGGTCATTTATAAGACACGGATCCTTGCAGTGTTTACACTCAATTTGAAAACATTTACTTTAAAGGAAGGAATATAGGAAATCTTGGTAAAGGAAATCACTGCAAGTGATTATGGAGCTTGGAGATTTATATCCTAGATTTGCTGGATCAATCTACACATTCAATTATTAATTGCAGAGAAAGGGAAAGGGAGAGGTTAGAGACTAAATCACAAGTTGAAAAAGTAACTCCTGTGGTTAAAAATATGAAAAGAAGATGTAACTATGGAAGCTGTATAAGCCACAAGATTTCTTTAAAAAAAGGAATTATACATGAATGAACAAAGAGCTTAAAAGAGCAAAGAGCTCTGAAATATTGATGGGAGAGAACAAAA
This sequence comes from Antechinus flavipes, assembly GCF_016432865.1. NCBI lineage: Eukaryota > Metazoa > Chordata > Mammalia > Dasyuromorphia > Dasyuridae > Antechinus > Antechinus flavipes. Next base: position 69,548,036 of record NC_067403.1, on the reverse strand, counting down.
ACAGACCATCAATTTATAGTCACCAATATAGATTAAATGGAATACTTTTGGATATTGACATCCCATGGCCTTGATAAAGGGGCACTAAGTCATTGCAGTGCTTTCGACTTAACTCCTCTCTCTGATTCTTCCTATAGCAATTTTTAATCTTCATTACACAATTTAACACTTAATTATATTCTGAAGATCTTAGGTTTGGGAACTGAATAGACCCTTGGAGATTATCTAGTCTATTGCTCTCAATTTACAGATGAGGAAATTAGGAAGGAAAGTGATTTACTTTTAGGTCATCCAGGAGGTAGAACAGAGCCAGAATTCAAATCTAGGTCATAAATTACATTAGCATCATAGGAAGTATAGATGACAGGGACCTCAGTGTTCATCTGGTCCAACATCTCATTTTACAGATGAGGAAACTGAGATCCTCAGAAACAAAGGAATTTGCCCAACATCATACAAGTAGCAAGTGACAGAATTGGGATTTAACCCTAGAACTCTGACACCAAATTCATTCTTCTTTCCATGACATTCCCTTTTCTGTCTTTCTTCATTTCCTCTTCACATCCCTTATCTGTTTTTATCTCAACTCCTCAATTAGACTAGAAGCTGCTTAAGAGAAAATGCAATGTTTTAAATTTCTTTTATGTCTTCCTTGCCCATTGCTAATATCTCACAGAATTGCCTATTGACAGATTTATATAATGCTTCAAAAATAGGTGATGAAGGATTTTAGAAATGAACCAATCAATAGAATAAGTTCATTTAAAACAAGATTAAGTAAATTGTTTGGAAACATTGGTTGGTGGCGTGAGTAACTTTCTTTAACCCCAAGTTGCCTTTCTTATTTGGTCCTAATTGCCAGGCGATGGATTCTATCTGATCCAATCCCTAATGAATTTAAAGCAAATAGCAGTAAGGTCAGGTGCTCTCAGTACTCACAGCTTCTATTTTTTAATAAAGCCTTGACTTGACGTTGGTAGGAATTATAGGAAACGTTTAGGCGGTACTGAGGAAGTAATCGTAGGAGTAAGTGGTTTTTTATATTCAAAGTTCTATGGCAGAGAAAGGATGAGATTAAAGAATGTGATGTACTGTGGTCATGGAGATAGTCTGGTACAGCTGTGTGAGCAGGAAGATGGCAGAAGTAGTCCAAGGGAGTGCGATAGCCTTTATCTCCCTCTAAGGCTGTCTCTAGGGAACAAATAAAAGCAAGGAGAACCAGGGAGTTTTGGTGGGGCATTAGGCTGACTTATTCTTTGGTACCAATAGAACTATGTGTTTTTCAAGGAGAAAGCACAAGAGTTTCAGGATAACTCCACGTGACACAAGTTGGTACTTGGGAGTATCCTTTCCATGTATCTCAGTGTTTCCTTATTTAAGTAAAACCTATTTTTTTTGAGCTGTGCTGTATATAAGTGATAAGAAACCTCAGGGGGAGGACATAAATAAGGCTGCCTGTCAGCTGTAGGTCTGTTAGGAAGCCAGAAAGACTCATGTCTTAGCTAATGGCTATTCTCTTGGGTAAAAGTAAAAGGACTTTGTAGGAAGTTGGTGGTCTTGAGATTCAAGTGCCTGATTGGTAGCTATATTTACAGTCAACAAAACATCCGTACCTGGAAGGGACCTTAAAAATCAACCTACTACATTCAGTTTACAGTAAGGAAATTGTGACCCTTAGAAAACTAGTGATTTGTCCATAAGATAAATGTTAAGAGTCCATTCTTTATTTTTTCTCTTTAGATTTTGCTAATGGAAATACTTGTGAATCATTGGTTAGGCCATTTGGTTTTGGTGCCTTATGAAAATAGTATCTTGTCAGCTTTTTTCAAGGAATTAATAGGGGACATAAATTATAGGGACATTTATTACAGAGATTTCTTCTCACAACTTTCCCCTTCATGATTTTGATATATCATGGGTTGGCATAAGAAATTAAATGGGAATTTGAGGGGAGTTTTGTAGAAACAAAAAAGCCAATAGACAGCATAGAATCTATGACCAAATACTTAATTCAGATTTTATAATAAAGTGTTGTAAACCCTCCATAAAAGCAAGTCAGACATTTTCTCTGGTACAAAGGGAGAGCCAAAAATTTATTTAGTTTTTCAAATTGCGAGTGATGCTGTAGCCTTAGCCTCTGTGATGTGGCAAGGATTACTAGGGGACACACATTTCTGCTCTCCCATTTACATGATATACCTTATTTCACTTCTGAAGAGCCCCACGTGAGAACAGTTGATTGCGGTTGCATTATCAGTGGACGCTGTAGTGATGCTTTCATTTTTATGAAGCAATGATGATTTTCTTCCCTGCCTTTGGTTTATATTGCTACCAGGGAGAAATACAGTAAAAAAAGATAAATAACTCATCACTTTCTTGTCAAATATGCTCTCTCTGTCAGGTGTAAAGTCCCTTGGTATAAGGACATAAATGGGAGCAGGCAGAAATTGGAAAACATTTCAGAGTAGTTTGTTGTTCCCTCTAACGCTTACTCCCATTGATTATTTTCTCATGAGTTTTGCCCTTTGAGACATAAAGGTTTATGGAAAGAAATGCACCTCTCTTTTCTAATATATTTAGAATATATTGTCATTTTTCCAAATTAGAATTTTTTTTATTATTGGTGATATTCAATTAGCTTTGACAATACCACCTGTTGGCATTTGCTTGATAAATATCAAGGGGGCAAGGTTTTGGTAGAAAACTTCTATTTATTAATTTCCACTGGATCAGTTTTCTTGGCCCATGGTTCTAAGTGATGCCATTATGACTTGGGACTAGTGTATTCACCGGCCAAAAGACAGAAAACAGAAGAGAATCACTTAATATGTTTAATAACTTTGGTTATTTGTTTTAAACCAGCATGCATCTTTTCCCTGCCTCTTGAGTGACCTACGATTTTGATTCTTTGGAAATCTGGCATTCTGTGATTCATAGTCAGACAGTATCACCTGAAAAACATTGATGTTTTAAAAAATAGGTCTTTATTTCAGGGTGAAGTTGGAGTTATTGAAAATGCTATGTAGTTTCCAAAACATAATTTATCTTGCTGTATTCTTCCTATCCAATTCTGGGCCTAAATCACAGCCATTCACATTGACTCAGATATAAGTATTGATGGACCAGGTCAATGGACTGTCAACTTCACTCCATGTCATAATCTGGAGATAGACACTATTCTTTCACTGGTTTTTTTCCTTTTCAAATTTGTGTGGATTATTAGGTCGAGTACTCTGTAGCAGGTATTGTTCTCACTTGGAAAGGAAAAGGAACAAGCATTTATTATGTGTTTCTTATAAGCCAGACACTGCGCTAAGCCTTTTACAAATAATACTTAGTTGGTCCTCACATCCACCCTGTGAGGCAGGTGCTGTTAAAATGCCCCTTTTAAAGCTGAAGAAAATGAATTAGGTTACCTGACTTGCCAGGGTCCCACAGACATTAAGTATCTGAGGCTAAAATGACTTGATAAAGTCTATACAATATCATGCTAAGGAGAGCAGTGAAAGATCTCATTCTCTTTTATTTTTATTTTTAAAATTTTAATAGCTTTTCATTTACAAGTTACATGCATGGGTAATTTTTCAGCATTGACAATTGCCAAATCTTTTGTTCCAATTTTTCCTCTCCTTCCCCCCATCCTCTCCCCTAGATGGCAGGATGACCAATACATGTTAAATATATTAGAGTATAAATTAAATGCAAAATAAGCATATATGTCCAAACCGTTATTTTGCTGTACAAAAACAATTGGACTCCGAAATATTGTATAGTTAGCCTGTGAAAGAAATAAAAATGCAGGCAGGCAAAAATAAGAGGGATTGGGAATTTGATGTAAGATCTCATTCTCTAGAAATCTGATTTCCATTTGTACCTGGCATTGGGCATGGCCAAGTGTTGAGGGGGTTGTCAAATGAGTTAATTCTTTTAAGAAAATGTGAATTATTTTAAACATATGGATAGCAAACACCTTGTTGGAAGAGAATTTGAAAGATGATCAATTATTTGGAAAGGTTGTCATCCAAAAGATAGATATAACTGGAAAAGGAAGTAGGGCAAATGATGAAAGAGAACAAAATTGTTCATGGACTGATCATCTTAAAAGGCTCCAGGAATCCAGCCTCCAATATACAAGGTGGACTCTCTTGTTGAGTATTTACAGATGACATGGACAGAAGTCACACAGGATGAGGTAGGGAGGGATTGTGACAGTCACTGTTGCCAAATATGCCAATTATCCACCCTGATAAAGTCATAAATTCACTGAAATGTTAAAGTAATCCCTGTTGTCTGCCTAAGCTACCCGATCCCATGCAATTATTCTAGGCCTTCTTCAGTGTTGTATGTTCTTGCTAAAAATTTTTCTTTTTGAAAACAATTTTGGAGTATCCTCATTTGAAGATTTCTAATTCTAGATTTCTCAGAAACTTGGAACAGGCTAATTGTATCTAAAAAGATTCCTCAAACCTTATTGCTGGTCCTTCTCTGCTTGGAATATAATCAGAAATATAGTCCTGACCAAGAAAATGTTTGAGCAAAGCTTTCTATTTTTCTGATTTGGGGTACAGATATTGGGTAGTGGTGGTGGTATTTTTTGTTTTTGTTTCGGCATATTGAATGTTTTTCTATTCCAAATTGTATATTAAAAGAACTGAAATTAGATGTGTAGACCTTCACAGATGGAAGGGATCTTAGAAATCACCTAATCTAATAGCTTTATCTTTAACTGAGGCTAATAAAACAGATCAATATAACTTGCCCGAGATTATATGACCAGAAAGTGACAGATTTGATGCTGGAACCTAACTCCCTTTCCCAGTATTCCATATTGTCTCTCCTACAGTTATGTTTATACTAGATAATTTCTAGTCTTGGTTTGCACCTAAAAATTACCTGTCTCAGCTATTTCATTTCCTGGCTTGAAAGGCAGAGAAATTTTCAAGTTAATATTTTGGCTATGTTTTTCAGTTTGACATTTTACTTATATACAATATAGGAAACATGTGTTTCTCCCTTTTTTCTGGCTCTGTCTCAAAGGACTCCTGTGTTACAAATAGTACTCAGTCAGAATGCTTTTTACTGCTACTTCCATTTGGGCATAATGGAAACATTGCCAAAGAAGCTTTCTCCCTTTTAAATGTTCATAAAGATGCATATTATATTATGTAGACCATGGAATTACATGCCATCTCTTTAGCCGTATTCCTGTTTGGCCTTCATTTATAATTGATTCCATGTGCTAAATAGAAAAGATGCTAACAGCTCTCTTGGGATCATTAAATTAACCTTAACAAGGTGACTAAGGGGCATGGAGAGACACTTGTTTTAGAGCTGTGGGAATTTGGAGTCATTCTTCATTAAGAACATTCCCTCCTTGGTCAAAACGGTTTCCTTCTGTGTGAGATTTCAAACTTCTTTGTCATACAAAAGCCAAAATTCTGTCATTATAAACATCACTCGAAATGTCTTTCTATGATTAGGTCTATGGACAGAGCAAAAATTTCTAACCTTTATTGTGTCATGATCCTTATGACAATCTGTTGAACTTATGGATCCTTACACAGAATAAGGTTTGTTGTTTCAGTTATAATTGGAGATGATAAATTTCAAATTACTAAAAATTAAAATGTATTCTCCATCCTCCTCCCATGAAATCTATTCATGGACTACTTGGGGGTCCATGAACTTCAGGTTAAGCGCTTCTATCCTAAAGGATCAAACACTTGTTTGACAATCTGGTGACAACTAAGTCAATTTAGTTCAAGAAGCATTTTATTGTGTACTATTAGGTATAAGGGCAGCTGGATGGTACAGTCCGTAGAACACTGAACTGGAATCAGGAAGATTCAAATTCAAATATGGCCTCAGACACTTACTAACTGTGTGACTCTGGACAAGTCACTTGTTTTGATATATTGAATGTTTTTCTATTCCAAATTGTACATAGAAAGAAGAACTGAAATTAGGTGTTTAGACTCTGCCTAGTTTCTTAATCTGTAAAATAAACTGAATGGCAAATCATTCTAATATCCGTGCCAAGAAAACCCAATAGGGACACAAAAAGTCTGGAATAACTAAACAACAAAATTATGGGTAAAGCACTGTTCTTTGAAGATAAAATAACATAAAATAAAAGTCTCACATCCATATAAACTCAGTTGATGTCCTCATTCAAAGAAGCATTTATTGATCCCTAAATATGTTTAAGAAATTACTAATTACTACCTAATAGTAGAATCAGACAAGTAAGAATATGTATCAAATGTGGCTTGATTGGGAGGTCTTCCCTTGGCCTGGGGAGTGGCTGGTTCTGCATCCAGATCTGGCAGGACAGGGAGTAGCAGGGGAAACTATGGCCTGGGGTCTTTAGGCAAAAGAGAAAAGTTTCCAGTCTATAGATATTCTGCTGCTCTGTGTCCTGTATAGAAAAGAAACTATCTACATTAAAATGACTAGAGTGAAGCAGCTTTGATAATTTATCTATTTAGCGGAAAATGATATTATAGCTATGCTAGTTTGTCACTTTTGTTTTTGCATCTGTCTTGATTTATTTGTATATTTTTTTTAAAGTAGGAACTGGCTTATTCCTAACAGATGTGTAGAAAAGTCAAAAATGAGAGTCCCATAAGGGTCTAAAAATCATAGATACAGAACTGGGTAGAATGTTGTTTTCCTTATCTATAAAAGGAGAAGGATGGATGAAATGTTATCTAAGGTACTTAATATCCTGGAACAATTCATCTGGCTCCATCCATACACATGATATTCCTGAGAAGGGACCATGTTATTTCTGATGGGGAAGGACACTGCTATTACCAGCTAAATGACACATGAGAAGCAAGCCAGCCTAGCTAAAACTTCAAGGCACTCCAAGGGAAAGATCGATTACTTAATGTCAGGCAAGTCAAATCATAGTGGCCATCACCTTTTCTCAGACCCTGACTTCAGACTTCCCCTACGGCTTTAGCCCTTCTTTCCTTAGAAGCCATGAATATTACTGACAGCCCAGAAAACAAAAAAAATTGACCAGCAAAATTTTTGGCTTTGCCAAATAGTTCAACATCAAAAACTGATGGGATCTTATTAATGGCAAAGATGCTGAAGGAAGTTATTACCATTTGCCTTGCTGTTGCATCATTAGGACCACAGGAACTTTCCACCTGACTTGTGGCTAAAATCTCATATATATATATATATATATATATATATATATATATACATATATACTTTTAAGTCACAGGAAAGGATTCTCTCTCCCAACTTGGTCACTGAGCATTTGTTGAGATCTCTCTCCCTAATTTTGACCTAATTTCTTTATCTTTCTGTTACCAGCACAAATCTTCACTTGTGTTACACAAATCTTCACATTCTTCTTACAGTTAGCCAACCAACCAACCAACAAGAATTTGTTAAAAATATTTAATATGAGCCAGGACTGGGATACAACGAAAGGCAAAAACATGATCCCTAAACTCAAAAAAGCTGCATCTAATGAAGAGAACATGTAAAAAACACCCATTCAAGAGATATATGTTACATGTATGAGATAATCAAAGAGAAGGTAGCAGCATGAAGAGAAGGGAGATGGGACAACATCTTCTGCAGAAAAAGGGATTTGAATGGAGTCTTGAAGATCACTAGAGAAGCTAGGAGAAGGAAGGGAATGGGGAGGGCATTGCAGACATGGTGGCAGTTCGTGAAAAAGTCCTGTCTGAGATAAAGTAGTATTGTCTGTGAAAAATAGCAAGACCTATATAGAGAGTCCATGAAGGGTAGCAAAATGCAAAAAACGTTGGAAAGATACGAAGGAATCAGGAAAACCAAACAGAGGATTCCTTTCCTCCCATTAAAGTAGATTCATCTTTGTAGACCTTTATGTGTGGTGTATCCTCCAAGTTATAACTCAAAAATGTGTGTATGTAAATGTGACGACCCATATGCACGTGTGTTTGGGGAACTAGGAAGAGAAATAGCTAATTATTGTTAGATGTCCTTTCTACATTGCTAAATTCTTCCTCTGTCTACCCACTGGTCCTATTTCTTCCCTTTGAACCAAGCAAAACAGAACTCTTCCTTTTCTACATGGCTTTTATTATTCAGTCATTTTCAGTCATATTTGAGTCTTTGTGACATCATTTTTGTTTGTTTTTGGTAAACTATACTGAAGTGGTTTGTCATTTACAACTCCATTTTACAGATAAGGAAACAGGGTTAAGTGATTCGCCTAAGGTTACACAGCTACTAAGTGTCTGAGTTTGGATTTGAACTTGGGACTTCCTGGCTCCAGAACTATTGATCTTATTCACAGAGTCATCTCACTGCCATTAATTTATATCTCCATCAGCAGGCAGTAATGTGCCTTTCTCTTAGATCTTTCCAAATCTGTCATTTTCCTTTTTTTTTTTTTTGCCAAAGTCTACATAATGGCTATGAGGTAGAATCTCACAGTAGTTGACTTTGCATTTCTCTAATTATTAGTTATTTGGACCAAATTTTATATGACCATGAATATTTTGGATTTCCTTCCTTTTGTGTGTGTATATGTGTGAGTCAATTGGGGGTAAGTGACATGCCCAGGGTCACATAACTACTAAGTTTTAAATATGGCTGGATTTGAACTAAGGGCCAGTGGTATATCCACTGTGCCATCTAACTGCCCTTTGGATTTCCTTCTTTAAAAAAAATCTGAAAAAAAAAAAAAGAAAAAAAAGAAAAAAAAATCTGCCTATTTATATATTGTGACCATTTATCAATTAAGGAATGCCTCATTATTGCCATTAATTTCAATTTACTTCTTATGCATCTTGAAAATGAGAACCTCATCAGAGAAACTTACAACAAAGATAACACTTTATAAGCAAATTCATTTTGGTAACATTTTCAGTTTTTAAAAAGATCATATTTACTCAGGCTACCCACCCATGAGCACTTACTATTTATTTAGATCTGCCTTTGTCTCTCATCTCTCTCTTTTTGGTAAAGACTGTTTTGCAGTTGTGTTCATATAGTCCATGTATGTATTATAGTAGACAATTCCTAAGTATTATGTAGATCTGTAGTTTTTTTTAAGTGAAAATTTACCTTTTAAAACAATTATTTTTAAGTTCCTGCTGTGAGGTGGTATGAGTATAAAGACAAAAATGAAAGTTCCTGTCTTTAAAGAGTTAAGGGGAGAAAATATATATGAGGATAAATACTATCCACTCACAAATGACTATGTATGTATACAAACCCTTACATGCATATATATATATATATATATGTTAACTGACAGATAGTTGTACACATATACAAATATATATATGTATATGTATAACTATCAGTTAACCTATCTACATGTAATATTCATGTATTCATGTACTTCATGAGTCAGTATTTTAAGATCCTGGGAAAAGATGGAGTTCAATCCTGGGTACTGATTCAAGAAAAACCTTCTTTGGCTTTTTACTGTCCCAACTCCTGTTTGTTCTGGAGAACCAGAGAATGTGGCTGTGTCTAGGTATCCACAGATATAGGTTAGAGAGATTCCCAGATCTCCTATAAGCATTAAAAACAATAAATGCAGTTATCAGGTACAGGAGAGCTTTTATTTTCACAGAGAATGCATAAAATGCAAAGGGCTCACAGGAGCCCATAATCACAGAAAACAAATAAAAGACTTAAAATAACCCACACAAAAAAAAATCAATGCAATGTTTTTCCATTTCTGCCTATTGTCATTTTTGTTCAATCATTTTAGTCATGTCGGGCTTTTTAAGACCTTATTTGGGGTTTTCTTGGTGAAGATCCCAAAGTCGTTTGCCATTTTCTTCTTCAACTCATTTTACTGATGAAGAAACTGAGAAGACAAAATTAAGTGTCTTGCTCAGAGTTACACAGTTAATAAATGTCCAAAGCCAGATTTGAACTCAGAAAATGAATCTTCCTGCCTCTAAGCCCAATGCTCTATTGGTGTTCCCCCCATCTTTTGTAAAGGTTCCTCTATAGTATTCTTTGATACTGGACTTTCCTGAAAGATAAACACACTTGGGGGCTTTAAGTCAGGCAACACATTTTCTATATAATATACATCTCTCAATAACTCATGGCAATAGCATAGAGCAAGATTGGGATCTTTTTTTCCCCCTTCATTGCTGTAGCTTTAACTCCTCCGTTCTGCTTTAGCTTGGGATTGAGTAGCTGTGGTTGTGAATGGATGGGGAAGTATGGGAAAGGATGGGAGGGTAATTGTCTCACTAAGAGGGACACTTCTCAGGAAATTTCCCCTTTTAGATAAAAGACTAAGATGCTAGGGCTCTTACCTTCCTAGTTCACAAGAGTTACATTTCAGAATTCAGAATCTAATCTAGGTCTTGATGACTCTGAGTTCCATGCTCTTTCCATCATATCATATTGCTTTTGCACATGATTTGTTGTCCAGGTGCTACTTAAACTTTTCCATTTCTTTCCCCATGATTAATACGGTACCTTAAATGTACCTCATTCACAATAGGTGCTCAAGTAGATAGTTGTTGACTGATTAGTTATTGAATTTCTATTTTACAATTTATCCATATCTATAGGTACAGGCTCATTAAATCTTGGCATAGATGAAAATTGAACCTAGAAATTATGAACCTGTTTTCTAGGCTAACTTTAACAATGACAGCAATAATAAGCAGTAATAGCTCATTTAAGTGTGCCCAACAAGACAAGAATATTACATACACGTCTTTCTCTCCTTTTAGATCTTTGCCAATAAGTACCGAGTTTTGAAACGGGTAAATTGTCTTTGTTGATTAATTTCATATTATGAATATTTATGATTTAAATAAAATATATTCCCTGCAAGATTATGAAACATATTCCTTTTTTTGTCTGTAATGATTTTTTTGCCTACAGAGTTATCCTGTGATAATTATTTCTATATTCTTGTTGAATTTTTCTCATTAGAATGTAAGCTCCAGGGCTTCCTTTTTGCTTTTGTATCCCTATTCTCCAGAGGAGAGAGTTGCACACAGTAGGTCTTTAATAAATGCTTAATGGATTGGATTAATTTTGAAGGAAGTCATTTTTGTTAATTTTATAATAGCTCATGTTATACACCGCCTTAAGGTTTACAGAGTGCTTTCCTTACAAAAACCAAATATAAAAAAATCATTAAATACTAATTAAATTCCAAACAGTGTAAAAATATTGTAATAATTTATAATCTGATGCCTTTTTATGGAGGTAGTGCAAATATTGTTATATTCATTCTCCAGTTAAAGAAACTTAGGTTATGTGACTTGCCCATGGTCAAGGTAAATTTGTCAGAGCCCACTGGATGGCACAGTAGAAAGAGTACTGGGCTTGGACTCAGGAAGATGAGTTTAAATATGGTTTCAGACACTCACTAGCTGTGTGATCCTGAATGAACCACTTGACTTTTGTTTGCCTCACTTTCCTCATCTATAAAATGGGAATAATAATAGAACCTATCCCCGAAATTGTCCTGAAGGTCAAATGAGACAATATTTGCAAAGTCTTTAACACAGTTCCTGATACACAGTAGGTGATTAATAAGTATTTATTCCTTCCATGGCCATACCTGTTAAATTTCAATCTGTATTTGAAGCCAGTTCACACTAGATAGACTTATAGAACGTGGAATTTCTTTTTGCTCTGAAACTACTTGCTCTCCTGTTCCTTATATTCAATGTTCTCCTTCTGACTATTTTGCCATTCTTCTCAGGCTAGCTCTGTTATTGACTTGCTGCCGCTGAGGATAGAATGCTTCAGGTATTCTGCTCCTAAGACTTTAATTGAGGGAAGAAGATAAGGAGGAATAGTTGGTTCACTGAATTTGTAACACTACCACATTCTTTGTTGTTGTTTCCTCTCTTCTTAATGCCTTTTCTCTGCTATATTAATATTTTGTTAAGTAGACAGAGTATCCCAAGATTCCATTCCTTATAATCTTGATGTATCATAATATAGTGCTAAAAAAGAAATCTTTCATGGGAAATGAATAAAAATGATCCTGGAAGCTGAAATGGAAGAGAGAAAGAAATTCCATAAAAACAATGTCAACATGAGAGCTCCCCTCACATAAATATGGTGTACATGGATATGATGACCAATAGAGAACATGCCCAAATATATTTAAATAGGACTTTAACTCCCTCCCTAAATAACCCTTAAAATGAAATGAAAACTAGGAATAATTCATTGAAGTTGAATCAAATTCTCATTTTTAATTGGATTTATTCTTTTTTAACTCTCCTACTGAACATTAAATATTTAGTTACGGCCACAAAAGATTTTACTGATTCAGCCAAAAACCTTCCTTGACTTCTTATTGCCAATGAAATAGTTTAATTTCTTGGCATTCAAGGCTTTTTATAGACTCAAACTATCTTGCTAACCTTATTTGTCTTTATTCATGCTGAACTTGAAAGTCTTTTCAAACTATCCTTTCTCTACTTCTCTTCTATTACTTTGTCCTCTTTAAAGAATTTATATTTTTTCAAATCCTTTTAATTCCTCAGGGCTCAATTCAAATGCTATCTATTTTCTTTTTGTAGCTTTCCCTTTCATCTAGATGTATTCTAGTTCTGAATAGGCAAAGATCACTTTTTTTTAGTATTAATTTTCTACCTTGTATTTTTTTTAAATGCTTGTTTTATCCCAATCATTAGATTATAAGCTTCTTGATGGCTATAACTGTTTCTTGTCTTTATATTTCCTTGAGGCTGCAAAATATAGAGGAAAGGTCTCATTAGGTGGGACCCGTGTTCAAAAATTGCCTCTAATAATTACTAGCTGTGTGACCCTGGAATGCATTATTTTCAGCCTCAGTTACCCCATTGTAAAATGGGGAAAGTAATCACATTTACCTTATAGGGTTTTTATGAGGATCATATGAGAGGATGTCTATAAGGGGTTTTGTAAACAGAACATCCCATAACTATTAGTTATTATTATTATTGTTGTTGTTCTTGTTCCTATCCTGGTAGAGTGATTTGTTCAAGTGACATTCTAAATTTAAGCCGGTCTGTTTTCAGTTTAACAATCTATTCTCCTTTTAAAAATCTTTCACTGTTTGTGATTTCCTAACTTTGGTTTCCCCACATCCTCTGATTTTATTCTCCTATTCATCGCCTTGTAGAAACTACCTGGTGCAGTGGCTAGAGCACTGGTCCTAGACTCAAGAAATCACTTAATAGTTACCTTAGAGAAGTCACTTCTGTTTGCCTCAGTTTCCTCAAAATGGGGATGATAATAGCTATTTTTAGGATTAAAGGAGATAATATTTGTAAAACATCTAGCAGAGTGCCTGATTTGCAATAGGTGCTATTTAAAAGTTTATTACCTTCCTTTCCCTATTCCCTTAGATTTTTGGATATATCACTTCATCATAGGGATCTTTATGGTCCCTATGATTTTTTTTTTCTGAAAATGTATGTCTTATTCTGAATCTGTAGTCCATCATTGATCCTTCTGACAAGAAATGAAATCCATCTTTCATTACTGATCTCTTAAATCCCTATTGGTTCTCACATCTATCATAATTAACTTTTAAACTTGTTTTCCTTAGCACTATTAAGTTGTCCTATAAATTGTCCTCCTAGTTGTGGTCTCTTCATTCTATATCAATTTGTATGTCTGTCTATATTTCTCTGAATTTGTCCTTTTCACATATTTATAGTTAATCTAGAACTATCTCTCTGTATATCATGCTCCCTATTATCTACAAATGTAAATGCTATGTAAATTCAAGCTATTATTATTCATATTCATTTCTTGCTGTATGATAATATTCTACTTCAATCATTTATGCTCAGCAGGTATTCCCCAGTTGATAGGTACTCCCTCTATGCTTCTGCTTCTTTTGACAACAAACAGTCCTACCATAACTGGATCTCTGTAGTTTCCACTGTCAAACAACCTCAGGTCTCATGTTCCTTATTCACGTCCCTATGGTGGTCCCTGTTTTTATCTCTTTGTTTTGTGTATTTGGTTGCCTCAACTAAACTCACTTTTCCTTGGCTTTTTTCCTCCAGGATAACTTCTTACCTTCTGTAGAATTGATTTTCTGCCTAGGTTGTAAAGGCTTCTCTTGGACTTCCAAATTCTTTCAGGCGGTCCCTGTTCTCCCTCTGGCTCTCTCTGAGAAACCTTTCCAATTTTTCCTCATGGGTTCTCTTACTGGGGGGAGGCTGGAGGAGGAGAAAGACTGGGGGAAATGAGAACAGGGAATTTTATTTTAATTGGTATTCTCTTATAGTCAGAACTGACCTTTTATGGATTATTTGCACATATCTTCTTGCACTTCTGGAGGCATTAACTTTGTCAAGAAAGTCAAGGAACATTGTGATGGAAAGCAGTCTGATTCAGTGCATGGACTTTTATTGCATGCCTACTATGTGCTGGATGCCCATGTGGCAATTTACCTGTCATGGACAGTTGTTCTTGTTACTATGCAATTAAGGCATTTTAAATTTAAATTCAGGGGGAAAAACACCAAACTACTTCAATTTAAAAAGGAATTCAGTTCTGTCTAGACTGATCCTGAACTTAGCACAGCTCTTGCAGAGAGGTTTAAGACAATCTTACTATTTCTTTCATTGCTATGAATATAAGATGAAGGGAAATACACAGTATGCTCAGAGGCTCATTTGTCTGAAGATCTTAGGGGGTTTACAAGCATCAATTTTCAGAGCCCCCTGGTTTGCTTTTTTGGCTCATCTGCCTGTGCCAGATCTCTTTCTTGATTTTTTTTTCTTTTTCTTATATCTATTTATCAGTGACATTATGGCCCTCACTCCTTTTAAGGCATTTTTCCTATTTTCTTCCTCCTCTCTTTTTCTCTTCCTTATTCCTTTCTCTTTCCTCTATTTTCCCATTACCGTTCCCTTCTCTTACTCCCCTCCCTTTCTCTCTTTTATTTCTCTCTCCTTATTTATACTGGTACTCCCTCAGTGACTCACTTGTTTGATTTCTTCAGCATAGAAAGTTTGATGTTTTGTTATCAGTCTTTGCTTCTCTAGTATTATGAGTGATATGGGCTGCTGATATTGGTCTAGGACATATGCATCCTGCTTTCTGTGTTATATCTGGAGAGGGCAAGATTATTGCGTGGAGACCCATTGAAAAATGCCTAGATGGCTGGCTTATCAAAATTTCAGTTAGTGAAACTACAAAGGGAAGCTAATACATTGGATGACAGAGTTTGGGTCCATTAAAAAAAAGGTCTGACAGCAAGAGCATGGAAAGCTGTCCAAACTTTTCTTTATCTAGCAGAGACATCACTAGCATCTCATTAATCTGGGATCTCCTATAATTAAAAAAAATCTTTTAAAGGATTTTGGATAGATTGGAATCCAATGCTTGACATTTTTCCCCCTTGGGGAAATTTAGTGACTTGCCACACATTTTTCTTAGGTAGGTGGTTCAGTTTCCTATTTGTAAATCACTTGTCCATGCAAATGAACAGCAAAGAGAGTGTGTACCTGGTCTCCATCCTTACTGTTCTCTAGCCCAGCCCCCACAAGAGCAACTTTTCCCCCTATTCAGAAAACAACAGACATCATTCTTATTAATGGATGATAAAATTAGTCCATTAGAGTCAGGAAGAACTAAATTAAAATTCTACCTTTGACAATAGCTGACAAAATCTAGGGAGTCACTTAATTTCAGGTGGTGCAAGGAACCTCCTAGAACTTAGCCACTAAGACAATCAAGTTTAGTAGTGAGAGTTCTCACATCATTGGTTTAGGTTTTATGGAATTTAAGCTTAATGGAGAATGAGTGGAGGGGGGAAGAATAAAAGATATGTATCAATCACTTGCTTTGGGCCAGCTTTGTACTAAGTGCTGGGGACACAAATACAAAAGCAAAGAGAGATCTTGCCCTTCAGGAACTTATAATTTAGAGGAGGTGGGTGGATGGGAAATAATATACAAAGGGGAGTGTGGCCAGAAAAGGACACTTTGAGTCCAGGGATATTTGAATGAGAACATACAGCAATAGACTGATATATCCCATCCAGGGATAACGATGGAACCTTAGAACACAAGCCATATGTGCTCTGTTGGTGGCTCAACCAGCCCAAGAAACCCCTCAAGATTGTCAGACAGAATCACAGAAATCATTTCAGAGTTGAAAGGGACCTTAGAAACCATTTAGTCCCATTCATACCTAAATGAAAATCCACTCTATAATGTAACTGACAAAGTATTATTTAACTTTTGACTGATGAATTCTAATGAAGGGGGGCGTTCCACTATTGGATGGTATCATTGGGAAGGCTTTCCTTATATCAAGCTTAAATTTCACTCATAGCTTCCAGTTCTTTTAGGGCAAGGAAGATAAATCAGGAAATTATTTGTCTCTCTGTACTTTCAGATCATATTGGGGGTGCTCTATTCAGTTTTGGGTAGCACTTCTTTAATAAGAGTTTTGGAAATTAGTGTACTACTCTGAAGATTGACCAGGTTGATAAAGGGTTTCAAAAAGGAATGGGAAGAACTGAAGATGATTGTCTTGACAGCTTTTAAAACATTTGAAAACAGTAAATGTTTTCCACACCCCAACTCCCTTCTCCAACAGAACACCAGAAGTCCTTTTAAACCCATCCTTATCTGACACAATCTTAAAGTCTATGTCCCTGCCAGACACATCATCCCAGCCTGAACACAGCAGTGAGAACTGAGAGATTCAGGATGTATTTAATGCTACAGAGACAGGTGCAGAGTCTTTCCACAGCGGCCTTAATTTTTGAGCAAATCTGGTCTTGTGACAAGCCAATTTGGACTTAGTAGAAAGTCTTCTTGAGTTCTTTAGGTCAGAACAATTCATCACTTGGTAGCCAACCTTTCTGGCTAGGAGTCTCTCTGAATTAAGCTAATCTAGCTTTCACAATTCATTTCAATTCAATTAAAGAAGTATTTATGGAGTATTTGTGCTAGTCACTGAGACTACAAAGACAAAACAATACAATCCCAGTTTATATTCTTCACAGGATTATAACACCTACACAGATAATTAAATGCAAAGTATATGCACAAAGTAATTTTTGGAACTAGGAGGTGGGATGCACTAATAAGTAGAGTTGGTGGGTTTCTGTTTTGTTTGGACACTGGCCCTTTTGGCAATCTGGTGAAGCTGATGGATTTCTTACTACAATTGTGTTTTTAAGTTCATGAAATGAAATACATAGAATTACAAGGGAAATTAATTATATAAAATGGGTCATCAAAACATATTTAAAAAGGTTCATGAGTACCAGATAAAGAATCCTTGAATTGAAGGATCAGGAGAAACTTTATACAGAATATGGCTCTTGAACAGTGCTCTGAAGATAAATACAGGGGTATGGAGTTGAATAATGAGTGCGTTCCAGGTACGGGGGGATAGACTGAGTAAAAACACAGATAGAGGTGGGAGAAATGGTTAATGTCCAGATGGATGGGAGTGTAGACTACATTGGGGAAGTGAGGAGAGGAAAGTGTGATCCTTCATTAAGGATATATTGGAACCGGTTGCACAGAGCTTTAAATATCAGATGGGGGGTTTTATTTTATCCTAGATTGGTATCATCAATAGGGAATCACTGAAACTTCTTAAGAAAACGAGTGACATGGTCAAACCTGTGTTTACAAAAATCAGTTTTGGCAGCTGTACCAAAAGGTGGATTAGAGGGAGAAAATAGTCTGGTGACAGACCAGTTAAGAAGCTATAGCAATAGTGTTGAATACTAGGTGATGAAGGCTTGAGCCAGGGTGCTGATTTTATGAGCAGAGAGAAGGGGATTGGCACAAAAGATATTGCCGAAACAGAAAAGCAATCAATTTGATGTCAAGGAATAGCACAAAGAAAGGAGGAATGAGATCTAGCTGTAGGGATCTTTGGGAAAATTAAAGTGGAATTACAAGTCAAAATCAAATTCCTCTGAGATGAATTAGCTTGTATTCCATCCTGGTTGACTTGTATTTTGGCTTTGATTTCTGGTCTGTATCACTGTTTGACTTCATGGTGCTTTAGAGATTACTGGTATAATCCTAAAAGATGAAAAAAAAAAAGAAAAAGTAGAACGACTCAAATCCTTTTTCTTCTCTTCTTGGTCAAGGAAATGGTCTTCGGTCTGGAAAGGACAACATGTGAATAGCTGAGAGGGCATTGGAAGGCCTGTGAAGGAGAAAGTGATGTCTCAAGATGTGAACTTAGTTCTTGATTCCAAAAAAGTCCCAAACTATCTCTGGCTGTCATTTTAGGAAGGTTCTTTCAGAGACTGAATGATGTTCTATTAGAGGGTTTTTTTTAAAGTAAGAAGTTCATAAAAGCACAGATGCATCGATTTAGAATTAGATAGTTCTGACAAATGGAAAGAATTTAACCATTTAAAATCATTTCAGTTTTTAGACCCACATAAATGATTTCCAAGATATGTCATTGATAGAAAGCGGTGTAAAGGTGATAGAGGAATTAGTATTGGCAATCTTTGTAGAGTCAGGGAAAATCAGAGGGGTATCTGAAAGTGAGTAACTGTATCATTATTCAAAAGGAATGACCAATACTCTTGACATTAATCTTAGACAAAATGCAAAAATAAATTTTTAAACAGATGGTTTGATAGCACTTAGAAAAGTTGTAATCGATAGCAGCCCAGCATGGGGTTATGAAGAACGAGTGTGTCAAATAGACCTTATTTCCTTTTAAAAATAAGATTACTTCATGGACTAGAAAAATACTAAAGACAGTATCCTTGGAGACAAGACAAAGAAATGTGGGTTAGGTGATAGTATAGCTACATAGATTATTAGCTGACTGAATAAAAGTACCCTGCAAAAGCAATAGTTAAATGTGTCAATAATCACCCAAAAGAAGGATTTAAATGGTAGGACCAAGGCGCTGTTCTTGTCCCTTCTTTTAAAGCAGTTTCTTTAATGACTTGGATGAAGAAGTGCATCTTAATATGTTGCAACATCACAAAGATTAATAAAGGTTTTTGACAAATTGGAATAATGACAGCTGTGGGTGAAGGGCATCTGGTGAGGAGGTGGCTGTGTCTTTTTGAACTTTATATAATTAGTCCAATCCCTTCTTCCAAAAGGCCCCTCAAACATTTCAAAATAATCATTATTTTATCCTCTTCCCATGTACTTTCTTTTTAAAGATAATCATCTTCAATACTTCCTATTTCTTTCTGAAACTCTTTATCAACCTGACCAATCTCTAAAGTAGTACACTCATTTCTAAGGCTCTTATTAAAGAAGTGTTACCCAAAACTGAATAGAGCATTCCCAATATGATCTAAGAATATGTTATAACAAATAATTCCCTTGTTTTATAAGCTATTCCTCTGTAAATGCAGCCCAATAATGTGTGTATTTATGTGTGTGTATGTTAACTTCAGTTCAGGATATATTTATGTTTATTTCCTTGGCCATATTCAGGAAGAACTTCTTCCCTGGCATCCATTTTCTCCCTGCCTCATCCCTGCATTGATGATTGCCTCTCCTGCAAAAATATTTCAGGAAAAATCCGACTATACTTTATTCTCTATTCTTTTCCTAACATGTCCACAACTATTTCTGTAACTTTTTGGATCAAAATGTCCTTTCTTGGGCACCCTTCTCTTAAATATTTTCTTTACTAGAATGTAAACTCCTTGAAAGCAGGGATTACCTTTGTTTTTCAAATTTGTATATTTAGTAGTTTGCGAAGTATTTGACTGAAAATAAATGTTTAATAAATTCTTTCCATTCAGAATTTATTCATTTTGGTTCAGTGTTTTGGTTTTGTAACAAATTGAACTATCAAAGATATTTTATGAACTAATGAATTTCCCATTAATATTAATGCTAATAATAATAGTAGTAGTTATGTAATACTTAGTCTTGTTAAAAAAAAGAATTCTTTTTTTTCCTGAGGCAACTGGGGTTAAGTGACTTGCCCGGGTCACACAGTTAGGAAGTGTTATATCTCTAAGACCAGATTTGAACTCAGGTCCTCTTGACTTCAGGGCTGGTGCTCTATCCACTGAGCCACCTAGCTGCCCCCAAAAGACTTCATATTTATTAATCTAACTGACCCAATCCTTTGAGGTGTCATTATTTTCATTTTATAGATGAGAAAAATGAGCTTAGGGACATTAAAATGGTGTTTCAGATAGGAATTGAACTTAGTTCTTGATTCCAAGAAAATCCCAAACTATCTCTTGATGTCTTTTTAGGAAGCTTCTTTCAGAGATTGAATGAAAGGCCTATTAGAGGCCTTTTTTTAAAGTTAGGAAGTTCACAAAAGCACAGATTCGTGGATTTAGAGTTAGATAATTCCAACAAATGGAAAGAATCTATGCTATTCCTCAATCTTCCCTTCTGATGTAAGTAGTAGAGACCCACTGGACAGTGGTATGCTGATAAAAGTTTAACAACCAACCCTGGAAGATGGGAAGTATGTATTTTTAACTTACTTCATTGATATTTTATTCAACATTTTCTGAAATCTAGCCAATCAACAAAACAATAAGTCAAGCTTCAATTTGTAGTACTTACAGACTTCTCACAGCAAACTGTTCTGATTCCTGATTTATGTCCATGTCTCCTGTGTGAACTCCCAAAATAATTTAGCCTCTCTGAATTTCACTTTTCTATCTATGAAATGGGAGCAACAGTACCTGTACCTATTGACTTTGTTTTTATGAAGAAAGTGCCTTATAAAACCTAAGCTGCTCTATACATGTAAGAAATCATTGGTTTGACCTAAAAGGATTCAGTGCTTATAGGCTAGAAGCTTTCAAGCTAAAACTCAGGTGGCAACATTTGCTCTGATTATCTTTAAAGTACACATTTCGAGTAGCAGGTAAGAAAGAAGAATAAAATAAACAAACAAAAAAAAGCAAGACTACAGTAAAGCATCCTAAGAAATGGAATTTTTAAAAGCCCACTGTGATTTCCATGGACGCAGATGTATTTGCTCACTGATATACATAACTTACATTTTTTTTTTTTTGGCTAGGAAAAAAAGCATATTAGGAAATACCCACGAAAAGGTTGATTTTAAAAACAAAATGAAAAAAGACCCCAAAACTTACTAGTGCCTTCTGTTAGCAAGATACAGTGCAAAGGGGATAGATTTAAGAACAAAGGAACTGGGTTGAACTGTCTCCTATTTTACTACCTGTGGAACATTAGGTAAATCACTTCCACATATGACATGTTTGTCATCTGTAATAGGAGGGATGTCTTCTGAATTCTTTTCACTTCTGAATCTATCACAGTAACAGAATATGAGGCCAATCCCAGTGACTATAAGTATGCTTTGTTTCTTCAATTTATAATTTTTAAAATTAAATTTTGTTTTACAATTAAAAATAATTTATTTTCTTTCCCTTCTGTTTTTTTCCCCACTGAAGAACAAAAAAAGCAAAAACTTTGTAACAAATATGCATAATTAGACACAACAAATTCCTGCATTGAACAAGTCCAAAAATGAATATTTCATTCTCTTATCATCTCTTTAGGAGTAACTTTTATTTAGATGTTCAAGTCAAATAAAATCAACAAGCATTTATTAAGCACTTAATATGTGTCAGGTACTGTGCAAAGAAAGTACACAGAAAGAAAGAGAAAAAAGATTATTGTATTCAAAGAAAGGAGTAGAGTCCAATGGAGGAGACAAATAAGGATGTATAGACAAGATACATATAGGATAGATTGGAGATGATTTCAGAGGGAATTCTTTCTTTCCTCTTCTTTTCCTGTCAGCTACATAGTCCTGTTACTTTTTGGACTAGTGCTCATATGTGGGCACCACTTCTTTATATGTTGTTTTCTTCAATAGAATTTAAGCTCTCTGAAGGCAGGAAGTCTTTTATTTGTATAATTTGTATTTTTATTTGTCGCATTAAGAAGGATAGGGAAAGAGAAAGGTGGGATATTTCCTGAAACTTGAAGAAAGAACTTCCAGGGAAGTCAGGACGAGGAAAGAATCACAGGCATATTCACTTGTGTTGGCTGTAGTGCAGATAACTGTTAATGGTTAGAAATCCAAGATCAGTTTTCTTCTCTTTTGGGGAGAAATTGTTATCTGAGCCCTTTCACCAGTATGGCTGAAGACAGCATTGTTCCCTTGGTCACACATTTTTTTCTTCTTTGTATGGTTCTTTTAAAAAATGTTTAACATTTTATTCCTCCCCAATTACATGTAAAAACTATTTTTAACATTTTTAAAAAAAGTTGAGCTCCAAATTCCTTCCTTTCCTCCATTCTTTTCTCCTCTCCATCGAGAAGCCAAGCAATTTGATATAAATTATAAATGTGTAGTCATGTAAAATATATTTCCATGTCAGTCTTGTTATAAAAGAAAATATGGACCAAAAGAAGAAAAATAAAGTTTAAAAAATAGTATGCTTTAATTTGCCTTCAGACTCCATCAGTTCTTTCTCTGGATATGGGTAGTATTTTTCATCAAAGGTCCTTCAGAATTGTCTTGGATCATTGTATTACTGAAAATAGATATCACTCACAGTTGATTATCATACAGTATTGCTTTTACTCTGTACAATGTTCTCCTGGTTGTGCTCATCTAACTTTGCATCAGTTCATGTAAACCTTTCCAAGTTTTTCCGAGAGCATCCTGCTTGTCATTTTTTACAGCACAAAAGTATTCCATCACAATCATATACTACAACTTGTTTGACCATTTCCTAATTGATGGGCATTCCCTCAATTTCCAATATTTTCCATCATTAAAAGAGCTCCTAGGAATATTTTTGAAGATTTAGGTCCTTTCTTTTCCTTTAAAAAAAATCTCTTTGGAATACAGACCTCATAGTACTATTACCTAGGTCAAAGAGTATCATGTTACAGTCTTTTGGACATAGTTCCTAATTGCTCTCAGGAATGGTTGAATCTGTTCACAACTCCACCATTACTATATTGATGTCTCAATTTTCCTACATCCCTGACAACATTTGTCATTTTTCTTTTCTGTCATATTAGCCAATCTGATGGTTGTGGTATAGTACCTCAGAGTTATCTTAATTTTTATTTCTCTAATCAGTAGTGATTAAAAGCAGTTTCCATATAATTATAGATAGCTTTGAATACTTTATCCAAAAACTGTCTGTTCATATCTTTTGACCATTTATCAATTGAGAAATGGTTTTTATTGTTACAAATTTGACCCACTTTTCTGTATATTTGACTAATGAGGCCTTTATCAGAGAAACTGGCTATAATTTTTTTTTCATATTTACATTTACTAACTATATAATTCCATCCATCCTATTTCCCCTGTTTATCCTCTTTTTCTTTTACCTTATCCATTCTCAAATATCTTTTGATTTTGACTACCATCTTCCCCAGTCTGCCCTGTTTTCTATCAGGACCCTCCTTCTCTTGTCTCATTCCATTGCTACTTTCCTGTAAGCTAAAAGAGAGTTTTATATTTAACCAAATGAGTATATTATTCTCTCTTTCAACCAATTCCAATGAGAGTAAAGTTTACATGCTACTTCCAACTCCTCCCATCTTCCCTTCCACTGTAAAAGCTCCTTTGCATCTCTTTTATGTGAAATAATTTATCCTATGCTACCTCTCCCTTTTCCCTTCCCTCAACTTTTCTAATTCTAAAGACCTGTAAGTTTTAGGTTCTTCCCAGGTGATATTGTCTGAGAAGGGGTGTGTTTATTGTTCTCTTGGCCTGTGCTCTGGTCTGTGTGTGACCACAAGCACTTTTTTCTGCCCTGAAATTGTAGCCGGGGTCCCCACCCTTCCCCAGCTACATGCTTTAGTGTGCAGCTCCTCCTTGCTCTGGGACCGTGAACCATGATGACATTTCAAGTCTGTGTATGGGTAATGCACCAGAGTCCTGCACCCAGTGCTAGCAAAGGGATCCCTGTTATCTCTTTCTCACCAGTTTTTTTGACCCTCTTATCATCTGTGAGCTGAAAGGTCTGGAAGCAGCCATTGAAGCAGCTCATGTTGGACAGCTCCCCACTTTCACTCTGATGTGACTTCTTGCCAACTTTCTATGTTGTCTTGGGCTGAAAAATTGTTTCACCTCATACTTTTGTGAGTTCTTCCACTCCAGAATTTGTTTTGAGACATTATTTAAAATTATTTGGAGGGGAATTTGGGAAAGACCAAGTGAGTTCCTGCCTACCACATGCCCCATCTTTGCTTTGCTCTTTCCTTGATGTAGTTCTAATGTGTAGACTCAGGGTCTAAAAAGCTCTGGAACCTCATGGATACAAAAAGTAAAATAAAATAAGAATTGTCCTCTTATTGCGTTTACTCTCTGTAAACTATGTCATATCCAAGTCTGACCTATTTTTATAATGTGTCTGTTTCTTTCAGGCTAAGGAAGAAATAGTTCACTTTTGAGGTAACTTGATATTTCTAGCAAGCTTGGAATCAGGAAGTCTATGCTTTATGTATGACTGTATCACTAACTAGATCTTAGGCAAGTCACTCTATCCCTGGGATTGAAAGCTTGCTCCTGTGTAAAAGGTGTGTGTGTGTGTGTGTGTGTGTGTGTGTGTGTGTGTGTGGAGTATTGATTAGAGAATTGTTTACCATGTTGATGACCTGAATGTTGTATGCAATGTGAGAAAACGTTGGTGATGATGACTGAGGACTAGAAGACTTAGATCAAAATTCATCTTGTCCCGTCTCCTCATTTACAGATGAAAAAACTGAGATGTAGAAAGTCTGATATCCTGATTTGCTAAAATATGAATAGTATATGTCTCATAAATGGTTTATTACATTTTTTTTTTTTCCTTTTTGGTATGAAAATAGACTTAATTTCCTCTATTCCCACATTTTCTCAATATTCCTTTATCCTTATGATATTCTATATTCTCATAGAGGCAGCATGGGTTAGAGCCATGCTCTCCAAAGAGTACCATGGCATGACTCTATGTGTGATCAGTTAATTGGATAATGAGAAGATGGATCATCTTCCATAATAGCCATACATAACATTTATTCTGCAGAGTCCAACATACCTGGGTACCCATGATAACAGTTTCACAGGAGCCACTGGGAAAATTCCATCCTTCCATGCCTTTGCTGGGAAAAAATAATTACTGATAGAGCAGCATAGTCAAAGACATTTTGAGACCATTTTGACTAGAGGACAGAATGGTAAGTTAGGGAAAAGATGGCTTTGAGTTCTACTTAACCAACTGTTAAGAAGTCCTAGCTAAGTCATTTAACCTCTATGTAATGAGCAATTCTCTAAGATTAATCTATTGAACCAGAGATAGTTCCTGATCTGTGTTGTTGGAGGAGTGTCTACACTGGTAGTTCCCAATATTAATGAAATCATACATCGTCATGTGTTGCATATACTCCCTAGGCAACCTGAATGGTAATTCAAGACCAAACTTTTCATGGTTAAATTGCTTTGGGAAACAGTACTCTGCAAGTACTTCCATGATTGCTAGGATACTTTCCTAGTGTGTGTGTGTGTGTGTGTGTGTATGAGAGAGAGGGGAGGCAGGGAGAAGGAGAAGAAGAAAGAGAAACAAAGACAGAGACAGAGAGGAGGAAGAGAGAGAGAGAGAGAGAGAAGCTTTATGAAGTTCTATGTTAGATGTGTGCATTAGAACCTTCCTATGTGGAGAATCTATTATGTATTGGCTTTATGTAGGTCTCTTGCCTGATGGTCAACAAGAAAGGCACCTTTTCAGTAGAAGATTGACCTGTCGGTTATGGATACTCTCCACTGCTACCTTTCTAACCCTAGCTTTTTTGTTGAGGTTAACAGGAGTCAAATGAATGTTGGTCTATGGCAGAAAAAATCATAAGAGATGACTCAAGCTCAAGTTTCTTTGAATTTTCTTTTTCTATAAATGAAAAAAAGAACAGCTCACATCCTAGATAAAGCATTTTTCAAGGCTCCTTTCAATCAGACTCAACTATAGATCACTTCTTTCTAAGATACCTGGGAGGCAAAAACTGAGCAGGATTTTGGTTTTTTGCTTATTTTGTCTTTGGCTTGTAAAGTTATTTGTACTTTTTAGGGGTGATTTTTCTAGGAGAATCAATCCATAAGCATTTATAAGTGTCAATTATGTCCCAAGTACTTTAATAAGAACCAAAAGACAAAGACAAAAATTAAACGGTTCCTGTTCTCAATGAGCAGAAAAGAAGATGTAGAAGGGAAAATTTCTTGTTGCCTTAGAGTTTTGGCATAATGATTTAATATCATGAGAATTTTCTTAATGTTAGTATCGGAATGTGGGAATATCCTTTGATATTAATTTATCTTAATTTTATGCTTCTTTATCCACTTTAATCATTTGGAAATGTTATTTATTTCTCTGCAAGTACTTGGAAGTATGTCCTTTATGCTATTTCTGGTCATGTCTAGTTAATTGTTTTTTAAATAGGCTATTTTCTGTACTCTTTTTATCAAGATATCTTCTAAAGCCACTTAACCTCTTTAAAATCCAGTTTTCAGTTGGGTATGGTGATGTATTTCTCTAATCCTTGCTCGTGATTGAGGCTGACGGTCCAGTTGGGAACTACAGTAGGGCTACTACTGATCTGATGTCTGTGCTAAATTTGGGGCCAGTGTTGTAAGTGCACTCTGAGAAAGGAGGGCCACCAGATTAAGGAGGGGCAATTTTACCCAGGTCAGAAAAGAGAAACTTCTGTGTTGATTATCATTGGTATTGGCTTGAAAATGATTGTAATCTGTCCAGGTTGGCCAGATAGGGAGAACCCAGCCTAAAACAAAAAAGCAATAAGCACTAGAACTACTGTAACCAGTAAGCTTGAAACAAACTATGTGAGTGAAAAATTAAATTTTCTTTTCTTTACAGAATTTCATGGAGTATAACTTTAAAACAGGTGAAGCCATTTCTAGTGTTTATTTTTATAATACAACTTCAAGATTACAAAAAATATTATTTTAACTTGTATTTTAGTAGTCCTCAGATTGTTTTCTTTCATTTCCTTCCAAAAACCCTTGAGAGGTGGGCGTTATTTTTTTCTTGTTGTTCCGATATGGAAATTAAATGATCTTAAAAATTTAGACTTATCAGAACATCTACAATCAATGTCATAGCTAAAGCTAGAATTTACAATCCTGACTCAAAGAGCAGTATGGAGTACAATAGATAGAAAGGATACAGTGCTGGCTCCAGAGTCAGGAAGACCTTAGACACTGCTTTGTGATCCCAGGCAAGCCACTTAACCCCATTTATTTCAGTTTCTTCATCTGTAAAATGAGCCAGAAATGGAAAAACTCCAGTATCCTTGCTGAGAAAATCCTAAATGGCATCATGGAAAGTTGGTCATAACTGAAAGGATAGAACAACAAAATCCTTGACTTGGGCTCTATTAGACAATATTATTCATTTATATTTCTGTGTTTCTTATTTTAAAATATGCCTCAGAGTTATAATTTATTGCTTTTGATAATACTATTATGATATTCCAAATATTCTTTCTTTAGCTACATAATCATTGTCTCTTCCCTATTCTTTTTTTTTTCTCTAATGGAATTGGTTGTTAGTTGTAGGGAACTTAAATTCCTATTAGAGTCTTTTAAAACATGAGATTGGGGAATTGATGAAGCCTGTAATTGATAAATGAAACTCTGACCTAAGGTATTTGCCAAATGAAAGAATGTGGAAGGATGGCTGGGGGAATGCTTCCACTTAACAAGCAAGATTAGAATTTGATGCTCACTCACCCCCTTTATTAGGCAGGAAACCCAATGCTATTAATCCACTGATGAAATTACCTATCAGAAAAACTCATCTTCTCTATGAGCTCTGAGGCTTTCTCTGGTCTTCATGCAAATGACAACCATTCAGTGTTCACCAGAAGTATTCCACAGCAGCCCACCTTGCCTATAAACTAAGCTGAGTGTTCCCCATTGAAATGGAGTCAGTTGATTGTCTCTAAATTGAGAAGGCACTTCCTGTTAACTGACAAATGTCTGTAACCACCATACTATCTGCTCCTGTGAAAGAGGTCTCAGTGACCGTGTCAAAAAGCTTGAAACTCTTGTCAAAATTTTCCTCATTATTAGATGTTAGAAGCAGGAAATTCAGGTGCCATATTGGGAAATAGGTCAGATTGCCTTTCTACTTCTTTCCTCATATTCTCTCTCCCAATTCTCATCACAAAATTCTTATCTCAGGAAGTCGTAGCATTCATGTTAAAAACTTTGGTTTTCTATACAGACTGACCTTCTTGTTCATCTCCAGGTTTTAAAGTAATCTATCCTTCTTTCTGTCCATCAAAACTCCTATTTCCTCATGGCATATGGCCAGTTCTTTGTAATGGAGAAAAAGCACCTGATAAAATTGAATTAGACTATTTTAAAGACTGATACTGGCATTAGCTGGGGAGAAACCACATGAATGACTAACTCATGATGAAATTTTAGACTCTGCAATTGATTGATATGGGAGATAATTTTTAGAAAGGGGATTTTCCTGCTGCCCCTTAAATCATCCTCTGTAGATATCCACATCTTTCCTTAGTTATCTGTGATGACTGCGTATTTTAAAATCAGCCGAAGTCAGGAATTCAGGTTAGGGGAAAATCCTCGATCTTTATTCTTAGTGGAGGTGAAGAAGGATTGAAGGTGAAGGGGGATCGGAAGTGAAGAGGGATTAGCAATATAAGCAGCTGTGTCAAGACGCCAGCCAGCAGTCTCTCTTTCTGCTTCCTTTTCCACCCCACTGCCTCCACCCACCAAAAACGTCATTTCCTATACAACACATCAGGACTTGCACAAAGAGTGGGCGGGGGCCATTCTTTCTCCAAGTATTTTTATTAATAGAGTATGGTCCAATTGCTATTTAGCGTCACATGCTTGGGACCTCAGTGCATCAACTCGAGCCTCAGCCCATTACAGTTATCAACTTCTTATACATTTGTCCCCTTTACTTTATGTAATTCCCATGCCAAATTGTCTTCCTATATTGGAATAACTATAATGTAGCAGAAACAAAGAGGAGAAAATGAAAGAACTAAAAAAAAAGGAAAAAAAGAAATCCTTATCTTTCTTCTGTTAAGAGATCCATTTTCATGTCTCAGAGCCAGGAATAGATTTTTTCATTTGTCTATCATGGAGAAAAAGGAGAGAGGAACTACTTTTAAAAGATGTATCTCCAAAGAAGCCCTATGCTTTCAAGCCAAGGAGCCCTGGCAGAGGAAGCCTAATTTTTAGACCCAGTTCTATCATCTTGCAGCTCTAGGGTTTTTTTTTTTTTTTTGAGTTGCTCAATTTATTCACACTCCATTTTTCTTATCTATAAAATGGGGGAATTAAATAGAATGATGCCAAAAGATTCCTTTTAGGTCTAAAATTCGATGATTCTAGGTGAGTAGCAATCAGGCTTGACTTCATTTTTCCCTGTTGCAATAGTACAAGAAAAAGGAAACTCCATGAACTAGCTGCTTCCATTTACCAGTGTCTGAAGATGAATTATTTTCCCAAGGCTTATAGGTGATGTCTTGATACGAATAGAATGAGAAAGTTAATATTTTAATGCTTTTATCTGTGGTTTGATGCATCATTATTCTTTAAACATTAATCTTATTTTAATCAGAGGAAGTATTAAAGGGTTACCTGGTGGACTGGACTATCATTTATCTATATAGAATTTGTCTCCTATAATGTAAAATAAAGTTCAATTGAGCAATTAATGAAATAGCATTGTCAGAAGACTCACTTCCAGAAATTTTAGTCCCTTTATTCATTTCTTGGCTTTGTTGTTTTTGTTCAGTCATTTTAGTCGTGTCCAATTCTTTGTGACCCAATTTGAGGTTTTACTGGCAAAGATATTGGTGTGGTTTGCCATTTCCTTCTCTCACTCATTCTACAGAGAGGAAATTAAGGTAAATGGAGTCAAGTGATTTGCCGAGTCATATAGGTAGTAAGGATCTGAGGCCAGATTTGAACTCATGAAGATGAGTGCAGGACCACTTGCCCTTTTTAGCATTAGTTTTATATAATTACTCAGATGTACCCCCCCTTTTTGTGGGCAATAGAAAAATCTTTCTTTACTAGGGAAACCCTTTCACTTCCCACCTCTTTTCCCTTTTGCCTTCTCCTCTGGCTGAGACTATCCAAAAGTCATCAGGAATACTTAATAAGAATACCAATTTCCTTCTTTTGAGATGGAGGTCCATATCATCTTTCTTGCCCCTGCTTTTTAAGGTTATACGGTCCTTATGCTTTGCTTTGTCTCTTTGCTTAAAAGACCCCTAGCACTTTCATTTGACCTACTGACATATTTTAAGGACCTCTAGACCATACATACATACATATATGCACACAGAGAGAGATATATAATGTATGAATGTATGTATGTGCGTTTATATATATGTATATATATAATGGGTATATATATATTTATGTCTGTGTATGTATATACATACATACATATGTATATATTATATGTAAATATATATACATATATACACACATATGTACTTCATGCATTTTCTTTCTCATTTAGAGTGGAAACTTCTTGAAAGGTAAGCACTGTCCTATTTACTTGTTTTTGTATACCCTTAATGAATAATCTGTCTGTAAACCTATTTATTATATATCTAGCTACCATATATCTATCATTTTCCTTTCTCTCTTCTTTTCTCCCTCCCTTAATTCTTTCCTCCTTTCTCTTTCCCTTTCTTCTTCCTTTGCTCTATCCCTTTTTTCTTCCCTCCTTTTCTATCTCTTATTCTTCCTTCCCTCTTCTTTCTTTTCATATGAAAAATATTAGTCTCTGAGGAATTAAAAATGAATATAATGCATAGTGCAATAGAGAAGTACATGGTATGTGTGAATAGGCTGTATCATGTAATCAATGAAGAATTTTGAAGAAGAGAAGGAATAAAAGAAGTCATCAAGGACATGTAGCACAACAAAGGAAAATTGGTGGGTTATATGGTGAGATTAAGTGATGACAGTTGAATAACCAGAATGTATCATTGATATCCCTCTGATATCAGGAGATATTGAAGAAGGTTTCTAGAATGTTGGGTGACCCCAAGGGTATGCTCTGGAGCTAGTGGGAACTGTTATATTTTCAGTGTGAACATTTTAAGCTTGGGAATCAACAAATACAATGAACAAACCAGGGCTTATATATTGTTAGTTAATTATCAAGTCTTAGAAAATGATGGAGAAAATATAATACAGTTTAAACTACAAGTATGTCATGAACACATTTTCATTTACTAGCATGCTATTTAGGACGGATCCTCTGTGTCAAATTTATGAGAGAATTTGGACAAGAGCTATACTGAATGCACAGCCATCAATGGGTTGTGCTCTGCTTTATTGGGAGAAACATCCAAATAAATGAGGTCATAGATCCATTTGAAAATATCCTCAGAATCTTCCATAACAAGCACTTATTGGAATGGAAGCGAACTGGGGAAGGGAAAAGAAAGAACTGTACATGACCTCAGTTAATCTAATATTTTTGTGAAGGAATAGGATGTTTAGTTATTTGGGCACTGAATTGTATGTTCTTGAATTGGATGCTGCCATGTTTTGAAGAAAATAATTTATCATAAGGATATTCTATTATCTCTGGTGGCTTCCCACCAGTGAGAAATTAAAAATGCATACTTGGTTATAATTCCCAGGCATATTTAGTGATCATGTGCTCTTGGTAACTTGACCAGCTCAGGTTTTATCTCTGAAAATCCTTCTGCCCCATACACAGCCACATATAAAACCAGGAATTGATAAAGGAATCCCATGATTCCAGGGACATGAAAGATAAAAACCATGTCTGCCAGACCTAAAACTTGAGTCATTAATTCTAAAGGAAACATATGGTCTCATGATGGAGAGAGCCATCAACTACTGCAGACTAGTTTACTGGTCATATTCAATGTGAGTTTCAAATGGGATATTATGTGTAAAGTGCTTTGGAAACCCTTAAAGCAATATAAAAAACTTATTATTATTATTATCCCTCACTAAGTACAATGTTCTTCACACACAATGACAACTAGGAGATCTCACTATGTGAGATCTCACTTCTTCAACGATGATAAATACAATTGCAATGAATGCAGAAGATGAAATTCTTTGGTAAAAGTCCATGTCCATCAGACAGTTTGTGAATCCATCTAACAAACTGAACAATGATAACAAACTGAGTTGACTCCTTGGGATCCAGATAGCCTCATGATCTTCCCACACTAAAGGAATCAGAGTATTCTCAGGGGCTGGGAAATAAAGACGAGGACTGGAAAAAATGGTGGTACGGTAGAGAGAGCACTAGCTCTGGAGTCAGGAGGACCTGAATTCAAAGCCAACCTCAGATACTTGACACTTACTAGCTGTGTGAACTTGCCACTCTTTTTAACCATTCTTGCCTTGCCAAAAAAAAATGGTGCCTTCTAACTCAAATATCTCACAATGCCATGAAAGCCTATTGGGGAATTGAATACCCAAATGGAAGTTCTGGAAGTCAAGGAATTCTCTAGTTGAATATTTCCTTTACAGGCTCTTCAATTTTGGGTGATTCTTAAGAGGGACTTGAGACCAGTGTTTCTGCACCATTATCAAAGCAAGTTGGTTATGTCAGCACTGTGGGATCCAGGCAGTGTCGAAACCCCAACTAAGTTATTTCCTATTTGAAAATAAGTGCTGCTTCCACATCTCCTTTGACTCTGGCACAGTGTGATGCTGTGCCAGCAATTTTCAGATGGTTGCCTTGAATTTTTCATTACTATATGAAACTGAAAATAACCTTTGAGGGCTTCAGTATCTGTTTGGTATGTATTTTCTTTCTAGTATTTCTCAATAAACAGTTTTTGAGCAAGTAAACAATGCTAGCTAACTGTTTTACCCAGAATGGAATAGATTTTCTGGAAAGCTTGTTGTGTACATGTGCTAAATGCATTTTAAATTTTGGACTCAAATTCTGTATGTATCTATGTATGAATGCACATATATATGTCAATATATATATTCATACATACATATATATGCCAAAAACTTATGCTCATAACCATTTTTTAACATAAAAACTGAATAGAGACTATCTCAAGATGCATCTTGACAAGTTTTGCTCCTGTCTTTTTATAGAAGACAACTTTACGATCTCATAAATTGCGGTAGTAAAATTAACATTTTGCCATAACTTTTTGAACCTGCAGCTAAACATCTCGAGGACAGGATGATGATCCATGAGAATTTTAAAGGGCAAACTGAGCTGTTGGAACTTGTCAGTAAATACATTTAACTATGCAGTTTCTATTTGATCTTCCCTTTCTCTTCCCTTTTCAGTTTTTGAAAGGATCTGAAATGATTTCATTTTGTCTCTCAAACTCTTCTTCCTTCTTTGTCGGGTTCTTCATTTAAGATTCCCTTTTGAGTAAGCAGAGCCCATGGCTGGCTTCCCAAAGGTTTCCTAGCTGCAGAAAGGTACGGGGCGTCACTTCTATGTTTTCATTTAAATTGTGTCTGGCATTCCTTTACTTTGGTCCTTTTGCCGCAGTATTGATTTGTGGTTGCTGGCTTCCCACTTCATAATGATAGTCTTTATTATTCCTTAAGAAAAATGACAAGCCCTCTTTCTGGATATCAGTACCTTCTGAGGTTTCTATACACACAGTATTTCTGAAGCTTTGTTGTCCTCCTCAATCAGATATCTCTATCTGTGCAGCAAAACTAGTGTCCATAGTGGCAATGTCTTAGCATTTTTTATAAATGTAACTTTCTTTTTCCTTTTTGGCATTAATTCTTCTTATTAACATTTAAAACCAATTAAATGGGGAAAAGGAAACTATCACATTAAGATGCATCAAAAAAAGAAGCTGCCTTAAAACTGTCCCTTTAAAAGGACAGTTAAAAGAAACATACTAAAGGATTTTGAGCAATACAAAGAAAGTGGTCTCTGTCAGTGGCAACAGGCATAGACATTAACTTGCTTGAAAAAATACCTAGACTCCATTTAATTAGAGCCTTTTAATCCATTACTACAAGGATATGTCTTGCAAAAGCAAGAATCACTACTTTTTTTTTCTCTAAAGAGAAATCCTTTTTCCTACCCAAAACCTGCAGATTATTGACTCAAGGGAATTGTGGGATTGTACAGAGTGGACACACTGATTAGGTATAGAAAACATAAGAGTTTCAAAAAATTCTCAGTTCTTTATTGTGTCCGATGTTTGGCTCTATAAGTTGATTAAGAGATGGTTTTCTCTCCTTGTTGAAGAGTGGACCCAAAGATAATGAGAGTGATATAAGATGCTCTCAGGAAAGACTGAGGAGATTGTGATTATTTATCCTGAAGTATTAAGTATCCTTTGCTTATACGGGGATAAATCCGTACTTTCTACAGAGTTCTCATTATAATGGCATGCAAATGATTCTGGTTTCTTGAGAGCTGTGCCCTCATAATCTTCCCACACCAAAGGAATCAGAGTTTTCTCAGGCACTTTGTTTATTTCCCAGTGCTTGACATATGTTACCTAATTTGATCCTCATAACAACCCCAGGAAGTAGGTGCTATTATCATGATCCTCACTTAAACAGATGAGAAAACTGAGGCAAAAAGTTAGATGATGGGCTTAATATTACACAGCTAGTGCCTGAGGCAAGACTTGAACTCAGATTTTCCTGGCTCCACTGTTTTATCCACTATGTTATCTACAAATGAAAAGGTAGGAATATATGAGATGAAGAAACAAATTTTAAAATATGGATCAGGAATAAAAAGAAAAGTGAAAATCTTGTAGACTTCAGAAAAACCTCTCTCTTATATATCATGTATACTTTCTTTGAAAAAATGAATTAGAAGGTGTTAAATATGGTGAACACCAACTAACATTATAAAACCCAAAATTCATTTTACTTAAATAAAGAAGTGACTTATTACTGATGTGGGAGATTCTTGAATCGACTCTCCATATATGGTCCTGCCTGATCTATTTAAACATGTTATTGATGATAAAAAATGGGATCTGGATGGCAGAATACAATAATTTGCTCCAAAGTTTAATCAATACACATCATTTGCCAAGAGGAAATAGCTTATAGAGGATAGAGAGTTGCTCCCATAGTTAGGAAGACTTCGTGTTTAAAACTCACCTCTGACACACACTGGCAGGAGGTCCTGGGCAAGTCAGTTACTGAATCTTTCAGTGCTTCAGATATCTCTCTAGGACTAATTATACAGTCCAAGAGAGTTTTTCAGCTGCCCTGGGAATTATCAACAAGAATGAAATCACAGGTCCAGGCTCTGCTCCATCCTCTCTGGAAAAAACTGCAGTGAAAAGGAGACCAAGCAACTTATAAAGCATTTTAGTCAGCAAACACTCGACTTACCTCTTCAGTGAAGAGCTATGGCAGCCAAGGGGAGTACTTATGCAGATTGCAGTCTCATTTATAAAATCTTTTCGATATGGATGATGAAATATTATGATGCATCATTGTCTCATAAAACAGAGAGAGGCAATGGAGGGCAAAAGTAGCTTAAAAAGAATTCAAGTTAAGTAAAGTCATTTGGAAGGAATCTAAGGATGAAAAATGGAAGGTGGACAACAGATAGAAGAATGGAAAATATCTGCAAGTATTTTGATGGCAGCTCTTTTTGCCATTAAAAACATCCTCATCTGAACTCTTGAGCATTACAGACCTACATGTGCTTTGGAAGAAGTAGATATTGTAATACAGAAAACAAAGATGGGCAAAGCAGATGATTTAGATCAAGTGTAAGTGATGAAGACTGATAATGGAGGGGAAAAATTATTATTAGAATGAATCTCCTGACACAAACTTATAGAGACCACGGACAAGATTTGAATAAGATGGACAAGAGAAATGGACTAAGGGAAATCCACATTAAGATTACAGATCTATTTGAGAATTTTCAGTATGTTCATATTTTGTAAATACAAATATTGTACCTCAACAATGATACTGTTTGAGGATGTATTCTGATGGAAGTGGATCTCTTTGTTAAAGAGAGCTAATTCAGTTTCAATTGATCAAGGATGGACAGAAGCAGCTACACTCAAAGAAAGAACACTATTTCTACCTTCTGAATTCAATTCTCCCTGTGCAACAAGAAAACTGTTTGGTTCTACACATATATATTGTATCTAGGATATACTGTAACCTATTCAACATGTAAAGGACTGCTTGCCATCTTGGGGAGGGGTAGAGGGAGGGAGGGGAAAAATCGGAACAGAAGTGAGTACAAGGAATAATGCTGTAAAAAATTACCCTGGCATGGATTCTAGCAATAAAAAGTTATTTAAAAAAATACAAATATTGTAATTATATATATGTATATATGCACACATAATGAAAAGAGGCTTCGTTTTGGGACTGGGAATTCCTTGGTTCAATTGTTGCTTTGGGTACACATATTCTAGGACAACTTAAGTGGTGCAGTGGATAGTATTGGTCCTGGAATCAGGAAGACAAATTTTCCTGAATTCAAACCTGCCCTCAGATACTTACTAGCTATGTGACCCTGGGCTAGTCACTTAATCCTCAGTTTGCTTCAGTTTCTTTATCTATAAAATGAGCTGGAGAAGGAAATGGCAAACCCTTCAGGTAACTTTGCCAAGAAAACCTCAAATGGAGTCATAAAGAGGTAGACCTGATTGAAAAATGCCTGAAGAGCAACAACAATAAAACACACTTTCTCTGTAAATGGTCAGTCACTTAACCTTTCAATTCCTCTCAAAAAACTTGTTGAGGTAATACGTTAGAGAAAAATTGCCTATGTGCACCCGTGGAAAGAATTTCTATGTCAGGAGTTCCCTACAGCAGTAGAATCACAGATATGAGCTAAAGGGAATTTAAAAATAGATGTAGAAAATGCATTATATTATAGATGCTCAGGAGAGTCATTCTTGCTCTTTGTTTAGGGCATAAAAAATTAAGTGCATTTAAAATGTTACATGAAGAATATGGATTAAACACAGTCTATTTCTAGATAAATCAGTCTGTGATATGATTTTGCCATCTTGGTACAAAGCTTTGGCTTTGTGAACTTGCTTCTCCCTTCCAAGTTCCCAAGTTATAAACCATTTATGATCGTGAGTAGATTAGTCTAACTTTTAGACTACTAAGTGCCCTTATCTGAGCTCTAAACACCAGAGTCAAAAGAGGAGTTCCTAACATGGTTAAATTAACTTGTGCATCAACCAGAGTGGTTCTAGGAGCCTGAAAGATTCAGATGTTTGGGAATAATAGCCAGGTCTGTATGATCAGTCAGGATGCCATTGGCCCAGCAGTATTAAGGAATGTTTTCTTAAATAGGAATAGAATCTTATCAATATGAAATTAGTTAAACACATTCCAATCCTTTTAAAAAATATTTATGTATCATAATTTGTGTAGCTATTCTCCAGTTGATAGGTATCTTTGTATACATATATATTTGGATTTGGTCAAGAAAGACTGTTTACAATCCAGTATGTGTGTGTGTGTGTGTGTGTGTGTGTATATATATATATATATATATATATATATATATATATATATATATATATATACACACACATATATACATATATATATATATACTATATTATATATAACAATATATAAACCAAATAAATAATATAATTAACATTATATATATAATATATATTTGGATTTGGTCAAGAAAGATTATAAGACCATGACTTTGGAGATGTATGGGATCTTACATATCAGCCAACCTTACTACCTCATTTTATAAATGAATAAAGTGAGGCTGGGAGAGATAAAGTGACTGGCCTAAGGTAATATAGTTAGGAAGTAGTGGAGTCAGGATTCAATCTCACGTCCCAAATTTCCACGTTTGGAGCTCTTTCTACTCTTCTGAAAAGGTCCAAATAGCCTGAAAGATGTATAGATCTTTCAGCAATCCAGAGCTGTCCTTTGGGCTATAGCAACAAGCCCTAACTTTGACTCTGGGTGTTCATAATAAAAGTGATAAAGGGGAATTTAGGGGGTGTATCTGGGCTACTTTCCCTACTTTTTTCCTACTCTGGGGAGGGAAAAGAGGACATCAAAGTTCTCATTGCAATATCTTTGAAAGGGCAGACACCATTTCTCTCATGCTAACTCAAAAACTGACACATTCAAATGATGGGATGCCACATTTGGTTTGCTGGCTTAACAATAATGTTCAAGTAACTTTTCCTAACCCAGAAATTGCTTTGAAGATCTGTCTCAGACTAATGATTACAAACTGCTTGGGTGAACCCTTTTGAAAATGAATCTGCTCAAAAGCTTGCTGCAGACAAATATGACCCAAAGCAGTCTCATGGATTTTACAATAATGAGTCCTGAAATGAAGAGATGGGGCACTCGTGACTACACACACATTATTGAAATCTTCACAAACCAAAATCCTGTTAAACTATTACTTTAAAATATATCTTTTCAGGCTATCAGCATTCCCTATTCCTAACTGGGGGAGAAGGGCAGTCAAGATGAAAGAAAAAAAATAAAAGGAATGACTATCTCCAAAGGTGAACTTAAACAGGAGTTCACAAGTAGGGCCCATAGACCCTACTTGTGAAGGATCTATGGGGAATTTATTACATCTATGCAAGTAAGGGTCTATTTAAAAGAGAGTCTATTACATCGCTATTTAAACATAATTGGATTCCTATGCATTCTATGCACTTAAAAATAGTATTCTAATTTGCTGTATTTTATTTTCTTTTTCAGTTTTTTCTGTTTGATTTGATTTTTCTTATGCAGCAAAATAACTATAAATATGTATGCATATATTGGATTTAACATATATTTCTACCATGTTTAACATAGATTGGATTACTTGCCATCTAGGGGAGGAGGTGGGGGAAGGGGGAGAAAATTGAAATACAAGGTTTTACAAGGATTAATGTTGAAAAATTATCCATGCGTATGTTTTGAAAATAAAACTTTAATTAAAAATATTATTCCAAGATGGGATTCTATGGACTTTATTGGGCTGCTAAAGTAATATGTGATATCAAATATCTGGACACTTTAATTGGAGTTCCTAAGAATCCTGGGAAAACAATCATGTGCTAAACTGAGAGAAGGTCTAGTCAGTTCCCTATTGGTCTGGCCAGTAGATGCAGGATAACCCTCTGTGGAACGTGAAGGTATAAATCTTTGTCAGCCAACAGGGAAAATTTTAGTCTCCATGTTGACAGCGCCCCACTAAATATTTCATCATAAAAACCAAATAAATCAAAAAACAACAAAAAGCATCACTGCTCAGTGTTTTTCCTCATAATACCTAGTGAGAGAGTTGAAATATTCCAGAGTAGCAGACTGACCTTTGGAATTAACTAACATTATCTGAGACCTTTTAACAGAAAGGCTGTTTCTGGTTTCAGTCAGTCACTTCAAGTATTTTCTGCATATTCCATTGCTCTTTAAAAGAATATTTTGCCTGTACAGCAAAATGGGGCCCATCTCTGTGGTGCCAGCTGTGAAAGCTTTTAGAGATTTGGAAATTTATCGTGGGTCATTATGGTAATTGCCAGGTATTTGAAACAATAGCCTCACGTGTTAATTTATATTTTTATGCTATTTTTTTTCTCATTTGAATGCTCTGATTTCCCCTTCTCTCCCTTTCCCATGAACTCTTGTGAATAGAAAGACTTTGCCTGTTCCAGCTGTAACATTATTACCAGTGTTCCATTAAAATGATTTGTGACTGTTTCTTCATGTAATGGTGCAGGAACACCATTTCCCAGATTTATTTGTTTGGTTGTTCTCAACTGTGTGATAATATCTTCTTAATTAGAAATCTAGGTTTCTGGTTATTTGTAAACTCTGGTCAGTTGTATATTTGGAAACCACACTGACAGATCATGATTGTAGGGATGTTGGCCCAGATTTACATAGTTAGGGTGAATTATTACTCAAGGATTTTTTTTAAACAATAAAGCGTTTCTTAGTTTTTAGTTTTCTTTCCCCAGATCACAAAATTGATGGATTCATTATGGACAGATGAGATCCAGGTTTGATCTCACATGGACAGATGATGGACAGATGCATCCCTTGGTGAACTGACCCAAGAATTTACATGTGTCAGTTCTTTTAGCCAAAATCAAGAGCCATTGCAGAATACAAATACCACCAGGTTGTGAATCAGGAGATCTGGGTTCTTGTCACTCTAGGAATGAGATCTTAATTCAGTAATAAAGCACCTATTAGTTCAATAGTCAAACTTTTATCAAATACTTACTATGTGCCAAATGTGCTACATGCTGAGAATACAAAGAAGAAAAAGATGGTTTTTGTTTTCAAGGAGCTTATAGTAAAATAGAGAAAGATAATAAACAACAGGAAGCTACAACAAGGACAGCAAAGGAGGGAATATGTTCATGGAGTTGAAACCAAGCAGAGCAGCTAATGGAAAATAAAAGTTATAGAATCATGGAATCAAGGATAGAGATCTAACCTCTAAGCTAGAAAAGTAGGCATGATATTGACTTAATGTCAGAAAACTTGGGTTTAAGTCATCAAGAATTGGTTCTAATATTTATATTAATTATGTGACTTTAGGTATGTTTGTTCACCTTCCATATCTTTTAAAATAGCAGCATTGAACTAGAGTACTAAGGTATTTCCAATTCTGAATCCTATGCTCTTAAATTCCAATAGGGAGAAATTATGGGATTTGAGAGAGTTTTAGAACATGCAACAGGGATAGGATAGGTAGTATTTCCTTAGGAAATGCTAGGAAATGAGTCACAGATTAATAAAAAAATTGCTAGTCAATGGAAACGGTTCAATTAAGTTAGGTCGACATGGATTTGGGATGGATGTAATCAGCAAACATCTTCTGGGGACTATAAAATGAAGGTGCCATTCTAGATCAAAGCTTCTTAAGCTGAGAGTAGTAATCCCATAGAGAGTTGCAAAACTGAATGTGGGGATCATAAAATTATGATTTATTATACATATTAAATGTAGCAATCTGTCTTTATAATCATGAAATAGAACCTTAGAACTGGAAGGAACCTTAATCATCACCTCGTCTGACCTATCCAGTGCACTGTGCATCAAGTACATATTGACTAGAAATATGCTTTCTCAGGACTTTTACTCTGTCCTAGTTTCGCTTTTTGTATTTACATGGAATAAGTCTAATGATCCTGCCTCTTGACAGCTGGGAAGACACTCAGAATTTCCTTCACAATGTCTTCCATTCTCCAAGCTAAGTATTCCCAGGTCTTTGAACTAATCTTCAAACATCATTGCCATATTTTTCTCTTTCTTTGTTGTGATGTTCCTGTTTTTCAGGAGCTCTCAAAACTGGACACAATTCTCCAGGTGTGATCTCACAAATGAAGAAGATAGTGAAATTGCTACTAACCTTTTTCAGAACATTGTGGGTTTTTTTTTTTTTAAATTAGCTCAACTTAAGATTTCATAAGCATTTTTTTTTTTTAGTGTGGAGGAGGGAGTAGTCAAGTGTAACCAGGTTGGCTCATATTGTGTAGTGGACAGTTTCATGTCCCTTTATCCCCTGATGTTTGTTTCTTTGATATGAGCTATTAAATCGAGCCTTTCTTTTGCTGAACTTGGTTGACTGATTTTTCTTTTTCTGCAGGTAGGACCTATCCCTATTAAATTTCATCATGGCTTAGTCTTGAATGTGTCTTCCTGGATGTCTAATTAAGAAAAAAATCCCAACTACTTGACATATTTAAGGTTTATCCATCATATGGAGTCATTCTCTCCTAATTTACTCTATGGGAATTGTCCATTGTCTTATTTCCTAATCTGTTTGAGTCATCCGTCTGTGTTGTCCATTTTCAACAGGAAACATTGCCTTTCCTTTCTTTTTTTCTATTTTGTAGCATTTGTCTCAGCAGCTGTTTCTTGATATTATGCTATTATATTCTAATCATACAGGTTTCAGGCACCATTTAAAAAATAGCCAATACATTTGCTCACAAGGGCTAGGGAAGCATAGAATTAGAAATTCAAATATATTTCTTAGATTGCCTGTCCCCAGTGACCTCAGAATGGTATACAGGATATTGAACATTGTGATTATATCATTACTGTCTCCTCTCACCCTTTTCCTCTGCAACAAATTGTGACACTTCATCCTGGTGTGTTCTTGACCTAAAACCGTTGCCAGGTAGTGTCAGTATTTCTATTTTGTGCCAGCCAGGGAGGAGACTGGCTCTTTGGCCTTACTCCTTTCCTGACTCCTCCAATATCCTAGCTGGCTGAAAGAAAAATAACGAGACAACAGAAAAAAAATTGCTGAATTGCCAAAGGCCAATTGATATTTCAGAAAAAAGGATAACAGGTATAACTTAATCTGCTGATCACTGATCACAGAACAGGGTTTGAGGAAACATGGTAATAGAATCAACACATTTACTTTTAGAGTTTGTCTCTATCTTTCTGCCTCTATCCCTCTTGTTGCCTTTTTTGGTTATTTTCCACCTTCTATTTTTTCTTTGAATTGTTTTTTTGGAGGAGAGTAGCTGTGGATCTGAAGTGATGAGACCTGGGTTTGAGTCTGTCTCTTCCTCTCTGAGGCCTAGTTACATAATTATATTATATCATAATATTTGTATTATGTTATTGTAATAATTTAATATAATATGGTATGATATTATCATATAATAATTGTATTATATTATATATATATAATTATATTTTCACCAGCTATAAAATAAGGATAATATAATTCTTACAATGACCATTTAGTTGGATATTTATGGAGTGAATATTTTTGTAGATCTTAAAGCAGAATACTAACTCATATTAGCAGTATCTTTTCTTCCTCCTTCCTAGTTCTGCCTTCCTCCTCCTCTTTCCTTTCCCTTCCCTTCCCTTCCTTCCCTTCCTTTTCCTTTCCTTCCTTTCCCTTTCTTTTTTCCTTCCTTTCTTTTCTTTTCTTCTCCTCCCCTTCCCCCTCTCTCCCCCTCTCTTCTCCTTTCCTTTCTCCTCTTTTTTTCTCTTCTTTTTTATTTCCTTTTCTTCTCTTTCTTCACCCTATTTCCTTTAAATTGGCCAAAATAAAGAATTAAAATATCTACCTTTTCAGTATATGTAGTATTTATTAAAAGTTTTATTTTTGCTATTTTAAATTTAAAAATTCTGAGTGAGAAAGAACAATAGAAGGTGCCTTAGACTAAATCATTAATTTTTTAGATGAGGAAATTGAGGTCCAAAGAATAGGGTCATTCAGGTAGTAAGTGATAGAGATAAGAATTTTAACCCAGTTGAAAACAGGTGATTAAAAATTTTTTTTACAAATAGAAATATGTTTAATATAGCACATTTAAAAATAATATGTACATATACGGTGATGTGGTGAATGGAGCACTTAGTCTAGAGTCAGGAAAACTTAAGTTCAAATCCAGCCTCATACTTACTTATCTTTGTGACTCCTAGTCATACTATGGACAACTCACTTAACTCACTTTGCCTCAGTTTCCTCATCTGCAAAATGGGGATAATAATAGCACTTTCCTCTCAGGCTTGTTGTGAGAATCAAATGAGATATTTGTAAAACACAGCATTTGTAAAATACCTGTTACATAGTAAGCACTATATTATAATATGATATAGGGTATGATATAGGGTTTAGTACAATTTCATGCTTTTAAACTGTGAAAACTGAAGTGTTAAGACTTTTATGATACTCTCTATATTATTGATGCATACATTTATTATATAAAGTTATATAGTATATTAATTACAGGTGAATGGCTGACCTGGGTTAGTGTAGGGAACTTTTATACTAAAAGATCTCTATGTCATAAAAATCATAGATCTGCACAAAAATGAACAAATATTACATTTATGGATTGACCATCAGTGGGCAAGTACATTCTAGGACCAGCAGAAAGTATTCACTCCTTGCCACTATTCCTGCTTTCATGTTTTGTTCCCATAGTCATCAGCTTGGGAGCAGACCTTGGGATACGCAGATACTGTCTTTAGCATCCACAGCTATTGTAGATTCACCAAAACAAGTTCTCCCCAAAAAAGTCTATGACATTGTCAGACAGTTCAACATCAAAAAGCAGAGATAGTTGACTGAAAATGACATTGAAAAAGAGTTATCACTATCCATTTTGAAACCTTAAGGACCATTGACTTTTCATCCAACTTGCGGCTGAAACCTCCTAAATATCTTTTTGCTTTATCACAACTCAATGCTTTGAAAGTAGGGACTGTCTTACTTTTCTATTAGATATCCTTAATATTAGCATTACGCATAGTAAACACTTCATGAAGGCATCATTCATATTATGTAGAGATAGATTTACATGGGAGGCAGCGTAGTACAATGGATAGAGAGCTGCCCTTAAAATTAGAAAGAGCTAGTTTCAAGGCTGCCTCTGGCATATAATGACTGTATATCACCTGGACAAATCATTTAATCTCTTAATGTTTCAGGCAACTCTTTAAGATTACAAATTGCAGAGAAAGTAGCGTTCATTGGTAGAGACTTTTCTTTACTTAAGAATTCCTTATAAGGGTGAGCTCACAGGTCTAGTAACCTTCCCATAAATTTATGTGAATACACAAAAAACCTTTGATTTTTGTCACCAGAGAGAATTCTCCCTTACACTATCAACTGCAACTCACTTCTACCTTAGATGAATTGTTATCTAACTTTGTATATAAATAGTAGGAAGTTAACTGAGATACAGAGATATGTTTATACACACACAAACACACATACACACAAACACATACTTTAGTTCTCAGGACAGAATCATTCCTCATCTCTTGGATGGGGAGGGGATTTTTCTTTATATAT
Organism: Antechinus flavipes; assembly: GCF_016432865.1. NCBI lineage: Eukaryota > Metazoa > Chordata > Mammalia > Dasyuromorphia > Dasyuridae > Antechinus > Antechinus flavipes. The sequence goes on along the minus strand of NC_067403.1, from coordinate 69,503,311 downwards.
TTTCTTCCAACTCCCCTTCCTATTGGTCATGACTTTTTGTGGTAGAACTACTTACTGGGTAGGAGACATTGCACTCCTACAATTATACATTGTATACAAAGTATACATTTATGTACATTATATATTGAAACATTGTGATCCCAGCCAGTGAAGTAAGAACCCAGAGGATGTTAGTGAGTCAAAAGTAGATTCAAACTCCAGCCATGGGACATTGAGCTGAAAAGGTCAGGGACACAACATCCTAGGCAGAAATGCTGTACCCTAGGGGAGCAATACAAAGATACAGCAAGAGTTAAAAGAACATTGAGTTCCAAAATGGAAGCCTAAATGGCCTCAGCCATGGATATTTTCTGTGTGTATATATGTTTTTCTACTAAGTGACTCCTCCTGTGTACCCATTCTTCCCACTAATCACGTTTATTGTTGTAAAAGTGTGTCCTTTATAGGGGCACTGTATCCCCTTTCAGCAAATACCTTGGTTTGGCACTATGTACTTTGGCTGACTTTTTGCAAAGTTTGTGAGCTATCATTTGCAAAGTGGTCAGCCTGGGTCCCAACTAGGTGTGAGTTGGAGAGGCAATCATGAGAGACCACTTTATAGATGATATATTTATAATAATAATGATATGTGTATCTCTAAAAAGTAAATAAATCCAAATATTTACATTGTTTTTAATTTGTGTATTTGTTAACCAGTTTTTCCTCCCTTTGTGTCACCAACTTTTGCTGGAATAATAAGTCGTCTATCCTTAAAATAATGGGGAAATATGGGGTCTTTGGGAATAGCATCATCATTGTTATTTTCCTTTTTTTCTTGAGAACCTTGAAATCACTTTACTAGTTCCAAGTTGAAATCTCAGTTGGAAGGATAGCAGTTATATACAGGTTACAGTGGAAAAAGAATTCAGCACAATCCTCAATGTGGTGGCAGACCATCTGAAGAAGAAGGAAACATTATTCTTTTGTGAGTTAAGCAATGGAAGACAAATTGCAAACTTAGTTGAGAAAAGTTTCTGAGGAATCAATATCACAGTTCTTCCAATTGATTCTAGTACAAAGTAGGCAAGTGAGAGAAGCTGGCATGGTATATAGTCTGGGGAACAAAGTGCAATTCCTGGGATCTTGGGTAATGCAAGGAGAATTAATTCACCATGAAGTACCTTCTGTCCTCTAGAGGGAAAACACCAAGTGAATGAAAGTTCATAGCTACCGCTTAATTGCAGTATGAACCTGCAGAAGGGCCTCACAGCAAAGTTACTAAGGCAGATGGAAGATAAATTTATGTTCTCTGTGGAAGAAAATAACACAGATGCTCTCTTGTTTAAAAAAATACATTTTCCTCACCCTGCTTTATCTCTATTAGACTGAAATACTCTATATCTTCATTATCATTCACTGTTTTATATATATATATATATTACATATATTATATTCATTAACGTATATGTGGAATATATACATTAATATAGTGTGTATACACATACATAAGAATTCCATTGTGCCATATTCTTCAAATTAACAACCAAATTATTTTGTGTCAGGCATTGTGCTAAGGATGCAAAGACAAAAACAAAATGTCCTTTGTCTCCTAAGAGCTTTTCTTCTGGAAGCTCCAGGATTGTTAACTTAGGTGATTGGAGCTGTTTGTAACCTTTTGACTTGAGATAAGATAGAAGAGTAGCCAGAAAGATGGAATGACTTGGAACCATAATATCTAAGGAATATTTGAATTCCAGATTCTAGTCTGGAATATACCTTTTTGGCTTTACATGAAAAACTTTATTTTCTGGGAGTGACTCATACTTTGACCATAAAAATATGGCTAAAGGCAAAATGTAACATCGCACACACACATTTGGGTTGTACTCTATGAAAGAGCACTGAACAAAGTATCATATATTAGGCACTTTGTGAGATAAAATGATGGCTCTGATATGTCTTATGGTGTCTTCAAGGAACTTTTGATTTAATAGAAAGTGGCAATATTGATTCAAAGAATTAGATACAAGACAGAATATGATGCCTGTGATATCCTTCTTCCCTTTCTTTTTCTTCATTTTCTTTCCTTTCTTCCACTTTTTCCTCCTCCCTGTCCTCCTCCTTCCCTTCTTTCTCCTTTTTCCTCTTCTTCTCTCTCTTCCTTCTCCCTCTCTTTCTCCTCCTCCTCCTCTTCTTTGTCCTCTTTCTCCTCCTTCCCAGAGCTGTAATTTCATTGGTATATGAAACAACCAATTTGGCAACTCTCTTCATCTAAGGAGCTCAACAACTGATGTAATTTGTAATTTTTGGAGCATTGAGATATCAAGTGACTTTTATGGTTCACATATGCACATATGTGGCTAGGCTACATCAGAAATGGGACCTGAATCCCATTCTTCTGACTTTAGGCCTGACAGTCTATGCCTTGTAACAAACTGCTTCCTATGAGAGTTTAAAAAAGCCAAATAAAACAAAATCCAAAACATTGTTATAGGAGTAGAGAGTTGCTCTGATTGAGGTATAAGGGGGGAGAGAAGGAGGCAGCATTTAAGGGAGGGGTCTTGAAAGATGTATGGGATTTCAGCAAAGAAACAGACAAGGAAGAGAACTTTAGGTGAAAGGATGAGCATAAGCAAAAGCATAGGACTGGGAAAATATAGGAAGAGGAGGTCATCTAGCTTGGCTAGAATGTAAAGTAATCATGTGAAAGCGGGGATAGTTTGAGAGAAACCTAGAAAATTAGATTGGGACTGGTACACAGAGGGTCCTAAACAGCAGGTTCAGGAACTTTGACTTCATTAGATAGGCATCTGGGGACCAGTGAAGATTCTAGAGCAGAACTAGGAGGAAGTTTTCCTTTTCTCCAACCTGTAAGGAGCTGTTTGCCATTGCTGTTGCTACAGATGTCAAAGCAATTCTATAAGGATAGATAACACTTTGAGTTTGAAATTTCTGTTACTGTTGACAATTTCTAATGCTATGGACACCTTGCTTTCAAAGATTTCAGGCATGTTGTCATATAATATTTTTTAATGTCCTGGTATCAACAGCAACAGAGAATTTGATCTTTAGGACTTTAGAAAATCCTACATTATTTCAAAATCTCAGGCATCTGAGTGAGAAAAAGCTGTTTGATTTTTTTTTTTCCTCAGAGGATAACTTTGGAAGCTCCATGGTTATTAACTTAAGTGACCTCATTGCTTCTTCCAGTAATCTTTTCACCTGAGATAAGGTAGAAGGGTAGTCAGGATGATGAGAAGAATTGGGGTCATGCTATGTGAAGAACATTTAAATGAACAGGGAATTTCTAGCCTGGAAAATATAAACAATGAGGGAATTAGGATAGTCAATCAATAAACGTTTTTTATGTGGCTGTTTGCCAGTCACTGTACTAGATGCTGGGAATACAGCCCTCAAGGAGCTTACAGTCAAATTGAAGAGAGAACATAGAAACAATGACATAAAAACAAAGAATATATAAATCGAATTTGAAATCATTGCCTGAAAGAAGGCATCAGAATTAAGTAAATTGGACTGAGAAAACTTTAGAAGCATACTTACCTGGCTCCCAGTATTTGAAGGGTTGTAATTTGGAAAGAGTATTAGATTTTTTTTTCCTGGTTGGTCTTAGAGAGGAGAACTAGAAGAAATAAGGAGAAAATACCAACAAATAGATGTAGACTTGATAATGAGGAAAAACTTACAAAAATTAGAACTCTCTACAAGTGAAGAAGGGTGTGATTTCCCCCTTACTCTGGGAGAACTTGAGAAAAGACTGATGATCTTTTCCTCAGCAATATGGAAGTCTTCTTGGTTGGGTGCTGGTTGGACCAGAAACCCTCAGAAGTCCAACTCTTAGCTTCTGTGATTCAGTAACCTGGATCCAGGTTTTCCTAAGGACATAGGAGACAAATAGAACCTATTCCAGTGCTGTTTTGCCTCTCCTTATTCTTCACTCATTTTTGATATGGGAACTGTTTTTTCCTAAGAACTCAGGAGATGAACCAGGCAGAGTCTCAGACTGTTAGAGTTGCAAAGGGTTCTCAGAGATCATTTGTAACTCTTCTGTCCTTATCTATAATCTATAATTTTTCAGATGAGGAATTTAAGCCTCAGGATGTAGGTGACTTAAGTTTTTTCCATTATAAATGAAATGCCTGGACTTATAAAACCTCATGTCTGAAACGTACATGGACCTCTATGATGTGATCAGGTTGATCAATTCCAAACTGAGCTGACTACAGTTGAATAGTTCCATACTTCTAATATTATTAGCTGTGTTCCCTTCCCCCTTCTCTCAGCCTGAGGTCTCCCTCCTCCTGATGATTCATTAGAAGCCTTTGTGATTTTCCTCAGGGCATGAGAGGAAGTAGGGGGTTATTACTGGAGTGGAATCACCTGGCATTTCTCAATTTCTCTAAAACACACAATCGCACCAAAGTGAATCCTCTTGCCAGCTAAAAGATTTTGGAGGGGAGCAGAAGAAAATGTGGAAGTGTACAGAACATTCTAGTGATTTTGTTAAAGGTAATACATTTTTAAAAATTATAAATAATTTGGACTTAATGGTTTTAGGTATAACTAGTTTGTATTGTATTATTGATAGCTTTGTTAATGGGTCTTTCTAAGTTCAGAATATAATTAAGAATATTTCTTAAGTTTTTATTTATATATTTTGTTATGTCATTTTCACTTGCAAATATATACTTCTTGTTCTTCTACCAAAAGACTCATCCCTTATAATAAAGAATTGGAGAGAGGGGAAAAATTTAGTTTGGCAAAGTAACTATGACATCCACTGATTCTGACAGTATATCCTGTGCTGCCTACCCATAGACCTCTACCTCTCCAAAGAAGGTGTGGAGATTTTTTTTTCTGTTTGATAAAATATGATAAATAAAACAATACAAAATTGTTATTTGGAAGAAGGGAGGACTATTAAGAATGCCAGGAAAGAGTGTGGGATGAAACTAGTGTTGATATTTTATACTTCAGTTACCACTTTGTCCTTCTAAATAGATGTGAGCAGAATTGTTTTACAAAGTGGATTTGTGGTGAGAGTCAGCACGGGGTAGAATATAAAGAGAATACTGGACATGAAGTTAGGAGGAACTAGGTTCAAATTACCTTTGATACATACACATACCATGTGGGGTTTCCAGGATTGGATATTTAGAGCTGGAAAGGATTTAGAGGCCATGTTCAACTCCCTCCTTTTTGAAAATAAGCCCTCAAATCACTCACTTCTCACTATCTTCTTCCCCAGTTCTCTAAGACTAGAAGTTATAGATTAGTTGTTGACTTTTATCAGTGAAGGTGGTTTCCATACCAGGAATTCCCTAAATAAGTGAAATCAGAATTTGGGATCAAAAAAAGTCTTGCAGTTACATGCTATAGTCCTGGTCTAGGGACAGAGAGCTGACCCTAACATCAGGAAGCCCAGGATTCCAATTCTGGCTTAGATTCTTACTGGTCAATTTATTTACTCTCTCTCACTCTGTTTTCCTGTCTATAAAATGGAGATGACACTAGCATGTACTTCACAGAATGAAGATCAACTGAATGTGTATATATGTGTGGGTGATTTTATATATATACACACACACACACACACACACACACACACACACACACATATATATATGTGCGTGTGAGAGTGATTCTGTGTATATATGTATATGTGTGTATATACATAAATATATGTATATGGAGAGTGTGTACTTCAAGAACTAAACTTTACGTGGGTTAGCTATGATTATTATTGTTACTACTAAAGCTAACACAATAACTGTAATATCAGGTTTTAGAATATTGCCTTTACTTCCTTTTAACTTGAATTTTGAATTGGGCTAGGATCTTGTCTAGTGATGGCAGCCTCAGAAGGGTACTTTTTTGCAGGACAGGGGGATAAATACATTTTGTCAAGAGATAAAAATTGCATTTATAAAGCTTTTCTAGTAATAGCTAGGATAATAGGATTATAGATTTAGGAGTAGAAGTGGTCATCTAGTCCAATCTCTTCATTTAATAGATGAGAAAACTGGTCTAGTGAGGTCAAGTTACTTGTTTATCTTCATATAGGTGATTGAATCCCCTTCTGTAGGCTCCAAATTCATTTCTCTTTCCATTGCATAAGTTTCAGGGGTGGAGGGGAAAGAATAGTTGCCCCAAGATGATAGTTTGGAGTTGCCATTTAGGAGAAGTGGCTTCCAGACCAGAGCTGTTTAAAGTTTTTCTACTTCAACTCCTTTTCATCTGAGAAATTTTTACATGATCCTGGGTATATAGGTAATATAAAATAGGTATACAAATCAAATTTTTCCTAATAATAAATCATAATTTCACAACTCCCACATTATGTGACCCATGGTTTAAGAAACTTTATTATATACCAACTGGCTCATCCCTGGTCTCTTCCCCCCCATTTGCCCTCCTTCCCCCCTCCTTTTCTTTCTCAATCTACTCTGTCTCTGCTTGTCTGTCTCTCCGTCTCTGGTTCGCATAGCTAGTGAGTGTTAAGTGTCTGAGGTTGATTTGAACTCGGGTCTGGCTGATTTGAACTCCAGTTTTCCCGACTTGAGAGTCCAAGATCTATCCGCTTCACCATCTAGTTGCCCCATCACTCCTTTACTTTTTCAAAGAAAGAACCTGGGATCTAGAGAAGAATCTACTTAAAAGTAGATTATAGGTTCCTAAGGGGTGGGGCCTTTTTCATTTTTGTCTTGTCAGACCCCTCCTCTCTTAGGCACTTCATGAATGCTTTTAGAATGGGCTTTCCCAAGGACATAAGGGTTCCCAGAAGTTGTGTTGGGGTTTGAGTCCCGGTCCCCCGACATGAGGGCCACGGCTGGCTTGTGTCAGCAGCCTTCTTCTCGGGAATTGGCTGAAGCCTTTTTGCATTCAGGAGCACTGGATGCTTTGCTCCAGAGAGGTAATTTCCACTCTTTATAAGCCCTCCAGGTCACTGTTGTTGCTTCAGTCCAAATAGAGAAGCTCATTAATAATAGATATTTTAGCGAAAAGCACGACTCATTTACTGGCATATTAGACTGGGAAAAGATTGAAAATGGGAAAGAAACCTAGAGCTAACCATATTCTTGGAGCTATTTATATATAAGGAAACAAGATACAAGAGGATTATTACATATACAAAGGAATGCTTTGAAAGAAAAACGCAAACCATTCTTTAATCCACACTAGCTTTTAGATTGTGCTGAGATTTAAAAAAAAAAAGGTGGAGGGAAGAGGGGAAATGAAAAAGAATCTGTTTTGAAATGAGTGTATCATGAGCGAAAGCAGTCATTACATCTGACCCAGCCTCTGATTTTGATTTTCTTGCTCTCTCCTGCTCTTTCCTCATTTGTTAAGGGTGAAAGCCTCAGGGACAACCAAGAGTGGTAATACCTGCTGGTTGTCTTTCTGAAGAGTCCAGGAGTCCCGACTGGGGCAACTGTGAGGAAGGGGAGTGAAAGACACAGAGAGGAGGGAAAATTAGCCTTTGTAAGATTCCATGGAGAAGCAATTTTCATTGTTCGGCACTTAAATTGCCCACAATAAGCATTCCAGCTTGTTATAGGACTTTCCAGAAACATAGAGGCATTTTGTAGTAACAGAAAATGAAGCCGGTATCATATTTGAATATTTTCTTTGTTCTATACAAACACATGCCTGCAAATGCACTCACACACACTCATCTACTCGCCCATCGCCATAATCCATATGCAGAATCTGTCCTCCCATAAAAGAACCACCTGATTCATTAAAAAACCAAAAAGAAAACTTGCACCTTTCTTCTCTGAGGAGCTCATTGTAGTGAAGCTCGAGTTTCCAGGATGAAAACGCTCCGGAAAGCAACCTTGTGAAGGATCTGAGCTTTACTCCTGTTGAAAGGACATATGTGTGTTTTCTCTAGGGTGTAGAGATGACTTCCCGTGACAGGGTAAACTTTTGGGAACGTTTTCCTGCCGTGTGGTCGGGGCTGAGCCACTCTGGGGATTCAGTATGCAAGTTTATTTTGATAAGGTCTCAGGGGCTACTTCTGTCTTCAGCCCAACAGCTGGAGTTTTGATGAAAAGATGATGATAAGCAGTTTGATGATGAATTCGTTTTGGCTCCGCTTTCAAAGTGGGTGCCACAGACTGTCGCAGAAAGATCCAACCACTTCTAGGTAGTTTGGAGCATATTTGATGCTCATTAGGATTTTTTTAAAAATAGCACCAAACCTTTGTCCTCTCAGAGTAACTGGAGGATCTGAAATGAAGCTCATCTCACACAATCATCCTTAGAACCATATACTTCAAAGGTTACATAAGTTTTCCATATTTGTGTGTGTGTGTATGTGTGTGTATGCACAGATACATATGTATATATGTAATTTGTATAATAAAAATGACTAGAATCAACAGTCATCTTTTCTGAGTTCAAATCTGGCAACAGACACTAGCTGTTTGACCATGGGCAAGTCATTTCCTCCTTTTTGCCTTAGTTTTCTCATCTGTAAAATAAGTTGGGCAAAGAAGTGGTAATCCACTCCAGTGTCTTTGCCAAGAAAACCCAAAAAGCAGTCATGAGGAGTCAGATATGCCTGAAAAAAAGATGAATTTCCATATATATATAAACATATGCACAGATATGTATGTAATTTATATAATGAAAATGGCTGGGGTCAACAGATTCATTTTCCTGAGTTCAAATCTGGCATCAGACACTAGCTTCTTGACTATGGGCAAGTCATTTCATTCTTTTTGCCTTAGTTTCCTTATCTGTAAAATGAGTTGGGGAAGAAAATGGAAAGCCAGTCCACTGTCTTTGCCAAGAAAACTCCCCCCAAAATCATGAAGAGTCAGATACACCTGGAAAAAAATGATGAATTTATATGTTTGTACACATGTATATACACACACACACATATTATATATCACACATAACATATGTATGTACAGACACATATATGTTCATGTACTTATCACAACCTAATGAGCTATATAGGTTAGAGATTATGGTACTAACATATGGAGTCTGTAATTTTTTGGGTGCAACAACTCTAAACTCTCTGTAATTTATAATCCTAGAGAGTTGCCTAAGCTTAAGAAATGATCAATATTTGGCCCATTGTTTCACAGCCAATAAATGTTCAAGGCAGAATGTTGAATCTAAAATTTCCAGATTGTATTCCGGGATGCCTTTGAGATAATAAACCTCATGATTTAAATTTGCTTTTTTGGGGTCCTGATTTTAAAAAGAAATAAGTAGCCAAACTTTTTAAAGCAAGGGATTACAAAGGGTCCAGGACTGGAATAAAAGATGTCATTAAAGAAATGTATGAAGGGAAAATGAAGACAGTGTGGTCATGTAATGAGAAAATAAGGTAACAACTAGGCAGTCTGTTTATTCTTCTGGGCTCCTTCCAGTGTTAGAGAAAAGATAAGGATGGCTTCTAGCACCTTAGATGGACTTGTGAATAAACATGGAAGAATTCACATAATTGGATAAATATGAAGTGTTGTAATTTTCATTGTTAGAGGGAATGCTCGTATTAATTCAAACAGATCTTTAGGGAATATTTTAGTTAGATTTTTTGTTTGTTTGTTTTGCTGTTTTAGCATTCTTTCCACTTTGTTTGAAAGTTTTCATATGGGCATTTCAGGTGACTTAGATGAAAGATTTTGGTATCCTCTCGTGGAATTCTGTCCTGATTCTGTAGAAAACTATTTTCTTCAGAGAGCTTTGATCCCTACTCTCTCTCTTCCCCAGCCCCTGCATATATCCTGACAGCAGCTGAATGAGGAGAAACTTTTAGGAGCCTCGGTTGGTTTCATGGGAATTCCAAGTGAAGAGTGGGGGGGGGGGGAAGTGGATGAGAAAGCAGTGCAGCAGACAGGTGGACATTCTGTGCTCCATTTCTTAAGCTTGGACTGAAGGAAAAAAATGATGTTAACAAAGTTACCTTATTATGGGGATGGAATAGTAAAGGAGGAATAATTCCTTGTGTCTTTATGAGGAAGGGTTTTATAGAAAGCATGTTCTTCAGTGGTTTTCAGAATCCTTGTGCTGATAACTGTTGAGAAGCTGAATGCCTCCGGTACAAGTATCTCTGCCTGACAGCTGCATTCTGTTGCTCTGCCAAGGACAAAAGAAGGGCTCATTAAGTCCAAGATTTTCCTAGCTAGTTGCTTAAAATGAAAAAGTAAAGATGAGAGAGGATGAAATCTCCCTCATTCCCCCTTCCAACAACCAGCAGGGTGCTTAGGTCACATGGACTTGAATTAGAATCTAGGTTCTGAATTTTTTAAATCCAAGCTGATATCTGTCTGTCTATATTAACACACATACACATACATGTACAGATTTGTATGGATAGCTAGCTAGATACACATGCACACATGCATATATCTGTTTAAGTGTGGATATATATATATATATATACACACACACACACGTGTATACAATGTATAATTATATACATGAATAGCCACACAACTATATAATATATAATTACATATCCACATATATAATTATACATTGTATACATCTGTGTATATACAATGTATAATTATATATGTGGATAGCCACATATACGTAACTATGTGTATACAGATACATAACATGTATCTGTGTTTGTGCATATGTCTATCTACAATAAGCCACAGGGAATACACAAATGTGCATGCATGTACACATGTATATTTGTATGTGTGAATAGACACACGCACACCACCACATACACATTGTATGTATAGGTTTGTATTGTGGACAGACACACGCACATACACACATATACACACATGTAAATATATATATATATATATATATATATATATATATATATATATATATATATATATATATATACACATATTTGCATATATGGATCGATAGAAACACAAATATACATATGCCAGTATTTTTGTACATATATGTGCCTATATGAACACATACATATATACATATGCTTATGTATCTTTAGATAAATATATAGCTTGGAATCTGGGGACTGGTAATTTAATCTGTATTGGGAACTCATGCTCTGGAAACTTTCTCCTACACACTCCTGTGTAATAGTCTTAGTTTCCTGGGACATGGGGAGGTTAAGTAATTTGTCTATGGAAATGTGGCTGCTATGTATCAGAGACATGACTTAAATATAGATATTCCCAATTCCAAGATCAGCCCTTTGTTTTCCATGTAATGATACTTGTCATAAAGAATCATAAAATCTTACAGTGTTCTAGCTGGAAGATATTCTAGAGATCATTCATTTCCCAGAGAAGGAAGCTGAAGACTAAAAAGTACTTGATCAAGACCACACAGGTAGTAAGAAGAAGATCTAGAACTTTCATTTCTATGATTGTAATTCCCCACCTCTCAGACATGTTGATGTTAAGTCATGAAAATGAAGTAAAATCTTAGCCATTTTGTGTTTTTGCTCACTAACTGGTCAAAATACATTTTGAACGCCTTCTTAGGGGATAAAAGATCAAAAGAGACAATATTTGTAAAGTACTAAGCATAGTAACTGATCTAAAAGAATGCTTTGTAAATGCTTATTATCTCCCCTCCTTCCCTTATCTGCAATCATCTGCAGTGATCAGTGAACTCTAGAGTAAGAGGGAGATTATGGTGACTGTCTCTGTGTGGCTCATCACGGTTGGGTACCACATTCACTGGAGCCCATCTTTTTCTCCCCAGAGTACAATTGAGTTCTCCTTTTTAACCCTCTATATATCAATGTCTATCTCAGTTATCAGATCCTCCGTTTTCTAGATATGTTTTGTCTCAGATATGATGAAATGAGGTAGTGCTATACTTCAGATAACTGTGTGCGTGTGTATATGTATAAATATATATATTTTTTTCTTATGAGCCTAAACTATTCTTATAAGAAGAGTGTAATTCAGGTGGACACAAGATTGTTTGAAGGTGACCTTCAGGGTAGGTAATTCTCTTTTATAACTACATACTTTTGAATGAAGTTTCCGGGTAATATATATACTATTTGTGTTTATTACATTTATATTATCTATCTATCTATCTATCTATATATGTGTGTGTGTGTATGTGTATGAATTGTTAAACTATATGTGTGAGACGTGGTATGACCATGGTTAAGAACAGGAGGAAATAGCTTCAAAAGTAGATGGGGAAAAGTAAAATTAGCCAAAGGAAATGTAAAAGAAATCAAATATGCTTCTGACACATAGAAGTCATGTGAACAAAGACAAATTATTAGACCTCTCCATGTCCCAGGAAAGTAAGACCATTACACAGGAGTTACCTATTTGTGTTAGTGGAAAGAGTTTCCATACCAAGTCCCTAGTATAGATTAGGAATCATAGATTACAAAGTCTTTCCCCAATGTTGTCACCATTCTTCTAGGTAATTATGGATAAATGCACATAACCTTCTTGTGTCTCATTCCATATATAGTTATATCTATTCACTACTCAATACAGGAGCTACTTAATGTTTTTAAAAGGCACAGAGCTTCATGTTGGAAAGCTCTTCAGATTATTTCAATTTGGCCATGTTTTCAGATCTCTGAATATCTAAAGCATCCAGGCTATTTCTTTATATTCCTCAAAGTATAGTTTGTATCATTATAAAGGCCAAGAAAATGTTATATCCAGCATAAATTTCTTTTGCTTGTAAATTCAGGCCAACTTTCTGTTGCTTTGTATTCTATAACCAAATGATAGTATAGGTCTCCCTCACAACTACTAGATTTAGAGCAGTTATTTGGGAGTAATCATTTATGCAATGTGTGGCCTGGCCCCTACCTCTAATGTATTAATAGAGTGTACCAGCCACATATAAATTCAGGAGCAAAGGCATTTAATTAAGTCATGAAACAACATAAATAACAAGGAAAGAAATCAAGAAGGTAAATTGTCTCTCCACCTATACACAAAAGAATTCCATCTCTTCAAAGGATTTATAGTATAATGCCTCTTTAATTCCTTTAACTTTCCAGTGTAGGAAGAAAGAAAATCACTTTGTACAGTCCCAGTTGTGAATGCTTTGAGGATTACTATTTGTCCTTTAGAGCTTCATTTCTGAGAATTCCTTATGAGAGGCAGTTATATTGTTAAAAGCTTCTTGCTCTAACTCTGGAGACAACATGACCAAGATATGATAGTGAGATTTGTCAGTGCCCTGAACAAATTATTTTCCTTGCCTATCTTCTCTCTCCCTAACTCCCTTTTGCACTATCTCATCACATCCATCCTACTCTGATGTTTAAATTTTCCCAACTTATCAAGAACACTTTTCCATAATCAGAGTTCTTACTAATTGTGAGCTTTTAGGTAGACTTCTGGTAAATACAGTTCCAAGATTCTTTTAGTCCTAAGTATTGTGGGAAATGAAGTCCCCTGAGCATCTACTCTAATTTTCCTTGGAGAAAATCTATCATTCTGGGACATCTCACCTCATAAAAATGTACGCACATATTATAAATATTGTTATCACTATATAACATAGTCACAGGCAATTCCAAATATAGAGTACCTCTACTGGATAATGAATGCTTGCAATTCCTTCCGTTGGAGAAACTGAAGCTGATGGATCACTTGAGCTTTTGGAGTCCTGAGTAGATCTAAAACCAATCAGATATCTGCATTAAGCCTAGAACCAATATGGAGGTGGTGGTGTTGAGGGAGGGAGTGGAAACCAGGCTGCTGAGAGAGAAAAGAACCAGTCCAGATTGGAAATGGAGCAGATCAAAGCTCCCATGCTGATGAACAGTGAGATCTGGTCAGTGAGGTGTGTGTGTGAGAGAAATACCCCTGCCTCTACATTTATATATTTATATTTAAGTTAAATATTCTCTACCTATGGAAAAAAAGAATTTTATTTATTATACCTCCTTTATATGTGTCTCTATACACATACATACATACACATAAATATAACATCATATCCACATTAGAGATATATGTGGGAGACTAGGAAAATCAGAATTATAATATATTGCATTGGATGCTGAATTTCTGTGCATAAGGTACTCATTATACACCTCCATCAATGGGCAGCATCTGACTGTTAGTCACCTCTTCTGATATCTTTGGGATGTGACTCGTCAGCTCAGTCACTTCCCAGACATTCTTGGTGACCCACTGTCAACTCTTTCTCTTCAGTAGCTGCTGATCCATGGAGGAAAGAAGATGTAAATGAGTTGCTTGTGGGAGTAAAACTCTGGGGAAATTCCTGCTGCAATAAACAATGGACAGCTCCTTATATACTTGAGGATGGTATTAATCACCTTTAGCCTTCACTGGTTTTGATGAAGTGATCCCTAGTCTGTTAACTTTTACTTGGAGGAAAGGTCTGTTTCCCATCATCTTTTCCTGCTTAAAGTCCTTGCCTAGCTGACTTCAGCCTTCCTTAACATTCTCCCTTTCAGAGCCTCTGCATTCTAAACAAATTGGCTGTCACTTCATCTTCCATATCTGTGTTTTTTCATGGGCTGTAGTGGGAACCTGACTCCTCACCTCTGCCTCTCATTTCAACCATACTTTATTGCTCAACTCCCTAATATCTACATCAGGCCTTTCTTGATCTGTCCTCTCCCAGTACTTTTTGGGCAAAATTATTTTGTGTGTTTTTAAAATTTTTTGGTCAATTTCTACATGTTTGGGTTTGCATATTATTTCTCCTGATGGAATGTAAGCTCCTTGAGGACAAGGATTGTCTTATTTTTTTGCCTTTCTGTCCCTAGCACCTAGCATAATGTCTGCCATGTATGAATGAATAAATTGATGAAAACATGTTTTTACATAGTAGGTGATTAGTACATATAGCTTGTTTGATTTTTGCTTTCCTTTCTGAAACCTATTGAGTTTTTCTGTTTCTACTGGTGAGCAAATCAGTGTTCCAACAATGGACTAAGAAAGCACATGCTTTTTTCTAATGATCACAATCTTGATCAAATGAGTGTAAAGTGCTTAGTACAGTACTTAACATAGAGCAGGCTCTATAACTTATTATTATTATTTTTATATGGATTCCCTTCTCCTGTCCCAAGGCAACCTATAGCAGCAGTCTAGATTTGCTGCATAACTATTATGACCTTTTCCTTTTCTTAGTACCTCGATTTGTCAATCCCTCTTCATCCTTTGCATTGTTGACTACTTTGTCTCGTTCTCCACTCCTAACCAAGTATAGGCAGCTGATAAGTCTTGTCCATTCTTCCTTTAAAATGTCTCTTATAGAAATCAAGCCATTTTCTAATTGATAAATGATCAAAGGATAGGAGCAGACAGTTTTTGGATCAAGAAATAGAAACTATTTCTAGCCATATGAAAAGATGTTCCAAATCACTATTGATCAGAGAAATGCAAATTAAGACAACTCTGAGATAGCACTACACACCTATCAGATTGCTAAGATGACAGGAAAAGATAATGCTGAATGTTGGAGGGGATGTAGGAAAACTGGGACACTGATACATTGGTGGTGGAATTGTGGACAGATCCAGGCATTCTGGAGAGCATTTGGAACTATGCTCAAAAAGTTATCAAACTGTACATGCCCTTTGATCCAGAAGTGTTACTACTGGGCTTATATCCCAAAGAGATCTCAAAGATGGGAAAGGAACATGTATGTGCAAGAATGTTGGTGGCAGTCCTTTTTGTAGTGGCTAGAAACTGGAAATTGAAGGGATGCCCATCAATTGGAGAATGGCTGAATAAGTTGTGGTCTATGAATGTTAGGGAATATTATTGTTCTGTAAGAAATGAGCAGCAGGATAATTTCAGAGAGACCTGGAGAGACTTACATGAACTCATGCTGAGTGAGCAGGACCAGGAGATCATTATATACTTCAACAACAATACTATATGATGATTAATTCTGATGGAAGTGGCCATCTTCAACAATGAGATGAACCAAATCAGTTCCATTTGTTCAATAATGAAGAGAACCAGCTACACCCAGTGAAAGAACTCAGGGAAATGAGTATGAACCACAACATAACATTTCCAATCCCTCTGTTTTTGTCAGTTTGCATTTTTGATTTCCTTCTCAGGTTATTTTTACCTTATTTCTAAGTCCAATTTTTCTTGTGCAACAAGATAACTGTATAAGTATGTATACATACATATTGTTTTTAACATATACTTTAACATATTTATTGGTCTACCTGCCATCTGGGGGAGGTGTTGGAGGGAAGGAGGGGAAAAGTTGGAACAGAAAGTTTTGCAAGGGTCAATGCTGAAAAATTACCCATGCATATATCTTATAAATAAAAAGCTATAAATAAAAAAATAAATGTCTCATATACTTTTTAAAAATGCCTCTTCTCAAGAAATTCCATTGGCTCCTTCTTCTTCCCTTTAGGATGAAATACCAAGTCTTCTGTTTGACATTTAAAGCCCTTCACAGTCTGGATCATGCACATTATTCACCTTTATTTATTCAGCTCAAACTAGCCTATTCACTAATGTCTTTATGTGACATTCTCATTTCCACCCTGCTCCCTGAGTTGCCCCCTCTGCCTGAAATGCATGATGTAGTTCAAATGCCACCTCTGACCTGAAGATCTCTCTTATCCCAACCACATGCTATATCTTCCTATAGAAAAATTACTTTGCATTTATTTGGTATATATTCTATGCCTTGGAGAGCTGGGGTTGCTGTACCTTTGTACCTCCACACCTTGTGCAAAGTGGGAATTCTATTAGGCACTTGATCCATTTAACCTAGAAAAGATTCAAGGGAGGTAAGATAGTTGATTTCATCAAGGATTAGGCCATCATGTGAAAATGGGATTAAAGTGATTTTGTTTGGCTCAAGAGGGAAGAACCAATATGTGGGAAGTACCAAGAGACAAATTTGTTTTTGGTGTTGCAAAGATCTTCCTAACAATTAGAGCAATTGAAAAATGGGGCAGACTCCCTTGGGAGGTGGGGGTCACTTCCTCATTGCAGGAGAAGTACAGACTGGATGATTACTTGGTGGGAATATCATAGTAAATGACTTCTGAGGTTCCTTTAATTCTAAAATCCTTTGATTCTATGAATAAATGAATGAATAGATCAGTCCAATTACCTATTTCTGAATGGGAGAGATGAGAAAGTAAGGTGCTTTTTGGAGCAACTCATTTTTTCCCCCTGTTTTGATTTTATGAATTACCTTAGAACTATGGAAACCAGGACAAAAATGGAATTTTTCAACTGGTGGTCTAAGCTCTTCTCAATAACAAAGAAAAAAAAAACCTCACTTACAATGAATGAGGAAGAGTATAAAAATTCACTAAATATAGAGATTAAGAACAATACGAGCAAAATTGGATAAAAAATAAGATGGTACAAGGACACTTATGTGAAGGAGAAAAAATTCACTGGAGGTAAAATGTTTTGGAGGAAGAGTTGAGAAAAACATGCATTTAAAAATCTATGCCATGGAAGGCAGCACAATACAATTCTACTATGCAAAATACACCAAACCAGAAATGACCCTTTGCCTTCAAGGAGTGTATATTCTATGATGGGGTAAGGGAAGATTCAATAGAGACAGGGATAAAAAAAACAGTAATACAATGTAATTTCAAGAGATAAAAAGTATTGGTTTTTATGATTGTCCTTCATTCTCAAAGACCTCAGTAAGGTAATTCCATGACATTCAAGTGAATTGGATTTTAGTGAGGGAGTGATGTGCAAGTCACCTGCCTCACTTTCCCCTCCAGAGCCATTTGGGACCAGTGGCTGGACATAGATCAGGATTTGGATGCAGTGGGAGATTTTGGACTTTTCAAACTAAGGTCTTTAACAGGTTTTAGGCTGACTGAGGCAAGACCCATTCAGTGATTAAGGCTAAGGAAGAAAGAAGGCAAACTAAAGAAGACCCTGTGCTTTTAAGGAGTTTATCTTCTATAGTAGAGCAGGAGAAGAAAGATACGGGGATAAAGAAATAGAGAATAATACAAGGTGATTTCAAGAGACAGTATTTATAACTAGGTGGAGAAGGAAACCAGGATAAAGTCCCATTGTGGGAAATGGTACATGAGTTGTGTGTGGAAGGAAGTTATAAATTTGAAGAGGCAGAACTAAGAAGGCAATGCATTCCAGAAATGGGAGATCACCTATGATGAAGAGGGGAATAGAAAGCTGTATTTGGGAAATGACTAGATGGACCCTTTGGACATCCATAGTAGGTAAATAGGTGACTGAAGGGGGACTGAGGAAAATTATGAGATTAGCACATCAATTTATTTAAATCCAATAAATTTTATTAAGCTCCTACTAATTGGCAGGCACTGTGCTAAGACAATCCCTGCTCTCAAGAACCTTATTAGAGTGAGGGGGAGAGAGCACAAAAGCAGGCAAGAAAGTTTTGGACGTGGAAGACATAAATGGATATTGTGCCCCAGGGTTTCTTGCTTTGTGGAATAAAACCAGCAGGGCAGGTGCAAAGTCTATTTTCTGCCCTCCCTAAAAGAAGGTATTGGGAAGAGTTGGGATTCCATCTTCTAGCTCCCAATGAGAAGGGAGCAGAGATTGAGTGAGGCGGTATCAATTAAGACTTGAGTTAGTGGTATGGTAGTGAGTTAAGAGATGAAGAGCTTATCCCGGGAGGGGCATTTTATTCCTTGGAGATGAAACCTAGAAGGGCAGCAGTTGCAAAGTGGAGTCACCGATCAAGGGAAATCCTAGCACATTACATAAGTGAATGCTGAAGTTTTAAGTCAATTCAGGAAGAGAAAGAGACTAGAATAGTGGGTAGAATAGTGGATTTTAAGACCGGAAGACACTGGATTTAAATCTCACCTTAGCAGCTGTGTGACCCTGACTAAGTCATAACCTCTCTATGCGTCAGTTTTATCATCTCTAAAATAAGGAGGTCAGACATTCAAGATTCTTTTTAGAGCCTAATCTGTGTTCTAATGAATGGCAAAGGAATTGAAATTAGCTTTGTTGAAAGCATCTGAAAGTAGCAAAAGAGTATGTGGCAGGAAAGGTGTCAGCAAAGTTCCCAGAGGAGTAATTCCAGAAGGGGAGCTGTGAAGGCTGATAGGAAATAAAAAAGTACTTAATAATGTTTTTATTCTATCACAACACAGGTTGAGATGGTCACAGAAGTAGATATGGGAAGAATGGTTCTTAGACAACATAAGGGAAATAATAAGGGAGTAAAGGACAGGTTTAGAAGGGAATGTTTATATATTCAACTGGATCTCTTTGATGACATGAATTATAGGATAGGAAGTGAGAAATTGCCTCATCCTTTTTCTCTTATATCCTATACAAATTAGTAGGATAATGTAAACTCCTTTAATAGAATGGAAACTCATCAAGGTCATTGGGATGTTTCTTGTTATGTATTTCTAATTCCTACTAAGGACAGCTCGGTGGTATAGTGCCTACCTTCTTAAACTGTGGTTCGAGATCCCTTACGGGATCTCATAACTGAATGTAAGGATCATGAAATTATGGTTTATTAACAGTAAATGTTTGATTTATATAGCTATTTTATATACCTGGGGCTATGTAAAAATGTCACCTGTAAAAACAAGTTCTAGTAGAAAAAGTTTAAGAAGCCCTGAGATAGTAGATGTAGTACAGGTTCCAGAAGGTTTAACTTATTGTTATTGTTGTTATTGTTATTATGGTTTAGTGCTTTGAACATATCGAGTATTTTGTAAGCATATGTTAGATTTGGATTGGGTTGAGTTGGATAATATTGATCTGGGAGGAGTTGTTAGTTTTTTAGTTAAATATTAAAGCTGTGAGATAACAAAGAAAATGCTTTCAGCTTTGTGGGAATAGACAGGTTAAAAGCAGGGATTATTTCTTTATGTCTAATGTATGTATGAAAGCTATAACAAGCTAGACATAAATGGATAATAGAATTGAAGTCGATATTTCAATAGTATATTTTCAATAAAAATGAAGCAGGGAACACAGAAATAAGTGAAGTTTTGAAATGGCAAAACATAGGAAAATAACATAGGTTGTGGATAATTGGCATGGGAAATGATGGTGTAAGAACTTGAGGAAGGTTTTTATATAGGGCAAATCATCTTCAAAGTAGTCTTCAAAAAGAGCAGATTTCTTGAGTGGATATTGATGTTAAATTATCCAGAGGTGGGGAATGGGGGAAGGGAGTAATTCTGGTTATTCATTTGTCAGAAGACAGGTGGTGAAGGCTTATGATTCAGTAACTGAAGCTATTAATGTAGAGGGACCCGTTGATAATAGCATGAGTCTCCTGAAAAAGAATGAGATCATCAGATGAATGAGTGCAAACTGATTTTTTAAAAATCTTAAAGATAGAATTGTTATCATTCATAATCTTTAGTTGCATAGGATACACAGAATTGGAATATATGTACATGGGAAGTGTATATGTGTGTGTGTTTGGGTGGGGGTGTGCTATTCTGCTCTCCCCTCCTGATATTCTACAGGAGCATATTTTGAAATGACTAGCTCCTGTTTGTTTGCTTCTGTGATTTTTCATTATTGACGCTCAGTCTAGGTACAATTATAGTTCAGAGAGGAGAAATGATTGCTTGCAGATGGAAATAAATCTCTGTCCTCATCCTTCCCCCCCTTCCCTGTTTATTTATATTTTCCTTTCAAATCTGAAATGAGGACATTTCTAAATACTAACAATTGTTGACTGTGTTTTTACCCTGGGGTGAAAGCAACAGATAATTGTGAGGGAACTCAATTTATGGCACTTTTTTATGCTTTTGAAAGCAAAGATTTCACAGACTAGACACAGTACATTAAAATTGGGCATTGGTTCTTTTTGCTTGCCAAAGATGCCTAAGCATCCTAAGGTGACAGTCCTAGGGTTGTTAGTTCCTCTCTTTCTCTAGTTTTTCTCTCTCTCCATCATCCCTCTGTTACATAGGAGTGCTTTGCAGAGAGTGGAATGCATGGTTTTCATATATTAGCTCATCTTACTAACAGATCTATTTTAATGTGGAGAATGGTGTGTGAGCAAGTAAATGGAGAAGAACTTGGGAGCCAGAATTTGAGGATTTTTTTATGTTGTACCTTTTCTAGGAACAATAATCATGTTAGAAATGTCTTGCCAACATTTTCTTCCTCACCCCACTCTTGTAAATTTGAGAAATAGCACCTGCCAATTAAAAAAAATATCCATAAATTGGTTTTCCAGGTTGGCGGAGGGTGCACATTTCATATGATTCAGAGAATTTTTGAAATGAGGAAAAATTCACCACATTCTCTGAATAGGTATGCTGGGGAGGGAGAGGGTCCTTATTTGAAAAGGCAATATGTTATCATCATAGACTCCTAACCTTGAAGTTGGGAACATCTGGCTTCACTTCTTGTCTCTGAAAGTCACTTAACCTCTTAGGGCCTGTAGGCATTCTCTCAGAGCACAAAATACAGATTGGTTTCCCATGTGCATAGATAGAAGGAGCTCCAAGCTGGAAATTGTCCCAAACATATGAGATCACAAGCCAGGACTTAAAAGAATTTTTTTCCCTCATTCGTTTTATAAAACAAAACCAAACCCAATAGATATATTTTTAAATAAATGAGTACAGGTGTATTTATGATAGTAAAAAACTCAACTATAGAGTAGATCACGTCAATTATCTAAGGAGGTCTCTATGGTATCCAATTGTTAGTGTGAAATTTTGGATTCACCTGGCAGCTGATAGCTAAAGCAAGATCTGGAAGGCCTTGTTTTTGAAATTTTTAGTTTTGAAGCATGATTATTGATTTTTAAATAGTTACCTTTTCTGCTTTAGTATGGGGCTACTAGAATGAGAATATGGTAGTGAAAGTAATGCTTTAAAATGATTCTGTTAAAAAATTAATCATAGGAAGTAGATTTGGTCTCTGTAACAATTATGGGTATTAGAATTTTTGTCAATAGAGCTAGATCATAAAATACTTAAAATGGGAAAGGAGGCTTTGGGAATTTGCAGGGAGGAGTTTGAGGTGCACAGTTTGGTTTTCCACTCACTCACTTTAAACAAGGTATTTAAATCTTCTTGAGCTCTCAATTTCTTTATATATAAAATGGAGAGATTGAACTCGATGGCTTCTGAGGGTCTGCTTCCTGCTTGAAATTTGGGGTCTGGTGATTCATAATTCCTATGTAAGTTAAGTAACATTCTTTCATGTTTAATGAATAGCAGAACTCATTATTAGAGAATCATAAAAACCAAAAGAATTAGAAAAACAGAGGAAAAGACTTGGAAAGGATTTCAGAGGCCATTAGAGCGACCCTCTTTTAAAACACAGTCCAACAATGATTTTCCTTTCCAGCTAGTTTTTCCTTCTTTTAAAGAGAATTATTGTCAATGAGTCACAGACCATATAAAAAAAAAACCCTAGACTATATTACCCTGAACCTAGAATTTTAGTTTAGTTAAGATCACTCATTAACATTGAGAAAATATCATTTATTTATAGTAAGATTTTTAAAAAGCTAACACCCAGGAAGACAGCTAACTTCTGACTCTAAAATTGGATGTTGGAAGTACCTTTCTAAATAAAGGCCTGCTTTATGATCACTTTGATTTACTTATATAACCTTTCTAGGCTCTATAGGGGAGGAAATGGTGGTGTGCAGCTCACAATCTTGTCCATGTCTCAATACATGGTCCTCATGAGGAAGGAAGTATATTCACTGATGAAAATCCTGGCTCCTTGAAGTTCTGAAGTAAATGGGAAAATGTATTTGCTGAGCTGTTCTCAGTATGTGGTGACCCTGGTTTTTTTTTTTTTTTAAGTGATTTTGAACCATAAGGAGAAAAAGCAGAGGAAGAGAGACTGAGCCAAGAGCCAGCAGCAGGAGGTTTGTGCTTGAACCATGAAAAGAACAGATAGCTATGAAAAGAACAGACTGCTGCTCCAGCAAGCTGGTTCTAGGGTTTATTAGAAAAGATGTGGAGAAAAGACTGATACCTCACCCTGATTAGACAAGCAAAGACTATAAAGAAATGTGGCTGCAGGCTTTAAAAAAAGTATTAAAATACAGAATTTTGTAGAGCCTTAGCAGCAGCTAAGTCAGTGAGCCAAGAGCAGAATTAACTGAAGAGAATAGTTTTTGTATCTGCAGTTCCTCTGGAACCCTGAAATCTAGAACAGAAACATAGAATACGACAGCTGATGAGGACCCTATAGACTTTTTCACCCAAATCTCTTTTTTTATACCAAAAATGTCAAGGCACCTAAAGGGAAATCCAAGATTTGTTGCTTCTAAGTTCAATATTCTTTCAAATATGCCATAGTTCTTCCCCTATATGGCTTAGAAAGTTTAGGTAAGTAAAGCAGAGTGATCATATAGGACATTAGTTAGTTACTACCAACAATCAAGGTTAGAGTGAGAAATTACTTACCTTTCTGAGAACAGCTCAGCAAACACATTTCCCCATTTACTTCAGAGCTTCGAGGAGCCAGGATTTCATCAGTGAATATACTTCTTTCCTCATGAAAACCATGTATTGAGACATGCACAAGGTTGTGAGCTGATTATTACCTTTTCTTCCCCTACATAGCCTAGAAAGGTTATTTAAGTAAATCAAACTGATCATAAAACCAGGAAGATATTTAAAAATCTTGTCCTATATAAATAGTTTTTTTTCTTATTGCTAACATGTAATCTTAGGTTTTTAGCCACTGTAACTGCACCTAAGATGATAAGTTCAAATGAAGTAGAGTTCGGGGTGCTGATATGGTTTGTGACTCACTGTCAGAAATACTTAAAAATGATGGAGAGTGGTTGAAGGACTTACAGCACTAGAAATGAATAGAACTATCAATTGGAAAAGAGAAATAGAAATAGAGGTAGTGTCTGTAAACTACAGACTTGTGAGTCCGATGTTAATAAATGGTGGGGTGGGGGGAACCTAGAAAAAATTAAATAGAGAGAGATTTTTTTAAAGAATTTAGACATAGATTATGAACAGTTGGTCAAAACTCATTCTCATTTTTGGTAGGGTTACTAGCCTGATTTAATCAATCAACATTTATTAAACACTTCTTGTTTGGCTTTGGCTAAGTAAGCTCATAATACATAGAGGAAACAAAAAAGTCTGTCATTAAGGAGTTTATATTCTAATAGGGGAGATGAGATGGGCACATATAAGAAGGTGTCACAGAAGACAAAATGTAGGAGCTGGAGTTTGAAAACCCTGAATTTTAATCAAACCTTAGACACTTAGAAGCTGTGTAATCCTGATCAAATCACCTAATGACTGTTTCAGTTTTCTCATCTGTAAAATGGGGATGATAATAATAGTACCTACATCCCAAGGCTATTACAAGTGTCAAAATAGTATCTGTAAAGTTCTCTGCAAAGCTTAAAGTGGTTTTACTTATTGCAAATAAGTACAAAGTAGATTACAGAGTAATCATAGACGGAGTAGGTCCTAACAGTGAGGGAGATTGGAAAATGGCCTTTTTAGAAGATGGTGTTTAAGCTGAGACTTAAAGAAGCCAGAGATTCTAAGAGGTGGAGGGGAGGAAGGCATTCAATGGAATGGCATAGAACTGGAGAATTGAGATTAGTGTTGAGGAACATCAAATTGGCCAATATGGCTGAATTGTAGACTATAAAGAAGAAGACTTGGGGAAAAATGGGAAGCAGTTGTTTGTGAAGAGCTTTGTATGCCAGAAAAAGGAATTTCTTTTTGGTCTTAGAGCTGGTAGGGAGCCAATAGATTTATTAAACATGGTACTGACATGGCTAGATTTTTTCATTATTTCATGCAAAAGTCTATCTATGTTTTTCTGATATAAAAAATATTAGCATATATCTTATATAGATATCCATCTATACATAAATGTGTATATATATCTTATGTGTTTTATATAGCATATAAAATATTCTATATTTCTTATAGAATAAAGATATTTTATAACAATGATAGATCACAACTTATTCAACCATTCCTCGATTGGTAGACATCCACACAATTTCTAGTTCTTTGCCACCACAAAGAGAGTTCCTATTTTAGAATATCTGAGTTATTTTCCTTTTCCCCTAATCATCTTTGGAAACAGATCTAATAGTGGTGGTGTTGGGTCTTGTATATATGACAATAATAGAAAAGTTTGGAAAAGGGTGGATTCAAAAGGAAAGATAATGATTTCTGTTTAGGACATGTTGACTTTGAGCTGGCTCTGGGACATCCAGTTCAAAATGTCACAGAGAATTTAGTGACATAGGACTGAAGTTTAGGAGAACAGACTGGGGCCACATACATATATCTGTAAATCCACCTGCATAGAGATACTAATTCAATCTGTAGCTAGTAAGATCACCAAGTAAGAGAATACAGAAAGCAAAGAAAAGAGGGCCAGTTAGGGAGCATGACATAGGTGAATATTTACCAAAGACGACTTAGGGGAAGTAATCAGGGAGACTGGAGAACTCAGGAGGAAGTGGTCAACAGTATTAAAAATAGCAAAGATCAAGAAGGAAACACATTGAGTAGGAACCATAGATTTAGTAATTAGGTCATTGGTAACTTTGTAGGGCAAAGTTTTAGTTGAAGTTGAAGATATCATTAGCCAGATTGCAGATGATTTAGAAGGGAACGAAAGCAAATGAAGTGGAGGCAGAAACTACAAATGGCATTTCAGGGAATTTAACTGAGAAGTAAAAAGAGGAAAAATAAAGGATAATAGTTAGTGGAGATAGTTGCATATAGTGAGGATTTTTTTTTTTTTTTACTTCTTGAATGACGAGCATTTTTGCAGAAAAGTTATAAGGAACCAATGGATAGGGCAAGATTAAAGATTAGAGAGTAATAAAGAATAGTTGGAGCAATCTATCAGAGAAAATGTGAGAGGGTGAGATTAAGGGTGCATGCAGAAGCATTAGCTTTGGCAAGGAGAGATAATCTCTTTTCCTCAGATATTGACACAAAGGAGGAAATAGGGGGATATGAAATAAGGAGAAGGGAAGAAGAGAGACCTTGTGATGAATGACCTCTGATTTTAGTGAAGAATGAGTTGAAGTCCTGATTTGATAAGATGAGCTGGGGGTGCTGTGAGATGCTTGAGGAGAGAGAGAATGTCTGGAAAAACTGGTGAGTGGGATAGAAATTCAATTAAACTGGAGCAGAAGCATGGACTTGAAATGATGATCCAAATGAAATCAGTTATCATAATTTTGTAGGAGAACAAGGCAACACAGTTTTGTGATTTCTTCCAGGTCTGATCAACAGCTTGTGAGTGGAAGCAAAAGAGGATAATAGTGAAAATATACCCCTGGTTTGGATATATCAAGACATAATCAAGACAAGAGTTCCCAAAATAAATGATATTATAAGGTTTAATTGGTTCATAAAGAAATTTATAGCTAAGTCAGTGGTGAAGCACTTGAAAAGTACAGAAGGATGGAAGGATTGGATATCTTCTGAGAGTGAAGACTAAGCTTAGGAGTTGTAAAGGCATAGAGAATGATAATAGATTAAGATTAAATAAAAGATTATTGGAGTACTCGAACATGGGAATGGACTACTTGTGATTGATGACAAGATAAAGGTTTTGACTATCCCAGAGTGGTTCTAAAGTAGAATGAAATGGGTAGGTCATGGAATTTGAGTAGATTAAAGAACTGGGATATTAAGATAATGGAAGAAATATGACCATATATGTTGAAGTCCTATAGTATGAAATAGGAGTTGAAGTGGAGAAGAATATTTTTAATCAAGTATTTGATTCTTTGAAAAAAGAAGGGGCAGCTAGATGGTGCAGTGGATAGAGCTCTGGCCCTGGAGTCAGGAGGATCAGAGTTCAAATCTAACCTTAGAAACTTAATATTTAGTCACTAATGATCCTGGGTAATTCACTTAACCCCAATCACCTGGCAAAAAATCAAACCAAAAAAAAAAAAAAGAGAGAGAGAAAAGAAGTATATCCTGGGAGCTACCAACCATTATATCCCATTTATCACCACTTTGGTGATAAAATTTACTCTTATACCAGCACTAATACCACCAGCAATCAAAGGACAAGAAAAAAGATATTGCCATTATTAACAAGAATAGTCAATGAGACCTCTGACCTAGATGAAGACACTTCTTAGTGAATGTCAGAAGATGGGGAAAAAAAAACACAAGAAGCCTAAAAGAAAATGAAGTTTGTAAATTATCGGTGGGTAATTTCAAAGGGTACAATATAAATGATGGGCAGATCTGAAACATACATTGGTTGGGTTAGAGTTGAGGAAGAGAGAGAAATTAAGGAATGGATAGCAATAGTGGGGATGGGATTGCTGTTCTTTGGCAGTAAGGGTCTCAGTAGCACTGGGTATGGGGAAAGTAAGAGCAGATGGGAATAAACTGACTATTGGGAAATGAGGCAAGACAGAGTATCAAGAGATGAGAGGAATTCTATTGATAAAGTCAGGTCACTGGAAAATACAAAGTCTCCAAGAAACCCTCGTCCTGTAGTTGGCAATCATCGATTTTGCTGTGTTCCAGCAGGTATTTGGATGCCTAACTTCAAAGTAAATGCCAGCAAAGGCTGATAGTACAGGAAGGAATTTGATTGTCATTCATGGTATCTTTGTAAGATGGAAAAATGTGTACTGGATGATAATATGGTTAAGTGAATTGACAAATGGTTAAACAGCCATACCTTATATGTTGAACAGTGGTTCAATGTCAACCTAGAAAGGATGAGGGTTTTAGTGACATGTCTCAGAGTTCTGTGCTCAATGATGTCTTGTTAATCATTTTTATCAACTACTTGGGTGAAGACAGCAGTCATGCTTATTGAATTTCAACATGACATAAAGCTAGGAAGGCCAGTTAATGTCAGATGGCAGAACTGAGCTTTGGAATGTTTTAGATTAGAACTTTGGCATGAAATTATTAAGATGAAATATATGAATAAATATGTTTTCATATATGCATATATACATGTATGTAAATATATATGTATATTATATATTTGATAGAAGAGTACAGGTTTGAATGAATAAAAGAATTTAAAAAGCACTTATTATCTGACAAGCACAATGCATGGTATAGGAGTTAAAAGTATAAAAGGCAGTCAATTACTGTTCTCACAGAACTTACCTTTTAATAGGAGGAGAAAATATATGTAGGAGAATGATAACCAGGGAGAAGAGTTTTGATCCATGGAGTCATAGCGATAATAAGTGGTACCACATAGGACAGTTTATTGTTATTCTTTTTCTATAAGCAGTCATAATTCTCTCTCAGGGATGTTATAAGAGTTCTTACAGGGGTGTTTGATTGGACTAGATTATTTCTAAAATCTTTTCCAATTTCAAGACTCTATAATTTTGTAGCTATATATTATAGGAAATGTGTTACTAGACAGATCTAGTCACAAGTCTTTGAGTCTTTTGCTTATCAGCCACTGGGGAAGGAGTTTGATTATTGGAGCTGTGCTCCCCTAAATAGTACCACATGGTAGCTTTTAATGGAATTGCAGGTTTGATATTTAGGATAAAGTAAAAAGCTTCTAAGGAGTATGCCTTCTAAATTCAATTCAGTGGGAGAAGGTGACATAATGGGAAATGGTATTTTTTTTTTTCTTTCTAAAAAGTAGCATGGTCTCAGCACCAAGAGGACAAGTTTTCATTTCATTGGCTTTGGATATGTGTCTTATCTATCCTCAGTAGTCTGTAAGTTTGTTAAGGGTAAGATCTTCTTTATTTTTGTTTTTTTCCCCCCCAAAACAAGTCACATTGACTTGTCCATAATAGAAATTTAATGTGTTCATTGAATAAATGAAATTTTAAAATAAATGAAGAAGATTCAAGATAAATAAAATTATTTTTTTCTATGTTTTTCCAATTGGAATCAGAGAACAAATATCAAATAACAATAAAAGAATCTTAATTTACTAACCAGTTACTTGCACAAGTAAAGGCAGCTTTAACTTTTTTTTTCTTATTAAATGTTTTGTTTTTTTCCCTACTTACATGCAAAAACAATTTTAGCATTCATTAAAAAATTTTTTGAGTTGCAAATTTTCTTCCTCCTTCCCTTTCCATTTCATTGAGAAGGCAAGAAATTTGATATAGGTTATATATGTGCAGTCATGCAACATTATTTGTCATGTTTTGAAAAAGACAAAAAATGCCTAGAAAAATAAATAAAGTTAAGGAAAATATACTTTGATTTACATTCAGATGCCATCAGTTCTTTCTCTGGATATAGATAGCAATTTTCATCATAACTCCTTTGAAATTGTTTTGAATTTTTATATTGCTGAGAAGAATAAAGCCATTCATAGCAGATTATTATGTAATATTGTTGACTATGTATACTCTTCTAGTTCTAGTCATTTCATTTTGCATCAGTTTATGT
Organism: Antechinus flavipes; assembly: GCF_016432865.1. Taxonomy (NCBI): domain Eukaryota; kingdom Metazoa; phylum Chordata; class Mammalia; order Dasyuromorphia; family Dasyuridae; genus Antechinus; species Antechinus flavipes. The sequence goes on along the minus strand of NC_067403.1, from coordinate 69,474,051 downwards.
AAGTCTTTTCAGGTTTTTCCGAGAGCACTCCTGCCTGTCAATTCTTATGGTAAAATAGTATTTCATCATAATCCTACACCATAACTTATATAGCCATTCTCTAATTGACAGATCCCCTCAATATCCAATTGGCCACCACTAAAAGAGCTACTATGAATAATTTTTTTTACATAAAGGTCATTTTTTCTTTTCCTTTTTTTTTTAAATCTTTTTTTGGGATATAGACCTATTAGTGGTATTGTTAGGTCAAAGGATTTTATATCCTTTTCTTCATAATTCCAGATTGCTCTACAAAATGTCACATCATTTCACAACTGCACTAACAATGTATTGATGTTATAATTTTGCCATGTCCCCTCCAACATTTGTCATTTTTCTTTTCTGTTACATTAGCCAATCTGATGGTTAATCTAAACTGATAGCTCAATTGTTTTGGTTTGCATTTTAAATTAGTGATTTAGAGCATTTTTTCATATGACTAGATAGCTTTGATTACTTTTATCTGAAAACTGCCTGTTCATATCATTTGGCCATTTATCAATTGGGGGATGACATTTTTATAAATTTGACTCCGTTCTCTACGTATTTGAGAAAAGATGTTTTTATCAGAAAAACTTGTGTGTGTGTGTGTGTGTGTGTATTCCCCCCCACCCCCATTATGATTAGCTGTAGTTCTTTCCTTCCTATTTCTCCCATGTTTATTATCTCTGATTCCGGCCTTCCCCAGCCTCTCCTTCCTTTGGACACCTGCAGTTGTTAGCTTCTATTTGCCCAATTCTATTTTTAAGGAATTATTTTATTCATTTAATTTTTGTATCTTTTTTGCCATTTGGCAAATTCTACTTTAAAAAAATAGAATTAGCTAAATGGGAAAAAAATCCATTGAAGAAAATGGCTCTTTTAAAAGTTATTTTTGTCAGTATTTTTTTTTTTTGTGTCTCCCTTTTATTTTTTTGTATCACTTTCATACGTTTTACTCAGAGTATTTGATTTTAAATCCTTTTTGATTTCTTCCTGAGACCAATTTGCATTTTTCTTTGAGATTTTGGCTATAGCAGTTTTGACATTTTTTTCTTCTGAGTTTGTGTTTTGAGCTTCAATGTCACCATAATTACTTTTTATGATAAGATTTTTTATTGTTGTGTGCTCATTTCCCCCAGTTTATTTTTTGACTTTTAATTATATTTGAAAGCTGTGCTCTGCTCTCAAAATAGAAGGGGCATTGTCTAAAAGGCCCTATAAGTTTTCAGTTCTTCCTAGGTGGTATTCTCTAAGGAGAGATGTGTTTACTTCTCTCCTGTCCTGTGTTCTGGTCTGCCAGGAACCACAAAGACTCTTTTATATTCTGAAATAGTGACTAGGGTCCTTACTTCCCTGTGACTATAAGCTTTGGTCTGTAAGTGCTCCTCCTAACCCTTTGATTAAGACCCAGAATTATGGCAAATTCACTTATGAATGCATGCAACAGAGTCCTGCACGCAGTGACAGCAAAGAAACCACTGTAATCTCATGACTAGTTGCCAGATCCCTTTACGCTGCTAATTAAGTTGTTCTCCCTCACCCCGGCCTGGACATTTTGTTGAACTGTGTTCTATTCTCACTCTGATGTGACTTTTCTATTGACTTTTTGAATTATCTTTGCCTGGAAAATTTTTCAACCCCATTCTTTCTTTTGGCAATCTTTTTAAAAATTATTTTTATTTTTTTCTTTATTAAAGTTTTTTTTTTTATTTTCAAAACCCATGCATGGATAATTCTTCCACATTAACTCGAGTTCCATTTTTTCTCCCTCTTCCCCCATTCCCTCCCCTAGATGACAAGTAGTCCACTATATGTTAAACATGGTAGAAATTTATTCAACCCTATTCTTTTGTGGGTTCTGCCACTCTAAAACTGATTATATTGTTCAAAGTTGTCTTGAGGGAAATTTGGGAGAGCTCAGGTAAGTCCCTCTCATTCTTTTACCATTTTGACACTGCCCTGGCCCTACCTTCCTCCCCTTCCAGCTTTAGAAATTGCAACAAAAAACCTGAAACAATTTAAAGACAGAAGTTTCAAAACTTATGGATAACATGTAGTTGGACAGAGCACATTCATTAATCTTTGAGACTATTAGCTGACATTCTTGGGGAAAAAATACTAGCCTTTATACTTGTGTTCTCCCAAGTGCTTGGTGGTCACTACTGGAATTACAGGACTAATTCTTAGAAGACATGACCTTTCCTCCAACATGCTGGAGGAAGAGAGAGAATTTTAAACTATTTTTAATACTTTTTAAATTTTACTTTAATTTTTTATTTATTTTAATTTAATTTTAAGCTTCAGAAGTTTCAAAATGTTTCCTTTGTTGTCATTGTACTTATCATATACTAATATAGTAAGAATCTGTAATGTCACTAACATGAGTATTGTTCAATGGCTAGTCTGTGATAGCTTGATACAACTGTAATTGGGCTAGATGGTACAGTGCATAGAGTAGCAAGCTGAAGTCAGGAAGACCATCTTTCTTATTCCAATCTGACCTCAGATATTTAGTAGCTATGTGACTTTGGAAAAGTGATTTAGTTCTATTTGCCTCAGTTTTCTTATCTATAAAATGAGCTGGAGAAGGAAATGGCATTCCACTGTAATATTTTTTTAAAAGAAAATCCCAACTGAACAACAAAAATAAATGAGTTTGCCAGTTGTCATGTTTGAAAGCTCCATCCCTCAGCAGACAACCCTTTTCTAATTGAGCCAGGTTAATCCTTAGACGATGGACATGAAGTTCATTGCTGGGTCCATCCTTGAAGTAATAACTGATTACAACTTGTGTTCCCAGTTATAAAACCTCTGAGAATCCAGGACCACTTACTTAACAAGAAGAAATGTCAGAAGCAACTGAACATTAGAGAGATTAATTGAGCTGCCCAAGATCACTCAGTTATTAAGTATCAGTGACTACATCAGTCAGTAAGGTAAATGCTCTTGAGGAAACCACAGTTAGTAACACTACAGAATATCAATGTGTTATAATAAAGTATACCAGATTTGGAGGCAGAAGGGACCTGAGTTTTAGTCATGGCTCTGTTTCTCTCTGAGTCTGTGACACTTAAAAAAATGCTTTCTTTATTTAGTGATGCCATCTGTTTTCTTCCCTCCTCCCACCTTTAGGAGATCCATGCCATATTACAAATAGTATTTTTATTAAGTCATTTTAAGCTTTCATTAAAAAATCGTTTAAAATTCTTTCTCTCTTTCCACTGGGCTACAACTGGGGGATGCTTCTAAGAATTAATCCTGTAATTTCAGTAGCTACCACCAGGCACTTAGTATGAAGGTTGGTCTTTCTCCCCCAAGAATTGTCAACCAATGGTCTCAAAAATTAATAAATGTGTTTTGTTCAGTTATATGTTTTCCACAAAATGTAGAGACATCTTAATATCTTCTGGCAAACATAAGTCTGCCTGCTCTCATTGGTTATAGTTGAATTTGGTCCCTGACACCACAGTGTCTCCTAATGACTGACTAGATATGATTTCAATTTCTGTGACAACTAGTTTATTTATAACACTGCCCATTCAAGGGGTGATTCACACTGTACATGTCCTAGAAATCTTGGGTTCAGATAGATACTATGTTGAGGGAAACAATGAAGAACCTTTCATGTTCTCAAAGTGTGGTGAGTTCAGTTGGTAGATTTTAGATAATGCATTGCTTCTGGTTATTAAGCATTATTTATGTTTCCTTTCTATGCTAATCATAAATTATGTAGATCTGCTTCTGTGGATAACCAGTTAATTATGACAAGATCATTGGACTAGTGTTCACTGGGTGGTATGTGAGACCTAGTTTTTGTTTGAGTCAAATCGACAATTATATACATCCCTGTGGAGAGTGGAGGGGAATAGGGGTTAGGTCCCTGACTCTGTTACAGCAACAGAAAATTCAGTACCTCCTGAAAATTTATACTCACCAGAGCACATGGACAAAGTGCCATATTCTATTTGAACAGGATTAAGGTCATGGCTGCTGGTATTAGCAAAATAATGACTTGAATTAGATGGTTTCTGAAGTCCTTTCCAACTCTGAAAGTCAGTGATATTTTTAAGGGGAGAGAGCATAGATTAATGTGGAACATGAGGCATTCATACTATATTTGGTACTCTAATCGAAGAATATAGAGAATAAATATATTGAACCTCTATGGAGACATAGCTTCCCCAAAGAATCACAATTAAAATCAGTTCTTTTTGACTGGACCTAAGATTCCATCAGTATTGAAAATTTCCTTTATTAATGCAGTTTAGTACTTTTTCTGCAGTTTATCCCCTTAAAGTATTGCCTAGGAGCATGTTAAGTTTGGGACTTGAATCTAACTCTTTCTGGTTTCGAGGTAAATTTTGTTCACTTTACCTTCCTTATTGTAATATGATAGAAATGAAACATTCTATCAATATATCACAGGTCAGTTTATTTTGATGATCTTTGCTGGGAAGGGATATTACTATGGGAAAAAATAGCTTTAATTTTCTGTGAGAAATGCTCATGGGCCAACCTGCATCTGTTATTGAGACAGCTGGAATGAAGCCTTTGGCTATTCCTTAATCTATATACTACATGCACAAACGAGTTCTAAGTGTTCTTTCTTCTTCCTGTCCTTTGCTTCTTGGTCCTTGGACCTCTAGGATTCCAGACATCTTGATTTGTGAAATACGTTGATTTATGTTACTGTGAATACTAGTCATTAGTCAGTCTTTTATGGAAACAGGGGAATCCACCCCTTGAGAATTAGATTCTGGGCATCCAGACAGTTCTACTCAAAAATTATTCACAAGAAACCAAGATATCAACTTTTGGCAGGCTTGATACAAAATTAATGAAAATTGTTTTCCCTCAGAAAATCAATACCATTTCTCCTTGCTTGAACTCTGTTGTCTCTTTTCTTTTCCCTATGTGACTTATCTCCCTCCCTTTAAATGTTCTTCACTCCTATGACACCAGAGAGTTGTCTTGTATCAGTCTTCTTATAGGACAACATTTGCTGTGCTGAATTATTTTTTTATGTTTTTGGTTTGGATCTTTGATTTCATCAGTGTAGAGATTTTGCAGTGTGGAAATCAGCTACTTTCCAGTAAGTTAAAGCAGGGATAACTAACCTAGGTATTTGTACCCCTGGGGGTATGAGAAGCTTGCTAGATGTGGGAAGCATTTGGTAAACAAATATATTATTATCCTTTTGAGATGAAAGAATCTTTTATATTTATTTTTATGAGTGTATATATGGTAAATGATTGAATTTGTTCCTTTCCTATTAAATATCAAAGATGGGGAATTTTTCTGAAGTGAGCACAGGGACTGAAAATGATTAAAACTGTCTTTGAAAGCATTTTGCTCCTGATCTCAAAGGATTCCTATTGCCTGACACAATGAATGATTCTCATGATTTATCTGCGTAAAATTTATTGAAGATACATTGGAAATAAAATTATCAACTTCTGGATGATCCCAAGACATGTTAGCTACTGCAGTGTCCCAAATGCTAAGGATGACCTGGATAGTGCCTGGAATTTGATCATGTCTAGTGCATCCACATTTGTTTCTTTTTATACCTTTCTTTTCTTCCTTGAAATCACTTGTACTTGTGCCATTAGAAATTCATCCTTGGGAGCATGCATTAATTTCCCTTGTATCTTTGTGTCTTATAAAACTATTTACCCTTTATTTGAAATTAGCTTCCTCCAAATCTAGGGTATACATGGGCCATTCCTTCCTTCTCTAAAATGAATTCCAAGATAGATTTGTCTTTTAAATTTTTAAATTTTTTTTCATGAATTCTACTTTGACAACCAATTTCTTCTAGTTGGCCGGAATCAAATCTAGCACAGCAATTTGTCCTATTGCTTCTTCTCCCTTTTGAAGAACAAAATTATCTTTAATTCATCCCAAACAATTCTTAGCTATATGGTTTTTTAGCCCACATAACAGCAGATGTCTAGATAGTTGAAATCCATGGCAGGTCTGTGATCTCTCTCCTGAACTCATTATCTATTTCCTTTTTCTTATTGAGTGGTCAATAACATGCCTCTATCAAATTATTATTTCGGTTTCTTCATCAATTAAATCAAAGCCAAATATTCTCTGTCTTTCCCTTTTCCATCAAGGGTTCTTAACATGAGTTTCTGAACTTAAAAATATTTTGTAACAATATATCACTATAAATATTTTTCTTTGAAACACTACATTTTATCTTATGCATTTAAAACATAATTCTGAAATCATAGGCTTTACTATGCTGTCAAAGGGGTGCCAGAGTCAAAAAAGTGTTAGGACCTCTCCATCATGAATATCCTATATTATATGTTCATAATATACAAAGCTGTCATAATTTTTTAAACTGTTCTGTTCCTTTTGGACAAAGCCTATATACTCTTGAATAGGCTAATTAAAATTTTGAGTTCCTTTTTAACAAGTTGCAATGATAAGTGTAAGATAAGTTTTACCTCAATGTATTGGAGAGGCAGTGTGTTATACTAACTCTGAAGTCTAAGAAGTGGATTCCTTAATTGTCAGTTATATTAATTGGGTTACCTCAAAAAGCAGTTGATTTCTTTTCCTTGGAGAACTTTAAATGGAGATTAGATGACCACTTGCTTGTTATGGTAGGACAGGGCTTCTTAAATTTTTTTCTATTTGTAACCCCTTTCCCTATACAAATTTTTATAAGAGGGAGATGGGAAGGAGAAAGAGGAAAGGGAATGAATGAAAATGATTTTTGAAAGGATCCAGAAAGACCTCTTATAGGAAGTGGAAATAGAGAGCTTCTCTATTGAGAAAAATGAGGAAATCATATTCCAGGCATGAAGAAACACTTCTACAGAGGGGAGGTCAGAGGTAGAATGCTTATAATGAAGAACAAAGGAGTTTCAAGATGAGAAAATATGTCATTGTATCTTATGACTTCCAGCATCAAGCATAGTACTTGCACACAGTAGGCAGTGCCTTGTTGAACTGATTTTGATTAGACAAGTTGATAGTTTAGTGGGTAATATAGCTTTCCAATCTACTTACATCTTGAATTAGAACTCTGCTCTACTCTCTATTCTATCAGTTAGAGCAAAGATTCTTAAATTGTGGTTTGCAATGCCATATAGGGTCTTGTAATTGAATGTGGAGGTTGTGAAATTATTAAATGTTTGATTTGTATAATTATTTTATAATACCTTTACACCCAAGATTGCATATAAATTTCTTTGATGAAAAGGGGTTGATAGTGGAAAAAAGTTTAAAAAACCCTGACCTAGAGAAGTAAGGACTTGCCTGAATTAGATACACAAATGCACTCATCTTTGTTTGCTTTTCCAACCTCTAGAAGTGCTAATCATAAGTTGTTTAGTCAAGTTATGGTAACTAATTCCTTTGGGTAAATAATTTCATAGAACCGGTCAGGGTTCTCTTGAAGAAATTATATGCCATTTTCTTGTGATACACTTAAGTGGTTTGTCTTTGCATACAATTGGTACCCTAGTTTGGGAAATCTGTTTTTGTGATTGCTGAGTTATAGATCCACCAATGGTAAATTAATTAGCACTGTTTTTAATTGGAGGTAGTGTGATGAATAGAATGTTAAATTTGGAATAAAGGAGGAATATGTTCAAAGCACACTTCTGATCACATGGTCCTACATTTGGAAAGCTTCTAATGTTTCTTGATACATATAATACTAACTTTTTATTTCAAATTGTTTTTTATTATGTTTCAAAAGGTCCTTCTGTGCCTATGTCTTGTAGAGTCCAGAGAAGTTAAAGTGACAGGTTTAAGGTCATGTTTTCTATAACTCTGTGACAATGGGCAAGTCACTTAGCCTCTTTGGCCTGAAATGCTTTTCTTCTGAAAAGCAGGGCTAATGATATATTTCTAAAATTTTACCTAGCAGAGTAGATGCCTATTTGTATCAATAAAGGATGCTTCCTTTAATTTAACAATATTATTTTATATATATATATATATATATATATATATTATGATAACATATAATATTGCAGTGCAAAGGTAAAATATCAATAATAGGTCCTTTACAACAGTCTTGTGAAATGAGTTGGCTAGTTTTTACTATTCCCATATTACAAATGGGTAAATTGACTCAGTTTAATTTATTGTTTCAAGGTACTTAAGTCAAAACAGAGCTGGAACTCTGCTCTTAGTACTAAAGCCATGCCACTGGGCAAGTTAGACCTCAATCAGAAGTTATCAGCTACAAAGTCCACAGCTACTTCTATTCTGGGCACTCAGTACATGTTGCTTTATCCACACGCTATTCTCTTTGAGAACTAGTGTAAGATCAATTCTACATCTAGAATCCTTGACCACAAAAAACTTAAGACATTTTATAAAAGGTGATAAGCTTTCCCTCTCTCCAATTATTTCTTCTTCCTCTTCACTTCTTCCTCTTTGAATCCTTGACTTCTTTAAAAACTCAGTTGTTTGTACCTTTACTGTATGACAATTATTCTTAAAGTGTGGTTCTTTTGAAAGGGGTCCATGAGGTCAAAACTACTTTCATAATAATAGTAAGACTCTTTTTTTTGCCTATTAAAATACTATTTCCCTTTCCAATTCTCTGTGTAATATGTGATTTTCTTTCTATACTCCAACCAAAACAATATCTTTTATTAAGCCAGACATTAAAGAGATTTGTAAAAATATATAAGACAATAGCTTTTCTCACTAATTTTTGAAAATATAACTATTTTTCATTAAAATATGCTATTCCTAATTCCTAATTTGGTCTTCAGATCAAAAAATTTGAAAATCATTGTTCCAAAGTTATCTTACATCTATTGTGAAAATATCTCGTTCATTTATTAATGTACACATTCACTTCCCCTTGAGAATATAAGCTCCTTGAGGGCAGGGGTTGGTTTTGCTTTTTCTTTATATGCCCAAAGTTTAGCAAAATATCTTACGCAAAGAAAAGTGCTTAATAAATTCTTATGCTTTGACAGATTGACTGGTATTATCATTGGGGTCTTTAGATGAAGAAACACATATTAACAACTGCTGTGGACTTTTTCTTAGGATTGTCATTTGTGGAAGAAGGGCTATAAGCCCATCTATTCTCAAATACATTTTTCATAATTTTGACTTCCTTAAAACTGTTCTTCTTTTGAAAGTTGTCAAAAGGTTCAAATAACACATATCCTAAGGAAAGCAAACTCTTCAAACTATTTATTTATTTATTTTTTGCTTTTGACAGACAAAATAGCAACCCTCTCCCCCAAAGTTGCAGGAATATTTTAATATTCATGCACATTAGGGGGTAAGTGTCTTTAGATAACTGCAAATTTATCTGCAGTTTAGTCTGTTCTAATCCAAGTAAATGTTCAGTCCCAACAAGGCTTAATTCTTCTCTTCAGAAATCCTGGCAGCTAATGCTTGTGAGCTTGCCAGTTTTTGACTCCCATTTGGGAAGGGAGTGAGTCCAAAACAACAAGGTTGATCCCATGCTGCAGAGGCTCCTCTCTCAGCTGCAGGGGAGCAGGAGCCTTCTGGGAAGTGAGCTGACATTTAACCTCAACTTGTTCTCAGGCAGATGCTGAATGAATCTGATTTTTTTTTTTTTTGGTCAATGGTTTTCTGCTCTGACCTTTTTGGCTAATAAATCTTCTTTAAAAAGCATTTAAAGTGTGAAGACAAAAGGTGGCTTTTTATTAATTTCTTCCCTTCTTTTCCTACAGAGCCAAAAGAGATGGTGTCGCCTGACAGGAAACCTGCTTCTTCTTATGAAAAATCAGACCAAGGTAATAATGCTTCTTTTGGCCCAACAGCTTTGAATGCCCCAAATGTTCATGTTCCTTAAGATGTTTGGCTTTTCTGATGCTTGCTGTTTTAGTTTTTGACACCGAGTGCCGACCTCTCCCCTATTCCTCTGCACACATACATTTTGTAAACAAGAGAGAACAGTTTGTCTTTTACAATGCCAACCGAGTGCATCATAAATGATATTACATTTAATGCAAAACCAGTTGACTTTCTGTTATTTTTTCCCCCATTGTAGCTCAATATCTAGTCAGGGTCTTGATTAGGGGATTATGATGTTTTGTTGCTGTGAATCACAGTTCTGTTTCATAAACAGGAAGGGAATTTGATCCTGGTCTATGCCAAGTGATGAAATTTTTCTTGCATTTAAGCATCAGTCAGATCTACAAAATTGTTTTTTGAACATGCAATACTGTTGGCATGAATTTCTAGAAATCTGTGCTGAAACTTAAGATGATAGAAACTAACTCACATATATATTTTGGAGTGAATTATATCGTCCAGTTGTTGAGTAACACGGATGATTATGCTTGACAGATTGCATATTTGGTTTGCAACATTTTCAAATTGTTATGGGGTTTATTTGCATATGTTGTCATAACCAATATGACAACATATGCAAATAAGATAATATGCAAATATGCAGCATAAGCCCATAAGCAAAAGTATGTGCATAATGTGGACAACCTAGGATTGTGTGGATATATTAAGTGCCAGACCATTGCATTGAAGTGGACATCTGCCGGCAAAGTTCTTACTGGTTCATTTGTACCCCTAAGGGAACTGCCCTTTTTTTCCCTATGAGAATATACTTGACTGTAAGGGGCTGGGCTTGAAGTCAAGGAGAACTTAGTTCCAATGCTGCCTCTGATATTAGCTGTATGTGTGATCCTCTCTATGCATCTGGCAATGTCATAGAACTTGCTTTGTGTTGGAGGGAGTTCCTACACTGGGATTTACCCATGCTGACAATTACTGATCCTTTATGTCTAATTGTTTATAGCCACAGGTATAGTAAAACAATTTAATTGAATTATATAATAATAATTGTAGTTAATATTTATATGCTGTTCTTTAGTCATTTTAGTCATACCTAACTCTTTGTGATCCCACTTGGAGTTTTCTTGGTAAAGATACTGGAGGTGTTTGCCATTTTTTTCTCATCTTATTTTACAAATAAGAAAACTGAAGCAAATGGGGTTCAGGGTCTTGCCCAAAGTCACACAGTTGATATGTGTCTGAGGCCAGATTTGAACTCTGGTTTTCCTAACTTCAAGCTCAGGACTCTATTATGCCACTTAGCTACCCATAATATTTATATTTATAAGCTTATTCTCAGCTCATAAGTCACTTTTCCCATAATACCTTATTTAAATCTAAGGGTATTGAGCAAATGTTCTATTTTATAAATGAGAAAATTGAGGCTCTAAAAGCCTCAATTATTGCTTTGCTGAAGGTCACATGCAAGATGATAGGATTTAGAGTTATGAAGATCATAGAATCTGATCTACTCCTCTTGGAGGTGAGGAAACGGAGTTCAGGAGAAGGATCTAGAGTTGGGAGGATCATAGAATCTGATCTACTCTTGGAGGTGAGGAAACGGAGTTCAGGAGAAGGATCTAGAGTTGGGAGGATCATAGAATCTGATCTACTCCTCTTGGAGGTGAGGAAACGGAGTTCAGGAGAAGGATCTAGAGTTGGGAGGATCATAGAATCCGATCTACTCCTCTTGGAGGTGAGAAAATGGAGTTCAGGAGAAGGATCTAGAGTAGGGTCAGGAGAAGGATCTAGAGTAGGGAGGATCAAAGAATCTAAACTACTCCTCTTGGAGATGAGGAAATGGAGTTCAGGAGAAGGATCTAGAGTTGGGAGAATCATAGAATCCGATCTACTCTTCTTGGAGGTGAGTAAACGGAGTTCAGGAGAAGGATCTAGAGTTGGGAGGAACATAGAATCCAAACTGCTCCTCTTAGAGGTGAGGAAACGGAGTTCAGGAGAAGGATCTAGAGTTGGGAGGAACATAGAATCCAAACTGCTCCTCTTAGAGGTGAGGAAACGGAGTTCAGGAGAAGGATCTAGAGTTGGGAGGATCATAGAATCCGATCTACTCCTCTTGGAGGTGAGGAAACGGAGTTCAGGAGAAGGATCTGGAGTTGGGAGGATTATAGAATCCAATCTATTCATCTTGGAGGTGAGGAAACCAAGTCTAGGAGAAAAGTACCCAATCAAGCTCACAGAGATAGCAAAGAGCAAAGTTGGAAACAGAAGCTCAAGTCCTTTAACTACAAGTCTAGAATTCTTTTCATTACATCTTGGATTTTGTGTGTGTGTGTGTGTGTGTGTGTGTGTGTGTGTGTATAAAAAATACATATATATGTATACATACACATACATACTCTCATACATATATGCACAGTCACAAATTAATTCCTTGACTGCCCATTCATTGGAACCAAGTTATATTATTGCAAGGAACCAAGAGAGCCTCAAGCAAAATTTATATCCAGTTGTATATACCATTTTTCAAATAAAAATACAGTGATTGATAGGAGATTAGGGGAATAGTTTTTTAATACTTATTCATTATATTTGTTATATCCGTTAAACATCATTGGGGAAACAGAGAAAGTCAAAGGATTTGAGTTTTTTTTTTATCAAGCCAGAAATGAAGTAATTACCCTAGATTACAAATCTATGTAGCATTAGACTGGGGGTTGTGTGACTTATTAGAAATGAGTTTAGTTATATCACTTAAAAGTATCTGAAACTCAGAGTCCACATGTGTCAAATGAGGGGATTAGATGAAATGATAGTTTAAGGTTACTTTCTGCTCTATATTCCATATCTACATCTCTTTGTTTCTGGCTCATAGATATTTCTTCTCCAGAACCAGTAGACTGATTGTGAGCAAGTAGATTCTTCTACAAAGAGATTTCTAATTATTGTGACTGTTGCTAGAACCATGTGCAACTTTATTATCTGAAAATATTTAATAAAGTTGGTGGAATTTAAGTGCAAGTTACCCATTTGAGTAATTAATGAATTAGTGGCCAAAGATGAAACAAAATATCCGGGGAGGGAATAAGAAACCTTTTTGAAACTTGCCTTTTCCCCCCCATTGATGGCAGTGCCATTTGGGGAGTTGGGGGAGTGGTGGTGGTAGCTATAGGAAACCTGGAAAGAGATTATTATTTGAACTGAGAATCAGGTACCATCAAAGATAAGAGTCTCTAAAGATTGTCTTTCTAATGATTTACTTTTCATTAAACTAAATATGTTGCTGGATATAAACAGTTATGTAGAAAAGATAAATGATCAAATTTAAAGTATATTCTGTCAATAATCTGAGTGTTTCTTGAAATATTTATAAAAATGCAGCATAAATTATATTATTATCCCATTTATCACAAGTCTATTGCATTATTAACAATTGGCAGGAAAAACGCTGAAGTAAAATTGCAGATTGACTCAAATCAATAATTATAGAATTATGAGAAGCAGAAATAATGGAGAAATGTCATATTTTAAAAATATTCTTTTCCAACTTGTCTAATTATCTATTTGCAGTTGTCAAAATGCTTAGACTTGAATCTGTGGCATGTTTCTTATATATTCCATTCATGTTAGAGCAACATACTTGTAATAAGATGACACCTAATAGAATTCTGTTAGAAGGGTAAAAGGCACTTTTTTCTGTATTCTCTTTGAAGGTAGCTTATTATTAGTATTGCTATTATTATTGCTCTTACTATCATTATTAGCACCAACAGCAGGAGTGTCAAGTAGCTATTATGTTTGTGGTTTTTGTTTTTTTAATTCTGTTTTTACATGTCGTTTAAAATTTTAGACACCTGTATTTTAAAATTAGGTTCTTTTGGATGGAACTTTACTAAGGAAAAGGTTTATGAAATGAAATGTAAAGGTAAGGCCAGATAACCTGATAATGTAGAGGAAAATCGATTCATTTTAACAATCATTTTTTTTTAAATTTTTATTTAATAATTACTTTATATTGACAGAATCCTTGCCGGGGTAATTTTTTTTTTTTACAACATTATCCTTTGCACTCGTTTCTGTTCCAATTTTTTCCCCCTCCCTCCCTCCACCCCCTCCCCTAGATGGCAAGCAGTCCTTTATATGTTGGATATGTTGCAGTATATCCTAGATACAATATATGTTTGCAGAACCGAACAGTTCTCTTGTTGCATAGGGAGAATTGGATTCAGAAGGTATAAATAACCCGGAAGAAAAACAAAAATGCAGATAGTTCACATTCGTTTCCAGGGATCTTTCTTTGGGTGTAGCTGCTTTTGTCCGTCATTTATCAATTGAAACTCAGTTAGGTCTTAACAATCATTTTAAAAATGCTTCTTCATGTGCTAAGTGCTGGGGACACAAAGTTAAAAAACTGAAAACAGTCGTACTCCTTTAAAAACATGGGTTTTGTTAAAGGAAAAGGAGAGGTTTGATAGGGAAAGTAAGTAAGGGTGGTGAAGGATTGTGGAATTTTCAAGGTCAGTTGTATTTGCACTGGTAAAATTCACTTGGTAATTACTCAGTTTTTCAGATTTTACTTGTGGGTTTTTTTTTTTTGTTGTTGTTGTTTGTATATAGACATAGACTTTGCTGAGAAGTATCTCCATTTGGGATAATTTCAATGTACTTCTTGAAGAACACCTCTCTTCTTAATTTAGCCCTAGCTAACTGCTCTTATTGTACCATTTGGAAAGGGAATGCTGTATCTGATTTGTGGGCTGGACCAGTGAGTTCTGTTGACTAATCCTTGCCAACCAATACTTTTTCATTTATAGTGTCAATATTACTTCTAGACAATATTAAGACATCTTTTTTCAAACATTTTTATTTTTATTTTTAATAGCTTTTTATTTACAAATTTATGCATAAGTAATTTTTCAGCATTGTCAGTTGCAAATCCTTTTGTTCCAGCTTTTTCCCTCCTCCCCCCCCTTCCCCCAGATGTTGACCAATACGATGTTAAAGTATAAGTTAAATACTATATATATATACATATATAGTTCTTTCGGTGGGTGTAGCTGGTTCAGTTCATTACTGCTCCATTGGAACTGATTTGGTTTATCTCATTGCTTAGGATGGCCAGGTCCATCAGAATTGATCATCATATAGTGTTGTTGTTGAAGTATATAATGATCTCCTGGCCCTGCTCATTTCACTCAGCATCAGTTCATGTAAGTCTCTCCACGCCTCTCTGTATTCATTCTGCTGGTCATTTCTTACCGAACAATAATATTCCCTAATATTCATATACCACAATTTACCCAACCATTCTCCAATTGATGGGCATCCAGTCACTTTCCAGTTTCTGGCCACCACAAAGAGGGCTGCCACAAACATTCTTGCACATACAGGTCCCTTTCCCTTTTTTCCCCTTTTATTTATTTATTTATTTTTATTTTGAAAAAAATTTCTTTACAACATTATCCCTTGCACTCACTTCTGTTCCGACTTTTCCCTTCCCTGCCCCCACTTCCTCCCTCAGATGGCAAGCAGTCCTATACATCCCTTTTTAAAAATCTCTCTGGGATATAAGCCCAGTAGGAACACTGCTGGATCAAAGGATATGCACAGTTTGATAACTTTTTGAGCATAGTTCCAAATTGCTCTCCAGAATGGCTGGATGTACTCACAATTCCACCAACAATGTATCAGTGGCTCTGTTTCCCCACATCCCCTCTCACATTCTGCATTATCTTTCCCTGTCATTCTAGCCAATCTGACAGGTGTGTAGTGGTATCTCAGAGTTGTAATATTAAGACATCTTGAAATTAAAACATTCCTTAAAGAGGCTTCTCACTGTAGCTTGCTGTTGAGAACTGAGATTGAATCAGAAAACAAATAAGAGGTATTTTGGAATGGAGTTGTACTTAAATCAAGAGTATCTGCTCATCCTAGTTTTTTATACTGGACATTTATCAAAATTCTCATCTTTCTTGGCCTCAATATTTCATCATTCTTTAAGTATTTGATTCAATTAATATTTGTTAGGCACCCTAACAATAGTTGACTTTTTTATGTGTAAGAGACTATACTATAAACAGAAGTTATTAGGACCTTGCTGTCTAGAGTGGAATTAGCTAGTGTTGGGGATTGTGACTTTTTTTTTTTTTTTTTAAAGAGAGACATAATTTCTGGGTAATTTTAATTATTTTATTTAAAAAGTCAGCATTTTAATAAAAGGATGGTTATTTAGCTTTGTCTGTGTCTGTCTGTCTATCTCTCTTACACACACTCACAAACTCTGACTCACCAAACACAATCATGTCAGTGGTTTTATAGCTTATGGGCTCATTGGAAGAGGGGTGTTCCTGAGGATGGCATTCAACTCTGACTGGATAACAATTAATGAAAAAATGAGAAGCTGGACCTGGACTTTGATTTTGTCATTTACTTAAGTTACCCCTAGCCTTGGATAATTTATTTAAAGAATTTATCTCCACCCAGACTTGAGTAGAATACAATCCTACCTGGTGGGATCTGAACAAACAACTTAGTCCAATCTCATTGTTAGTAATGTCCTTCAAGCGACTGAACTTTTTAAGATCAGGACTTAAGAAAAAGGGGACAACTCTGGATTTTCACAAATCATTGGTTATTAATGATCATTTCTTTCAGGATAAATATGTATTTACATAATAAATGTAACAGTCTGGGTGCTGTAAATAGAAAGAAACCTGGAAGTCAATAGAAGTCTTGACTTTGACAATCCATTGATAGGTCAGGAAATTTTTACTGTCAATGACCCAAACTTCTTTATTGGTAAAAGCCTGGAGCCATATCTGGAAATATTTGCTACTTTCAGATCTCTCTCCCTTTCCTTTCTCCTTTGTATACAATGTCTCATTCATCCTCCTTTACATAAATTCATTCTTTGAATATAATTTAATTTGATTAATGCAGAACCATGAAATATAGATGACAATGTTCTGTTGAATCCTCTCTTCCAGTCAAATTGATCTATTCTCAGCTAGGTAGAGGGTTGAAAGTGGTCACAGTATCAGAGGTCTCATGAAAGATGTGAGATCTGAATTGGGATTTAAAGGACAAGAAGGATTTGAACAGAAAAACATTAATTCTGTGAATAGCCCAGCAATAATTAAACCTCCTAGGGTAACAGTGGTCTTGGCTCTGGCCATAGTGGGGTAGGTTATTTTGGAGAGGGAATGTGTGTGTGGTTCATATATAGAGCTAATCTTAACATCTGTACGTAAGGGATTATCTGCACCTGCTTGCATCAAGGGTGGTTTGTGCATTTTATGGTTTTGTTTTAGGATGAATGACTATTGCAATGAAAAGATCATCAGAATTCAGAAACTCTGGATTTAGGTTCTTCTGAACCACAGGCAATTTATTTCCCTTGGTGGGACTTTCTTTTGCCATCTGTAAAATGAGGAGGCTAGATTAGATAATCAATAAGATCATTTTTGTGGCTCTAATATGTTATGATTTTATGCTTTTGGCTTATTATGAATATTACCACTAGATGTCAGTAGCAACCTCCTTGGACCCAGGTTGCTGTCATTCATTATTGAAAAGACTGACATTTTTTTAGATAACCTACTGGTTTCTCTTGGATAAAGTATTCATTGTAAAACTATAAAAGCTTTTTTTAGGGGATGGAAAAGACTAAAAAAACAATTTTTTATTTTTCTATATGTTTAAATTTTTTCCCCTTAAATTCCCTTTCATATGTAGTGAGATGTTTTTAACACTATCTTCCATCCAATGCAAAGACTTAGGAAATTATGGGAGTGGGGTAAAGGAAGAAAGAAAGAAACTGAGAAATTATATCTTATATAATTCATATATTATGCCAACATTGCATCATTATCTGTGTTCTGTGTTGGATTACATTGTTGTTGTTGTTGGTTTTTTTTTTTTTTCTGCTGTGTTTTTGGTCCTATATCCCAAAGATGGATTAAAGAAGGTTATGAATTTTTCAACATGCACATCTGTGCCCTATGTACTCAGGGATATCTGAACTTTTCTTATCTACTCTCATCTGTTAAAACATGCTCAGATTAAACTGATCTCAGTTTTGTCTTGCCAAGCTGGTACAGGGATATTGGATGTGGATCCTTTGTGAAGAATTGATGAAAAGACTGATGGCACTAGTGGGTGGGAGCACTTCTATTGACAAGATGGTAGATCCATTAAAGTAATCTATTAGCCACATTGTTCATAATAAGCAGGGAGAATATAATCATGAATGAAACATCCTCCTGTCTTGAAGGAGTTTATTATCTAAGAGTAGAGATAGGCCATGTACAAAAGACCTTGGAGATACTGTTAGTCTTTGATTGGATTGAATGAATTTTTTAAGACTATGGGCAGAATGACATTTGTTATGAGCTGCAGTGGAATAGTCATTATTTATTCCTTGAAATAGAAAGAAACACTAGAAGATTTCTGGAGAAAAAAATCCAAGGGAAAAAAAGAGGAGATAACATTACTATTGTTTAAAAATATGCATGACCAATCCAATATCCATAAATCTTCCTGCCAATTGTAACTTTAAGTGAAATGATATTATAAGGGAAGTTAGTTACATGACAACAGTATTAGATAGAGAAAATACTTTACTTTCCTGGACCATCAAGTCCAAACTATACAGATTTATAATCTGTCTTTAAAATAACCAGAGATTATACTGAGTAGTGAGCAAGATTGCCTTGATAAATTGATAGAATTGAGATAAATAGATTGGAAAGAGCAAAATGATAAATTGGGGAGAGATTGATGTCTCAAGGACAAATAGCAAAGAATCCATTGATATACTATCATGGGACTAGAGGAAAAAGGATCAACTCTCTTTCATTCCCTTCCTCCTTCAGGAAACTCTTCAACTAAAGTTTAAGATTTAACTAGGGATGGCAAGTCTCAGAAGAGTTTGAACATAGTATTTTAATGAGCTTCTTACTTTTTCCTGCCCAAATATTAACAACTTGAGAAAAAGTCTATCTCTACAGAAGGAAAAAATTAATGGAAAAGCTGAGCCCCAGATTGTTTGCTAGTTCTCAAACAGCAGCTAACTAGTCCTTTCCACTTTGCCTCTCACCCCCAACTTTGTGTCTTTCTTGAAATTATCCTCACTACCATCAACCCAAAGTGACTTGGCTTCTTTTCCCACTTGGTTTGAACATATTTTTTCCCCCACCTTCCCCTTATTACTTAAATTTTTGTTGCTGTATAATTTTCATAAACTATTAAAATGTACTAAATCATTAAAAAAAACAACACTCATCCCGGATGCATGTGGAGGTGGGAGTTAGAGTATGGTAGTCAGAAAGCAGGGAGAAAGTTATGAGTTAGAATTTCAATAAATTTCCCTAACTTTTCTTGTTCAAAGCACTGAAAGAGATCAACCAAACTTAATTTTAAAGTTAGATTAAAAATGAAAACATTAATTTTTTTCTCTAACTTTTTTCCTTCTTATTCCAGTCAAATAGGTAGAATAGTGAATTAAATGCTTTTTTTTTTTTTTTTTTTT
Organism: Antechinus flavipes; assembly: GCF_016432865.1. Taxonomy (NCBI): domain Eukaryota; kingdom Metazoa; phylum Chordata; class Mammalia; order Dasyuromorphia; family Dasyuridae; genus Antechinus; species Antechinus flavipes. The sequence goes on along the minus strand of NC_067403.1, from coordinate 69,454,727 downwards.
TTTGTGAAAATAGGATATTACTGATAAGGACTTGTTGATGTTGTTTGCCCTTCTCTCTCCATATATCAGGGAAGTGATACCATGACATGTCAGTGAAATGGATTTAAGTGAGGCGAGAGCTGGGCAAAGTCACCAGCCTCACCTTTTCCTCTGGAGCCATCTGGGTCCAGTGTCTAGATATACATCAGGAAGACTGGAGACAAGGATTTAGTCCTCCAGAGGGCATGTGTGTAATAGTTCACAATATACACACACACACACACATATAAATCAAGATTCCATCTGGGCTGCAAGACTGATCTGATCTAATCTTCTGGATTGGATAGAGAAATCACTTATTTAGAGGGAAGCTTAAAAAGTAGCATGGGTAACTTTTGCCTGTAATCATCATTAAGTCCAATAATTTGTGAAGATAAAATAATAGGATGTAGTCCAGAAAGGGACCTCGTTAATTCTATAATTTCGTAGAGAAGGAAACTGAGATCCTTACAAGTGAAGACATTTAAAACAGAGAGAAGTGATCACTCAGAACTTACCTGGTTACATTTTATTTATTTTAGAACAAAGGAACTTGTGTCAGTGATATAGTCAGCACCATTTTCCTTGTCCCAATCTGGGGAAATAGCAGGTTCACCCAAGAGTTGACCAGCTCTTCCTGGACAGCAGTCTTTCCAAATGACAACTGACATTTGGAACATTTACTCGGACATATTCAGGAAGATAAGGGAAGTTGGAGTATGTTGCAAACGTACAAGTCAGAAGTAAGAAGACCACAGCAATATATCTATAAGTGAGCTACAAAAGGATACAAGTAAAAGTTAATATAATTCCTTTGTCAGCCTTCTGCATTGGATGGAACCAACCAATGACTTGCCAAGGACCAAGTTAGCTTAGCACCTTCCTGGCACAAAGTAGGTACTTAATAAATATTTACTGATTGATGGACTCAGATATTCGCTACAAGAAAGGCTAATGATTGATGAGAATAGGACTACCTATATAATTGTTTCAGTCCTGCTACATGTTCCACTTTCCAAACTGTACCAAGGACCAGAAAGAATAGAGAATCTATAGCCAGGATTCATTTTTCCATCCTGGACTTTTGGGCAATAGCAGCTCTGACTACACATTATGTTATGCTAATCTCTTGCCCCACTGTGGGAGGGCCCATCCTGCTCCCCAACTAAGAAACTTCCAAGGGAAGGCTAGATAAAGTTTAAAAGAAGTTAAGACCCTATGTTTAACAAAGATCATTCTTCAATTCTGCATTGACAGGAAGAAAAAATGATTTCCATCCATATTATATTACTTCGCTACTAACATCTTGCTCACCACTGGAGCTCCTCTAATTGTGACATTATGACATTATATGACATAGTTATGACATTAAATAAATGTCTTACAAAGCAACACCTGCATTAGGTTTGGAGAATACTTTACATTTACTCAATTACCTTAAATACCTTATGGTAACTATATGGGGATGGAAGTTGGGAATAAGTAGGTAAGGACCAAAATCTGGCTCAGGGATATCTTCTCTTTTATCTTTTACCTTCTTCTTTTGTCACATAAAATCCTACAAGCAGCTACTTAGGAGGTGTTTTGAATGAAATTACTCCTGTACTTGATTTTGGCAAGATCTATCATTTTGAAAGAAACTGTTCTACATACCTCATTAAGAAATTTAATACCCCCATATACCCTAATTTATTCCTTCTGAAAATGTTATCAAATTTGCAGTGTCTGGTGCCCCACAAATTACTGTATACAATCCAAACACTTCCACCAATTTCAACCCCCTCTCTCTTAATTAAAGTCAGCACAGTCTCATAAGATTTAGAATTGGAAAGGCAATTTAGGGGTCATCTAGCTTGAGCTCATTTTATAAAACTCATTTCTATTCTTTTTTGTTAAATGTTTTATTATAAATTTATACTGAACATCAATAGAGCTAATTAAACTTACTTAATGACTATTTACATTTAAATTAATTAATTTCAACAGGGACCTCATTTCTATTTAATCACCAACACAAATCATCCTTCTTACTTTACCATATGAAAATACATACATACATACATATATAGAGAGATAGGTATATATCTAATATCTCTTGAAAGACTTCCTTATTCCTACTGTTGTCATTGCATATGCTATTTATTCAAGTCAGCAAAACATTTCACTCTTTTATATATTTGAATTAATTTCTTTTTTTTTGCAGAATCTATATTTGACCTCATTATGCATCTCCATGTTGCCTTTTCATAAATCCACCATTTTGATTATTTGGAGACTATGGCACAAAATTTGCAGAACATCCATGTGATAGGATTGGCATTTTAAAATTAGGCTTTTATTTTAGCGAGAAGCTGAGGTATTTGACTTAAATGGTGGTGTTAAAATGAAATTGAGAGGTTATCAAAAACCCAGAAAGTACACTTAGAAAACTACGCATTAACATTCTTTCTATTTTGTTGTATTTTAATGTTTTGTTACATTTTTTTTCTGATTATGGTTTTAAAAATATTGTTACCAAAAATAATTTTTTGTTGCATTTTAAGTTTCAAAGTGTTTTCTTCCCCCTTTTCCTCCCTCCTTTCACTAGAAAAGCCCATCATTTGCTACAGGTCTATACATTTATAGATATATAACACATACATATGTATGTATATATGTGTATTGTACATATACAATGAGTATATGTATATATATATATAAATGTCTATATATATATCTTATATATGTGTATGTATACACATAGAGATATACTATGTATACTTCCGTTTATCAATTCTTTCTCTGTCTACTTCTTCTTGTAGCTCTCTTCTCCTCTAAGAATTTGGATGCTATACCACATGGTACATATATTTATTATAGATATTACTTCATTATCTATGGTAGTAAAATGGCAAAATTTAGTTTTCTTTCTTATCTGTTTTAATTGGATCTATTTTTGCTTTTGCTTGATCTGAGATGGGATTGCTATCCCTGCTTTTTTTTTTTTTTTTTTTGGCTTCAGCTGAAACATAATAGATTCTGTTGCAGCCTTTTACCTTTACTCTATATCACTATCACTCTACTCTAAATGTGTTTCTTGTAAACAATATTTTGTAGGATTCTGACTTTTAATCCAGTCTATTATACACTTTTGTTTTATGGGAGAGTTCATTCCATTTACATTCAAAGTTAAAATTGCTACCTCTGGATTTCCTGCCATCTTATTTTCCTCAAGTTATACTTTTCTCTTTCCTTTCCCTTTTCCCTCTTTCCCAAGTGTTTTGCTTCTATCATCTTCCTCAATTTGCCCTCTCCTTTTAGAGTCCCTCCCACTTTCTTATTCCTTTCCCTTTCACAATCAGTTCTTTCTCTGAAGGTGGATAGCATCTTTTGTAGTTTATTTTGAATATTTATAATACTCAGAATAATTTAGTTGTTCCCAGCTAGAATTATTATTACTGTATTTAGTGTTCTCTTGGTTTTGCTAATTTCACTCTTCATTATTTCATACAAGCTTTTTTCATGTTTTTTTTTCCCTTCTGAAATCAACATGCTCATCATTCTTCTAGCACAGTGGTATACAATCATAATCATATACCACAACTTGTTTATCCATTTCTCAATTGATAGAATCCCCTCAATTTCCAGTTTTTTTTTTTTTGCCACTACAAAGTACAAAATAGTATAAGTATTTTTAGGACATCTAAGTTCCTTTCCCTTTTCTATAATCACTTTAGAATACAGACTTAATAGTGGTATTTCTGGGTATGCATAGTCTCATGACTCTTTGGGCATAATTCCAACTTGTACTCCAAAATGTTTGGATCCATTCACAGTGTATTAGAATTCCAATTTTTCCACATTCCTCCAAAATTTGTGATTTCCCCCCTCTGTCATTTTAGCCAATCTGATGGATGTGAAGTAATAATCTCAAAGTTGTTTTGATTTGAATTTCTTTAATCAATAATGATTTTGTGCATTTTGCATGACTATATATAACTTGTTTTCTTCATCAAATTCCTGCCTGTTCATACCCTTTGACCATTTATTAATTGGTGAATGATTCATATTCTTGCAAACTTGACAAAGTTTTTATGTAATTGATATGAGACCTTTATCGGAAAAATTCCCCCCCCTTCCAATTTTCTGTTTTCCTCCTAATCTTAGCTACAGTGGTTTTATTGATATAAAACTTTTTTAATTTAATGTGATCAAAATAATTTATTTTACATCTCACAATGCTTTCTATCTTTGCTTTATTCATAGATTTTTGTTCTATATTTATCTAATAGGTATTATGTTCTATGTTTTTTGAATTTTCTTATGTTATTTCCCCTTATATCTAGGTCATATAACCATTTTGACTTTATCTTGAAAAATGGTGTAAGATATTGGTTCATATATAATTTCTGGAAGACCACCTTCTAATTTTCATAACAATTTTTACCAACTAATAAACTTTTATCCTAAAAGGTTAAATAAACTGAGGAAGGGGCATATAAAGCAGAAAAAAATTGAAAATAAAAAAGCAGAAGTCCTGGGGGAACAATAAGTGGGACTTGGATAAATTTTTTTTCCCCACATAAGTTTACTATAATCATTTAATACTATTTTATTATATAGCCAATGATCCATCTTTCTATTCCTTGATCAATATCAACTAGTTTTGATATTTCTGCCTTATGATAAAATTTAAGATTTGGTACTGTTGACTTCCTCCCTCCCTCCCTCCTTCCCTCCCTCCCTCCCTCCCTCCCTCCCTCCCTCCCTCCCTTCCTTCCTTCCTTCCTTCCTTCCTTCCTTCCTTCCTTCCTTCCTTCCTTCCTTCCTTCCTTCCTTCTGTAACTCTTTTGATATTTTTGGCCTTTTGTTCTTCAAATGAATTTTGTTGTTTTTTTCCTAGTGTAATAATTTTTTTTTTTTGGTGATTTAATTGAGATGGCATTGAATAAGTAGATTAGTTAAAGTAGAATCATCATTTTTTTATTATACTGGTCTAACCACATATGAACAATATTTCCCAAATATTTAAATCTCACTTTAATTGTATAGTTTTCTATAATTATGCTAATTTAGTTCTACATTTATCTTTGCAGGTATTTTATGCTGTCTACAATATTAATTTGTGACATATAAAAATGTGGATTTAAGTGGGTTTATTTTTTTCCTGCTACTTTGCTAAGGGGCCTTTAGGTGGTACAAGAATCCTGGTCCTAGAGAAAGGAAGACTATTCTGAGTTCAAATCTAGCTTCAGACACTTAATAACTGTGTGATCCTGGCAAGTAAACTCTGTTTACCTCTGTTTCCTCATTTTTTTTTTAAAGGCCAAAAAAGATAATAGAAAACTACTCCAGTATCTCTGTCAAGAAAATCCCAAATAGTTTCATGGAAATTCAGACATAGTTAAAAAGTAACAATTCTTTGTGAAAATAATTGCTTTAATTATCCTTTTAGTTGAATTTCTAGGATTTTCAAAGCATGTCATCTTATCATCTGCAAAAAGTATTTAGTTTTATTTCCTCATTGCACATTCTGATTCCTTTGATTTTTTTCCCCTTTAATCCTATTACTAACATTTCTAATACACTATTGAATAATAGTAGTAATAATTTTTTTCCCCCAATACCATTTTCATCTGACTCCAGTGGCCTTGGAGAACTTTGTGTGTTATATGCAGCCCTTCTGGACATGTTGGATACTTTTGATTTAAAGCACTCTCTAAGTGCCATTCTTTTCTTTTGTATGTCATATTGAGATAATCAACATGAAGAGAAACTGAAAAAAGACTGACTAGAATTGAGGAAGGGGGATATAAAGCAGAAAAAAATTGAAAATAAAAAAGCAGAAGTCCTGGCGGAACAATAAGTGGGACTTGGATAAGTAAAGAGGATGGAAAGGGATGGTTTTGATATAAACATTTTGAAGGGATCATAGACTCAGAGCTAGAAAGGAACATGGAGCAGGATACTTTCAGGAGAAAAAAAAATCTGGAAAGTACTCCACGAACTCAAGCAAAGTGAAATATACTGTATGCAAAGTAATAGCAGTATTCTAGGATGACCAGCTGCAAATGACTTTGCTATTCTCGGTAGAACAATCATCCATGACAACTCTGAAAGACATATGATATCCAGAGAAATAATTGATTATGTCTAAATATAGACTGAAGCATTCTCTCTCTTTTTTAAACTTAATTTTTCTTGAAGGTTTTTATTTTCATTAGAGTAGAAGATCTATCTTTTTTTCCCTCATAACTTGACATTTATAAAAATGTTTTGCATAATTTCACAAATGGTTTCTTAGTTGTGAGTGGGGATAAGGGAGAGAACCTAGAACTCAAAAATGTGAGAAACAAATGTAAAAAAAAATCTTTTGTTTTGAATGGAACTAGGGAAAATATTAAATAAATAAAACAAAACCTTCAAAAAAGAAAGGAGCATGGAGCTTTCTGAGGAAGAGGATGTCATGAAGTAAGATTTTAGGAACAACTCTAGAGGACACATGCAAAATGAACTGAAGTCTGGAGGTAGGGGAGGCACTAAGACCATTTAGGAAACAGTTAAAACAATGACTTCTTTGGAATATTGGTGTAATACATGGGTTACTGGACCAAAGATGACTTTGTCATTTTCCTAGCATAGTTCCAAAATGTTTGCAAGAAAGGTAGAATCACTTCATAATTCCATCATTATGTATTTCAACATTATGAAATAGGGGAAGGAACAATATTTATTTTGTGCATTGCTATTTATTTATTTTAAATTTATATAATATTTTGTCTTCCAGTTACATGAAAAAACAATTTTAAACATTTGTTTTTAAAACTTTGAGTTTCAGCTTCTCTCTCTGCCTTCTTTCTTCCCTCCCCCATTGCAAAAGCAAGAAATTTTATATGTTATACGTGTGTAGTCATGTAAGTTTCCATAATAGTCATATTATGAAAGAAAACATAGACCAAAAAACCCCTCAAGAAAAATAAAGTTTTAAAAAAAGTCTGTTTCAATTGTATTCAGATGCCATCAATTCTTTCTTTGGGGATGGGGAGAGCATTTTTCATCATTCTTCAGTGTTGTCTTAGATCATTGTATTGCTCAGAATAGCTAACTTATTCATAGTTGATCATTTTACAATATTGCTGTTACTTTTTATGCAGTACATTTACCTTTGCATCAGCTCATGGAAGTCTTTCCATGTTTTTTCTGACACAATCCTGCTTATCATTTCTTACAGCACAATAGTATTCCATCATCATCACATACTACAATTTGTTTAGCCATTTTCCAATTGATGAGCATTCCCTCAATGGCCAATTCTTTGTTTCCAGAAAAGAGCTGCTGTAAATAGTTTTGTACATATAAATCCTCTTCCCCCTTAAAAAAATCTCTTCCCCTTATTCCTAGGTCAAAGGGTATACATGGTTTTATAGCCTTTTGCACATAGGGGAATAATAATTTTTACCATGTGCCAAGCATTGTAAAACTAAACTTTTTTATTGTCTCATTTAATCTTCACATCAACTCTGGGAGATAGATGCCACTATTATCCCCATTTTATAGTAATATAGGCAGTAATTAAATGATTTCCTTAAGATCACCCAACTATGTAAGGCTGCATTTGAACTCGGGTCTTTCCAACTTACTGCCCAGTGCTTTATCCATTGTACCACCTGCCTGTCTTGTGCATAAAGAGTGCAGTCAGTGGAAAGGACTTCGTACTTCGTAATTTGAAAGTCACTAGGGATCTTTGAGAATTCTATTTCAGTAGACTGGGGAGTAAAGAAGTTAAAGTGAGTTAGCAGAAAGATAATTCATCTAGAAATCTAATTGTATGTCTTTGTATGTGTTTATTTGTGTCTCCTAGAGAAGGTCATAAACTTTTAAAATTTCCTTTACATTTCCATACAAAAGAGTCTCAATGTCTGTCTGTCTGTCTCTCTCTCTCTCTCTCTCTCTGTATATATATATATATATACACACACACACACACACACATTTATATGTATGCTATAAATAGTATATTCATGTTACACAAACATACATCTTTTAACATAGTCCCAGTAGTTTAAAAATTAATTTTGTTTGTCATCCAAAGGAAACTGATTCATTTAAATTTATAAATAGAAGTATAATAATTAAAGCGAGGAAGGAGATATCCCTTCTAGAATGACTATATCTGGAGTGTTGTGAGCAATTCTGGACATAACCTTCTTGTTAGGTTTTTAGTTAATATGGAGCATATTAAGAAGAGGAAGTTAGGATTGCAAGGAGTTAATTCCATGTCATACAAAGATTAGTTGAAGGAACAGGGAATGTTTGGTCACAAAAAGAAAAGACTTAAGAGCAATATAATCACTCCTTTTAAATATTGGGAGGCTTTTCATATGGAAGAGACCTGAGGGCTGGTCTCTTAAGGACATTGGGTGGAGATCATAGGGCTGCGATAGATAGCTCCTCATTGGGACAGAATTCCCAGTGATTAGACTTATTCCAAAATGTAATGGGTTGTTTCAGGATACCTTCAATTTGAAGACATATAACCACTTATTTAGGAAAGTGATTCTTAAACTTTTTGTTCTCAAGATCTCTTTAGACGCTTAAAATTTTTTGAGAACTTTCTCTCTCCCCACAAAAAAGCTTTTGTTTATGTGGGTTATATCCCTTCATATTTATCATGTTAGAAATGAAAATATCTTAATATTGTTATGAAAAAGATAAGCACTTAATGTGTATCAAACACTGCCCCAAACACTTTACAAATATTCTCCTTTGTTTCTCACAACAACTTTGTGAGGTGGATGCTATTATTATTTCTATTTACTAAATAAGAAAACTGTCTTGTCCAGGGTCATATAGCTGGTAAATTTCTGAAGTAAGTTTTAAATTCAGATGTTGCTGATTCTAGGTCTAGTGTTTTATCCATTCTGCCACCTCACTGCTTTGGTTTTGAAAATGGTTTTGACCTCATGGACTCTGAAAGGATTTCGAGGACTACCTGAGAGCCTCGGACCAATATTTCAGGATATTATAGATAGGATCCATACTTTGGGTGAATTAGATGAGTGTGGAAGGTTGCCAGAATTTTTTGCTTTTAGACATCATCCTATAGCCATGGGAAGCATATCTTATTGTTAGAGAGAGCAAGACAGCTACCATTAATGTAGAAGAACAATTATAATGGGAAAGCTAAGTGGTGCAGTGGATAGTGTCAAGCCTAGAGTTGGGAGACGGGAAAACCTGAACTCAAATCTTAGACAATGACTAGGAGTAGGACCCTGGGCTAGGCATTGAACCTCATCTGCTCATTTGCCCCAGTTTCCTCAGTTATAAAATGATGGAGAAGGAAATGGCAAACTACTTCACTATCTTTGCCAAGAAAACTCCAAATGAGGTCATGACAAATTGGGCAAGACTGAAACAATTGAAGAACAACACAGTTGTTTAATCATCAGAGCAACCTAGGATCTAGGAGCTAGCAGGATAGCAGGATTATTTAGACATTATCTAGTAAAGATTAAAGAAACAAATAGAAATTGGAAGAAAAGGTTCTTAACCTAGATTTGCCATTTCCTGTCAATGTTACCTTTGGCTAAGTGACTTCACTTCTTCTTCATTTTGCCTGTCATATTAAGATGTGTAATCATGTTTTCTCGAAGCTAACACATTTATTCCTTTTTGACTTCAGGTTAAAAACAATGTCAGATGGAAGGATATTATTTCTGTTAAGCCTATGACAGATGAAACCATTTGTGACCCAGTTTACTTGACCAGATATAAATATCTTTAACAGTTTAAAAAGTTACCATGAAATAAAAGCAGGATTGTGTCATTTTCTAAGGAAGAAATACTTGAAGCTAATTTTTGTTATGCTGAATGACAACAAGTTAGATATTTGAATCAAAAAGCTATCATGTAGATTTTTGCTTAATCATCTACATTTGCTGTATTGATAAGAAGTCATTGTTTCCAGTGACCAAAGTAGAACCCAATTCCTTCATTCAATCTTTATATGGCATGAATTTAAGACTCTTGATCATTCTTGTCCTTCTTTGATCTGATGCAGAATATCTGATTATTCTTTCTAAAAAGTAGTGCTAAAAGTTATACACAGTATTCCTGATCTGGTGTGACCAAGGCAGATATCCATGTTGAATAGAAATTTAACTTTAGGAGTTAGGAAAACTTATTTTTTAAGTCCCATGGCTGCTCATATTTGCTGGGGTGATATGAACATTGGTAGAAATGTATAGAGTTCCCTATCTTGCTTAAATTACAGGTCCAATCCCTATGCCTTTACTTTTTTTTTTTCCAATTATGAATTGGTCTACTAGTATGGAAAACTATAATGTTCAGAAGGAGAAAGGGAAAAGGAGAAAGAATGAGAAATGGTGTGAATAGTGGACTTTACCCCGGCTAAAATTTAGCTATTGACTTTTACTAACTGACCCTGGGCAAATCATTGTTTGAGCTGTAGTTTTAATTTATGTAAAATAGAGATAATAATACCTACTGTACCTATCACCAAGGGTGGTTAATATAATAAGGGCTAGCATTTATATGGGAGCAAGGTGATACCATAGTGCACAAAACTCTGATTCTGGAGTCAGGAAAACTCATCTTCCCGAGTTCAAATCTGCCCTCAAACACTTACTAGCTGGGTGACCCTCTCACTTAACTTTGTTTGCCCTGGTTTCCTCATCAGTAAAATGAGATAGGATACATATAGTGCTTCACTTTGGGAAGTAGGCACTAATATTATTATTATTCCTATTTTAGAGATGAGGAAACTAAAGTTAATGACATGTCTAATACATGACATAGCTACTAAGTGTCTCGGGCAAGATTTGAACACAGAACTCCTTGTTTCCAAGTTCAGTTCTTTATGCTCTATGTTATGAATATCAAATAAGATAAAAATGTAAAGTGCTTTGTAAAACATGAATTGCTACATATTTTAGCAGCTCTTATGAAGAAGAATAAATATGTACAAAATTGAATTAGATGAACCAGCATGGTTTTGTGAAAATTACTCACATGATATGAAGGAGGTTTGGGCTCTCATTCCACATCTGCTGCTATCTGTATGACCTTAATCAAGTCAGTTCATCTTTTTCTCTGTGAAATGACAGATGTTGGGCTAGAGTCCCTTTAACAGCTCTGAAGTTCTATGAGTTTAAAAAAGCAGAATAAGAGGAGGGTAGAAACGTTCTGGAATTATCCATTCATTCACTCTTTTGTACGTTCATTTGTTCATTCAACAAATTATTTGATTGCCTTACTTGAATGTAGTACTTTACCATATGGTAGATTTATTTTATCAGTTCATATTTTACAACTTAGGGCTTATGTCTGTCTCTTTCCAATATCACCTCTCCATATACCTGTTTTGATAATTGCAGCTTAACAGAAGGTAGTCAACAGAGGCAGTGTCAGATCATAAATCTTCAAGGTACTTCTCTCCTCATCCCCTCCCCTTAGTGCCTAGTTAGGAGCAATTTCAGTAGCAGAGAATGAGTATTAGTAGGTCTCTAGGGGCCATTATGGTAATTTAAATCTTAGAGAGAATGGGAAAGTACCTTAGAGATCTTCCTTTTCAAAGTTTATACTTTATATCTAAGGAAAATAACACCCAGAAAATGTAAAGACATTGACTGAAGTCATCCACTCATGATTTAATTGTTGGTGTTAGAAGGCAGGTCCCCCCACTTCCTGATTTGGGTATTACTATAAATTCCAGGAGGCAGAGGTGAAGCATAAGAGCAATGTAAGTCTAGGGAATATCTTGAATAAATCCTCCCCAGTGGGAGCTGGAAGAGCATGTAAAAGAACCAATATATAGAAAAGTTTTGTTGGAATGTATCAGCATTAGACATATTTATGAAGAGTATTGTTTTCTTACTAATTATTTTATTATTTCTATAAAATTCACTACATTACGAAGTTGAGGAACCCAAGTTAATGTATGACTAGGGTCAAATGGGACAAAAATCACCAGTCTTTTCGGCCTTTTATAGTCAACACAGCCATCATCTCTATTTGCTTAACATAAAATAATATGATGGGGAAAGGTTAAAAATAGTTTCTCGTCAATAGTGTCACTAAGTCCTTTTTTCTAGTCGAGCAAATAGAATTGAGATATTTGTCTAGCTAGGAGAGTGTTCTTAGATTTAATAAATTAAATGCGTTATTGGCACAACAATAATATTGATAATAATAGTAGCTACATTTATGTAGTGCTTTGAAGATTTGCAAAGTATTTTACAAGCAATATTTCATTTAGTGGCACTTATTTTATGATGAAGAATTCATATATTTATATATAATTTATATTATATTTATCTCTCACATAATATATATTTATATATTTGTTCATTCAGTCATGTTTGACTCTTTGTGGCCTCGTGGACCATAATCTATGGCATTGTCCATGGGGTTTTCTTGGTACATGTACTCGAGTAGTTTATTTCCTTTTTAAGTGGTTTATCTTTTGTCAGATATAACTATATCTCCAGTATAACCTGTATCTATTGGATAATCCAGCACAATATAGCCATAGTTTCATTGAACTATATAAACCCCTCTACTATGATAAGGCAGTGATCCAGAAGGAGATATTTATATATAATTTACAATAATCATTATATTATTTAAGATATGTTTATATATACATACTTATACCTATTTAATAAATGAAGAAAGTGAGTTTTAGAGAAACTGAGTGAGTTATTCAGATGACAATGTACTTAAGAGAAGTAATCAGATGAGAATCAGAGAGCAATTCCCATTTTAGCCTGGATTCCCATTCCTTCTGTTTGATCTGACTGAGAGGAAGAACTCAGCTATTGACGAGGAGTGCTAACTCAAGAGCTGAGGAGAACCTCATGCATTTATCTGGGAGGGAGGACTGATGGAATAAATCTGCAGCCCTTTCTCTGCACAGGACAGATTTGCTAAAGAAGAGAGACTCTTCCCTCTCCCCTCTGCTCCCCCCTCTCAGCTCTTTTGTGAATTTCTCCATCTTTGCTTGAGTAGCATGAGTAGGAGTAAAGGCAATACATGGTGAATATCATTCTAGGCTGATGCTTTTTAGGAAATGATCAGTGATAGGCTAAGGGGGCAAGGGATTGAAGACAAAAGTTGACTTAGTTCACAAAAGGCATCTGTTGACTAATATGGAAATAGGTTTAATATAATTGCATATGTATAACCCCTATCAGATTGCTTGCCATCTTGGGGAGAGAGGATGGAGGGAAAAAAGAAAAATCAGAATTGAAATCTTGGTAAATGTTGAAAAAATTTTTTAAAGGAGCATGTGTGTCAAGCTGGGGAGGGAGGTGAAAGTAGCTGGTGTTAAGCTTGATGACCTAAGGGAGAAATTAGGGGTGTGAGACTGGAAGTGATTGAGAATGAGGAATATGTTTTTGATGGTAGAAAGGCAAATGACAATAAATTGTGCTCAGAGAAGGGAAGAGGAAGGAAATGAGTTTGACTATTGTTAGAGAGAAAACAGGAGACCATTGAAAATTTGTTTTAGCAGAAGTGTAGCCTGTATGACTAGAATTATATATACAGATGATTCTTGCATGAGTGGTACAAGGACATACTGAAAAAGTGAGAGGATATAGTCCTGAAGACCTTTCTGGAGCCAATTACAATAGTCTAGGGTTTGGAGTAAAAAGAGTATAATTAATAACAACAACAACAATAACAATGATGATGATTATAGATATGTTGACAGTGGAAATCTAAAGGAGGGGATAAAATGCAAGAGATGTTTCACAGACATAATGGACTTAAGATGAGAGATAAAGGGAAAGGAAGAATGAAAATTATCTCGGAAGTTGAATAGTGGGGATTCCGTGACCCAGAAATAGTAAAGTCGAAGGAGAAGCAAGTTTAAAGAAAAAAGCAATAATAGCAAAGCCATCCATGAAACAGTATTCCACACGTTTGGCCAACCCTGGGGGAAGCTGATTTCAATTTTCCTTGAGGAGTCCTTAGGGAGGTGAGGACTCAGAATTTCTCTCCAGACTAACCAAGGTTTTCATTAAACTTGTATTAGACCCACTGCCTGCTTTCCTTTCATTTTGCCTAGGCATTTTTAAGATTCAGAGATTGTAGGCCCATGATTACATTCTTGTAGTCTTTCCTTGTTTTCCTACTGTTGGGCTTTTTTGAATGCTTCAACCTGCAGAGATTATCAGTTGCCAAAAGATACCCCAGCATTCCTTCTGATGACTTGGGAGCCCTGTTCTTCAAGCAGAGAGCCCTCTTGAGTACACAGAGCTCCCATTGACTTGAAAGTGAACCCTGACTGTGGCATGGGAATAACTTATATAAAAAAAGAAAAAGAGGAAGAACTTTACGGCAAAATGAAACTCATTCTCCATGGGTGCTATTTCCTTGAAAGCTTGTGTATTGATTTTCTTTATAACAACAAAGCATGCAAACTACAAAGGGAAAGTAAATAGCAGCAATGGAATGATAGCAAGGATCCACAAGTGTATTTCTCAGCTTTATCTCTTTGCCAGCTTCCTAGTATTGTGAAATAAAAGCACCAGAAAACCCCAATTCCAACTTGTCATGTAATTCACAGAGATGGCTTGTTTTAGTGGAAAAAGAAGCATTTGTGTGCATTCTCTGTCTCTCTTTGTCTCTCTGTCTTTTTCTCTTTGTCTCTTTCTGTCTCTGCTCTCTCTCTCTCTCTCTCTCTCTCTCTCTCTCTCTCTCTCTCTCTCCCCTTTCCCTCCCTCCCTCTCTGACTCTTTTTCTGTCTGCTCTCTCTCTCTCTTTCTTTATATATTTAGTTTCTTGGGATAATGAGTGAGTAGCCCAGAGTCATGAGCTAATATATTTTAAAGACACCTTTAATTGATTCCTCCTTGTCTTTCTATCCACTTGCTGTTATTTGTCTATATAAAATATATACAGAAGAAATACAAAGTAATTTTGAAGAAGCAGAATCCTAATAAGGTAACCAGAAAAGGATTCCTGAAAGAAGCAGTATTAAAGAAGGGTTTCTATAGGGCAAGAAAAAGAAAAGAGTGCTTTTAAAGTTAAAGTTAAAGAACCCAAGAAAGCCACAGAAGGACGAATGCATGAGGAAGAATATAATTTAATCAGTCTGGAAATGGAAGTTACACTGAGATTTTGAAAGGTTGTCGATGTCAAGTAGTGGAGTCTCCACCTTATTGTTGAGGCAATAGAATGCCACCCAACTTCTTGGTTAGGGAAATGATATGTTCAGAGGCATTTCATATATGAAAAACATGCTGCATCCTGTGGGGGTGTGCTTTGAGACGTTCCATCAGATCAACATCCTCCCAATACCCTGCCATGTACTCTAAAATTCCTATTGTGTGTATCACTGCTTCATCTTCAGACATTTTACCCTAAAAGTCAAGTTCTAAAGACAAGTATCAAAGAATAACAGACCTTCATAAATGGTAGGGACCTTAGGAACATGCTAGTGCTAGTCCAATCTTATGCTAATCAAGATTTTCCTCCTGAAGACTCTCATGGAGAAAGACCTCACTATCTCCAGAAGCAGCTGATTTCACTTTTGGACTACTGTGATTCTAGGAAATTTTTCATTGCATCAAGCCTACATCAGCCATCTTATAGTACTTTGCTCCCACTTGGGTCTTTTGTATCCCAAATAACCCTATTAATACTTTAGCACGAGTGAATTTTCTTTTAGAATGATTAAAAAATTATCAGGATAGGATCATAGCATTGAGAATCCAGATTTAGACTTGCAGGGGGACAATTAAGGTCATCAAATCCAAATTCCTCATTTTATAACAAGGACCTGAGGTTTAGAGAAGCTTAAGTGTCACGTGTGTAGTAATTTGAATTGCAAGAGAGTAGAAAATAGGATCAGTAAATTGTTTTTTTTTTTTTTTTTCCCCCTGATAGAAAAGAATTAGTCAAGGATAGAGCATAGGTTGTCACAGGTAGGGCATGTCTGAGTTGAGGAATTATGATAGTGGAGATGATTACCTTTGGAATGGATATTACAGTTTATTTATACATACACATATAAGATCTCACCTCAAGCCTACTCTAGTTCTATGAAGTAGGGAGGTTCAGGCTTATTTTCACTTGTTTTTATAGAGGAAACTGAGATAATGAGACTATCCAAGATCACATAGTGTGAATTGTTGCATCCACTCTGGATATCACTTTGGAATTGTGCAGTAAGAATGACTAAACTATGAATATTCTTTGATAGCATTAGTCTCTTACTTGAAATGTTCGTGAATTTGGGGCAAGGAAAAAAGGTCTGAATTGTGCCAAAATATTTTTGGCAGTACTGTTTTTGTGGAAACAAAGAACTGGAAGCAAAATTTAATGTTCATTGTTGGGGAATGACTAAAAAATAGTGGTATGTGAATGTAATGGAATATTAAAATGATGACTATGAAGAATTTAGAGAAGCATTGAAAACTTTTTATAAGCTGATACAGAATTAAATCAACAAAAACAACAATGATTACAACATATACCTAGGAAAGCAAAAAATTTCTGAAACATCAGTAATCTCTGAAAACAGATAATTCTTAGAAATAGAGCTCTTTGGCAGAATCAAATCAAGAAACATTTATTAAGCAGCTACTATGTGCCAGGTACTGTAATAAGCACTAAATGGGGAAGTACTAGAACAGAACTTTATATACATTACCAGATTACGATACTGAATGTTTTTGCTTAACTGTTTTTCTTTCTTTTCAGAGAAGATCCAGTATATTGTGTTAAGGAGAAGAGGGCATTTCCAGAAATGATATTTTGTAAAAACTAATGGCATCAGTAAAATTTAAATATACATATAGTTATATAACATGTAGTTATAAAATACATGCATATAAACATGCATGTATTTCTAAATAGATTCTCTCCCTCCTCTCCTTCCCTTCTTCCTCTCCTTCCCTCCCTCCTCTCCTTCCCTCTCCACAAAAGAAAAAAACTAGCCACTGCAACAGCCAGGACATCAAAGTCTTCTGACCTTAGATTCAATGTCCTTCTATCACATTGTACTTAAAACAGAACTTGGCACATAGTAGGTTGCTTAATATTCTCTCTTCTTTTCTTCTTTTTCCTCCTCCCTCTTCTTCAGCTTATTCTCATTCTCCTTCTACTCCTTCATTTCTCCTCCTCTCTCCTTTTTCTCTTTCTTCTCTGTTCCTTCTGTCTCTTCCTCCAGCTCTTTCTTCTCTGTCCAGCTTTCACTCTCTTTCTCTCACTCTCTCCTCTGTCTCTCCCTTTGTCCCTCTTTTTTTCTCTCTCTCCTTTCATCTATCTCCTGCTTCTGGACTACAGCCTATCATTATAAATTATAAGCAGAAAAAAATATCAATAAAATCTTTCATTTACCTAGAACTCTAAAGAATAACAGCACCTTGATCTCTGCTTCTAAGGCTGATGTCTTTCACTGTTGTTTGAACCGCTCAGAGATACTAACTAACCCAATGATACTTTTCTTCTAATCACCAATGAGATAAGTTTCTTGATGAAGAGAACAAAGGAGCAGATTTAATCTTTGCTATCTCTCCCCCACTCCTTCTTTGCCTCTCTACCTATTGGGTACCCACCACAGGGTATATACTATATATACACACACACACACACACACACACACACACACACTATATACTCTATAGGTACTATAGAATTCAATTGATGGACCACATTAGGGAATTGTATCTTCTACGTCTTAGTATTGTTATTGAGAAAAACAATTTATAAATTTAAGAGCATTATAGAAATATAAACTTTGATGATAATAAATGACCAGATTGTGAACTCTTTAAACCTGGGGACAGTCCATTCTCTATCTATAGCCTACAGAATTCAAAGTTCTTGATAGACAAATATTAGTAGAAAGAATGAATAGATTGCTTTTTACTGTTTCACTTGAAGTGAGTGGAAGAGAAATCTGACAATGAAGATAACAGCTAGTGCAAGAACATGTTAAATCTTCCCCTGGCTTTTGTTCTGCTTATCAAGAAAATTATTTCATTAGTGATTAGAGAAAAGTATCACTGGATTAGTTAGTATCTCTGTGGGATTAAAAAGAAGTGAGAGACACCAGTCTTAGAAGCAAAGACCAAGGCATTGTCGCTTTGGAGTTCAAGATAAAGGAGAATTTATTGATATTTTTTCTTCTTATAATTTACAATGATTTGCTATAGTCCAGAAGCAGAAGAAAAAGAGTCACCAGTTTTGATCGCTTTTTAGACCAGTGAGAAAGATCACATGTAATTGAATAAACTGGACAAAATGAGGGCTTCAAAAAGAATAAAATGCTGTTTGTCTTTCATTCTTCTTTGCTTGGGTTTTAGAATGTGCCATAATATAAAATCCAAAGTCAGCCACCAGGGATAGTATTGAGGTCTGATATAATCACTCACATGCTATAGAAACTGGGTCTTGACCTCCAGGGATCTTTCTGGGGCTGGCTTTGTCTTTCCATCTTTAGCTCATTTCACAGTTAACAGATCATATTTTTCTTCCTTTATTATACTGAACTGGATACCCGTATAGATATAAATAGTCTACAATATATTATAGACCAGGAATTTGAAAGGAGCTGTTGCAAAAGACTTCATTGGTGACATGTATATCTAAAAATGAAGGAAGATTTGTCTCACAGTGAGAGCAAGGGATAACCCAAGAATGTTCTGTGTGGTTTGCTGGACTCTTTATAATGAAAGAAAAAAAATGTTCCTGCCATATTTGTGGTAAATTTATAGGATGACATGAGCAAAAAATGGCCCCAAATGGAAGAATTGTAATCAGTGGACACACATAGATTTAGCACTTACCTGGAGGGAGTACCCATGCTGAGATGACACATATATGGGAAGTTAATTATTGTGAGGGAAAACTGATTAAAGAAGTTATTTGGGAAGTAGCACTATTCTTTGTTCCTGTACTGAACAATTCCAAGAGGAGGAAAATAGGATTGAGGAATAATCATTAGTAGTAGGGTACCGTGGATAGAATGCAAGACTTGGAGTTAGGAAAAAGTGGGTTCAAATCCTAATTCAGATACTTGTTAGCTGTATTATTATGAAAAAGCTAATTGAATCCTTTGTGTCTCAGTTTCTTCATATGTAAAATTGAGGGGATTGATTTTAAAGACCTTTAAGTTCTCAAAATTTATGAATTTATGACTTGTAAGACTACAATGGAGCAAAGAATTGATTTAAAGGGACAGAATTATAGGCTCCCTTTGCGTCTGAATTTCCTGCCTTGGTTATTTCTCTGTAGTTTGTGGTAATTGTTGTAATCAAGATCCTGATTTGAGCTCGGGGTCTAAACTACACTGTTGATACTTCTGAATTTCCTCTTTTCTTGGTTCACTGGCCCAGAGCTTCCTTACCTGGCAAAGGCAACCCCTTTACTGCTATGTGCTCAGGTTCCCTTCTTACTTTATTTACTGTATCTGCAAGTCAGAATTGAGTAGTGGGTCACAAATCTGCCTCTCTTCCTACGTCACAATGCAAGTCTGCCCCAGTGAGTCTGAAACCTCCATTTGTGCAGGTGTGCTATATTTCCCTGAGCTCGGAGTACTTTATGTGCCTTGTGCACCTTCTCAGGGGGGACATCATGAAATTTCTATTTTACAAGAAAATCATCATGATATAGTCTTTGGGCTTCAGTTTAAGACAATCAGAGACTCATTAAGGAAATTTTGAAGAATTAACTTAGGGCAACCAGTCTCAGGAAATATATTATTCATAAACCATCATAAACCAACACAAATTGGCAAAGTCAGTTTATTTGATCATTATGGATGCAATACAGTTCCCAAATCTGGTACCAACCTTGTCTACATAGGACATTCATTCTGTGATGTGTTGAATCACTCAAGATGTAACAACAGCAACCGGGAGTTTGCTTGGCAAGCAATGAATTATGTATTCTTGGCATGTATGGGACTTTTTTATTTTACTAATACAAAAATATCTTTATTATGAAAGATACTTTAGCCTTTCAATTGTATAAACTTAAAAAAAGCAACCCCATTGATAAGTCACTCCATCTTGCTACTTCTCTGTCTCTTCCACCCTGAGGCTATTGGTTCCTGGCCTTGGAGCTACGGAGGATAATTGTGCTGAGGTTATGGAGGATAATAAGGTCTGTGGTATAGAATTTAGATAATTTAAATGTTCATCTGAATTCTTCCTACAACCTTTTCCCCAGCTGAGTGTATACATCTTAATCATACTCTGTAGCCTAGAGTTATTCCTAGCCTTCAATAAATAGTACTCTTTCTGGGTCTTGCTCTAGTTATTGACCCTACCATGAAGGAAGGGATTTTTCTCTCTGACTTCAAAGATTCCTCTCCAAAATTTTAAATCATCATGCAGACCTTAGTTATTTCTTTCCCCTTTCCTAAAAGGAATACTGAAAGTATCTATGACTCCTGCCCCTATAAATCTTATTCTTGTCCCCAGTTTATTTGTATTTGAATTATTCATTTCATCTGATTCATGTTCATGATACATTGACTAATAAAGGCAAGTTCTACTCTTTAATAAAGGCAGACTTCTTAAAATCTAGTATAATGAAAAGAATTCTGGATCTGGAGTTAGGAGATTCTTTAGGTCTGCTTAAGCTGTCTTGTCAAGACTTAGAACTTCCTGTGCCTCAGTTTCCTAACATGCAAAATGGAGATAATAATACAAGTTTTACATACCTCAAAGGATTGTTGAATCAAAAGTGCTAAAGCAATGCAAATTATTATAGTCTTAAGATAGCATCTGTATCTCATCTTCATTGTGACTGTATCTTTGGTTGTAGGAACCATTTTTTCTGCAAACTCCTTTCATCACAGCAGCTATCTCCACTACCTGGAGGCAGATTGCTTGTTTCTATCTGTTTCAATACCTTCAGTTGCTTTTGGGCCACCCACTGAATTCTTACCTTCCTGAAGGATGCCTGCAGCTCTTATTTCATTTGCAGAATCTAGATGACTGACAGGTCTTGAATGCAATGATCAGTTAAGTCATTCTCAGCTCAGATTATCAGCTCTACCCACTTTCTCTGCATCCCTTTGATGTCTCATTGAACAAAGACCTGAAGGGGACTGTTATTTTGTTTTTAAGAATTATCATTATAATATAAAATAATATGAAAATATTTTAAAATGTATTCAAATTGGTAAGCAGAGTGTCTATCAAATGAAGAATATTTCGTCTACTATTCACTGAAAATGAGTGGAACAGTGGATTGGAAAATGGCTTTAGAGTCAGGAAAACTATCCCATATCTAGGAACTGGTTCGGACATAGACCGGCTGTATGACCATTAAGAAGTCAACTTTCCCATCCCCACTGTCAAATCATTAACTATTGACAGTGAAATCAGTAATAAATATCTTTTTTACATGTCATGGATAAGGTTTAAGGTGTATGATAACATGAATCGAACAATTTGTCCAACTAATACTTATTAAGTACCTAATATGTTCTGGGGCCTATGCTGACCAGTTGGATTACAAAGACAAAAATAAAATAATCCCTGCTCCCAGGGAGCTTACATTCTTCTAAGTGAAAACAAATGAATCCAGATAAATAAATTCGAAGTGCTTTCCAAGGAAAGGACACTAGAAACTGGAATATTGGGATGAGATTCATAGAGGAAGTGGCTGATGTGAGCCTTGAAAGAAGCTAAAAATTCTATAGGATAAGCAAAAGGTGGTGATGCAAGGTGAGGTATCTAATGTGAGGAAAGAAAGGAAACAGATTTGACGGGAATATAGAATGTATAATGAATAATATACATTAAATTTCGAAAGGCAAGTTTGAGGCAGAGTATAATAATCCAAGATTATTAAAATTTTTATTAGTACTCTTTTCAAGGAGCAGTTAGGTGGTTCAATAAATAGAACATAGGACCTGGAATCAGGGAGATTTGATTCAAATTCATCCTCATACATTTACTAGCTATGTGATCCTGGTCAAGTCACTTAATTCTATTTGCCTCAATTTCCTCATCTAAAAAATGAGCTGGAGTAGGAATTGGAAAAATACTCCAAAGTCTTTGCCAAGAAAACCCTAAATGGAGTCACTAAGAGTTTGACATGAATTAAAAATGACTGAATGTAAATGAACTCTTTTCATGGTTCTCCAAGTATTTATTATGAAAAGGACCCCCCTCCCAACAGAATAAAACTTTTCCTGCATTGTTAGGATCTATATTATACAGTAGTCACCTTAACCCTGGAGAACAATAAAAAAGATATTGGTTTTAGGCCCAAGGTTTTGTACTTGTTGTTTGCATGATTCAGGGAGGTCGATGTTGGCTGAAGTAAAGATAAGTCATCTGATGTTAAAATAACAACCACAACAACAACCCACAGCAACCACAATAACCTAGAACAACCACAACAACCACAACAACAACAATCCACAACCCACAACAACAACCCACAACAATCAACAACTCACAACAACCCACAATCCACAACTCACAACAACAACAACAACCCACATCAACAACAACCCACAACCCACAACAACTTAAGGTTTAAGGCTTAAAAGGGATGGTGATGAACACAAGTAGTAGCATAGGAGTAGTGGAAGGAATATCTGACTTAAATTTATGGGGATCTGAGTTCAAATTCAGCCTTGAATTTTAACTACAAGCTGTGTGACGTCAGGGTAAATCATTCAACTTTAATTTGCCTCAGTTTCATCATCTGTAAAAGGGGGGGAGGTCATAATAGCAGCTACCTCTCAGAGCTGTTGTGAAGATCAGTTGAAATGATATTTATAAAGCACTTAGTGTAATACCTGGTACATAATCGACACTATCAATTTTGGTTGTAATGATCTTCATCATCAAACTGTACATGCTAAACCTTGTACTTATCCCACATTGACTGAAACTAGAGTTATCTCTACTATGTCAAACTTCCTTTCTAATCATCAGACTATATATTTCCTCCACCAATTTTCCAAATAGCCTTTTCCCTCAATTAGGAAATTGTCTTTTTTATTATGTTGGCCTGGCTTGCCCATGAGCAATTAACATATTCCCAATTATTTAGGTCAGTTTTTATTTCTATAAAGAATATTTTGTAGTTGTATTTTTGGAGATCCTGTGTGTATGTGTAATTATTAGCAGTATCTGACAAATATTTTATTTATTTTGTACTATTTTGAATGGAATTCCTTTTTACATTTTTCCTACTGCCTGTTGCTGGTAGCAGATTATCTATCTATCTATCTATCTATCTATCTATCTATCTATATCTATCTATATTTCCTCCACCAACTTTCCAAATAGTCCTTTCCCTCAATTAAATAGTTGTCACTTTTATTATGTTGGATTGGCCTATCCATGAGCAATGAACATTTTTCTAATTATTTGGATCTGTTTTTATTTCTGTAAAGAATATTTTGTGTTTGTGGTCTTAGATTCTATGTGTATGTGCATATATTGACAGGTATCTGCCAAATATTTTATTTATTTTGTAGCTATTGTAAATGGAATTCCTTTTTATATCTTTTCCTATTGCCCATTGCTGGTGGTACACAGAAATACTGATGGTTGATGTTTAATGATTTTATACCCAACAAATTAATTTTTACTTGACTCTTTAAGGTTCCCTACATACATCATTTGTTGCTGTTCCAATCATGTACAATTCTTTATGACTCCTAGACCATAGCATGCTAGACCTTTATATCCTTCACTGTTTCTCACAGTTTGTCTGAGCTTCTGTTCATTATTTCCACGATCTAATTTTATCATCTGCCATCCCCTTTTCCTTTTTCCTTCAATCTTTTCCAACATCAGGTTCTTTTCCAACATCTTCTGCAAAAAGCAATGATTTTTGTTAACATTTTGCCTGTGTTGAGGGAGGGAATGTCTGGGAGACATCCTTCTTCAGTAAATGTTGTAGCTATAGACTGTACTCTTGAAGTCTCAGGGGAGACTTCCCATGCTCCTCATTCTCCCCATGTGAAGTCCATTCTGGGAGGTGGGACATTCTTTCCTAGTACATCACCATGCTTCTATTTTTCCTCAACTCAATTTGTCCCAGGTGCAGTTTCAACTAGTTATGACTCTTCTTCTATACCATTGAGTGAGATTTCGCCTACTGATCTGACTCAGCTGCATTTTCACTAGGAAGCTGATTTCTCTCCTCCATCCACTGAAGTATTCATTTATGAAATGATGCTTTGTGGATGTTAAAACCTAGTATAGCTTTCAGACGTGACTATCTTAATCCTTATTTTTATGAAGCATTTTAGGTAGTAGGGCAATCAGATTTATCAAGGGTAAATAAAATGGAGAATATGGAATAATTGCTCAGTTGTGAGTTCTTTTCCTCTCTTTCTGTTTAATGTTAATATGAAATAGAAGAGATAAATATATACTGGCTCTATTTTTTTTTAAATGGGGCAAACATAATGTTATGAGTTTATAATGTCTAAATTTTTTGGATTATTCATTCCTACAGAGAGTTCAGCAATTTAAGAAAAATAATATTATTAATTCACATTTTTTGGTGCTTCTGCAAGGGTTTCAATGCTCTTTTTCTTCCAAAAGCCTTGTGAGATGTATAGTACAGGTATAAGTTTGCCCATCTCGCAGAAGAGCTTAGGTTGAAAGAAGTTTAAGCTATTTATTTCTCCAGCCTCATACATAGATAATATGTGTCAAAAAGCAGAGGTTAAGCTTCATGTTTCCTGATTCTAGGTCTAGGACTCTTGTTATTATAGCATACTACCTCTCAAAATATTGTCTTGCTGGTCAATGGCAACGTAAAGGGTAATATAAATTATACCTCTTTTATGATGTTTTAAACTAGGAATTTGTAAAAATTTCATTGTTAAGATAGAAAGACTTTGGGTGTTAAGATAGAAAGACTTTGGGTATTGAGATTTATATCAGTGTAGAGAGAGGATCTTAGTGTAATATCCCCAGGATTTGTACTTGGATTTACTTTTTTTTGTTCAGTAATTTCATCAATGGAATGAAGCAAGGGGAAGAGACCTAACACACTGGACAAGTAGAATCAAAACTTCTAAGGTCGGGATAATGAACCAAATCTCTTAAGATGAACTTTAATGTGGGGCAAATATGAAAGATCAGTTTATTTGGGTCAGTTTATTTTCAAGCAAAGTACTGATTAAATAAGACAAAGGTAAATATTAGATAGAAAATATATTGGGGGTGGTTGCAGGTTAATGGAAAGCTAGCTCAGTGTTGGGCATTATGAGCATGACAGTCCAAAAATCTTATTTTGCCTTAATCTGCTTTATAATGACAACTTGGTAGCTCAGTGGTTAGAAAGCTAGACCTGAAGAAACAAGACTTAAATTGAAATCTGGCCTCAGGCACTCACTATATATGAGCCTGGAAAAAGCAAAACACTCTAGTATTTTTGCCAAAAAACCTGAACTACACTGAATTGTCCATGAGTTCTTTAAAAGCTGGACATGACTAAGTGACTGACAACATGGATGTTGGTTTACATCTAGACCATGTATTTATCTTTGAGCATCATATTTCCAGATCATCAATAAGAGCCATATACATGAGCATCATTGGAAGGATGTAATAAAACATGGAAGCTTTTGCTAAGTATTTGAAGAACAATTGAGTGGAAATGGAATTTAACTTGATCAGCTTTGTTTCAAAAGTAGGAGCAATGCATAGAAAATACACAGAGAACAGATGTGTTCTTCATATAAGTAAAAGTTTTTAGACATTTGGGACTGTCACAAAGTGTAATGAGCTGCTTTATGAGTTGTTGAGGACTCCATCCTTTGAGATTATCCAGTGCAAGCTGTCCAGCTTGAACATTTTTAAAAAGATTGTTATTTTTATATAGGTTGGAATAAATAAATGTTTTTGAGGTTCATTAAAACCAGCTTCAAAATTCTAGTTTCCATAATTTCATCCTGTTATGTGTCAAAAATATGTTGCTTAGAAAATGAGTAATTGTATTGATTTCTTTCTCTTAGGAGCCACTGGTAATGTAGCCTATCTGACTTTCATTGCTTTCATTGAAGATTGCTTTCAGCCTGAATGTTTAATCAAAAGCTCAAGACTTTTGCAACTATCTTTAGATTTCTACTCAGTTTGTTATTTCAAATGTGTATTCTGCTCTGAGACTAGTCTTAAATTATACAGTATATTCTAACTAATTATTTTATATCTTGGAAATTTCAAATGCTCATGTGGTGTCTTTCTGAAAAGTCCTATACATTTGCTGAAGAAGCATTATAGTTGTATTTGTTAGAAAGTCAAATCTCAGAATCAGAAAAAAACAAGTTTGAATCCTGCCTCCGAAAGATACTGGCAAGTCATTTAAACTTTTGTGCTCCAAGGTAATTGTCCAGGATTATAAATGAGTTGTCAGCTTGAATTCTTGGTTGGAATTAGCATGTTTACACTGATGCAATCACATGTCCTTATGTTCCCCACCTTTTTATCCATAGGTAGGTATGTGAGTATGTATACATATACAATATACTTTGTGTTAACAAGTTAGGTCTCAGGAAATGATTTATACCTTCTTGCCTTCATATACTTATTGGAATTTTAAAACTAAATCAGCAATTTTAGATGACCAAATACTTTACACGGTATCTAAAGATATTCATTTCATGTTAATAGAAAATTCAAATGTACTTGGTTACACATTCTCCCTATGTATCTTCTAGGAAGGATTTTTCTTTCTTTTTGGTCTGTCACACCATTCTTTGCTGTCCATCCTCCATAGTCCCACTATTGAAA
Organism: Antechinus flavipes; assembly: GCF_016432865.1. Classification (NCBI taxonomy): domain Eukaryota; kingdom Metazoa; phylum Chordata; class Mammalia; order Dasyuromorphia; family Dasyuridae; genus Antechinus; species Antechinus flavipes. The sequence goes on along the minus strand of NC_067403.1, from coordinate 69,427,971 downwards.
TATGGAATGAAAACTTTAGCCAGCTCTTCTTTTGCATGTTATACATGAAGTCCAATAAGACATACTGTCTAAATTATTTTAGACTAGGTTTGATATCATATTCAATTGGGTTGGATATTTAGCCAAACATCTCACAATTAAAATGACTTAAGATGACCAGCAGGGAGAAGCCAATTTATATTACTTTTGTGAGTATGCTTATTAGATGTGGTACATTACTATTTTCATCAGGAGTATTGCTAGAAGGGAATGTACAGATCATTTAGATCTTCCCTCTCCTTGTTTCCCTTGATCTGTCTTTTATACTTAAGAAAATTAAGACTTAAAGAGATTGAGACTTGATCCTAGCTCTTCAGATCCAAAATTCTGGGCCCTTTTCACTGTGCCAGTGATATCATGCTTCAGTTACATCAAAATCAGTTTGGTAGTTCTAGGTTTTTCTATTAGGTGAAACCAGAAAAGAAGGATTCACTGATTCTATCTGAAAAAATAATATTTAAAAAGTTCTGGTCTGTCCAATGTAGAGAGGAAGGAGAAAAGCTTGATACACTGGCAAGGAGGATCTTCCATTCATTTAGAGCCTCTCTGTTCTTTGGAGGGACCATCTTATAACAAGTTTGCCACTTATATGTGTCCTTTTCTGGGGATAGTATTGCACTATGGATTCTATGATTTAATGATGAAGAGCTTAACAAAATAAGTTAGGTAGCATACATAAAAGGTTGCATCCATATTACATACATGTAATGAGGTTCCAAGAAAGTCACTTAAAGTATTTAAAAAAAAATCAGCTCAGGGATAATAAATCATAAGTGACAGACTTTTAAACAGGAAGAAAGTAAAATCTTTCCAAACTCCCTGTTGTGCCTCAATCTCTCAGGCTTAGTTGGCTAAGAATAAATGCACACAATAGCATTTTCCAGGCAGCACACTGAGGTTTTATCTGCTCCCTTGCTGGAGAAAGTACTATGATAAAGACAGGTAAAAGATGCAAAAGATGCATAATAAATTGTATTCTAATAAGGAAGTGAAACCATAAGCCTGTGTTTACCTGACTACCTTTTATGTCTGCTGTTCTTTCAACTTGCCTCCTTCCCAGTTTCTTAGCTGTCAGCCTAAGGGAAGGTCATGGGAACAAAAGATTCAAGAAAATAAAAAAAAAAAGTATTGGGAAGGATGCTAGGTTTTCATTCAAAGGACCTGAGTTTGAATCCTTGCTTCCCAGGAATACAGATCTGAATTAGGGTAGGGTGAACTTTGTGAGACCAGACAAATGGATTTATGAGGTGGAGATGGAAAACCCAAATACAAGTCATGCTGCCAGCATCAAAAGTCTAGCCTAGCGAGGTCATGTAGTGTTGTGTTCTGCTTTCTAGAGCCCCCGATTTGGGGTGGTTAAAATATACTGTGGAGAGTGACTATAATGTGGAGGAGTTATGAGGTGAGACTCCCAAAGATGGTTAAAATATGGAGTCTGTTTATTCCAAGGTCTTTCCCCCTTTATATACTCTCAGACAACCAAAACAACACTGTGCATGCGCTAACTATATACTGAGTACATGGGACCACACAAACAACTTGCTATTGTGTGTAGATGACTCTTTGCCACTTGGTATCTCTCTGTTTCAACTACAACACAGGTTGTCACCGAAAGCTCTTAGGGGAGATGGGGAACCGAACCAGACATTGTCAGCAGGTTCCCTCTGGGTTTACCCAGAGTTCCCCCACTATCTGTGGCCCTCTACAGTGTAGTCCAATCTCTTCATTTTATAGATGAAAAAACTGAAAATCAGGGGGGTTAAATGATTTAAGGTCATTCAGGAACATGTAACAGAGCTGGGATTGAACTTTTTGTCCTGTAATCCCAAATTCACCATTTTCCCTCCACTATATCCCTCCTTTCGTAAAGCCTATTCTTGAAAATGCCAAGTATCATTTTCTTTTTCAAACCTGTTGCTTTCCACCACATGGACAAATACAATTTTTTATTTTTTTAACCTGAAAATTTGTAAATAATGGCATGAAGAAATCGAAAGCAACAGGAGCAGACTGCTGTCATAGGGTTTCCAGCTAGGTTAAAAAATACGCTTCAGTGGATTAAATTTAAAATGCATTTTGGGCATTTTTTTTGTTTTTACATCATCTATATTTCTCACTGTATTCTTCCTTGCTCCCTATTTCAGAGAGAAATTTTTATAAGAATAATTAAAAAGATGGGGGGAAAAGTTCAGTAAAACTAACCAACATATGGAAAAAGGTGTCATGCATTAGTTTTTAAAGAAGCAAAATTACTCTCTAATTTAATAATAATTATCTATCAGCTTTAATTGGTGACCAGCAGAAGCTATCATGTTACTTTTTCAAAAGAGATCAAGAATTAAAGCTTGGGTCTGCCTGTCCTCAAAGTTGAAAGGCTTCTGATATATTATTACTGGATCAAGATTATTACAGTGTCAGATCCAGTTGCTTTAATTCTGAAGCAATGCTATGTGGTTTCTAGTATCATTGTCAAGTAACTGAACAAGCATTTATTAAACACTTTTTATTTGGAATACTCTGTTAAGTGCTAAGGATAAAAAGAAAAGCCATAAAATGGACTCTACTCACAGCCTAATGGGGGAGAAAACAATATGCAAACAAACACATAAATAAGACTATATACAGCATAGGATGAACAGAGGAAAGGCACTAACAATAAGGAAGTTAGTGAAGTCGATGCTTTACAGAAAGAAGTCAAATAATCTTGATGTTTTTAAGGCAAGCTGGTTTCTATGTCTAGACAGATAAATATCAAGCCTGTACAATATGATAATAAGTTACAGAATTTCTTGGGTAATTTAGGCTTTTTCAAAATTCATTACATTGAAATATTTGGTTAATAGGTCTTTGATTGTAAATTAAATTTTTTTTTTTGGTAAAAGAGATAGAAAAGAACATTCTTCCTCCTCTTCCTTCCTCTCTTCCATTTTTTTTCATTTATCTATTTAATTTTAGCAATCACTTAAAAAAATTGTTTTAAGTTCTCTTCTTGTCTCCATCCACTGAGAAGATAAGCAATATGTCATCCATTATACATTTAAAGTCCTGCAAAACATACTTCCTTATTAGCCATGATGAAAAAAGGCAATAAAAATAAGATTGAAAAAATACACTTCAATCTGCACTCAGTTCACCAGTTTTTCCCTTTCCATTTCCAAAAAGCCCCATTTCCTTATTTTTCATCAATAGGGAGTCGTCGTAGTACCTTTCATCAAGAAAGTTGTAGCTCTTAAGATCATAGATTTTAAAAAAAGGAATAACAGTAATAGGCCTTTAAAATTTGTAAAGCACTTTACATTAATTATTTCATTGACTCTTCACAGTAAATCATGAGACAGGAATGATTATTATTAGCATTTTACAGCTGAGGGAATTGAAGCCAAATAAAGTTAAATGACTCGTCCAGTATCACACAGCCTTGTCAGGATCTCAAGAAATATCTGGATCACGTCTCAGACTCCTTGGCCAATGCTCCATCCAGGGTATTACTTACCTGTTCCAGGAAGAAACCAGTCTAAACTACCCATTTTATAGATAAGGAGTCTGAGGTCCAGAAAGTCACATGTAGACTATAGCACATCTGGGATTGCAGTCTCTTCCCATTATCACTTTACTCTGCTTCCTTCTTAAATTTTTGCTTCTAAAAGGGCAAACAGTATCCATTTAGAGCTTTCATTTTCTCCCACTGGGATAGAGAAATTATATATCACTTTAAATAAACTTTAGCTACTCTCATGTGCAAAGACTCTCATTTTATTAAAATAACATTTTTATTTAGTTTTGAGTTTTAAATTCCATCCAAGCCTTCCTCCTCTCTGAGATGTTAAGCAGATATGTGATGCATGTGCAACTGTAAAACTTTCCATATTAGTCCTTATGTTCAAGGAGACTTGAATAAAAGAAAAAGAAAGAGTGAAAAATAACATGCCTCAGTTTGTCCTCAAACAATGTTTGTTCTTTCTCTGGAAGAGGAGAATATGCTTCACATCATTAGTCCTTTGAGATTGTCATAAATCATTGTATTGCTGAGAATAGCTAAGTCCTTCGGTTGTTCATCGTACAATCTTATTGTTTCTATGGATATTGTTCTCCTTGTTCTGTTTCCTATGAATCAGTTCATGTAGGTCTTTTCAGGTGGTTCTGAAATTATCCTGCATGTCATTTCTTATAACAAAATAATATTCCATTACAACCGTATAGAGCTGCTTCTTTAACAATTCCTCAATTGATGTGCATCCCTTTGATTTCCAATTCTTAACCAGTCCAAAAAGCTATAAATATTTTTGTATAAATATATTCTTTTTTCCTCTTTGGATGTTTTTGGGATATAATCCTAGCAGTGGATATTGCTAGATCAAAGAGTATGTACAATTTTATAGGCCTTTGGATGTGGTTCCAAATTACTCTTCAAAATGGATGGATAGGTTTGGCTCTACTAATAATGCATTAATGTCCTAGTTTTCCTACATTGCCTTCAATATTCAACATTTTCCTCTTTTTCTCATGTCAGAATTATTATAATTTGCATTTCTCTAATGTAGAATAATTTAAAGCCTTTTTATATGACTATAGATCGCTTTGGTTTCTTTCTCTGAAAACTGTTCAAATTCTTTGATCACTAATCAATTAGGGAATGGCATATTTTTTTGAGAAATTTGACTTGGTTTTCTACATATTTGAAAAATGAGTCCTTTATCAGAGATCCTTGTAAATTTTTTCCCAGTTTTTTTCCTTTCCCAATAATTTTGGTTGCATTGGTTTTGTTTGGGCAAAATCTTTTAAATTTTATATAATTCTCTAGTATTTTTTAAGTATAACATTATCATCTGCAAAGAGTGATAGTTTTGTTTCTTCATTGACTATTACAATTTTCTTAACTTTTTTTCCTCTTATTGTTAATAGCAAACAGTTCTAGTACAATATTAAATAATAGAGGTGATAATGGGCATCCTTGGTCTATTACGATAATATGATTTCTATTGGTTTTGTTATTGGTATGGTATGGTACCAATTATGCTGGTAGTTTTCCTAATATTGAATGAGCCTTGCATTATAAATCTCACCTGGTCACAATATATGATTCTTGTGATATATTGCTGTAATCTCTTTGCTTGTATTTTATTTAAAATTTTTGATTCAATATTCATTAGTGAAATTTGTCTATAACTTTCTTTTTCTTTTTCTTTTTTTTTTTTTTTGGCTCTTTCTGTTAGTAATATATTTGTGTCATAAAATGTTTTGCCCCACCCACTACCGTTAGAATATACCTTCCATACTACATAAGTGTGAAGTAGTTTATTCTGTTTGATATCCACCTTCTTTCTAGTGCAAGTCTCTTTTTCATACCTTTATTTTGTTGTTGCTGCTGCTCCTGCTGCTGTTGTTGTTTGTTGTGTGTGTGGGGATATTATCCCATCAAAGTCACTTTATATCCACACCCTCTATCTACATATATTCCTTCTAATTGTTCTTTTAGTCATCAACTTCTCTTCCTATATAGAACTATAAACAGAGAAAACATAAGAAATTCAATAAGGTTAAACTTTCTTATTTCTTTTTTTTACCTTTTTAGGTTTCCCTTGACTCTTGTATTTGGAGGTAATTTTTAAAAATTTATTTCTGGTCTTTTAATTAAGAATGCTTGAAAGTCCTCTACTTTGTTAAATATCCATCCTTCCTTCTGCCCCGCCCCAGAAATATTATTTTTAGTTTTGTTGGATAGGTGATTCTTGGTTGTAATTTTAACTATTTTGTCTTCTAGTATATCATTCCAGGTCTTCTGGTTCTTTAATGCAGAAGCTGCCAAATCTTGTGTAATCATGACTATAGCTTTATAATATTTGAATTGTTTCTTTTTGACTTCTTGCAACACTTTCTCCTTGATCTATAAGCTCTGGAGTTTGACTATGATGTTTGAGAGTTTTTATTTTGGGATCTCTTTCAGGTGGTGATTGATAAACTCTTTCAATTTCTATTTTCCCTCTCATTTTAAAATATTTGGTCCTAATATATTCTTTGATAATTACTTGAAAGATGTCCAGACCTTTTTTTTATTATGGCTTTCATATAGTCCAGTAATTTTTTTTATATTGTCTCTTCTGGATTTATCTTTTAAGTCATTGTTTTTCTAACAAGAAATTTCATATTTTCTTCTTTGAAATTTTTTTAAAATTTTGTTTTAGGTTTTCTTGATTTTCCACAGAGTAAGTAACTTCCATTTCTTCAATTCTAATTTTTAAAGAATTATTTCCTTTAGAGAGTTTTTGTTCTTCCTTTTCTGTTGGGCCAATTCTACTTTTTAGGGAGTTATTTTCCTCAGTAAATTTTTGAATATCTCTTCCCATGTTTTTGACTCTTTTCCCTCATATGATTCTCTTGCATTGTTCTTATTTCTTTTAAAAATCCTTTTTATACTCTTCCAGGAATATAGACCAAATTACATTTTTCTTTGAGGTTTCACATGTAACTATTTTGACACTATATGTGTATGATCCTTCCTGTCAGTATAGTAACTTTTTATAGTCAAGTTCTTTTTCTTAACTCCTTTTTTCTGCCTTTTTTGTAACTTGGTGTTTTCATGTGAGAGTTAGGGTCCGGTCCTACATTGTCCCAAGGTTTTTGAGCTGGGGCTTAAGATCCTACTGTTGTCTTTCCTGGGCTTAGCTGTTTGCTTTCACTGGAGGGTGGGCTTTTCTTCTGGCTTGTATTGGGTGAAGATTGGGGTCTCCTTGTTGACCCTTTTCTAGGTATGAGGGAGGGTGTGGGGCCTGTCTGCTGGGCTGCTATTGTAACAGATATTTCTGGGGGCTGGCTCTGGAGGAGGGACCTTATCACTAGTCTGCCCTAGTAGTGGGACCCTGTTGCTTGTTTGCTAGGGAAACGAGGTCTTTGTAGGTAGGCCCTAGGGGTGAGGTCTTGCTGATGACCAGTCCCAGAGCTGAACTTCCCAACTGGTCAGCAATGTGGTCAGTGACTCACAGTGGCTTGTGCTGGGAGTGGGATCACTGGAATGGAACCTTGATGTCCTGTACAGACTGCTCACTTGCCTTGGGGGCTGCTGGTTTGCAGGAGGACAGGACACTACTGGTGAATTGTTTCAGGGATGGATGTTGCTGCTGCTCTTGGACCTCACCCTAGTATAGTGCCTGTCACTTTAATAAATGCTTTTGAGTTGAATTGAATGATAGAATAGAGCCATTGAGATTCAAACATTTCTTAGCAAAATTGTGTCATTTTGATTTTTTTTTTGAATTCAGACAATCTTTAAATTGAGTTCTTTCTGTATTTTGATTGAAGATTTGAGGAAGCATATATTGTAGAATAGCAGAACTAGTATTTAGATAATATAATTTCTCCCTAACACTGTATTATTATCATTACTCTATTTTTGGTCTCTATACATGTTTCTGTCTCTTGGTTATTTGTCCCTAAGATTTTAGATAAAGGATTCAAAGATGAGAAAACTATGAATTTGATTCAGTGTAATAGTCAAGACTCTTTGGACTGAAACTCTTTTATATTATAAGAGAACAATGTCACTAATCTACTTTAAATGTTTGCTCGCTCATATGAAGAAACAGCCTCAGTCTGCTTTAGAAATGAGGGAAATAAAGTATCAAAGAATGCTATTAGAAAGCATCTGGGATGTTACATAAAATCCAAGAATTGGGTGTAAGAAAAGACTTTAGTTGTCATTACAGAGTTTGCCTCACCTTGTTTTAAAGATAATACAATTAGACCATCTAATTTTCCATTTGAGAGAATGAGACCAAAAGAGGAAACTTTCTCGAGTTCATAGTTGGACAATGTGTGTGCTTTCCTGATCCTGGGCTCTGGATGGGTGCATTGGTGTGCAATTAAATGAGGGATTGTTAATCCCTCAGAGGCACAGGATTTCTGTAATTGCTATTTGTTTTCTTTGCCCTTCCATCCGTATCTCATTAAAAATAATCACGTTCAGTATGTGCTTGAAGAATATTGAATTTAGAGAACCCACAGTATTTGAATCTTGGCTCTTCCATTTAGAATGGAATGCCCCCTTGGAATGTTTCTTCACCTATCTGCCCAACGTGGTGGAAATCTTCATGCAGGTCATTTTATATCTCACTAAATTGAGAATCCTTCCCACTAGAAAGCCACAAGGATGGTGATGACCATAAAATGTAACTCAAACATTTTTGTAGTAGTTTAGTCATTTTGGTGATTCTGGCTGGGGCTTTCTTGGCAAAGACACTGGCTTGATTTGGCATTTCCTTCTCCAGCGCATTTTGTAGATGAGAAAACTGGTCACACAGAGGTAAGTTCTTGCCCAGGATCACACAGCTAGTAAGTGTCTGGGGAAAGATTTTTGAACTCAGGAAGATGAATCTTTCTGACTTTGATTTCATTTGTTCTGACCACAGTAAACAGTGTCCTCCTGGACACTTGTTCTTCTCTAGTTTTTCATGCTATTGCTCTCCCTCTATTCCTTCTGTTTCTTAGCTCATTTTTTGTTTCCTTTGTTGGCTGATCATCCTTATCATGGTACCTAATTATGAAAATACCACAAGGTCCTATGTAGGTGTTTTTTTTTTTTCATCCTTCTCATGTCTCTAACCTTTTTACTTCAATGTTCCCCTTCTTTGTCAGCTTTATTCAGCTGACTTCCAGATATATTTCTATTTATTTATCTGTATATCTATCTATACACAGAGAGAAGTATATTACATGTAATACATGAATGTAGTATGTGTGTATTGGGACAGAGATAAATATAAGACAAAGTTTGACACTGATTCTTTTTCTAAATTCTAATATAATTTATACCCACTAACTTTGGATGTTCTTTAGACTCTGTCCTGGACCTTCTGTGTAATATATAATCCCCCTGCTCTATAATATATAATATATGCCCACTTATTTACACACACAAATACACAATGTGATATTTATCTATTTATTGTAGATTTTGTATGTGCATATATCCACACAACACAACTATACAAACATATATAATCTTCCTGGTTCCTCTCCTGAATTACCATGTCATCCTCCTACTCAATAAAGTTAAGCAGAAATCAGTTGCCTCTGGGATCAAATATAAGGTACCTTGTTTGTCATGTAAAGGTCTTTATAATTTGACCCCTTTCCATCTTTTCAGTCTTTATACATTTCAGTTCTCTATTCTATGGTCCAGTTACACTGATCCACTTACTATTTTTTCACATTTAGCATCCCAAACTCCTATCTTTCACTGGTTGTCTCTCATTCTTGCTACAATCTGCTCTCTCACCCCTGCTTCCTAATTTACTAGATTAATTCTAAGACAGAGATAAAAATCCTACTTTCTGGAGGAGACCTTTCCTGGTTTCCCTCTGCCAACTCCTATTACCTTCTTTTCTCAGAATTTTTGTCTGCTCTGTATATATCTTATAGGCAATTAGTTCTTGACATGGCCCCTCCATTAGGATGTAAGTTCCTTAAAAAGAGGGATTATTTTTACCTTTATTTGTATCCTTAACCCTTAGCACAGTGCCTGATACATAGTGAGTGTTCAATAAATGCTTGTGGACCAACTGAAATTCCCTTAGAAACCTTTAGTCATTTATTTTCTTTGTTTAGTACTTCTCAGAATTTAACAGCAGTTATTGGATTTAAGACATAAGAATAATAAAGACCAGAAGCATTTTTAATAATGGCCTTTATGGCAGTTTTCTTCAGCACATGCAATGGAAGGTTTGAGTCTTCAAGTAAAACTGTGAAGGAGCATAATATATAATATAGATGTAAGTATAAAATAACATATATGATTATATATAAAATATAAATACATATATAGACATACATAAATATAAATATATAGTTATATATAAACATAAATATATGAAAATAAAAAATATATAGTTATATATTAACATAAATATATACACATATACATACATACATATATATATATGACATCCTGAAAGGTCAGTAAGCTCAGAGCAGTGGTTTTTAGGCTAAGAACTTAGAAAGTCAACAAGAGTTGGAGGGTTATGACTTGAAAGTTAGATAGAATCTCAAAAAGATGAATTCACGGTGGGCTTCATTCTACAGAAGAACCCATAATAAATAGTTTTTCAGACAAGAGGCCCCAAAATTCAGTGTATGTTATTCCTGTATATTCTACAATTTTTCCAGTTACGTTCATTGCAGGGTAACTCATTGAGGAAGTCAAAGATTATATTATTGTTATTATTATTTTAGGAAGAGGGGGGATGGATACTCACTCAACTGAGCCTGGTTAGTAGCCCAGCTGAAATGCTCTAAGCAGAAAAATAGTAGTTGAGTAAGATCTGCTGGGTTCAATTGAAGTACAAATGTGGATGATGGAAATTTCTAGAAAATATCAGGGGAGATTTTTGGATAAAAAAGAGGGGACATAATCCTGTATCCAGGGCAGAAAGAAGCAACCTGCCATAAATAACCTTTTTGAGGGTCTCTAAGTCTCTTTGTTCTATCTCAAGTATTATTTGTTGACTGAGAACCCAAACCATTTAAATTGTGGGCTTGGATGTACAAACTCTGTCCTGGGCTTTTTCACATGTTAGAATCAGATTGTGCCTTTTATTTCTTTTACTGTGCTTTAGAAATTGCATTTTGTTCCCTGTGTAAGAATGAGTGGCAGTCTTGATTATCCCCATCTGAGTTTTTATACTTTGATGGATAACATGGTGACAGGGAACCTCAAGATAACGTTAAAAAGGAAGAAAGCTAGTCACATGTTGAAGCAATGAAGTGATGAGATATATTTGTTGCCTCCAAGTCACACAGCTTTGGAATTAATAGTTGCTTTTCACCATTCTTTGTTCAGTTGAATCTCTCTAGTCAGCATGTCATGGTGATCCAGACTATACATTTTTAATTTTTGGAGAGTTGGGAAATAACTACGGTTCACACTTGGCATTTCAAATGCTAGCATTAAAATAAATGATCACCCACTAGCTATCAACAGTTTCTGGCTATAATTTTTTTGAACAAGAAATACAGGATGAAAGGACGAGACCCTTTCAGTGTTAGTGATGGTTGGTGGGGTGGGTAGGGGGCTGACTTCAACCTTGTAGCCTCAGTCTTAAGACCTTTGCTGGGAATTTCTGGTGGATTAGTTTTATTATCTTCTAGGAGATTAGGTGGGGGGGAGATATGTGTGGTGTGTGGGGGGAGATGAAGGTTCTTCAGAGGCATATAAAAACCCTTCATTGGATTTTGAAAAATGAAGTCGAAGGTACCAAGGGAAATATTCTTAGGGGAATAATATGCAGTTATTTTCTAATTCTTCCCCAGCAACAGCCCACCCATAGAGAGCCAATGCAGACCCAAGAGAGAAAACCAATCTTAACCTGTGAAATAGTTGGGGAAGGGGAAGGAGAAATTAAATAGAATTTTCTCTTATTAAAACATTTGTCTCTTTCCTCCTGTGTGTCTTAGACTTAGCGTGTTTTTAAGTGCTAAAATTTTTACATACTATACAGAGTAGGTTTTCGTTGTTCAAAAGAACAAAAATGATCTTCAAAAAAAAATCTTTCTTCATGTTACAGAGGAGCAAAGAGCCCCCTGCCCAGAGCATCCTATATCTATTCCTTTGAGAGAGTGAGAGGAGTGTGAAAGTCAGTCAGTCGATTCAGGTTCATTTCCTCCAGCTTCATGTTTTGTAACACACCTGAGGCATGTATTAATAGATCAATAAGAGATATTCTATTGGATCTTAATAGGATATTAAGAACATAGCTCTATTTTAGGACTTGATACTGATGGGTCAACTGAGTATTTTGATCAGCAAGATGATAGTAGAGCAATCTGTCTGATTTTGTAAAGGAAAACTCCCAAATATCAGAAAAGATATTTTTATCAGTTAATCTAAATATATCGATGAGAACATCACTAAAAAGATTGTTTATAAAGTGTGTGGAACTGGAGTTAATTAGCAACAACAGTTAAACAGGTGGCTGCCATCTTCATTGCTTCATGCATCCTAATGAACAGTTGAATAAAGAAAATTTTACTTTTTTTAAAATATAAAAAATTGGGATTTTTAAAAACAGCTTATGTGTTTAGAAAAAAGAGGCATTTAAACTTCTTTGTAAATTGGTCATATAAATTATTACCCAGAGCATTTTTTTTTTTTGCATGAAGAGTAAGCTACACAAAAATTCCCACAAACCAACATTTTAAGGCAAATGCATTTGGAAAGTCAGACTTCCTGTATACTTCATTGTCACTACTGGGAAAGCCTGTATATATGTGTGTGTGTGTGTGTGTGTGTGTGCGCGCGCGCGTGTGTGTGTGTGTGTACACATGTATGTTTTGGCTGGGACATAGAGGATAAGGCACTTCTTAGCTTAATCAAAATAGTTTTTCTATTTAGACTAATTATCTTTGATAACAAATGAATAAACTCAATTGCTCCTATTTTGCTGAAGGATTATAAGTGTTGTTATTTAGCTCTAAATTTTGGCACCTTTGATCAAAGGTATAGCCCTACTGTACTTACGAATGTGCTGACATTACTAGTAGACACTCATATAGTTTGTTTCACAACTACTTTTAAACTATTTCATGACTTTTAGAATATAAATGAAAATATATTGTGCTATAAACAGACTTTTTTTGGCCTTTTGTTCTTCCAGATGAACTTTGTTATTATTTTTTCTAGGTCCTAAAATAATTTCTTGGGAGTTTGACTGGTATGGCACTAAATAAGTATATTAATTTAGATAGTATTGTTATTTTTATTATATTCACTCAACCTGCCCATGAGCACTTGATATTTTTCCAGATGATTAGATCTGACTTTATTTGTGTGGAAAGTGTTTTGTAATTGTGTTCATATAGTTCCCGATTTTCCCTTAGCAAATGGATTCCCAGATATTTTATACTATTGACATTTAATTTGAATGGAATTTCTTTTTGTATTTCTTGCTGCTGGACTTAAATGGTAATATATAAAAATGTTGATGATTTATGTATATTTATTTTGTATCCTCCAACTTTGCTAAAGTTGTGAATTGTTTCTAGTAGATTTTTTTAAATTAATTCTCTAAGGTTCTCTAAGTATACCATCTGCAAAAAGTGATAATTTGATTTCCTCATTACCTACTCTAATTCCTTTAATCTCTTTTTCTTCTCTTATTGCCAAAGCTAATATTTCTAATACAATATTGAATAGTAATCGTAATAGTGGACAACCTTATTTCACTCCTGATCTTATTGGGAATATGATTACATATGATGCTTGCTGATGGTTTAAAATAGAAGCTCCTTATCATTTTAAGGAAAAGTCCATTTATTCCTATACTCTCTAGTGTTTTTAACAGAAATGGGTGTTGGATTTTATCAAATGCTTTTTCTGCATCTCTTGAGATAATCATATGGTTTTTGTTAGTTTAGTTATTGATATAGTCAATTATGCTAATAGTTTTCCTAATATTGAACCAGCCCTGCATTCCTGGTATAAATCCTACTTGATCATAGTGTATTATCTTGGAGATGATTTTCTATAATCTCATTGCTAATATTTTAAGATTTTTGCATCAATATTCTTTAGGGAAATTGGTCTATAATTTTCTTTCTTTATTTTTACCCTACCTATCAGCTATCAGCACTATATCTGTATCATAAAAGGAATTAGGTAGTACCCCTTCTTTTCCTATTTTTTAAAAATAATTTATATAGCATTGGAATTAATTATTCTTTACGTGTTTGGTAGAATTCACATGTACATCCATCTGGCCTTGGAGATTTTTTCTTAGGGAGTTCATTAATAGCTTGTTCTATTTTTTTTTCTAAAATGGGACTGCTTAAATAATTTATTTCCTCTTCTTTTAACCTGGGAAATCTATATTTTTGTAGATATTCCTCCATTTCACTTAGATTATTAAATTTATTGGCATATAGTTGGACATAATAATTCCTAATTATTGCTCTAATTTCACCTTCATAGGTGGAAACTTCTACTTTTTCATTTTTGAGACTAACAATTTGATTTTCTTCTTTCTTTTTTCTAATCATATTTAACTAAAGATTTATCTGTTTTGTTGTTTTTTCATAAAACCACCTCTTAGTTTTATTTATTCAATAGTTTTCTTATTTTCAATTTTATTAATCTCCCCTTTTATTTTCAGAATTTGGTATTTGAGGGTTTTTACTTTTTTTGGGTAGTTTTTAAAGTTGTAATCCCAATTCATTGAACCTCTCTTTCTCTATTTTTTTTTTTTTGGCAAGTAAGCATCTAGAGATATAAAATTTCCCCTAATAACCACTTGGCTCTATCCCACAAATTTTGGAGTGTTGTCTCATTATTGTCATTCTCTTGGATGAAGTTATTGATTGTGTCTATGATTTGCTGTTTCATCCACTCATTATTTAGGATTAAATTATTTAATTTCTAATTAACTTTTGGTGTATTTTCTCCTGGCCTTTTATTGCATGTGATTTTTATTGCATCATGATCTGAAAAAATATATTTACTATTTCTGCCTTTCTGCATTTGATTTTGAGTTTTTTTGTACCCTATTACATGATCAATTTTTGTATAGGTTCTGTGAGAAAAAAGTAAACTTCTTTGCCTACATTCAATTTTCTCCAAAGATCTATCATACCTAACTTTTCTAATTTTCTGTTTACCTCCCTAACTTCTTTCTTAACTATTTTGTAGTTAGATTTATCTAATTCTGAGAGAGCAAGGTTGAGATTCCCCACTAATATAGTTTTGCTGTCTTTCTTCTTGCATCTCTCTTAACTTCTCTAGGAATTTGAATGCTATACCACTTGGTGCATATATATTCAGTATTAATATTGCTTCATTATCTATGGTACCCTTTAGTATGATATAGTTTCCTTCCTTATCTCTTTAATTAGATCTATCTTTGCTTTTACTTGATCTGAGATCAGGATTGCTACCCCTCGCTTTTTTTACTTCATCTGAAGTATAATACATTCTGCTCCAGCCTTTTATTTTCACTTTGCATGTACCACTCTGCTTTAAATGTGTTTATTGTAAGCAACATATTGTAGGATTCTGGCTTTTAATCCAGTTTGCTGTCCACTTCTGTTTTATGGGAGAGTACATCTCATTCACACTCACAGTTAAAATAACTAATTCTATATTTCCTGCTGTCTTATTTACCCTAAGTTATGCTTTTCTCTTTCCTTTCCTTCTTCCCTCCTTCCCAATATTTTGCTTCTGATCACCACATCTCTCAAACAGCCCTCCCCCTTTAGGGCTTCTCCTACTTTTTTTATACTTTCCCCTAAATACTTTGGGTTTCTCTTTTATTAGCCTTCCCTTTTCTTTTTGCCTTTTTTCCTTTCCCACTTTCCTATAAGGTTAGATAAGTTTCTCTGTGAAACCAGATGTCTGATAGTCTCTCTTTGAGCCAAATTTGGTGAGAGTAAGATTCACACAATGAAAGTCCCCCTTCTTTTTTCCCCTCAATTATAATAGGTCTTCTTTGCCTCTTCATGAGATGTAACTTCCCTTATTTTACCTGCTTTTTCCTCTTTTTCCAGTATGATCCCCTTTCCATTCTAGTCTTTTTCATATTATCACAATAAAATGAAATTATACCTGCACTCTCTAAGTACATACCCATAACAGAAATATAATTCTCAACAGTTCTTTTCTTTTTATGCTTCTCTGAGTTCTGTGTTTGGAGATTAAATTTTTTGTTCAGTTCTGGTCTTTTTATCAGAAATTAGGTGAAATTTACCTATATCATCGATTGTCCACTTCTTTCTCTGAAAGAAAATGCTCCTTTTAGCTGCATAACTTATTCTTGTTTGTAATCCAAGTTCCTTTGCCTTTTGTAATATCAGATTCCAGATCCTTCCATCTTTTAAGGTGGAAGCTGCTAGGTCCTAGATAATCCTGATTGTGGCTCCTTGGTATTTAAATTGTTTCTTTCTGGCTGCTTGCAGTATCTTTTTCTTCATGTGATAGTTCTCATATTTAGCCAAGATATTCCTTAGAGTTTTAATTTTGGGATCTCTTTCAGGAAGTGAGTGGTGAATTCTTTCAAAGGCTATTTTACTTTATGATTCTAAGACATCAGGGAAGTTTTCCTTTATGATTTCCTGTAAGATAATGTCTACATTATTTTTTTTTTTCACCATGTCTTTCAAGAAGTCCAATAATTCTTAGATTGTCTCTCCAAGGTCTATTTTCCAGGTCAGTTGTTTTTCCTAGGAGGTATTTCATATTTTCTTCTTTTATTTTCATTTTTTGGTTTTGCTTGACTGATTCTTGAAGTCTTATTGAGCCATTCACTTCCATTTGTTCAATTCTAATCTTTAGTATATTATTTTCTTCAGTTACCTTTTTTTGGGCTCCTTTTGTAATTGGCCAATTAAATTAATTTGGTTCATTGCATTTTTTTTTTTTCATTTCACAAATTCTCTTTTTCAATGAATTGGTATCTTTTTCATATCTATTTTGTAAGGAGTTATCTATTTTGTATGGAGTTACACGCTTTCCCCATTTCTTCTTGAAAAGATTTCATTTCCTTTCCTCATTTTTTTCTATCTTTTAAGATCCTTTATGAAAGGATATCCCAAGAAAGCCTTATGAAATGGGGACCACCTCATATCTCCCTTTGGGACTTCGTTTGGAGTTGATTTTCCTTTAAGAACTTCAGGATTTGAGGTCTCTTCTTCTCTGTCTCCATCTCTATCTCTATCTCTCTGTCTCTCTCTCTCTTCTCCTCCCCTCCCCCCACTCCCCCCCAAATGCTGTTTATGTTGAGAGTTCTTTTTGTTTTTTCCCTCATTTTTTAAAGGCTT
The DNA here is from genome assembly GCF_016432865.1 of Antechinus flavipes. Taxonomy (NCBI): domain Eukaryota; kingdom Metazoa; phylum Chordata; class Mammalia; order Dasyuromorphia; family Dasyuridae; genus Antechinus; species Antechinus flavipes. Next base: position 69,411,138 of record NC_067403.1, on the reverse strand, counting down.
GGGATCTGCTCTTAACACATAGGAGTGACAGCTGCTTTAGTTTGCTGTGGGGCAGTTCTGGAAATGAGTTGTACTCCAAATATTTGTGAATTCTGTGACTCCAAAACCAGTTCAGAGGCTTATTCTACTATTTGTTTGAGAGGAAGTCAGAGGAGGTCACAGAAAGTCGTGTCTGCTCTCCACCATCTTGGCTCCACCCTCTTCCTTCTTGATCTGATTTGTGTGTGTGTGTGTGTGTGTGTGTGTGTAGCAAGATAATTGTATAAATCTGTATACACATATTGGATTTAACATGAATTTTTAACATATTTAACATGTATCGGACTACCTGCCAGCTAGAGGAGGGGATGGGGGGAAGGAGGGAATAATTTGGAACAAAAGGTTTTGCAAAGGTCAATGTTGAAAAATTACCCATGGATATGTTTTGCAAATAAAAAAGCTTTAATAAAAAATGTATAATATCCTAGTTTTGAAGCAATAGACATATATGAAACATATTGGGCTTGTAAGTGAGGATGATGGTTGGAGAGGGCTGGCCAGCAAGAGAAGAGCAAGGAGATAATTAGAGAAATATCTCATAGCAACTACACAACTATCCCATTTCTTTAACAATAAAAATAAAATTGGTTTTATTGAGATTAATTGCTCTTATTGATTATTATTCAGCACTTCTTTGCTGTTTCTTCCCTGATTAACCTCTATTTTGAGGTTCATGGCAAGGTTAAATTTCGACATGCAATTGTCAAAGATCTAATACCTCCATTCTTTTCCTCAGGTGATCTACAGATAAATATATCTGATCTAATTATCAGTTTTTCCATTCCTTTTTTTTTTCTCTTTATTATAGCTTTTAATTTACAAGACATATGCATGGGTAATTTTTTATCATTGACCTTTGCAAATCCTTTTGTTCCGACTTTTCCCTTCTTCCTCATCCCCTCCCCTAGATGGCAGGTAGTCCCATACATGTTAAATATGTCAAAGTATATGTTAAATACAATATTATGTATACATAGTTATACAATTATCTTGCTGCACAAGGAAAATTGGATTTCAAAAAAATGTAAAAATAACCTGGGAAAGAAAATAAAAATGGGTAATGGGCTGAAGCTGAGCAGATGCACTGAGGTCCAGTCCGAGCACTTATGGCTAATTAGCAATTGGACAATACTCTATTAATATATGCTTGGAGAAAGAATGGCCCTGCCCACTCTCTGTGCAAGTTTGATGTGTTGTATAGGAGAATGGATAAAGGATTAGGTGGGTGGAGTGTGAGAGCCAGAGGCACTGCTGGTTGAATTCCTGTTGCGATTGCCCTTCACCTCTACAAAGAATAAAGATCAAGGATTTTCACTTATTCTGACTCCGGCTGATTTTAAAATACCCTGGGTGCTAAATGTAATCACAAAAATGCAAGCAAACAATAACAGAAGGAGTGGAAATGCTATGTTGTGCTCCACACTCAATTCCTACAGTTCTTTCACTGGGTGTGGCTGGTTCTCTTCATTACTTAATAATTGGAACTGATTTTTTGACATTCCCTTTTGGGCCACAGCAAAAAGTCCATGGGAAATTCAACTTTAATGTTCTTTTATACAAACTAACAATCAAGGTAATGGCAGAATCACAAAATTCTTGTTTTGGAAGGGACCCTAGAAGCTCTTGCACACATTCTATATCTGAATAAGAAGCTTCTTTATAACATTTTCTATAAGAAAGGGTCATCTAGATTTTGCTTGGAAACCTCTAATGAGGAAAAGTCCTTCATCACCATCACCAACTGTGGTGTTGTCTTCTTCTTTAAAATATAATATAATGGTTCTCTCTGGGAGCAGGTTTCTTGGGGAAGTTTTCTGGAGGCAGCCTCAGTATCAGTTCAGATCAATAATCACCCCAAATGCAGCCAGGTGTTAAAAGTTCAGATCTTTTATTGCTTCCTCCAAAATAGCCCTGTTAGTTTTCTTGGTGGCCTGTCTCTCTGCTTGGTACTAAGAGCTCCCTCCGAATATCTCCAAAATAGGTGTGTCCTTCAGCCTCCAGCCAGCACAAAGGTGGAAAATGGAATGAATCTATCTGCCTCCTAGAGAGGGCTTCTGGTTCTCAATCTCCTAGAGTATTTCTGTGTTTGTCCCAGAGTGCCTTTCTCCAACTCCTGGCAATGTTCCAAACTGCCTCTGACTGACTCACTGAAGCTCTTTTTATGCTCAGTGTAAAAGGTTGACGCCTCCTCCAAGAGTGGGATTATGGGATCCGAGAGTGGGATTGTGGGTTTCTGACTTGTGAATCTCATACTGAATACTGACTTGTGAATCTCCCAAAAGTGTGAACTCCAATGAGTACTTAAATACCTTAGTGAGCTAGAGGATTTGCTAAGTACCATGCTAAATTAGGCAACTGACTTATCACTTTTTAAGGATTCTAACACCAATATTTACTAACATTTGTATAGTGCTTTAATGTTTGAAAAGCACTTTAATGTTCTCTCATATGATTTGTGCCATAACCCTATGAAGTAAATGCTATTATTATCTTCCTTTTAAAGATGAATAAAATGAGACTGAGATAGATTAAGTTACTTATATGACTTATATGGGGTCACATTCAGTGTCTAAGGCAGGATCTGAACACAGGATCTGCCCATCCAATAACATGGATGTTATTAACATCCTTGCTACTTTTCGAGGGTGCCCATTTTACTTCTGGGTAACACTGTAGCAAGATTTTCTTATATTAGTCAAAGTCTGCCTCTTGGCAGCTTCTCCAAATATTGTAACTTATGGGATGGCTACATGTCAGGATACAGAACCCTAAGAATTTGTGTGTCACTCTCTGAAAATGACTGCCCTTTTGTTTCCTACCAGAATGTAAACTCATGCCTCACAGGGATTGTTCCTTTCTTTATATTTGTATCTCTAGCACCTAGCCTCTAGGAGGAATTTAGTGATTTTTTTAAACAAGAATAATAGCATTTATATAGTACTTTAAAGTTTGCAGAATACTTTACAAATATTTAAACTTGTGTTCCCAGGACCTAGCACATAATAGCCACTTAATAATATTAATAGCTACCATTTACATAACATTTTAAAGTTTGTCTTCATAAAAATCCTAGAAGGAAGATGCTCTTATTAGCTTCAGTTTACAGAGAAGAAATTGAGGAAGACAAAAATACTGTGATTTGCCCAGTATAATATAATTGTTAAATGATTGAAGACAATTTTGAACAAAATTCTTCCTGATTTCAGGAATACAGTGTTGTATTCCTTTTAATACAATTGATTTCTTGTCCCTAAAGATAGCCCATTCCCAATCAAGATCCTTTTTTTAAAAATTTTTTTAATTTTTTTTTATTTTTATTTTTTTTCCAATCAAGATCCTTAAGATGCTTTTGGAAACTGCCCAAAATGCCTTATGGTTTGCAGATCCATGCTGGAGGTATTTACCATTGAAATGTCTTTTAGGCAATCTTTAAGCAGTGATATGTCTTCAAAAGTACCAGGTGTGGTAAACCAAAAAAGAAACAATCCCTATCTTTAAGGAGCTTAATTTTTTTTTCCTGAGGAAAAAACCTGGATGTAAAAAAGAAAATGCAAAATAAATGCAAAATTAAGTATAAAGTCCTTTGAGGGGAAACTGATCAGCAACTGGGAGGATGACAATAGATTTATTGTGTGACATGTAATATGAATTTTGAAAGCAATTTAGGATTCTAGGAATAGGAATCTAGGAATAGGAAATAGAACATTTCATATATGAGGATAACTTGTACAAAGATGAAATTTGAATCCAGAACCTCTCACTTCAGAACTAATGCTCTTTTGATTATTATCCGGAGGCACTGAGTGACTTGCCTATTTAATATAACTAACATACGACAATTAAGTCTTTTGGTCAGCAAAATTATGTCTTTCCATTTCCATCTGAAATAGTTTTCAACTTGACTGTAATAAAATGCAAACATAATTTTCTATGGTGTTTTAAGATTTACAAAATGCTTTTTTTTTTTGCAATAACATTGAAGTAGGTTATGTGACTATTATAACTTTTATTTTACAGATAAGAAACCTTAGGATCAAAGAAAATTCCTGGGGTCACATGGCTAATGGACTCAAAGCTAATTTTATTACACAAAAACCCCAAATAATCAATGTGAATAAATGCTTTTTTTTTTTTTTTTGCTGCTGTTTTTGCCCTAAATTGGTAGGATTCCTTTTCTTTGTCACAGGGTATAACAAAGTCCCTCTCTAGATCTGATGTTCTCCAATAACTCTAGAAAACAATTGGACATCTCATTTCTAGGTATCATGCCATTGAATCCCATTTATTCTATTTTTACTTTAGCTTTTACATATCCTACATTTTACTTTAAGCCTGGAACTTAGCATGATGTCTGACTTAGTTATTCCTTATAAATGCTTGTTGATTTATTGATATTTTAGAACAGATATAGGACATATAAATGGGATTCTACTGTGTGACAACTATTTCCTATCCTATATCAGAAAATGTAGGTGTGGTGAATTTGGTCTGCAATGTTTCGGTCCTGAATTAAATTAAGTACAAAGGAAAATTGGAATTGAGGAGACATTATGGTATAAAGGGGAAAAACAACAACAACAGTAGTCTGATGTCAAAGGATTCCTCAATCAAATTCCCTTCTTACATATAGTCTCGATGGGCATGGTCTTTTAAAGTCACTTAACTTCTTTAAGCCTCAGTTTCCTTATCTGTAAAATGAGTTTAAACCTAATGTTTCTGAGATCCTTTCCAATTGTAAATCTATGAGGTCTTTAAGGTAGTTGGGATTGTACTTCTGGTTATGTAACATGAATGTTGTGAGGCTTATTGAAATCATAAGCAATTGTTTAAAGTGTAACAACTGCTTCCTCTTCCTCCCAGTGATTAACCGTCTCTAAAATCCACTACTGCTTTCCCCAAGTTCAATGTGAACTGTTTCGGGTTACCATTTTTGCAAATCAAAATGTTAAATTCAGATATTTGATCTCAGTCAAAAGTGGATTGGATCGTGCTATGAAATGGTAGACACCCCCCTTCATCCCTCAAAGGGTCACTACTTTAGCCTAAAAGAAAAATCATTCTTCCATGAAGTCCATTTATTAATTTGTTCGATCTGTGCTTTATGCTCTATGAGAGAACTTGAGAACTTTGTAAGTCTCTCTGATGACTGGGAATGTATAAAGTTAATTTTTTTGCTCTTAAAGTCTACTTTTAAAATAAATTAAAGAGGTGATAAAATCAAACATTCTGAAAAGGTATTAATAGTCCACTGGACCAGCATAGGCAACTATCTTCTTTTATAAGAAAAGCAGACATATTGAATAGTGAAATATTGATATGCGGTATCAATGAGCATGTATTTCTCTTGGAAAAATTCAAATAAAGGTCAGGAAGAGCCAGAATTAGCTCTTGAAGATTCAGATGACTCAAATTAAAAAAAATTATAACATGAAATGTACAGACATGGAAACGGAATCATTTTTACAAGCATCACCTATTGTGTCTATCCTGTGCAAAGCTCAGTATTCATTGTTATGGGAGGATAGAGCAATGTTATTAGCAACAAGGAATGAGAGAAGGAAATTTGGAAATATGTACAAGAGTATAGCTTTCACATTTAAATGAGGTGTAACAGTTTTGTTTCAAAACAAGTATTAAATATTTAATATACACACATGTACACTCAATTAAGAAGATGTCTTCTAGGCTGTATTATGTATCTGATCATCTGTGCCCTAATTAAAAGTTACTAGAGGCTAAATGTTGCTTTAGGAAAATTATCATTACATCAATGCAGTTTTCTGTTTCATGCATTTCACAAAACTGATTTGTAATATGTATCTACCTCATATTTTAAAAATATGTGTAGAGTTTATAGAATTTGTATAGCTAATATTTATTGTTGTTGCATCATTTCTGTTGTGTCTGACTTATGGCTCTTTTTGGCATCTTCTTGGTGAAGATACTTGGAATGGTTTGTTCATTCTTTCTCAAGCTCATTTTACAGATGACAAAACTGAGGCAAACAGAGTCAAGGGACTTGCCCGTACAACTAATAAGTTTCTGAGATGGGATTTGAATCTGTGAAGATGAATCTTCCTGATTCCAGTGCTCTAAATTCTGAAGCTCTATCCAGTGCAAAATCTAGCTGCCAAACCCATATTTAGTTCCTTTTTAACAAGAATATCCATTCCGCTCTGTGGTTGAATTGGATGGCTAGACAGTTTATTATCCTCTTGTAGATTTGTCCATTAAGATGGCAAAAAATATCTAATTAATCACACTATAGGATCCAGACATAGAAAAGACTTTCAAGATTATGTGGTTCACCTCCGTAACTTTACAAATTAGGAATCTAAATTGGAGAGAAGTTAATGATCTCTTCAAGATCACATACGAAACAGTATTAAGGACTGAAATTTATATTTTCCAAATGTTGGTCCCTGAACCAACTCTCCATTATAATCTTTCAGTGAAAGGAATAGAAAGGAAACCCAGATTTATCCTTTACTAAAACTCCTTAATTCAATGTGACCAGCCTACATTAGAAGATTAATTTCATCTAACAATGGATGGCAAAAAAAGAATATTTACTTTGAGTTTTATATTCTAATCAAAAAAGTTTTCAACTGAAAAAGATGGGAGGAGGAATACTTTTGTAACAAGTGAATCTGGAACACCCTGATACCAAGGTTTATTGTGAATTGCTTTGAGTAATTATAATCATGCAAATAGAGGTCGAGCCTCCATCAGTAGTTTCTCTACTAATAGATGAAAAAGGGTCTGTAGATCAAATAGCAAAGCATTTAATAGGTACAAAAGTAAATTTCAGAGAAAAATCAGACAATGGAATCTTCAGATGACCCTTCTTAGATGTCGCCATGATCTCTCATTCTTATTCTTGCCAGTGAGGAAAGGGAAAACTGTATATGAAATTCTTTCTCTAAGAGGAAAAAGGATTGTATCACGTATGGTTGGGAGGAAAAACTCTCAAAAGTTTTCTCTCTTGGAAACCAGCATGCTTTCCCGGTTCTCACTTATATGAGGCAAGGTTCTAGTATAGATCTTGGCAAGATCCTGGAGCTTCCCTTGTACTCCTGCCTCACTAAACTCTTAGAGCTCCTACCCTACTTTTTTGCCAAGTTTCTTTCTCCATCTGCTGAACCTATCACTTGCTGCTGCAAGTCAGCTGTTTCTTCCTCCAAGGGGTATTGCCATTTTTTTGTGAGAGCCCCCAATAAAGGAAATTTGATGTCACAGGCAAGAAAATGCCAAGCCTTGGTTACATGGACAGTGGAAATTTCTATCACATAGAGTTCTGGACAGTTTTCAGAAAATCAAGGGGATGCCATATTAAAGAGGGGAAAAGAATAGACTACAATTGCCTGAAAAATGTTTGTTAGTTTTTAATGGACTGCAACCTCACTGTGTGTTAATAATAGGACATAGCAGCCAGAAATCATAGATAGTAGAACCATTGGTTTTAATGAGCGATATGGCCACCAGAAAGTAGGAAATGATAGATATAGATCTCTGCCTTTATTTGACAGTCTCATCAATCCCAAATATATCTGGAATTTTGGGTTGAGCTCTGAGAGAGATAACATTGACAATTGGCACAGTGGATAGAGAGTAGGGGAGGATTCAAGTAGACTCATCCTCCTGAGTTCAAATCTGGTCTTAAACACTTAATAGTTGTGTGATCCTGGGTGAGTCGCTTAAACTTTTTTTGCCTCAGTTTCCTCATCTATAAAATGAATTAGACAAGGAAATGGCAAACTAGTCCATTATGTCTACCAAGAAAACCCCAAAAGGGGTAATAAAGAGTGAAACATATCTGAAACTACTGAACAATATTATTATGAGCTGAAGAAAGTGGGATGTTTTGTCTGGAGAAGAAAAGACTGAAAAGAAGCATTATAGATTTATTGAAACATCTGAAGGGTTGTTGCTTGGAAAAAGAGGATGTACTTATTCTGGCCCCAGAGGATAGAATTGGGATCATTGGGTGGAAGTTGTAAGAGGCAGGTTGATGGGAAAGACTTTCAAGCAATTGGTGTTATTCAAAAACAGAATGGCTTATTTTAGGAAATAGTTTCCTTTAATTGAAGGTTTTTTAAAACAAAGCATTGGATAAGCATGTGGTAAATGGGGAAATTCTTAATCCAGCACATGTTGACTAGATGAACTTGGATGTCTTTTCCCATTCTAAATATGTGTCATTCTCTCCCTAAAATCATTCCATTTTTATATTTTTATATTCAATGCCAGTTGTCTTTAAGTAAAGGAGATTAGATGCTTATACTTTCACATATGTCATTCAAGAGCTCAATGTGCTTATTGATAAATTCTTTCTCTTGAATCTATAGCATTAGCCTCCAAGCATAGAAATACTAGGCTAGATCTTACGGTGGCTATGACAAGTTGTTCCTCCTTGATTTCTTCCCTAAGATATTGCCTTCTGGGTTGGAAATCATACTTGAGTCAGTCAATAAACATTTATTAATTGCCTATTATTTGCCAGATACAGTGCTAAGCTTTGGGTAAAGGACATGAAAAAACTGCCCTTGGCTCTTAAGCCAATTAATAATATAATGGAGAAGATAATGTGTAAATAATTGAGTATAAATTAGTTTTTATACATACATATGTATATATCATATGTATATGTAGGATAAGTTAGGAATTATCATTAGAATTAAAGGAATCAAGTTTTCTATAAGAGATGGGATTTTAGTTAAGACAGAAGGAAATTTTTCTAAGTATTTTATTCAGTCTACAAAATTCCTGATAAAAGCTACTGGAAAGGAGGTTGCTGCAGCTGCACAGTTTGAATCCTACTTGTGCTTGGATATACCATCTAATAGTCATTAATATTCATTAAACCCCATCCCTCTTCCCAGAAACATAACAGCATTACTCTGCTTCATACTTTCACATGCTCTATTTTCTTGTCTCTTTTTGGACCCTCATGAATGTGAATGGGCAGCACTTCAGGACACATACCCTTGTCTCTGGCTATCAAGCATCCCTCTATAATCCTGTGAAATGTTCTGTAGACCATCTATAGGGTAGATCTGTTAAAGCATATCCCATTGAAGACTTTCTACTTCAGTTCCTGCACAGAGAAGGGATGTGGAAGACTCACCTGAATTTCAAATTTACCTTTTCTCTCAATAATTGAGTCACATTGTCTGGTACGACCCCAGAATGCAATTTCTTTAGGGAAAATAAGTTTTCTTTTTTGTTGTTACCTGGATCTCATCTTTATAGAAATAAATTTGTTTTTCTTTGGTATGAAGTATTAGTACTCAACTTTCATGTTTCATTGAAATCTAATTACTTTGATGTGAAAGAGGTTATGTTCTAGTGGCATCCAGACAGTAATTTGGACTACCTGATTATCTAGTCAGCCCCAATCTGCTGCTCCAGCTTGCTGGTCATATTGTCTCAATTCGTTTGTGGCAAAGCAGCATTTACATGCTTTTAGGTGGAAATTGTGTGGATTAACCAATGATTATGTTTTAGTGACACTTGAAATGCAAGGTATGGAATTACAATTATGATTTTATTGTATCAATGAAATTTAATTGACTGTACTTAACGATCATTATTATTGTATTTGTTACTTGAAGGAGAAATATCGTTCCTTAGTGGATAGCTGTTGTTTTGTTTTGGCTTGATCTGCATTAAAGCATTCCAAATAGTCTTCAAAAAAAGATAATGAAAATGTCCACCATTTAAGATGGGAACTTCTCACTGCCATTCAAGGTTAAATCCTGGAGGTGAAATTTTTTGCCACTGAAAATGAGGAAGATGTGTTCCATGCAAACTAATTACATTAAATATTCTCTTTGGGGAAAAAAAGTGTCAAAATAGAACCGAACTTGTTAAAATTGATAGAATGAATTAACTGCATGTAAAATCGTTTTCCACATCATTAGAACATTTGTTTTCAAATGTCATAAAGCAGATGAAGTAGCTTAACTGCAGATATTGCTTCAAGGATCAGGCTGAATGACAAAGCGCCGAGAAGATGGGGGAAGGCAATATCTGCTAGATGTGTTTATTAAGACTAAATTGCCCACTGAGTAGGAACAACGCAGTTTTCTTTATGACTGAAATTTTAAGTTGTTTCTATGTGGATTCAGGATAATTATAAATGATGAAACATTGCACAGTGGATACTACAAAATATGCCAGCCATATTTATTAAAATGGAACTACACATGGAGCAAGAAAAATTTGGTATAATACAATTTATTATATTGCATTTTTAAAAATTTCAAAGCAGATTACAAAACATTAGGGCAATCTCTTCTCTTTGCTCCTTGGCTAGCAATCTTCCTATCACTAGTTTATTCTCTCATCATGTATAATATCTCCTCTTGGAAAGAAACAACCTTCTGTCCTTATAAAAGCAAAAGCAATAAAAATGATGCACACCTCTTTAACGAGCTCCTTGATAGCAGGAATGTGTGTTTGTTGTTTTTGTATCTCCTGATTAGATCTGCCATCTCTTTGATGTGAGTTTCTTTCCACCAATGAAGATTTTAGCCTATCCATCCCAGTTTATCTTGGGTGATTCTCATCCATATCCTACCATAAATTGATCACAGAGTTCCATGTAACTTTGTGGGAGTCCTTTTTTGCATTCTATGCACATCTATTATCCTTCACTGTCACTATGTGAATGGTTCATCTTTTTTTCCTTAGCCATATAATCTCTGGTATCTATTATACTATATCTCCCATATATCCCCTTTTTCCTGATGTGTAGCTGACTGCCTTCATTCCATGCTATACTTCTCTACCGCTCTTTTGCTTCCTGAAATGGGAATGATATTACCCTATCCTTTTACATAAATTCTGACTGTCTAGATCTTACTGCATTCTCTGTCATCCACTTCCTGAAAGATAATGGTTTTTAATGAAGATTTGAGACAGCTTGTATTTTTCATATTGTCCATCTTTGATGCCCAAATTTGATCAGCTAATTGTCAATTTCCCATTTCTTATTTGACTTTTTTTTATCCCTGGCTTTTCTCAGGTTATTGAATTGCTCATCTTTTCATCTTTTTTTCCCCTATGAGTCAAATAATCCTTATGAATCACAGCCCATTCTGAATAGTGACTGAGCTGCCTTTTATCTCCATGTCATTTTGCCCTTATACCTAAGTATAGCCTGGTTCCATGCAACAGACCCTTCAACATTTGTTATGACGTCTTGTCCTGGCATCCCCAGAATGATGGAAATCAGTTACTCTTAATTCAGGATGTCTGCCCTGCTTTACACTTTAATGGGGCTTATGCACACCCCTAGGGAGGACAATGGCTTCCGTTCCATGGCTCATTAGAGGATTCTACACAGCTTAAAAATAATGCTTACAGAAATGCATTGGTTAAGCTATAAATTTCTTTTAGACAGTTTGAAAGACCATATTAATTATAACTGGAAAAAATACAATGAGCAAGGATACAGGAAAATGGGATTTTAGGCCTTCTTTTATAGCACAGCAACTAGGTGGTAGGCTATGTTTTTGTTTTCCAGCCATTTCAGTCATTTCTGATTCTTCTTGTCCCTATTTGGGATTTTCTTGATGAAGATACTGGAGTGATTACCACTTCTTTCTCCAGATGAGGAAACTGAGGTAAATAGAGTTGTCACAACAAGCGAGTGCCTGAGGTCACATTTGAACTCAGTTCTATCTGACTCCAGACCCAGCACTCTATCCATTGAGCCACCTAGCTGCTTGAGGTTCTACCTTTTATGATCAGTAATATTGCAGTAAACCTGCTTTTCTTGCCAACCTTTCATTGCTAAGTTCATGGATTTGTAGATGATCAGGGATTTGACCTATTTCACTATAAGTTAGAAATGCACTATAACTTGGGAATAGAATTACATAGGCTAGGAAAACTATCCTCGTGGTTTCATGTTCTGGGGGATTTAGAGAATCAAAGAGTTTAGAGTTAAGAAAGAGAGTAGAGATCCTCTAGACTCATCCTTTTATGCCTTTGGGTAGTGATTTGGAGTTTTAATGAAGGCTATACTATAACCTGGGAATAGAATTACATAGACTAGAAAGAATATCTTCACGGTTTCTTGTTCTGGGGGATTTAGAGAATCAAAGAAGTTTAGAGTTAAGAAAGAGAGTAGAGATGCTCTAGTCTCATCTTTTCATGCCTTTGGGTGGTGATTTGGAGTTTTAATAAAGAGCATCTCAATCATGTACTCTGCAGAGAAGTGAAACCCTTATGATAGTATGACTTGAAGAAAGTTATTGAAGAAGAACGATTAAAATGAAACATGGGTGAGGAATCGCATCTTTTTTAAAAAAATGCTGTTTTAGCAATGTTGTTTACTTGTGAATCTTAGAGCAGTGGAATCTCTAAAGAATCATATTTGGTGTGAATATACCCAGAGAGTAATGGAGAAGCTCATGGTGGACACAAAAAAGCTATGATATATTTCTGGTAATGGCCTATATAAAGACATGGGATAAGGGATATTGTCAATGAAATATATAATAAGAAAAGAAGGAGGTTTGATTATATAGCTAGACGGAAAAATGATAGACAGTTTGAGCACTACAGTGGTACCTACAGAATGTAACAAAAACCCCAAAGATGATGTTAGATAGATCATCTTTGGAGAATTAGTGGAAGAATATAGAAAACGACAATATAAGATGAGAAAGTGTAACTGGGTTGGTATTTGCATATCCACGTGTAAAGACCTCAATGGACATAAACAAGAATTCCATTGGCACTAGCAATGTGGAAGTAAATTTGAATTCGCCTGACAATATCTTGTGTTGTGTCTTAAACGTATATGTTGACTACATGGCTTGATGATTGATAGAGAAAGGAGTTTTGTTCATAACTTCATTTCAATGCTATGTTTAGTAAACACTCACTTCCTTAATAAAGAGAAACTATATAAAGAGAGCTCTATGGAGGATTTGATGACTAAATAGGAGACGTGCATGTTGTTAAATGTGTAAAAAGGGAGCCTTTGATATTGCAGCAGTATTCTTTTAAAAAAAATTCTTAGAAGTGAGTGGACAACTGTAAATAAAGATCTAGGTTCTTTAAGAATAGGTACATACTTTGAAGGGGAAGTAAATGCCTTTTTAATTTGGAAGAAACTTAAAGCAAATTATCATTTTAGTTAAACTGCTTCCCTGGGAAATTTGATAGACAAGAAAAGGCAGCAGTATTTGGCATAGTTTAGGTAATCCTGTAGTTTGGTGTGGTTAGGAAATGTGTTTTAATTCATATTCCTGCTGATCTCTTGGATGAGATTTCTGGCATGGTAGGGAGGAAATCTAATTAATCGGAACCTCTGATCTTCTTTGAAAAAAATAACAATTTAAAAATTATTCTGAAATAATCGTCTATTTTCTGTTTGCTTTCTAAAACTTTCTAAAAGAAATAGATTCATTTAGTGGTGTTAAAGATAAACTGAAAACTTAGGCTGTTGACACCAGGAAACTGTTCAACAAAAAAGGTCCACCATGACTATGGTTTCAAGAAACTATCGGAGATGCTTTCTCAAAGCCTAGGATTGTGTGAAGTACAGTCACTCAGCCAGTGAGATTTTATTAAATACTTATTTTGCATTATAGCTTTAAAATTATTGGTTAAGTTATTTTTAAAGAAGTTAGAGAGGGAGTAAACAATGTGCTTTTGACTAATGGAATTAGAAGGTAAATCTTTTCTCTTGAGTGATAAGTCAACCGACCAGTCAGGAAAGAAGTATTTATTAAGTATATCATTCATACATATACATATATATATATATATATGAAACTAAAGATATAAAGATCACACAGAAATGGTGGCCTTGTAAAAGAGAAAGGTGAAAGGTAATGGCTTTTCTTACACAGGCAAAGACCAGATGAGGGTTGTTTGATTTTTATTTTTGTATCCACAGTGCCCAGCAAATAAGCACTTAGTGGATGCTTATTGACTGATAGAGGAAGCACATTGGGTTCTTCTCTAGCATTTTTTCTTTCTGGTCAATGTGGAAATTTACCTAAGCCTTATTCTTGACAAAGAACTTGATAGGGTTGTGAACAGGAAAAGGAGAGAGAGAGAAATGATCTTTGGGCAGTGTTTTTAAGGCTTATAGGCATGTGCCCTATAGCTGAATTATCATCCGGTATGAACAAACACTTGAAAACTTGTGGGTCAGCCTCTGAGACCATCAGGAAGTACATGACTAATGTAGGGAAGAAAGGAAGAAAGAATATATAAATGGTCATAAGCTAGTAGGAGTCTACTTAGAACTGGAATGTGACCCATTTTTTGAAGTATAAAATAAAACTGTTTCTTTAGCCCCTGGGTAATGCAATGTATATAAAACCTCCTAGACATGTAAACTAGCATATAAAATTAGACTTCAGAGGGATGAAAAGTATTGTGATTCCAGAGGCACATTTTTGAACTCCAAATATATAATCAAGATAGTTGAGGACCATGGAGAGTTCTTCCCCTTCAAATCTTATGTTAGAGACCTGGAGGTTCCCCTGCAGGAAGGACTCAGTGCTGTTTCTTTAGAGGCTGAGGAGAATGATCAGAAATAAGAGAAACAGAAGAGAAGGTGGTGGGATGAGGGAGGGCTTTGCATACCTGATCATACACCTGGAAAAAGATGTACAAGAAGTAGACCTGCAGAGCAATTGAGGAAAGGGCCTGTGCTAAATGACTATTACCTTCTTCAAGTGATTCAGGATTACATCAATCAAAGCTCCTGAGAACAGCAGAGGGAAACCTGTTGAGAGCACATGGAAGAAATATTTGCTGGAAGAGAACAGCATAATACATCTAGAGAGGAGGGCCTTGGCAGGGGGTACTGGTAGGAGATTCCAAGTGACTCTTCCTGGAGTCTTACTAATAGCAGTGTTGTGAGTAACTGAGGTGATACAGAATTTCTAGTGGTGATGCTGGCTCATTGATTGGGTAATGCTAATGTTTATTGGTTCTGACAAAAATCTAAATGCCTTGAAATGTGTGGATTTGTGGATTTGTAAAGAGAGGTCACTACCTCTGGAAGGTATGTCAGATATGGCAGATGATGTTCTTAAATCATATGGCTGGGGACAATAAGCCAGTGTTAAGAAAAATCCCTCTAATATACTGTAGCTCTTCTTGTTTAAATTTTTAGAGCTGGGAGGGACTTTGTGGGAAGTTTTATGTACGTAAATCTATACATTTTCTGATAAAGCCCCCTTCTGCTGCCCCATCTTGGTGTGGAAGAGGACCTAGATTCTTGAGGGTATTCTAGTTGAATACAAATTCATAAGTCCTAAGCAATCTGGAAAGATTGCAAAGGCTCCTGGGTTAAGACCTTGGGATGATTTATATATCTGTTATCTGAAAACCAGACTAAATTCTGGTTGGTCACCAGGTAATACTTATTCAGGAACAAAAAGTCATGAAGGTCAGATTGTTTGCTGAGGAAGATGTGTAATAAGCAGTGGTAGATGGAGAGACCACACCAAAGATATTGCATGTGATTGAAGTAATGCTATCATAAAAGTGCAATAATAAATTCTGTATCTTTTTCTTTTGCACTTTTATCATTGCTTGGTTCCATCTAATGATTCCTGAAAGGAAAAAAAAATCAGTTTTTTTATGGGGTTATAGATTTAGAGGAGAGGCTAGTATGTCATAGTGGATAAAAGTTGGCATAGAAACTAAAAGTTCTGCCTTTGATGTGTGCTGCCTACATGAACTGGGGCAAGACATTTAACTTCTTAATGCTGTAGACACTGATAAAATGATGTAAAATTTAGCATAGTTCTTGACATATAGTAGATGCTCATTATTCCTTCTCTTCCCTCCCGGCCACTCTCTAAAATAGAGATTTTTAAAATTTTTTTGCAATCACGAAACACTTTGGTAAAATGGTTATGACTATGTACCTTTTCTCAGAGTGTTTTTGAACATTTAAACCAATTATATTGAAATATAGTTATAAAAATAGCTCTTGAACCCCAGACAAAAGCCTCTGCTGTAAGTTACATACCAGCCTGCAGTGGTAAAGAAAATTTCACAATCTAGGCATTTCCTGTCTCAAAGAAATCCTAGGGGCAATACCAGTCCCAGGTTACATAGAGATCATTTGGTTCAAAGCTTCTAAAACTATGGGTCATGACCCCATAAGGGATCATAATAGGGGATCACGAAAAATTTGGCAATAAGAGGTATCATTTAACTATTCCATAAAAATTTAATTTTTTATGTAAAAATAAACAAATATTTCAATATGCAAATTTGCTTTCATCTTTAATAAATGGTAAAACTATATGTATACCAAAGAATTGTTTCAAAATAAACTTATTTATGATTTATTATCAGTAAATGTCTGATTTGTATACCAATTTTATATATCTATATACCTGGGATTATATAAAATTTTCTCTGGCAAAAAGGGACAAGTGAAAAAAAAATGAAAAGCCCTGATCTAGTCCATTAGTCCATTTTACAAATAAAGAATCGAAAGTTCAGAGATGCAACATGAATTACTCAAGGTCACACTGATATTAAGTGGCAAAGTTGAGATCAGGCAGAATTCATAATTTAAGAAATAGAAATGTTTTAATTAGAATTTTTCTAATATACAATTTTAATCCTGACAGTGCACACAAGTCTATTCTACCTGCCTGGAGAATGTGAGCTTTATAAATTGATTTTTTGGCTGCTAGAGTTTTCTAGAGTTGGCAAATCATGGTGAATGCCATATGACAGGTCACTTATAGACATTAACATTAGGGACTAGCTGGGTGTCTTCCACATAATCCTTTAATTGTAATGAATATTTTTGAAGGCATTTTAGGAATTATTGACAAAATGACTATTAGTTCATCTTGTTCTTTCCCTTGCCAAAACAGAATGACTTTCTACGATGTCTTCATGGGCACCTTCCCCAGGGTAGATCTAATTGATATGCACAATGGGACTTCTACTACTTTCCCTGAGAAATTGTTCAGTGTAAAAGCTCTTGCTAAAACATTTTTTCTTGATGTTCACAAGTTAATTTCCTCAGGACAGCCAGGAGTAGACAGCTTCAAATTAACAGGTGTAGCACATCTTCCTTGGTTGTCAACCATGTCTAGTCAATTTTATTTATTTTTATTTTTTTATAAAGCATCTGTAATTTATTTAGCTGTCCTATAGATTTTCATGAAGGTGCTATTATTATTCTATTATTGGTGGTTTTGAAACTGAATTCAAAGTGAGAGCTCCAGTCTTACTAAAATTGGATAGAGGGGGCTCAGGAAAACTCCAATTTCCTTTTTCTCCCCAAATCTTGGTCTCCTCTGGTTTACTAAGCACTTACTTTGTACAAAATGAAGGGCAAGATGCTGTGTGTGTGTGTGTGTGTGTGTGTGTGTGTGTGTGTGTGTGTGTGTGACAGATCTCCCTCTGGGGACAGAGAAATTGGGGGTGAATATTAAAAAGTTTGAGATAATCCATGCATGGCCAAAGTTTATGAAAAGAAGTTTTCAGATGAAGAACTTAAAGCTATCTGTAGTGAATGAAAAAATACTCTAAGTCATGATTGATTAAAGAAATGCAAATTAAAAGAACTTTGAGGTACCACCTCACAAAAGAAAAATGATGGATGTTGGAGAGGATATGGGAAAATTGGAACACTGAAGCATTGTTGGTGGAGCTGTGAACTGAAACAGCCATTCTAGAGAGCAATATGGAACTATGTCCAAAGAACTATAAAACTCTGCATAGTATTTCATCCAGCAATACTACTACTAGGTCTGTATTTCAAAGAGATCATAAAAAGGACCTACATATGTAAAAATAAAATAGCTCTTTTTGGGGTGGCAAAGAGTTGAAAATTGAAGGGATACCCATCAATTGGAGAATGGCTAAACAAATTATGCTATATGAGTATAATGGAAAACTATTGTTTTATAAGAAAGGATAAGTGGTCAGATTTCAGAAAAAACCTGGAAAGACTTATATGAACTGAAACAGAACCATGACAACATTGTACACAGTAATGGCAACATTGTGCAGTGATCAACTTTAAGAGTCTTAGCTCTTCTCAGCCATAAAATGATTTAAGACAATTCCAAAAGACTCATGATGAAAAATTCTATCCACATCTAAACAAAGAACATCAAGTCAGAATGCAGATTGAAATGTGCATCTTTACTTTTTTTCTCCCTTTTTTCCTATGATTTTTCCTTTTTTTTCTGACTCTTCTTTCACAACATGACTGATCTAGAAATATATTTAATATATATATATATATATATATAATCTATATCAGATGTTTGACATCTTAGGGATGAGGGAGAGAAAAAAAGAATCAGAATTCAAAATTTTATAAAAGTAAATATTGAAAATTATTTAAAAAACTACATCTTCATGGGGGTCTAGCTGAGCTCAAGATTTAAAAAATATCTTTTAAGTTTCTTATAACTTTAATTGATATGATATAAATATAAATGATATAATTGAAAAAAAATTTACATGTCATAAGTAGGAGAAAAATAGATAAATAGCAAACTATAGGTGATCAGAGAAGATAGATAGCTTGGTTGGCTGGAGTAGAAAACGAAGATGAAAAAGTGGATAAGGAAGCTGGTTAAAAGAGTGGTTATTTTTGGTTTAGAGAAAAGGATTCTTAGGAGGCAATATGATTTTTACCTTCAAGTTGTCATGTAAAGGAGAGAACAGACTTGTCCTAACTGACCTCAGAAGGCAGAGCCAAGAGTAGTGGGTGGCAGGTAGATTTTGACTGAATATGAGGAAGAGCTTCCTATAATTAGAGCCATTCAGAAGTAGAATGAGCTGCCTTGGGAAGTAGTTTGTTGATTCCTTTTCACTGGACATCGTTTGGAAAAGCTTCATGATTACTTATATGGTACAATGGAGATTCCTTTTTAGGATACAAATTGAACTAGATAGCCTCTGAACCTTGTACCTTACTAATTCAATGATTCCAGGGGGCTTCTCTGTGCTAGAAGATTAAAAAAAATTCAGAGTTGCTATTGTTCTTCCCGATATAAACATGCTGCTCCTGAAAATCTCCCTCACCAGAATGGCCCTCGCCTTATATCAACTCCATCATTAGGATGTGTTATTTCTAGCCTTTTTTGATTTTGTTCCCTAGATTTATTTTTACTGTATTTAGGAAATTAATATTCATTTTTGGTTTTTAACAAATTCTTTTTTTTTCCTGAGTTTAAATGTGAAATCTTCCTCAAAGAGTAGATCTTTCTGCTTAAAGGGAAAGCTTGAAGAATCCCTTTCTTTCTATTTCTCTCTCTTCCTCTTTCCTTTTCTCCCTCCTTTTTCTTTCTGTTACTTCTCTCTCTTCCTTCCTCCCCACCTTACTTATCCTTCTCTCCCTCACTCCTCCCCCTCCTCTCTTTTTCTCTCTTCTTTTCTTCCTTCTCTCTCCCCCTCATTAATACTAGCTGAGTTATACTTGGCAACTAATTTAATCTCTCTGGGTCTCTGTCTCCTGATTTGTAAAATGGGGATCATAATAGTACTTCCCAGATTCTTGTATCAAATAAGATTATATTATCCATATGTATATATGTGTATGTGTATACATAGTTATGCCTTCTATTTCATGACTTTTCCCATCATGATTTTGATATATTGTGGGCCAACACAAGAAATTAAAACAAAATATTTTGGAAGTTGAAGAGTTGTAAGTAGCACTCAAAAATTAGGAGATGACACAGAAAAAGTTCAGAAACTCAGAAATGTATAAAATATGGATAGGATTGTACAATATTCAAACAAATTTTACAATAAGATACTGTAAACATCCTATAAAAAGGAAAAGATTCAGATTTCTTCTCTGGTATAAAGGGAAGACCAAAAAAATTTAAGTAAATTTTCCAAAATCTAGAGCCTCCATGCCCCTAACCTCCAGGATTGGAAAGGATAATTGTATATATCCCTTTGAAAAACTGAAAGCATTATACAAGTGTTAATTATTTATTATTATTAATATAAGGACTGGACCTGTGATTTCCTTGGAATGGGATATGCTTGGATGAGGAATCTCCAGGGTAGATTGAATTTTCTCTGCAATTTTTGATAATAGAGAATTTTATAGAGTTCTGAGTGGTTCAGTGAGTTGCACAGGGTAACAAAGGCAGTACCTGTCTCTATGGGACTTGAACCTAAGTTGTTGTTTTTTGTTTTTTGTTTTTTTGTTTTGTTTGTTTTGTTTCTAGGTACAGCTTTAATCACATCATTAACTCTGTGCTATCTCAGCCCCATCTCATATCTGTCTGTCCACCTGTCTGTCTGTCTATAAATGTAGACATAGATATTTACGATACACATATGCATATCTATTTGTATAATGCATATATGTACATGTATACATGTACAAGCATGTGTGTGTGTGTATGTGTGTGTGTGTGTGTCCAGAAAAAAAAACTCCATATCAGTAAGGGAGTTTAAAACAAAGAGAAGATTATAACTGTGTCGGCATATAGATACATACATACACATATATGTATGTGTGTATATTGGAAAAATAGCCTCACACCAAAGGATATATCATACCTTATCTATATTATCTACTCTTTGTTTTATACCCCTTCACTGGCATTGGAGTATTTTTCCATAATAAGATTTTTTTCAAAAAGGATTCTTTTAAGTTGAATGGCAGAGTTAATTACTTCAGAATTTTTTTTTAATCAAAGCCCTTTGGCATCATATTATAAATGAAAAACTCAACATAATTTGGTTTCCTTCTTTATCCTCATTCTCTGCTTTCATGTCAGGATGAGGTTCATGGAACCTGCCTTGTTATATACATTTACTGTGCTGCTTCCTCTGATTAGACTAACTCTTCCAAGATATACTTAGTGCCAGGATTTTTTTCCTGTTTTTAAAAATTAGAACTCATAAAATAGAAACTTGTCACACCATGAAATATTAACAATACTTACCAAACAATTAGAGAACTAAACTGTGGTTGGATTTGTACTGTGTGGAATCCTTCAGAAATGTAATACTGGTAAATTAATAAATGCAGACAAGTAAGAAAATGAGTGCAAAATGACAAAGTCTAAAGTGTCTTACTTGAAGGCATTGTAAATATGGCACAATGGAATAAATAAATGAATGAATGGGAAATCATTTAAATAATTAGCATATGTCAGCTACTGTGCTAAGTACAAGATAGTCTAGGGCTTCAAGGAGTTTTAATTTCTAATAGGATCAAATAACACATAGAGGAAAACAAAAGTTGAAAGGAGGAGAAGACATGCCTTTGACAGAGAATATGAAAATGGAGGCATATCTTGGAAATGGGCAGAAATTTTGTAATAGTCCCAACATTGGGAGAGAGAAAATGAAAGCCCATCAATCAGAGGCAAGGGAACAGAAGTCTGAGTTTGGGGTATGGAGGCTGAGGAGGATGCCAGATCACAGTCAGTAAGACAGAAGACATGATTGGGAAGTTGCATGGTGGACCAAGGCCCAGAAAAGATATAGTGATGAAGTTGTGGTCAGGAATCTGGCTTCTAATTACTTTCTGTATCACATCAGCTAACTTACTCTTATAAGACATTTAGTGTAACCAGAATAAACTGAGAAATGAAGCCTTCTGTGATAAGAAGGGTACAAAGTGTGGGGGTGGATTTTGTGCCTATTGTTTCACCAGAACATGGCCCAGAAGGCATAATCAGAGTGTAGGTGAGATTCTTACCTATACCATCCCAAATTAGCTTCTTTTTTCCCCCCAGTTTTGAAGAAGCCACGCAATGGTCACAGATATGGTTTTTCAAAGGAATCTAGGTGGTAGGTGAATCATTCTCCCTCCTACGCTTCTAGTACTTAAAAAATGCTGTTTTGTTCTTCTAGACTTAAAAGAGACAACTGGACCATGTGTTTTGTTTGGCGACTCTTTGATTAGTTTGAATGAGTGGTTTTTGCCCTTCTTCTTCCTCTGCCCCCCTTCTTTACCAGGACTTCTGTTTACCTGTGACCACAAGTATTTCTTTCCACCCTGGAATTGTGATCCAGATCTGTATATGGATAGTGGAATTACCAACAGTGGCTGCTTCTATGCCCATTGTCAGCTCAGGGTCCCCTGTCATTTTATTCTGACCAGCTGTCCATTCAATCCCCTTACAATGTCTAGAATTAGAGCTCCCAAAGCTGTTAGTGTTACTTCCAAGGTTTATTGCTGGAGTTACCGCTGCCTAGAGTTACACCCTAGAGTTACAAATCTCTTCTCCTGACTCGATTAGCCTTGAAAATATCTCATTTCAATGTATAGTTGACTGTGCCTTTCCAGAAATTGATTTGCTATATTATTTTGAAGTTTTTTAGAGGAGTATGTTGGAAGAGTTCAATTGGCTTGATGCTTCTGTCATCTTGGCTCTGTCTTGGATGGGTAATTTTGTAATCAAAGATATTAAATTATATTATTTTTCCACATATTTTGAAATTACTCCAATTATCCCAATGACTCTGCTTGATCATTTAGAACAGAACAATTTATAGCTGTCCAAAGTAGAAAGGTCCTAGGCTCATAAATTTTAATTAAGAAAAGCTCATATAGGTTATCAGTTTCAATCTCACTATATAGATGAGGAAACTGATGTTTATCATTTGTCTTATCACTCCTCTTTAGAGTCCTATCAATTAAATTGTAAATTCAACTCATCAACCATTATTCCCAACTCAAAAAGGGCTCTTACTAAATATTTTGTGGAAGGTGTCTAAACTTACAAATGGTATTATTGCTCCATTAAAGGGAATGCACAGTTTAAAAAAAATTTAGATCATAGATCCAACTTGCTTCCCAAAATAACTGTACCTAGTCACAGGTTTCTTGTCCCATTAGGAACCCACAGCTCCACCCCCCTTCTTGCTCTTGAGTTCGGTACCAGAACCCTTGCCCCAGAAAAGTGGCTTAGAAATGAGGTAAGTTTTGCTGATGTACTCTTATCTATCAGTATGTGTGGATTGCTCAGTCCCTCAAACACTAAAGATGAGCTGAGTTCAACTGGGATTGTTGCAAGTATGCAGGAACTCGAGGAATAATATGTACTGTCGGCTTTGATATCTTGCATTCATTTACTTTACTTCTCTATACTAATTCATATGCTTAGTCATTCATATGAAGTCTGACTTTTCAGCTACAAAAGTCTATCATTCTTTCAGTTAATTCATTGACTTAATATTTCCAGGGATATGATATTTTTCAGAAAAAACAAACGTCTTAGAACCAGCCATGTTTCTTAAGCTGCTTTTCTTTAGGTCTTAGTTTTATTTGTAGTATGAAATTTGCCTTCCTCACTTTTTCTATAGTATATGAAAAAAAAAACAACTTATGTCTATAGGTTTATATATCCATCTCCATCATTCATGTATATGTGTGATACACACATACAAACATAATCATTCATAAATCTGAGTATACACACATACCTGAGAAGCTGCATGATACAATGGATAGACAGTCAACCTTGAAATCATGAACAACTAAAAAAAAAACTTTGCCTCTGACAAAAATTAGTATAATCCTGGGCAAATAACTTTCTAGTGCTCTGGGCCAGTGCTGTCAAACTTAAATAGAAATGGATCCCTATAGGCCTATTAATACCACAAATTAACATTATTTACATTTTATTATAGTTTTTTTGTTAAATATTTATCAATTACTTTTTAATCCATTTGAAGCTATATCTAAGACCTATACAGTCCTTGAATTTGCCATCTTTACTCTAGGCATGAAGTGACAGAGAAACTGGTAAAACAGTTTTTTTTTTTCCAGCAAGAAAATGCCTCTCCCAGTGAAAAAAATCACCAGTCTAATCCACATCTCTTTATACATAACTACTGAATATATGTATCTCTGTGTATGATTATATTATTCAATGCATATATGTGTATGTATGTGTGTGTGTATAAATATGCACTACTATTAAGTAATACAATGACATCACAGTGCTGCTTGTAAACAAAAGAATAAAGACTAGTATAATATATTAGCTATTTAATTTGCTGATAATTTAATGAGAACTATGAGTCTTTAGTATCCATTTGTTCTAGAAATGGACAATTTGATCCTGAAAAGAGAGTTGATATATCCAGGCTACAAAGTATTGCATTTTTGGAGTAAATTGTTTGCATTTAACTGAAACACACAAACACATACACACACATACACATACACACACACACAGAGACAGAGTCATGCTTGTGATTTAGCTTAAAATTATATTGAATAAGAATAGCATTCTTAAATAGTGAAAGTTATCTTTTGATGGAAAATGAGATTATAATATCACATACTGACTAGTATGAATTTCCCAGCAATTGGAAAGAAGGAAGTGGAAATCAGTTTCAGAAAAGACCTTTTATTTAATCTGTGATTAAATTTAAAGATTACAGAAACCCTAAAAACTAAGATCTAAAGGAACATAAAGGATATATAAAATGGAGAAAAATAATAAAACTCGGTTACTTAATGGCCAAACTGAAGAGTTTATGAACTAAAGATAATTAAAGCTATGTTAGTATCATATCAGATTTGCTATTATAAGCTGGCAAATAATATGGGAAGATTTCTGTTGCATTTACAAAAGATTTTTCTCTTCCTTCTTAAAAAAATCAAATGTATACTGCAAAATATATATAACTATTTCTATTGCAGTGAGATAACATAATAGCCCTAAAGTGAGAAAC
Organism: Antechinus flavipes; assembly: GCF_016432865.1. Taxonomy (NCBI): domain Eukaryota; kingdom Metazoa; phylum Chordata; class Mammalia; order Dasyuromorphia; family Dasyuridae; genus Antechinus; species Antechinus flavipes. The sequence goes on along the minus strand of NC_067403.1, from coordinate 69,386,409 downwards.
CTATCAATTAAATTATAAATTCGATTCATCAGCCATTATTCCCAACAATAAAGTCTGATGATATTGACCAGTTTTGATAATGAGTGAAAAGCACATGGTGTTATTCATTATTTAGTGTTCATAAAATTTTAAATTAGTTTCATATGATATGGTGATTGTTTTAGTTCTCATAAGGGAAGGGGGGCAAAGAAAATGAACAATCATAACGTGCCTACTATGTACCCGATACTATTAAACATTTTTTCTAAAATTCTCATTTGATCTTCATGATTATTCCTCAAGATAGATGTTGTCATTATTTCAGAGATGAGGAAAGTATGATGAAGAGACATGAAATGGCTTGATGGAGGGGCACAGTGCTTGTGTATGAAGAAGGATTTGTACTCAGATCCTCCTGACTCCAGGCTCAGAACTCTTCCCAGTTGCTTCCAAGTAAGACAAAATCAAGTAGATTTTAGGTAATTAGTCACAGAATAAAGAAAATATGCACAATTCAATGGAACAAGAATTTATTAAGTACCCAATATGCTCCAAACACTAAACTAGACACAGGGGTACAAAGACTAAAAATTTCCCTCAAAGGGGTTTGCACATCACCCCTAAGCCCCCTCCTCCTTGCATAGAAATCCTTTTTATTCTTAATGGCTAGCCTTTTGGGTCTTCCCTAGCTGCCAAAGCTTCTCTGGAGGCAATGTGTCTGATGCTTAAAAACCCAAAAAAGTCCAGAGTCCCCAAGTCTATCACTGTTGAAGTAAGCATAGGGCAAGCCATTTTTTTTTATTTTAGAAACCCTAAAAGACAATTTAATAAATTATACAGGAATTAGGATCTGCTTGAGTGGAGGGAGCACCCACATACCAGGGAAATCACAAATGCTCCTGCCAACATCAACTCATATTGGACTTTATTCTTCCTGCTACTTAGCTTCCAGGCCTTTACCATGTTTTCTTATTTATATTTGTCCTCAGATATCTCATTTTATTTCTAACTCTTGTATGCATTTTTAAAAAAATGAATTATTTACTATATTACTAATCATCCATTAGTAGTCTTCACATAGAAATATTTGCTTAAATATATTTGTATATATATTACATATGTATTTTTATACTGATATATTCTGTATTTATATAATAGCACTTTATATATATTTTCTTTGTTCCTCTTAGAAACCCTGTGAGGTTGTGTATAAAATTACTCCCATTTTACAGAGGACACTGAGAACTGAATTCCCAGCCGTGACTAACACCTGTCCTCTTCCCCTGAAGCCTTTTCCTTTTCCTCTAATTGGATGGCTTCTCCCAGAACTTCCATTTTAAAGAAGGTGCTCAGGACAGTTATGTCTTATTTCTCTGTAGATCACACTTTGAATTTCCTCTATTATTCCCTTAACTCTAAGTACCCCTATCCTTTCTTTTCTCCCTGTCTGTTGCAGCTTTCTGTTAAGTGTTTTCTTCATCAGAATATAAGGTTCTTGAAGACAAGGACTGTCTTTCTTTCAAATTGTATTTATATTCCAATATAAGTAGCATTTTTCTTTAGCTTTTAGCCTAGTGCCTGCCACTCAATAAGGCTTAATATAAGTATATTGATTAATTGAGATTAGGAAGTAAATGTCATACAGCTAATAAGATTCTGAGAGAGGACTGGAACTTGAGTTTTCCTATTTCCAAATTCAATAGTCTATCCACTAAGCCATCTAGCTCCCCATCTGGATCTTTAGACATTTCCCCTTTTATTTTTCCTCTTAGTATCATTTATGAGTTGATCAGTGGAATTCTATTTGTGAGAGTTCCCATCACCATTGAGGAAAGTACCTTTGAAAAGTCCAAGTTATGGGCTTCAAATTATTTCTTTTCCTAGAGTCCAGGACATTATCCAATATTCTCCTCTTTCATAATTCTAGATTATTATGGTCACAACCTTCTGTGCTTTCCATCAGCCAGTTCTTCCTTCTTTGTATCAGTATCTAGTACACAATATTTATGGTCCTTATATCTTGCTTTGCTGAAAAGTGAAATTATCATCAAGAAAAATAAATCATGGAAGCAAGAATATTCTAAGAAATGTCTGTATAGTCAGAATCCCTCATCATCACCACTCATCCTTCCTTATCAACTTTGGAAACCATACTGTAAACTCAACCACCCACTTCCAGTCACTGCTCTGACACACCATAAAGTGCTCCATATTTTTATAGCTCCTGCTTCTTCCTTCTTGGATTCCTCACTAAAATGATTTCTGTCCTCCATCATCTGTCCCATCCCCTAACTCTATCTAACTCAAGACCTCAGGCTTAAAATTTCTGCCTTTCCTTCTACTCCATCTGTGAAACTTTCCACATCTCAGGAATAGTTGAAAGACCTTTACATCCCATCACGAATAATTCTAGCTTACCATAAGGAATGGTGATATCTGAATCTGATTATTGTTTCTGATTATTCTTTTCACATCATATCTGCTACCTTCTAAAGAAGCTATAATTATTTACCAGAAATGTTGAACTAGATGTTCTAAAGGAATATCAATCTCAACATGCCCAAAACAGAACTTGTTGTCTTTTCCTCAATCCCACACCTTTTCCAAACTTCCCTATTTCTTTTGATATTTTGTTTCGTCATTTGAGTTGTATCTAACTCTTCATGATTGCATTTGCCATTTTGTTTTTCAGTTCATTTTACACACAAGGAAACTGAGGCAAATAGGTTAAATGTCTTTCCAGAGTCACTCAGCTGGTGTCTGAGTCCCAATTGAACTCAGGAAGATGAGTCTTTCTGACTCTAAGTCTAGTATCCTATCCACTGCACCATCTAACCCCATTCTTTTTGAAGGTACCATACTTACTGCAACCACAGCTTTGACTCCTCATTCTTCCCTTACCCCACAATAATCACATACTTATATTGGTATTATTACTCAATCGACTGACCATCTAATTGTGTGACAATAGGCATTTGTTATCCATCAGTTTTTTTGGTGTGAATTTTTTTGCTAATCTTTTTTGAAAACCATGGACCATTATGAAGAGGTGCTTTTTCTAAAACAGAAATATTTTGTGTAGTTTTTAACCATTCTTCTTTAAAATGTTTTTTTTTAATCTATGTGTGTGTATGTGTGTATATATATATGTGTGTGTGTGTGTATGCATATATATGTATATCTCTTAAATTAGTATTGCCTTTGGCTACCCTCCCCTTTTCAAAAACCACTGTTTCCTGTTTAAAACAATTTCTAAGTTCTTTTGACCTCCACATTATGACAATAGCTTCCTTGATGGAAACTCTTGTTTTTGTTTTGCTTTTTTCTGCTCTGTGTGTGTGTGTGTGTGTGTGTGTGTACATAATAATGGCTCAAGTGATGGTGAGATTTTTGTAGTAGTTCTTAGTACCATTTTATCTTTATTCTTTTAATTAGATGTTGATTTTGGTCTTTGTCCAGGTAGCCATTGTTTGGTTGTACACTAAATTTGACTTTTATCTCAATAGCTAGGTATTTTCGTATTTGGGCGATCTTGCACAGTGGTTGAGAGAGAGAGAGAGCGTGCCTTTAGAAATAAAATATTCAGGTTATAAAATTGAGGCTTTTGGCTTCTCCAGCTTTCTTCAATTCCCAGGTAAAATCTAACTTTCTGTAAGAAATTTTTTTCTGATCCTTCTTCATGCTAGCGACTTTCTTCTTTTGATTTTCTTCAATTTATCTTGTATATATTTTGTTTATATAGTTGTTTGTGTATTTCCTCCATTAGACTTTAAACCTTCTTGAAATTGGGGACTATTGGCCTTTTATATATTTCCAGAATTTAGCAAAGAGCTTTTCAGGTTGTATGAATACTTATCAATTGTCCATCTAATGCTTGAACACAGTCCATTTGCTTTTCACTTATTTGATTCTCAAATGTGAACCATATTTCCAACATTACTTTTTCTCCCTATATTTATATTTGTTTTTAAAAGTACTGAATATCAGCTACACCCAAAGAAAGAATACTGGGAAACGAATGTGAACTATTTGCATTTTTGTTTTTCTTCCCGGGTTATTTTTACCTTCTGAATCCAATTCTCCCTGTGCAACAAGAGAACTGTTCGGTTCTGCAAACATATATTGTATCAAGGATATACTGAAACATATCTAACATATATAGGACTGCTTGCCATCTAGGGGAGGGGGTGGAGGGAGGAAGGGGAAAAATCGGAACAGAAACGAGTGCAAGGGATAATGTTGTAAAAAAACTACCCTGGCATGGATTCTGTCGATATAAAGTTATTATTAAATAAAAATTAAAAAATAAATTTTTTTTTAAAAAAAAGGTACTGAATATCAAAATATAAGTTGACTTGGAGTATCTCATTAAGTTTATCATACAATTTTTTTTTCTACTCTTCACCCTTTGCAATAGAAGGGACAGAAAACTGCAATGATATTCATGATAATCTTTTTGTTTATTGTCATCAGCATTGCAAAACAAGATGATGAGGTGGCCTTAGGAAATGCATTTATTGTTTCCTTTGGGTATATAATAAAACCAAGTCCTGCGACTGCTCTTTTTGTTTATTTGTTTTTTGCTTTTCTGCACAGAACTGGGAGCCATTGACTTTCCATTTAGTTGGTCACTTCCTTATCTTCTTATTTCAATTACTGTAAGATTATCAATATTATTAATAAATAGTCAGTTTTGTTATTGAAGCATGGTATATGGCTAGAGAGCTGGTCTTGGAGTCATAAAGATCTGCTTTTCATGCATATTATTTCTGTGAGTTTGGAGAAGTCACTCAACCTGTAAGTGCCCCAAATAAGACTATATGATACAAAATTCTTGCTGATTTGTTTTGGACCGAGAGAATTTCATCTCTGGGGATCTCTTTACACTGAAGAAAATCACAAGTCTGACCTAACAAGTAGCTTAATTATTCCAAGGATTGTTCAGTTTGGCCATTTGATAGCAACCTTGTCTTCAGAAAACAAAGTTGAGCTCATATTAGATAATTCCCAAAATTGTGATTTTTGGAACTCTTTGTTCCTCTTTCTTTTACTAGCACTTGCTGTGAATGTTGAAAGTGGTTACTCAGGAGTGAAGTCCATTTAAATTTTTTTTTTTTAGTGTTTTCCAAATTCTTTGAGTTTCCAGGACCAAAGAATTTATCATTTATTGAAAATTCTTCTGGTAATGAGCCTCTCTGTATTTCACAAATTGAATTCTTAGATAGCGTTTAGCTGATTTGCTCTTCTTAGACTGTCTCTGAGTCTGTCACTCAAAGTCTTGAGTGCTTAGGCACTAAGGCAATAGTGCAGATACTAACTTCTGAAGATTAAAATGAACTCAGCCACTGTAAACAATGAAATCTTCTACATCATAACCAACCTAAGCAAATTATATTTTTGGAGGGAGAAAAGGAATATTTTTTCTTTACAATAAGTTTAAATTAACTTTTATTCTTTTGTTCTATATGACCTACATTTTCCAATGTGCCCTCCATAATGTTTCTCAGGAAGCAATTCCTGATAATGGATATATTTTTTAAATTGTGAAACTGATAGACATATTAAAAAGGATGATATTATAAAGAATGTCTAATATTCAGAGTCTTCCTTCTTTCCAAAAGGTAAGGTTAGGTACTTTCTACCATCTCTTCTCTGGAGCCAAGCTTAGTTATTATTGTTTTGAGATACTCAGTTTTGATTATTTTGTTTTTGTTCTTTCCATTTCCATTTCCACTATATTGTTTTCCGGTTCTATTTCATTTTACATCATTGTAGATGTCTTCTAGTGCTTCTTCTTCTTCTTCTTCTTCTTCTTTTTCTTCTTCTTCTTCTTCTTCTTCTTCTTCTTTTTATAAGTTATATAATTATATTCATTGTTTTTTAACAACACAATATAGCACTAATTTCATGTATCAAAATATGTTTAACCATCTCAAATTATGGACAATAACTTTGCTACTACTACTATTGCTGCTACTACTACTGCTACTACAAAAGGAAAGCAAAAGAAAAACAAAAACTACTCTAATGTTTTTTATGTATATCAGGCCCTTCTATCTGTTTCTGATAACTCTGTGATTTATGGATAGCAGTGGAACCTCTCTGTCCAACAGAATGGATATTTGATGTATTTTTTGCATAATTCCAAATTTCTTTCCATATTGATTAGATTAATACACTAATAGTAGTGTTATAAATTAATGTGTCACTCTTTCTACAACCTCGAGAACATTGATTCTTTCCATCTTTTCTCATATTTGCCAATTTGGGATTGCAAAGTAAAACCTCATAGTTGTTTTGATATACATTTCTCTTATTAGTGTGGGAGCATTCTTTCATATGGTTTTTATTAGTTAATAATTCTTATGGATTTTGGTTAGTTGTGTGTGCATATACATATGTATGATGCCACATTTTTATAAAAATAATTGATAATAAGGGTTTTTTATTCAACTTCTTCCTTTTCATTGATTTTGTTTAAATGCAAACAAATTATTAACTTTGTTTTGTAATTGCCTCAATTTTCTATTTGCTTAAGATATTTCTATGAAAAGTACTTGATCTGTTGCTTTTCTAATTTTTTAATTATAACTTTAATATTCGGGTTTATTGAGTTTATTGTTGGATATGATGTAAGATGTTGGGCTAATCCTAATTTCTACGATTGTGCTTTTCATTTTTTCAGCAATTATTGTCAAATAGGAAATGGTTTTCTATGTAATTAATGTTTTTGAATTTATTGAACACTTATTGAATTTAATTATTTCTGGTTCTCCCTTCTTCTAATTCATTCAATTGAAATTACTTATCTATTTTGTAATGAATAGCAAATGAATTTGATGGTAATTGCTTTATAAAATAGTTTCAAGTTTGGAAGTGCTGTTAAAACAAATTTTTCACAAATAAATTTAAAAAAACATTCACCTTGAATTTGGAAACAACATGGGGCTAAATAAAATAAAATCTGGCATTTTATTTGAATTTCTCAAATCCATTGAGAGAGACTTTTCAAAATGAATCAATTTTGAGTGAGAAGGGGCATTCTTCAAATAAAATTTTTGGGGCAGTAATCAATTTATATTGATTCGATACCTATTGTTCTTTGTTACTATGCTCATTGTCAATCAGAGGACTTTGCTTGTCTTCTTACAGAGACCAGGTGGAGAGAAGTGCTGCTAGGATTGTTCTTGTTAATTATTTTTGTTTACTCCCTTGGCCCAGGCAGAGAGCTCTCTCATCTGTCTGCTGGTAGACTTGGCTTATTGGATTATTCATTCAATGTAGGAAAATCTGTTCAATTCTACTTCAGTCAGAGAAGGATGAAAACAGGGAAAAATGAAAATATAATGAAGGCAGATTTTCTTCTATACCAGGCTGCAATATTCCAATTGCATAATAATGGATGATTTTTTAAAGAGAGATCTTAGGGTTGTCATATCTATCCTTTTGTGTTCCTCTCCAGCACTTTTTTCCCAGGGATGCCCCATGGGTGTTTGTACTTTCCTTAGGTGAACCTTTATAAGGATAAACTTGTCATATAGAGCCTCTATATTTTCTTTGTAACAAAACAAAACATTAGAAATTCTGTAATATAGATACTCTTATCCTATAAAAGCTTGTCAAAAGGATAGATCAAGGGAAAATATAAACAACTTGTGTATCAAAAGATGAACCATGGTTATAAAAGGGTCCTTTACTAAAAGTGACATGTTCAAACATGAAATGATAAATTTGGACCTCAGAGAACTGGGATTTTCCCCAAAAGTTTCAGTATTGTTAAAGAAAGTGGATTGGTGGAGGGTTATGTTCTTGAGTACAAGTGAGCAAATCTAGTGTTGAAAAAGCCACAAGTCAGATGTCAAGTGCACTATAAAAATAAATTTATAAATATTTTCCAAGCAAGATGCTTTCACATAATAATAATAATAATAATAGAAAAATGGGGCTTTGGTTTGGTTGATTTACAATATAAGTATATGAACATAATATATATGGTAGTGATGAGCAATCTCTCTTTAATTAAAGACTCCCCATTCCAACATGAGCTTCTGCTGAATTTTAAAATATTTTATCTTTGGAGGATTTTTAGATAGAACATTGGATTTGATGCCAGAAGATATTGTTTCAAATCTTAGTTTTGTTTCTTACTATTTGTGTGACTTTGTGTAAGGCCTTTTCCTTGTCTGTTATTTGCTTTTCTCGTTTGTATTTCATACCTCTCCCTTGAAGTTCCTTCTGAGAATTCTGGTTCTGAAATCCCCTGTAACTTTCCTTAATTTGACCTTGGCTATTTGGAGGTAATCAGTTTTGTAAACTGTGGCTTGAACCCCACTTCTATTTATAGATCTTGAAAAATCCCAAAATTCAACAACAAAAACATTTAATTAAGACATAAAAGCTGCATAAATAATATGGGAAAGTCAAGTTGAAAAATCTTTCTCTTTATCCATTTAGATATGGGAACAACCTTTTATGGTTTCAAGGGAATGATAATCAAATTCTCCAGTAGATTGAGGAGGAACACACCTTTGTGATATGTTAAAGAAGCTCAGCTTGTTATCAGAATTCTATTAGGACTCTGGGATTCAGAAGTGTTATCATCTCACACATACCCCATTGTGCCCAAGTTGCAAACTGTAGATTTCCCTCATTGAGTCTATTCATTGAGATACTCTTCTGAGGTCACACTTTTAAAAACATTTGCTTTTTCAGAAGACTTCAGATCACTTCATTTGATTGTATCATTACTTTATGGTCAAATATGTAATTTTCAGAAAAATGAAAGCTGAGAATTTTTCATCAATGGTAAACTGTAAAGTTATTTATAGTGCTCAATCCTAGGAATTTAAAATGGTTTCATTTATGCAAGAACACATTTGTATGCCTGCCCTGTGTTAAGATATTGAACTCACTTGGTAGAAAATAACATAAAAATAAACAACACATTAAAATAATGCACTAAATAAAAATAAATACTAAAAAAATCACTAAATAAAGATAAATTCTAAAAAATTATACCAAATAAAAATAAATACTAAAAATAAAAATAAAGATACACTAAAACAACCCTAAAAATAAAAAAAAACACTAAAAATTAAAAGTAACAAAATTATAAACTCTACTGAGATTTGATTGAAGAGATATGAGAAAACTCTCCCAACCTATTCTTTGGTGGAAGTGGGAGATCCACAGGCATTACACACTGCACATGTTTTCAGATTTTTTCAACGTCTGATCGATTAGACCAAAATCAAAACCTCAAAATCTCCTTTTCATGGAGAGGGAGAAGGAAGGATACCTGAGGAATTTTGCTGATGTGAGAACAAAAAACATCCACAAAAATTATTTCAAAAAATTAGAAAAGTAAGAGACAGCTAGGTGGCACAGTGGATAGAGCACCAGCCCTGAAATCAGGAGGACCTGAGTTCAAATGTGATCACAGACACTTAACACTCCCTAGCTGTGTGACTCCGAGCAAGTCACTTAACTCCAATTGTCTCAGAAAAAAAAAAATTAGAAAAGTAGATGAAAATCTGGTAATTTGTGAATTCATGTTGTGCAGATGGAAAATCCATGCAATTCTGGTCCCCCTGGTCCCCCTGGTCCCCCTGGTCTGTAATGACCACGTATTTAAAATCAGCCGGAGTCAGGAATTCAGGTTAAGGGAAAAATCTTCAATATTTATTGAAGTGAAGAAGAGGTGAATAAAGATTGCGATAGCAAATATAGGCAAGAAAGATTGCGATAGCAAATATAGGCAGTTGCGACAGGAAGCCAGCTAAGAGAGAGCGACGTGAGCCGAGCCAACCATGGCCATGGCAATCCCAAAAGCCTCTCCTCCCCTTCCTTTTCCACTCCCCTGCCTCCACCCACCAAAATCGTCATTTCCTATACAACACATCAGGACTTGCACAAAGAGTGGGTGGGGGCCATTCTTTCTCCAAGCTTATATATTAATAGAGTATGGTCCAATTACTATTTAGCCTAATGTGCTTGGGACCTCAGTGCATCAACTCAAGCCTCAGCCCATTACACTGGTCCCCCTGGTAGATTTGTGCATTTGAACACCTCTTACTTAATAACTTAATTTAATTAACTGGATTTTCCTAATAACTACCAACCTCAATTGTGTGTGTATGTAGAGACCCACATATTGCAGGCCTAACATATTCAGTTGATCAATTAATTATCAAGATTCTATTACAAGCCATGTACCAGTCACTCTGCTGAGGGCTAAGGACACAGAGATGAAAGGAAAACAAGTCTTGTCTTTGAGAAACTTAGTCTAGTCAGCCAAGACAAGTACATGTGTGGACCCATATAACACCGATATAAGAAAATTGCTGGGGATAGGGAGGAACTAATTGTTGGAAGAATCATAAAAGATTTCATATAGAAGATGGCTCTTCAGTTGAATTCATTAGGAAGCTAAGAATTCTCAGAGGGAAAGGAGAAAACAGGGGGACATTCTAGGCTTGGAGGATAGTCAAGAAAAAGGACAGAGGAAGGAAGATGGAATACTATGTATGAAGAATAACAAAAAATCTAGTTTACTGAGCAGTAGAATATAGAAAGGAATAAGACCATAAAGGCATATTGAATTCAAGTTATGAAGAACTTAAAGGACCAAACAGGAGAGTTATACTTGATCCAAAAAACAGAAGGTAATTGCTCTAGTTTGCTTGCAGGTCTGATCTTGAGGAAAATGACTACTGTGTAGAACATGGATAGAGACATAGAGCAAAAGGGATCAATCTGAAGATTGTAAATCAGGTGAGAAGTATTTAGAGCCTGATTTAAGGATGACTATATGAGCCCAGAGAGTATTTGATAGGAGATGTGGATGTTTAAAAAAAGATTTAAAAAATGAGTACCTATTTTGGGTGAGTTAGAATTAAAAGTTAAATATTATTATATTAAATATATCATTATTAGTATTAAATAATAATGTTGAGGTTGAGTATTAAATAATAATTTGGATGATTGGGAGAATGGTGCTGCTCTTGACAGAAATAAGATAGTTGGGAAGACAGATGGATTTTTGGGAAAGGAATTGAATCCTGTTCTAGATATGTTCAATATGGGATATTTATGGAACATCTATTCTAAAATGTTCAACAAACAGTGTGATATGAGACTGGAGCTCATGAAAGAAACTGGGGGTGAATATAACTAAATCTAGGAATCATCAGCATGTTATTCAATCATTTCAGTCATGTCCAACTCTTTGGGATGACTCCATTTGGGATTTTCTTGGCAAAAAATACTGGAATGGTTGTCATTTCCTTCTCCAGTTCAAGAAACTGAAGCAAGCAGAGTTAAGTGACTTGCCCAAGAAAACAAAAGATGGTGAGTGTCTAAAGCCAAATTTGAACTCATATCTCCCTGACTTTAGACCCCATGCTCTATTCACTGTGTCCTATTGCTGTCCTATATTCTATTTAACCAGCATAGATCTTATGTGCCATCAGTACAGCTATTAATGTATGGGGACTTAGGAGGTCACCAAGAAAGGGAGTATACAGAGAGACGAGAGAGGAAAACCCATCATATACCTTGAATGTATAGACCCACATTTAGGGGTCACATGTAGATGACACTGCAATAGAGGAGAGTCTATCCAAGAGGGATAATGTGGGTAGTGTTGTCAAATTCTACCAAGAGATCAGGAAACAGAATTGAGAAAGAGGGACAACTATCCTAAAGTCCTTGTAATGTGGAATCAGCAGACCTGGCTTCAAACCTGGTCCTGTTATTTATTTGATACCTATATGACCTAGAGCAAGTCATCTGACTAACTGAGCCCCCACTTCCTCCTCTGCAAAATGAGGTTGATGGAATAGATGGTTCCTAAGATGCATTCCAACACTGACATTCAGTGATTTACCATCTTGTTTTTGTGCTGTTACACCAAATCTGTGGTTCTCTGCTGGCAGCTTTGGCCATTAAAGAGATTTAGAAGTTTTTTGTACTTAATTTATATTTTCTTATTTTATGATTGTACATAGTGGTAAGGGAATCTTTATAGAATAGAATAATAGGCTAGCAAATATAACAGAATCCAAGAATTAATGGGTAAAGTAATTAAACATGACCTAGATTTTAGACTTAATGAGTTTTATTCTCATCTAGTATAACTGAAAGGAAAAAAAAAATTGTATAAAAAGTCAGTTATCAAGGATGAAATTAGCCCAATGAATATCAAAAGACATTGAAATTGAATTTACAAATGAGTCTAAAATAACATTTGTAGGGGTATAAAGAAAGCAATGTGAGACAGAGATAGATAATAGTGCTTGGGAGATCCAGGTTCCTTGTTTTAGCTCTAGATTGAGCCTTCAGTAGTCTGGGCTTTCGATTTCTCCCATGGAAAAGGAGGTAGTTGGTTTGGACTATCTAGAAGCTTTGTCTCTTTGATAACCCAGAATTCTTAGCTTATCTTGTGAGCTACCAGGCATGATGAATTCAATTCAATTCAACTCAACAAATATTTATTAAGCTCTTACTAAGTGGAAGGAGTTGGATAGACTCTAGGAATACAATGACAAATAAAAAGAAGTTCTTGCTTCAAAGGGAGCAGCCTAGTAGAGTGAGTTGGGGATTTAGAAGAATCAGAGAGAATTGGATTAATAATCTTGCTTCTAATATTTTTTGTCATGTGTTACCAAACCGTTAACACTCACTGATTCTTAATCCCTTTATCTCTAAAATGGGGATAATAACATTTATAGTTCTTCAAAGTTCTTTTCAACAGAGATGACACATAAAAACACTGGTAAACTTTAAAAAGCTTCATAAATGCCCATTGTTCTATTTAGATCTGAAGGATACCACTTGTTAATATAGAAGTAAGATACCTCTTTGAAGTACTTCATGGAGCCATGATTGATCAGCTACAAAAGTATCTATACTGTCATTGCCCTTTGTGGGTTCATTTGAATTTCCTTCAGTGAGTTCATTTTGCTGGTAATAACCAAAATGCCAGGATTGCCATTTTTAATGTAAATGGCTTATTGTTCACATGGGCATAGTCAAACTGCTGGAAGTTGTTCTGTTCTATTATAATGTCATGTAATTTCCTACCTCACAGCAGGGGAATTTTCCCCACCAAGGACTTAGCCTTATGAGGTTAATTTATTAGCCTCTTCATTTGATTCCTTGGCTACAGTCCATTGATGGTCACAAAGACTGATCATATATTAGTGCAGAGGATTCAGAGCTTACAGTCTAATGGTGAGGGGTGATACAAAATACAAACAGATATTTAAAAATAAGATACATTTAAGATAAATTAGTTGTAATATAAGGGGGAAAGGATTAAAGGTATCAGGAAAGGTTTCTTACAGAAGATAGGATTTAGCTGGAACCTCAGGGAAGGATATTGAGTATCTCCTATTGAGATAAAGTATCATGTGTAAGAGCCAGGCAGATAGAGAAGGTCAAGGTGGCAATCATATTTGTATAATTTTGTGTTTCCTTATTTGTGCATGGATTTTCTCCCAGTAGAAAGTAAGCTTCTCAAGAGAAGGAAGTTTTTCATTTTGTTTTTATATCTCCAATGTTTAACCTCCCACATAATACATTTGTTGAACTGACCTGAAGACTGAGGAGGAGATATTACTAATTGCTAGGCAGTGGATAGGGAGAGAAGAAAAAGCTTCACGTAGTAGGCAGCCCGTAAATTGACCCTTGAAGGAACTTATGATAATGATAGGTTTAGAACGATGTGGTGGTGAGAAGGATATAAGAAATTTATTCCAGACATAAAGTATTGATAAAGACCCACAAATGAGAGATGGAAGGCTAAATAGGCCAATATGACTGTGAAGTACACAGAAGGATAAAATATGATTTATATCTGACAAGTTAGTCTGTAGCTAGATCATGAAAGGCTTTAAATGCAACTTGGAGTATTTTGTGCTTTCTTTGGAAATCACACCACGCCACTAAAATTTTCTGAATAGGTGAGTGACTTGCTTCAGACCTGTGCTTTAAGCAAGAGGCTCTTTTTAAAAAAAATTCTAAATATTCACATCTCCAGCAGAGTTCTCCCTTTCCACTCTCATGAGCCCCCTGATAGGCAATAATCACTTTTCTGATTACCTTGGCTCCTTAATCCTCCCTGTTCCAGCCAGATTATTAGAGCACATATAAAATATACAACCCCCTCTTGCCTTTAAATTTCTCTAGTAAGTATGATCTGCATTCCATTTCCATCATTATGACACGCAACCATATTGTTATGTAAATGTCATCTTTTGTCTGATTACTTCCAATAATTTTTGGCCAGAGAAAGAAAGAAAACTCAAGTCATAGAATGAGAATGAGTGTGTGAAACTTCCACCTGCCCACATGCTGTTCTCTATATTGCCTTGCCTGAAAATCATGTTAATTTGATCCACTCTGGCAAGGCAAGGTAGAGAAAAATGAATGATTATAGTCTCCCCCCAGGGCTTTCGGTGGGATTTATTTTGTGGGTAGCTATTTTAACAGATGACTTAATCAGGGTCATTTTCTCTCTTGTCGGCATTGTTGCCTGTGAACTCCATGAGATATTGTATGTAAGAAAGAGATAATCGGTTTCTGGAATGGCTCCAGAACATTTTTTTTTCTTTATAAGATAAAATGCTTTGCATTTAGCAGTAGAATTCTCTCATTTCATTGGTGACAATCATTTCCCCTGATACCTGGCTAGTTGCACTGCTGGCTGACTAGCTCTGCAAAGTTGCTGCTATTCTTGGGGCTTTTTTTTGGTAGGGATATCCTGGATACTCTACTTGATATCAGTGATGGATTGGGAGGAAATGTAGGGACCAAAGATGTAGTATTATTTACTTGTCTCTTCTGATTGCTGTTAGGGAAGGATTAGGAGCATAGTGTTTTAGGAAGAGTTGGATAATAGGAACTGAAGTGCCAAAGCAAATTTTCCTCAGCTTATCCCTAGCTCTGGGAAAACTACTTCTTAAAGAAAGGCTCATTTAAAAAAAAAATTAATGTTATCCTGTTAGTATAAGGCTATTATGGGATACAATCATATCTGAAGAATTTAAAGGCAAGGGAAAGGTGCTTGCTACATGTGAAAAGGCTTCAACCCATTGCTAATAAAGAATTCCAAAAACAAAACAGAGCAAAGGATAGAATGAGAGAAAAATAAGAATGAAAAAGATGGACCTGTCATATGGCAAGATCCCCGAATAATTCTGAACAGTTGGTGTGCTCTATTGGTGTACTTGAGATATCAGGACACAGTGAGCAAGACTTCCAGTATGTTGGATGGGCCTGTGATCTCAAATTTATGAAAGAAAATGAAATTAAGTCACAGAAAATGAATAAATGGAGATGGGCTGCCATCTGCAACACTGGAGGGAACACAAACATTAGTAAGATCAAGCATCTACTTATCTGGTTTGGTCACTGGCAGGCTATATTCTTACATTTTCAAGTACTTGGATATTGGCCACAACATGAGGCAGACAAAATAGTGTGTCTGAAGCGTTTGCAGCTGTTTTTTTTTTTTTTTTTTTTTGAGTTTATCACTTCTTCTTCCTTCTCTTACCTCAATGGTATTTTATGTTTGTCTTGTGTAATGAACAGCTTGTCGGGGCTCAGCTCCCTCTCATCCTCCTACCTTTCTTGATCTAGCTCTTATTGTTTATGTCTCTCCTACCCTGCTGAAACCCTCAGAAATTACATTGTATTCATATATTTTTAAAACTTGCCTGTCTGTGTACACATCAGCTTCTCTAGTAGAGTATAAGTCTCTTAAGAACATGTTCTTTTTAGTTTCTTTTGATTTGCAGAGTTTAACAATGCCTTGAATAGGATAGATATTTAGTAAATGCTTAATCAGTTGACTTGAAATCATCAGGCTGGGAAATTTAGAACCAATGATAGGAGATAGAATGCCATGAATGAGGATTAGAAAAAAAAAGTTGATTTAACTAGAGTGGGGAAATGGGAATCATAACTGGATCTGGAAAAATGAGTCAGAGTTAGGTTGTAACTGCCTTTTAAAGGCAAACAGAGGAATTTATATTTCACCATCCAGAATTCTGGATGATGAAAGTAGAGTTTATAGATAGAGGACTGACTTGTTCAGACCTGTGCTTCAGGAAAATAACTTTTACAACAGTGTCAGAAATGTGTTGGACTGAACAACTTGAGACTTGAGGCAAGGAAACAAATTCAGAGGCAGTTGCAATAATCCAAGTTAGAGGAGACGAAGTCCCAAAGTATGATGGTAGCCATATAAATAATAAGAGGATTAGTTAGAAATAGCATATGCATAGAATAGAAATGACATAGGGGGTATATGAGATTGAAGGTGAAGATAATGGATAATGTCAAAGTTTAGAACTTGAGAGCCTGAAAGACTAGTGGAATTCTTGACAAAAATTGAGAAGTTAATAAATGGGGAAGGGTTTTTTTGGGGGGGAGGGAAAGCAAAATTCTGTTTGGGATATGTTGAGTTACTGTCTATAAAAATTCAGTTTGAAATGTCTGGCAGTTGTCGATGTGGGGCTCAGGAAAGAGACTCGACCTGGATGGATAGATTTCTACATAGAGATGATTATTAATCAGCAAGTAAAAGAGAAGCTTCAATTGTTCAGCCAGTCCCTTATTGAAAGCTCAAACAGAGCTACTATAAATATTTTTGTTCAAATGGGCGCTCCATCCCCTTTTTTATATCCTTGGAATGTAAACCCAATAATAGTATTATACAGTTTTATATCCATTTGGGCACAATTCCAAATTGTTCTGCAGAATGGTTGGATCAGTTCACCAACAGGTCAGAAGTGTCCTAATTTTCTCACATTCCTTGCAAAGTTTATCATTTTCTTTTTCTGTCATCTTAGCCAATGTGGTATGTGTTAGGTGACACCTCAGAGTTGCTTTAATTTGCTTTTCTCAAATCAATAGTTATTTAGAGCATTTTCCCTCCATGATTGTGTACATCTTTGATTTCTTCATCTGAAAACTTTCTGTTCATATCCTTTGAATATTTTTCAATTGGGAAGATGACTTGTGTGTTCTAATAACTCAGTTTTGGTGAGTTATGAAAACTTAAGACTCAGTTCTCTATATATTTGAGAAATGAGACCTTTAACAGAGACACATACTGTAAATAAAATTTTCACACCTTTCAGCTTTCCTTCTATTCTTGGCTATATTGGTTTTGTTTGTACAAAACCTTTTAAATTTAATACAATCAAAATTATTCATTTTACATCTAGGAGTATTCTTTAAATCTTATTTAGTCATAATTCTTCTCTTATCCATAGATCTGACAGGTAAACTATTTCATGCTTCCTAATTTGCCCATGGTATCACCCTTTATGTCTAAATCCTGTGCCATTTTGATTAGTCTATACTGAATTTCTGTCAAATCATTTTCCTGTTTTTCCCAGCAGTTTTTGTGAAACAGTGAGTTCTTATTTCAAAAACGTGTATCTTAGGGTTTATCAAACACTAGATTACTATGGTTACTTCTTTATTTTTTGTTGTTCAGTCATTTTTTCAGTCACATCTGACTCTTCATGACCTCATTTGGAGTTTTCTTGCCGTTTCCTCTTCTAGCTCCTTTTATAGATAAGGAACTAAGGAAAACAAGCTTAAGTGACCTGCCCAGGGTCACACAGCTATCAATGGTTGAGGTGCTATTTGAACTCATAGAGATGAGTTTTCTTGACTCTAGGACAAGTATTCAATTCAGTGAATCACCTAGCTGCCCTATGGTCATTTTATTGTACCTAATCCATTTCACTGATCTATCGCTCTATTTCTTAGCTAGTATCAGATTGTTTTGATCATCACTGCTTTATTATTCAGTTTCTGCTTCTCAAAGCAAAAAAAAAAAAGGATTTTATATGTTTTACATTTTATTTTTTAATCAGCATCTGTCTGTCTTTCTTGCAAAACATAGAGCAGAAAGGTCAGGGCTGTTTATTTTATAAATATGTTCATAGAATCCTAGGATCATAAACTTAAGAGTGTAAAGCAATCTTGGGGTCATCACCTGCTTTCTCTGAAGGCTCAGGGAAGGTGATAGAACCTGCCCCCTGGTCACACAGTTACTTCTATATTGAAGATGTACCATTAGGATCTCAGTGGCCATTACTAGACAGAAAATTTTATTTACAATTTACGTTCTTTTTTACTTGGAAATATTTTCAGATTCCATGGGTAATATGTAAAGCATTTTTCTGTTAAGCTGATTACTTATACTTCTAGTAGTTTAGCGTATGCTTAACCTTAGCAGGGTGCTGATTACAGTACAGAGTTCTTGGTTCCTTTTTGAAGTATAATTATATTCTAATTTCAGCTAGTGCATGAGGTGGTGTTAACAGGATACAACAAAATCGATGGGTCAAGCAGGTTGATAAAGCAATCATTTCTTCAAGAAACATATTTTTCCCCATAAAATATGGATTTGTGCTCTCCTGTATATGTGGGCAGTTATGGGGAAAGAAAGTCATTAAGATTGAAAGGTCTTCTGTAAACTATCCACACCAGGTGTATTCACAGAAGGTCGCAAGGACATGCTGCAATTTGTGGACTCATCTTGACAATAATTTTTGTTAGAGATAAAAGATGTGTTGTGGTCAGTTTTATGAGTGTCTATTGCAGAAATAGAGTTATGGGATTTGGGGGTATAATCAGGGGTGACTTGCTAGTTAGATATTTAACAACATGATAGAAATATATAATACCTTTTCACATGTCTAGGCAGGGCACTAAGATTTTTTATGGTGTGGTTTGGTCTCTTGTTTATATTTTATATAGAATAAACATTCACATGAAAGAAGTATGGTAAAATGGATAATTTTCATCTGAAATCAGGAAAGCTGTTAGAATCCTACCTTAGATACTTGTTAGCCACATAGTCAATTAAGTACTCAACTTCAGTTTTCTCATCTGTAAAACGAGTGTAATTAGCTATAGCACTTACCTTGTATAAAAATTTTTGCAAACTTTAAAATAATATATCAATTATTCATTTATATTCAGGTATACTTTTTCAGTCATTATAAATCAGATTATAAGAATTCTACAAATCCGTGGCTAAATTTTTACTAGGGGTCTTCAATTATGGTGTTAACAAAATGAAGGGATAGGACATTCAGTTTCTAAATTGCATTCTAACTATAAATTCTTTAATCTATGAGTTTTTTTCCTCTAAGCTGATCTCCACTATACTGCATAATTTTCATAGTCATTTACCAACTAATAAACACAGTTAATAAGCTTTGATGAACCTAAATAATCCATGTATCTTCAGTACTAACTAAGTTATTTCTGGGAAGACATGACTAGTCTCCAGGGAGACTATAGCTTTCCCATTTTTCAGTCAAACAAATGAGTGTTGGGCACTTACTATTCTTCTGGCATCTTCTGTACCTTTTTGAAGCCTTTGTAAACATGGTTTTTCTTCCCATCTTTCTACTAAAATTGCTCTTCTGATGTCTACCAAATGACTTCCTAATCACCAAATCCAATAGACTTGTCTCGGTTTTCATTATCATTAGCTTCTTTGCAATTTCTCACTACTGACCATTTCTTTAAACTCTTTCCTTGCACAATTGTTGTTATCCAGGTTAGGATACTTGGTATGATTTTTCATTTTTCTCCTGCCCATCTAGGTCCCTCTCCTTTGCTCAAAGGAGAATTTTTTATGCTGCTTTTCCTCATTTCTTCTTCTGATGTTATTGTGCTTCAGTTTCTCTTGAACTCTGCTCTGGACTGTTACAACAGCCTACTAAGTGCTGTCCCTGCTTCTTGTTTCTTAAAGTGCCTGGACCATTCTCCTCAGCATTGTGAGTCTTATTTTTGTTAGTCAAGCTCTGACTATAACATTCCCCTTCTCAGAAATGTTTCACAACTCCCCATTTCTTACAGGATAAAATCCATATTCCTTAACAGAGAATTCAAGACCCTTGCAATCTAGCCCCATACCACTTTTCCAGACCTCTGTCTTATTCCTTTCCTTCATCTACCTTATATGTCCATCAAATTGAATTATTCTGGGGGCAGAATTTAACAACAAGCCTAGATAATGGAGAAAATTGGTTTTGGGACAAGAATATAGTACATGCCTATAATGACTGTTATTTGGAGGGCTCAGATGAATGGATTTCCTAACTTGACCAGATTTGAGCCAATGGGATGTCTACTGTAAATCTGACATTAATAAAGTGAGTCCCCTGGAAGAGAGGGCTACCTATGGAAGTATGGAATAGCCTAGGTCATAAAGTGGGACAGGTCAAAGCTTTTGCGTTTATCCCCAGCAGACTCTTTCCCATGGGACTGGCTCTAGCCTGGGAGAAACAAGGAGGTCAAGGATAAAAAGTTTAAAGTAAAATAACGTTAATTGTAGAGTCTGAAGTCCCAGGTTCAAATCTTTTCTCTGCTGCTTAAAATCTGTGTGATTCTTGGGCAAGTAACTCAAGTTCCCTAGATCTCAGTTTATTTACTTATTTTTTTGGGGGGTAAAATGAGTGAATTGGTCTAGATAGTTTCTATTCCTATGAAAATGAATTATTTTTTGTAGCTGGAGAAAGGAAAATTGGCCATATTGGAGGAGGAGTAAAGGCAGATAGGGATCAATACTGCATTTTATACTTTGCCTAGTATTTACTTGCAGAGGCTCCTTTCATTGGCCTTCACAAGGACTTTCATGTCTAAATTTGATGTGCCAGTGAGATTTTTAGGAAGATACAAGAGGGAGCCCCTTTCTTCCCTCCATTCCAGAACTGTGGGTCCTGAAAGGCAGGTGCCAGAGAAGCTCATTGTGGCTTAGATGGCTATTTTTTTTGAGCACAAACTGAAATGAGTTCTCTTGAGCCCTTACTATGGGAAGATATGTGAGCAGTTTATAGAGTAGATAGCAAATAGCACAAGAAGCTTGCAGCTGCCCTGATTGCTTGCTAAGATCTATTTAAGGATAAAGACCAAATTAGAATTAAGCTCATGTGGTTTATTACCTAAGTAGCCACAGTTTTGACCTTGTTGTGGTATAGAGGCCATAAGTAGAAGAAGTAATCAGAGGTATAAGTTAACAAGGACAAAGGTGGGGTCTAACATAGCATATGAGTGGCTAGGTAGTATAGTAAACAGAATGTCAGGTCCCAAATCAGGAGAATCCGAGTTCAAATCCAGCTTCAGACACTTTCTAGTTGTGTGATCTTGGGCATGTCACTTAACCCTGTTTATCTCAGTTCCCTCATTTGTAAAATAAGCTGGAGTGAGGAAATAGCAAATTACTCCCATATTTCTGCCAAGAAATCCCTCAAAGGCCCACAAAGAATCAGACACGAGTGAAATGCCTAAACAACCAAAAGCATGGTATATATTTTGTCAGGATTCAAATCCTTATCTTATTCATGTGACATTGGAAGTGTCATTTAGCCTATATTTGTCATGGTATTCTTTTATGGAAAATGAGGGAATTGGACCAGGTGATCTCCGTGGTTCCTTTCATATGTCCATCCTACAAAATCATGAACTTGAGAGCCCAATCTTGACTTAAAACATGAACATCTTTCTCCATGTGCACTCATACTCACAAACACACATTCACACATGCTAGCCGTGTCAAAAATCCAGAGTGCTAAGATAATGGGAAATCTATAGAAGTACCACTGATTTTCCTATTGCTGTTTCAAATCTGACTGATGGAATCAAAAGGCAATCCTTAGGACAGGGGGTTCTCAACCTTTTTATGTCATGGACCCCTTTGACAATCTAGTGAAGTCTGTGGACCCCTATTTGCTTTTAAATGTATAAAATGTCTGCATTACAAAGGAAATGAATTATAATAGTTAAATTAAAAACAAAACTATTAGATTATATACAGGAGGAAATTGACTTAAAGAGGTATATATATATATATATGTATATATGTATATATGTTATATACATGCATGTGTGTGTGTGTATGTGTGTATGCATATCACAAAATTGTATTCATGGACTCCCAGTTAAGAATTCCTGCTCTAGGGAGAAAAGGAGTGTGATTCATTAATGTAAAGGGCTCTCAGTGTAGACATATCTTCCATGGATGCAGATCAGCACCTTCTCTCTACAATTTACAATTCAAAAGAGTTGACTGGGCAATGGAGAAGCTTAACAATTTTCCTTGTGGTTACACAACTAATATATATATATACACACACACATACACACACACAGAGCTAATATATAGATATACACATACAGTTAATATATATATACACACAGTTTTTATATATGTGTGTGTGTATGTATATATACATATGTATATACACACACAGCTAATATATATATATATATATATATATATATATATATATATATATATATATATATATAATATATATATATATATATCTTTCAAAAGTAGGACTTAAACCCAGTTTTTCCTGATTCTAAAAACAGACCTTAATTCTTCTTAAAAACCAGAAATATTATTCCCAATGCTAGCACTCTTTATGCCAGCAAGGATTTTAGGTTTTTAAAAATCACCTGATGGTGAATCAACCTGATGCAAGGCAAAAACAACAAAGTATTTTTTAAAAAAAGAGACATTTAAAATCCAATTGACAAATGGTTTGCATTAACTTAGCAAAGGTCAAGGATGCCCAGGGCATGTAATGCATAATGATGAGATTACTGGGGCCTTGTAGCACTTCAGGATGAATTTATTAAAATTATACTTACATTTTTGCATGTTTTAAAGTACACTTTAGTTTCTTTTTCCTCTTAGACAAAGGCATGCATTTTTTCATATTTAAAGATAATCAATTTTTAATTTTTCTTTTTTTAATTTTATTAAAGCTTTTTATTCACAAAATATATGCACGGGCAGTTTTTCAGCATTGACCCTCGCAAAACCTTTTGTTCCAAATTTTCCTCTCCTTCTCTCCACCCCCTCCCCTAGATGGCAGGTAGTGTAATACATGTTAAATCCAATATATATATATACATATTTAATAAGTTATTTGCTTGCACAAGAAAAATCAGATCAAGAAGGGAAAAAAAACTGAGAAAGAAAACAAAATGTAAGCAAACAATAACAGAGTAAGTATGCTATGTTGTGGTCTACACTCTGTTTCCATGGTTCTCTTTCTGGGTGTAGATGGCTCTCTTCATCACTGCACAATGGTGCTATGGGTTGACTCAGCAGCACTGGGTTGATTTATCTCATTGTTGAAGAGAGCCAAGTCCTTCAGAATTGATCATTGTATAATTTTGTTGTTGCCTTGTACAATGATCTCCTGGTTCTGCTCATTTCACTAAGCATCAGTTCATGTAGGTCTCTTCAGGTCTCTCTGAAATCTTCCTGCTGGTCATTTCTTACAGAACAATAATATTCCATAATATCCATATACCACAATTTATTCAGCCATTCTCCAATGGATGGGCATCCACACAGTTTCCAGTTTCTAGTCACTATAATAAATAAGGGCTGCCACAAACATTTTTGCACATACAGGGCCCTTTCCCTTCTTTAAAATCTCTTTGGGGTATAAACCTAGTAGTAACACTGTTGGATCAAAGGGTATGCACAGTTTGATAACTTTTTGGGCATAGTTCCAAATTGCTCTACAGAATGGTTGGATCCATTCACAAATCCACCAACAATGTATCAGTGTCCCAGTTTTCCCACATCCCCTCCAACACTCATCCTTGTCTTTTCTTGTCATCTTAGCCAATCTGATAGGTGTGTAGCGGTATCTCAGAGTTGTTTTAATTTGCATTTCTCTGATCAATAGTGATTTGGAGTACCTTTTCATAAGGGCATGCAAACAAATAGTTATCAAACTATGATTCAGAGATTTCTGAGGGGTCCTCAAGAACCTTTGGGGAAAAATCTGAAATATCAAAAGCAGTTTTGGTGTTTAACTTCTAATACAGTAAATACCAATAGATAAAATTCACATAAAGATTTTGGGGGAATTTTCATTAATATTTTAGAATATAAAGTATTCCTAAGACCAAAAAATTGAGAACTGATTTTTTTTTAACAAATTCTGACAACCAGCTATCTGCATTAGGCTTGGTAGTTGATTGTACCTATTTACTTTTAAATTGGGTTTGTCTGCCTCTTACTTTTTTGTTCCCCTAACGCCATGTTGTCCAGATTCTGATTACCATCTATCTGGAGTACTGCAGTAACCTCCTAACAAATTTTTCTCTTTCCTTCTTCCATCTTCATCCTTCTTCTACTTGGGAGAACTAAGTAAGACTTCATAGAGAAGTTGGCATCTGCCTTTGGCTTTAATGATAAGCTTCACATCATAAAGCTAGGGATAGAAGGATCTTTGAGTTGGGTGGGTGGCTCCTATCCCATCATCCCATAGATGAGGAAATTGAGGATTGGAGAAGTGATGTAACTTTTTTTATTATAGCTTTTTATTTACAAGATATATGCACGAGTATTTTTTCAGCATTGACAATTGCCAAACCGTTTGTTCCAGTTTTTCCCCTCCTTCTCCCTATCCCCTTCCTCAGATGTCAGGTAGTCCAATACATGTTAAATATATTAAAGTATATGTTAAAAACAATATATGTACACATGTGCATACAGTTATTTTTCTGCACAAGAAAAATCGAACTAAGACATAAGGTAAAAATAACCTGAGAAGGAAATAAAAAATGCAAGCAGACAAAAACAGAGGGATTAGAAATGCTATGTAGTCGTTCACACTCATTTCCCAGAGTTCTTTCCCTGGGAAAAGAACTTCTTCATTATTGAACAAATGGAACTGATTTGGTTCATCTCATTGTTAAAGAGAGCCATGTCCATCATATAGATCCTCAACAATATTGTTGTTGAAGTATATAATGATCTCCTGGTCCTGCGAAGTGATGTAACTTGACCAAATCACTTAAGTTGCTAAGAGTTTAATTGCAAGTCAGATTCCTTGAAATTAAGAATGTGCTTCCTTTCTATGCTCCATATCTGACAATTGAATTCAATGTTTTTTTTTTTTTTAACTCTCATTGAAATAAAATTCAAATGATTTTTTTTTTGTAACATGACAAGTTTTCCACAGTTGGGTTCCACCCTATTTTTTTAGCCTTTTATTATATTGTGACCCTTTATATTCTCCCTGCTCTTGCTTAATTGGGCTACTTTCTATAACCTTAAACAATGAAGACACATTTCTATCTCCATGCTTCTGTTCCTTCCATTTCTAATACAAAGAATTGTCTCCCTTTCCTTTTTTTTTTCCTTTCTAGAGTTCTCTCCTGTCCTTTAAAGTCTCCCATAGAAATAATTCCCTTTATGAAGATTCTCCAGTTCTTGCTCAGACCTCACAGGGTACTTAGATTATTTTTCTTTGTATACTATAGTTCTTGCTGGAGGTTAGGAAATTTAATGAACCATAATTCTAGAATGGGGTCCCAAAGAAGAATTTCTTTAAACTTAGGGGTACCCTGGAATCCAAACCAAAGTGCAAGTAAAAGTTGACAAATTAGCCCAGAGGAAGTGTCATCCTGAGGAGCAATGAGCTTGTTTAGATAATCTTCAGTGCTTTATGCATTTCCAGGAACCGACTGAAGAGATTCTTCCCCTGGGACTCTCTTGCATGCTCTAGCTTTACAAGCCTTTGGAACAACAACAACAACAACAATAACAGATTAGCATTTTTTTCTTCTTTTACTTCAGCCTGTAATTTGATTCAAGTTTCTGGTATGTTTACAAGTCAGACCAGTTTCTTTGAGATATCTTTTACATGGTTGACTGCTTAAGTATGAATATCTTATGTTTCCATTACGAGTATGAAAAATGATATGAACAATTTGTATTTTGTATCCAAAGATGCTTAGAAAATTTTGTAGAAGCTCATCCATGATCTTTTTTTCTTTCTCTTTTTGAGTGAGGGAGAGCATAACAGTATGATCTGGCTGTGTGACTCAAGTAGATAATTTAAAATCTGTTTTCTCCCAGATTCTCATAATTTGCTTAGAAGGTGTTGACTTGTATTGATATCCTCACTTTGGAATTCCTTGTGATAATGACTTCATAGGTCTCATTCTTTTCTTCATTCTGTGCAGATTTAAATCTTTTACCTTATTGTGTCATGAGTTCAGATAATGTATTTGAGATCTTTATGCAAGATCCATATGATAAAATTTGCTTGATGGCTTACAAGATGAAAAGAACCTCACAATATATCACAATATATGATTATAGCAATCATAGAGAGTTGGAAGTTATCTTTAGAGATCATATAGTGCAATTGTACAAATTAGAAAACCAAGGACCTTCCTAAAGTCACACAGATAGTTGAGCATGATTTGAATTTGAACCTGGGCTGTTTGATTCCATAGAATCCTTTTCTATGATATGCATTACTTTTGTAGGGAATTATATTGTCTTGTTCAAGTGTGAGCTTCATGAAGATAGACATTATACCATACGAACATTACCTCTTTTCCGGCATTTAGTACAATGCTAGGCCCACAGAGAGCATTTGATAAATGTTGGTCCTATATATATTTTTTATTTTATTCTCATTTGCCCAGATTTGTCCACATATTCCACTTTTACCTTGGAATTTCTACATTGTTTTTGTTGGTCCTTTGTTTTAAAGAGGACCATGACCTCAGGGAGGTGAAGCCATGAAGTGCAATTGCATTGGATTTAAGTGAGGGAGGGCTGTGCAAAGTCAGCAGCCTCACTCTCTCCTCTGGAGCCATATGGCAAGCTATAGATTTATTATTGGTTATAATACTTTTCTATGATTTCTACAAAGCAATGATAGAAGGTTTTTAGGTTGATATTCTTAGGATGTAAATTATTTAAGACCATATATCCAAGCAATTATATTGGTCTGATCATTTACAGTTATTTACATACTCTTGAAATCTGGAGATTTCTCCCAATTTCATTTATGTGAATATTGGTACCTCTAAGTCCAATTTTTCAATCTGGTAGGATCCCCATTTTCATGCTAGGATTGCCCTTTTAAAACTCAGGTTGCCAACCAGCTTTAATGCTCACTGTTAATACTAGGTCATTTTTATTGCTCAAAAACAATCTAATGTAATTCAATTCAACAATAATTTTTGCAGCACCTACTGCAAAGTACTATGTGAGGCAGTAGTGATAAAAGAATAAAAAAATGAAAGCAGTTCCTGCCCTCAAGGAGCTTAGGTTTCCTGAACGATGGACAGACATTAGACAAAGAAGTAAACAAAAAGTATACAAAATACTTTTTGGAGTAAGGAAAGCACTAATAACTGACCGGATTCAGGGAAGGTATCCTATAGGTGTTAGATATTAAATTAAGTCATGGAGGAGTACCCAAAGATAGAGGTGACAAATAACATCATTATAGATATGGAGGAACCATGAGCAGAATCGGGAAGGGAATGTTATAGAACATTTGTCTGCAGTGCAGAGTGCATGCGATACAATGGTGAAGGAGTGTTGAATTTAATGACAGAAAGTAGTTAAAATCGCATCTTTGCCACTTGCTAGCTGTGTGAATTTGGGCAATACATTTTTTCTCTGCTCCAGAGAGCTCCATGAGACTTGATCTATCAGGTCATAAGGATGAGTGGGGTGGAGAAAACTCTCACTCCCTCCCAAACCACAAATCCCTCTGTATTCATCTTTTTCATTGTTTCCCAGATAAATGCATTGTGATCTTGCAGGTTAATAAGGCATTTTGCTGCCTCTCAGGATTTTCGAAATGAATCCCTATGGGTTCTTAAGTGATACTTTCCATGACACTCACTGAGCTCCTACAAATGGAAAAAGACCGCACATAAAAGATTTTGCATTGCATCATGGTGACTTTTGAAGCTGGGTGACATCTACTTCTGAGAATTTAATCTGATCTTGGAGGAGATTATCTAGTTCAGATAAAGGGGAATTTTGACTGTTTTAAGGAGTCATTCACATGAAAAAATCCCCTAAGGCATTAGTCATCTACTGCCAGGTATGGATCTAAGTTATTATTTCCTTTGATATTATCTGAACAGTAGAGAAAAATTATCCCAAAATATCCGAGAAAGAGGAGGAGGTGGCTAGAATTAGTCTCAACTAACCTTTCGCCACTAATCAATGGTGATTCATCAACTTACCTCCCACAGAGAGCTATTTTTCTTTTCTTGGGTGGTGGGTTTTAGCTCAGTTATATTTCCTCGGCATAGACTCTGGAGCTATTGGACAAGTGACTCAGTAGAACTTAAGACTCTTTTATTTTCTCACAAAAAAGTTTTCTGGATCCTTTTTGTTTTTATAATTACCTTCGCTTCCTAGTATATTCTCTTCCTTCCGCTAGAACCCTCCATTGTAGCGAAGAAACAGAGATAAATGAAACCAATTACAGAGGCATTTTGTCAATGAAGGCAGCTTTCGAAATCCATAGTCTGCATCTGTTCTGCTCTCTAGTTTTGACCTTGAGAAAAATAGCTGTAAAATTCATTAAGGTGTGTAAAAAGCTTTGTATACCTTATGTCATTTGATACAACATCCCTGTGAAATAATTGCTAAATTTGTGTATCATCCATATGTTCGTTCTCTTTCTCTCCCTCTCCCCCACCCTCTCTCTCTCTCTCTCTCTCTCTTCTCTCTCTCTCTCTCTCTCATCTCCCTCTCTCATCTCCGCCATTCCTTCCCTCCTCCTTCCTCCCTCTTTTTCTCTCCCTCCCTCCTCCCTTTCTTTGTATATATAGATAGCTATAGATATATACTTATATATCCACGAATCTTTCTAGCTACTTTTCTATATTTATTATATTTCTATATCTCTATGTATTTATATTTATCTCTCTATATTTATTCTCCTTCCTACACTCCCTCTCTCTATACATATGATATATAAATTATATATGTATATTTATATATAAACTTACATCTATTAATCATCACTCTAGCTATCTAACTATATCTACTTATCTCCATCTCAATAATTCTATATCTTCCCCCCCTTTTCTCTCTTTCTGTGTTTGCCTCTGTCTTTCTCCATGTCTCTGTCTGTGCCTCTATCTCTGTGTCTCTCTTTCTCTGTGCGTGTCTCTCTCTGTGTGTCTCTCTTTGTGTGTGTCTCTCTGTGTCTGTCTCTCTGTATCTGTCTCTGCATGTGTCTTGTCTCTGCATCTCTCTCTGCATGTCTCTGTGTGTGTCTCTGTCTCTGTCTGTCTCTCTCTTTCTCTCTTTCTGTGTCTTTGTCTCTCTGTGTGTCTCTGTCTTTCTGTGTCTTGTGCCTCTGTCTCTCTCTGTGTCTGTGTGTGTGTGTGTGTGTGTCTTTCTGTGTCTCTCTGTGTCTCTGTGTCTCTCTCTTCCACTTCCTCTCTCTTTGTCTCTGTGTGTGTGTCTCACTCTGTCTCTTCCTCTCTCTCTCTCTCTCTCTTCTCTCTCTCTCTCTCTTCTCTCTCTCTCTCTCTCTCTCTCTCTCTCCCTCCCTCCCTCCCTCCCTCCCTCCTCCCTCTCTTTTTCTCCCCTCTGTCTCTCTCTTCCCCTCCCTCTGCCCTCTCTCCCTAGATAAGGATATAAATCTATTTCCATTTATCAGTCTATCATCCATCTAAACCTGGGACAATATGGGTGGAGAAAATTCCTGCATTCTACAATTCATCTCTAACTTCTAGGATTAGCTGGTTGCTTGCAATACTGTGACCTTGAGTATTTTTTTTTTTCTGACCCTACATCTGGTACCAGAAGCAAGACTTGAATCAAGGTCTTCTCTCTAAGTCTGGTTTTCTGTTTCATCTCCTCTGCTGCCTGTTCCTGCCCTTGCTATTCCTAAGAAAACTCAGTCTCCAAAGGGTTGTGAGAGCTGTCGATGGTTCCACATCAAGGATTCATCAAAGGATATTCCTGACTCTAGGTGTATCCCTGGACCAGTCCTGATGTGTTACCTTGGACACAGACAGATATTAGTTCCTATTTGGTGCAGCGTTCTCCTGTTATAGACAAAGAATCGAGGTCCATAAGGATGAGGTGGTTGCCCAAGGTCTCCCTTGATCAAGTCATTGGGCTGGTGCTCAGTGAAGAAGGAAACACAGATTCCTCAGAATCTAGTGTTCCCATCCACAATCCCTGTTCCATTAGATGTCCATAGTTCAGGTAAAATCTTGTTTGCTCCAAATTTGTTACAGCTCTCTCCAATAAAAGGGTAGCATTTACTTTGAAGTAAATGGAAGAGCTATAAAAGGGACATAGTTGCTAAGGACAAACTTTACTTCTTTGGCAATTACACCTATGACTGTCAGGTCTTTTATCTTAATTTTTTTTTGGTGTGTGAGCATCTTAAAAGTAAGACTGGGAAGGTATTTGCTGGTTCTCTCATCTTTTGAGACTCCACCACAGTTTAGTTCTACTTTCCAATCTGTGTCTTTTTCACAAAGTATAGAGCGAAGGTTTGAAGGAGAGAGTCGGTGTGATCTAATGAAAAGTGTTCTGGTTCAGTAATCAGAACACCTGGCCCAGGTGCTCTGCTGCTCTTTCTCCGAGTCTCTGTTTCTTTAACTCCAAAATGAGCAGGTTAGACTATGTGACCTCTATGGTCCCTTCAAGCACTAATAATCACTTTACTGCCATCTCTCAGGGGGAATAAAGGTCCTGTGTCTTCTCACCTGCTCACATTGTTCATCTTTGGCATTTCATTCATTTCGTGGGAACCTTCTGGCATAAGGCTGGGGGATTTTCCTTCTGGAAACATGTACAGAATTGTCTCTTTCACTTTTAAAATTGGAAAGAAAATAGGGGCAGATGTTCAAGCATTAAGTGCCAGCTATTGTCTTTCTCACTAAGGATGATTAAGCCAAAATTGCTAACAATTTTGCTTCCTAAGAAGCCCAACCAGGAGTCTTTCTAAAAGTAATTATATTTGGGATTCCTGAGGCCATTTTGACCTAGAATTTTGGAGTATTTGTGACATTTGAGCATCTGGCAACATAGAGTGGGAGACATACTGTATGTTCTGTATGCAGTATATTCATTTCTTTAAAAGTCTCTGTTTGGAGAAAGACATGTATATTCAGAAATAACTTTTAATCAGCATAAGATGAGGGAGGGAATCAGCCTAGTACAATGAGTTCAAATCTCATGGTGGGCCCTACATAGGTAGGTCGCTTTAGCTGCTTGGGTTTCAGTGTCAGAAAAACGAAAGGGTTAAATTAGCTGACCCCTAAAACTCATTATAACTCTATATCCTCCTTTGGTTTTCAAATAAATGGCTCAGATATAATAAGCCTACTATTTCCAATAGGGGTGGGAAGAGAGGATTGAGGAGATATGCACAATTTTCTCAGCTGTGTTGATTTGTTCCAGGAACTTCACTTTAAATTTAGAAGACAGGATAGTAATAATAATAATAATAATAGATTATGTGTAGATAGTATCACATAGATTATAAAGCCCTTTCACATGATGTCATGTCAACTTTATAATAGCTTTGTGAGGCATGCAGAGCAGCTAATCTACTCCCCAATTTAATAGAAGAAGAAAAGGAGGCTCCAAGATGGTAAATCACAGAATTGAGAGGTAGGGGGTACAATAGACAAGGTATTGGATTTGAAGAGAGAGGATGTGAGTTCAAATCTTGAAATTGGACTAGAAGGTCTGTAAGGTCCTTTCTAACCCTAAATGAATGATCCTAGTAGACAAGAATTTAAATTCAGGTCTTTTGATTCTTTGTTGAATGTGCTTGCCACAAAGTTGACCTACCTCTATATATTGCATTTTCCTGTCAAGGATGTATGGAGTATTCCAAGAGGATTAGCAACTCTTGTACGAGGGCTTGCTCATCTACCCTTGGTGTCTACCTGTCACCCAACTCTTAACTGTAGTTCCAAGAAGCTGGGGACCACATTCTGGTAAAATTGTCTCTGCAGATGGGCTAAATCAGGTTGAGGTTAAGCAACAGGCTGAAAACCTGATAGTGAATTAGGGGGCTATCTAGCTCAAGTAGCTGATGATTTCCAATGGTGGAATGGGCAGATAGGAACAGTTTGTTCCCAATGGCCATGAAGGCGGTTGACATGGGCACTGTGGAGCACTTAGAGCTTGGTTATACATCAAATATGCAGAGCCATTGCTAGTCATCTTGGATTTTTGTCCTGTTACTAGATTTCAGTGATTCTGGAAGAGACAGTGAGATTGACAACTTTGCCTCTCTCTTTTTTAATTGAAGCTTTTTATTTTCAAAACATATGCAAGAATAATTTTTTTTACCATTGACCCTTGCAAAATCTCATGTTCCAATTTTCCCCCTTTTCCCTACCTCCTCTTTTAGATGACAAGTAATCCAATATATATTAAACAAAGTAGAATATATGTAAATCCAATATAGGTGTATGTTTTTATACAGTTATCTTGCTGCACAAGAAGAATCAGATCAAAAAGGAAAAATAATGAGAAAGAAAATAAAATTCAAGCAAACAACAAAAGAAGTAAAAATGCTATGTTGTGATCCACACTCAGTTCCCACAGTCCTCTCTGGGTGTAGATGGTTCTCATAACAAGATAATTAGAACTAAATTTTGCCTCTCTTAAAACCAGTTTATTCATGAGTCAAAACATTATCCCATGATGACATTAGTTCTCTTCAAAAGTGAAGGACAAACAACAACATATCAAAGAACAGAGGTAGAATTTCATTCGCCTTAAACTAATTACAAAATTCAGCGATGTAGGAAGACACGCACACTTATTTCACTGTTGCTTTTGGGTTCCAATGTTGGCCTGCCTTTGGAAGATGGAATAGCACATGTCACTCTTCCCAGGTATATTACTCCACTCAGGTACAGGCAGACTTAGAATGGCCCAAGGTTTTTAGGGATTTTATGGATTTACACATACAAAGGTAGACAAAAAGAGCTGGAGTTTAAAAATAAAGTATCATATTAGGGGAAATAGACCTAAGGTATATTTTAATATACGAATCATGAATTGTTTAGATAAGCATAATCATAGGGGTTGGTAGAATTCCTTTTCCAAGGAGATACACTCATGCCATCATTAGTCATTAAGAAGAAAATAAATCTGAAGGTGCAAAGCCCAGCTCCAAATCTTGCGACTGCTTTTTATTGCCACTATGACCTTGAAAAGTCCTTTATGCTTTGTGCCTCATTTACCTCATCTGTAAGCTGAAATGTTTGGTTTAGATATTTGCTGGGAATCCTTTCATTCTACCTGTTTTTCTTTTTATACAAATGCCTTTCTTTCTCCCTCCCGAGGAAGGACCCCAGACTAACCAGGCTGTATCACAGCCAAAAAACACATCAAACTAAACATGAAACTCATAGGAGGTAATGGCATGCTAATGCCAAATTTATTATATCAGTTTGTTTTTCTATGGAAAATTTCAGAGTATAACCAGTTATTTCCTTTAAAAACAAATCCAGCTGTTCCAGATTGATTATGTGAATCAGATTTTTACATCACAGGGTATATATTGAATTTAAGACAGTGTTCAGATGGTGCCATGTGGGAAAAGTGGCACATGTTGCATGGCCCTTGTCCACGTTATGAATAGCTTGATTTCTTATGCATCAAATTCTGTTAGAGGACTTCTATACACAGAAAATCCTTCCTATTTGATTAGTTCATAGGTTTTGTAGGATTCAGACTTGGAAGGGACTTTGGACTTTTATTTTATAGAAAAAGAAATTGAGGGTCAGAATAAATAAGGAGCTTTGCTTAGGGTTTGTCATAAGCACTATTGAGTCTCCTCTAAAGCCATCACATTTTTCTTAGGTAAATTCATGTAAATTAAGTATGATTGATTACAATCTCACTGTTTCTATGAGCACTTAGTAAGTAACCACTTTCCCCAATCTTCCATATTATTATTATCATTATTATTTCCCCTCCTTTGGATTTAGATCTGTGATTTCCTTGTGTTAGAGAAATCAGTGTGGAAATTCCTTTCATCTGATGCAGCTCAGCAACTCTAACTTAAAAGTTTAGATAATTATCTGGGAGCACATAGATGAAGTACTTACTGATGAGATAATTGAGACTCACGGTAGCCAAGCGACTTGTCCAGTCTTTAATAGCCAGTTTGTATCATAAACAGAACTTGAACTCAGGTTTAATTTGAGGATCAGCCTTCCATCTATTGTATTATGCTTCCTCTCTCACAATGACTCAACTTTAATAACTACTGTTCATGGTTATCTATGAATCACAAAGTTCCTTTTGGGAAACTTTCCAATTCTAAGTGGTACAAACTTGGATTTTAATCTTCCCTTCTGCACAGATTTCAAAAATATTTCAATGAGAATAGTTTACTACCTTTTGGGGTAATTTACCCCTAAACTGGAACTGACTTGCAAAACATAGAATGTGGTAGATCCAGGTTCAAGAAAAAAAAAAAAAACTAAACGCAGGGAGCCTTCACATTTTCTTATTTTGGTGATGTATTTTATGACTAACAAATCTGGGGTTCACGCTGAAATGGATGCCTAATTGAATTTTTGTAGATCTTATTTTTTCTATACTTTTGAGTAGATGTAATTTTTAAAAGTATTAATCCATTACATTTTTAACAGCAAGGAGAAATGAAGAGGGAGAATATTTAAGACTCTTGGGACTTTATAGTAATAACACCTCAGAAGCACCTGCAGATGGAATGAGTAAGGTCAGGAATGTTATATTGGGTACACACACATGCACCAGATTGGCACACATTGGTGATAATATGTTTTTCTCTGTTCTGGTTTTAATCAGCTTTTCACTTGGAGATTCTTAATACCTCTCTAGAATGTGGGGAGACTATCTTGCCTAGACATTAAGTGAAGTCATTTTTAATACTGAGTCCTATTCTAAAATTCTTCTTGGATGTTACATTGTAGTATGGGGATGACCCTTGGTATTCTAAGACAGTGATATTGGATTGTAAGATCTGGAAGGCTTTTAAAAGTAGAAAGTCCTGGAGACCGATCCCTATGTAATCTTGTGGCTGAGGAACAGCAACAGAAGGATAGCCACCAGGCAATCCCAACTCATAAAGACTGTCTGTTACGGACTACTTGGGTTTTGTCTGCCCTTCATTCTCATGATATCAGGGAGATGATGTCATGACATGCAGATGATTTGGATTTAAGTGAAGGAGGGCTGGGCAAAGTCACCTGCCTCACTTTCTCCTCCAGTGGCCAGATATAGATTAGGATGACTGGAAATCACTCCGATTACAATGGGAGTTAATGGGGAAGCCCTTTTTGGATAGTAAAAGAGTTGCACAGATGAAGTGAATAAGTCCTTGAAGTATTCAAATATTTATTTCCCTGTATTTATTTTCTTCAGAGTTATTTATTATACAATAAATAAGTCATCTAACCTTCCAGTAGTAGTTCTCCTTCATTGTATAACATAGTCCTCTTCATATAATATTGACTTACTTATCTATTCATCCATTAATATAATTGATTGATAGATCAGCACTGATTATTTTACTGGTGTATGGTGCTCCACACACGGGAATTCTCAATTTGGAAACTCCCTTCAATAGAATAAGTATAATTTACCCATAGCTCAATTTGGAGTGTTTCCTGGGGCAACGAGAAGCAAGACTGAGATTAACTTTTGTGTATACTTTTTATCTTGTAGATACATAATTGGAGGGAGTGTGGTTGAAATGTTTTGCGGATTATCATGTAATAAAGGAATTGAATTTGGACACAGGATAGAAATAGCAAAAATATGAGCAGAAGTTGGAAAAAGGCAGATCTTGATTCAAACTAAGGAGAGAAATATAATCAATTAGAACTGTCTGTAACAGAATGGACTGCCTTCTGATGTGGTGGATTTATACTCTTGAAGAAAAAAACTGAGTGATCACTTATTAGCTTATTTGTTGAGAGACTTCCTATTCAGGCATAGGCTGCACTTTGAGATCTGGGATTTTGTTCTCTTGTCTGCTTTAGGATAATGGTTAGGGTTTGATCTCACATCATCAAGAAGATAGAATTATTACCAATGATAGCTATGGAGGCAATAGATCTATTTCTTTCTTTCTTTCTTTTTTTAAATAACTTTTTATTGACAGAACCCATGCCAGGATAATTTTTTACAACATTATCCCTTGCACTCGCTTCTGTTCTGATTTTTCCCCTCCCTCCCTCCACCCCCTCCCCCAGAGGGCAAGCAGTCCTTGACATGTTAAATAGGTTACAGTATATCCTAGATACAATATATATGTGCAGAACCAAACAGTTCTCTTGTTGCACAGGGAGAATTGGATTCAGAAAGTAAAAATAACCCTGGAAGAAAAATAAAAATGCAAATAGTTCACATTGATTTCCCAGTGTTCTTTCTTTGGATGTAGCTGCTTCTGTCTATCATTTATCAATTGAAACTGAGTTAGGTCTCTTTGTCAAAGAAATCCACTTCCATCAGAATACATCCTCAAACAGTATCGTTGTTGAGGTATATAATGATCTCCTGGTTCTGCTCATTTCACTCAGCATCAGTCAATAGATCTATTTCTGTGAAACCTGGCATTCACAGTGAAATGTTACCTGCTGGTCATGTTGATTCAGAAGAAAGCACATTCATCAATAATCTGCTAATCTAAAGTAACCCTGTTACAGGCTTGCCTGTCTTTGGGTTTCCAGCTGGCTTTGGGAAACCAGATCTGTGTGATGTGTATTTATGTATGAATAATGTATATGTGTGGCTATTTGAACACATCTCTATTCATAAAACATAGGTCCGTTTGGAAACAGCCTGAAAAGCACTTTGACAGAATTACATTTTTTAACAAGTAAAAGTATTCCTCTTTTGTCTTATTAGTTTTGATATTCTTCAAAAAGTAAACAAAAATACATTTTCTAAACAATGGATTTTTCTTTGGTTAGTGTCTTGGAGTGGGTCTTGCTAGTTCCCTTTTGTCACTCTATTTGTCTCCTCTGTTTAAATCTAATGTCTAAATCCAGCTTTTTATTTTATTTTTAAAAATAATTATAATTTTTTATTGATAGAACCCATGCTTGGGTAATTTTTTACAGCATTATCCCTTGCACTCACTTCTGTTCCGATTTTTCCCCTCCCTCCCTCCACCCCCTCCCCCAGATGGCAAGCAGTCCTTTACATGTTAAATATGTCACAGTATATCCTAGATATAATATATGTGTGCAGAACCGAACAGTTCTCTTGTTGCACAGGAAGAGTTGGATTCAGAAGGTATAAATAACCCAGGAAGAAAAACAAAAATGCAAACAGTTTACATTCATTTCCTAGTGTTCCTTCTCTGGGTGTAGCTGCTTCTGTCCATCATTGATCAATTGAAACTGAGTTAGGTCTCTTTGTCAAAGAAATCCACTTCCATCAGAATTGATCCTCATATAATATTGTTGTTGAGGTATATAATGATCTGCTGGTTCTGCTCATTTCACTTAGCATCAGTTCGTGTAAGTCTCTCCAAGCCTCTCTGTATTCATCCTGCTGGTCATTCCTTACAGAACAATAATATTCCATAACATTCATATACCACAATTTACCTAACCATTCTCCAATTGATGGGCATCCATTCATTTTCCAGCTTCTAACCACTACAAAGAGGACTGCCACAAACATTTTGGCACATACAGGTCCCTTTCCCTTCTTTAGTATCTCTTTGGGATATAAGCCCAGAAGTACCACTGCTGGATCAAAAGGTACGCACAGTTTGATAACTTTTTGGGCATAATTCCAGATTGTTCTCCAGAATGGTTGGATTCATTCACAACCCCACCAACAATGCATCAGTGTCCCAGTTTTCCTGCATCCCCTCCAACATTCATCATTTTTTCTGATCAATAGGGTAAATTCAGCTTAAAAAAACTATCTTGATGATGATGTTGGAAAGAATGAGAACAGACCTAAAAATGGCCTGAGAATGAACCAAACTCTCATGGGTTACATCTGGATTAAGAACTGTAATTATAATTGAAATTTTATTCACCATTACTTTATGATTTAGATTTTCTGAAATGCTTTCAAATTCAAGAAAGAAGAGTATAATATAAAGGAAATTTTGAAAATGGGAAAATGGGACTGTCAAAACATGTGTCTTGAGTTTTGGTTTGGTAAATATGGTTACAAAATAATTTTCAGATGATTTATTTCTTAGTCTGAGTTTCCACAGCTTGAATTGCCTCAGAGGAGAGGAAGGAAAGCATTGGGGCCCTTTGGGCCTACTTGGTAGGGAGACTTTCTCTGTTTTAATTATAGGGGATTATTGATTCAGAGACAGAGACTTTGGAGTTCAGGAAAGATCACGCAATGAAAAGAACACTGAATGTGGAGTTGGAGGATTTGGATTTAAATTCCCTTTTTTTCCCCCCATTAATTGCATGTATCATCTTGGATAAGTAATGCAACTCTTCTGAGACACAATTCTTTTATTTATAAAAGAAAGGGTAGAGCTAGGTGATTTAAGTGGTCCCCTCTAGCTGTTAATCTATGAGCCTACGACAGTAAAAGGTAGCTGACCCTAGGATATTAAACCACTGATATCCCTCCATCTCCTTTATGCCTTCCCATAAATCTCAAATACTTTTGTAGGGGGTAAAGACACAATGTGATGAAGTTAAATGTCTATCTTATTTTATTAGCATGTAAACTGCTGGAAGGCAAGAACTAGGTAAGTGCTTTTCTGTTCAGTACAGTGCCTAGGTGAACTGAAATGCTGAGGTTAGTTTTGAATTGTTTAGTAAAATTACAAATGAATGTGTATATGGCCCAAGCAGACAGATCTGTTCACAGTCTTATATTTAATATCTTTAAATGGAAATGTTTGGAACATCACTGAATTTTCATGCTGCCAAAAGTCATTTATTGGAATTTTTATGCTGGATATCCTTGACCATAACATGGACAATTAAGCTAAAATGACCAAGGGATAAGCTATTAGGTGAGCCAAGCATTCCTGTAATGAGGAAATTAAATTAGCTGTTCTTTCAATGTGATGGGATTGGTTAGTTGGTAGGCAGGTCATTTCAACTCTCACTGTTGAACAGTAATCACTTCAAACCTTTCAAAACCCACAAGATTTTCTGGTGCCAGATTTTGTGTCTATCTAAATGCGCTGTCTTCGGTGGAGTGCTGAAGTAAGACAGCATCATTTGCACAGTTGCTGTTTGTGCTTCCTTTGTGTTGTTTGCTTTTCAGCAAGAGTTAGATTCAGTTTAATCTAGTAAGTGTTTGTTTATGCACTCATGTATCAGGTTATGGTACTATGCCTTGGGAACGTGGCACCATGCCCTGAGACAGCTTACATTCTAATGAAGGGTTAGGCACAGCTTGTATATGGATATTTTGTTATAAAACAATTTTTGGGTTGTATTAGCAACTGAAGGAAATTGGAAAGATCTGCCTCAGTTTCCTCATCTGTTATAATAGTGATTATGTTGTATATAACATGTAAAATATAGTATATAAAATATTGATTATAAATATAATAATATATGCTTATAATAGCATGTGCTTTGCAGAATATTTTGAAGATCCAATGAAATTTGTGATTTTTGTACTCTATCCATGCTAGTCATTATTATGTTATTATTACTCCAGAACTCTGGATCCATCTCTGATCTGATGTTAGCTAGTGTTTTGTAAGAGACCTTTGCAAGTTGGGTCTTCAAGAATTTATAATCTATCTCCTTCAATGACTCTGAACATTGTCATCCGTGCCTAAGACTTCTTCCACAAGAATTAGTCATCTCTCCTGAAGGCAGTAGATTCATTAACTCCCTAGGTAGCCTGTACTGCCTTAGGATAAGTTGGGATTGTTAATAAGTCTTTTCCTTATATCCAGCCCAAATTGGTTTCTGTCACTTCTACCTCTTGTTTAAAGTTCTGTGCTTTGGTTCCAAGTAAAACAGATATAATTGTTCTCCCAAATTATTGCCCTTCAGATTGTTGAAAACAACTATCACGGTCCTATGCAATCTTCTAAGCTAGACTAGTATCAGATCCTTTGGCTAATTTTCATAGGGCATGATCTGGAAGCTCTTTTACCTACTCCTCTGGACTCTCTCCGGTCTATC
The DNA here is from genome assembly GCF_016432865.1 of Antechinus flavipes. Taxonomy (NCBI): domain Eukaryota; kingdom Metazoa; phylum Chordata; class Mammalia; order Dasyuromorphia; family Dasyuridae; genus Antechinus; species Antechinus flavipes. The sequence goes on along the minus strand of NC_067403.1, from coordinate 69,346,458 downwards.
AGTTTCCTGCCTAAAACATGGTATGTCCAGAACTCTAGCCAGTGTCTGATGAAGCCAGAATACGGTGGGGCTATCCCCATAATTCTCTTAATGGCTTCAACACTGTATTTTTAACTTATACTCTCTTATACTTAGATATTTTAAACATATACTCTCTTCTAAATAACTAAAAATCTAAATACAAACTAAATTTTGTATAGTTATTTAAAGACTGTAAAGTGCTTTATCAATATTATTTCAAATGATGCTCATAACAACCTGGGAGGTAGGTGCTACTATAACTACAAATGAGGAAACCAAGGCAAAGGTTAAATGTCTTGCTCTGAGTCAGCTAGGTCAAGGCTGATTTTGAACTTAGATCTTTCAGACTCCAGTTCAAATCTTCTTTACATTGTGCACTGTTGTCTCAACTCTTCAGAAATTTATTTTTTTAAACCAAAGTGTAGAGGTTTATAATTATCCCTAATGAATTTCATTGTGGCAGCTTCAGTCCAGTGTTTTCGTCTGCCAAAAATCATTTTGGATCCTAACTTATATTCATGTCTGGATGACAACGGATCATTTGTAAATTTGGCAGACAAGGCATTGATATCTTTATCTCAGTCACTGGCAAAAATAGTAAATGGATAAGGTCAAGTCTAGATTCCTAGGATAGTTTGCTGTGAAGACCTTTCTTCAAGGTGTCATCAAATCATCAATAACTACTTTTTTGATTCTAACTACTCCCAGTGTCTATTTGGAAGCCCAGTACTATATTGTTATCTAATTTATTCTCCTTTTTTTTTTCAGAAAAGACCTTATTAAATACTTTGTTAAAATCTAGGCAAACTATAGGTATAGGATTTAACTCACCTATCATTCTAGTAAGCCTGTCAGAAAGGAAATGTTCTTAATGAAGCCTTATTTGCTCTTTAAGCCCATTGCTACCTTCTCTAGATGTTCCCTAACCATAATTTTAATACTATCTTCCAAAATTTTGCAAGAAAATTAAACTCATGGCCCATAAATTGTAGATTCTGGGTTTTGAAAATCCAGACATTTCTTTTTGGAATTTCCTAGTATCTCTCACATTTTCCATAATCTTTCAGAGGTCTCTGAATTTGACTCAGCAATCACATCAATCAAGGCACACTTTTAAAGCATTTTCATATGCCTAACACTAAGCTAGTTACATATATGTGTTCTTGCTTGATCTGAAATAGAATTCACCTTGGCCTTGTGATTGAGCTAATCAAGGGTAACTCAGAGTTCTTTTACTATTTCCTTCTTTCCTTCCTCCTCACCCCACCAACTTCCTTTTAAGCCATTTTTCTCTTATTCTGTTCTTTCATATCCAAAGAAAATAAAAATAAACATAGTAAGAAACTGAGCAGCTGAACATTAAGTAATCATCCTATTTGTCCTGTCATAGTCATTTTTCCTCATATAGTAGTAAATAAATGAATAAAAATGAAAATCAATCTTTTCTATTGTCCTAATGTTCTTCAGTAACCTTAGATCATCCTGAGCCTCATCATTCCTAACATTAGACTTGTATGGCCATTTCACCAGCTCATATGCAACCCCTTGAGTTTTTGTCTAAGTGATTTGACACTCAGCAAAGGATGCTATTTTCTGTGTTCCTCACTGCCATTTCCACCATCTTACATTGTTTGGGACAGTTAAAAAAGTATGCATAGTTTGTCTTGCTAGCACTTTTCAACTTTTTTTCCCTCTGAAAGATCAGAATCTGGAGTGTTTAAGACTTAGTGTTATTGGAAATAGGGACAGGCCACAAAATAATATCCCTGCTTCTTCAAATTTTGTGTTTTTCTTCTGAACTGACAGTACAGTGACAAGCTCAAAATAGAGTTTAGAAATGTGGATTCCTTCTTTTTAGTTGCTGAGCTATATCTCCTATCTGTGGAAAACAGAGATGATGTCAGCACTTAAATATCTTATTTGCTAGGCTTGAAGGGAAATCAAATTTTCTACATCAGTACATTTTTTCAGATAAATGGAGCTTATTCCTTAAGAGCCCCATTTTTCCCTGATGTAACCAATTTTTGATGACAATATTTCTTAAATGAGGCTGGTAGATGGCCCAGTGGGTCAGATCTGAAAACTTGAACTTCCTGAGTTCAAATGTGGTTTTAGACACTAACTCTGTGATCTTGAGCAAGTCATTTCATCCTATTTGCCTCAATTTTCTCATCTCTAAAATGAGCTGGAAAGGAAATGGAAAACTATTCAAGGATCTTTGATAGAAAAACCCTATATAGGGTGATGAAGAGTAGAACATGACTGAATTTACTGAAAAATAATTATTTCTTAATGGGATAAGTGACTCATAATATAGTGAATCATTTATGGGTCACTTAACTTAATTCTGCCCAGACTTCTGAAGGGCTAGTTACTGAGTAGTATGAGACAATGATTCTGACTGGCAACTGATTGATTTGAGAAGATATCCTTTATTTTTTTGATTGCCACTTGCTACTTAGAAGGAGTGTATAGAGTATATTTTATGCTTTATTGTTACTAACTAGATCATTGGCCAGAACTCTGTATCCGGAGTTGGGAAGACCTGAGTTTGAGTTCTGCCTCATATACTTCTTAGCTGTTCTAAGCATGTCATTTAACTTCCACCTCAGTTTTCCCATCTGCAAAATAAGGATCATAATAGCATCGACCCTACAGGGGATTTTTGAGAGATGAGATGAGGTAAAATTTGAAAAGTGCTTTGAAAACCTTAAAGTTGTGTCTCAATACTAACTATCATTATGATTAGGAAAAAGAGAAGAGACAAGATTTTTCTCTGCATTCTTGTTGGTGAGGAAGAGAAGATGAATCCTACTAAAGGAGCTGACTGGGAGAGGGGTTTTTTTTTGCCAATATTAGAATAAAGGCTGTTGATTTTTCCTAAAAGAACATCAACACTATTAAACTGATGGCCTCACCCTAAGCCTGAAGCTGAGAATGATGGATAATAAGTAATTGTAGAAAAAAGCCCATGCCTGTAAATAGAGGGCAGGTTTAGAAATAAAGCCTCACCAAAGCACCCCAGTGGACCAACTTGTTCCTTTGAGATTCTCTGTCTAGAGTGTGAGCCCCAGTAGAATGTGAATCGGCTCAGTTTAACCATGGAAGTCTTTTTTGCCACACAAGACACGCTTGTAAAGGAACTTTTATGGACAATTCCTGAGAATGCAAAAGAATATCAGAGGTGAGTTGTTCTGGCCATTTGGATAGATGCTTGATTATCCTGCCACTCTCAGGACTTTTACTTGGAGCCAAAGAGTATTTGATTGACATGCTCTTTTCAGGAGTATCAGTTTTAAATTGAATTGATTGTTGTGTGTGTGTGTGTGTGTGTGTGTGTGTGTGTGTGTTGGAATAGAAGAAAGGGAGAAGAGAGTACATGCAAAGCAGCAAAGAAGATGCAAAGATGACTGGGGTAGGCTTTAATTTTTCTGGTGCATGACTGGATACAACTTTTTGCCGAATTAAATGTAATTTAATGTTACTTTAATGACTTAGGGGTCATCATTCTGATCACCAGTTGTTGTGATGGTTCAGTGAGTTTTGGGTTGAGATGTTGGGTTTTTTTTTTCTTTCACATATCTAATAAGTCTATTCCCATAAAGCTACACTGTGGTGCTGAATTCTTAAAGGCTATTTCATTGGCTCTGTAGTTATGGTCAGTCCTACTAAATTGGAGGGACTTCAAGTGGGTGCCTTGCATTGTATTATGTCTGTCACTGGAAGAAAATATTTAAGGAAACATCACCAGAAGGATTGTAGGTGGCAATCTACATTGTACATAATACATTGTATTATGCCTGTCACTGTGATAGAATCTTGACTCACAAAGACCTGAATTCAAATTTGATCCTATTCACTTACTAGCTGTGTGACCCTGGGCAAGTCATGTACCTCTATTTCTTTCAGTTTTCTCATTGTTAAATGAGCTGGAGAAAGAAATGGCAAATTATTCCATTATCTTTACCAAGAAAACTTCAAATGGACTCACTAAGAGTCCAATATGATTGAAATGATTCAACAGTAATTACCAAAAGTTAATTTTATTTTCTACTTGTCACAGTCATAAGGATTCAATTGATAATAAACAGTAATACAGTTATTTTTCTAACTCCTTTGTTGTTGACTCCCATTTCTGCTATCAATATGGATCTTTTAAAACCCTTCCCCCTACCAATATGTTGTTTTTAATCTACCATTATCTAAAATATCATGTAAACAAGACTTAAAGTAAGTCAGTGATTCTCTAAAAGAGAGTCTAGGGCATGTATACATTTGAGAAGGACAATTGTGGAATTGTTTCTTCTTTGACAGTTCACTTGTCTAGGGAGATAAATCTGCTTCTGAAAGAAGTATTAACAAAATTGGGTCTGTCTTGACAGCTTACTTCTCTGGGGCATAAGTCTGCTCAGAGTTCTAAAAGAGGCAGTTATTGGAGTTAAATGTCTTAGAGTTCTGAAACATGATTTTTTTATTTGAATGTGACAAACTAAAGAGCATTGTAGTGAATGGAGATCACAGTCTGCTTTAGTGATTGGCTTGTAATAAAAGGAAGAATTAAAGATTTAGGTTAATACCAGAGTTCTTCTATATTTATGAAACAAATATAATTTTCTGATAGAAGACAAGACTTTGGTTACTTGTGGTGAACTAAAGTGGGGTCATTTTCAAGGGGGACACAAAGTCTAACTCGGAAAAATAAGAAAGGGAAAAGAATAAATTTCAGAATAGTGTTAAGGAGAGTCTGTAATATTTCTCTGTACTGTCACTTGCTGCTGAGCAGATTGGTTACCCAATGAGAGTATGAAGTGCAATTTACTGTTTCTGAGAGGAAAAAAGGAATAAAAACAATATATTGTGTTCTCTATCATAAACATTCTTGCTGAGAAAAACGAAGGCAGAAAATACTTCTTTGCATTGTAGATTGTTGATGAGGTGGAGAAGAAAGAGTATCCTGCAAAGAGAGAGAGAGTTGAAGAGCTTTTTTATTTTTTAAAACTTTTAGAAGTCAATCTTTTCCTTTTATCCAAAAGCAAGCATTTTGATTATAACTGAAGGCACAAGCTGATCCTAAAGCTAGAGGACATTTGCTATTGAGGTCTAAGTAAACCCAGGTGAAAGATAGAATAGTCTGAAGAAAGAGAATCAGAGAAGTCCCCTCCTAACCTGATGACTTTGAGATCATGCTCAGTGACATCTTAGTCAAGCCCATTGTATTACCAAACTTATCAGTGGAAGCATCTGTTGAACACAGAAACTGCATTCTTCGAGAGTCTTTTCTGAACAGCTTCTGACACAGAAGGGGCATCCAAGTTTGTTATGGGTTACCCCAAGGTTACTTATATGCCTCTTAGTACAGCTCATTAAGTGTGTGCCCACTGTCCTCCACAAACTCTAAGTGAATTGTACAAGGGTGTGACCCAGGATTATATGTTAATTATGTTGTATTTCTTATTCTCATCTTCCCTGCATAGAAGTATCTGTGATGTTACTACTGTTTATTATTAATAGTTATTTATTATTTTTATGGGAAAAGGAAGAAACGTTTGTATAAATGAAAGCACACTGGTGGGGGCTTTGGAACCAGAGCAGTGATTAGAGAAGTATATTATTCTATGAGAGAGTTTGCATATAGACTGGTGGGAGTGGTGGGTGGGAGGTAGGGGTAGAGATGGTAGTCCCTTCCCCCAGTATTGAGGCATGCCAGGTTGGAGGCTCTTTGTAGTGAGCAATCTACTTCAGTAAGTGAATATGGACCTTCCTGCCAGGAACATAATGACAGGAGTTGCACACACAAAAATAGCGTGTGCAAATTCAAAATCATTATGACCAGAAAATTATATTCTTGAAACCTTTTCTAAATTTCTAGAGCACTGCATTGGTGTATAGGCTTATGAAAAAAAATCGAAGCTCAGAGGGCTTTTTTGTTTATTTCCAAATTCTCCTATATATCCGGAAAAGCTGAGGTTGCCGAACCATGCTCTTTGTATAAATGGTAGTGTTAGCTTTATTTCGTTGTTCTCTTGGAGTTCCTTAATAATCCATATCATAATCCTCTAGGCAAATGGAATTATAGGATCATAAAGATACAGAGCTGGAAGTGACTTCAGAGATCATCTAGTTCAATTCTTCATTTTTGCAGATGAGAAAATGGGATCCAAGGACATTAAATGACGGGCCGAATGTGATAGTAAGTGTCCTAAAGATGATTTGAATCTGGGTCCTATGACTTACAAGTTAAGCAATCTATGTTTCATCAGGATGAATATCATAGAATTTCAGAATTAGAAGGAACCTCAATCACCATAAGATACATGTACTACAGTGGAAAGAGATCCAAATTTGGAATAAAAAGACCTGGGTTTAAACCTTAGCTCTACTACTTCCTGCTGGAGTGATTTTTGGGCAAGCATTTCACTATACAGGGGTTCGTTTTTTCCCCTGAAAAATGATGATACTAGACAGGTTAATCTCTTAGGTACTTTCATGACTGTCAAGAGATCATTCAGTCTTTATTTGAAACTCTGAAGTGAGAAGGAACCCTCCCCCCCCCCACCTTACCTCAACCTTCTAAATCAATATATTCTACTTTTGGATTGTTCCAAACTTGTAGTTGTTTTTTCCCCTTATGTCAAGCTATAGCTCCTTCTTTGAAACTTCTTACAATTGCTTAGAACTTTTAGTTGTAATTTCTTGGTTAAATAGAAGTTCAGAATATATTCTACTTTCCATCTGTTGTTCTATCTAACAGTTTACCCATCTCGAGTTAAGCTTATCACTTCCTTTTTCCCCCTTCCTTATTTAATATTTCATTTCCTCCCAATTACATGTAAAACCAATTTTAATATTCTTTCCCCACCAAATTTAGAGTTCCAAATTCTGAACCTTCTGTCCCCTCCCATCACTGAAACGGTAAAACATTTGATATACGTTATACGTGTCATGAAAAACACTTTTCCATATAAATCATTCTGGGGGAGGTGATCTAGACCAAAAATTCAAGAAAAAATACAGAAAGTAAAGAAAAAAGTATCTTTGATCTGCATTCAAGCTCTATCAGTTCTTTCTCTGGAGAGAGAACATCTTTCATCATAAATCTTACAGAATTATTTTGGTTCATTGTATTGTTGAAAACAAGTTTGACCCTTCTGAAATCACCATCATGTGGCTAATCTAAGGCTTGATTGATACCACCTCCCTCATTTTCCTTTCCCTTTTGTTTGGAGAGCTGGAGGTGGAACACCAAACTCCTCCATATGTCTTCTTTGCTCACTGTTTTGTATCTGCTGTTCCACCTGGTTTCAACTCCAGGGAACAAGATATCCACATGATGGGTACCCTAGCCCTGCCTGTCTCTTTCCTCTTCCCACCCCCTACCCTTTTCTACTTCTTTTTGTCTATTGCATCCTATACTAGACTGTAAGTTCCTTGAAGATAGAGACTTTCCTTTTATTATTTGAATCTACAGTGCTTAATAGTGTCTGCCAAGTAGCAGCATTTGATGTCTATTGGTTTGGAGTAGAGTATACAGAAACACAAGGATAATTTCTCCATCAAAATAAAGATTCCCTTGTGCAAATAAAATCATTAAAACACACACACACACACACAAACACACACACACACACACAGACACACACACACACCCTTTAACTCAAAGATTTCACTTTCAGGCATATATCCCCAGGAAGTAATTGATTTTTAAAAAATGCTCTCTATATACTAGTTTTCATTTTTTTTTTTTTTTTACTTTTAAACAGGGAGAAACTGGAAATAAAATTAGATGTGTTTTGGTTGGGAAATAATTAATTGTGGTATATGAGAGTAATGGAATATTATGCTAAAAGGAAAAGCATATAAAAAGAAAGATTTAAAAAAAAATAGATCGAAAGTAAAGTTAGCAGAGCCAAGAAAACAATAAACAAAATGACCAAAACAATTTAGATGGAAGGCATAAAACAATAGAAAATGAACATTACAAAATCACAAAGAGCAAGCTTGGCCCCAAAGAAGAGGAAAATATCTTTTCTTACTCTTTTTAGAGATTGGTGGAAAGGTATCATATATGTGGAACATTCTATTTATCATCAGAATTTTTTGATGTATTGATAAATTTTATGTTTCTTTCCATCTTCATTATAGTTATGTTCTATTTTTAATTAGTTTATATTATTTATTTGTTACATACATTTTATTATATATATATTAGATATGTTTATTATATATTATTTATTTTATATATTTGTTTATTATAAGGGACAGTCCTCTTAGAGGAGAGAGAGAGGGATACAGTGGGAAATGCATAAAAACAAAACATATCAACAAAAAATTTTTAATAAAAAAGATAAAGATTCCTACGCTTGCATCTTATAAAAAGCCAAATAATTCCTTTTGGTAGCTTTTTCAAATTGCAAATATCCTATTTCAAAGTCTGTATATAGTATAGAATTCTTAAAGGCTATACCAGTAGAATAAAAAGTTTGACTTACCTGATCAAGCTGGAAAGGCTTATCTGTCATCTGAAAATTCACTCAGCTAAGTTCAGAGATCTTGATAACTATAAGGCTGGTCACCAGATGATGTTTTTGTTTTAAAAAATATATCACAATTCAGGAAGACCATCTTTTGATGCCACAGAGAGAAATTTTTGGAGGAAGTACCTACTTCAGTGAAATTATATTTTGAAGAGTTTTCCAGCATTCTGAGGTTATTCATTCCATGGGGACTTAACTATAGAGATTTTCCTTCTCCTAATGGGAGGTCCTATTGTGTAAATTTAGTGTATGTACAAATTTATCAGTGGTTTTCCCCAACCTTCTGCTGCCTGCCCCCATTCATTATATCATATTTCTTTGAAATGTTGTCGTTTTGTCATCCCTCTCTCTCTATAGTATCCCTTGGAGACAGAGAGCATCAGCATCCTACCAGTCCACTAAAGCTAAACTGTTTCAATGATTTCAAATTAAATGCAAGAAATGGAAGGTTTTGGGAGAGAAGCTCAGTAGTTTAGAACAATAACCATAGTCAGGCTCTCAGCAATTCTCTACAAGTCCTCATTTGTGTACAATCATCCAGGAAGCTGGGAAGAACTTTTATTTTGGTTATTTCCAGTCATTGAGTAGAATTTCTCAGCTATGAGCGACAGTGGCTTCATGTTTATCAATCATAATTATATTAAATGATAATATATTGTGAAAAAAAGTCTTATGAAATAGGAAATTTGAGGAAAGTGAATAAAATTAGGGGTTAGCTGTCAGAAGCAAATAATTATTTTTAGAAGAAATTGGACTACGGTGTGTGTAACGAGAGCAGGAATAGATAAGGATGAATGTTGGAGGGGATATGGGAAAATGGGATACTAATACATTGTTGATGGAGTTGTGAACTGATCCAACCATTCTAGAGAACAATTAGGGAACTATATGCTTACTCTTTGATCCAGCAGAATGGGTATTATGGTTGGACATCCTTGACATTTTGGCTTAGAAATGGGTTAACAAAATGGAACTTAGGAAAGTAAGGCAGCCTTTTGTTAAGTTTTTGCTATATTCCAGGCACTGACAAGCAAGAAGTTTCAGCTTTTTTTCAGGTTTTTAAAAAATTTTCTTTGTCTATCCTTCATGCTTGGAATTTTTTTTTTCTTATCTCTACCTCCTCTGACTTGTATAAATCTCAGCTAAAATCCTATCAAAAAGCCTTTGCATCCTTCTTAATTAATTCTTTAATGTTTTGTTGTTGTTTATCTTGTGCTTACACATACATTTTTATATAATACCCACAAATCTAAATATATGTGGGCAAATATTTATGTGCATGTTTGCATATATGCATATACATGTATGTATATATATATATATATAGGGATATTATATGCATGAACATAGTTCTTTGCAAATAGTCTTCTCCATATATTTTTTCTTTTCTTTTTACCATTTTTGTATTCCTGACACATAATAGGTAATTAATAAATGCTTTCCACCTTATTGGCTATATGGAAAAAAATATACTGTAGTTTTAGCCACTAGATTTAACATAGATAATCTTTTTTTTTTTCATTCAAATGTCAAGATTTTGCCACCTTCATCTTCTGAATTGTGTAATTCTAGGTGATACCTTGCTATCTCATTGTCTGGCCATTCCAGTTCCTACCATCTCCAATGGATCTGAAGCACTTTCTCCTCTAGCTGTTTTTAAGTTGTGAGCCTGTGGTCATGCTGACAGAGCAACAAAGTTTGAAGTAGGCAACTTTTCTCAATCAATAGAATGAGAGGGTTTGCCCAGATGAGCTGTAAAGTCCACGCTAAGTCTGAACCCCCGTGATCCTTTGAAGCTCTCCATATATGAAAAGAATTTAGTGTTGCAATCAAATAAAACTTACAACAAAGTTAATGAGACATACCTAATGAAATGCATAATCATTATTGTGCTGCACGATAATTAGGCATAAGCGCCAAACAGTTTGCATAAAGGACTATAAATAGTATTACTGTTACTCAGTCAAACCAAGGATTTCTGGGGTCAACTGGCAGGAAGGAAGGGGATTATGTGGAACAAGAAGCTGTTCTTAAACTTCTCTGAAATATCTATACATTTGGGAGATGCTGGATTACAGATGTTTGGGGGTTTTAAATAAGGATCTGAGTAAGATAACTCTCTTCCCTCTACTTAGGGTATAGAAGTGACTCCTTATTTTTAACTTTATTGTCTAAGAATGGGGCAGCTAAGTGGTACCATAGATAGAACTCTAGACCTGAAGTCAGAACAAGCTAAATTCAATTCTAGCCTCAGACAGTAGCTATGTGACCCTGGGCAAATCAGTTTACTCTGTTTGCCTCAGTTTCCTCATGTAAATGAGCTGGAGAAGAAAATGACAAAGCCAGTACCTTTAAAAAAAACTTTTTCCCCCCAAAACATATACATAGATAATTGTAAACATTCACTCTTGTTCCATTTTTTCTCACTTCCTTCTCCCCATCCCCTTCTCTAGATCGCAAGTAATCCAATATCGATTAAACGTGAGCAATTCTTCTATACATATTTCCATAATATCATGGCACAAAGAAAAATCAGATCAAAAAAGGGAAAAAATGAGAAAGAAAACAAAATGCAAACAACAAAAAAGTGAAAATTCTAGGTTGTGATGCACAGTAATCCCCATAGTCCTCCCTCTGGATCAGATGGCTTTCTCTATCACGAGACTATTGGAACTGGCCTGAATCATTTCATTGTTGAGAAGAGCAATGTCTATCAGAATTATTATCACATAATCTGGCTGTTGCTGTGTATAATGTTCTCTTGGTTGTACTCACCTCACTTAGCATTGTTCTCTCCAAGTCTCTCTGAAATCATCTTGCTGATCGTTTCTTATAGAACAATAATATTCCATAACATTCATATACCATAATTATTCTGCCATTCTCCAATAATAAGCATCCACTGATTTTCCAGTTCCTTACCATTATAAGAAGGATTGCTAGAAACATTTTGGCACATGTGGGTCCTTTCCCTCCTTTAAGATTTCTTTGGGGTATAAGCCCAGTAGAGACACTGCTGGATCAAAGAGTATGCACAGTTTCATAGCTCTTTGGGCATAGTTCCAAACTACTCTCCAGAATGGTTGGATTTGTTCACAACTCCACCAACAATGCATCAGTGTCCTAGTTTTCCCACATCCCCTCCAACATTCATCATTATCTTTTCCTGTCATCTTAGCCAATCTGAGAGGTGTGTAGTCATATCTCAGAGTTGTTTTAATTTGCGATGACAGTATCTCTGCCAAAAAAACCTCCAAAAGGGGTCAGATAGAACTGAACAATGACCAAATAACCCCCCCCCCCCAAAAAAAAAAAAAAGAAATCCTACAAAACCTAAGCTTCTAAGAATGGGACCAAAAATAATTCCTTTTTAAAACCTCTTCCCATGAATAACTTTATATAATGTAGCAAACCAAATGGTATATTTTAAGTGAAGGTCATCTATTTCGAAATTCCCCTTGCTGTTCTCTGACATTTCGCTTGAATGTTCAGTGGTGTACAGACGAGGAACAAAGTCCTGGAGAAGTTCAATAATTTGTCCAAGATATTTTTTCACACATGGAGTTAGGATTTGGGTCCATGTGTCAGATGTTATATTTCACACATGGTACTGCGCTCTCTTGCCTGGGGAAGAAGACCATATTTTATTAGGCAAATTCTATTTATTGTTTGGCAACACCCAGTGAAGAGAATAGATTTGGTGTAAACCAGTCTTTATCTCCTTCTCTTCCCTCCTCTCCTCTTCCCTTCCTTCCTTCTTTCCCTTCTTCTCTTCCCTCCTCTCCTTCTCTTCTCTCCCCTTCTTCTCCCCTCCTTTTCTTTTCTCCTTCTCTTCCCTCCCTCCTTTCTTTCTCCTCTATTTACATTCTCAGATGTGAACATTAATTGCACATCTCCCTCCATTTTATTCTTATCTATTCTTTATACTTTTATAAATCTATAAAATATACATCATGTATATTCTTTTCTTTCTTTGCCCCATCATATTTTTTGCTTAGTATTCTTTACTCAGCTCAATATTAGCCTAATGGGGCCTTATGTACTCAAGCCCATGATATAATCCCAAAATAATTACCACTTTGCTCGCCTGCCAGTCCATAATGGTTCCTGGGGTCTTCTGTGAGACACCTGTGCAGTCACCTTTCCTTTTGACCTTCATATTTCTTGGCTGCATATTTCCCACCTTCAGCTCATGTAGCTGGCTTATGAATACTGCCTTCACAGACTGATTTTATCAATAGCTTGAGCCTTAAATATGGGGACACCGCAGTGCTCCACCTCCATTTTTTTTCAAATGAGAACATTTTTTTTTTTTTTTGGAGAAAGGGGATGCATCCAAATAAATAAGTTGGATAATCACAAATTTACTAATTATAAATAATCTTTAATAGGGCGAAGGTCCCTTCCTCTATAAAGCCTTCCTCCTTAGCTTTCTTTTCCCCTAAAGTTTCTGAAAATATTTATATTTAAATGTCAGTTTTCATTTTTTTGTTCTCAAATTATAACTAAATAATAACTTTTAGCTCCATTACTTCTTAATAAAAGGACCATATAACATTACTTTATTAATTTTAGTAATACAGTGAAATTTTTTTTCCTGTGGTTTAAAGGAACAAAAATAATAAGAGTTTTAAGTTAATTTCCAGATGAATGCTTGATAGGAAAAAAATAATGCCAGAACTCCTGGGCAATAATTTTTGAGTGACATAAGCCATGTTATGAATAGCACCTGCAAAGGGTTTATTATTCAAGATAAAGAAAAATGCATAAAATGCCTATATTGTACTGAGAGGCAGTGTAGTGCAGTGTATAAAACACTGGACTTGGAGTAAGGAAGACCAAAGACACTTGTAGATATATACCGCTGGGAATATTTCTGTGTCTCACTTTCTTTGTAAAATGAGAGAGCTGGACTCCTTGGCTGCCAAAGGCCCTTTCAGCTTTAAATTGTTCATGTTATGATCCTGATTTAGTCTTTTTTGAAATGAAATCTCAGATCCCTTCAATCTGGATTATCAATCACATCTTGCCCTGGTATGTAACTGGGGGTAAATGATGAAAGAAACTATAATATCTCCTTAATTTTGCCCTTTAAAGGAAAAACGTGAGTTATCCTTCCTTGTAGTTACAATTTTATATTTTTTTACTTTATATAAGACTACTAATATAATGTGATTTAAGTCTTCCAGTGATATATTAGATCATTGAACAAAAGTTTCACTTTTAGAATGCTAACAATCAAATTTACATCACCACAAACATACTTAGATATGTATATGTATATATCCCTCTGGAAGCCTAACTGGAACTGGCCAGTTGGTCAAAAGAGCCCTTTTATTTATTTATTTATTTAATTTTTACTTTTTCTCTCTTTTCTTTTTTCTTTATTTCTATTTTTTCCTTTTCTCTTCTCTTCTCTTCTCTTCTCTTCTTTTCTTTTCTTTCCTTCCTTTTCCCCGTCCACATAGCATAAGAGGTGCTTACCAGGAGGTGCTGTGCCCAAAGAAATGTAAATTTTGATTGCTGAAACCTCTCAAGATATCTTAGGGTTTAGGGGGGGGATTTCTTTCTTAAAAATCATGTCTTGAATCCAAATCATTCTGGCTCTCATTGATTGACCATCAATAGGTCCTAGGCTATGTCCCAGTTGATCATTGTTTGGATCCTGATTGGTTCAGAGTGAACATAAATAACTATTATTTCTGTTTTGGTCAGAGTACCCTGAAGTCTTCATTCCCAGACTGACATTTTTGACTAGGTAAAAGAGACCATTCTCCACTTCATTTTTTACCTAGCTTAATCATTGATTGAGTACTGCCTTAGTCAATCTGAGACTTGTTACAAGACCTTAGCTGAAAAATATTAAGATCTCCCACTGCATCCAGGCCATCTCCAGTCATCCTGATTCATATCTGGCCACTGATCATAGAGGGCTCCGGAGGGGAAAGTGAGGCAGGTGATTTTGCCCAGCCCTCCTTCACTTAAATCCAATTCACTTGTGCATCATGGCACCCCTTCCCTGAAGTCAGTCATCTTCAAGAACAAAGGACAAAAGAATGTAAACAACATGTGTGTTTAAAAAAATATGAAATACTGAGTTCCCTCTTTCCTCCCATCCTAAATTCCATCATTATTTTAGAAACAGGAAGGACCCTACAAAGGACCTGAGGAACGTGACATCTTATTTTTCATTTTATTTATGGCTTACCATCATTCACAACTCCATCTTATGTCCAGTCTCCTACTATTGAGTTCCTTTATTATACTGATTCAGTTAATTCAATTTCATTTCAAAAAAAATTTATTGAGCATATAAGTGTTAGGTAGATGCCATCTGTCCCTGAGATAAATACTTAAACTTTTTCAGCTTGATAGAACCTGTAAAACCTTAGGCTCTGTTGTTATAGCTATTGAGCATCTAGAGTAACCTTCACACCAAAATGTATCATTAGACTTAGTACTTTGTGGAAGTTGTAAATATTATTTGCAGGATTATGATTTTAGGGACCTTCTAGGGAGAAACTTTTCTCTCCAGTACAGAATGGCACATACTCAAAAACCCATAGTCTTAGAGAGCTGTTGTGACATTGAAATAAAAGTGACTTATCCATGGTCATAGGGCCAGTATTTATCAGATGTGAAATATGAATCCAGATCCTCACTATTATGAAGCTGACTCTTAATTCAAAGTCCTGCTTATTACTATTTTTTCTTTTTAAAGTAGTTTTACTTCATTAACAATTTTATAATTACACTGGACATTTTAAAACATTCATTTAAAAAAATTCTTTCCAAGTTCCTCTAGTTTTTTGAAATGAATGTTAAAATTGGAAAAAAGTAAAACACTATTTTAAAAAACTCAACACAGACTTTGAAGAATAATCTTTTTGAAACTTGGTGAGATTAATAAACAGAACTCTTGAATTGAAAGAATAATAAGTAATAAATATGAGATAATATTTTAAAAATTTATTGTTATCTTGATGACATATGATGTTTATTATATAATATAACAATGTCAAAATTTTTTAAACTGAAAAAAATTTCAAATTTCCATCTTACCTCCTTCCCCTCCTAATACTTGATAAGGCAAATAATATGATACTGATTATACATGTGAAGTTGTTAGCCATGTTGCAAAAGAAGATACACACATACAAAGAAAAAAAATTAAAAAATAAGAGTATTTCAATTTGCATTCAGAATTTATCAATTCTCTCTCTGAAGATGATAGCATTTTTCCTCATGGGTCTTTCACAAATGATTATTGCTACACTGTTGATGTTACCACATACATTGTTCTACTGATTCTCTTTATTTTACTTTGCATCAGTTCATATGAAGCTTCCCAGGTTTTTCTGACACTGGTCCCCTTGTCATTTCTTACAGCACAATAGTATTCCAACACAATTATTAATTTCAACTTATTCAGACATTCCACAGTGGATAGGCATCCCTTAAACATTTAATCTTTGCCATCACAGAAAGTATTGTTCATTATTATCAATATCTCATGAAAATAGTAGCTTCAAATAAACCAACTTCTAGGTAAAGGTTGTATGGAGCTTTGAATTGGTCATAGAACATGGCACCTACCTGATTCAGGAACATCTCACTTTATACCAGGCCGACTTTTCATGATGTCCAGAATTATGTAGATACTATGAAATCTCAAATTTATGAGATATTCAGATGAGTGGTCCAGAATATTGATTAATTCTTCCAGAAATTGTCATTCAATTCCTCTTATTTTTCCATTCAAAGGAGTTCCAATAGAAATGGTTCTAAAATAAGTTGCTTTATTGATACAAGTCATTGATTTAAAGTTTGGTGGATTTTGTTTGGATAGATACAATTGTGGTTTTTTTCAACATGTGAATTCATCTTCTGAAAATTCAGTGAAAATACTTTTGGAAATTACTTTAGTAATAGATTGTAGGATAATAGGAATGACCTGTACTTCCTTTTATTCCCATGTGTTTTTGATTTCTTTCTCTAGATATCCATATGTTGAAAGCTTTTTATTCCAGAAAACTTCAATATTGTTGTAGTTGGCAACATGTGCTAAAATCATTGTTCCTAATTCTTTTGTGGAATATTGTTAAAAATGACTGACTGCAGGTGATAAATTCTTATTTTACTACAGTTTGAGTCCAATATTTAAATTATCCATGATATTTTGTGGCTTACATGCTTAGGCTAGGTTGTTAGGTGTTGGTTTTTCAAAAAGAATGAAGCATTGTATACATTCTGAGGTCCTAGTATAATTCTGGGCACTTGATCAAGTCTTTCCAGATATTCAGTAGGTGCTAAATTTTTGCAACCTACAGTGTTATGTTAGGCAGCTTCTACTTGCCAACTCTGTATTGATTAACAAGCTCAGGCTTCTTGAGAATGAATGTGACAAACAACTTTCTAATTAGACCTCCTTGCTTCAAGTGACTCCTCATCCAGTCCGTCATCCACATTTCTGACAATGTGATTAATCAACCATAATCATGTCGCTACTCTGCTTCATAATTTTCAGTGGCTCCTATTACTTCTAGGGCCAAAAATAAATGCCTCTGCTTAATATTTAAGGCTTTTTATAATCTGCATCTTCTCTGTATTTCCGGTCTTTTAACATATCATTCTTTTTTTCACCTGCCAAGGTCCAACTATATTGTCTTATTGGCTGTCCCCCCCTTCTCTTTCTCTCTCTCTCTCTCTCTCTCTCTCTCTCTCTCTCTCTCTCTCTCTCTCTCTCTCTCTCTCTCTTTGTCTCTCTCTCTCTCTCTCTCTCTCTTATCTGACTCTCTCTCTCTCTCTTTCTCACACACACACACACACACACACACACACACACACACTTCTTTGCTTTTCTATTGATTATCCTCTATACCTGAATTATTCTTTCTGCATCCTATCTTTTGGAGCTCTGCCTTCTTTCAAGACTCAGCTCCTCCAGGAGGTCTTTCCTGCTCTTTCCACTGCTAGTATATCTCCCTTTCTAAGGCAATCATCTTTTCTTATATACTGATTTACTTATCTTATTCTTCTCAGTAGATTGTAAGCACCTTGAGGGAAGAAGCTATTTTTCATTTTTTAAATGTATTCTTAGCAACTAGTACATTGTAATTGCTTAATAAATGCTTTTTGATTGATTGGTACAGTGATCTGATCCTGTATTATTATTAAGAACTCCACATTCTGCAAATTATTTTTCTTCAGTCATCTGTTTAATGCTTTCTTGTTGACTTTTTGTTGCTTGAGTTAATGTGAATGTTCCTCACTGAGGCCCTTTTGGTTCCGTTCTTTGTTTTTGTTCATTTTCTAGATTTCACTGAATGACAAATCACTATTAGTAATATTCGGTAAGTTCATTGGCATACCTAATCACTTTACTACTATTCTAAGAAGGGCTCTCTGTTCAGGAAGTAGTTCTATAAAGATAAGCTTTTTTGTCATGTCGTTTGAGAACAACTTTCCATCACTTTCATTATCATCATTAATGTTAATTTTGATTATAACTTTTGCTTGTGGGCCAATGCTTATAATAGATTTTTGGATAAATCAAAAAATAAAAAATCAAGGATGTTAAAAATATTAATTACTGAGAGTATGTTAATGAAAGAAACATTCATTGTGGTAGAGAAGGGAAAGCATTGATTCTTTGGACTGAGCCAAACCCATGTTCAAATTCCATTTCTGACACTTGCTCATTGTGTGATCTTGGCCAAGTACCTGGAACTCTATTTCCAGGAGTTCCTTCTAGCTCTGCATTTATGATCTACAAACCTTATTCAAATACTAATTCCAAATTCCAGAAGAAAAGAAAATATGATGATAGCTATCTCCAGTTTGGTTTTACTACAAGTAATACTAATATATAGTATGTATTTACTATTAAATGTTAAAGCAATTCCTTGTTGCTGCAATTAAAAAAAAGACAACTATAAATACAATATGGAGAATTTAAAATGAAATTTCTCCTAGTATTAAACTGAAAATATGATTACATGGAAAATTTGAAATGAAACCTCTTCTATTATTGAACTGAAAATGTGATTACCTGAAACAGAACTCCAGCATAATGGCTCATGTAAGTAAATGAAAAAAGGAGAATTATTGAGAAGTATCTTGTAAAATGAATTATCACATGCAATATTGGTTCCGTTTATAAAGCACTTAATAGTAGCAAGCAATGATATCATTTTCACTAAGTTGATAATAATCTTCAGAATAAAATTGATCTGAAAATGGATGATTTAAAAAAAAAGACACCATCCTTTTTGTTACTTGGTATAGTTTTTGTTTTTATCACTGTTCCCCAGATTGTGAAGTCTTTTAGGTGATTGACCATTTCATATTTGGTTTTTCATTCTGATCACCTGGCATAGTGCCTGCCATATGGTAGGTGCTGAATAAATGTTTGTTGAATCCAAGTAATAGGTAACTATCATTAAAAAAATCTTTGATGATAAACTTTTTTATAACCAAAATTTCATTTAGACTATAGAGATTTGAGAACTCCTAACTTATGCCAAGGGCAAAATGGAAATGTGTTCCATTTTTGCATGTCTAGGTAACATTCTATAATAAAAAAGTGGCTCAGATAGGAAATTATAGTCAACACTTAATAATTGACTTTCAATTCCATTTCAATCAAAATATTTCTGAGTGTAAATTGAAATGCTTGAAGTAATTAAGATGAAGAAATCACCCTTCTCAAAATGTGATCTTTCAGTTTTGAAGGACTGAATCAGGCTTTGGAGGACTGGCTAAGATCTTCTGTGGAGAAAAAGAGTGTATCATTCATTACTGGTGTAGGAAAATGTCCCCAAAGCCAGGAAATTTTGTAGGATAGATATAAAGATCTAATATTTTTCTTTTTATTATTTTGATTCTAATTTTTATTATGTGGTAAGAATCAGTGTTTCTAGGATTCTAGGATTGTGTTCCTAGGATTGTGGTGCAATTGTTGACTGTTCAAGAAGGTTATAATATTATTCTTTATCTCTAACCATTAAAAGGTCAAAATAGATGTAAATTGGATTTTTAAAAAATCTATATTTCCCCACTTCCCTTCTGTATTGTAAAGAAACCTAGAATTTATTGATGTGTTTGTGTGTATGCACATGTTACTTGCTACAGTTCCTTCCACATGCTTCTCCATGGTATGGAAGTGACTTTGGGTTCTCCAAGGTTATGCCCCTGGAGAAAAAGCCCTTGAAGATGCTTCTGGACTGGAAAGTTCATCTTTGAACTTTATGATGGAAGGCATACATCTGTGGTCCAAGGACCAGTCCACCTAAGTTTTCAGAGTATCATCATCAGGTTGGAGTCAAGGTGATTTTTTTTTTATTATCTTCACAATTGTCAAAGACTACCCACTAAATTATTTTAAGAATATTTTTATTGTCTGAAGACTCCCCATCTCTCCATCTGGCCTAAGCTGGAAGGCAGCAATATATCACTAGCCTAGCTATGTAATCATGGGCAAGTCCCTTGACCTCCCTAAACCTAAGTTTCCTTATCTGTAAAATGAAAAAAAGACCTGAAGTAATCTCCAAGTTAACACATCTTGAAACCAATTATATTAACACACACACACACACACACACACACACACACACACACACACACCCATCCACAAATGATCCATAGTGCTTTGAAACTAGCAAAGGATGAAATTTTACGTAATAATATTCCATGTTGATATTAGGAAATTCAATAGAAAAAAAGTGGGGGAAAAACCCACAACCAATAAATATTCTTGCACATGAACTCATATTGTGTAAAGCAGATAATTTAAATTTTTATCCAAATATTTCAAAGTGTGTTTAAAGATAAAATAATGAAATATCCAGCTTCTTTTATTTGACATTTTTGAGCTAAATAGGTGAACATTTTGTATATTTAATAAGTTCCCAACACACAAAAAAGTTATTAAATTTGAAAAGGTCAAAGCTTCTGACATAAGTATTAACAACCCACATGCAATTACTATACTGATTTGTTCCATAGGTCTGCAAAAATGTTTCCCTGAGCTACCACATTGCTACCTTCAGAGCAGTACCAAGATTTCTGTTGGAGATCCTTTCTAACTGAGAGGTAATTTTGTGGGGATTTGAGATTCTCCAGACACATGCTTTGAAGACTTTCTGATTAAAGAAAAAAAGGCACATCTTCAGAGTGGTTAAATATCTCCCCTATACCTAATAGAGTAATAATGTCAGAGCTAGTGGTAGAAGGGACATCAAAGGTCATTTGCTCCAACCTCCTTATGTTATAGAAGAGAAAACTAAGGCAAGGATATTGAAGTAACTTATCCAAGGATTTTTTATTTCCTGCATTTACTTTTAGAATTTTAGTTATGAGCAAAGCTTCTTGCTTATGTATCTAACCTTTGTAATATTGGTGAGACTCGAAAATATGTTGTACTTTTTCTCCTGATTGTAGCTATGTTAGGGCTCCGTGAGGGAGAGGGAGGGATGAGGAGAAAGAGGGAGAGAGGGGCAGAGAGACAGGGACAGGAGAAGAGAGGAGAGGAAAATTGGAAATGGGAAAGAAAGAGTTGGGGGTGAGGGAGAAGAGAGGACAGGAGGGGAGAGGAGGCAGGAGCCAAGAAGTCGGGTTATGTTTACTGTAAATGGGCCAATTTCTCTGTGGACTTCAGACTTTTAAGGTATTCCAGAAGGGCTGAAAGTTCAGATCTGTGCTTTTGAAATCTCTTTGCTGCACTGGCCCCTCTGAGGGCAGGCTAGAACTGGGAATTAACTTGAAAATATTGCTTTGAACTAATTACTGGTCATTCATGGGGAAAACAACCTGTTTTGTGAGGTGAGACTTCTCTTTCTGCCTCCAATTTTATTTTTCTCTTTAATAGCAGTGAACTAATTTTCAACCTAAATTGACCAAAAAAAAAATCTAAGAGAAAAGAAGTCAGGAGTTCAAGAAAGCCCTTGGAGAGAGAATATATAACTTTAATGAAAAATGGCCCCCATGTTTATCTTTCCAGGGTTGGCAGAACTAAGATACTGAAACTTCTTTGTTATGGCACTTGTTATTGACATTTCAAATGTTGAGAACAGAGAAGAATGCAAACTTATGAAAAGCTTGCAGGTTTTGGGACAAATAGATTCTTAACTAGGGAAGAGGTGAACGAGTCTTTATAAAATATTTTTATGTAAACAAATTTGTAAATAAAATTCATAAATATAAACTCATACACACACACATATATTTAAAGTGAAATGTCACCTTCAGAGCAAGGACTTTCCCCCCCACTCTTGTCTTTGTTCAGCTCCAGCTACATCATAAGTAATAAATAAAAATGCTTGTTTAGTCGAAACAAATTTATTGCATTTGTAAGAGACAATGCTTTGATATTTATTTATTTTTAAAGAATGTGTGAATTTTTCTTTACTGGCCAAAGTAACTGACTTGGAAGAGAGGATGTACAGAAATAATTTAAGGATCATAAGTATCGTAGAAAATACTATTAAATTTAATAGCTTAGAAACTCTACTTTGGGCCAAATTTTTGCTACACATCTGTATTTTTAAATAGAATAAAATATTCGAGAAGTTCAAAAATGAAATACCTATTAATAATTGAGTTATTCCATAAATTGCCCACAGAGAAAATTCTGAGCTTAAAAGTACAGTCATGTAATGGTTAAATTTTAGAGCATCATAGAATTTGTTTGCTATTTATTTGTAAGACAATGAGAAAATAGTAGTGATTAAAAAAGAGACAGGAGGGTGGATTGAAGTGGGGAAAGACTTGAGGAATATTGGGGAAGAATTCAGACCCTGAGAGAATTGGTTTGCTTTGACAACTCTGGGAATATGTAGTCTGGTTAACAGATACAGACCTATGACTCTTTAATTTTAAAGATGGTTAAATAAATGTTAAAGCTCATGATTATGTGGATATTAAACATGACAAGCAAGACATGACTCGAGAATCAATGTCCTTTTCCCTATAGCATCCCAGGTGACGAAGACATGAGTAGAGCACCTGACAAAGAAGTCATATCAAGCTTGTATTTATCCTCTTCTAATTTACTCAATTTAATACACTGGATAGGACTTACTGTCTGCCTACTCTCATGACTCCATGTTATTGATTTGAGAAAGCCACCCAATATATGGGAAAAAAATGTCTTGAAAGTCAGAGGAACTGGCTTCAGTTCTGTTTGGGAGAGAGAGTATTGATCTCACTTTGTTTAAGTCTATTTAACAGCTCTGGGACTCAGTTTCCTTAGGTATGAAAGGATGATCTTTGAGATCCCTGAATGCTTTTGATCAATGGTGTTCTGGTTTATTTCAGCACACACAAATACACATATTTGTGTCTGTGTTGGAGTATTTGTGGTGTTTTGTTGGAATATTTAATGGTGATCTGGAATTAGGAATACAAGGTGATCCAATGAAATGTAATTGACTAATTCTAAATGTCATATTTTAGTTTTTCATTATAAATGGATTAATTGTAATGACAGCCAGCTATAGTAGAAAGAATGGTGCATTTGCAATAAGATTAGTATTTAGATCCCAACTCCATGACTTTTTATTCATGATACTTGGCTTCGTAACCATAGGTAAATTGCTTCTACTTTCTGGCTTAGGTTTCTTTACAAAATGAGGGGCCCAAAAGAAATGATCCTTGGGTTTTCATTCAATTCTATACTGACTATATGTGGATTTCCTCCTAAATTCTGTTTTAGTCTCTCCCTTTGTACTATCTTATCGATAATTTCATCAGCTCCCATGGATTCATTTTTCATCTTTATGCATGTGATTTTCAGTTCTCAGTTCTGGTCTTTCCCCTGGGCTCTTGCACTATCTACTGTCTTTTGAATATGCAAAACTGAATGCCCCATAAACATTTCAAATTTAGCATATCCTAAAGAAAACTTGTCATCTTTATTCCCATAGAACCCTTGCCTCCTTCTATTTTTCCTATTATTGTTGAAATTATTACCATTTTCCTAATCAATCAGGTTCACAACCTGAATGCTATTTCTGACTTCCTACTCAACCTCATCCCAATATATTGGATATGTCGTTAAATTGCTCTGATATACTTTCCTTCCACTCACATGATTTATTATCCTGGTTCAGACACTCATAACTTTTCTCTCCTGGATGACTACGATCGCTTTCTAAACTTCTTGCTGACCTTCCTTCTTCAAAAATTTCTCCACCCTAATCTATCCTCTACTAAACTTACCAAATTGATTTTTTTTTTTTTTTTTTTTTTTGCTGAGGCAATTGGGGTTAAGTGACTTGCCCAGGATCACACAAATTGATTTTTCTAAAAGTGTAAGTCGAGTGATGCTTCTCAACTTAAATAATTAAACTAACCTAAAATTTAAACAATTAAATAATAAATAAATAACCACCCCTGGGGTTCACTATTACTTCCATGTTCAAATATAAAGTTCTCTGTTTAGCATTTAAAGCTACTATAAGAAGACCATAAATATAGAAGTCAGGTTGTATATTTCTAGTCTTCTTACAGTTTATACCTCCACACGTCCTCCGTGATCTCCCTACAAATGCCTATTTTCTTTTCCTTGTTTACAATATTCCTTTTCTGAGCCTTTCCCTGCCTATCACTCATGCATCAATACTCTTTCCTCTTCGCTACTTTCTTTCTTCTGCCTCTTAGTTTCGCTTGCTTCCTTCAAAATAAAACTCCAATTCCACCTAAAGTAGGAAATCTTTCCTTGTTTCCCTTTCCACCTGTTACCTTCTCTCTGAGATTCCATCTCATCTATTCTTTACACACTTTGCATGTACATAATTATTTATATGTTGTCTTTCCCACTGGAATATGAGTCCCTTTGGGACAGGGACTGTGTTTTTGCCTTTCTTTATGCACAGAATACTTACCTCTTGCCTAGCACATATTAGTATTTAATAAATGCTTGTTAACAGAATAATTCTATGATCCCTTCTAGCTCTCTGGGCCTATGGGAGCCCCATTCTACTTTAGACGCAGACCTATTTCATCTTTTTTCCTCTCCAGAACAAAACTCCACATGGCTGGGGTTGGGTAAGAATTCAGATTCTGCACTCATCCCCCCTTCTCCTTTCTGCCTGATAGTCTGTCTTACTTTACCTACCGTCTCTGACAGGGCTTGTCAGGGAAGCGAGTGTCTCATGTATTCAAAATCATAATTTCTTTGTCTGTGGGGCAGAGGGGAAGAGAAGGGGCTGTGAGGATGCTTTGTCTCTAGACCGCCTGACGCAGCTACACACAGCGAAGATGTATACATACGTAGAAGATAGTTTGTCTGATGAAAAATAATTAGTTTTTGTTCAACAGTGCTGCCAATTCATTACAGAGACTGTAAACCCAAAGCTTTGGTTTCTTATTGCTCTTAAAAATGTGCTTTGAGGGGAAAAAGAGAAAAAGTGGTTTTAGTTCTCAAAGATCTAATAAAGATTAAATTATGCCTCTTTGACTGAGCCAATGTTGCTCACGTAGAGCTGCCTGCTTTTGATTTATTATAACATATAAAATGCACACATTCAAGGAGCTGAACTTGTCTGCAGAAAGCAAAGTTCTTGGTTCTGTCAATTTGCTGTAGTGTTTAACCCTCTGTGGATCTGTACTACAGAGGAGGATTTTGGTAAGCAAAAGCTGCTACTTAAAGCTTGATTAGCCCCTTCGGATGAAGGCAAGCCTCTGTGCCCTTTATTGTTCCCTGGGGTTCTTGTATCTGGCTCTAGTCTTCCAACCATTGTACTTCCAGATTTTTTCTTTCTTTTGTTGTCACATCGAAATGACTGACAGCTAAGGGAACCATCCCTGAGGGCCAGCATGTCCTGTCACAAGGCATCCCCTGGGGATCCACCTTCTGGGGATAAGTATCCCTCATATACTATATCACTTCCTTGACAGTTATCTTCATAAGGAAAGATGCTCAGGGAATGTCAGCCTCTGTACTTTCCTTCTCCCTAGACTGTGTTACCCCCAGGGAATGAGAAGTAGGAGAGGGTGGGATGCAATAGGAGCAAAGAACACTCTTTGCAGTAGTGTGCTTAATAAGTATTTGTTGAATGAATGTTCAATTTCGCCACCTGGAAAATTTTGAAAATACTCCTCTTTGTTTTATTTTCAAATAATCAGTAGTTTTTCAAACAGGTGCCATGTTGCATAGAGAGAATTTGGTAAAAAAAAATTGATTATGCTATTTGACGGGCTGGGATGAGATTTCATGGGAGTAAACAGAAATGACAGCTATCATCTACATTCATTTTTATCTTCCTTTACACACAAATTAGAAGCAATAAATGCCAAATCACATTTTGAAAGTAGGTCTATTCCAAGCTATATCAAACTCTGAGCCTTCCCTCTTTGTCAGTGATATTAAAAGGTCCCCTTACTAACATCCACAAGCAAAAACATCAACTAACTAATTAGTGTTGTTTACCCTTCTATTATTAACTAAAACATTTAAATAGAACATTTAAAAATTATACTATTTCAATAAAAATATGTTAAAATATCTGATTTTAATAATTTGATACTTTTACCTAGAAAAGATCTATCCTTTGTCAATATTTTCAGATTTAAATACTACTTTGTTGGGTGAGATGAAAATAGGTGGGTAGAGGATAGTGAGGATGAAAGGTATACAAATGACCCTGGGTTCTAAAAGTCTGTGTCAGGCATGGAGCACAGAAAAATGAAGAGAACCTGAGTTAAAATTCTATATTAGACAATTATGTCTATTATACATTTCAAATGGAGTTTCCCATAACAGTCTCAAACTCATCATGTCTAAAATAGAAGTTATCTTTTCCCCAAAACTGAGTCTCTTTCTAAAATTCTCCATTTTCACTGATGACATCATCCATTCTGCTGATTGCCTGTGGTATTATTGCAGATTCCTCATATATTTCCACCTTACCTATCTAGTCTCTGATAGATCTTGCTATTTTGACCTCCACAATAGCTTTAGTAGCTGACCTCTTTTTTCACAGGCCTTAATTCAGGTCTTCACTTCCAGCCTGGACTATTGCCATGACCTCCTAATTCACTCCACTCTCCAATTTCTCTTCTACACAGCTGCCAAAATGGTTTTAAGTATATCTCTGACCATATCACTAATCTACTCAATAAACTGTAGTGACTTCCTACTATCTCCAGGATAAAATATAATCTCCTTTGGCTTTTAAAGTTCTTTACAACCTGGCTCCAAACTAATTTTTCCAGTTAAATGAGACATTACTTTTATTTTTTCCTCCATTGTGCAATTCTCCCCTTCTTACATTTTTGTTTTCACTAGAACTGTGATTTCATTGTCGTCAGATACCCTTGTGGAGGAAAATATCTCTGAGAATTTAGGCTGGCACATGTTTGACAACTTAATCACAGAATTGCCTAGGAGCCTTGAGAAGTTACAAAACTTGTCCATAATCACATAGCCTGTGTATCAAAGGCAGGGCATGAATCCTATATTCATGATTTTGAGGCTGATTCTCTATAGGAAATACAAGGTTATTTCTACACCCAACAAATAGACAAATAAAACACAAAGCTCTGTCCATGGGTGGGGGTGCTGAAAAGTATGATGGGGGAGGGAGGAAAGGATCAAAAATGGCCTCTTGTAGCAAATGACACTTGAGCCAAATCTCAAAGAAAAGGAGGGTTTCTAAGAGCCAGAGAGCACAACTTATGTAAAGGAATGGAAGTGGGAGATGGAATTTCGTATATGAGAGAGAACAAATAGTCCAGGAAGACCAGAATATTGGGTGTACAATAAGTCATAAGGTTTTAAAAGCTCCAAAGAAGAATTTATATTTTATTCTAGAGTCTAGAATTTTAAGTTTCCAAGCCATGGAGTGACATAATCAAACCTGTGCTTTAGGAATATTGATTTGATATTTGTATAGAGCATGGATTAGGGGAGGGACAGAAAGACAAAATAAGAGGCTACAATGATATACTTGAGTTCACTTTGTTATTTGTGTACTTATCCTAGGTCTTGTTCTTGATTGTAAGCTTCATGAGGGAGAAGCTCTATTATTTTTGTTATATATTTCCCAGACCCAGATTCAAGAATTGCTTTTGGTGCATGTTAACTGTGTGACCTTGGGCACAAATTATTTAACATAATAGTACCTCAGAAAACTTTCCACAATGCCTAAGTGGTAGGAAAGAGGCCAACATGTTTTGGTTGAGAGCTTTCCTTATGTTCAAATTTCCCATATCAGCAGAAATACAGGTCCAATTGTTTTCCTTATCCCTGTTCTGTCTTGCCCAGTGCCCCAGGAAGAGCCACATAATAAAGATCTAATAATTGAAGCCTGAATGAATGAGTGATAGAAACATAGTTGGTTCTCTAGTTAGTTTTCTCTGAACCTATCAGCCCCAGTTGTCTCAATACTTTCTATCGTCAAATGTTGCTGCTTTTCCTTCAACGTTATTGCCTCCTTTTCTCCCCCCAAGCATATTCTGTTCTGTTCTGCCTTTGCCTCAAGAAAAGAAGAGGTTAATATAGCCTGTGGCTCATTTGATAATCATCATCACCAATATTTTTACTAATATTTACCTAGAGCTTTAAAACTTACCAAATGCTTTATATATGTTAACTCTATTGATTATTAGTCATCTGGATCAGTGAGGTAACTAATACACTATTCCTTAAGTGCATTTAAAATGGAGCTTCCTATAGGCTTCAAGACTAAAATGAGAGTTTATAGTTAAAAGTACCTTCTGCATCAAGAGGAAGCTTTCTTTCATCCCCCTAGTGATCAGTACCTCTTATATGATCTTGTACTTAGTTATCTGTCTATATGCCAAATTTTGTAGTAGAATCTAAACCCTTTGAAGACATGAATTTTTTTTATCCTTTGTCTATATTCCTAGGATAAAGGAGCCACAGAATAGACTTTATTCATTCAATCAAGAAGTTTGTTGAATAGCCCCATATATTGTCTTTGATTTTTAGTTTTTTCTTTTAGGAAATAGTTCCTTCTACTCTGTGTGAATGTCTATACTATACTATATAAACATGTGTATATGAATATGCATACATACTCTTATATATACATACATACATATATATATATACACATACACACATTGTCTCTTATATATTCTTATATATGAGAGAAATGTATACATATAAAGTGTGTGTGCATCTTTATATAGATATAAGAGAAAAAATTTTAAATATAACTCCCATATAAGGGAGTCAGCCATTCTGGATTGAAACCCCACCTCTGATTATGATAAGGTCACCCGTTGAATTTTCTCTTTGAAAACATATCTCCTTGTTTGATTCTGGAAGACTCCTGATTATGAAAATAAGCCCTTGTTAAAGATGAAAGTCGGTGTCATTGGCTGGTACTAAGCTGTCTGCTGCTCTGTTTGCCCTTAAGGCTGGTGTTGCTGTAATATAGATCTTGGTGTTTTGAACCAGAGCATTCATTAGTGGTGCATACATTTTCCCTTCTCTGATTTCCCTTGTCTGGTTAAAGAGCTTTAACAAGGTGGGCACTTAATCTCATCCTTACGTCAGACTCCAGAAGGATGCGTAACATTCTCTAATGGTTGGGATTAGCATGGGAGGAAAGAAAAGCAGTGGAATTATAAAATGGGATTTTAGGTTTTGTGCATGAAGGATCTTCTGCCCAAAATACGCAGGTTGCTTTTCTGTTTTTTTTTCCTATAATTCAGAATCCTTCTCTTGGTCACTTTTTAGGGCCACCAAAGATATTAGGCAAGTCCGTGGTGTTTGGGAACTGTCCACTGACATTTACAAAAGGGCATAGTCTTTCTATCTTCTTCCCAAGGGCACCTAGATCAACAGCACATCCTTTGCTCCCACTCTCACTGAAACCTTGGCCATCTCTTGCCTGTATTCAGTAAGAAAACATCTTTGTATTTGCTTTGTGACCCTAAATTGGAATGTAGTATGCATTGGAAACCTGAATGCAAGAAACTGTTCCTTCTGCTCCAACCTGGCTCTGGGAGAGAGCTGAGCTTTAGCTGCCTGTAATGAGTATTTGATGTGACTGGAAATTGAACAGAAGCATCTTTTTATTGATGGTGCTGAGGCCTTATAACCATCATCTAGTGGCAGAAGTTATTATTTTGCATTAGTTTTTCAGCTGTAAATCCTCCCAAAGCTACATGAGAAAATCCCCATCCTTGTTAGAGCAACAACAACAGAAAAACTCCTGAACTTTTCCTTTACATTCTCAGTGAGCAAAATAATTTGGGTGGAAGATCTCTCTCAAATTCTCTTTATATTAAAGGCCTCTTTTTCTTTCTTTAGGTCAAAACGGCCTCCTGAGAAAATCAAACCTTTCCTCTTTTCCCCTTCTGAGAATATTGGTGGCAAAGAATTCTATTCTTTCAGGCATAAACATTGAAAACTGCAATCTAAACTTCTGCAGAAGATCTTCTTAAACTTGGATTCATACTCTCTGACTGTGTCAATAAAAATATAGTTTATCTTTTTCTGCAAGTAGGTGCACATAGATTTATTTTTAAAATTTCCTTAAAGTATCTTGCATTTGCTTTTATATAGAAAATACTTCAGTCTAGTGGATTGAAGTCAGAAACTGTTTCCTTATTTAACTTTGTATTCTGAGAATTTAACATAGTGCTTAGACTATTAATAATATTTGTTGAGTAAATTAATATATTGAATCAGAGAACTGAACTGGTTGGTATAAATACTTTCATTTCATCCAATGTCTTCATTTTATAGGTGAAACTGAGAAATAAAGAGTTTAGGGGATGTGTCCAGAGTCAGAGTAGATAATTAGTGCCAGAGCTGGTAGTTGAAACAAAGTCTGTTGACATGAGATCTAGGACTCATGTGTCCCACTTTTCTCAGATGATTGAGCCAATTACTCTGGGTGCAGAGAGAACCTTTCATTCTCAAATCAAAGCTATCTATTGAAAAGCTAAATTGTTTTTGATAACACGTATTTGAGATGTAGCCACCCTTTTTCAATTGACAAAACTTCAAGTTAGTAATCATATCTATCATCACAAATTAGGGAAGATAGGGATTTATATTCCTCTTCTCTAAAGATGAGAGCAGAAAGGAAAATTATTCCACTCTGTCAAAAATATTCCTTTGTGCAATTGCCGGGGACAAGACACTGACCTATGTGGACTCTGGGACTCTTCTAGTATGTCATTTCCTACATTCTTACATTTCTTTACTTCCTAAGTACCTTAACAGTGTAAATGAGTATGATTCCTGCTTTTGCCCTCAACAGCAGTCTGGCTGCTGAAGAGTATGGTTGTCTAGAATGCATAATTGACAGCCTTTCAATAGCTTTCATATTCTGAAATAGTATATGAACAATTCCCATTAAGTAAATTCTAAAGAGCAAAATTATGTCTTGTTCAAACTATCTATGCTCAACCTTTTACTCACTTCACACCCCTCAATGTGGACATGACAATTTAGAGTCCAGAGGTCCTCAAACTATGGCCCGCGGTCCAGATGCAGCAGCTAAGGACGATTATCCCCCTCACCCAGGGCTATGAAGTTTCTTTATTTAAAGGCCCACAAAACAAAGTTTTTGTTTTTACTATAGTCCGGCCCTCCAACAGTCTGAGGGACAGTGAACTGGCCCCCTATTTAAAAAGTTTGAGGACCCCTGAATTTTAGACACTAGGGTACATGTCAATACATCCATGCCCTCTTATCTTGTGGGATTCTTGTCTGTATCTTTCTATAAATGCTCCAAAGGAAGTCTTCCCAAGATACTGGAGACCTTCCTTTGATTCTTAGAAAATTATGG
This sequence comes from Antechinus flavipes, assembly GCF_016432865.1. Taxonomy (NCBI): domain Eukaryota; kingdom Metazoa; phylum Chordata; class Mammalia; order Dasyuromorphia; family Dasyuridae; genus Antechinus; species Antechinus flavipes. The sequence continues at coordinate 69,315,128 of NC_067403.1, read as the reverse complement.
GACTACCACTACAACAACTCTTGGACCATCCATCTATTACTCTTCACTCTCAACATACGAATGGCCCACCTCCTTTTCCAATCAAGTATCTTTGATTTTGTTTATGTGTTCTTTACCTAAACAGAGAAAAAATTTTGCAGTCTGGAATTTCACTCGGTCAATTGTATTGCATTTATTTGTTGGTTCCCTGTAACAATACAGAGCTACATAATTGGTAAGTTAACTCTCGCGTGTTGCTTTGTACAAATGCTTTTCCAATTTATAATGCTAATGTGGTCATTATTTCCTGAAGAAAAACAGGTGAAGTCAAACACAGATTGCAGACTCACATCATTTTATACCAAAATGAAAGCTTAGATCTGATCCGCTAGCTGTGAGGCAGATGTCTTTTTGGATTTACAATGACATCTCCATGCAATCAGGATTAAGAAGTGTTTTGAGGGGGGAGCCTCCCTTGCTGCATAAACAGCTGACTGCCTCGCATGAGTAAGTCTCCACCAGCTGCTGGAAGTTCTGCTGGAGCTCTAAGGCTCTCACTATTCTAGGCGTGTGCATACATTTGGACCAGGGTGGTAGCTGTGGGGGATCTGATTATGGGGGGGGGAGCAGCTCATAAACAACCACAGACTTTGTCTTCAGGAGTTGTGACCATTTTTAGTATATTTTTGAAAGTAACATAGAAAATATTTTATTTGCTTGAATCCTTTCAATTTTGAATGTGTTTTCTGTGTGAGATATTTGGTCCTTTTCTTCTACCATGACTTCTCTAATGTGACAGTTCTTATCATATATATATATATATATATATATATATATATATATATATATATATATATATATATATATATATATATATATGATTTATGTATATTTATGTAGACACACATAGACAAGTAGACTATTTCAGTGCAAGTGGTTTTCTCCATAAATCCATGTGTCTTATTTTATATTCAGAGCCATTATCCTGAGAAGGGATCCATAGGTTTCATCAGGTTTCCAAAGATTACAGAAAAGGTTCAGATTACATGCTTGAATATAATGTCAAGAGAGATAATGAGACTCCAAAAATATCAGTCCTCGCACATCAGCAGGACAACTCTTTGTAGATCAGAGGGACAACATTTTTGGTTTCAATCTTTGGCCAGTCTTTGGTCCTCAGAATTTACTTATGGGCAACCCGAGGATTTTCCCATTCTTTTTCTGAGAAATATAACTCAGGAATTGTGATCAAATCACTCAGACTTTATGTTGCTTCAGTAATGTTTCTAAAACTTAGCTATTCACTCAACAACACTTATTTACTTCTGCATAGTCCCCCACCTTGATGAAGGCACAAACCTTGCATTTCATAAATATTTATATATACCCATAGAAAAATTTACATATGAATATGTACATACAATATGTACAGATTATGCCTTCATAATCTACTTGAAAGATCAGATGCATGTCATTGTAATATATATATACATATATATATATACATATATATATATCTCAAAGAATTAGAAGGTCACAAAATAAGTCTTTGTGAGATCAGAGGGAGGTACTGATAGGGGAAATAAGAAAAGTTTTCATGAAACATTTTAAGTTATATTTTCAATCATTTATGACTCTTTGTGACCCCATCTGGGGTTGCTTAGCAGAGATACTGAAACTGCAGTTTCCTTTTCTAGCTCTTTTTACGAACAAGGAAACTAAGGCAAACAGGTTTAAGTGACTTGCCCTCACAGCTAGTAAGTGCTTGAGGCATGATTTGAACTCAAAAAGATGGAGTCATTCTGACTCCAGAACTAGAACATTATACACTGTGCCACTTAGCTGCAGATTTGATATCTAGCATATATTTTTTTAAATTTTTAATAGCTTTTTATTTACAAGTTATATGCATGGGTAATTTTATAGCATTGAAAATTGCCAAACCTTTTGTTCCAATTTTTCCCCTCCTTTCCCCCATCTCCTCTCCCCAGATGGCATGTTGACCAATACATGTTAAATATATTAAAATATAAATTAAATCCAATATAAGTATACATGTCCAGTTATTTTGTTGTACAAAAAGAATCGGACTTTGAAATAGTGTACAATTAACCTGTGAGGGAAATCAAAAATGCAGGCAGATAAAAATAGAGGGATTGGGAATTCTATGTAATGGTTCATACTCATCTCCCAGAGTTCTTTCACTGGGTGTAGCTGGTTCAGTTCATTACTGCTCTATTGGAGCTGATTTGGTTCATCTCATTGTTGAAGAGGGCCACGTCCATCAGAATTGATCATCATATAGTATTGTTGTTGAAGTATATAATGAACTCCTGGTCCTGCTCATTTCACTCAGCATCAGTTCGTGTAAGTCTCTCCAGGCCTTTCTGAAATCATCCTGCTGGTCATTTCTTACCAAACAATAATATTCCATAACATTCATATACCACAATTTATTCAGGCATTCTCCAATTGATGGGCATCTGCTCAGTTTCCAGTTTCTGGCCACTACAAAGAGGGCTGCCACAAACATTCTTGCATCTAGCATATATTTTAAAGAAAAATTGGAATTCTAAAGATGAAAAATGAAAAGAGGTCATTTTAAGCAGTGACAATATCCCAAGGAGAGATATGAAAATGGTAAATCCTGGAGTGTGTTCACACAATAGGATACAGTCTGCATTGCCTGGAGTATTTGGAGGAGTTTTTTGAGATATGCTATAAATGGACGTGATGGGGTAGGGTATTATGGAAGGTAGATTGAGGCAGCAGATTTTAGAAGGTCTTAAATGTTAGAAAAAAAAGAATTTGAAATTTACTTAGAAATTAATGAGCATTTTGAATGAGGATATTATGTACCCCAGAAGTATAAAAATAGGCTAGTAAAGGAAATAGAAGCCTATTTTGCCTTTCTTTGGAATCAATTTAGGACTATATGACAGCTGAAAAATTTTATACATTGAAATTATTTAATATTCATATTGAATACTTTTATTAAATGTTCAGGAACTTCTATTTTCTTGGGCTCAAAATACTAAGTATACAGATAAATATTTGTAATACTAGGTGAAAAGGAGAGATTTAAAACCCATAAACTACAGCAGCATTCTTTTTTGGATTTTTTTTCCACCTAGAAAGTTTTGGGAAAGTCATATAGAATTATAAAAACGCAAAGTAAAAATGATTCCTGATTAATTTAGCAAAGCAAAGTCAACCTACGTTTAAATACAATCCTTATTCACAATTTTATAAAGAAAAAAAATAAGAAAACCTTGGGAAATTGAAGTTATTTTAGAAATAAAGTTTGATAATTAGAAATAGACCTGAGAAGTCATAGAAAGTAATCTTCCAAGTAATTAGACTTTCAATAAAAATATAAATTTCAAAATGCCTGTGCTTTTTTACTGAATAGACTCAGAGGCTTACTCATTTTCTTCCATTAGATGAAGACTAGAGCTTTTTTGTATTGAAATCATATTTGAAAGCAGAAAATATCAGATGCTCTTGGTCAGTGGGAGGTAAAAGGATTAAGTATAAATAATTCTTGGTTAACTTAACCAGATCCCTTAAACACAAAAATTGCATTATTTGTGGGTCTTTTATAATTTTGTTTTATGAGCTTATCCGTTAATAGATATGAGATGCTGGACAATCCCCTACCTTCTCCTAATTTAAGAACTCACTTTCTCTACTGGTGTTCCAGAGGTGATACTGTTTTATATGAGCCTTTATATGCTCTGCAATTTTAAAATTTGTACCCTAGGATTATTTGCTGATTTTTAGAGGAGTAGATATTTGAAAAACAAAAACAAAAAGTGGCTCTCACCAGACCCCATTATATAGAGTTATTTTACCTATGAATGATGATATGAGAAACTTAATGACCACTATCATTTATATAGTTCTTACCATGTGCCAGGTACTGTGCTAAGCACTTAAAATTACTCTTTCATTTGATTCTAATAACAACCCTGAGAGGGAGGTATTGTTATTATGCCCATTTTATGGATGGGGAAACAGGGACTAACAGAGAAAGTAACTTGCTCAGGATCATGCAGTTAATATCTGAGGCTGGATTTTAAACCCTGATCTTCTCTCTCAGTTATTCTTTGATCTTTCAAAAGAATCACAATCAGTAGACTGTATTTTATAAAGAACACTAAATTTTGAAAAAAATGAAATAATGCTTCCAGAAAATGTAAAAACTTGTGAAAAATATAAAACTTACCATATAGTAATTTTAAACTAATTTAATGTAAATAACAAAAATGGATAAAACTAAAACTGAAATGAATAATAAAATAATAGAAATTTATAGAAATATTAATATAGAAATTAATGTAGAATGTAGAATATATAGAAAATAATTAATATGGAAATGTTCATGTAGAAATATAGAAATATTAATAGAAAAATAGAAATGTAGAAGTAGAAAATGTGAAATTTGGCATACACCAATTTTATACTAATTTAACTTTAATACTAATTTAATTTATACTAATTTAATATAAATATTACCATAAATAAAACTAATATGAAAACAATTTATTAGAAAATAAATAGAACATATATTTTTAGCAAAACTAGTGAAAGGTTTTATATATCAGGTTAGAACTTAATATTTTATGTTAGAGATGTTTGGGAGTTATTGAAATTTTCTCAATGGAAAAATGGCCAGAACACCTAATCTTGCCATCTCCTACTATGCTTTAAGAAGATGTCTGCCTATTGAGTATTAGAGAATGAAAAAGAGCAGAAATTAGAATCTAGGAGCTTAATTTGCATACTATTTTAGTAGTTCAGACAAAAGGTAACCAGGGCTTGAACTAGGCTAGTGGTCATGTAAGAATCGGAAAGTTATTGAGAATATTTGGCAACTTGAGAATTGAAACACTTGGATGAAGTGTTCTTCTTGAGTTCTGTGATCTCAGCAAAGATAAGGAAATTTAGAGGAGGGGTGGGTTTGGGGGAGTGGGCATTAATTTCTATTTTGATGATGATGAGTTAGATATGACTGTGGAAAAATGAGTTAGATATGTCCAGCAGGTAGTTTAGGGTAAGTGTCTACTTACTTTGGTTGTTGGTTATTGTCCTTTGTTCTCAAGGAGGTCTAAAATAACATTATTATATTAGACACAAGTTACTATGTCCAGTTGTGGCTGATCGGGAGAGCCCCTGAATATTCTTAAGCAAGGAATTGTTATGGTCAATTTTATATTTAGTAAGATTATTTTGTCAGTTTTAATTGAAATAAATTGAAAAAGGGAAAGACTTGAAGCTCAGAGTACAGTTTGAAGGAAATTGCAGTAGTCCCCTGAGAGACTAGGGGAGGGTATGTGGGAGAGGATACTTACAGTTTAATGAATGAGGGGAACGAAGAAAATGATTGAGGAATGAGCTGCCATAGGAAACAAGATGGTGGAATGGGATCAAAGACACAAAGGGATGGCCTTAGTGAGGAAAAGATTTCTTCTTTTTCTAAGAGTAGATAAAAAGTGAAGAAAATAGGGGATACCAGAGAGGGGTTTTGAGATGAACAAAAATGGGAAATAAGATCTCATGAAGAACAGTTTCTGGTTTTTTTTTTTTTTTTTTTTTTTTGTTGTTCGTTTTTAATAAAAGTGAGAAAGTCTCAGGTCCTCTCCTGAGAGGGAAAGAAGTGCTGTGGGTGGACTGAGGATAGAAGATCTGAAATAGCCACTCTTGAAAGTAAGAGAATCAATAAAGGGAGATTCAAAAAAAAAAACAGCAATGTAGCCTTGCCTACAGTATTGTGATTATAGCACAACACACATTTAGAAGGAAAGAACATGGTGTATTGGAATTCACAAAAGATTTGTAGTCAGAGGATCTAAGTCTGAATCCCATATTGGTCTGCTTTTTGCTTGTTCTGATCTCGGGCAAGACTCTTCCCCTTCTCTCTGAACCCCAGTTCTCTCTTCCACAAATAGGGGGAAGCTAGATGGATAAAGTAATGGGCCTAGAGTTAAAAAGAAAAAAAAAAAACCTGAGTTAAAATCTGCCCTCAGACCCTTCCTAGCTGAGTGACTCTGGGCAAGTCATTTAATCCAGTTTGTCTCAGTTTCCTCATCTGTACAATGGGCATAATAATAGCACCTACCTCCCAGGGTTATTGTGAGCATCAAATTAGACAATAATTTAAAATACATAACATATTGCTTTGCAAATAATAATCACTATGTAAATGTTAGTTATTGTTATTGTAATTATTTTAATACTGACTTAATGATCTAAAGGTCCCTTCATGCTCTTTATTTTGTAACGAATTAAACTTGATAGGTTCCAGACTTCATGTAAGGCTGAATGTGCTGCCTGAAAAAATAACCCAGAAGTACGTTGGGGAGGCTGCAGGCCACTATATAGTTTAAGATGTTGCTAAGGATATTTATGGTATGATTAGAGGCCTCTAAGAGCTGATGAAACAGGGCTTTTACTTACTTCAATTAAGCTCTTTGAAGATGTAGGAGGTGTACAGCTACTGAGGATCACTCATCCTGTCAAAGGTGATTATTCAGGAGGTTTGGATATTCTTGGGAAAGTATGAAAAAGATTGGAGAATAACCCAGATTAGAGTTGGGAGCCCTGTTCCTTTTGGCTCTGTCTCTCTCTCTGTATATCGTCCGTCTCTCTCTCTCTCTCTCTCTCTCTCTTTCTCTCTCTCTCTGTCTCTCTCTCTCTCTCTCTTTCGGTAAATACTGCCCAAAATGTTTCTGCATTGCAGGTCTGGCTGTAGGACCATTTATTTTGATGGGAGACATTTTCCTTGGGGCCTAACATTTTCTAGATTGTTAAATTTGTCTGCCAAAGGATTTATCTTGTTCATCTGAAACAAGGGTGCCTAACCCTATTCATGTTAATAAATTAATAACCTGTGCTTTTCATGATCCTTTTTTTGGGTTTCCTTTGCAAACCCGTGAGTTTTATTTTATTTTATGGATTTAAAAACAGTATCTTGAGAAGAGGGCCTTAGACTTCACCAAAGTGAACAAAGGGTTTCATCGCAGAAAAAGTTAATTTTTCTTTCCCCCCTTCCTAATTTGGCCCTCACAAAAGGATTCCAGGCTTATTACTTTTATTTTATAGAATAAACAAAATTGGGGAAAATGTTATGTTCATCTTGTGTAAAATGTACATATTGGCTTTAATTATAAACTACTGAAAGTCTGTCATTTTAATTTTAATTTTATTATGTTGCCACTCTCTCTAAGAAAGTCATAAGCTATTATGTCTGGTGCAGCTTTCTGAGAGTAAAACTGATTACAAATTAGAGAAAAGTTGCCTGTCTGTAATAGTAAACTGTTTCTCACCCAGTTTCCTATACCAATGAAATCACAGATGAAATAAATCACAGAAGACTTTCTTTTATACATATGCATACACCTATGCAGATAGAAATAAAATATGTGACATCCCCTGCATGTACACATACACTTGTGTAATCCTCCCTGTGTAAATGCATGTGAATGCATATGCACAGGTGGGCAAACACACAGATATCTGTTGACCCAGCTTTCCTGGCTCCCTTTCCATCACTGGTTGTACTTTTACTCATATTCAAGACTCTTTGGCTGTAATGGGGCATTGGATTACTCTTTGTTCCTCATTGGCACTTTTCCCCCCTTTGCCACTATCATTCAATAATATCTTTTTTCTTTGAAGATCAAGCCACATTTTTCATCCACTCTGGATTCTGAGAGATGCAATTTAAAGACCTCAAGAAGACTTGCTTTCCTTCTTTAATGAATTTCTTACTAATTTCAGTGTCCAACTCCTATTCTCTTATATTAAGGGATTTCAAAATATGTATATTCCTTCTTCTTCAAAAACTCCCCCTTCCCAATTCTTCAGTTTATTCCTGTCCCATTTACTTCATCCATCACTGCTACACATAGGTATGATCACAGCCTTGATCTTTGCCATCACCTGCCAATGTTCCACATGCTCACTGATGAAAGCTCAAATTTCTTTATCTGCTCATTATTTCCCTCTGCCTTGCAACTCCACGCCCTGCTCTTTGTCCTCCCTATAACGTCTGATTTCTTCATTTTTTAGTTCTTTCCCACCTTGTCCCTCCAATACCGATTATAGTCTTTTCCTTTATGTTGACCCGTGGACAAAACAACTGGACTCTCTACTAGCCATTTCTCTTAAATCCCTTGCCTATTTGTTGTATCAGAGATCTTGCCCTTCCAAATACCAGCTTTGGATTACTCCTGTCACCTCCTATCTATGCTCCTACTCACATGTTGCTGAAAAGAGTCAGAGAGAACCACCAAACAGTGCTGATTGGGGCCGTTACAGCCATGATGATTATGATAAAAATAAAGTCTTTATAACACATATAACAAATTTAAGATTGAGGAATGTCAAATAGCATTCAGATAGTGCTTTAAGATTTGCAAAGCACTTTATGTATGTTAGCTCATTTGACCCTCTGCAAGTTGATCCACAGGGTCTGGTATCCCACTTGTCCCTGTCCGGTAACACTGGCTTCCCTGGTAATCCTTGCACCTGACATTCCGCCCCATCCATTTCCTGTCCATTTCCCCTGGCTCTTCCCCATGCCTGAAATCTCATTGCTTCTTTCAATTCTCAGCTAAAGCCCCACCTTCTGCAAGAAGCTTGTTCTAGCCATCCTTAATTGTAGTACTTTCTCTCTGAGACTACCCCCAATTTATCCTACATATATCACAACTTGTGAATAGTTGTCCATTATCGTGTATGTTTCTAATGATTAACAAAGTGCCTGGATCATAAAGAGGCAATTAATATATACTAATAATGATTGAAATACATACAAATAAATAAAATATACACCTTTGTAAATATACTCCCATATAACTACTTAGAAATAACCAGAGAAGGGGACATACTGAAAATAAATTAAAACCTGAGCATAAGACAATAAATTCAGTTGACTTGTAAGATTGTAAGTAAATGACAATATATGAATCTTTCTTCCTTGGGGTTATGAGGAGACTTTTAAATATCCATATACTACTCTCTCTTTTCTCTCTGTCTCTGGCTCTTATACATGAATGTATGTATATATGTATGGATCTGTCTGTCTATATACACTCTTCACTGATGTTTTTTAGTTCTTTTCTTTTTTCAAAAAAAAATATTGTCACTATTTTCCAATAAGTATCACTCCCCAAAGTAACATCACAAAGAAGTGCATTAAAGTAAAACTGATGAACACATTAGTCACATCCATCCAACATTCCAGGAGATTTAGCACCTTTGAAAGTCAAAGGCTTTCGGTCTTGTTTTCTTTTACATCATTGTGGTAATTATGTAAATTGTTTGCTGGATTCTGTTCATATTCCTTTGCATCAAGGTTCCTGGGAGTCTTCCCACATTCTTCACACTTTTCATAGTCATCATTTCTTAAGGTCAAATAATATACTTTTAAATTTCATGTGTATTATTAACTTAGTTATCAAAAAACCCCAAAATTTCATTATGCAAAGAAAAAAGTATTAAATATGAACTTCTGTTAGAAAAAGTATACCTTAAATATAACACAGCTATAATATCAGCTTTTTTTTTGGTTCTGAACTTTAAAAAAATTATTTTGTTTTTTAAATCGATCTTTTCTCTTTTTGTATCTGTCACTTCCCACTAATTTGCCCTTTCCATCTTAGAAGACCTTTTTCATAATAAGTAACTATAGGTAAACAAAAGAAAATCAGTATTTTGATGATTGAAAATGTGTAGTTCATTTTGTACTTATATTCTCTACCTCCTCTTTGGTAAGAAGCAGCAGACATACTTTATCATTGGCCTTCTGAAAATATGAATGCTAACTATGTTGATTAGAGTTTGAGGGCTAGTCAAAGTTCTTTTTCTTGCCAATATTGTGGTCATCATGTAAACTGATCCCCTGATTATGTTCCTCTTACTCTGCATCTATTCAAATGCATCTTCTCAAGTTCCTCCAAATTCTTCATATTCAGGATTTCATATGAAATAGTCCTATTCAATTAAATACATAAATTACATTTTGTTCAATCAATGGCAAACAATTTCCTTCTGGTTCCTTATTAACATAGAAATTTTTTCTATAAATAACACATATTCATATACATACACATATGCATGTAAATATATACATAAACTTATGTGTGTGTGAATATATATGTATATCTTTTTCTATCTTTGACCTCCTTGGAGAATAGGACAAATAACTATATGACAGGTTCTCTAGTTGGTTCCAACTCATCCTGAAAGTACTCATTTGGATCTTTTGTGTCTTTTTATCATTGCAAGTCCTTAATTGAATTTTAAAAACTGACTAAAATTAAACATAAGGATTATTAAATGCAATTTCATTTGACTTAAGACAAAGGCTAACTCCCAGGTATTTGTTTTGCCCTCAAACAGTGTCTCTCTATTTTTTAGGCCTTATGGAACTTTGGATAATATTCTTTTGTCTACCTGTTAAGAGTAGAAGGAATACAAATGTAATTAGATCTGTGTTTCTAAAAAAAAGTCATTGTGATCTGTATTTCCACGATTTCTTTTGAAAGATAACATTGAGAAATACCAACACATAAAGGACCCATTTTTCTTGAATGTAGAAATACTCCCAACAAAACAGATCACAAATTCCTCGTTTCTTTTAGTCAGTTCTTTGAGGGGCAAGTAAATCACTCACTTTCTTATGGTCCTGCATCTTGTAAATGTCGGAGATCTCGGTCTTCATGCCTTCCGAGTTTACCACTCTATCCATTATGCCGTATTGTCTCTTCCAAATAAGAGAAATAAGTGGAAGCACTTATTCAAATATGAAGAAGAAAAGTTCTATAGCATATAAAATGGTTATAACCAATATATGTAACCCAGACAATAATTATATATATTATATATGCATAATATATGTATATATAGTCCAAACTCTCCTTATTACCCACCATCCATCATTATAAAGATAATGTCCATCTGTAACAAAAAGCTTCCTGTTTGCCCCGTTGAAAGTTTTTTTCTAGCACTTTAATATGAGTTTTACCAAATGTAAAATTTTTAGAGAAAAGGCTCTGTGATTTTTACTTAAGACATCCTGCCATGGATGACATTCTGGCACTGCCACGAGATACCTACAATCTGAGGAATGACATCTATTTGCTTTTTTCCAGGTGTAATTTATCTTTGCTTTTAGGACAGAAAAGCTAATACCCTGTAAAAGTGGTTTTTCTTAGAGATGAGTTGAATAGAATAGAATAAAACATACCTTAAATGGTCACATGCCATCATGGAGGTCATCTAAGAATAGTGACAGTCATTCTAATCTTTTTATTACAAGTTTTGTGCTTGATTATGCTCAGTCTTTTACTCCTATGATTTGAAATTTTCTTATGACCCATGTCATACATAGCACTCCAAGTTCTGAGATTACACTGAATGGATTCAATATAGAATGTTTGCAGCCTCCCCAGACTAGAATTCTGTGCTTTGATTTTGTCCCTACCATAAGCTGCTGGGAATCTCAGAATTTAGAAATATAGCTTGTGTCTAGGTCTTCTTTAATTGAGATAAAAGAATCTCCTCTCTAAGCACTGAGGTTAATAATACATTATAGAGTATAGGATAGACATTATTTCATCTCATAGTGAAAGCAAAATACATATTATAGATTCACAATAGCCAACATACAATTAGTATGATTTTTTCCTCTATCAAGTAAGTCATCCCTTCCTTTCAGAAATCTACTTACACCTGCACATTCATAGTGACATCCTATAGCTTAGATTCCCCTCATGAAAGAAAATAAATTATTACAGATAAATCCTATTATCCTTGTGATCCCTACTTTTATTTCTAGAAACTATACAGTCCTTCTGCCTCATTATAGAACCCTAAATGCTCGAGCTTAACTGCCAAAGAAAACAAAATTATTGTAATTTGATATTTGAATATCCTGTTTTCATCTAGAGACTGAAATGGGCTTTTAGATTTACAGTACTACTCTGATGACTTGAAGTCCTCCAGAAGATAAACACACCAGAATTGTTAAATCCTGTTCTGGTGAATTCCATTTTAACCCAGAAGCCCCTTTAAGCATCTAGATTTATGATATTCTCCTGAGAGCTTTGATTGCCACAGAAACAAAAAGAACATAGGATTACCAGAGAGACAATGCCTTCCTATAAAATCTGCCCTAACACATCTTAGTATGGTAATTATTTTTTTGGTCAGTCAATAATAAGCATTTATTAAGAACTTGCTATAGGTGGCAAGTATTGGATTAAACACTGGACTAAGAGAAATGTAAAGAAATTTATATATATATATATATATATATATATATATATATATTATACATAAATTTGATTTTTCTCCAGTTCTCATTTTATTTTTTAATTTTAAAATGCAATAGAATTTAATTTTTTACCAATTATATATAAAGACAATTTTCAACACTTTTTGGTAAGATTTTGAGTGCCAAATCTTTTTTCCTCTTTCCCTCACTTCCCCCCTCTTCAAGATGCTAAGCAATCCAATATAGGTAGGTTATACACGTGCAGTTGTATAAAACATATTTCTACATTAGTCATATTGTGAAAGAAGAAATAGAACAAAAGGAAAAAAAACATGAAAAAAAGGGAAAATAGTATACTTCCTTGGGCATTCAGATTCCATAGTCCGTTCTCTGGAGTGCATGGTATTTTCCATTATGAGTCTTTTGGAATTATCTTGGATCATTGTATTGTGGACATAAACAGTCAAATATAGTTGATCATCAGATAATTCTTGTTACTAAGTCAGTCTATGTGAGTAATGATTGATCAGGAATTAAAATTTACTCTTAAGTCTGTTCCTTTATCAATGGTCAGAAAAGGGCACACACACACAAATACACAGACACTGAGAGCTAAATCTATGATGAAAAAGCTCTAAAACACAAGGGTAAATTTGACCCACAATAATCTGAGACTAAGTCAATCAATTTAACCCCAATCCATGAGCTACAATTAAAATACCAAACAAAAGCTGACCTCAAGGTATACTCATTGGATTGATTATAGAACTCCTTTTTGCTTTCAAGAATTCTGCGTCTTAAATCCTGGCTTTTAAATAAAACTTCCATCCCCAGTGGAATGTAAACTCCTTGAGGACACAGATTGGTTTTAGTAAACATTTGTTAAATTGAATTGAATCAGTGATTTAATTAGATTTTTCTCCTAGAATTAGGATAGCTTGGAATCAATGTGGAAATTTATGCAAACACTGTACCAATTAGGACCTCACCATATTGAAGAGGAAAGTAAATCTGGTGGCTATATTTTTTTAAGTAGTTTAAGCTGTCTGTGAGTTAATAAAGATTCCAGGTTACAATAACATATTTGAGTGCCCATTTTGAGCCAACAGCAATAGGGAGCTGATGGCTAAATGAGGAAATGAAAATGGAGAGCGAATGATGTTGAAGTTATGCCAGTTTTGAGTTTTCTGTTTTATTTTAATTTTAGATACCGATGTTACTAACAGCTATGCATATTTAATAATAAATTAAAATGACCTTTTGGTTACATAGTGTGACTTTTCACTAACAATTTAAACCCATTTAGAAAGAAGTCTTTCATTTTCATTTCTGCCTATTATCTAACAGCCTAACTGTCTTTTGGAAGGGGATTACTTGGATGGTAGTAGAATAGAGTTTGCATAATTTCATTTACTGGAGAACAGAAAAACTTATGCTTACAAAATTTGTGGCTTCCTGAGAAGTAATATGGTAATAAGTACAGGAATAACTGAAGTAAGCTTAATTAGGTAGGACCCAAGTAATACTAAGTTTAATGAGAAGTAGCATCGATTTTGGTCCTATAATTAAATAATAGAGAATGTTAAGGAAATCTCGCAAGTTTCCTCCTCTTCCCCTTCCCTTTTGGGATTAATGTATTTAGATCTAGAAAATTGCTTTTCAGTTTGCAAATCTAAAAAAGGTACCTTTTATATAGTATACATGCACCTGGAATACCTTAAGAAATGGGACTTTAATACCTGTTAATAGAATCCTTAGACACCATCAGGATAGCTTTTTTTTGTCTTTACATAGAAAAAAAAAAGAAATGAAAAATATTTTTTCCTTTTTCATGACTGTGCCATATTTTTTTTTATACCAGTGCTGCTCATTTAGGACAAGGGAGATTTACATTGCTTACAATGTGTAAAGAGACTAATACACTTGGTGGGTTTTACTTGGCATATGTAGCATCTCATTTAATCTTCCTGACTTCTGGATTTTGGAAGGGTGGCAAATAATCTAGCTATTATTGATGCAGCAATGAGATTTCACTGCTGTAATATATTCTTTGTTTCAGAGGAAATCAGCTCCCTCCTTAATCAGTCACTGAAGATGAGTACAAAAAAGCCTGTGGCCCTGGAAGTCAAGATTAATTTTCAGCACAAAAAAGGGGAAAATTGTACCATACTTTTGCTGTTTAATATTTCTCTCCTTGCTTATGGATTAAGTTTCGCATGCATCTTAAGCAGTTGCTTCGTGTGTGTTAATTTGAAACAGAATAGTTATTCAAAGAGTCGCAGAACTTTTACATTTTGCATCACAGATGACATTTTGAGGGAGCCATGAGATTGTGTTAGGAGACAGTTTCCCTGGGTGAGCAATGAGGTTTAATTTATGTTTTGATAAAGAACACCATTTGTCCTAGGTCACAAAATGCCCCCTCCAAAATGAGTTGTGATGTGTTCCTAAAGTCAGGATCGTTTAATTCAATGGTTTTTGCCTTGGAAGTAGCACTGCTTATCTGAATGGTTCAGTTTCTGTTAAAATGAATATCCTTTCCTTCGAAAGCATCACAGGATTTCAGTGTAGAATGGTCCTTAAGTATCATTGGGCTGATCTCATTTTACAGAGGAAATTGTGATTCAGGGAAGGAATTCACTTACCCAAGATCACAATTAGTAAGTAGCAAAATTGGAGGTCTTTTTCTAACAAAGAAGTTTCTTTTTCTTTTCTTTTCACTCTTAATCCCATGTGCTTCTTGCACCCTTTAGCACCTTGTGATATAAAGCATCCTTTTCCTCTTTATGTCTTAAATCTGTCCATCCCACTTCATCCTCACCCCAAACACCTTCTTCTTTTGTAAATTTTTCTGGGTCTTTCCCAACAAAAAGGAGAAAATAAATCTAGAAGCAAACAAAAGTCCTTCCTGTAGACTGTTTGGTCCCAGCATCGGACTACCTTAATATTTAGTCTCCTTTTCAGTGCTAAACTTCTTGAAAGTCTTGGCCTGGCAATTTTCCCACCTCATCTGCCACTCCTTTTTCACTCCTCTTCAGCCACTTACACTCTTCTGTGCATGTTGGCAGTGATAGGTACACCCTGGTATGATAGGAGGTGCTTTGGAAATAAAATACTGAACTTGTAGTAGGGGATTTGAGTCCAGATACTTGTTCTTTCTGGGCATCTAGGGCACATTGCACCCCTGGTAATTCTTAATTCCCTGGTCACCTCATCATTTCCTCAAAAGCCTTGCCCCTCACTAGAGACTATATTTTGAGGGTTTTAACACCTTTTTATCTGCACCTACTTTCCTAAGACCCCATCTATCTAGAACAGCTGCTGTTGAGGAATTAAAAAAATTCATTAACTGTACTTAAATATGTTTCTCTTTCTAATTCTATAATTTTATGAATTTAAAAACATGATTCTGAGTAATGGACCAAAAGTTTCATCAGCCTGTCCTAAGATTCTACAACACAAAAAAAGCTTGCGAGCCCTTCTTCTGGTCCATTATTTCCAGAAGACTTCATTCCACCTACTTTTTGCCACTCCCAGACACAAATGTCCCTTTAAGATTTTGGGGTTACTAAAGCCTCCCTTCTGGCTCAAAGATTTCATTACTACCACTCCCAAATCTCTCTGTAAATCCTGAGAAGAGAATGTTTGTGCCTCTGACATACAAAATCCCTTAATGCCAGTTACATATCATAACCACATCACACATTTTTGACTCCCTAATTTCTGTCTTTAGTTCCTGATGTCCAGACCCACATTTCTGATGACTTACTGAACATCTCCAGCTAGATGCCCTGCTTGGACTTCAATTTCAACATATCCTAAATTAATTATCACTGCTCCCCAAAGATGCCTTTTGACCTGACTTTCCTATTGTTTAAACTTGGGGAGACACCAGCTATAGTGATAAAGACAGAGAGGGATAGTGGCCAGTCCTGGGATGAGGCTGCATAATATTGCCCAAGGAGTCATCCCCATTTTTATTGCTAGATAATGATAGTGGAAAAAAATCAGTCTGAGATTCTGAACTCTCCCCATTTGACTTGAACTTTACTTCCCCTTCACATACTTTATATGAAATTTGGCAAACTATAGGAATTGATGAAAGTTCTGAAATTTCTTGTCCCTCATGTATCCTTAGTTTGGGTAAAGAAATGATTTAAAAGAGAATGATAGTTTTTCTTCTTCCCTCCTTTACCTCCCCTTCCTCTCCTCCTTCCTTCCTTTTTCTTTCTTTCTTTCTGAAATAAGATGAATAATGAGTAGACTTAAAAGCATACTATTTCCTGAAATCAAGTGGTCATTAACACTAGGTGATGGTGTATGATATCTCAATGTTTTTATTCAACAATAATTGGTATCTTGGAGCACTGAGTGAAGATCAAAAGAAAATAGATTTAATTTATGCATTTCTATATCACTTCAATGAATTAAGCTCTAATGCTCTCTGAGAAAGCAAGGATGTAAGCACTGAAACATAGGGTCTCTGCTTATAATTATGCTTTCTTTTTAAAAATATTCTTTTGTATGCAGAAAATATGATCATAGCGAGACCAAAAAATGGCCAAAGCTAACTTAAAAATTTTACCCACTAAAATTATTTTTTAAGAAGAAATTCTGAGTGTCTTAGCACAATAATAAGCAACAGTCATTCTAATAACCCTAAAGAAGAGCTTTAACTAGGAAGAAACAATCAGGACTTTCCTCCAGGGCACTGAAACTGAAAACAATAATTTTACAAAATTGTATGCAACTTTCAATTTGGCAGCCCTTTGACCTTTTTGCCTGAGCAAAATCAGCTGCATTTAGCATCTAGTTAGTAAGAATAACAAGTTAAAAATCAGAAGATACCAGATGGCATGTTTCCAAATTCCAAGTAAACTCTACTTTTGATTTGTTCTGCCCTGTACTTCCCATCACTGTTGCCCAAGTAGCAGCTTTCCCAACATCTCTGACTTAAAAATGTTCCTAAATCTCTGAATGATAGAGTTTTGAATTGACTTTTCCTTTCTACCACCACTACTTCACACTATAGAGTATCCTGAGTTCTCTTCCTAAGGGGAATTGGTATCCCAGCATCATTAATTGGACTCTACTCTGTATGACTGTGCTTTGCTACTTAATGCTAATATTTATCATAAAATTTTAATGTAATTATCATCTTGGGAGTCAATATCACATAAATAAAGAGTTGATTTTGGTGTCAGGAAGATCCAGGTGAAAATCCTGCCTCTTGACCCATTCACTATGGTGCTACTTAATCCTCTGAATCTCTCAGAGGGCCCTTCATATGGTAAAAAGCAGAACAAGTTATAGGAGTTCCTCAGAAGTCTGGCTAAAAAAAAATTGAAATTAACTCAGTAATTCTTGGCCCTTTCTCCTTGTGTTGTGGTCCTCCTTGATAGTCTGAGGAAGCTCTTCTCTGAATAATGCTTTTTAGTTAATTAAATAAAATATATAGAATTTCAAAGAAAATAATTACATTGAAAAACCATCATATAAGCATATATTCATATAGAAATGTATATGTGTATGTGTACACAAACACACATATATACATATTTAAGTTTACAGATGCAAGATTAACCTCTGGTCTTAACCTCTGACTCAGGTAAACTTGCCAATGGCTAAAATTTGGGGGTGGTTTATCGGGTATACCAAGAAATGAAATATTATATGAATTGGCTCATGGAATGCCTTAGTCTACTGTTTTGTGCTTTATAGACATGCCTTTATCAACAGAAGAGAGAATGTCTCAACAGTAAGTAGGACTTTGCTTTTATAAGGAAATTTTATGTTTAGTGATCTTTTTCCTGAAGTCATTTCATTAACAACTTGGTGCATTTTCCCTTCCCACATATTGATGGGGCTTTGAAAAAAAAATCACCTAAAACTGTGCTAATTAATTTTTGCTATAATCCGACAGAACACATTTAATTACTCACATCTCTTTGTTTTAAGAAGAAAAGATTCAGAATTATTTACTTGAGTGATAAAATAGACTGTCTATACTATGGCAAAAATAAAGGGAAAAAACAAAGACCTGTAAGCAGAGTTTAATGCTTACTTAGCCTCTTAAGTCAGCTCATCAAGAATCTTCATTTGTCAATTTTTAAGTTATTATTTTTTATGCACTTATGGTGTTTCAGGCACTTTGCTATAAACATGGGTATACAAAGAAAGGCAAAAAGCTTCTGCCTTCAAGGAACTTATATGCTAAAGTAGGAAAAAGTGGGAGGGACTTACATTCAAACAGGAGATACACACACACACACACACACACACACACACACACACAAAAGGAAGGTACGGGAGGGATGTTCAAAAATGAAGAGGATATAAAATAATTTTTAAAAATTGGTTTGAGCCTTTAATTCAGCAGAGTCTCTACAGAGTCTGTATCCCAAAGAGATCATAAAAAAATGAAAGGACCCAAATGTGCAAAAAATCTTTGTTGGCAGCTTTTTTTTGTAATGGCAAGGAACTGGAAACTGAATAAATGCCCATCAGTTGGAGAATGGCTGAATAACTTGTGGTATATGAATGTTATGGAATATTATTATTCTGTAAAAAACCATCAGCAGGATGATTTCAGAGAGAACTGGAGAGATATACATGAACTGATGGTAAGTGAAGTGAGCAGAACCAGGAGATCATTGGATACAACAACAAGATTATGTGATGATCAACTGTGATGGATGTAGCTCTTTTCAACAGTGAGATGATTCAAGCTAGTTCCAATGATCTTGTGATAAAGAGAGCCATCTGCACTCAGAGAGAGACTGTGGGAACTGAGTGTGGTTCACACCATAGCATTTTCACTCGTTTTGTTGCTGTTTGCTTGCTTCATTTTTTTTCTTTCTTATTTTTCTCCCTTTTGATCTGATTTTTCTTGTGCAGCATAATTATTGTGGAAATATGTTTATAAGAATTGCACATGTTTAACCTATATCCTATTGTTTGCTGTCTACAGGAGGGAGGAAGGAGGAAGAAAAATTTGAAACAGGGTTTTGTAAAGGTGACTGTTGAAGGTTATCTTTGCATGGATTTTGAAAAATGAAAAGCTATTTTATTAACAAAAAATAACAATTGATTTAGGGAGGAATTAAATTCAAATGGACATTGGTAGAAGTGACTTCAGGTTTATAATTAGATTAAGAATTTTTGAAGCAGTTAAATGTTGCAATGGATAAAGTCCTAGCCTTGAAGTCAGGAAGGCCTGAATTCAAATTAGATTCTTACTAGGTGTATGACTTTGGGCAAATCACTTAACCCTGACTGTCTCATCTCCTCCCCACCCCCCCAAAAAATTAAGAGTTTCTAACCTTCTCTGTGTGTATGTGGTTATATATGTACATGTGAGTGTGGGGATGTGTGTGATGGACCCTTTAGCATGTTTGGTGACTTGCTTAGATCTTATAGCTAGTAAGTATCTAAGTTTGGATTTAAACTGTGTTTTACCTGTCTAGCTGCCTCTACTCTAATCCCTTCTAAATCCTCTTAATCTATGATCCTAAAATTTATTATTAGCTAAGCCCCACAAGACAATTTGTTGTTATGTTAGGAAAGTGATGTGAATGCACATCTGAGTCCTTGTAGTAATTGCTTTAATGGAAGATCATTATATTTATTAGACCACTATGATTAAAATTCTATTTTTAAAACAAGCATGTGTAAAAATAAAAAAAACTAGTTAATTCAGATGTGAATAACTAAAACAGTGATGTAAATAAAATGTTTTATTTACAAAACATCTGCCTGTGTAAAAGCAGACTGTATTTCCTTGGGCAAATACTTTGCTAGGTCTGCAAAATGGCCCTATGAATAGTTTACCACTCATTTCTGGTTGGCATTTGTATGAAAGCTCAGCAGTATGGGTAGCCCTCCCCATATCACATACACACAGTGTTTTTTATAGTAATATTTTGCATAATGCAGATTTTTTCAACTGGCTCTTGAGTACAAAGTAAAAAAACACAAATTTGGGCTGATTCTTTATCTAATTACATAAAGAACTGAGCTACCCAGTTGTAAAAGCATTCTGTGAAATTAAGCACTAGTCTCGATTCAATAAGCATTTATTAAGTGCCACGCTCTGCTAGGTGCTGGAAATAAAAAAAAAAAATAAAAATTGAGTCTTTGCTGTCTCAGAATATACATTGCTCCAGTATAGTAGAAAGACCATTGAACTTAGTGACATAATACTAGAATTTGAATACTTGCCTTTTTTCTTACTACCTTATGATTGTGGACAAATCATCTCTTCTAAATTTCCTCATCTGTAAAATTTTGGTGTCCTTAAAGAACACCAGCTCCAGTTGTGAGCCTATAATACTGGGAGTATTGTAATTCTTATGATCTTTTTCTTTTTGGTAGTTTTAATAATTCTTCTACACACATATGCAGATTCTTGCTTGGAATATAGGCTCTATTCATGAACATAGCTTGGATAAAAGCTGAGTGCCACCTATAATCAATGTATTCTCCCAATCCATTTTGTTTTC
This sequence comes from Antechinus flavipes, assembly GCF_016432865.1. NCBI lineage: Eukaryota > Metazoa > Chordata > Mammalia > Dasyuromorphia > Dasyuridae > Antechinus > Antechinus flavipes. The sequence goes on along the minus strand of NC_067403.1, from coordinate 69,294,365 downwards.
TCTTTTGTTCTCCATCTTTTCCTTCCTTCTTTTCCTCTTTCTTCTCTCCTTTTATCTGTCTTTTTCTCCTTCTCTTTCTGTTCTTCCTTTCCATTCTTTCTTCTTTTTCCTTCCTCCTCTCAATATATATTTAATATTAGAACAATGTTTCATTTTATTTCCTAAAGGCATAGTTTTCTACAGTGGAATGTAATTGAGCTATTTGAAAATAAGATTCTTTAAAAAAGTTTTTCCTTTGTACCTATGATGTTCAGTGTCCATTTGTAGTGGGCAATGATAAAAAGTTTTTGCTGGGTTGAGCCAGTGTTAAAAAGGTGGACCTTTCAAAGGCTATGAACAGACATTTTTCAGAGGATGAAATTGAAATTATTTCTACTCATATGAAAGGGTGTTTCAAATCATTATTGATCAGAGAAATGCAAATTTTTTTTTAAATTTTTATTTAATAATTACTTTATATTGACACTCGTTTCTGTTCCGATTTTTTTCCCTCCCTCCCTCCACCCCCTCCCCTAGATGGCAAGCAGTCCTTTATATGTTGGATATGTTGCAGTATATCCTAGATACAATATATGTTTGCAGAACCGAACAGTTCTCTTGTTGCATAGGGAGAATTGGATTCAGAAGGTATAAATAACCCGGGAAGAAAAACAAAAATGCAGATAGTTCACATTCGTTTCCCAGTGTTCTTTCTTTGGGTGTAGCTGCTTTTGTCCGTCATTTATCAATTGAAACTCAGTTAGGTCTCTTTGTCCAAGAAATCCACTTCCATCAAAATATGTCCTCATACAATATCGTTGTCGAAGTGTATAATGATCTCCTGGTTCTGCTCATTTCACTCAGCATCAGTTCATGTAAGTCTCGCCAGTCCTCTCTGTATTCATCCTGCTGGTCATTTCTTACAGAACAATAATATTCCATAACATTCATATACCACAATTTACCCAGCCATTCTCCAATTGATGGGCATCCATTCATTTTCCAGTTTCTAGCCACTACAAACAGGGCTGCTACAAACATTTTGGCACATACAGGTCCCTTTCCCTTCTTTAGTATCTCTTTGGGATATAAGCCCAGTAGAAACACTGCTGGATTAAAGGGGTATGCACAGTTTGATAATTTTTTGGGCATAATTCCAGATTGCTCTCCAGAATGGTTGGATTCGTTCACAACTCCACCAACAATGCATTAGTGTCCCAGTTTTCCCGCATCCCCTCCAACATTCATCATTATTTTTTCCTGTCATCTTAGCCAATCTGACAGGTGTGTAGTGGTATCTCAGAGTTGTCTTAATTTGCACAGAGAAATGCAAATTAAGACAACTCTGAGATACCACTACATACCTGTCAGATTGGCTAGAATGACAGGGAAAGATAATATGGAATGTTGGAGGGCATGTGGGAAAACTGGGACACTAATGCATTGTTGGTGGAGTTGTGAACATTTGTGAACCATTCTGGAGAGTAATTTGGAAATATGCTCAAATTACGCTCAAAAAGTTATCAAACTGTGCATACCCTTTGCTCCAGTAGTGTTCCTATTAGGCTTATATTCCAAAAAGATACTAAGGAAGGGAAAGGGACCTGTATGTGACAAAATGTTTGTGGCAGCCCTGTTTGTAGTGGCCAGAAACTGGAAAATGAATGGATGCCCATCAATTGGAGAATAGTTGGGTAAATTGTGGAATATGAACATTGTGAAATATTATTGTTCTGCACGAAATGACCAACAGGATGATTTCAGAGAAGCCTGGAGAGACTTACATGAACTGATGCTGAGTGAAATGAGCAGGACTTCCTGGTCATTATACACTTCAACAATACTATATGATGATCAATTCTGATAGACGCAGCTCTCTTCAACAAGGAGAGGATCCATATCAGTTCCAATTGATCTGTAATGAACAGAACCAATTACATTCAGAGAAAGAACATTGGGAAATGAGTGTGGACCACCACATAGAATTTGCACTTTTTCTGTTGTTGTTTGCATGCATTTTTGTTTTTCTTTCCAGGTTATTTTTACCTTGTCTAAATCTGATTTTCTTGTGCAACAAGATAACTGTATAAATATCTATACATATATTGTATTTAACATATGCTTTAATATATTTAACATGTATGGGACTACCTGCCATCTAGGGGATGGGGGTGTTGGGAAGGAGGGGAAAAGTTGAAACAGAAGTTTTTGTAAGGGTCAATGTTGAAAAATTACCCATGCGTATGTTTTGTCAGTAAAAAAGCTATAATGAAAAAAGGTAAAGGGAATAACTGGCTGGGCTGGGGATTATCAGGGGAACTTAATGAAGTGAGAAACTTTATCAAATGTATTTGTATGAAAGACCCAATTTTCTTTCACTCTAAAACTGAAAAAAAGGTGGACCTTTCATTTAAAAAATTTTCCACAGGCAGTCAGTTAAGCCAGAAATCCTCCTTCTCTTTTTTTTTTTTTTGGTGTACAATTAATTTTCCACATTTAGTTTCTCTCAGATATATGTGTATGTGTATATGCATGGATATGTTCTCTAGGATGGCCATTCAGCTACTGTCATAGTCTGGACACCAATCATAAAAACATATAGATGCGCAGAAACACAGTGATGATGCATTTATGCACTTCTTTATGCGTGCATCCACTCACATCTTTGTAATTATTGCCTTTTTTCTATTACTATTCTCAAAACTTTGAGTACTTAAATTTGTATATATAGAGAGATGGAGTCAGTTGACCTCAGAAAATAGCAGAAAGGTGGGAACTGGGAATATTTCTTAAAATATGAGGCTGAGTATTCTGCACTGTGACTAACAGATTTTTCATGGTTCCCTTTCTTGAGTCAGAAGTTAATAGGACTGTATATAGTCAGCGGAAAGTCTATATGAATTTGGGATAATAACTGAGTGTTCTTGGAGTTCATTAAGCAAGAAATTTTTCTTCTTGGTACTAAAATGTATTTAGGATCTTAGAATGGGTGCTAGCTTCCTGTTTGTTTAGAGCAGGCAGTATAGTGGACAGAAAGCTGATGTTGGAGTCAGATTTGAATTCAAAAATAGGGATTTTTACTCCCTAGTTCTGTGATTCTGGACAAGCCACTTAACTCGTCGGCTTCAATTTCACTATCTGTGAAATGGGGATAATGATAATTCCTATCTTTCAAGATTATTGTGAAAATAAAATGAAATTATATTTGTAAAGCATCTTGCAAACCTAGAAGTATTACATAAATGCTAGCTATTATTGTGGTTGATGATAATGTTTTTGTTATGCAGAGATAAAATATCCTTTACTAAGGATCACCTCCTTGTCAGGAGGAAGTAATTTAATTTTTCTGAGAGTTTATGTTTAATTTAGGTGAAGTTATCAGAACTCACTGGAAAACCTCTTTTCCTGAGTTTCCTACAATCAGGAAACAGCACAAAACAAGAGGCTCTTCTTTCCCCGGATACAAATACATAAATGTCTAACTCAAGAGAGAGGGCAAGTCAGTCCAGAGATCAGAGATCCTCATTCTTTTGGGCCTATTTTCTTTTACTGACTTCCTTGAGTTACAAATTTTTGTTATTTAACTTCACTTAGACCCTAGCTGCAGCAAGGAAGTCCTCCTATTTAACCTGAATCAATGCTATATCTTATTAAACAGGGAAGCTATTCTAAGGCCTCTTCAAGTTTCCCAGACCACCATTCCCTAAACTGTAGGTTTTCCCTCTAATCCTCTGTTCACACCCTTTTCTCTTCACTCTCCTGGTGACCTCAAAAACTACTGTGGGTTTCATTATCATCTTTATGCAGATGATATTCCAGTTTTGACTCTGAATTTTGTTCCTCTATCAACAACTGCTCTTTGGACATTTTAAACTCTATATCTCAAACTCAACTGTTCAAAATGGAACTCATCATTTTCCCCCATTCTAAATCTATTTCTTTTCCAACCTTCTCTATCTATGTTAAACATTTACCCTTTCTTCAATCTCCTGAATTTGTAGCCCTGGTTTTAATTTCAGCTTTCCCACACAGCTCCTATCAATTGCCAAAACTTTCTTTTCTCTTTCTCCATAACATTTTTTAAAAAAAATAGATGGTGTCTATGCTCCTATCAATTGTCAAAACTTTCTTTTCTCTTTCTCCATAACATTTTTAAAAATAGGTGGTGTCTATGCTAGTAAACATAAATCATTTTAGTTCAGGTCCTTAATACCTCTCACATGGAAAATTACAACTTCTTTTTTATTTAAAAAATTAAATAATAGGTTCTTATTTTCAAAATATATACAAATATAGTTTTAAACATTCACACTCACAATACTTTGTGTTCCAAATTTTTCTTTATTTTTCTCCCCTACCCCATCTTAGTTGGCAAGTAATCTAATATAGGTTAAACATGTGCAATTCTTGTATATATATTTTCACATTTATCATGCTGCACAAGAAAAATCAGCTCAAAAGGGGGAAAATGAGAAAAAACCAAGAAAATGAACAAAAAAGGTAAAAATTTATGTTGTGATCCACACTCAGTCCCTATAGCCCTTTCTCTGGATGCAGATGGCTCTCTCCATCACAAGTCTATTAGAATTGGCCTGAATCACCTCATTGTTGAAAAGAGTCCCTCATAGTTGATCATCACATAACTTGGATGCTGCTGTGTACAGTGTTCTCTTGATTCTACTGCTTTCACTTAGCATCAACTCATAAGTATCTCCAGACTTTTCTGAAATCCTGCTGATCACAATGTCTTCTCTATCTCACATTTCTTTCCACACCAATCCATGGGATCAAATTGATTTTCCTTAGGAGCAAATTTGACCATGTTACTATACTACTCAATAAACTCCAGCAGTTCCATAAAACTGGAATCAAACTTTTCCCTTAAACTTTTCAAGCTCTAGAACCAGGGTCCAATTTATTCCCCGACTACACTACATGCTCTTGGTAAACTGAGCTCTCTTTTCCTCACAGAGTGGCCCATTGCACATTTCTATTGGTTTATTCTGGCCATCTCCCGTAGCTAGAATGAATCTCTCTTCCTCTTTACCTGGAGTAATCTCTCCTTTTCTTTAAGTTGTAGCTCATCCATCACTTTGAACATGAGAGTTTTGTGGATACCCTCCCCGAACCACTTTATTTTATATATATGTATATAATAGTACAATATATACTATATATAGTGTATTTATAATAATATATAGGTGTATTCTATTAGATGAGTTAATATATACTATTATTATATTTTATTAGTTAAGTTATACAGTTAAATAATATATAGAAAATTCCATATCTAATAATCATTACTTATCCAAAGAAGGTAAATTTTCTCATCTGTTTTTTTCAAAATTAAGTTTTATCATCATAATCATAGACAATTCAATTTCATTCTGTGTTTTCTCTCCTTCTCCCTCTTTTCCCTTTTTCCCCTCCCTCTCTTCCTGTGCTTTTTCCTCTCTTTCCCTCTTCCTCTTCATCTGTCTGTTTCATATATATATATATATATTATATATATATGTATATTATATATAGTTGTATACATTATTTTATAGATTTTATTTTACTTTCTTATGTCCTCTTGTGATATATTCACAGCACTACTACTAAGAATATTGCTTGCCTTGCCCTGTTCAGGACACATTCTTTAAAGGAATAAGTGTGTAATACATTGAAGCTCTCCTTTTGAACCAAGGAGAGGGTCTTATGACAGTGGAATTTAGTTGGGAGAATAACTACATACGATTTCAAGATCAATGGCCATTGACCTTGATATAACACTAAAAGAGAGGGATGAGACTGATGTTCCACGTTTAGCTTTCCTAACATAGAATTGAACAAAGTGAGGAAAAATAACTTATCACAGAAAGTAGTCTTGGAGGAATATGAATGAAGTTATTGGTCATACTACAGGACCCCTGAATTTCTTCTGGTGCTTTTAAAAAAGAAAAATGGTTGGTTTGGTTGGAAAGTACCCCCTTGCTCACTTGCGATGCTCATCCCATTTGTTGACCTGTTAATTGAACATAATCACCCTGATTCTCCCTTGTGCACGTGGGCTTCTGCTTGATTGCTTCTTAGGAATCACTTGGCTTCCATGTACACATTGGCTCTGGAAGGAAGGTTGGCAGGGGAATGGAGTTATGGAGAGTCATATTTTGCTGCCGTAGCTATGTTCATTCCAGACTAGTCCTTTCTGCCCTTGAAAGGAGCATTGCTAGGGATGCTCACAAATATTGCAAACAAGTGCAGAACTCTAGCCTTTGTTTCTAGTGGAGAAAATGGAAAATATCTGCCTCGCTCATACATTCAAAAAGCTTTAACAACTCGTATCTGGGACAAATTTGGGGATGTGTGCGGGGATGTCATTATTGTGGCTCACTCTTTTGTTATGTGGATTTTCCATGCTTGGCAGCTTGAGAGTAGACAATCGACCCCAATGGGACTTAGTTATCCTAGTTGGGAAGTGAGAGAAACTAGCCCCTGGGAAAGCGGCATAAAAGCCATTGGAGACCCTCTAAGGAAGAAGCACATCTCGGTGTATGTTCCCTGGATTAGTACCCCACTCTCTTCATAGTTCCATTCAGACCCCATGAAGAGCATTAACATATGATTAATTGAAATACAGTAAATACAATGATTCATTCAGTTTGGTAGGAAGCTACTTGTACACTTTATTTTAAGGACATTAAAGGGGGGACGCTTATTTTTAATAGTAAATATTTATGTATTGTTGATAGCTACTGATATTCTACATGTGCCTTTGGCATTTAGAAAGCAATTTCCATGAATTCCTGGAGGTATGAATTCATTTAGTAATTTACTTGTAACTCAATCTGCAGAATTATCTTACAAGTGCAAATAATCCATAAAAATGGCCTTGAGAACACAGAGCAAGAATTAGGTGCCACACAGAATATTACTTTTTAATAGAAAACAGAACTCTAGGAGAAGAGTACCATTATGTGATTATTTGTCATCTTCGGTCAGTAGAGACAACCAAACTGGACACCTTGAGCTTCAGAGTAGTTATTTTCAACTGGGATTTCCCAATTTCCCAACACTAATGGGATGATGGCATCTCCACATTATACTGTATAAGCATTACATAGTTTAGGATCATGGTAATATCTTCAGAAGAAAACAGAATTGTAATCATATTGTGACATAAAGTGAACTTTTAGACGCTTCTTGGAAAATCAGTGGAAGCTCATAGTGTACTAAAGCAAAAGAAGAAAAAAAAGAGGAAAAGCAGTGGAATTTCTTTTTACTCTTAGTAGGTGTAGATAATAATGGAGAAAGTTTAGCATCTAACTAGTATTTCATTATTTTTTTCAAGTAAAAGTGAGAAAAAGTGACAATATTGAGAGTTAATGATCTTTTCTTAAAATAATTTGAGAAAAAATTGAGCTGTAACTTACAATTTTTTCAACAAAATAATGTCCATCGGGGTCCTCAAATTTTTTAAATAGGGGGCCAATTCACTGTCCCTCAGACTGTTGAAGGGCCAGACTATAGTAAAAACAGAAACTTAGTTTTGTGGGCCTTTAAATAAAGAAACTTCATAGCCCTGGGTGAGGGGGATAAACGTCCGGGCTGCTGCATTGGGCCGTGGGCCGTAGTTTGAGGACCTCTGATCGGCATTCATTCAATAAGAATTTACATAGCATTATTATGTGCAGTGCATTCAGGATATACTAGATCTAGGGGTCCTTCACCTGTTTGATGTCATTTACCCTTTTGATTCTGGTGAGGGCCCTGCTTGGACTAATGTTTTGTTGCTTATGTTCATAAGTGAAGGAAATGCTAAATTTCACTTAGAAAGCTAAATTTACACATGAATATGAAAACTTTATTTTTTCCTGTTCAAGTTTTGCAATTGCTTTCAAATTCTAAAGTATGTGACTTTACACATATCCATTTGCATTTAAATTGGCACCTCCCCTCATTTCTTTTCATCTTTATTTTATCATTTTGTTTTTATGTCCCTATGGAATTAATTCTTTTGCCTATTGCCCTTAGGTGCAAGTATTAATGTGACTTGGGAGTTGCAATAGGACCAGGACAAATCTTACTGTGATAGAAGTTCTGCTGTCATGGAGCTTTCATTCTTCTGAAGGCAAACAGCATGTTTATTATGTTTTTTATATTTTACATGTAAAATATGTGGGTATATATGCTATATATAATTTATATTTTTATTATATAAAGCAAATGATACTCATTTATAATATATTGAACCATCCTTATATCTCTTGTATAAATTCTACTTGGTCATAATGAATAATTTCTTGTATAAATTTCTTCAGCTTTACTGAATTTTTTGAATTAGTGTTCATTATTGGTATTACAATCCTTTCCTGGTTTAGATTACTGATTATGCTTTTTTTTTTTTAAAGTGTTTGAATGCTTTCTTTTTATTTTGGAGAATAATTTCTATAGTTTGGTATTATTTGATCTTTTGATTGAATATTCCTGTATCATCAAGACTTGGAGTGCCTTTTATTTTTATTTTTCAAAATGTATATATGTGGAGAGCAACAAAGTGTTCAGACTCTTTCAAGAGTTGGCTTTTTCCCTAGTCCTAAGCTACAGGTTAGAAGATTCCTTATGTATTAGGACCCTTTCCTTCCACTCCTGGTTACTTTCCTACATTCTTTGTTTTATGTCTTCCCATTCTCTCCTCCTCCTTTCCCCAATCCTTCTCTTTATTCCTTCTCTCCTCTGCTCTCTACCAGTTCTGCTATGGGAAACTTGAGAGATTCTTCTAATGAGCCTATTACTTTATATATAAGTAGCTCAGCCTTATTATAACTTTAGATCTCTGTATTAAAAAAGAATTAAGCTTTTATCACTTGAAATCTCTAGAATTTGCTATCATTTATAGCATTGATGCTATGAAACTAACTGACCCTATAATGTTGTTTCAGATGTTTTAATGGAATCACTTAGCAGGGTTAGGAGCAGGAGTATATCTAGATATCATTAGATTCATAGAACGGTATAGCCAAATGGAACCTTAGCAGCCTTTGGTATAACTCTCTCTCTTCATAGGGGAGGATATGTATGTGTACATACATACATACTTACACATCTATCTGTGTGTGTGTATGTATGTATATATATATATATATATATATATATATATATATGTATATTTCTCTCTCTCTCTCTATATATATATATTTCTCCTTCTCTCTCTATATATATTTCTCTCTCTCTCTATGTATGTATATATATATATTTATGTTTCTCCCTCTCTCTCTATATATATATTTCCCCCCTCTCTATTTCTTTTTCTCTCTTTCTCTCTCTGTATATATTTCTCCCTCTCTCTCTCTCTATATATATATATATTTCTCTCCCCCACTCTCTCTCTCTCTATATATATTTCTCCCTCTCTATATATTTCTTTCTCTCTCTCTCTCTCTCTCTCTCGCTGTGTATATATATATATTTATGTTTCTCCCTCTCTCTCTCTCTATATTTCTCCCCCCACTCTCTCTCTCTCTATATATATATTTCTCCCTCTCTATCTCTCTCTCTCTCTCTCTCTCTCTATATATATATATATATATATATATTTCTCCCTCTCTATATATATATTTCTCTCTCTCTCTCTATATATATTATATATATATAGATATATATATGTTTAAAGAAAAGTACCTTAACAATGAAGTTACTTATTGCTATGGGACTTATGATAGGCTTTATGTAAAAGTGCTGCCTTAGCTCTTAAGTTATAAAGAAAAAAGAGGGAATCTATGTTTATAGTACAAAGTTTAAATTCATCCTGATTTTTAAGATTTGTCACAGTTGTAACATCATATAAGCATATGTCAGTGTATTCCATCTTGGTCCCTGTGTCTAGATTGAAAATTCCCTTTCAGCAGGGACTATTCTTTTCATCTGCTTTGTATACATTCATGACCTCCTAGCATAGGGTGGAACACATCAACAGGTGCCCAATAATACATGCTAATTCACACGTGAGAAGTGGGTTGTCCAACAGTTTAGTTTGTATCCAAGGTGGGACAGTATGGATAAAGAACATGGATGTGGCTGTAATCATAGGAAGGTCTACCATACTTGAGTGATCACTCTCCACAAGCTCATAGCTTTGTGCCCTTGACTCTTGCTAGATCTCTGGGAAATTATTCCTTTATTTCCATATCATTCTTCGTGTCGCTTACATAGCTGATGTTGAGGTCCAACAAGATCTCTGCTCTAGCTGATAGGGACCTTGCCTCTTTGGGATGCGCAAGAGCTTTTCACCTAGCTCCCCAAGAATAGATACGAAAGTCTGCAGATAGGGATTAGTTGCCAATACATTTCTGCCAAAAGCTTCTCTGCCTATTTGCCTAGGAAGGACCAGGCTAATGCTGCAATCAGAGGTTTGGAGCCGGAAGGGACCTCAGAGAGATCAAATTCAATCTCCTTTTTTTTTTTTCTTAAAAACACATGGCAACAAGGAGATAGATATAAAGAGGTTGAGTGACTTAGGTGTCATAGCGGCCTTTCCAATTTTATATCCTTCCTCTTGTAAACTCTCTAATCCAGTCAACCCGTGTGAAGGCACAGATGTGGGAGATGCAAAGGCATACACAGGGAACAACATATAGACCAGTTGATCCCATCTGACTGGAATTGAGTCCCCTCTTGCTTCCCAGTCTCTCAATCCCTAGCTTTCTTCAAAGCTTAGTTTCTATGTAATCTCTTCCATTAGGCTTTTTCTCATCTCCCTAGTCCAGGAGTTTTTAACTTTTTTTTTCTTTTTTGTTTTTGTCATGGGTGTTTTTAGCAGTCTGGCAAAATCTATGGACCTTTTCTCAGAATAATGTTTTCAAAATAATTAAATAAGATCAAAGGATGATGAAAGAATTCAGTTGTATTAAAATAGAAATGTGATTTATCCTCCATCCAGGCTAAAATATCCCCTGAAATCTGTTAGCTTCTTGTGGATCCGTAGACCCACGATTGTTGGCTATTTCTCCCTTCTGAAGTTATTTTGTATTATTTCACATTTGCACTGAATTGGCAATATTTATATAAATATTGCATCCTCTTATAATAAGCTACTTAAGAAATTAAATTGTTCCTTTTTTTCCTTTTATATCACCAGCAAATAGCACAGTGCTTTTACATATTGTAGCTCCTTAAGAAACATTTAATGAATTGAGTTGAATTGAATAGAATTGCTGGCATAAGGGATAAGAAGTCCACTGGCAAGCTGAGTTTTTTCTTTTCTTTTTTAAGAAATAGGTTTTTAAATAAATCTTTTTTTCTCATCTCTATCTAATGTCATTTGGGGGACTATAGGGAAAAAGGATATTAAATTACTTGCAATAAATATGCATTGTTCAGCAAAACAAGTTCCCTCATTGACTACTCTGCACCTTAAATCTATGACTCTGGGGTAGAAGCACGTTTCCTCACTGCAATCATTAATGGTCACTGTGTTGATCACAGGTGTTATAATAATTTTCAAAATTGTTTGGACCGACATTATTGTATACATTGTCCTCCTGGTTCTGCTCGTTTCATTTTTCTGCAATTTAACAGAGTTTTAAAAAATTGATATGGCAATTTTGATAAAATATTGTTCTTCTGGTACTGCTCACTTTATTTTGCATTAATTCATGCAAGTCCTTCCAAGTGTCTTTGAAATCATATTTTGCCTCATTTCTGATCAATGTGAAGAATGAGTTTAGGGTTGGAATAGTTGGGTAACAAGATATGCCAAAGCTTAGTTCCAAATGGCTTTCCAGAATGGTAATATTCATTCACAAATCTGCCAAATCTGTCAAAGAACTTGTTTTTCCCACAAACCCTCCAACAGTTGTCATATTCCTTTTTTGTCACCTTTGTCAACTTGATGAGTATGGTAGAATCTCAGAATCATTTTCATTTTCATTTTACTAAATGACAGTGATTGGGAGTATTTTTTTTTCTTATAACTTTTGATAGTCTGGATATCTTCCTTTGAGAAAGCTGTTCATACCTTTAGTCCATCTACCAATTAAAGAATGATGTTTCTTTTTTTTTATCCTCTTTTTCCTTTTCCTTTCTCCTCTTCTTCTTTTTCCTTTCCCCTCTTCTTCTTTCTTCTCTCTTCTTTCCTCTTCTTCTTTTTGTTTTGTTTTGGAGGCAGGCAAGGTGTTAAGTGACTTGCCCGAGATCACACAACTAGAAAGTTTCCGAGGCTGGGTTTGCACTCAAGTCCTCCTGAGTCTTAGGCCAGTGAACTATCCATTGTGCCACTTATCTTCCTCAATGCTTATTTTTATAAATTTGAATCAGTTCCTTCTATATCTGGGAAATGAAATTTGTATCAGAGAAACCTGCTGCAAAAATTTTTTTCCTCTCCAATTGTTGTTGTCTATTAATCTTTCATAAGTCAATTTCCCTGAGGATTCTATTCACACCATATAACTTGGTCAATGGAGACATGCAATTCAATGCTGGCTTTGCCATCCCCACTGCCATTTAGAACAGGAAGATTTTGTTGTTTAAATGGGAAAGAAAATCCTAAATCATAGAAAGACAGCAAATGATGATTACATAGTCTTTTATTGGTTTTCAGGTGGTTAATTCATCCCAATTATCGGATGAATTAATGGTCATTTATCTATTCAGTGTTTAAAAATTGCTCTGCTCTAATCTTCAGAAGCTATAATCAGAAGTGTTTTCTCAAGTGCAGGGTGATTTTTAAGGTTCAAAGAAAAAAGGATTAAAAAGGCAGACCAGCCAGCATTAGTTATTGAACTATTAAATGTATGACTTTATTATCTTGTATCACCTGGGTACCAGAAATAACTTCCCCTCATATCACCTGGGTACCAGAAATAACTTCCCCTCATATTCCAATGTAATAAGAAATCAGAATGTCAGGTAGGTAATACTTATTTTTAAAATTCACCCTAGTCCTTTAATAATAATAATTATGATGACAACAATTAATCTGCCCTTGTCCTTTAATGGGTTTTTATTTTTATTAATCCTCACAGTAAAATAAGCTACATGGATTGGGATTTAATATGGTAGAGTGAAGAGAGTATTGGAAAGAATCCTAGGTTCAAAGACTGAGAATTTGGTTCTGCTACTTAGGGCTTATCCTGCCAATGGACTTTGATGATTGGAATAAAGAGTGAAGCTGATGACTTTGTGCCTCAGCCTGATTTAAATCAATTTGTTCATGAAGAACAAGTCAAGACATCATTTCATGATGTCATTGGTGCTCTTGAAAATAAAGGACAAATAGCAGCAAGACTTCTAGGTACCAGAGTCGGGAAAATATTGGATTTCAGGTCAGGGAGACCCAGAACCAAATTCTGTATTGAACACTTTATTATCCATGTGATCCTTGGCAAGTAATTTCAACTATTTCTGTTTTGGTCTCCTCATCTGTAAAATGGGGATAATAATTGCACATGTCTCAACAGTCATTGATAGAAGTAAAGGAGATAAAATATATAAAACTCTTGGCAAACTTTGACACCATACAACTGCTAGGTGCTGCTTCTAGCTTCTATTTGGTTTGCCTTGAAAAAAATCACTGAACCTCACTGTTTGTATTTATAAAATTGAGATCTGAACTAGATGATCTCTCCCCTTTTTAGCCTTTTTAGCCCTAATGGGTAGTTTTAGGATGATAAAAGAACTGATTTGCCTACTTGGTACATATAATCTCTCTCATTAGGTAATAGTTACCTTGCATTTCTATGTGATGCATTTCAAAATGAAAGGAAGCTTCTTGCAGTAAGTGGAGGATTGATTTTGGAATCAGGGAGACTCAGATTAATCAACATATTCACTGACATTGGGAAAAAGAAAAGGAAGCAGTGAGGAACAAATATTAGCATTAATCTATTCCATGAAATATGGTATATACTTTTATCTCTAGAGTCTGGTTGTATAGGGTTAAATTCAGTTTCTGACATTTGGTTCTTGTAGGAGCAGCTTAATTGCTCAATGCAATCTTCTAAGACTATATCTTAAAGAGGAATTGCAGATATGAAGGAAAGCATCCCAAAGATCTATAGAATTTTAGTCTAAATCAGACCAGTTCTAGAATTCAAGGACTAGAAATAGAAACAAAGCTACAAACCATGAGTTTTGTTGGCAATACATATATGTACCACAATTGTACCCTTGGAAGAGAAGCAAGGACACAGATGCTAATTAGCCCTGTGAGTGATCTAATTTTTTAGCTCTCTATTCTGAGCAGTACATATGGTAAATTTGATCAATCCTAGTCCTGTGCAGCATCACACACATACTAGATTGCGGCAGTCATCCAAAGGAAATTTAAGAAATTACTTATTTATGTACATTGTACTTTCAAAGACATCTGGGTCTCTTTCAGATATACCCAAAGAGCCTAGGTAATTTTTGAATATGACAATTAGGAGTGATGCACAGAAAAGTTTGGAAAAGTTCTTTTAGTGTGTATCAGGAGGGAGGAAGGATTATATACCTCAATCTCTCACTGATTCTTGCTATTATTATCTATTAGTTCTCTCCTCCCTCTAGAACTTGTTTATTTTGAATGTGTATTGAGAGAGAGATGATAGTTAGATTTGGATGATTGATGTGTGGATATGGATATATACATGTATCTGGCTATATAAGCATATATTTAGATGGATGTATATTTGCATCTCTCTCTCTCTCTCTATGTATATATATATATATGTATATATATAATAAAGATATGTGATGGATAGACAGATGGATATTCCCAGACAGGTGATTGCATAGTACATCAACACTGATAAAACTAGATTTAAAAATAATCCTTCACCATCATCTTCCTCATGCAGATAAGGCAAAGAATATGGCCACAGGAAATGGCCACCAGATGGCAATGCTGTATAGTCATCCCCCCAAGAATTAATTTTACAAGGGACCTGTATTTAGCTTGTCAATAATACCATTGGGAAAATCCATGTCTTATTAAATAATAAAGAGCTTTATCTTTTGAACTTACTTCAATAATATTTAGGTGTTTCTGACATGACTAGGTTTGTCAGCAGTACCAATTACTATCCATTAGCATCTTTTCATCCTGTGTTCATCCCCTTCCATTGGTCCATAAAAGATCTGCCTAAGGTTGGAGTTCCTCCTTTGACTTTTTAGGAGTAGTGATGTAGCACTCAATCCATTTATTTGTAACTCTCTTCCCTTGCTCCATGATCTACCTGATATCTTTTTCTGACCATCTTTTAGGAGGCCTTTTCCAACCTTTCCCAATCCCAGTACCTTTCCTCTGTTAATTATTTCATGTTTATCCCATATATAGCTTGTTTGTTTGCATGTTGCCTTCTCCATTATATTGTAAGTTCCTTGAGCTCAGAGACTGTCTTGTGCCTCTTTTTTTGTACTCTCAGTGTTTAACATGGTACCTCATAGTAGGAACCTCTTCCCTTCAAACAGGATTCTGGCTTTGGAGATAGACAACATAAATGTGAATTCTAGCTTTGACACTATCTATTTTGGGCCCTGGGCTTCTACTTCCTCATGATATTAAGAAATTGGGTGAAATCACCTTCAGATTCTTTTCCAACTCAAAATCTGTGATCTTTTAATGATAGCTTTGTGTTCACTTCTACCAGAAAGGAAATTGTTAGTAATATTCTTTAGCCTGTATATGTGTACCTTGAATGTCTATGATGTTCTTTGTATCACTTGAAAATTTTCTATTTCATGACATTAGAAAGTGGTCATCGTTACAACTGGCCTAAAATGATGGCAATTGTCAGAATGAGTGGAAGTAACATGAGAAAATCCAGTAGAATGTCTCTCTTAAATAAAATCTAATGTTTATTTTTACCTATGGAAAGAGTTTTAGATTTAGAGTTTAAATTCTATGATCTGAGTCAAGTTATTTAACCCTTCTAGGCTAATTTATCTTGTCTCAAAATGAAGGAACTGGATTAATTGATCTCCAAGGTTCTTTTTGGATTTCAAATCTAAATTCTGATGAAAAATGAACTATCGAGGAATTTTTTAAAATTATTTAAATTAAATTAAAATGTGACTTTAAAAAATAATAATGCCTTTTTTGTTTTTCAAAATATACGCAAAGATAGTTTACAACATCTACTCCTGCAAAATCCTGTGTTCCAAATTTTTCTTCCTCCCTCCCTCCCTTCACCATCCCCTAGACAGCAAGTAATCCAATATATGTTAAATATCTACAATTCTCCTAAACATTTCCATAAATGTGATTCTTAAAATACAATCAAAGCAATAATAACTTTTGAAACAAGTATATGTAAATATAAACTTTTTTAAGTATTTAGTTTCAAGCATTCATTTACAATGATTGTATTTTATTGAAAATGATAACACTTAAAGACAAGTCCAAGTACTCTTTTTATCTGTGCCATAAAAATAGCTACAACCATTCACTTAAATGAAAAGACAAAATTAAAGGCCCCATTCTCACTTAGAATTCAGGCCAGTTTGTGGGTTTGATGCTCATCATTCTGAGCACCAAGAAAACTTATTCTTTGGAACCACAAAAAAAAAAAAAAAAAAAAACAGATGAGTAACTAAGGTTTTGCTCTAGGATACCAGATTTAAAGGGTTTTTTGGTCACAGGATCATAAATTTGGGACTAGGAGAGGATTCACAGATTTATCTGAGAACAACCCTCTCACTTTGCAGATAAAGAAACTGAGACTCCTTAAGATTAAGTTTCATATTTAAACTTAGATACTCTGAATCCAGATTCTGCCCTTTGTGTTCTAGGGTACCATGTTTGTTTGTTTTTTCCCCACAGTCTATGTAAACCATAGAATTTAGCAACTATCTAGCAATGTTAATAATGAAAATTATTAAAGGCACTTCTCCCTTATTTAGTTTTTTTTCCTTCCTCCATTTCCTTTTCTGCCTACTTTTTCTCCTTACCTTCCTTCGCTTCCCTCCCTTCCTCCTTTCCTTTATTCCTTTCTTATTGCACCTTATATCTTGTCTTCGCATATCTTTCCCCTCCTCTCCAACCAATTAAGGTTTCATGATCCCATAACACAGTATATGAGACGAGTACTAGGTGTAAACATTTTGTCAGATTCTGACTGAGATAATACCTTTCCCACAAGTCCCACTAAAGTCCTGGTCTTTGACTTTAATGCAGCAATTTCTGCTTTTCCCCCTTGTATTCTGCCCCAGAGGTGCTTCCTGAAGCTAATTGGTTCTAGTGGATGCCTTAAGAGGCATTTTGAAGGGATGGCTCTTTCATGAAGTTCCTGAGTCTGACACATTTCTAAACTGTTTATGCTGTGAGAGCTACACTTGGTCTGATTAGTAGAAGGGCCTGGCTCCCTTTCAAAGTCTTTCCTTTTGTAAATGAAGGTATCTTGACAAAAAAATAGAATGCAAGAGTCCCATAGATATAGCCCTTCTTCTGTTTTGGTCCTTTCCTATAACAAATAGGAATAATTCCAGTTTTTGTGAAAATAGGGAAAGCCAATTTGCTTCAAATACCTGGATAGTTTAGAAGTGCTTTGCGAACTATTTAATGCTAGTAATTACCACAACTGTCTTCTTCACTTTTTAGAGATAGAATGAACTCAAACATTGGCAGGAAAAATAAGAAGAAAAGTGTAATTGTACTCAGTGCCCCATTGGTCCTTGATTTTTCTCATTTCAGAGGTATTCACCTAAAATAAGACAAAATACTCACACATTAGTAAAATGTGCACCTAAAGGAGTAACATTATATAGCTGACATGATAAAAAGGGTGCTTTCAAAAGATTAACCCGGGATGGTATATGTGCACCACAGATTCTTTTGTCCTCTGATATTTTATTAAATTTGATCTAAAGATTTTGGATCTACAAAACCCTCCTGCCAGGATTCATGAACTAGAAAAATAAATACTGAATATACAATGACAGCTAAAATTTGTATAGCCTTTTAAGATGTGCAAAGTTCTTTTAAGTTTAAAGCTATTAAAATGTAAAATGGTGCTATCCTGTATTATCTCATTTTATCTTTGCAAAAACTTGGCAGATGGGTGCTAAGGATTATGTCCATTTTACACATAAGGAAACTGAGGCAGAGAGGTTATATGAATTGTCCAAGTTATCTATGTCATAAGCTTCTAAGGCAGAACTTCACTTTATGTCTTTCTGTCCCATTTAGAGCTCTGTTCCAGAAGGTCCCCACAAGGCTCATAATTAGTCAGGGATAATGGACTGCCTGAGGCACCCAAATCCTGCTTGGGTCCTACTCTCCTCTGGGGCAATTCTGGTCACCTGTGCATAAATGATAGAGCTGCCACCAGGAACTCTACCTCTCCCATAGATGGCTTTATAAGATCATGTCTTCTCTAGGGCATTGAGATTGGTCCCTAAAAAGAGACTAATTGAGAAGCCATTAAAATAGTCATGATAGAAAGGACCTGAACTAGTATAGTTGCCATGGGGATAGAATAGAAATGAACAAGATCAGAAGTATTATTTTTATATCCTGTAAGTCAAATCTCCCAGTGGTGTATCTATGGAAGAACAGGGACAAAAATGCACTGGATAAGAAGTTGATAGTTTGCCATCTGTGCTGATAGAGGGCTTGCGCACAATAAAGAGATTAAGAACCATGGAAGTGTAGTATCTAATATTGAATCTAAGGAATATGTTTTTTCCTCCATTTAGCAAATGGAAACTAGGTGATAGAATGAATAAAGTACTGAATTGAGAGTTAGGAAAAGCTAAGTCCAAATTCCCCCTCAGATAATTACTAATTGACTCTGGAAAGTTTACCTAAACTGCCTCTACATCTGATAAATGGGAAGAAGAATAGATTGTCTCTGCCTCAGTCTTTACATCTGAAAAATGGGAAGAAAAAGAATAGACTGTCTCTGTCACAATCTTTACATCTGAAAAATGGGAAGAAAAAGAATAGACTGTCTCTGCCTCAGTCTTTACATCTGAAAAATGGGAAGAAAAAGAATAGACTATCTCTGCTTCAGTCTTTACATCTGAAAAATAGGAAGAATAGTTCCTGTCTCTCAGAGTTGTTATGAGGATAAAATTAGGGGAGATTTATAAAAGGATTAAAGCATTATGTAGCCATATAAATACTAGCTATTATCATTTTTACTGTTATTTTCATTATTTCTATTAGAATTCTCTTCAAGGGGAAGAGGAGACATAAAGGCACCCAAAGATCAGGGCATGAGGAATGAGTGCCCAGAAGGTCCCTCATAGTTTAATATAATCAGGAACATCATATAGTTGATTTTTCCACATTTTCCTTTTCCTGGATAAATCAAGGACACTGTCTGTAGCAAATCAAAGTGACCTATTTGACCATGTTATCGTCTGTTTTTTCACAAATGTATTTGGCAGGTGTATCAGGAGCATAAACAAGTAGCTCATAGACAGCCTCAAGGCCAGAAACTATTGAATTTCTGATGAGAATTTTTTCCTTTTTTTCATGAAGGACATACAATTATTGACATTTATCTGAAAGTGAGGAAAAAAACAGATGTACAAAATTCTGTGTAGGTGGAGAGAGTGACAATTCACCCAGCCTTTCTCTATCTTTGGATTGTTACTCAGTTGATGGGCCATCATAATAAGGCAGGCCAAAGATGACTTCCAAGTGCTCAGCAAATGTCATTGAATCATCCGCTGACTCACTGTATTTCTGAGGTTTTTCTTTGTGGCACAAACCTTATACATATAGTTAGAAGACAAGTGACTCTTCATATGGGTGACCTTTGGCTACGTTTCAAAGTTGGTATAATCCCTCTCGGTGTCATGACCCTTCTTGGGTAGACTGGTGAACTTTATGGACCTCTTCTCAGAATGATATTTTTAAATATATAAAATAAAATACACTTGATCACAAAGAAAACCAATCATAATGAAATGGAATTACCATAATATTTTTAAAAAATCTTTGATCTTAGATTAAGAATCACTCTTTTAGATGTTGCTAATTATAACTGTAATGGGAACCCACAGTGGGTTCATATTCTTGATCAAAGATTTGCTCCAGGAATACTTCTCTCCACTAAAAAATGAATGCTAAGAAATACGTGGAATAGATTACAATTAATATTTAATTTTTCTCCTGCATAACTTTTAAGTATAGAATCTTTCTGGTCAGAGAGTTCTTTGAGAATAAAGAAAAGTGTTGAATTGGAAATATATTGCTTTGCAATGGTTCTGTAGGACCTTAGTGGTAATACAGAACCATGAGCATTAGAACTGGAATGGATTTAATCATCATCTAGTTAAACCTTTATTTTATAGATGAGGAAATATAGAGGCGTCTAGTGAGTTGGCCATATTCACACGGATAGCTGGGGGATGCCGTGGAGAGAGTGCAAGTTTGACATTAGTGAAGTCTGAGTTTAAATTCTGTATGGGCAGGGATATACTCATTGTGTGGCCACGGGTAATTTAACTTTTCTTACCCTCAGTTTCCTAATCTGAAAAATGAGTCTTTTAAAACCTCTAGGCGACTTTCCAACTCTAAATCTATAAGCCTAAGTAGTAGTGTTAAGATTTGATTACAACTTTGGTTCTTTTGCAATCCATTTTGCTGACAATTTTGTATTAGGTTGATTATCTGAAGTTTTTCTTTTTTCTTCCTTTCCTTTCTTTCCTTAGATGATCAGATCTTAACCCTAATTTCATGTGCAAATAGAAAGAGAAAAGAATTTAGAAGCACTTAACCTCTTTCTTTTAAAAGATGATTGAGGATTCCTATGGATCTCCACTGGCTGGTTAGTTCACTTTGTTGAACTGCTATCATTGCAAGTGGGTGCATTAGGAGACTTGGGTACGGCCAACATCACCTAAATATGTTCAAATCTATCCCCCCTCCCAGAGGGACAGCTATGATTTATGCTCTGCTGATTGGGGGGGGGGGATTAGGGTCATCTTTATGTACTAGGGATAGTGCTGTGATTATTCTCACCTGACAGCATTTAAGTCCCATTCTATTCATAGAGAATACAGGACAACACTTATTTCCTTAAATGTTTGTAAAAACAAAGTAAATTTTGGCTGATGGTTAAACTGCTTTGGATTCCCCGAGTAGAGTTCTCCTGTCTTCTTTGACAAATGTAGAGACTTATTGCTAGGTCTTTCTTAAAAAGAGCTGACAGTTTTTCCACTCTAGAAACACATACTTGTCTGTATCTTTAGCAGAGCCTTATGACTGTTATAGACCATTAGGTGGATTTGTCACATGGATCTCTGTTCATTACAGATGGGGTTGAGCCCATTGACTTTGCTGGCCTGCCAGTGTATTTATGACCCATTTTGAAATGAATATT
This sequence comes from Antechinus flavipes, assembly GCF_016432865.1. NCBI lineage: Eukaryota > Metazoa > Chordata > Mammalia > Dasyuromorphia > Dasyuridae > Antechinus > Antechinus flavipes. Next base: position 69,273,090 of record NC_067403.1, on the reverse strand, counting down.
TCCAGAGGTAAAAGGGTAGCTTACACAGACACATAGCAGCAATAGGACTGTAATTTTGGGCTTAGCAAGGACACTGGTAATAAATAATTTCATTAATGTTTCTTTTTCTCTCTTGATTCACTGATTTTTTTTTTTTTTGAGGACATGTTTTATATGGGTTACATTTATTTTCAAAGAGTGCTCTAAATTGCTTGTGAGGGCTAAGAAGACTAAGAAGTGCTTGTTTTTCTTGCTTAGAATCCAATAGGCAGATTTCTGTCCAGCTGTGTCCACCTTACCCATCTTGGGCTTTTTTATGGCAAAGATACTGATATGTCTTGTCATTTCCTTCTCAAGCTCATTTTACAGATGAGGAAACTGAGGCAAATAAGATTAAGTAACTTGCCTAGGGTATCATAGATAGTAAGTACTCTCTGGATACTTATAAATATTAATTAAAATGATAGAACTCCTAAAGAGTAATTTCTATTCAGTGATCGAGTTGTTAACATTACTAGAAGTAAAGACCTCTGGCAACAAAGGAACAAAGTTCATTTGCCAAATGTTATGGAAAGGAACGGCAGAAGATCATGCAGTATTGCCTTTCAAGAAAGAGCAAATAGTTGGAGAGAAAATGAATGTGTAGAGATTTTAGCATCTGATTCATCGAGGCTAACTGGATAGAGAAACGTAAAATGAGCTAATCTAGAGTTTTTACTGTGATATATATTTATTAATGGTAATATTGGAAGTAAAATTTGAATCTGCTGTGTCACTATCCCAGATAAAATAGTAGTAACAACATTTAATAAAATGAATTTAGAACAGGTGGAATTAAACATTTGGAAGCAATCTGATTAGTGTAAGCATAAGGGGATTTATACACTAAAAAGGGAAGATTCAAAAAATGTGGCAATGCTCCTATCCAAAATATTTGACTTAAAAACACATTAAAACAACAATTAATTCATGCCTTCTTTCAACTCTTTCTAAAAATCTGTATGATAAAAGTATATGCCTAATGGAAATGTCCCTTAAAGAAAACCCATAGGCTTTTCTATCGAAGACCATATGTCTACAACCAAGAAACTGACTGAAAAGTGGAACAAATGTTTAATAAGATTTTTACTAAAATCTAACTTTGTAAAAACATGCGTCAGTAGAACAAAATGTCATTGCTTCACAAAAATGTTTCACAGATATATTCAAATCCTATAAACCTCTATCAAAAATGTAATCATGCCAATAATTTTGTTGAATAAATATTCATGTCAACTGAGGCAAAAAACACGAAGATATCTGTTCATCAAAAGTGATCAAAAGTATTCATAAATGTCAGTAAAATTTCTCTTATAAAAGAGTGAAGAAATAGATTCTCTTTTGATGGTGAGTTTCTATAAATGTTTCTATTTGCATATTACATTCTACTAATGTCATTGTTATTAGAAACCTAGCCAAGTTTCTTCATTAAATCCATAGGAGTATGAAAAAGATTTAGCTAATCACTTAAACTTAAAATATAATGTGGATGAAAAATGACAGCAGAATCATCACATTAGTTCATTGGTAGGTATACCTTCAGTGGTCAAATAAATAATGAGCTAAGCACTAATTTTTAAGAGAAAACTGAGAGAGATTGCATTTTGGAAATTATATAGCATTTTTGAAGATGCCCAGGTTATCTTTTGTTACAAAAGCCCATCTTCATAACAGATTCCTTTGGTAATATAATATGATTTTTGATTATAGAATATAATCCCATAAGATCAGAATTACATTTGACTCAAATGACAGAATGAATTGTGGTGAATGTATGTTTCTTGCAGCACATTTCTAATAATCCTTTATAAGTGGAAAGTGGTATAAAATATAGAGAATAGGTAGGATGTGGGAAAAAACTGATTTTGCTATATAATGCAAATGGCATATTACAGGTAGCTAGCCCAAGCTTCATATTGGTACCACTGAGAAAGTTTTAAAAGTATCAGAGAAAGAACTTCAGTGATTCAAGTGTGTCCTCTTTGGATGTTATATGGAGAAAAATGGGCAAGAATCCCAGAGGACAAGAAAGGGCGAAGAGGATGGAATAGCCATGCTAGTGAAATCACAGATCCACAAAAGTGTGAAAGAAAAATAACCAACTTAGCCCTTAGCTTTGCATGCTCTTCTTCACAATTTCATGTGTGACTTCAGAAGCAAGAAATCTATAAGGGAGAATAAGACATCAAAGGAAGAATAATAATACAATAATCAATGCAGTTAAAGCAAAAAACATTTTTTCAGACTGTGAGCAACTTGAAATCTATACCACTGCAGGAATTGCCAGTCAAAAAGCTCATGGGTGCATTGAAGTACTATTTGTATTAAATGAGCAAAGGATGAATAATGTAAATATTTGAGCTATACTGAATATAAGTTAAAATTAGTATCAAATATTGGAAGTGACAGACTGGGATCTATATCATTCAATGATGCTGGATTTTGCTTCTCAGCTTTGGTGAGATCTGCCTTTTTTATGATGGCAAGAATTTCTTTTTTCTCACAGAATTCTGGAATTGTTACTCCTACAACTATTATGACTATTGCTACTATTACTACTACTAATACCGTTACTAATGACACTACTAACTCATGTAAAACATTTTAAAGTTAATGATTTATTAATTTTTGTACATTATCTGATGCATTACAACATGAGGTAGATCCTATTATTTTCATCACTGTACAAAGATAAGAAAATTGGGACTCAGAGAACTTAAGTCACTTGCCTGGATTATACAACAAGAAAGTGTTTGATTTTAGTTTGAACATAGGTTTTCCTGATTCAAAGTCAAGTGCTTTAGATATTGAGCTATATGGCTTCTCAAAAGTGACCATCACACATGTTCATGTGATCAATGCAAGAGAAACCATCTCCCGGTGGGACAAAGGGGAAAAGATTGTCTATATCTCACTTATGTTTAGTCAATGGGGTGTGGACTGGCCAACCACCAATTCTGTCCTGGGTTAGATCAACAACTTAGCACTTAGACAACATGAATAAGCACTCTGGTCAGCAACATGCTAAGACATTTTTTATTTTATTTTATTGCCTACTTTGGGGAATCCTGCCCAATGTCCTTAGAAATTTTTTGATGCTACAAATGTAGGCCCAGCATAAGCTTTGTGTTTCTTCTGGCAGATGGTCAAGTATTTTCTCATAAGACTTCTTTTTTGGAACAGATTTCCCAGGAAATCCCACTCTTTTTTGCTATAAAATGTTCTGTTCTGAAATCAATGATTGGATGGAGCTTTTTGTCACCTCTCATAGATGAGAATATTTTGCTTTCTGTTCATGTTAAGGATACTTATAATGTCTAACTTGGAGATCCTTCATCAGAAAAATGTTTTACCTTACAAATTTGTATTGACATAAATTAATATCATCTGCTCTTGTGACTCTAACCACCATCTCTATGCTGATAACTCCCCAGTTCATACAATCAGCTCTGACTTATTGAACAATTGAATACTTTTAATCCATTTTTCTCCCCCAGTAAAAGTGGGGGAAGTTTTTGATGTTCCCTGACCTTACCATGCTGATTTCTTTTCCTTTGCCTTCACTCATACTGCTCTCTACACCTATAATCCTCTTTATTTGTGGCCATCTAAACCTGTTCATCCTTCAAGGTTTACCTATCTATCCCATGTCTCAACTTTTTCACAAGGTTTTCTCAGATCATAGTAGCCCATACTTCCAGATCATAGCATATCCTTTGTCTAAAGTCCTATTTTATATATATTATATATATATATATACATACATATATTATATATATGAAGCCCTATCTCTTCTTCTCATGCATATTAATTTTCTTTCTTTAGAGAGATTGCATATGGATCAGGGGCAATACTCTTTGTATGTCCCATCTTCCCTAGAACTATTTTATGAGTAATAATACAGAGAAGAGTGAAGTCATTGAGGAGTGAAAATAGTCAAAAAAGGCTCATAATAATGCTAATAAGATCATATAGTATTTTAAGGTTTACAAAACATCTCATTTACATGTTGAGAATCTCATCACAATCTTGCAAAGTATTATTAAAGTTTCATTATTAGTATCCTCATTTTTATTTTAAAATTTTATTTTTATTTTTAATTTCAAGTGTCTCCCTCTCATTATTCTTTCCTCATCCTTTGATAAGATAAGAAACATGGTACTTATTATATGAAGCCATGCAAACATATTTCTGTATTAGCCATAAAATTTATTACTCTTTTATTCTAAATTCTTTATTTCTCTTATTTTAAAAAATTAAGACAAATAAAGGAAAATAATATTCTTCAGTGTAGACTTAGTCCATCTGCAGAAGGATAGCTTGTTTTGTCATGAGTCCTTTGAAATTATGGTGAATCATTATATTGATCTGAGTTACTCTTTCAAGGTTGATTATCTTAATAATATTGATGCCACTGTGTATATTATTTGCTTTTTTCTGCTTTTTTCAATTTGCATCAGTTCAGATAACTCTTCCCAAGTTTTTCTGAAACCATCCTCTCCATAATTTCTTGTACTACTGTAGCCCCTTTTTAAACATAAGGCTCAGAAAGATCAAAGTAACTCATTGATGATCATCCCACTAACAAATGTCAAAAGTGAGATTTTAACATGGATCTTCTTGTCTTCATGCTTCACACTCCATCCACTAAGCCATGCTCCTTAGCAAAAGAATTTGGCTTTAAGCTCTTTGAATGTCATAGGGTTGTGAAATTATAGATTTAAAAAGGAAAGGGACTTTAGAGAATGTTATCATTTAATTGGTCATTTTGCCGATGAGGAATCTGAGACCAGACCCATAGAAGGCAGAATAAGAGAAGTTGCAGAGCTGACATTTGAACTGACACCCATGACTTGTAATTCAGTATTCATTTGAGCTCACTGAACTAGATGACCCTCTGTACCCCAGAACAGAAGTCTACAGATATACTTGGAGGGAGATATAATAACAACCCTGAAGAAAAGCTATGATCTTTTTTTTTTTAATTTTTTTTTTTTTTTTGGTGGTGGTGGTGGTTATTTTTTTGGAGGGGGAGATAAAGTGTTAAAATTCTCACAGCTGCACGAAAGTATGTTCATGACAAATGGCAATTTACTATTAGTAGCTTTATTAGTCTGCCAGAAAGACTCCTTCTTTCTAGTCTCCAGCTTTCTATTAATCTAAGCTTATACATATTGGCAGTTGTATTACTCATTGTTACTTGTTTTTGTCTCGTTTTTCCAAAATCTTATTTTATTTTTTGCTTGCAAGAAGTTCCTGGTTATTGATGTATTTCAAGTTTCATTATTCTCCTTTTTATTTCCACCCCTAGATCCATTCGCCCCCCCCCCAATACTTCCCCTCACTTTGTATGAAAGTTCATACCAAAAGAATAGTATAGAATAGGGAGGGGGACTGTGTAGATGATTTTATTGGTGCATTAAGATCCTGATGAATTTTTTTCTACCAAAACAGATCTCTGCAATTTAGAATATTTAGAAATTGGCCGAAGCAAGAAGAGATTATGTGTTTTGCTCTCGTATTTAGCAGACACAGGATTGTTTTTCAGCTGTTTCAGTCATGTCTGACTCTTTGTGAGCTTATTTGGGGTTTTCATGGCAAAGATACTGATTTACCAATTCCTACTGCAACTCAGTTTACAGATGAGGAAACTGAGGCAGACAGGATTTAATGGCTTCCCCAGGATCATACAGTTAGTAATTGTCTAAGCCAAATTTGAACTTAGGAAAATAAGTCTTCCAGATTCCAAGCCCAAGTATTCCAAGGGGTACTCTATCCACTGCATCAATTAGCTGCCCCAGATACAAAAATGATATTATGGAGATATTTCATATTGATTGTATTAGTGATAATAACATAGTTAGAAAATATAGTGGGCCAATGATATGGTGAAATTACAGGGTCTTTGAAGGAAAGCCCTTCTGTTACCATAGTAGTCACGCAATGGCAAGAGATTTAAAAGAAGGATTGCACTACGTTGGGATGACCATGGCCAAGAATTGTGCAACATAAAAAGGAATGGCACTATTGTATGCTATTTTGGAGAGTATTTATAGTGATATATCCACACATATATTAAAGTGTCAAAAGATATGATAATAATAATAGCCTGCATTTATATGATTTTTTTTTTTTTTTGCTGAGACATTTGGAATTAAGTGACTTGCCCAGGGTCACACAACTAGGAAGTGTTAAGTGTCAGAGACCAGATTTGAACTCAGGTCCTCTTGACTTCAGGGCTGGTGCTCTATCTACTGCACCACCTAGATGCCCCCATTTATATGATTATTTAGAATTTCTAAAGTGCTTTTCTCATATAACTCTGTAACTTAGATGGGACAAGTACTATTCCCATTTTACTGATGAGGAAATTGAAGCTCATCTTCTTTTGCTTTTTTCTTGTATCTGCAAAATTTTATGCATTGCCTGACATATAGTGAGGCTTAAAAAGTGATTATTGATCGCTTAATCATGAAGTTAAGTTATATGCTCACAGAGACAGAATTCAAACATGGATCTCTCCTTGTTATTGTTGACTGATTTGAATTTTAATGTGTCACCCTTCTTTTAAAAGAAATCAATATGCATTTTAATATAACTTCTAGTTTCCAAAAAATACATTTGTAGCAGTTGGTAAGTTAAGAAGCTGTACAGTTTAATTTGATTATAAGAATATAAAGATGATTGCAGGTCATTGAACCAATGAAAATTGACTGCCCAAAGCATTAAAAGAAACTGAACCATTCACAACATCCTTATTTAAATTTAATTTTATGCTTATTATAAATGAAACAGCATTGATAAAGAAACTGATTACCCTCTAAGTACCCTTTCTGTTTATTTTTTGAGGAGAGATGAGTTTCCTTTTTTTAAAATCAGACTTTCAAGATCACAGAGGCAGAGAAGAACAATGGTCAGTGGCCTAGATAGTGATCAAAGAAATGTTGGTTAGTAATTTTGGTACCAGGGAATCACCACAAAAATGCCTCTATTCAATTTTCTGTGATAAAGTCAGAGAGAATCCAGGTCATTTTCCCAGTGAGACACAAATTCTTCAGAGAACTGTCCTTGTTGGAGAGCAAGAGAGGAAGATTATAACAGTGGGGTTTGGCCAGCAAAGGGGAGGAAAAGCACTAGTTTTCTATTTTGGCTCCTTATTTTTGCTAATTAAGTCCTAAGCATAGGGGTTTTTTAAATTACAGGAGGATATAATGCTGTCAATATTCTTTAAATCTGGGTGTCCATAGACCAAGTCCTTAGTTAAAATGCTGCTGTTGGTTATAATCCTAATAAATTACGCTGCCTCACGTCTCAGGAAGTGTGTGCTATGAAATCCTCCTATCAATAGCTTTCTCTCTTCCATAGTTTACACCTGACCCACATTGACCCATTGTATCAATCTGTGTGCCTAGAGTTGGGAATTGCCTCTGGACAATATAGTACTTGCCACTATTCTCTAGAGGAGTGATAATTTCAAGAGGGAGGGAGGTAAAAAGGGAAAAGAGATGGTCTGCAATGGGATCTTGATAATAGAACCATCTGATATTGATGGCCTACTGGATAGTGAGGGATGGATGGGGGAACAGTTTCATTAGCTTCTGTGCTACTGAACTGTTCCAATCATAAATTGAGAATTATGTGTTCTTTATCAATAAATAACAAAAAATGCCCAACAAGTTAATCTTGAGCATAAAATCAACCTTACAAATAGTAAAACTGAATTTCATCTGCTTAAATTACAGGACCAAGAATCCTGCATTTCTCTAAGTTTTGCTTGCACTTATTTTTTAGATACAATTAAATATTACTTTCTTAGAGATGGGTGGATGATCCTGCTGGCAAACTCTTTGAAGTTCTCACTTTTCATTTAGCAACTTCTGAATTTCTCCATCATTTTCATCAAATTGGTCTTGATTGTAAAGGGCAGGAATTCTGTATGATTGATTTAATCTTACAACAAATAATGGTTCCCTAGTGATATAATGATTGGTTTATAGTCAATATACTGTAATGATATGATTGTAATAGAGTATATAAACTGGGTACAAACAGCTAGGAGTAGGAAGACAGAGGACTGGAGGCTGGAGCTCAAGCTCTCAGACTCAGACAGACTTCAAAATAGAAACCCTCATGGTTGCTCTCCTGCCGTCAGCACTGAAACCAAGACCCATTCTGGAAGGGCTCCAGAAAGCTAGTCGGGCCCCAGGTAAAGGAGTCAGACTAAAAGGAGATAATAAAGATTTTGGACTTTATCCCTGACTATTCTTGTGGTAATTAATTGCTGAAACCAAGACTGGTCCAAAGGCTCTTCAGAAAGCTAACCAGACATTACACTTGATATCTGTGAGAGTTCTGACCCAAATGAGTACATAAGAGAAATTTGGTGTTGTACACCAAATCTCTGAAAGCTGCTTTACAGTTGCCAACTGTGTGTTGGCTCAACTTATCCTCCAAGTTAGCAACAAACTGCTCCCTTTTACAGAAGCTATCTAATCTGTTGATATTAATTCTTCTAGTAATCTTTTTTGCCTTGAGGCTGCTGCTTTTGTTGAATGAAAATATTCAGCTTGGAGAGGATAAGTCTAGGATCAGTCCAGCACTCTGCATCACACATTGCCTTTGTCACTCTCACATCCTATTTCTTCTTGCAATCACATAGTCTACTAAATGGCAATGTTTGCTGCAAGATTGTTTTCATGAAGTTTTTATTGTATTTAGATAAATAGAATACAGAATAATATAGTGTTGGTGATAGGAAAGTCATGAGATATACACAGTAGTAAGTGACTAATGCTTTTTCCTACTCCATTCCTCTCAGGGACTCCCTGCCATATTTGATAGTCGGAGGCTACTTTAGCATTAACATCACCCAAAATTATGAATTTGTCCTCTTTTGGCACATTGATAAGAGTCCCCAGGCCTTCATAAAATTTTTGACTTCATCAGGGTTTGTCATGGTTAACATAAGCACTGATAATGGTACTATGGCATTTTTCTTTAAGTGACAATCTCAGTTTAATGAGCCTGTTTTTCACTTCCTTTTGGTAAACATACAAACTTATTTACTAGATTAATTTTGATTACAAAATCTCACCAACTTTACAGCACTCCCCTTCACTGTGGCCATTTCAGGAAAAAGTTCCAGATAATGGGCAATGCTCTCACAATCCACACGTGGAACTAGCAAATGGAGACATTTTGAATGCTGTGGATAAGTTCTCTTACCATGGCAGTATACTTTCCAGGGATGTTGACATTGATAATGAGGTTGACACATGGATTGCCACTGTTAGTTTAGTGTTTGGGAGGCTCCAAAGGAAAGTGGAGAGGAGAGGAATTGGATTACCAAAGTGAAGCATTTAAGCTACTATGGAGAGCACAACTCTGCTGGGCTGGCCACATTGTTCAAAGCCAAATGCATACTTGCCAAAAAGTCTATTTTATGAAGAACTCACAAGGAGCTAGCACTCACAAGGTGGTCAGAAAAAGCAATAAAAGGACACTCTCAAGGTCTTTATTAAGAACTTTAGAATTGATTGTGTGAGATGGGAGAACCCTGGCACTGGACCAGCCAGCATGGCGTGCCCTCATCAGAAAAGGTGCTGTGTTCTATGAGAAAAGCAGAATTGAATTAGCTCAGTAGAAATGCAAAATGAGCAAAGTTACAGAAGCCATCCCTACATTTCATAAGGGCTATTTTGCTCCAATCTGTGGCAGAGCATTCCGAGCTCATATTGATTGATCAGCCATAGTGAAGATATTAATTTGACTCTAACATAGTGTTGTCGCTTTGGTTCTCTTCAAGAGTGAAGGATAACAACCAACCAGTCAACAAATAGTATGAGAGATTCAGAATTCCAGTGAGAAATAAACATGTTCCATGTGTGGTAGATTACTTCATTTTCCATGTCCCTCTTTCCTTCAAATATGCAGTAAATCAAACAAGGTTAGAACGATGGCTATCTATCTGATGAAAAAGATAAGGACAAGTTGCCTTCCAACTTTATGAATGGAAACCAAAATATGTTTCATTATTGAGTTAATATCCTCTTTATTAATGGTGGGTCACCAAGAGCATATTATATTACTAGTATACTATTGAACTGTACACTCCTTATGTTTCTACAATTGATTTTGATGGGTATGGACAAATCAGTAATTTGGCCTTTGAAACTTATTCTTAATATGCTAAAATGTCAAGTGACAAAGAATGACCATGTGGGCTTGTTTTGTATCTATAGGCAGGGTTTCCTTTCTTCCCTTCTTTCCTCTTCCATAAGGATGCTAGTGTGTGCCGCCAAAATAAATGAATAATTAATACCAAGAGTTAATCAAAACTCATCTGTGGCTATTTCTCCCTTACATGCACATTCATGCTGGAAGAGAAGTGGATAATGATTATTATTCAAGTTATTGGTGGCTTTAAATAGTCCGTCCCCACACTGTTGTTTTGCTCGTGTTAGCTGTGTTTTAGAGTTGCCAGTCTGTACATATATTGATAACTATTCTATATTTAATGACTAGGGATTCCTACTATTAAGAGCTGAATTCTAGGCTATTACCATCCTTATAAATTATTAATAAAATTCTGCAAATGTACGTGGTGCTCAGTGTTAGATGAAATTTCGCTGGACAAATTGCCTTCCCTGCAAACTTCTAGGCTGAAAGCAAAAGGATCATATGAAAACGTGTCTGTGTGTGTGTGTGTGTGTGTTTTGGAGGTTGAGGGGTAAGAATCTGGAGACAGCATAAAATGATGGAGGGTCACAAGGCTGACCTGCCTTCGTGAAGTTGGTGAACTGCAAGAAAAATTTAATGACTCAAAAAATACTTGGAGGTTGGGAAGAGGTCCAGCATAATTCAGAAGTAACAAAACAAAACAGAAAACCCTGGCAGCTACACTGCTGGAAACAAATAAGTCCATACATTTACTCCCATGGATTCATCTCTCTGTTATGTTATTGTCTTGAGTCTGTATCTTTAGCTCTAGTTTCTAACCTTAACACTTAATTCAGCTATCTATAGGACACTTCCACGTGGATTTCTTGCCGTGGCTTAAAATGATCCCAAACTTTTCATTCCTTGTAAACCACAGCCTCTTCTCAGTGACCCTGTTATTATCAGCAGTACTACTAATGAGGTGGAGAAGGAATAGCAAATCATTCTAGTAATCTTATTAAGAAAACCCCGAATGGGATGGTGAAGAGTTGGACTTGACTGAAACTATTGAACAATGCTATTTTTCTAATCTCACGTTGTAGAAATCTTGGAGTTTACTTTTGTATTCTTTCTTTTCAAACCACAACAAATCAGATTGTCTTTAAAATGCCCTTTGGATTTATTTTTTCTTCACTTTTTTTTCTTCATTTTATTTTAAGCCCTTACATAATTCTTTGGTGAATGTGATCATCATTCACCTCTTAACTTGTCCCACTGCCTCTAATCCATTTTTACATCATTGACTGAGTAATCTTCTTTCATCATATCATTCCCCTGGTAATCAAGAATGTTCTGATTCATGACATGAAGTTCAAATTTCTCCATATGGATTTTAAAGAGCCAAAATCTACCTTTCCAATTTGTTTTCCATCCAACTTCTCCAGTTGAGTCAGTCTTCTCCCCACTACATGTGCCATGCTTATTTTTAGCATGGTGCTTTTTGCTCATGAATTTTCTCTTCTGAAACCTTCCTTCCTGTACTCATCCTCATCCTACCATCCTACATTGTCCTATTCAGCATCCACCTGACATTCCATCTGTTCTGGAAAAGCTTCTGTGTTTGCTCTAGCTGGTGGGAACTTTGCTGTTCTCTGAATACTCTTGAGTTAGTGCTACAAATAACACTCTCTAATATCTTTTAGTTTGGATTCCCTAGCTAGACTGTAAGCTCCTTGAGAACAAGGTCTGTGTCTGATGCTTCTTTCCTAACCTAACCCACTCTCCCCTATCACAGACTTCAGCAAAGCAATAGGCACATGACATTTACTGAATTATGTGTCAAGTGCTATTATGATGTACATGGCACATACAAGGGAAATAAATGAAATATATGTAGCTCTCAGAGAACAAAATCAAAGATAAAAGAACATCCAACCCTTTCTTTGGCAAGAGATTGCTTATTTTGGTTGTTTCTTTTAAGAAGAGAAAAAAAATCCTTCTAGAGATAAAGGACATATATCATCTTGTGGTAGAAACTGCTTCTTCTTTGGCAAAACATTTTCTCAATGAAATTCTGTGTGTGTGTGTGTGTGTGTGTGTGTGTGTGTTTTAACAAGCTCCCCATGCAGATGTCTTTGGATCGCTTCCCTTTCTGTTCCACTCTGTCGTATAGTGCAGCTGTATGCTGTTCAACACAAAAGACTAGATATATATTCAGGACTCACTGTGGCTTGGCAGCCCTTCAGTGATGGTGGAAACAATTCCAAGTCTGTCATACTTATAAAGCTTTTTTTTGGTGTTCTGAGATGAGTAAGAGAAGATAGAATTTTTTTCTCTCGTTGTAACTTTTCAGGTTGTATCCAAGGACAACAAAAACAGGTTGTTTGACATTTCAGATGGAGAATGTTTTGTTTGTTTAGGTTTTTATTTTTCTTTTGTTTTTTTTTTCCTCTTGTGGATCAACAATCAAGTAGAGATTATTGTGTCAGTTTCCATGGAGGTAATTTTACAACATATGTTATTAGATGTTGGGCATTCAATTCTCCTTTTCATAGCATGCACAAGAAGCCTATGGCCAATAAATATCTGAGGAAGTCAGAAGTATTCTAAAACTAGCATTTTCTCCCTTAAATTAAATAATAGTGGTTGGTAAAATATTTTGACCTCTCTGAATCATGAGGTACAATTAAATCATATTGCATATCAATCTCTTTCTCAGCTTCAATTTAAAAATTGAAGTCATTTAAAAATTTATGATCACTGAAAGTGTCTTAAATTGTTCAGGAACCAGCATGGATGATGTGACTTGGCAATAAATAAGAATGACCCAGATCAAAGAATTGTTGACTCGATTATTTATTAAAATTGCATATGACCTAAGGCTTTCTCAGCTAGACTTATGTCAGAACTGATTCTTTTATCAAGTTAATTTATAAACCTCTAGAAAACAGGTATTAGATGGAAACACTGAAGCAACTTTATTTATAGGTGTTTAAGAGTAATGTGCTTAGTAGTTGAATCCAATACATTCCTTATTATTTATAGATGTTTAAGGGTACTGTGTTCAGTAGCGGAGACTAATACATTTCTCATTTGAGTGTTTTTGAAAAGGGCTTTATGATAGATGTTCTAAACTTAGTATAAGAAGTATATACTTATACCAAGGACCTTGGTGATGATGAAATCTGCATAGTAGTCAATATCTGGCCAATGATTTGCATTTGTCACATTTGCTTCTGTTCTTCATCATATTTCCATTTTCAGTGAAACATTTTGGGATCTGTGCAAGGAAAAAAATCTTTTGCTCATATTTCATTTATGGAAGTGTAAATTCTGAGTTGTACATAGCGAAAATCTAGTCGATAAGTAGCATGTTTGTTCTTGAGAGGAAGTTTAAAGTTTTGTATTTGTATGCCTACTGCCTAACAGTACGTAGAACATGATGGGTGATCAATAAATGTTTTTGTTTTTTTGAACTGATGTTTACCGAAATACATTGGTATTTCATTCCATTAGGAAAAGTGTCTGGAAGCAGGTTGCTGCCTTTTCTTTGTATCTCCAGGTCTTAATTCAGTTCCTGTTGCATGGGAAGCACTTGATATAGACTTTTAAATAGCAAAACTGTGATCTCGATAAGATCATTCTTTTTATCCATACTATACATGCTCCTTCCTTCTCATTCTTGTCCACATCCTCCTAGGTTCTCTTCATAGCGGATATGCTTAATAGAATAAAAGTTCTCTTGTGGCTATTTTAATATTTTGTGGATCCTAGTGCAACATTCAGGCTATCTGATATAATAATAATAATAATAATAATAATAATCTAACAAATATTTTTATTTTTATGACACTAATGTGCCAGGTGCTATGCTGAGCAGTTTACAATTATTATTTCATTTCAACCTCACAACCACTTTTGGAGAAGTAGATGCTATTATTATCCCCATTTTATGGATGAGGAAACTGAGGCAAGCAGAAGTTAAGAAAATTGTTTAGGTTTTTATTACCAGTCAGAGTCTGGGACCAGAACTCTAGTTATCACTATATGACCACCTCACCATCTTCTCTAGTCACATGTGTTCTTGGAGATGTCTTTTGTGCCATTCATCAGCTACAAATCATTATCGATGACTTGCTGCAATCATCTAACCCCCAGAATGAGCCTTTCCGATTTTTATTTTGGTTACTTATAATTCTTATTCTTCTGAGATCACAGATTTTGTGATTCCCAGTCACATTGTAGATCATTCAGATTAAACCCCAATATTTTTAGGACATTACTGTGCTTGAGTTTTTTTGTATAGGAGTCTCCCAATTTTGTTAAAGCAAATTGATGTCAGTTCCTCAAAAGAAAGTTGCCTTGGTGGTACTAAAAGCAAAACAGTATTTTCCATTGAAGGCATATAAACTCCTTAGCCAAAAGTAATGCTTCAGATAATAGGCGAAAGGCCTTTGAGATCCATTTTTTTTTTGTTTGTCTTACCATCTTGGGAATTATTCGTTCCTTACTATTTAATGAAGCTTTTGGTTTGACTAGAAGCAGATTCTAATCTGGGAAGATAAAGATTAATTGGCCTTATAAAGGGAAAAGAGCCCTGAGCCCTGAGAAAGTACAGGGAGTCCCAGTGCTTCCTGTGATACGAACTGGTCCTCAGTTGTATGTCATCATGAGTCACAAGGAAACCACAATTAGCTATTGTTTGAAACATCCCTGCAATTAAAGGCACTCCTTTTGGTTGTTATTATAGAAGGGGTCTGGGCAGCCACTGCATTGTTTCAACAGGGCCCCTTGGAACTGTCTTGCTCAGTTGGTTTCAGTGGCCAGCTGTAGTGTGAATATGACTCCATTATGGTAGTTAAAAGCAGTAAATGGCAGGATATTAACTCACTATCTCTAAAGACTCAGATAATAAAACATCACTGCTGTATTATTCTGCCTCTGTTATATAAAACAATTGACTAGATTATAAAGAGCACATTGAGTTTCCTGTGTTAATGAAAGTCAAATCCAAAATACTATTTATTTTCAAATGATTAGTTCTTCAATGAGAGAATGTTTTAGGCTAGCCTTTTAATTCATTTGTGGTGGGTATCTGTGGACACACAGATCTTACAATGCCTCGTTTAGGTCATTGTATTGTTTGACAGTAATAGGCAGTGAACGAATGATTAATTTTGCTAAAAGATAAATTATCTTTCAAGTCTTTCCTTACCCCCTCCATTTTCTTAATTTTATTTTCCTATTTACTTTTAAAATTAATGTTTTCTTTTTACTTTTTGTTCTTATATTATTGTCATTTCTACGTAAATCCAACCAACATAACCACCATGATTAATAGCATATTCAACATTCAGGATTTATAGTCCCTATTCCCCCCACCTCCAAGAAAAAGAAGATGATTTAGTCTTCATTTATACTATGGGTAATATAACCGAATTTCCTATTTTAACTTTCTTTTTAAAGTGTTTTTGATTTAATTTGTTTTCCATTCAATTATTACAAGACAGAAGGGACAGATGTTATCATCCTAATTTTGCGGAGAGAGGAAGAGAGAGATTTTTAATGAATTTATCCAAGATTATGTAATGAGTCAATTGTACTTGATCACCATTTCTTAGTTCAGTGGGAAATGTGTATGATTATAGAAAGAGTCGTTTCTCTCCAGTTGTGTGATGGGTGAGGATGATATAATTTCTGATCAAATCAAGCTACAGAGATAAGTATGGCTAATGTTTAAGAACACTGGGGGAATAGGAAGCATAACTACAGTGGTTTATCTTGATGTACATTTAGTCTAGCAAGCAGTAAACTGTGGTTTTTCAGGAGCTATCCAAAGAATGGCTATGATGCTAGACTATGCAAATAAAAAGTAAATATGGAAGATTAGTAGAATGGAACCTGATGAGAACAGAGGGGAATGGTTGATCTTGGGAGAAGTTATGACACATTCTATCTGTCATCCCCACTTAATTCCTTTAAGCTCCCTTCTTACCATAGCAATAATCAGATTTAAATAATCTTTGAAGGTTTGCAAAATTTTATATATTTGATCCATTTGAGCCAGACAATAATTGTATGAAATATGTCATTATGACCTCTATTTTAAAGAAGGAAAGATGAGATACAAAGCATTAATGCCTTGACCAGGGCCATATGTAATAAATGAAGCAGAATTTAAATCAGGGTTTAAACTCCAAGATCAAACCCTAATCTAGTCTATCCTGCTCCAGTACAAGAATTCCTATTATTAAAATAAATGTACTAGGCAAATTGAACTAGTTGGAAGAAGTGTGACATTACAGAACATTCAGAGGGCTTACTTTGTTGGAGAACAAGACATATTTA
Organism: Antechinus flavipes; assembly: GCF_016432865.1. Classification (NCBI taxonomy): domain Eukaryota; kingdom Metazoa; phylum Chordata; class Mammalia; order Dasyuromorphia; family Dasyuridae; genus Antechinus; species Antechinus flavipes. Next base: position 69,256,566 of record NC_067403.1, on the reverse strand, counting down.
TGACCCCTGCAGGCATTTCAAACCAAATGCTAATCAGATTGAGGAGAAAACAAGGATGCACCTGGTATGTATCAGAACCCAGGCAGCATATTTCCAGGATGTGTTTAATTACCTGGTTCCAGGAAGCCAACTGTTCGATATTGTCAGCTGTAGACCATCAGATATATTTGTATTCAATTAGGCTGAATGTGTGATTTATAGCACTCAAGGCCGGGCATTTGCTAAGGTTGTTCAGCATAAGGGCTAATTCCTATCACGAGTGCTTCTTTTGCTAATAGTCCCTCTGTTCAGTACTTTGAACCCAAAGACTATTATTAGAAATAAGACCATTTCATGCCATAGCTATCAATTCATAGGATCTTTGAGCCAAACAATTTTGAAACAAGCAATGAAACTAGTTTTAAACACTCCAGATTTATGATATGAAAGATAACATTTTGATTCCAATCCTATAGATACACTATCCTAAAGAAGCATTGATTATCACATTTGGAATAATATTTGGAAACTCATAAGCATAATTATAGGAATATTGGAGCATGGATTTTGATTTCTGTCCTGTTTTTAATTCTTCCCATATTAGGCACAAAGATATATAAACCAGAAGGTTCTTCTATATTCAGTGGCATAGTGGAATCTGGGTTCAACCACCTCCAACAATTATTAGTTATATGATCTTAAGGAATTCACTTCTCTGAGCCTCAGTTTGGAAACTTATGAGTTTCCAAATATTATTCCAAATGTGATAATCAATGCTTTTTTAGGATAGCGTATCTATAGGATTGGAATCAAAGTGTTATCTTTATAACATTTGTAAGGTAGGGATAATAATTAAATATAGTAAGTACTTTACAGGGTTGTTAAAACTAAAATGAAATATCAGTGTAAAAATATTTTGGAAACTGTAATGTACAAATGCCAGTTATTATTCTAATTATTCCTCCTTACTTCATAAAATGGATCAGGCTATTACTCAGCATAGGATTTATATCTTTATCTATATATCTATAAATAGTTCTTTATAACCCTTAAAGGTTGTAATTAATTACAATAAAGTTGTAATATTAAAATATTAAAGTGTGATATTAATAATAATGAATATAATTACTTCTTTAAAAATGTTATTACAAGACAAAAATAACATTACATAAAGTCATTCCAGGAATAAAAACTAGAGGATTCAGATCAGAAATTTGAAGGAAAAATAACAACAAAAACTTTCAGTTCTATAGTCTGTAGTATACAAAGGGCAAATTTGATAGAACAGTTTGGACCATTTTGCTTTTAAGTTTCTGAATACATTAAAATCCCTCAAACAAACAAAATCAGAATGCGAGCTAACTCCAAATTAGGTTTTCTCTGTCACTAATAGTTGTTTATCCTTCATTCTTGAAAAAGAACATGACTTCAGAGAAGTGGTGTTATGATATGCAAGTGAATTGGATTTAGTTATTTTTCCCTCAATAGTATTTTATTTTTCCAAATACATGTAAAGGTAGTTGTCAGCATGCATTTCTGTAAGATTTTGTATTACAGAGTTTTCTCCCTCCTTTTCCCCTTCTACCCTCCCCAAGAAGCAATCTGATATAGGTTATACATGTACAATCTAAACATATTTCCATATTTGTCATGTTGTACAAGAAAAAAATCAGACCAAAAAGAAAAAAATGAGAAAGAAAAGGTAACCAACCAAACAAAAGAAAGTGCAAATATTGTGCTTTGACCCATATTTAGTCTCCATCTTTCTTTCTCTGGATATGTGCATTATTCTCCTGGTTCTGTTCACTACTCGGTATCATTTCATTATCTTTCTAGCTTCTTTGAAACCAGCCTTCTCTTTTCTTTTATTATTATTATTATTTTTAATAATAAAAATAAATAATTTTAAATAATCACTTTAAAATAATTTTAAATAATTCTTTAAATTAATCAATTAATTTTTAATATTAAAATAATGTTTAAATATTTTAATAATAATTAAATTTAATAATGTAATTATTTTTAATTAATATTTTAATAATTTAAAATAAATAAAAATATTTTAAAATAATTTTAATTAATAATAATAATTAATAATATAATAATATTATTCCAAATGTGATAATTAATGCTTCCAAATACATGCAAAGATAGTTTTCAACAATCACCCCTATAAAACCTTGTGACCAAATTCTTTCTCCCTTTCCTCACCTCTTCCCTCTTCCCAAGACAACAATCTGATATAGATTAAAATGTTCAGTTTTTCTAAACATATTCATCACACTGTGCAAGAAAAATAAGATCAAAAGCAAAAATAAATGAGAGGAAAAAAACAACACAAGCTAACCAACAACAACAACAACAAACAAAGATGAAAAAGGACTATGCTTTGATTCACATTCAGTATCCATAGTTTTCTCTCTGGAATGTGGATGGCACTTTCCATCATAAAGTTACAGGAATTGCCTTGAATTACCTTATTGTTGAGAAAAGCTAAATCCTCCATAGTTGATTATGACATAATCTTGTTGTTAATGTGTACAATATTATCTTGGCTCTGCTCCCTTCACTTAGCATCAGTTCATGTATAAATCTTTCCAGGCATTTCTGAAAACAGCCTATTTAAAAACAATTATATTCCATTACATTCATATACCATAACTTATTCAGCCATTCCCCAATTGATGGGCTGCCTCTCAACTTCCACTCCCTTGTCACTACAAAAATAATTTCTCAAACCATTTTTGCACATGTGGGTCCTTTTCCCTCTTTTATGATCTCTTTGGGATATAAACCCAAAAGTGACACTACTGGATCAAAGACTCTACACAGTTTTGTAGCCCTTTGGATATAGCTTCAAATTGGTTTCCAGAATGTTTGGATCAGTAACTAAATTGTATGTAAGGGAGAGCTGTGCAAAACCACCAACCTTATTTTCCCCTCCTCCTCCTCCAGAGGTCCAGAGGTCCAGTTAAAAGACATGGATTAGAATGGTTCTGAATGTAGTGGTAGACCTTGACATTTTTAAGCTAAGGTCATTAACAAGTCTCAGTGATTAAGTAAAGTAATAACTGAGACAAAAATTTACCTTTAGGCATGGACCCACACTTAACACCATATACCAAGATAAGATCAAAATGGGTCCATGATCTAGGCATAAAGAACAAGATTATAAATAAATTAGAGGAACATAGAATAGTTTATCTCTCAGACTTGTGGAGGAGAAAGAAATTTGTGACCAAAGATGAACTAGAGACCATTACTGATCACAAAATAGAAAATTTTGATTACATCAAATTAAAAAGCCTTTGTACAAACAAAACTAATGCAAACAAGATTAGAAGGGAAGCAACAAAGTGGGAAAACATTTTCACAGTTAAAGGTTCTGATAAAGGCCTCATTTCCAAAATATATAGAGAACTGACTCAAATTTATAAGAAATCAAGCCATTCTCCAATTGATAAATGGTCAAAGGATATGAACAGACAATTTTCAGAGGACGAAATTGAAACTATTACCACTCATATGAAAGAGTGTTCCAAATCATTATTGATCAGAGAAATGAAATTAAGACAACTCTGAGATACCACTACACACCTGTCAGATTGGCTAAGATGACAGGAAAAAATAAGGATGAATGTTGGAGGGGAAGCGGGAAAACTGGGACACTGATGCATTGTTGGTGAAGTTGTGAACGAATCCAACCATTCTGGAGAGCAATCGGGAATTATGCCCAAAAAGTTATCAAACTGTGCATACTCTTTGACCCAGCAGTGTTTCTATTGGGCTTATATCCCAAAGAAATACTAAAGAAGGGAAAGGGACCTGTATGTGCCAAAATGTTTGTAGCAGCCCTGTTTGTAGTGGCTAGAAATTGGAAAATGAATGGATGCCCATCAATTGGAGAATGGCTGGGTAAATTGTGGTATATGAATGTTATGGAATATTATTGTTCTGTAAGGAATGACCAGCAGGATGAATACAGAGAGGACTGGCGAGACTTACATGAACTGATGCTAAGTGAAATGAGCAGAACCAGGAGATCATTATGCACTTCGACAACGATATTGTATGAGGACATATTTTGATGGAAGTGGATTTCTTTGACAAAGAGACCTAACTGAGTTTCAATTGATAAATGACGGACAAAAGCAGCTACACCCAAAGAAAGAACACTGGGAAACGAATGTGAACTATCTGCATTTTTGTTTTTCTTCCCGGGTTATTTATACCTTCTGAATCCAATTCTCCCTATGCAACAAGAGAACTGTTTGGTTCTGCAAACATATATTGTATCTAGGATATACTGCAACATATCCAACATATATAGGACTGCTTGCCATCTAGGGGAGGGGGTGGAGGGAGGGAGGGAAAAAAAAATCGGAACAGAAACGAGTGTCAATATAAAGTAATTATTACCCTTTTTATCTAGTCAAAAAAATATCAGTTTGGGGAAGAGGAAGACACTCAGGGTTTCTGGCCAATGCAAAAATAATTGCTATTTGCTTTCCCTCTCAGCCTAAACAATGACCTAGTAGGGCTTGGTCTGGTCCTATTGTTGGCCAAAGACAGACTAAGTAATTGGGTTTAAGATGTGGTCCTTAAGAAGGAAATTTAGCCCATAAACCCCCAGATATCTTAGGAGGTTTCAGTGAACAAAATTTACATTGCTTTGGACAGAACAACCACAGGTATGGATATGATACAGGATGTGGACAGAGGGAAGGAAGAAAAAAGAAAAGTTTTAATAGATACTGGCCATTCCAGTTAAGTCTCCAGTGGGGCAGTTCTTGCTAATTTATTCATAGAGATTATTATTTGTTCTTCATTCTTGAAGAGGCTCCTGACATGGGGAATTGATGCCATGTCATGACCGAAGCATATACCCAAGATCTGAACTAAACTAAAAGGTCAATCTGTAAAATCTATAATTTTCAAAAACAGAGACTATCAAAGAAAATGCAGATGTTTGTAAGAACCAACATGCTGGGTCCAATTTATACATGACCCTTCAGGTGAAACCTCTGATACCATGTACTTAGAACTCATTCCAGGGGATAGAAAAATCTGCCGTTGTGTGTTTTTATTGGAAGTCATCTATGGAGGGCTGGTAGAAATTGTATTTCCTTATACATATCAGAAGGTTTTTGTTTTTTTTTAGGGAGAGAGAGATCTTTTTAGCCCAATAGGTCCTGATTCTCAAAAAGCAATAGCTTGATGCACAAGGAAGAGCAGTGATAATATGAATATCTGATTTTTGCCACTTACTAGTTATATGGTCTAGAGCAAGTAATTCTCCTTCTCTGGATCTCATTTTCACATCTGTAAAACAGAGCTACTTCTCAGCAATGTGATGATCCAAGACAATTCCAATAGACTTGGAATGGAAAATGCCATCTGCATCCAGAGAGAGAGAACCATGGAAACTGAATGTGGCTTGAAGCATACTATCTTCACCTTTGTTTGCTTGGTTTTGATTTCTCATGATTTTTCCCTTTTGTTCTGATTTTTCTTGCATAACATGACAAATATGGAAATATGTTGAAAAGGATTGTGCATGTTTACTTACATCAAATTGCCTACTGTCTTGAAGAAGGGGAAAAAAGTTTGGAACATAAAATGATATAAAAATGAATTTTGAAAATTGTCGTTATATGTATTTGAAAAATAAATTAGAGCCTGAAGGGACTCTACAGAGGTGCTACTGTTCTGTTCTAGGATTCTGGATGATAATAAGTGTTACTCATTAATGCTTTGACCTTTTTATGGAGATGGATTATTTCTTTCCTTCTAAATTCATTTTTGCTTCCCAAGAACCACAGGAATCCTTGGATTATTTTTAGGCAGTATTAATTTTAAGATTTGGCTATTAGAGAGTAAGGAAAGAAAGAAGATCTTTCCTACTATGCGAGTGTGACACATTATTTGCTTATATATTCATTTGTGGCTGCAGAGTCTTAGGGAGAGAGATGGCCCTATAGCTATATGGAACTACTGTTCACATCTGGATTCTTTTCCTTTCTCTTGTACATATAACAACATATCAGATAAGGTAGACTCTTCAATGATAGTGAAGATAAATAATATTTCCCCTTTTTATATTTGTATGTGTTACTTCTGATTGGATATAATAGTTGTCAGGCAGTTAAGTGATACAATGGATAATCATTGAACTTTGACTCAAGAAGACTTGAATTCAAATCCAACCCCATTCATTTACTGGCTGTATGATTTTAGCCAACTCACTAAACATTTGATTGCTTCAGTTTCTTTCATGATAGAATATCAAAATACTCCCTGTCTCAAAGGGTTATCATGAGGATCAAATGAGATGCTTGTGAAAATGCTTAGTACAGTGCCTAGCTCATAGTGGAGCTTAATAAATAACTATTACTTTCTCTATTCCCATCTCCTTTTTTTCCAGCCACATATAAACTTAAAGAATACCAGCCTGGTGATATTGTGATGTTTATTCTCTGACTCTTGAATATCAACAAGCTCCATATATCAATACAAAACTGATCATAATGTAGCCCCACTTTTATCTATGCTCCCATGTTCATGCTATCTATCCAGGTCCCTGATCTATTAAAAATCATAAAGATGAGCATTTCTTCTATGAATCGATGCCAGAACAAGCTCAATGACACATGAAGAATTGAATTTAAATTCACTTTCTGACATATACCTGTCCCTTTCTTCCTTTTTTTTTTTTTAAGATCATAGATTCTGAAATTATAGCAGTGTTTGTTTATTTATATAACACTTTCCTGGAATAATTTGGATTTTTTTTTATTGTTGATACCCATACTTGGTTAACTCACAAGCACTGGTGTAAAATTATATTTACTACTGTCTATTTTATTTTTACATTGTATACTGTATATTTACAATTTATAAAATATTATATATTTGCACTTGGCTATTATTTGAAAGTATTGATGTATTTTGATAGATACTAGCCAGTAATTAATCTGTATTTAGTTCCTTCTTATCCTAGCCTTTTCATTTTCAAATTGTTTTCTTTCATTTACTCAATATTATAGTCAAAGGCTGCATGTCTTTTATACACTCCTTCTTTATCACTACTCCTCAGAAGGTCTGAGTCTTCAAGGTTCATCTAAGGTTATATCTTCTATAGAAAGTGTTTCAAGATTCACTAGTTATTATTTATCTCTTTTTTTCTAGAGCTATAATATATATATGTATACATATATACGCATTTTATATATATATATATATATATATATATATACATACATACACACACACACACATACACATACTTCTGTTAATTATTGTATATTCCCAGAATACTGTACTCTTCATGAGATTAGGATCCATTTTTGTTTTCATTATCTCATTGTCTAGCATAGTGCCATATATAACAGAAGCTCAATAAATTCTTGTTGAATTGAATAAACCCCAGTTTTCAGAAATTGACTCAAGACACTTCACCCATTTCTGTGTAAAGTAGATAGGGTACTATCTCCAAATACTGAAAAAAAAATAGGATTTTTTTTGCCCTAAAGGTCCTACAACTTGATTAACTGCTGAGAGTTAAATTTATAGAACCAGAGAGTTCACAGATTCTATATATAGCTCACTCATCTTCTATTAGGTCAGTGTCTTATGAAATGGTATATTAAATCTGCTTTTTGCAGAATCTAGCTGGGACCAAAATGACTTTTAGACTTGGATTGTTGCCCTTTATTGAGATTTAGTATCTAATTAAACAGCTGGGGAAAGAATAGTTTAAAAGTAGATCTAAGATCTAAAGAACTACAGGTAGAGATGCCTGTTTTGTTTTCTTAGTTTTTTTCCCCCCAAAAAAATATGAAATGTAATGCTACTGCACATAGTTGTGAATATAATCCTTGGCAAAGAATTACTAGTTAAGGAAAATTTATCTCTAATCCCCCAAAGTTCTTGTGATTTATTCATTATTCACAATGAGCTCAATTTCTCTCATTTTCTGGGGCACGTATTTCTTCAGCAGGGAAAAGGGAGTATGAAAAGCCCCTATTTGAATTATCCTCGCTTTTTTTGTTGTCCTTTGGTGTTATGCTTCAGGTAGACATTTGTAGGTAGAAAAAGAAGCCTCCATATAAATAATTTTGCCAGTACTTGAAGAATCAAGAATGAATACCAAAAAATAATGTTATTTTCTTGTTCCTTTATATGTGCGATAAGTATTATAAAAGATGGAATTGTGAGCAAAGGAATTAAGATTTGGAATTTTCAATTGTAAGAATGGTCACACTTCTTGTTTCCAATCATATATCCATGTACTCTCTAACCATAGAAAGACTGTGCTGTCTTCCAGCTTCTGAAAAATACTTTGAGTAATAAATTTAGAAAACAGAATAGAGTTCATTTAATGACCAAATTAAACTTTTAACAAGTATGAACATTATGTAGCCAAAATCTAAATCAATTTTAAAGACTGGTCAATAAAAGTTACAGCTGCACAAAGTTTTAGCTCTATGAAACTGGCAGAATTTGGAATGTATTGATTTCTTATTTATGATAAAAATTAAGAGTAACACATGTTTTGGTAAATCTAGGTTTTGAAGGTAGGTCATTTATAAAGTAAGAATGAAAGGCAAAAGAATGGAAAGCGATAGTGGTTCATTGGTTGCTTTGGGATATTTAAAGAATTACAGGATGATTTCCATGGTTTTAGATGAATTGTATATGGAGGATTTATGGGAAGTATGGATAAGAATCATTGAAGATGGGCTACTATCTACACCAGTGAAAGAAGTACTCACAACTATGAAACTGTGGATCCATTTTCTTTTAGGAACAAATGTTGGTCAAGTTCTCCCTCCATCTCTGGTTCACAAGTGGAAATGGATGGTTCTGGGAGAGCTCTTGGAAGTATCCACATTTATTCAAAAGGAAATTCAAAATCCACATTTATTCAGAAAAAGAGAATGACTCACCTCTGGTTCACAAGTGACTTTGTTAATGAGTCAATTCTAGGTCATTGGAACATTCCTAGATGGGGAAATATTTCTTTCTCCTTGAACTTACATTTGCTATGCACAAGCCATTGAGAAGGACTAGAATTTTTATTAAGGCTTTCAGATGTCCTGTCAATGATTTTTATTTATGATAGCTTTTCAGATCAAAATTCCAAGGGTTTAGTGAGGCACTGTGTCTGTGTGTACGCATATATATTTGTTTCTTTATAACCATAACTAAGAATACCACAATACTAAGAATACTTTGGTATTATTATTTCTGTCTTCAAGTGGTGAAGGTGGTATTCATGGTATTGAAGAACTTCTGAACTCTTCCCCCCTCCCCTTCTACTGTGACTCGGGAGATTTGCTCTTGGGATTTATTGGAGTTACTGGAATTGTGGTTCTTCATTGTATTGACCAGAGTTCTGAAGAGCCTCAAAGCTCTTTGTCTTTACAATCCTATAGTTACTGTAAAAATTATTCTTTATATATCTTACTAGATCTCTCTAAAACTGGCATTTTTCTCATTCCATTATGTCCATATAAGTTGTTCAGCAGTTCACTAGTTGATGTGCACCTCCTTATTTTCCAGTTCTTTGCCATCATAGAAAGATAGAAATATTTTTTACATTTTTTCTTTATCTTTCATATATATATGTGTGTTTGTGTGTGTGTGCGTGCACTATGATATATATGGTATCAAAAAGTATGAACAGCTTGGGAATTTTTTTAAAAGTATTAATTTTTTTAGACATTATAAATATTTACTGTTACATTTTGAGGGGTTTTTGATAACAAAGGAAAATAGTTAAGTAAAACTAATAATATAGTGACCTATCTGTAGCATCCTTCATCTCTTTATTAAAAACAAATCTATTTTCTTTCACTTTCCACCCATTGGAAAAAGAAAATACATTTCTTATAACAAATATAGTCAGGAACAACAAATTTCTTCAGTGACTGTATATAAATTCACAACACAGATATGTGTATATGTATACAAACATACACACACAGTATATACATGTATGTATGTTTGTGTACATATATGTACACACTATATGTACATATAGTATATATATACACACATACATACACACACACACACACACATATATATTAATATATTCTACACTCTCAATTGATCCTTTCTCTAATAGATAGTATATTTCATCATTGGTTCTTTGGAACAAAATTGCTTTCCAAAATGAAGGACCAGTTCAGAGCTCAACCAATAGTGATTTAATGCAATTGTGTTTTGTTTTGCTTTTTGCCTCTTCAGCATTATCATTTTCCTCTTTTGGGGGGTCAACTTTACCAATCTGGTAGATATGAAGTAGAAACCCAGAGTTGTTTTAATTTACACGTCTATAAATTTTAGTAATTTGGAGCATTTTTCACATAATTATGGATAGTTTAGATTTATTATCTACAACTATATAGTATGTTAAATTTCCCAAAATGCATCTGAGAATGTAACTCAGACATTTTGTCCTCAGATACAGAATTTTGGGAAAAATGTCATAGAAAAATGAGCCTATGAGAAAGTGAAAATAGAAATAACATAAATAAATTAAATCCACTCTCTGGATCTCATAAAGAGGATAGACATTTGAAAATGTTAGTACAGTGTGTGAGAAAGGGCAAGATTGCCTTCATTTGCAGCTTGTATCATTTTAATGTAGATCATCAAAATCCTATTTTGAATAGAGTTTTTTTCTGACTTGGAGCTAACAAGTCTATCTAAAAAAAAAAAAAAAAACCCAGATAAAGAGACTCTTGGATAAAGAATGGGTGTGTGTGCGCGTGCGCATGCATGTACACACAAGGGCACATGTATGTGGTTGATCAGTCTTCCATTTATTTTTATTTGCTTGTTCATTAATTTATCTATTTATTTATTTTTTTAACCAAACTTATTTCATTTGTGTAGGGAACTGACAGTGAGGAACTTTTCCCATGATATAGATAGCTTTCCTTTCTATTCAATGCATAATTTTAATGAGTTTCCTGTGAATTTTCCTACCCTCATATAGCCCTGCCAGTAGTTAAACTAGAGCCCAAGTTTTTCTGACAATTTGGAATAACAACAATTTCATTATGCAAAATAGTTATTGTGTATTGATTTAATGATGCTTTGTTGTTTTGAAACAATGAATTTAAACTTATTTTTATGCTCCAATACATTTTAAATTGATAAAATCACCTCCTGAAGCAATTCAAATTATGTTTAATGAATTTGTAAGAAAAGATATACCAGATTCCAAAATGGGAGTTCCTAAATCTGAAAAAGAAAAATAAGACAGATGAGGATGAGAAGGAAGAAGAGGAAAGAAAGAGAACAAGAAGGGGTAGGAGAAAGAAAGGGTAGAAAGAAGGAAGAAATAAAACTGAGACATCATTTTTAATGACTTTAGCCGAAGGTATAGTTGAAGACTTGGCACTAAAACCTGGTTTTGCAATATTACTTACAAAAACCAAACTCATTTGCATTTGAACTATATAAAATTGCCCTTAGCTTGTTTTCCCTGAAATGGGTTTTCAAGCTGTGTGTAAAATGAGAGAATATTTAATTTTTTCCTCATTTACTGTGCTCTTGCCTAATAAAATGAAATCTAAGAGACTCAAGTGAATGAAATTTATGTTTGTCCTTTATTATTGCTACTATGACTACATTTTGAATAAATGAAAAGAAAATTGGATAAATATTATGATTTCCTCACCCTGATACTGTACTCTTACCCTACTCCTATGATTTTCTCAGCAAAGTCAGTGAGCTTCAATTTCCAAGACAGGTGTCTTGTCACTAAGATAATGGTAGATGGATATTGTCTATGTTGGATTAATCACAGTTGTTATTGTCTGCATAAATTCTCTGAGATGAGCCTTGAAAGAAGATAATGCTACATTGGCAGTTCATTGCAGTATTCCATGAAGGCTAATTAAACAACTAATTAGATTCCTACTAGGGAATACCTTCATGAGTGTAAAGTTATTGGCGTCACCCATAAGGCTCACTCAGATCTTAAATTCTTAAGAAATGCAGACCAGTGTAAACTAATTGAAATTTTTAAACTGTTGGAACCTTATATCACATATATAATCATAATAAAAAAGAAGTGAAACTTGTATTTTATTGATTAAAGGCAACTCTCAATGGCAACATATTATTTATAGTGTTGGAAGATTGCTTGGGGGTAGTAAAAAGATAAGTGACTTGTCCACAGTGTCACAGAACCATCAGAAAATGTCCTGATTCTTAGTTTGGCCAGATTCTACATTTTTATCAGCAGGCTTCCTGAAAGTATACCTTTTTTATTTTTTTGCCATTTCTTTCTCCAGCTCCTTTTACAGGTAGGGAAACTGAGGTAAACAGGATGAAATGACTTGCCCAGAATCACACTGCTAGTAAGTGTCTGAGGTCTAATTTGAACTCAGATTCTCCTAACTTCAGGCCTGGCATTCTATCCACCACACCACCTTGCTGTACTTTTATAGACTATATTTCATACCTATAATGGGCCCCTTCTGCATCTCAGAATCCCCATTTTTTTCAAGCTCATTCAAGCACTCTCTTCTACATGAAGTTTCCCTTCCACACATTAGCTTGTATTTCTTTTTTATATCCTTATTTATGTGTATTTTGTCATCCCTAATAGAATATAGTTTCCTTGAGAGCAAAGACTCTAGCTCGGTTCCAATTCATGGGGATAATGAATCTTGTGAAGAGGTCCCACACATTCAAATTTGCATTATTCCAGTTTGTAATTGTGTAAATTAGGGTTATTGTTTCCAGTCAAATGAAAATATTCAGTATAAATTTAAATTAATTTTCATTGAATGCATTTTCTTTGAATCCCCAAATTTCTGACATATTTTTGACATATAGTAGATGCTTAATAAACACTTGAATATTTCTGACATATAGTAGATGCTTAATAAATACTTGAATATTTCTGACATAGAGTAGATGCTTAATAAATAATTGAGTCAACGTATTGCACTAGGAGCATAATTAAATGAGTCTCAATTTTCTTGCTATCTGACCCTAGGAACAGGGGAGGACAGGTTTATAGTCTGTATTCTGTTCCTCACAAAGGTGGGAGAAAACAACCCTACCTCTTCCTGTCTTCTAGCCAAAGGTATTCCCAACCTTGGACGTTGATGAGAGTCACTGAGGATGGGCAGAGATGGATAGGTTGTGAGAATATTGTTGGAAAGAACTCCTTTATCAGTTAGATTACAGATCTCTTTAAATCTTTGACTATTTGAATGTTGGCTGGTTGATTGTGGAGTGCTTTATAAAATTTTAATGACTATATGCATGTAATATCATCCATATCTTGTGATACATGGTTTATATAGAAAGTAGTCACAGATATCTTGAAGCTAACCAACATTTATAAAGTGCCTACTGTGTGACAGACTATGCTAAAGAAGATCAGCAGTTCCATTCTCAGGACCTCATAATCTATTCAGGGACTAGCTGCAAACAACTGTGTGCAAACATGTTGTAGACAAGGTAAATTGGAGATAAATCCAGAAGGAAAATACAGAGGGAAGGTAATTGAGAAAAACTCTTTCCAGGTATCCTACTTTTCTCTTATGACTGCTCCATTCAAAGTCATAAAGTTCCATAAAGAACCCATTGAAAACCAGATTAAACATGAACAGAACCAGACTCATTTAATTTTTGAGTTGGAAAGAGATCAGTGGCCATTAAGTCCTATTCATACTTTCAAGCAATTTTCCACTATTATGTCTCTACTTGAAGATCTCCCGTGAGTGAAGGAGGACTTCTAGAGGCAGTGAAATACTCTTATGGCAAAGTCCTACTGTTAAGATTTTTTTTTTTAATTTAAAGGAAAGACAGAAACAGAGACAGACACATGAAGCCAGGACAGAGATAAAGAGCGAGTGAGAAAAGGAGGAATGGGGAGGGAAAAGACAAGGGCGAGAAAGAGAGAGAGAAGAGAGCATAAATACAAAATAAAGCAAATTCATGGAAATGAGAAGATATAGACAAACATGTTAGTTTTGAAAATAAAGTGGGCTGCCTCATTCTCTGAGACTAGAGGAAAGGAAGAATAATATAGAAATGGAAATAGGTTATGAGAGATGGGAGAAGGGGGATGAGAAATCACAAATGGCTTAAATCCTTTGTAGTCAAGTAGGAGTCATGTTTTTTTGTTAAATGAATATAAATATAGTGTCTAGAAAGAGAGAACAATCGTAATAACTTGGTAGTTTTCCCTGGTAATTTTGAATTTAGAATGTTGTGTTCAGATATTTTAGGACATTAGCAGTCTTGAAAATGTAGAATTTTTTAGAATGGCAACAGATCTGAATGTAGAACACAACACTCCCTGAAGGGTTGAAAACGAAAATGAAAACAGAAGACAATGAAGAGGTACATGGTTAATGAGAGTAAGTCCGTCATAAATATCAAATGAGAAGTTTTGAAGAAGTGGAATGAAGAATGCCAATAAGAAAATACATGGTAGAATTAGAAGCAGGGATCCTCAAACTATGGCCCGTGAGCCAGATGCAGCAGCTGAGGACCTTTATCCCCCTCACCCACGGCTATGAAGTTTCTTTATTTAAAGGCCCACAATACAAAGTTTTTGTTTTTACTATAGTCTGGCCCTCCAACAGTCTGAGGGACAGTGAACTGGCCCCCTATTTAAAAAGTCTAAGGACCCCTGAAGAAGGATGGACTCATAACATGAATGGTGGGGGAAGATGACAAGAGGACAAATGGCTCCTTTGGCATTCTCATGATGTCAGGAGAACCTCTAGCACATTGGTTAAACTTCCTGTGGCAAGATTGGGCACAGACAAATATCACATAGGATGAGTAGGCATGAAAGGATGACCTTTTTTATTGTTAGAAGGAACATGTAAATCCACAAAATCTAGGTTTCTTTGAGTTTTTGAATTGTCTTGCTCATATAAAAGTGTCTTTAGAATATCATTTTCAAAGAAATTGTACTATTTGCTTTAACATTTTCTCATTTTAATTCATTTTCTTGAATAAACATTACTCAGGTCCTACCTCAGTTCATCTTCTTAGAACAAAGCCTCCGACAAGATCCCATATAAATTCTCATTCCTATTAGAAACCAGAAGTACTAAAGTAGTTTCAGGATCTCTATAAGCTTTTTTTTTTTTGAAACAGTATTGGTAAGTAGGAGTTCAAATGTGCCAAATAACCAGAAGAAAAAAAAATAGAGGAAGCTGAAGGTTCAGAACATAGCATTAATTACCCATCCCCTCTCTGCTTCCAAAGACAGTGACAAAATATGAAAAAATATTGAATATTAATGATCTAGCATTCATCTTGGCAAACCATGAAATAAATAAATATATGTGTATTTGCATGTATACACACATATATGTATATGCATGTATACACTTGGATGTACACATGAACATACAAAATATACATGCATATATACATACACATGTATATACATATACACCATCATTGTCTATAGCAGATAAACCTGAATTTTACATCAGTGAAACATTCTGGATCCTAAGCCTTCAGTCTTACACCCTTCTGGTTACCATCTAAATGTCTATTTAACAGCTCATTTTTGTTTTTAAAAATATGGGGCAAAGTTTAATACTTGATAACCCAAATAAACAGACAGAAGTTTTTCTCAGTGGTATCAAAATATTCAGGTGTAACTCCCTAGATGACAAAATTGGCTCTTGTGGAAAATAGATTATTTCTTCATTTTACATGTGAAGGCAGATCACAGGAATAAAGAAATAAATTTCCCATTGTTAAACTTCAAAGTTCCTGATAACTACTCCTTGTGGAGAAAAAACATTTTCCAAAGAAGTGGTAAAATATGTAATATATCCTAGAGACTTAGTCTCTTGGTTTAGGAACAAAGAATGGATAATTCTTTATAGAAGGAACTATTGCCTTGCCCCCTTCCTATATTTGAGTCGTGAAGAATAATAATGAAGGTTAGTTGCCTTCATCATCATTTATTAATCACCCACAGGTGATAATATGAAAGAGAAAGGGAGAGAGAGAATGTGACTAAAATTTTTATTGATGTCTCCTGCTTACACATAAATCATCAACTCTTTCCCCATCTGCAATCAGTGAGTTTTACCTCATAACAAAGAAAAACAGTTAATTAAAAACAACTAAAACAATGATCAAGTTGGACAGCGTGCAAAATTTCACATTCTCTCTACCCACTGTCCCAAACACACTCTTCCCTTTTATAAAGGAGGGTTTACAAGTGTATTTTTTTAAATCACTTGTCTCAGTTTAGAAAACATTCCTTAGCTTTTCCAGACTATTTCCAATCTTTTCACTTTTTGTGAGAAAGAAATGAATAAAAATGTATTTATTCAGGGATTACTATATGAAAAAACAAAGAGAAAAACCAACCCTGTTTTCAGTGCTGGAGATACAAATAGAAAATAGTCTCTAGTTAAGGAGCTCGCATTCTAATGGAATAAGGAATAATTTTTGCCCTCTGGGAAAAGGGATACAATAATTGCCTAATATGATAACTTTAAGAATTTAAATAATTACATCTATATGGTACTTTCAGGTTTGTAAAGATCTTCCTATTGTTTTGTTCAAATATCCCAATATTGCTGGAAGGTGGCTATGTTATTATTGCATTAAAGTTAAGAGAGAACATCTAGGATTTAAGACCTTGAGTGATTTCCCTTGGCAATGGACCTGGTAAGTAGCTGAAGTCAGATTTTTCTGACTGACCTCTAGGAAGTTTTGCCTTTCCCCCTGTTTACTCTGATGGTTATGCCATATCCCTAATGTGCTTTATCCTGTTAACATCAACAGTACACTTATTGACTATTTGGGTGACGTGATTTTAATGTTTCAGAGACTGATATTCCATGATTATTATTAGTAGTAATAGAAACAGAGTCTCTCTCTGTGTGTGCATGTTTATAATAACTGAAATTCTAATATCATACAAATTATAAGACCGATTCCCCTTGATTACCATTTTTTGTTTCATTTCTACATACATTTTTCATTATCTTTCTGTTTGCCAAGTGGAACACAGCTCACATCAATTGCAAAAACTCCACAAGTCATGCTTGGGAGGAAACGCTTTCCTTGTTCTTTCATTTTGCAGATGGATGGGTGGGAAAGTTTGGGTGAACCTTCAGTCTGCACATCTGGTTGTCTGCCAAGACAGGGCGTAACCATTTAAGGCAACAATCAGAGCCATAGATAGGATGATATTGGAATAGAAATGGCCATATTGGAACACATGAGAAAATAAATCCGATGCAATTGGGAAGTGACTTTGCAGGAACATTGGCCAGCTTTGACTCGGAGTTTCACCTTTCTTGGATTTAGGTTTATTTGGTCAATGTTGAGCTAAGGTAGCATTTGTGTAAGATGTGCTTCGAGTGAGATATCATGGAGATTTATTGTACCCTTCTCATGCCCTGGGACACGTACATCTCTGCTCTGATAAATCTGGTATTTTCATTTTTAACAGATGTAGCCTTGATTCCATAGTATTCATTTCAGGTAATTTCTGTAGGCCAGAATGTTATGGGAATATATTAGGTTGGAAATTAGTTTTCCTGAATGTCGAAATAAATAGCACTTGAGTATATTGCATTGCCAGGTTCTCTGGTATTATGGGATTTTAACAGTTACAATTAGGCTCAAAAAGCTGGGGCTGAGCATTGCTTATTTCTCACCCAGTATTGGTCACAATTGCAGTGATGGGATATGTAGTGCCCTATAAAGTAATAGCCCAAATGCCTTGTTTCAATTGGATTGCCAGAGGAGGTAGATTTTTTGTCTTGATATAAGGATATATTTCCTAACAATGAAAGCTATTCCAAAGTGGAATGGATTGCCTTGGGAGGCAGTGAGTCCAATTCAATTGAGCAAGCAATTATTAAGTGTCGACTATGTGCCAGGCACTGGGGTAGGTTCTGCGTATTCAAAGACAAAAACAAAATAATTCTTGCCTTTAAAAGGCTTCTATTTTCCTGGGTAAATAACTAGCATACATTCAATTAAATCTATAATATATACAGAGTAAATTCTAAGGAATTTCAGGGAGAGGGTGGAAAGTACCCACAACCTGTTTGTGTGTCTGTGTGTTTATACAGGGGTGGGGAAAGGAGGAGAAGGGGAGGAATTGAGATGATCTTCTTGAAGAGGAATTATTTTAAATAAACCTTGAAAGGAGCTAGTCCTTCCAAAGGATAGCGCCTAAGAGGAGAGCATTCTAGACATGAAAGACAGCTTTATATGATGGCTTGGAGATGTCACATCGGGAAAGTAGCAAGTAGATGGAAAACAGAGTGATATGAAATCAGTCTAGAAGAGTGATTTTGAAAAGTTTTAAAAAGAGAGATTTATATTTTACTCTAAAGGTAACAAAAACCTAGAGGAGCTTCTTAATTAAGCTGGCAGTGACATAGTAAGGGTTTCACTTTAGTGACAGTGATTTTGAACTTTTAACTATAGTCACTTGTCAGGTAGATTATAGGGGTGATTCTTCTTCAGATATTGCATGGACTACATGGTCCTGCCCACTGTTGGGATTCTGAAATTCTGTGGAATCTTGTTCAAATCTTGATGGGACAGAAATAAAATACCTGATTGGTAAATAAATATCATGGTATACAGGGGCCATTGTATTGAGACTGGGAAAGTTGAATTCTCTGCCCATAGAAATCAATGGAAAATAAGAGGGAGGCAGTGCTGTTTGATTATTTTGTTCTTTATAAATCAGTCATCCTATATCTCCTAAGTCAGAGGTTATTGCCATTTTATGCCAAAGACTCCTTTGATAGTTGGGTGAAACCTATGGACCCTCATTAAAATGTTTTCAAGTGCATAAAATAAAATACAAAGGATTTTAAAAGAAGTTCTCTATATAGAAAGACATCAATCTTTTAAAAAAATAAATTCATGAACCCTACACTAAGAGGGAAAGGGCACACCATTCCAGTTTTTGTTCCAGAAAAACACCATTGGTGTCATGAAAAGTTGGACATGACTGAAGCAACTGAACAATAATAAGAGGTTAAGAACTCTTGACTTTAGTGCAAAACAGTATATGCTCATTTTTCTCAGTTTCTTAAGTATAATTCAGTATACTTGAATATTGTGTGAAAAGAATCACTTTCAACATCTACATGCATGAAGATGGGTGTGTCATTCAGTTAAGAAGACCAGTCTTTCAGGGTTTTTTTAAATTTTTAACTTTTTTCCAGATTATTATTTTTTTTATTTTGCAGACTTTTATTTCATTAAACTTATAAATCACCAAAAATTGTTGGAAGCATCTAGCTTCCTTTAAAAAATGCTATTAGTCATCAATTGGAGAATGGCTGAATAAATTGTGGTATATGAATAACATGGAATATTATTGTTCGGTAAGAAATGACCAACAGGATGATTGCAGAAAGGCTTGGAGAGACTTACATGAACTGATGCTGAGTGAAATGAGCAGGACTAGGAGATCATTATACACTTCAACAACAATACTATATGATGATCAATTCTGATGGACCTGGCCCTCTTCAGCAATGAGATGAACCAAATCAGGTCCAATGGAGCAGTGATGAATTGAACTAACTACGCCCAGTGAAAAAACTCTGGGAGATGACTAAAAACCATTACATAGAATTCCCAATCCCTATATTTTTGCCCACCTGCATTTTGGATTTCCTTCACAGGCTAACTGTACAATACTTCGGAGTCTGATTCTTTTTGTACAGCAAAATAATGGTTTGGACATGTATACTTATTTTGTATTTAATTTATACTCTAATATATTTAACATGTATTGGTCATCCTGCCATCTAGGGAAGGAGGTAGGGGAAAGAAGGGGAAAAATTGGAACAAAAGTTTTGGCAATTGTCAGTGCTGTAAAATTACCCATGCATATATCTTGTATAAAAAGCTATTAAAATAAAAAAAATAAATAAATAACATAGGGGAAGTAAAAAAAAATGCTATTAGTCATTTACAGTAAAATGTAAATATCCAGTCTTTTTCTTTGACAGTTTTTAAATCTAGTGCTCAAGAAATTGGAGGGGGTTTCTTCCCTTGCTGATCTCTGCTGGCACTCTGGCTTGTGAGCTTTGGGAATGTCCAAAACTTAAATACATTAAACCTTGTTTTTATCAAGAAGTCAAAATGCTCTTAGTATCCTCACAATGCATCTCCTGTCTCTTTGCACAAATTTTTCATTCCTAAGAATTATCCCCTCCTCATCTTAGTAACTCTAGTTTTTTTTTTTCTCTAGGCTTAATTTGTATATCACTTCCAACATTAGAATTTTACTAATTGCAGATTCCAATGCCTATTCCTAAATTACCTTATGTTTTTTTCTGTATATATTATGTCTATGTTTATAGATATATATTCTATCTTCTCCAACTGAATATAATTTCCTTGAAGTCAGTGACAATTTCATTTTTGTCTTTTTTTATCCCACTAACTGGCAAGATGCCTGATGTAGAGTAGGTGTTTAAGAAATTGTTGATTGATTGATGCTCATCAAAGCAAGATTGAACAATATGTGAAGATGCAAAACGTCTCTGACTCAGCCTGGGTGGGAACTCCCCCACTAATAGTCCTTTATGACTTCATCAATAAGCCTTAGAGAATTGCCTGAGTCTTGAGAAAAATAACTTCACAGATAATAAATGACAAAGATGACATTTGAACTCCAGTCTTACCAACTCCAGGCTCAGCAGTCTATCCATTAAATCTAATATTGAATGATACAAACAGAACCTGAATGAAATACTCTTAAAAATACTTTTCTTTCTGCAATCCCTTAATGGTTTCTTTAAACAAGCCTTAGTTATTCACAGCAATAGATGACTTAAAGAAATGTGTTTAGTAATTTACAAGTATCCAACTCATGTTCCTCCTGTCAAGCTGAGCCTGTATAAAACAAGTTTATCTTAGCATTTTGTTATGTTTGGTTTTATTTTTATTGAATTTGATTTTACTTTTCCTGAGAGAATCACATTGACAAAGCATTTTCATGGGGCTGATTTAGTTCCTAAGGTAATAAATTAGTATCTGTACCTCTTGGAGCTCATTGGGTCCTTCTTAACATGTATTTCCTGTTACAGAGGCTTAGTGCCTAAAATATAGACTCATCATTTTTCTCCACATAAATTAACCCCTTGAACTTGCTTTTTGCCAGTTCTCTTCTTTTTATAATCTCTACAACTCTTGTCACGCCCATCTTAACATGTGGACACCAGTGCTATTCCAGCTGTGTGCTCAATTCAATCCTCCAATTCAATTCAGTGAATATCTTATAGGTTTATAGATTTATAACCAGAGACGCAAAGGACCATCAAGGACATTTAGTCTATTTCTTCTAATTTTACTGTCAAAGAAACTGAGGTTTAGGGACATTAAAGGAATTGCTTAGACTCATACAAGGGTTAAGGAACTGAGCCAAGATATTCTCAGTCCAAAGCCAGCTTGTTTCTACTTGTTTCAAGGTGAAACTCTGGAGAAACAGAGACAAAAACAAAGGAGTTCTTGCCTTCAGAAAGCTTATTCCTACTATGGGGAAGATGGGGGAATATAACTCATGCAGAACAAGTAATTTCAAGAGAGAGCACCAACAAAGTATAATGCATAATTTATTTCTTTCATCCTAAAACTAGTTCATTTTAGTGAGATAATAGACTACAGTATGTTCATGTTCATTTAATTATATTTCTTATTTTGAATGTTAAGTTCCCTTCCGTGCCCTTTATTGTTATAATTTGGGACAATGTAAATGAAATTTATTTTATACAAGCTCTACTTCTATTCCCTAAGTTAGGATAATTACTCTAGCCAAGCTAACATTCAGAAAAATATCTCTCTTGCTCCACCTTCCCCCTTAATGCCAGACAATCTAACTCAACTTCCTTTTCCTGACTCTTAAGACTTATCTGTAGCCCAGATGTGAAAAAAGGTCATAAAAAGAATGTGATCCCATTTGAGTCAAGATAACCAAAGAATCTATGTCCAAGACTTAGTAGCTGAGTTAGAAGGGACCTCAGTGGCTCATTTCTCAGAAAAGGAAATGTGAGACCCAATATTATTGCCTAATATTATAATATAGTAAGCATTAAAAATGCCATTTGAATTCAGTATCTCTGATTCCAGCAGGTATAAGGGTCCAGTGGATAAAGTCCTGATTCCATTTGTAATTGGTTTTTGGTTATGCTTTAGTCTCACATGATAGATCCTTAAACAGATCCTATACTTTAGATAAATTTAGTTGATCAGAATACTAGACTTGAAGCAAGGAAAACTTGATTTCAGATATCCTGTGACACTAATTGGTTGAATGAGGATGGGTAAGTCATCTCCTTTGAGCCTTAGTTTCTTTACAAAATGGAAATATATTTATATTATAAATAAGTATGAATATGATGATATGAATATATATTTAATATATAATACATATGTTAAATATCTATTTATAGCTTAAATATAGAAATATAATATTTTATGAATATTAATTTATATTTACATTATGAATAAATATACTGTAAATATATTTAGAGTAAATATAGCTATAGAGATGGGTAGAGTTCAAATGAGAAAATAGATTTGGAGTACTTTGCAGATCTTAAAGCACCATATAAATGTCAGCTGTTGTTATTAAGAACTGAGCTTAAGATGCCCTTCCGCTGAGCAGCTCAGTCATGGTGTCTAATTAATGAAGGCTACATTTGATGCCATTATTCCACTTTATTCTTTTCCTTTCCTCTACCATACTGCCATTGTTGATTGCTGTCACAGAATTAAATGCCTGGGGTTTCTCCATTAGTAATAAAGCTGCTTTCTCACTAAGGAGTTTGGTCCCCTGGAGAGAAACCTAGATGAAGAATGAGCAGAATGCCTTGATTCTGGGAGCTCTGTGCTTTTCAGCTTTCAAGACTAAGATCAAAGCCCCTTGTCTTTTATTGGAAGCACCTTTTATATCTTCCCTAGTATTAGACTCAAAAATTGTATCCATTTTCTGGTTTAAAACAAACCAATTTCTTGGAATTCTGTTGTCGACAAAGCCTCTGCTAAGTGATCAATCAAGTGTATTTTGGTGGCCCTGAATGATTGTTCAAGACTTGAAAATTTCACTTTTTTTCTTAGATAAAAGCACACTCCAAAATAAAACGGATATTCTTGTAACTAAGTGGTCATTTAGAAAATTCTATCTAGGAAGAAAACTTGTTTTGCAAGACCTTCAAAATTCCATCTTTTAGAAAATGAGCTTCCGATCACTTGGTCTAGAGAGTGGTACAACTGTTCTGGACGCTCAGGTCACACTTTGCACATTCTGTTGAAGAATGCTTCTCAAATGCTCAATAAATTCATAAATTGTACATATTCCCATAGATTACAACCATTCTCAATACATGAATTGTGGCCGAGAAATCCATAAACTACCAGACAAAATTTTGCTGATAAGTCTCTCATAACTTAATCAATTTGCTCTTCTGACAGTCATTGGATAATAAATCTACAACTGAAAGGAACGTTTGAGGCCATCTTGTTCAACACCCTCATCTTGCAGATGAGAAAACCATGTCCCATAGAATCTCAATGACTCACCCAAATTCACACAAGTATGAAACCGTCAGATGAGGGATTACAACCCAGGTCCATTGACTTCAGAGACAGTGCCATTAGTCTCTTGCTGAGCCCTCTAAGTCTCTTACTTAGTCCTCAAGGCTTAATAAAAACCTATTAGTATTATTAAGACCCTGACATAACATTGAGAAAACAACATCAATCCAATGCCTTTATTAAGCACTAGAATAGTATTGTGTTGGAGAAAATCAGTGATAAATATGAGAACACTGCTACTTTGGTAAAGTGAAAAAATATGACTTTGGGCAAATCATATAATTTCTCTAGGACTTAGTTTGTTTATTTGAAGAATGGGAAAGTGAGACTAGATGGCTGGAAGATATACACCATATACCTCCATCATTCCTTGGCTACTGTGGTTCAAACCAGACATCATTCAGTCTTATTAGTGGTTTGGTAACTTAATTATCTAGTGTCTGTTTTTTGTCTTTTGTGGTCCAGCCTTCTGATCCTTGCCTTTTTGTGTCCAAAGGTGCCTATTTCAGGGAACTTTATACTAGGAGACAGGACAACAAATACTTAATGTTGCATTTTCCTTTGTCTCTTGGCTCACTCCTTGATAAGATTGCCACTGAATTCTTGACCTTTTCTTTGCCTTTAGTTTGTCTTCTGATCCTGCTTTCCCCCAGACTTAATGCCTAATTTTATATCTTGTATTCTTTTTATTTTATTTTATTTTTTAAAATAGCTTTTTATTTACAAGTTATATGCATGGGTAATTTTACAACATTGACAATTGCCAAATCTTTTGTTCCAATTTTTCCCCTCCTTCTCCCCACCCCCTCCCCTAGATGGCAGGATGACCAGTAGATGTTAAATATATTAAAGTATAAATTAGTATATCTTGTATTCTTGTACTCCTATCTCCAAATATCCATTCTTAGATTACCTATGTCAGCTATGCAGCTTTCTGAAATCTTCAATTTCATGTTGCTTGTCTGATGGAATTCCACTGGTTTGCTAATTCATCCCCTAAAAAAATTAGTAAATTAGTCAGACATGATTTCCTTTTGGAAAAATCATACTCTTATTATTTTTGTTTCATTATTTGATGGTTTGCTTCTTGGTTATAGCTTTTACAAGTTTACTTGGAAAGGAGGCCAGCCTTCCTGATCTACATTAACCTCAATTCCTTTTGGATCAGCTTTTCTGTCTAGAGGTCACCTTGCAGTTTTCCAGGTGGCTGGCATGGTGGCCATCTTATAATCAGGTTAAACATTTGGGGCAACAGTTCTCCTTGAATTCTTTCAAGCCTCCTGGGTGGATCTCATTCTGTCCCTGTAATTTCTTTAATTATTTATTTTTTTTTAATTAATTTAGCACATTCTAAGTAAAGACCATTATTTGATTGGATCATTTGATTGAATAAATCCAACCTATTCATTTCAAGGAATTATTTTGAAGTGAGAATATTGCTAAGGATGACTCTGAGAATGACCTTCACTGTCTCATTCCTGAGTACTCACTGCCAAATAACTAATTAGGACTTCCATAGATTCTCTTTCTGGATTCCTCTCATATATTTTAAATGATCTTCTTTTATTGACTTTAGAATATTTTGAGAAGTATTATAAACCTACATTGAAAGGGCTCTATTGTTACATTATGTTTAGTCTGCCAAATCCAGCCCAGTTCACAAACATTTATTAAGTGGCTACTATGTGTTAGGCAAAATTATCCAAGAAAGACAAAACAGTCCAAGCTCTCAAAGAGTTCACAGTTTAATAGAGAAAACAATATAGAAAAAGTATGTAGGGATTATATATATATATATATACATATATGTTTGCATATATATGCATATTATTTATATATTATGCACACACATATATATAACTTCATGTACACACATACACACAACACCCCCCACTATATCTCCCTATACTCATTCACATATATGATATTATATATATACATATGTATATGTATACATAATAAATTGGAGATATATCCTAAGTTCTTAGAGTATGTTCTAAGAACAAGGAAAAGCTTCTTACAGAAGATGAGACTTAAGCTGAGACAAGCTGAAGGAAGCCAGGGAAACTACAAAGCAGAGATAAAGGGAAAGAAAGTTCTAGCCATGGGAAAATCCCCAAGGTCAGGAGATGAGATGCTGTGTGCCATATTTCTTTAAACTTTCCTATTCTTTTTTTTACCTATTTTTGATTTTTTTCTTGTTTTGAAAATGTACTTTAAGCACTTGATAAATGCATATATATTTCAACTATACTTATTTCTTTTTACTGATTCTTAGTGGTTTCTCATATATGACATTCTTCTGCTTTCATGGCTTTGAACAAATGTTGCCTTCTGTGGAGAATGCTCTTCTGAATGCATTCAGAAAAATTTGGAAAGACTTATGTGAACTGATAGAAGAACCAGGAGGACATTATTCACAGTAGCAACAATATTGTATGATGAGCAACTGTGAGTGAGTTAACTACTTTCAGCAATAAAAAAAAAATGCAAAAACGAGTCACAGGACTCGTGATATAAAAGATGCTATCCACTTCAAGAGAAAGTAGTGATAGAGAGTAAATGCAGATTAAAACATATGATTTTTCACTTAAATTTTTTTGGTCTCTCTTTTTTTTTTTTGGTCTGTGGTTTTGTTTTTGTTTTTGCTGAGGCAATTGGGGTTAAGTGACTTACCCAGGGTCACACAGTTGGAAGTGTTAAGTGTCTGAGGCCAGATTTGAACTCAGTTCTTCCTGACTTCAGGACTGGTGCTCTATCTACTGTATTAACAAGCTACCCCTTTGTTTTCTTTTAAAACATGAATTTTATGGAGATGTTTTTCATGTTTCCCTCTACACACACACACACATTCACACACTTGAATACTTATTTATTATTCCCTTTCTCTTCTTCTCATGGAATATAAACTCCTTGAGGATAAGAATTATTTCATTTTTATCTTTTTATTTTAGAATCTTTGAATGACAGATAACAAATATTTCTGGAATTGAACTAGATCCACATATAAGAAATATTGGGTAATATGACTAACAATAGCTTCAACTGCTACTCTTCTTGAAAAAATAGATTATTCAAATAAATGGTGATTATAGTGAATCTTCATGATGTTATCTTGTCTTGATCCTCTATAACATAGAATCATCATTCAATGAAGGCATTTCTTCAAGAAGACAGGGAAATGGAATCAGTGCTCATTGTTTCCTGACATTCTAATAAAGCAAGAGCAAACCTTAGAGACTAATAAGACCAACCGGTTAAAAGGTTTATTAGATTACCCTGGTGGAATTTCTGATGTCTTCAGGAAGGCTGAATGATAGAAGATTTATGATCAGATTCTTCAACAGGGTGTAGACTGCCTATTTTCTGTGGTTTGGGCTGAAGTTGGAGCTGTTTGCTTTAGATTACAGCTGGGAGGAGAATAAAGGCTAAACCAGCTTGTGATCCTGATCCTGCCTACACAGTAAGTCAATCTCTTGACTTTCCCATGGGTGTGAGCACTCAGGCTGTCTGCGGGTAGAACCAATATTTTCTTCTGAAAAGACCTTTGAATCTTATCAAGCACTTACCCGGTTCTTGTGCTTGGGAGCTCAAAGTATTATATTTGTTAGAGATGACTTGGACCTGAAAAGCTTTTAGAGCATATATGATCAGTCCTTCTTCCATAAAAAGAAGTCTCTGTAAAACATTATTTTACTGCTAATTGTTTAGTATTTGAGGAAATGGTTGGCCTGGGAGTCTGCATTCTAGTAGT
The DNA here is from genome assembly GCF_016432865.1 of Antechinus flavipes. Lineage (NCBI taxonomy): Eukaryota > Metazoa > Chordata > Mammalia > Dasyuromorphia > Dasyuridae > Antechinus > Antechinus flavipes. Next base: position 69,229,226 of record NC_067403.1, on the reverse strand, counting down.
CTCGATGGATGGGATCACAGAATGAAGGCAGAAAAGGCCTTAGAGGTCCAAGAGTCTTTTTTATAGGTAGGTAAATGACATCGATAAGGAAGGAAGGTGAGCATATGATAGCCCAGGTCTCCCTATCCCAGGCCCAGTGCTCTTTCTTTTCTACTGCCTGTTTCCCTGAGAAATGAGCAATGGGCTACAACAGAATACCCTCTGACTACACAATTGCAAATCTGTTTAGAGGTTTCAGGGAGGTCCTGGAGAAGCTAACAGGAGCAAAAAGATTGGTAGACTCTCCTGTTTGAGGGTATGGACAGCTCCTGGACCATATCTTCCACCTTCTTTCATTTTCTTTGCAAGAGTCTAAAACAAAATACAAAGCTCAAAAAGATCATTTTGTTACAGTAAAAAGAGTCAAGGAGGATCCAGAAGAGCCTGTGGACTCTGTGAGGGAATGCCAAAAAATCTTACAGCAACTCACAACAGCAAACCATAAGGGTTAATTCATTCATCTCCCCAATGGTATCCTGACTATCATTTTGGGATGTTGCAGAAAACAGCAGTTCAGGAAACTGGGTCACAAGCTTCCTGTTCCTTACCTGGAGATCTAAGAAGCAGAAACAGGAAAAGTAGTTTGAGGAAGAGCTCAGCTTCCATTCCAGTTTTAATCAGAGAGCCCAACCCCTCTCTCCTCCTGCCAATCTGCACTTTTAATAGACATCAACTGGGGCAGTTGAAAGGCTGAGAAAAGAACATATGTAGGATGATAACCAAGATTCAGGTATTGTTTTGCATCAGGATCACGTTTCAACAAGTCAATTTTTTAAAAGACTCTTGGATCACTCATTGTAGAAAATTCATGACTAGATTTTTTATTTATGAAAAGCAAACATCCTGGTTAAATCGCAGAGTGTAAAAGCATTTGCAAATGTCAAGAGAAGACCTGGTGTTGATACTGACTCCCAGGCACGCTGATGTTTGAGATGTACCTGCACTATCAGGGTTTCTGCTAAATGGCACTTTCTGAGAAGGGGCAAGAACCATAGGGTACAGAGACTCGGTGACAGGGAAAAACCTCTCAAACTGAACAAAGGCTTCATGGCAAAGCCCGGAGAACAAGTTCTTTGTCCCACATCCTTCTCAGAGAGTAGTGACTCTCATAACAAGATTTTTTTTTAGACTTGCATAGATTAAACTTCAAGAAATGATTAGTATTAATTGCTGAAAGGAATTCTTTCACATAATCTGGGCAAAGATTTCACAGCAAAGCCCAGATGAATGAAATCCTTGTCTTATGCCTTATTTGTTGTATTGTCTGGTTTAGATTCAATATTTGATTAATGGTAATTCCTGTAAGGACTTGTTTCATATATTGACTATGACTTAATTTTAAAGATTAGTGTATATCACATGTACACACCCAATATATAGATCTATATCTTAGAGGGAGAGAGAGTCATAAAAACCTTGGGTCAAGTCCTGTCTAGGACAAATGCTACGTGATTTGGGATAAATCACTTGACCTCTCAGTGTTCCAGATAATTGTCAATTAACTGTTAAAGGAAGTTTCCTTACTGCAAGTTTCCCTAAAACAATGAAATCATTAAAGTCTAGCTATGTTTTATGCATACTCACATATACATATACACTTATAATGTATGTATAAATACATGTAATTTTATGTCATACATATATATGACATAAAATGGTATATATATATGTATGTGTGTAGGTTGATGTGTAATTTACATTCAAACTATTCCCAGGATATTAAATAGGCATGTTTCTATAGATGGGAATCATTCAAATTGAGGAACAAAATGCATTAGGGTCATAGATTTAGAACTAGAAGGGGTTTCAGAGGTCATTTAGCCCATTCTCTAACATTTCATAAATGAGAAATTGGACTCGGAGGCTTGCCGGAGGTCACACATTAATTGGAAAAACCTGGACATTTTAATTCCATTGCTCTATTTGCAGATCTAGTGATCTGTCCATTGTACTGTTCTGTCTCTCTATCATTAAACATCATCCAAGCCTTTTAATTCTTATATTTATGGAACAATTCTTTTGCAAATATTACAAATTAAAGATTGTTATTAGTTTATTTAACAGTTTATATTTTTGGATTATCTTTTCTCATAAATAAGTAGGAAAGTAGAATTGGGTAGGTAGAGCTTTTGTTGAAATGATTGAATAGCGAATTCTTCTCCCCTTTCCATTCCTTTTCCTTTTCTCCTTCCCATTCCTTTCCCTTTTCCCCTTTCCATTCCTTTCCCTTTTCCCCTTTCCATTCCTTTTCATTTTCCTTTCCTTTTCCCTTTTGCCTTTCCCTCCTTGGGTAATTTATTGGCCACCCCACCTTATGAAGATTCATTTTATTGTTGCTAAACTTAATATGAATCAGAATTCCAAACTCAACAGATCTGTCAGTATCAGCTTTCTCTGTCATTTGGATTATTAGTGATAATGAATTTTCTGTGGGATAGGTCAGTACACTGTAACCAAATTATCTGAAATCTTAATTATACAATTCCCAAATCCCATTGAACTCAGGTTTATCATCAATGCTCAACTAGCATGGATTTTTATTAAGGACCTCCTAAATGCCATGTACTAGAATACAAAGTCAAAAATGAAAAATATATTCCATTGCTTTTCTAATGATGTACATTATCAGTATACTAATGGTTTTAGCTGGGGACATTTTATGGGAAGACATACAAATTAGTATCCCATTCTAACAGATTGTTCTCTTGTTCTTTATAGGACTCTGAAACCAGTGAAATATTCATCCTTATTGCAGTGTTGTATTGAGGAGTACAAGAAGAAAGCACCTGTAATTCTCAGTAAGTAAGGATTAATATCTATTCATTTTATTTCTCAATTTATGTTTATATCTTGATACCAAGGGGAGAAAAATAACATTTCCAGTAGTTGCTTCCATTGTAGTGTGCATTTATTGTGTCTAGGAGACATTAGAATTATTGCTAGGTAGTACTTGTTGACTTTTCTGTAACTGAATGAAAATTATGTGCATGGAAACCTGGGCATGTAAAGCTATATCACAAAATCATTATATTATAGTGCCTTTTATCAATCCCAAGTTTATTGACAGGACTTATTTAGTGATAGCTATATAGCAAAAAACCAGGGGCAGGGAAACTGGGGCTTTTCCCTGGCCACTAACAAATTTAAAAGTTGTCACATTTAGAAGGTTCACACATAATTCTAACACTTCTGTAAGGCATGAAGGAAACAAAACATGATTCAAATATGGGAAGGTGATGGTCAGAGTGAATCCCCAATGCCTCTTCTCTTCCAACTCATGGCTTAACTTTTCTTTTTTTTAATAAAGCTTTTTATTTTCAAAATACATACACAGATAGTTTTCAACTTTCATCCTTGTAAAATCTTGTATTCCAAAAATTTTCCCTCCCTTCCCCTACTTCTTTTCTTAGACAGTAAGTAATCTGATATTTGTTAAACATGTACAATTCTTCAATACATGTTTCCAAAATTATCATGCTGCATAAGAAAAATCAGATCAAAAAGAAAAAAAATGAGAAAGAAAACAAAAGGCAAGGAAACAACAACAAAAAAGTGAAAATACTGTTTTTTGCTTCATACTCAGCCCTCACATTCTCTCTCTAGGTACAGATGGCTCTTTCCATCACAAGACCATTGGAACTGGCCTGAATCACCTTGTTGAAAAGAGTCAAGTCCAACAGAATTGATCATCATATAATCTTGTTGTTGCTGTGTAAAATTCATGGCTTTTTTAATACTTTATATTCCATGTGCCAACAATTCTATATTTTTTTCATGTGATTAGTGATAGAGATGGTGAGGGGAGAGTTGGGGATGTGGACCACTTTATGTCCAAAGTACTTCATCCTATGGACTCTATGCAGTACAAAGAGAACCTAATTAGCAAGTACAATGATTTAAAATATATATGTGAGAAGTTGATCCTGGTACTTCATTTCTGTGTGGATTCTAGTCATCATGTTCTAGGGCTTTTTGCTCCCAGGGTATTCTACTTTGTATTTCTTGTACACTTTGGTTTTCTTCCCTTTCATATTCGTCAGATTCTTCAGTCATACTAAGGAATAATTGACCAATGATTGATTAATGTGTAGTCTTTCCAAAAAATGTTCACGTTTTCCATAAAAGACATATGTAAAATGATCAAGCTCTAGTTTGTTTTTTGACCTTTAATTGTTTAAATTTAAATGTATAAATGAAAAAAAATTGATACTAAATTTCACTGAGGCAAAACAGAAAAGGGATAGAGAAACTGGAATTTTCTAGGCTTTTAAAATCACATCATATAAGCACATTAAGCCCAGTCTTCTTTGTTTTATTTGGATTTTGTTTATATTAATGCACTGAAGTACTAAATTAAATATCTCAAAATGAAAAAGGAAAAAAAAGTCTGCTTTTGCCTCAATTGTTTAGATGTTCCTGATGGAAGATTATAAGGGGAGGTGAATTATATGATTAATTTCACCAATTTTTCACTGTCCTTTGCATAGAAAAATCATTCTAAATTAGCATTAAAGTTTATTTTCAAAAGAATTAACAATGATGGAATTCTTTTTTTAAAGTTAGCCTATCAATTTCAATAGATTTATGCTGGAAAGAGCTATCTGCATCCAGAGAGAAAACTATAGAGACTGTGAATCAAAGCATAGTATTTTAACCTTTTGGTTGTTGCTTGTTTGCTTGGGGTTTTTTCCCACCTTTTTTTTTTTTTACCCTTTTGATCTTATTTTTCTCGCACATTGTGACAAATATGAAACTGTGTTTAGAGGATTTGCACATGTTTAACCTATATTGAATTGCTTGTTGTCTAGAAAAGGAAGGGAGAAAAATTTGAAACACAAGGTTTTGCAAAGGTGAATGCTGAAAACTATCTTTGCAGGTATTTGGGAAAATAAAAGGCTACAATAAAAATAAAAACAAAATAATGTTCATTTGAAGTAAACACATACCTGTATCCATATATATGTATAAAGTTAGCTTGCCAAAAGGAAAGGTTGTGGAAAAAGTACTTGTTACATGAAGTTTTATATAAATAATTCTTTACTCCATCCTTGTAAAGGGCTGAAATGCTTGAGTTCATGCACTGAGGTCAGACAACCGAGCACTTAAGGCTAATTACCGATTGGACAATACTCTATCAGCATATGCTTGGAAAATGGTCCTTCCCACTGTTCTGTCCTGGCTCGATAATTGGTGAATACAGAGAATTGTAGGAGGGATTAGGGGGTGGAATAAAACTAGCCAGAGTCACTTCTGGGTGGGAGACGAAGAAGGAAAGTTGTAGAGATTCTGCTTCCATCTAATTCAATCCGACTTCTAAAGACCAAGAATAAAGACCAAAGACTTTTGCTTATCCTGATTCTGGCTGATTCTAAGGTATCCAGGGTGCTAACTGGGTCTTCACACATCCTGACTTGAAATTCTTACTCAAATTAATAATCTAAGATTTCTCATGACTTTGGAGAAATCAGAAAATAAATCCAATAAATGCCTCTTCGATGAACCATAGACTTTTAAAAAAATATTTTATTTTATTTTATAATAACTTTATATTGACAGAATCCATGCCAGGGTAATTTTTTTTACAACATTATCCCTTGCACTTGCTTCTGTTCCGATTTTTCTCCTCCCTCCCTCCACCCCCTCCCCAAACCATAGACTTTTGAGAGTAAAAATGACATGAAAGATAATTTAGTCCCCTCCTTTGTTACAAATGAGGAAACTGAGGCTCAAATTATTTTGCCAAATTAAAATCACAGAATCTCAGAGTTGCGAAGACCCTGGGAAGCCATCTAATCTCACTGATGCTTAAAAACCCAGCATGATGTCTGACAAGCTCATCTGGCATTTGCTTAAAAAGGGGAAACCCACTGAGTCCCTAGACAGCCTTCGCTAGACCCACTTTGGAATTGCTTAAGCTATTAACTTGTTTTGCTTTTCATCAAGCTTAAATTTACCTCTTTACAACTCTGGCTCATTGTGAAACTAGGAACTTTGGTTCCAAGTAGAGCAAGCCCAATACATCTATTCTGATAACCCTTCAAGTGTTAGAAGATGGTCTTCATGTTCTAAACATCCTAGTCCTTGAACTGATCCTCACAAGTATCCCATTACTAGTTAGTTAAAACTTGGGTCTCCTGAGTTTTATGTAGTAATCTTTTGTGAACTAAACTGTCAAGCATTCCAGCTGTACTGTAAAGAGTAGAACTCTACATTGTTTGAATGCCAAATGTACACTTGCCAATACATACATATATACATATATATATGTATGTGTGTATATATATGTACATATATACACAAATACACATGTATACACACACACACATATATATATATATATACATATACATACATATATATGCGTGTGTGTATATATATATATATATATATATATATATATATATATATATATATATATATATATTGAGAGCTCATCCAAGGCAAGCACTCAGAAAGTGGTCAGAAAAAGTCAGAAAAAAGTTCTCTCTTAACTTTAAAGTCGATTATGTGACATGGGAGACACTAGCACAGGACCGTCCAGCGTGGCGTGCCTTCAGCAGAGAAGACGACATGCTCTATGAGTGAAGCAGAATTGAATTAACCCAAAAGAAACGTGAGATATGCAAAATTAGAGAAGCTACCCCAAATGTTCATAAGGACTATATGTGTCCGACCTGTGACAGAGCATTCCAAGCAAACGAAGTATTGGTTTGATCCGCCACAGTCAGACACACTCGATCTTGTCATAGTCGTATCATTTTGGTCCTCTTTGAGTATGAAGAACAATAACCATCTAGTATTCTTTCTAGGACAAAGTACTTTGTCTCTAGACCAGATTCCAAAGTCTACCATAGTCTTATGATTTATGTAGGGGCTCTATGTTTCCATTGTCCTATGTCAGAAACTAAGAGAGCCGGAGCCATCATGATCTTTTCCCTGAGACATCAAGGTAGATTTGGAATTGCGCTACCTTTTTTCCATGCTGGGAGCAAATTCTTAAGCAGAAGAGTATTGCCAGGAATAGGAAAAGAAAAATCAAAGACTATGTTTAAGAATATCACTTAAGAGTGGGAGGGATGGATGCTGAGGATTGGTCTTATATACTTGTTTTAACTCAATGTTAATTACTAACATCTCGCAGCATAGGAGATAGGATTAGGAGAGGGGAGTTGCCCCAAAGATTTAAAAGCAGGTTTTAAGGAATTTTGGTATGGTGATTGATAGGGTAAAAGACAAGGAAATGGAGTGAACTTTTGAAACTAAGACATATAGTCTAATAAGCTGTGAATTACATTCTGTGGCTGTCTTTCTGCTTGAATCAGTTGCTCATTCATTTAAATCATGATTCTCTGTGGCCCCATTTGGAGTTTTCTTGGCAAAGATACTGGAGTGGTTTGCCATTTCCTTCTGCAACTCTTTTAAACTTTAGGATAGTGAGGTAAACTCAGTTACTTGGTTAACTGGTTAAGTGACTTGCTCAGGATCACATTGCTAGTAAGTGTCTAATGAAGGATTTGAACTTATGAAGATGAGTCTTCCTGACTTTGGTCTAGGTAATGTTTCAACTGCACCACCTAGAGCTGCCCTTACTGAATCAGTTATTAATTATGAATAACTCATACTTTTCACTAGTTCATTCATACTTAGATTATCTCTCTTTATCTGTTTTATTGGCCAGTTGTTTTATAGATGAGATAAATTAGGTTATCCTGTATTGTTTCATTCTTTTGGCTTTGTTTTTGGTAATTCTTATTTTTCATCAAGTTGTTACTTTCTAATAATTCTGATTCTAATTCATTTGAAATTGCTTAAGCTATCATGTTGTTTTGCTTTTTATCAAGCTTAAATTTACCTTTTTACAACTCTGGCTCATTGTGAAATTCTATTCTAATAATTCATTCTAATCTTCTAACAGTCTTGCTTAAGTGTGGTCTTGTACTTCACTTATGTGTGTTATAAATGCAATTTTTACCACTGTGATAGAGAATAATAATAATTATAGCTCTCATTTGTATAATGTTTTAAGGTTTATGAAGTACTTTTCAACAGATAATTCATTTGAGCCTCACAACAACCCTAGGGAAAAAAGGTTATTGTTATCTCCATTTTACAGATGAGGAAACAGAGAGAAATTAAGTGACTTGCTCAGAGTCACTCAGTGGTTCTGAAGCCATATTCAAATTTCGGTGTTCCTGATTCCAGGTCCAGGACTTTAGCTATTTTACCACTTTCCTCCCTAAGGAGGAAAAAATGAAAGAAATATCTGATTTAATAAAGAAGAATAAGGGTACCTAGATAGATCAAAAAAAAGTACTCCAGAAATGAAAACCAGTAAGAAAAATATTCCATGATGGTGAAGGAGAATCAGAAGAGTACTATAAAGGTTAGTGATTAGAAGAATGTGATTTCATCCAGTTTATCTTAACAGAACTGAAAAAGCTAAAAACTCAAGTGGGAGAGACCCCTATGACAGCTATATTTGTTCATTCTTTCTGATCGATGGCTTTTTCACAATTTAGACACATCAATCATAAGTCTTTCTTGTGTTCTTTAGGTTACTTATAATTTTATTCTTCTAAGTATGTGGTTATTATTTTGCATTAATAGAATTGGTTGGAAAGAAAACTGGTTTTGTGGTCAGAAGATTTGGATATAAAGCCTAACTGAGCTAACTCAGGATTAATTTGACCATGGGGGAAAAAAAAGAAGAATGTGATTTTAAAAAGTAAAAGAAGAAAATCAGCTATACAAACTGAGCCTTTAGAAGAAGACATAGCACCCTATCTTCCATAAAACAATACAATGGATTCTTAAATTAGCAGGTCCAACATATAGCAGCACTGATCCTATACAGAACAGATGTGGATCATAAAGGAAGCCACATATTGATCAGCTGGGCCAGTTGCCTGATGATTGTTTCTGCGATGCAACAGAGAGCCACCTACTGACCGTTAACTACTACTGCTCATAAAATAGCAAGTTTAGTGACTTGGAAATGAGACATTGCTTTCTAAGTATCCCAGTTCGGAAGTCAAGAAAGAACTTAGAACAAACTTGGAATTATCCATCTAAGAGTCATGGTATATGGGCTAACTGTCCACTTAACAGCCTAATTCAGTCCTAGCATATAAACACAGGATGCTATATTCCTTAAACCAATTCTTTTCTCTTCCCATCCCCATGACATTTTCCTCCTCTTCCTCAAATACTCCTCAGTTATGTCTCTCCAAGGTCCTGCCTTAATCCTTCCTTAGCTGTAAGATGTCATAGAACAATGAACAAGATTCATCCCTCCTTGTAACAAAAGTACCAACTTTATTGAATAACATCTGAACTGCATGGCCATTCTCACAGAAGAAGAATACTGGAAAACAGACCCATCTATTTGATTTTCACATTTTGGGTCCCTTTTTTTTGTGTCATAGCAGAAAATGAAGCTATAATTTATAATACCTCCAGAAGTTCTACTCTATCCGAACAATAGAAGCTCAAACCTAGATGATTCTTAGGTGGTAGGAGCTGCATACTTTTCCTGAGATTGATAAAAGGAATTGTGCACATAAATCTAAAGTAGACGCCCTCTGTACTTGAATATACCAATCATGTGAGTCAGATGAGACTAAATAGAGGAGTTAGTAGAATTCTTTGAGAAGCAAGAGCTATTCTCATACATATTTATCAGCCACTTTACCTGTCTCTATTTGCATACTCTTCTTTCTCCTATGGGTGAAGGGGATCTGGCTGACTTGCATCCATTAAATTACGCCTCACCTCATGAGAGCCCCTATCTCTAGGCAAAAGTTACTTTCATGAAGGCATTATTCACCCTCAAGTTCATATTTGTTTCTGTCCTTTGGTTTTGATAACAGCCAAAGTTGTTCCATTTTCCTCTTCTTCCTAATCCTGTTTCCTATTTCAAAGTGTACAATCTTGTATCTCTCCTCCAACATAACCCCACCTTCTAAAAGGCACAAGTCAGAGAACAAAAGTGGGGAAAACAGTCTTTATGGCTTACAATTAAGCCAGTGAATATTTCATATGACTTTCCTTTTAATCTAAGCCAGATTTAAACAAAGTCTGAATCATTGCAGCCCTTGACTTATTTAGCATCTTGGCTAAGATAATAAAATTGAAGAACTTCAGGATGGGGTTCACATCGTTCTTTCTTCTGATTCTATTTGGTAGATATGATAGACCAAAATTTTCTTTCTCTACTAGGTCATCCTTCATATCTACATATACATTTGAAATTTGTGATTTTAGATGATGGTTTTCAAGGAAAACGGTAAAGGAAAAGTGCCCAGCAAGAGTATGATATAATGTACAGAAAAGGGGATGCATCAAGATTACAGGAAGGACTGGAAAAAGGCTTAAAATTATGAGGGAGAATATAGGGGCAAAGACCAATTTACTGATCCAGGAGTGACTATATACGGATTATGCAGCAGGTCACAGAAGGAGACAGTATCTGAACCCAAGACAGTTATGTTCTCTTTGACAGGAAGGAGATACAGAAGGAAGGAGGAGAGAATAAGTCATGGTAATGATCAGTTTGGAGGTGAGGGGGAGGGTAATTGAAGTAGCTTGTGCCCACAATTATATTTAATATTTGATAGTACAGAAGCCAGAGACTTAAAGGCAAATCAATTCATTCTTTTATCCTTTTGTTGTTGTTTTCTTGAAGACAGCCCAAATTATTTTCCTCTTCAGTTTGTAAATTCCTTTGGTGGGCACAGTATCCTCAGCTCTTGCCATGAGAGCTGAATACATAATAGACAAGGGAAAATAACTTCACTTAAATTGTAATTTGATGTACTCCAAACCAAGGGATCATTTAAGTAGACTTCTAAATTATTTTCTTATTGAAAAATGTTTCTTCTAATAATTGTCTCAGATATTAATCTTGGAGGCATACATGAAGGGAACTTTTTTTGTTTTTTTATTATTAAAACAGATGCATAGGTAATTTTCAACATTCCCTCTTGTAAAACCTTGTGCTCCAAAATAATTTCTCTCCCTGACCCCCACTCCCTCTCCTAGATTGCAAGTAATCTTATATATGTTAAACATGTGCAATTCTTCCATACATATTTCCACAATTACCATGTTGCACAAGAAAAAATCAAATCATAAAGGAAAAAATGAGAAAGAAAACAAAATGCAAACCAACCACAATAATAAAAGTAAAAATGCTATACTGTGATCCACATTTAGTTCCCAGTACTTTCTCTGGGTGCAGATGGCTCTCTTTATCACAGAACGGGAACTACCCTGAATTATTTCATTGTTGAAAAGAGCCACATTCATCAGAATTGATCATCTTATATAATCTTGGTGTTGAGGTGTACAATGTTCTCTTGTTTCTACTCATTCCATGTAGCATCAGTTCATGTAAGTCCAGACTTCTCTGAAATCATCCTGCTGATCATTTCTTATAGAACAATAATATTTCAGAACATTCATATACCATAACTTATTCAGCCATTCTCCAATTAATGGGCATCCACTCAACTTCTAGTTCCTTACCACTACAAACAGGGCTGCCACAAACATTTTGGCACATACAGGTCCCTTCCCCTCTTTAGTATCTCTTTGGGGTATGAGACCAATAGTAACAATGCTGAATCAAAGGATATGCACAGTTTGATAGCTCTTTGGACATAGTTCCATATTGCTCTCCAGAATGGTGGATTCATTCGCAGTTCCACCAACAATGCATCAGTGTCCCAATTTTCCCGCATCCTCTCCAACATTCATCATTATCTTTTCCTGTCATTCTAGCCCATCTGAGAGGTATGTAGTGTGGTATCTCAGAGTTGTTTTAATTTACATTTCTCGGTCAATAGTGATTTAGAACATTTTTTCATATGACTAGAAATGGTTTAAATTTCTTCACCTGAAAATTGTCTGTTCATATCCGTTGCCCATTTACCAATTGGAGAATGACTTCTAATCTTATAAATTTGAATCAGTTCTCTACATCTTTTAGAAATGAAGCCTTTATCAGAATCTTTGGATGTAAATATTTTCCTCAATTTATTGCTTCCATTAAGGGAACTTTTAAGAGCATAACATAACCATATTATAGGTAAAGAAACTGATTCTCAGAGATGAGAAATGATTTGCCGAAGGGAGTTTGTTGTACTTTAGAAAGTACTGGACTTAGGAAAACTGAGAAAGCAAAATCAGAAATAACTACTAGATTGTGATCCTCCCTTTTGGGCAGGACACTTTACTTTTTTCAGCCTCATCTTCCTTATCTGTCAAATATTTATAATGATAACATCTATCTTATAGGGTTGCTGTTGAGATCAAATGTGATAATATCAATTTGCAAATCTATAAAAGAATTAGGATCCTGGACTACTTATTTTTTCCACTAAACCCCAATTTCCCCTTTTCTTTTATATATCCATTCCATATCCTCTCCTCACAGGGGTCTCTCACTTTTGCTTCTCCTTGGAGCCCATTGTACCCAAATATTTCTTCTCCTAAGGGAACCTCTTATCTCTCTTTCTTCATGCCTGCCCTTTTTTCCTTCTTCCAGCATCTTCACTCCACGATATTCATTATGATAATGTGCTCTTGGTGGTGTCCTTCCTTGTGTTCTCTGGTCATATTCATCTTTGCAAATCAGAGGACTTTCCTATCAGAAAAGTCTCTATGATTATTGTTGTTCAATCCAAGTCTTCATGACCCCAGATAGTGTTTCCTTGGCAAAGAGTGGTTTGCTATTTCCTTCCTCAGTGAATTAGACATTTTGAGGTTAAGTGACTTATCTTGCCTAGAGTCACTCAGCTAGTAAGTGCCTAAAGCTTATTTGAACTCAGGTTTTCCTGACTGTTGTATCCATGCTCTATCTACTGAAGGACCTAGCTGCCTCTATTTTATGATTTGGCATGGCTTAAATAGATTCAGGCTTCCTATAGGACTAGCAAAATACAGTAGAAAGGACCCTAGATTGGAAGTCAATAAGCCCAAGTTGTAAATCCTCTCTGCAAATATATCTCATTAAGGAGAAATAGGTGACATTCTCCCAGGATAAGCCATTAACATACCTACAAAGAGTAAACCGTTTTTTCTCTCCAGAGGACTATAAAAAAGTAATCAAAGGGGGAATAGATAAAGATGGGGTCAGTAACTCTACATATAGATGCCTATTTAAGTCCCATATTAGAAAATACATTTTCTCAGGATAGAGGTTCAAATTGTTTCTTTATGCAATTTTTTTTTTTGCTTTAGCAATATGACTGCCAGAAAAAACCCCACTTGGGTAGATGAAGTGGTGGTCCACTTTTCCCTTTTCTTTATAAGGTCATATAATCAGATCTTGGGAGGACCTTCAATAAGAGTGTGCTGGATGCAACTCCTCTTGATGATCAATTGTTAAATTTTCATTGTGAGCATTTACACCTCAGAAATCAGCTAATGCTATAAATGATGGTTTGATTATCATTTCTGTTCATTGTCCTTACTTAAGGAAGTGATGGAGGAAATGTCAATTAAACTTAAAAGTATGTCTGAGTTTTTGGAGAGCTGCTTGTTAAATATTTATCAGCAGACTCTTGGTCTTAGGGATTATCTTCTCATTTAATAGAGGAGGAAACAAATTAAGAGATGGGTAGCAAGTAAGAGAGCCAGGATTTGACCGGAAGACCCTTCTCCTACATATTGCCAACCTAGCATTCTTTCTCCAATACGCATCAGTCTCTCACCCAGCTGTGTTTCCTTTTGGGTGATGTCAGAGCCTATTTGTGTTTATCCTGGGATTTCTTACCTGCTGTTTCATTGATGAATAACTAGCTATTTCCTTTGCTTTACTCCCAGCACAGATTTGAGGAAGTGACAAGCAGAGTGTCGCGTTAGGGAGAAAAAGGGACAAGGGAAGCTGTAAATCCCAAAAGGAATCAAGACAGAAATGATTTCACCATAGTAGGCGGTGTGGGAAAGACTTCATTATCTCTCATGCTATGTTCCTTTCAGATACCACAGGGACTTTTTATGGCCTTCTGCAGAGACCTAAAGTAAGATTACATGGGGCCCTCATATACATTTAGTTTTAGAACATCATCATAAAGCATTCCAGAGATAAAATTTTTAATTAAATTCTTTATCTTCATTTGAAAAATGTAACTCTCAAAAGGAAATTGACAGGGTATCATCCGAAACCCTAAGATGATACAGTCAATACTAATTAGGACATGAAATGGATCAGTATGTGGAATTTCTTCGGCTTGGTGAATTAAGAGCTTGTGATGTCTACATTAGAAATATCCTAGAGATGCGATTTACAAATCAAAGCTCTTGCCCGACTTGTGCTGCAGCATATGGTGTTGAAGTGAGTGACGGGGCTTATTGGAGAATGATGGCAAGGGTTCATGGGGATTCTCATCCATTTTCCACTGCTGACCCAGCAACTCATGTTCCCTTGTTCTCTCTCTCTCTCTCTCTCTCTGTGTTTGTGTGTGTGTGTGTGTGTGTGTGTATACAGAGAGAGAAAGAAAAAGAGAGAGAGAGAGCGAGAGAGAGAGAGAGAGAGAGAGAGAGAGAGAGAATATAACCAATAAATACATTGAGATTCTTCATGCGGATCTTTGCTTGAAATAGGCACAGGGAGGGCTGCTGTAAATCACAAGCTTCGAATGGGCAGTTTATTTGAATAAGGGTATCAACCAAAACTGTCATCTTAAGTACAGACAATGGAACCGTGCCCTTAACTCTGCTGCCCTGAAATCACCAGCAAAGGTATTTTAAAATCTCTCTGAATCCAAGGATTTCTATGAAGGAAAGTAAAATGAACTGCTGGCTGGCAGTTTTCTATTCTTCCTGCCATATCTGTATGATAGCTTAAAAAAAAATGTTTAAAGGCTGAGACCAGATTGAAAGAAGGATTTATTAAGTAAGAGGGATGCAAAAGCTATTCATAGGACTTTCTGAACCTTCTTTGTCCCAATAAACCCTTTTCTGTGTATTCTAATTGTGCAAAGGGCCTTGATTGGTGTGTTAGAGGCAGGCTGGTGGATCCAAAGTGCTACCTGGTATGGCAGAGGGGCAGTTGTGAGTTATGAGTCTGGTGCTTTTGTTCGCAACTTAGGCAATTCCATCCAATTTAAAATACATTTAGCAATGGCCTTGGGTATACGAGGCATCTGAGGAAGTCACTTCTCTCCTTTGTGCCTCTTTTAATTAAGAAAAAAGGGGGAAAAAGGCAACTGGCCTAGATTCAATTCAATTTAGCAAGCATTTATTAAATACTTATGTATTGGATCATAGACTAGGTACTGGGTACCACAAGAGAAAATAGAAGAAACCTTTGACTATGATGACCTTGAAGAGGTGAACCATAGGGAAACTTCTATTCCTGAAAGTTTATAGTTTTGGATTTAAATGAAATATCATAACAACAATAAGAATTTTGAGGTATAATTGAAATTACTAATTGAGAAATTCAGTAGAAATGCGAGGTGGTGCAGTAGATACAGTGCCAGCCCCAGAGTCAGAAAGCTCTGAATTCATTTGTGGTCTCATTAATTGTATGGCACTGGGCAAATCACTTAATCTTGTTTGCCTCAGTCCTTATCCATAAAATGGGCTGGAGAAGGAAATGCTCCTTTCCTGTAAATTTGCCAAGAAAACTTCACATGGGGTCTTAAAAAATCAGATGTGACTGAAATCCCTAAACATTTACTCTATTCAGTGGCTAGCAAAAATCTATCTGACTCCCTCATCATGGTTGTTTTCTAACACTGTTTGCCAATATGAAATCCTGTTCCCTAGTTACTATTCCCCATACACTTATGCCTGTTCAGCTCAACCTTCCTGCTCCCCAATCCTTGTACCTTCCTGTTTTAGCTGGAATTTTCACTCCAATGTGTGATTTAAAATTCCCTTTCTAGATTCTTCTCATGCTCTTTTCATCTTCTGGTATTCAAAGAAATCTTATTTTTCCTTCAAGATTCCATACTTCTGTCTATCCTCTCCAAGACTCCTTCCTTGTCCTTCTGCCATTCATGACCTGTCTGCCTCAGCTAGGGGACACACCTTTATCCAATTCCTTTATTGTCTTATTCCTGAACCATTGAACACGATAGAAAAAAAAATCATGCAGTGGAGCTTGAACTAGTCTGTCAACATATTTGTTAGCCTACTGCAGAAAGGCCCTCATTGTTTAATGGAAATCCTTTGGTTTATCTCTGATTGAATTTTGATTTTGCCCACAGCAGTGCTGATTACTTCTTTTTCCATACTTCTCAACATAGGGGAGATTCAACCTACTTTTTCTTCTACACTACTGCTTCTAGATCTTCCCTTTGTCACACCCTGCCAATCACTTACCAGTAACTGAGTCATTTTTTTTTCTGTAATATTTGGCTCATCCCATCCCAGACAGCAATATTATATTATGGTGATATTTCCTCCAATGTCAAGCATCTGTGGTTTAAGAACAATGCAGAAGAAAGAGAAGATGTGCAAAAGATTCAAGAGGGGAGGACAAGACCTTGATGAACTGTTAACTCTAGAGACAAAGGGGCAGATAGGTAGTTCGGTGGTTAGAGTGCCAAGTCTGGAGTCAGGAGGACTTGAGTTCAATGTGTGACCTTGGGCAAGTCACGTAATCCTGTTTGTCTCAGTTTCCTCATTTATAGAATGAGCCAGAAAAGGAAATGGCCAACTATTCCAATATCTTTGCCCAGAAGAACCCAAAATGGATCATGAGGAGTTGTTCACAATTGTAATGACTTAACAACAGCAATAAAGTCAAAGGAGAGAAAATGAAGTCAAAAGACAAGTGATATTGGGAGTAGAAAAGGAGAGAAGAATTGAAATTCACAGTGAAAATAAGGAGCAGGTTTAGGAAAACATGAGAAAGGATAAATAGAGCTAGTTCTTGAAGGAGATGAAGAAATGGGATTAAGGTAACAAATAAATGGACCACATCATCTTCTGATATGCTCTTTCAACCCCCAATCCCATACCATCTTGTTTCTTATAGTATTTGCTCTCAAGCATTACATTGCTGAGATCAAAACCATCTATCATAAGCTTCTCTTCTCTACTCCACAACTCACAACTTAGTTAATCTTCACCAATTTGCCTTTGATCTAGTGTCAAAGAGTGAATTAACCCTAAACTAACTCTAACCTAAACTAACCCTAACCCTCCATTCATTTCTTTGATCCCATCCCTTCTTATTTCTTCTAAGGAGTAAGTCTCATCTGTCTTCCTCAACCTATCTCATACTCTCCCCTTCCCTCTCCTTGAGCTTCCTTTCTGTCTGCAAAAATATTTATATTTGTCACAGTCTTATGCATGTGTGCTCACACACACATTCTCTCATTCCTACCATACCCTTAAACGATCATTTTCCATCTCTTCTGTTTAACTTCAGTTTCACTGACTCTACCTCCTTATTACCTTATCACCTAAAGTATTTGCAAATTGACTCCTGATCATGCATTCTCCTCAAATATTCTTTTTGTGGGTACTAAGGAGTTTTTAATGACTAAATCTCAACCTTTATCCTTGAATTTTTTTCAGCTTTTGATGTTGTTTCTATTTCTCCTCTGACCCCACTGCTCTACTGAACCTGCTCTCTAAAGTTATAAAATATTTCTTATTTAAGCTAGTCTTTTTTGATAGTCTTTTTCCTGATCTCATCGTTTCTGTCTAAAAAGCTTTTGGTATTTATCAAGTGGTCTCTCTCTTGAAGAGTCTTTCCTTAGCTGGCTTCTGAGATAATTTTCTATCCTGTTTCTCCTTCTGCTCATCGGTGTCATTAATCACTTTTGCTGGTCCACCACAATTCAGTATTCTTTGAAACCTGAGAATGTTCCAAGACTCTATATTGTTTCTCTACATTCTCATTAACAATAGGTCCCAGGCCAAGCTCCAAGTGGATGTTTGGGTCCTGATGGACTTAGAATTTATATTAATAGTAACTATTTCTGTTTTGACCCAAAACCCTGAGAGTCTTTCCCTCCCAGAGTTAACTTTTTAGGTTTTTTTTCTATTTTGATCAGTTGATAGACTTTTATTTGACTCCATTTCTATTAGTCTTAATCACGGAATAGGTGTGGCTTCAATCAAACTGAGACCTATTGAAGATCTTAGTTCAAAAGCTAACCTCTTCCATTGCATCTGGCCATTCCATTGGCCACTGAACCCAGAGTCTCTGGAGGGGAAAGTGAGTCAGGTGACCTTACACAGACCTCCCTCACTTAAATCCAGTTCACTTATATGTCATGGTCCTCTTCTAGAACTAAGGACAAACAACAATTGTTAAGCTCATTCTTTTTCATGATTATTCTGTGTAGAATACTCATATTTATAAATTGAGTAATAATTCCTCTCTTGAACTCCAATCTAACCTCTCTAGATACTGCTAAATATTCCGGTATCTCAAACTGAATTGAGTTTTTCCAATCTAAATACAACTCATCTATAATAATCTTTGTTTCTGTTGCTGCTCCCAGCATCCTCAGTTACATATCTAAATCTTGGAGGTCATATTTTACTTTTCCCTTTCACATTCCTAACCTCTCCTCCATCCCCCACTATGTGAAACCAGTTGACTTCCACAAATATCTCACATCCATTTACTTCTTCCTTTCCACTTGCCTGGATCCTTGTCTTCTCATTCATCTCCTTGTTCCCAGTCTCTTCCCTCTCAAATCCATTCTCTACATAGCTACCAAAATAATCTTTCTAAAGCACAGCTTTGACCAAATCATTCAATTATTCAAATTCCTTTAGGAACTCTTTACTGCATCTAGAATAAAGTAAACTCTCTTAAGACAGGCAATGAAATCATTCCAACTAGCTTCAACCTACTTTTTGAGTCACATGTGCCAGTTACCTTCAACAGCCTCCATGTTTTAGCCTGAATAGACTACTTGCTATCCTTTAACTCGATTTCTTTTTTAAACTCTCATGTATTTCTGAAGCTACCTATTCCTCATGCACCCAATATACTTCCTCCTTATCTCTGTCAGAATTCTTATCTTACAAGATTTTACTTACATACTACCTCTTTTTTTAAGCTTTCCCTAATTCTACTCATCTCTCAATTCCCTACTGAAACTGTTCTTTTTCTTCTAAAACATGCCAAGGGAACAGGTTTTAGACTGCCCTTTAGTTCTAATCTAGTATTTTGGGGATGCCCCCTTTGTTCCAATCGATTCTGACTTTGTATTATACTTGTCTGTGTCCATGTCAAATCTCTCTATTAGAATATGAACCTTTTGATCATGGATTTTTTAATTTTTATCTTTAAAAGATTTAAAAAATATTTTTTATCTTTGTACTGCCAGAAAACTATCTTTCTAATAATGAATATTTAATAAATATTTTGAATAGAATTCAAAAAAATATGTTACAATTCAAATACACAAATTTATTATGCGCCTATAATGTGTAAGATATCTAAGGTAATAGATATACAAAGACAAAAATATTCAGTCTCCACTTTAATGATCATGAAGTGTAGTTTGGGGAATAAGAGACATGTACAAAATTAAATTTACAAGGTAGATTATGATAAGAACAAAGTAGGAATATAGATAAAGGATTGTAAAAAAAGATTTGAGGAGGGAAAGCTCACTTTCAGCTAGGAAAAAACAGGAAAAGCATAGAGGAAGAATCTTTATAGACCACTTTAAGATTTGATAGTATTTTACATGAATTATCTCATTTGATCTTCACAATAACCCTTTAAGGAATAGATATTATTATTATTATTTCCATTTTAAAGATGAGGAAACTGAAACTTCAAAGAGTTTAATACAGTAAGCTATCTGAGGTTATACAACCAGTATCTATCTAAGACAGATTCTGTCTGATGACCAGACCATATTTTCCCTTTGTATTTGCACTGGGATATAACAGAAGGGAGAACTTTCAGTTGGTAGGGATGTGAAGATAGTATGGCTACAGAAAGGGAAATTACTTGCATGAATGATTAAATGCATGAAAAATGTTTATTAGGTATCTGCTAGGAGCAGAGGACTATGCTAAGTGCTAAGGTTGTGAATATAAAAGTAAGACAGCTTCTAATCTCAAGGAACTCACATTGTAACTGAGGGATAACAAATTTCAGCTGGGAGTCCTATGGAAAGACCCCCATGGTCTTTCAGGTATAGCAATAAGACAAATGGTAATACATCTAAAACCCTACCATTTTCTGATTTTGAAACATTTGGTGGTTTAGACTTTGAGTAAGAATTTTTTCTGGGTCTTCAATAGTTTGGGTTTCAGGTGAGGGACTGCTTACCTGTAAAGGCAACTGCCAAATCTAATTTCCTGAAGGTTATTACCCTGGCTGTAATAGCCAGGCTAGAAGTAGAGCTGATATGAGGGCTTTTGTAGTTATGTTATTGAATGTGACAGTTGTTCAGCATTTGCTGATTGTGGTATTAGAAATGGTGGTCTCCTTTTCTATTGGGATTCCTTACTTGGATAATTCCTCCCTATGGGCACTGGACTGGTTTGGGGAAAACTGATATTCTTGAAATGCTTGTTTACAGGATTCTGGACAACTTCTATCTTGGGGGTCATGAATGGAGAAGGTTATTTCATTTGCTCCATACCACCTGCATTATCTCCTTCAGAATATTTTACTGAAACCATTGGGAGGTGGAGATGGTAAAATGAGTTTGGGCAACATTTTATAGCCTAGTTTGACTGGGATATAGCAAATTGAAAGGGAATTGGAGTTAAATAAAGATTTAAAAGTACAAAGGAGCCTCGAATAGCAGGTGAATCAGTTTGTCATTTACCCTATATATAGAATAATATAGATTGATAAAAGGATGGTTAGATTCATACTTTTTGAACATTATTTTAGTAGGTATGGGGAGGATGAATTAGAGAGAGCTGGGAATGGATTCATAGGGAACAAGTAGATAAATGATTGAGGAGTAATGAGAACATGAACTTGGGTGATAATTGAGTGAATAGGGAGAAGAAATAGATATAGGAAACTTTCCCATGGTAGACTGTATAGGCTGTGGATACCGATTAGATATGTAGAATAAGAGAAAAGTAAGAGTTCAAGATGTCAGGCTCTGGTAATTGGGATCATGATGGTACCATCAACATGAGTAGAAAAATTCATAGAAGGGATAGATTTGGGGAATAAAGATGATGAATATGGTTTTTGTTTGAAATATTGACAGGTCATTTGGATAGTGTCCAACAAAAAAATTTACAGGTTGAAGGGAGGGGGTAAAGGAAGTAAAACTTAAAATCAAGAAGAAGGAATGATGTGACGTGAGATAGAGAAGCAGTAGGAAATACAGGGATCAGGGAAATAAGTTATAGGGTAAGACTTGGCAAGATAGGTCATGGCAAGCTTGATCAGCATTTTGAGTGAGTGGCAGAATAGATCTTAAGGGCATGTTTCTTTATGACTGTTTCATTATATTCCAAAGGTCTTCTGAATTTAATTTGGAATTCAAGTTCTGTTCGAAACTACTTATACTTCATGTCCAGTGAGCTTTAATATAGACCTAGATTCTTCTGGGATCCTCAGGAGTAGGGATTACTACCAATAGTAAAAGCATAATGTAATAAAAAAAAAAAAAACAGGCATATCAGCAAAACATCAGGAAATTGAAACCTGTTTCCAACTAGTCATATAACCAGGTTACTTCATATTCTTTGAGTCTCCACTTTTTAAATATTAAAGAAGGGACTGAATGAGGTCTGCTCTAAGGTCCCTTTCAAATCTTACATTCCCACTATCTCAAGGAACCCACTCTACTGTCAGAACCTTGACTGGCAACTTCTTGAACAGAACCAGTTAAAATAATTGTTCAAAAGAGGTCCCTACAATGATGTTTCCTATTATTCCATTTTTGAGAAATGTTAGTTTTATTTAAAAATTATTGCTTCAGTGGTTTAACCACTATTTATACTCACTGGAAGAAGGGTTTTATTTGTGAATGGGGATGTATAATTAACGCCAAAGAAAGTTATTGTTTTTTTGGAAGATAGAAAATAATCCCTTTGTTCTTGTAGGATACTATGCATAGACAGAAGTAATTTTTTTAAAAGTCTATTTTCTATGTTCATTGATTCTTTGAAGACTCTTGGAGTATTTATGCCTCTTAAAAACTACGCTCCTTTACCACTCCCTTCAAAAAGAAAAAAAAAAAAATCCCAAGCAAATCTTCGGATCTGATTTTGAGAGGAGCCTTGTAGCAGAGTCCTGATAAGTAAGAGAAGATTTTAGAAATGGAAATATGACTTTATAAAGTTATCTGCCAAGGGTTCATAAATCTAGAACTCACAAGTACCTGAGAGCACATATATTTTACCTTCCTCATTTAGCAGAGGAATACCAAGGCCAGAAGCCCGAGGAGGGGAGTGTCACTTGGCCCAGATCACACAGTTGGTATCTGAAATGGGATACAAGCCCAGACCTTCTTGACTTTACATTCAGAGCCCAATTCATTCTGTCATACTGACTCCGTGAAATGAGGGAAAGTTTTCTATTAACTGCCTTTGCAAATAGGTTTAGTTTTAGTAGAAAAAAATAACTGAAGTAAAGACTGGATTATATTTAGAAGCAAAGGAAAAGAAAGCAACCTTATATCTTTTTCTTCCTTTACTCCCTGCCTCCCCTACACTAAAGGAATAAGGAAAAAAGCAAGAATCCTTTTGTCAAGTAGTTTTAGCTAGTGATTCAGGGCAATCCATTTCCAAAGGACTACTATGAAAGAAAAAATCAGATGGAAGCAGGCAGAACCAGCTACTAAATAATAACGTCTGATACGTTAGCAGAGTTTCTTAATTTTTTTCTTCTGATCATGTTTGTCTTTTGGCTCTTTGGTGAAACCTATGGAACCCTTCTTGGAATAGTGGTTTTAAACACATAAAATAAAATGCATAGCCACAAAACTAACCAATTATATCAAAATACAATTATATTTTTTATTTTTAATTCATATTCCCCAAATCGAGAATTTCTGGACTAGAGTGTTCTTATGCCTATCAAACTTCAACCTGACAACAAAGAATTATGGTATATAGAGCTAGGAGGAAATTAAGAGATCACTTGCTTTTGTGAGGGCTCTTACCTCCTTAATTGATAACTAAGCAAATGTCTAGAGGAGCAAATGGACTTGGCCAGGATTGCACAGCTAGTAATCAGCCAAACTGGGATTTGAACACCTACTGTCTGAGTTTATTACCTTTTTTGCTACCCTTAAAAAACCTCATTACTCAGTTCCCATATTTAGAAAGTTTTTCCTTTCACTGAGATCATTTTTTTATTTTATTGATGGTATAAATCAGAATATTGTACACTTTTCCTCACTAGTACAGTGGTTATTTGGGGTAAAGACTTCATCTTGGGTAAGAGGGCCCTAGTGTTGGATTTATGGGAGACTGATGCTTCTAAGATCAGGGCCATCCTGAATCTGTATGTTCAATAATATGTAGTTCCATAAAATCACCCATAGAATTGTTCTTGTCCTAAATATTTTGGTAAGGTGAAATTTGGTTAAAATAATGAATGATTGTAAATATAGTGGTGCAGTGAATTACTCTGGAAATTGAATTATGGTAAGAAGAGGCTTGGGGCTACATTTTTTGGCTAGAACATGTGAAGGCAGCCTAATTGTACTCTATTACATTCTTTCAGCCTCTTCCAACGTCTCATTCTTACTCCCTTTTAGGTTGGACTTCTCAAGCCATCTTTTAGGTAGATAAGTCAGGTTTCAAAGTAAGTGATTTATCAAAAGATGCTGTCATAAGAAATATAGATATAGATATAGATATAGATATAGATATAGATATAGATATAGATATAGATATAGATATAGATATAGATATCATCATGAACTCATCTAATACCAGAAGGACAGCCTTCCTTAGTCAGCTGAGACGTCCTAAGCCCATGAGAAACAAGGAAAGAACAAATATATGTATACATCATTCTCTGGGCCACATTCCTGGAAGTTGAAAAGACACAGATATATATATCAAAGATAGTATTTTCTCTGTGAAATTCTGATAAAGCTACATGTCACAAATTCACCTGGTTCTTATTCAATAAGATAATAAAAACAACAATGGAGTTTCCTGATAGCAGTCAAGCTTGACTTCCCTGCTGAGGAAATCTGTTTTACTTCCCCCTTATATCTGTTAATACATGTCCACCTCTATTTCCATAATGATGATATGAAACAGCAACAGAATTTTTGACACATTCACAATAATAATAATAATAGCAACAACAATAATAATTATCCACACTGTATTATGTTTATAGTTATTATTATAAAGATAATTATAAATTATTTACATGATAACTATAGATTATTATAAATATTACAAATATTATAAATATGCTAATTATAATAAAGTATTAGTCTATAATAATTAAATATACTACTATTACTACTAATACTTCTTACTATTACAGATAACATATAACTAATGCCTACTATATACCAGGAATTGTGCTAAGAATTGAACATTATTTCATTTGACCTTTCTAACAATTCTGGAAGATAGGTACTATCGCTATCCCATTTTTTTAGACCAGAAAACAGAGATAAATAGATGTTAAGTAATGGGCCCAGGAAAACACAACTAATAAGCTTCTGAGACCAGATTCAAATTCAGGGCCAGCTTCCTCCATCTCCTGCCCTCAAGTACAACAAAGCTTTGATACTCCTGCAGACACTTCTGCTCACAAGGGCGTCAAACTCTAGTTTCTAGCAGCCTTCATACCATCTGCCCAAGTCCTCCTAAAGCATCAGTCCACTTAGCCCTATTAATTTTGTTGGAAAGCTGAATCTAAGTATACCTAATGTTCAACTTGAGCAACTTGAAGAAAAATCAAGCAAGTCTGTGAAATGTAGAATGCTAGGGAAGATACATAGATCATAGACAATATGGATCCTATCTTCAAGTAATTTAGTAGAAACTTGGGATATTATGAAAATAAGTACAACCCCACCCCCATCCTCCAACCCCCCCCAAAAAAATTCATAAGAAAATTGTAAAAAAAAAAAAAGTACTTTCTAATAAAATTGAAACTTTACAAAATACTTTATGAATTTCACTTGAAACAACCCCTTTGGGATAAATAAAGTATGATTATCCCCATTTTCTAGATGGAGAAATTGAAAGTTTTGAAGTGACTTGACCAGATCATGTTGCTCTTAAATAATACAACTTAAATCCAGGTTTTCTAAGTTCCTTTCCTAAGATCATTTTTACTATACACTTGCTTTAATCACTGTTACATAATATCTGAATTGGAGATTCTTCATTATGAACAGTGAATGAATGATTGAGCAAATAAAAAAGCCTTTATTAATTACCTATGATGTGCCCAACACTATGCTAGGCTTTGGGAACTTCAATTATAAAAGCAAAGTTGCCTTTATCTTGAAAGAGTTTTAATTTTAATAAGAGAAGACAATGCATATAAGGGAGGTGTGGCTGCTGAGCCATGGCTGCTCATGGGAAGGGAGCTTTGAGCTGAGAAGTCAAAGAGATAGTGAGTGGAGTCCCAAGTTTATTATCATGCTCTTTCCAATAGCAGTGGTAATATATATTTGATTACTGTTTCCAGAACAAGAGGAAATCATAGCGCTTAGTCTGTTGGGAACATGATGTGGCCAAATATCTGGATAAACCTAAGTCTTTTCATGGATGAATGAATGGATAAGATGTGAAACTTGTTCTGATGTAGTAGGTTAGATGATCTTGCACTCACCAACTCATCCACCAGAACTAGCATTTCAATTATAGGGATGGACTCAGAGCTTAATGCAAATAGTAAGTCAAAAAGCTCTACGTGCCTACATGGTGCTAAGTGCTGGAGATGCAAAGATGAATGGACTATAGTTCTATCTCACAAATCTGAAGGGGGTAAAACAACATTAAAAAAAACAGAACTGGAGCTGTGGAAATTACCTGACTTGGGATCATGATGGAGTTTGACAGCTAGCTGAAAATAGACTTAGGAGGGGAGAGCGTTTTATCTTGCAGATGAAGTTTCTGGATGAGTTTGAAGTTAAGTAGCTTCTGAATGAAGTTGCTATTGAGTTTCTGGAGCTGATGAAGCAGAAAAGTAGCAGGAGAAATAACTCTCTTTAAATCTTGGAGATTCTGAAAAGAATGCTCCAGTGTCCATCCACATTCCCTCCAATAAGAGGGAGGAAAGGATCTTAGGGAGAGGGGAAGTAAGTCCCTCCTTTCAAGAAACTTACATCCAACTTGGGAAAGGCAGTAAAACATTTATACTCCAAGCATAACATGGATTGCTGTGGACTTCACTGCTTCAAGGTCAGGGAATTTATATTTTCAACCTTAGGCTTCTCTTGTACCTTTAAGGAGAGCGAGTGGCTCTAGCATCCCACCAATGTTGTTGCCATAACCTGTAAAGGATGGTCTTCGGCAACCCAGTTCCAATTAGTCACTAACAGTCAGATCAGCTCTTACATAGAAATATTTACTTCAAAAGATATAATCACAATTGAACAAATTTGCTCCCTCAAGCATAATGGAATGCATAATCCCCATGCCATTTTTTGTACCCTTAATTTCTCTGGAGGAAGGGGGTTCATAACTTGGCTCACTTCCTACAGAGCACTTTTCACTTCCAAATTCCTTCAGGTGAGCAGAAAGCGGGAAAGAGATCATGATAAAACTTTAGGCAAGTAGTTTCACTAAGTTAATTCATTAAATGAATTTCATTAAATCAAATTTCATTAAATGACTATATAGCAAGATTTCAATCAATAAAGATAAGAATAAAATATATACCAAGCAAAGGAAATACTGCAATTGAACAATTCAGTATGTCTGTCAGTCATTGAGCATTTATTAAGTTCCTACTATGTACCATTACTGTTAAGAAATGGGAGATACATAGAAAAATAAAAGACATTCCCTATCTAAAGGGGAGACTACATGAAACGATTGCATCCTAACAAGTTATATCAAAGACAGATTGAAAATAATTTGTCGAAGCAAGGTGTATTTATAGGGCATAGTGAGTTTCAATTTGGCTGGAATATAGTGTATGTTACTGTAAAATAAAGCTTGAAAGGAATAGAAACAAAATTGTTCAGGGTCTTGAATCGTTCTGAGTATAGAGGGACATGATCAAATCTGCCCAGAAGGAGGATTATTCTGGCTATGATAGATTGGAAGAAAGAGACAGGAGAAGTAGGAAGATTGATTAGGAGGCTATTGTAATATTCCAGGCAGGTGATAATGAGAGTCTGCCCGAAGGGAGCAGCTGTGGAAATAAAGAGAAGGGAGGATAGATATGACAGATATTGCAAAAGCGTTTTTTTTTTTTTTTCCTACAACAAACCTTGGACAAACTGCTGGGATTATTGAAAGGGTAAAATCAGAAAACATTTCAGTTTCAAATGAGGATAAATAATGATAATGCCCAAGATAAAAGGGGAACAGTTTTGAGGAGAAAAAGTCATTTTAATTTTAGACATGTTGACTTTGAGGTGCTAGGGAGACATACGTTGGGAACAAAAACCAACCCAGAGAATTAAGTTTCTCTCTGACACAAAGGTTCTGCAAAAACAGAGACTATGTCAGGAACTGCCATATTGATGTACTAAAAAGTTACGACACTTTTTGGACTGCTTCTTGAGAAGATGAGTTGGTATGGGTAGGTAGTGACAGATGAAAAAGAAAGAAAAAAGGAAAGAAGAAAAGAAAACCAATAAAGCATCAAACATTTAAAAAGTATAGGAGTAGGAGCAGCTAGATGTGCAGTGGATAGAGCACCAGCCCTGAAGTTAGGAAGACCTGAGTTCAAATCTTCCCTTAGACACTTAACACTTCCTGGCTGTGTGATCCTGTGCAAGTCACTTAACCCCCATTAACTCAGCCAAAAAAAAAAAAAAAAAAAGTGCCAGAGTTAAAATTAAAAACAAGTCCAGAAATAGAAGAGATCTAAACAAAGAAGACATTTGTGTGTGTGTGTGTGTGTGTGTGTGTGTGTGTGTGTGTGTGTGTGTGTTTCTGTTCATTAATGGTCAGATCAGTCACAGTCAGACATTCTGTAACTCAACTCTGACATAGTAGTGTCATTTTGGAACTCTTTGAGAACAAAGGATAAAATCAACCAACTAATTTATTCTAAAAACTGTACATAAAGGAAATGTTCTTTATTATATGCAATCTTCTTTGTTATATTTTTTATCTGAAATATTTTTATTAACACTACATTTAGAAAGAGCTTTAAGATTTGCAAAGCTCTTTAAACATATTCTTTCATTTTATCTTTATAACAATCCTGGAAGGTAATTGCTATTCTTCTTCTCACTTCAGAAGTGAGGAAACTGAGACTTTCAGAAGCTGTGACTTTCCCAGGGTCACACAGCAGCTATGTGTCTAGGGTTTGATTCAATTCTTTCTGAGTCCAAGTACAGCACTGTGCCATCTAGGTGCTTCACTCTTTCTGTGATACGATCATATTCAAAATAGAAGAGAAAATTTCAATTTAAAAAGATGAGCTAAAAAAATCCCTTGATAATGATAATTCATTTCTGTAGTGCTTTAATGTCTTACTTTCCTCCCAATAACTTTGGATTAGTATCATTACCCCATTTTACGGATGAGGAAATTGAATCTTTTTGTTGCTATTTTTTCATGTCTGTCTTGTCATAACCCTTCATGATCCCATTTAGGATTTTTTTGGCAGAGATACTGAATTGATTTGCCATTTCCTCCTTCAGATCATTTTATAGATTAGGAGAAATTTTTAAAAAATCATTTCAGCTGTATCTCACTCTTTGTGATCCCATTTGGAGTTTTCTTAGCAAAGATACTGGAGTAGTTTGCCATTGTCTTCTTTTTATAGTTTATTTTATAGAAGAAGAAACAGAAGCAAATGGGTAAATGACTTATCCAGGGACATGTAGATAGCAAGTGTCTGAGGCAGAATTTTGATCTCACAAAGATGAATCTTTCTGATTCCAAGATCATTGCTTTATCCATTAGCTGGCAACTTAAATGACTAGGCTATGTATTTTTGGGTAAAAAAGAGACAAAATTCAAATTTGGTAATTCTAACTTAAAGTCTACTGTCTTTTACTATGCTAGACAGTCAAACTTTGTTTTTAAAGCAAAACAGTCCATGTGAACTAAAGATAATGCCTGAGAGCCATGTGTATGATGTAAATTCAGTACAAGATCATGACCACGTTACATTTTTTTTTCTGGGAGTAAAATTATTACTAGGATGGAGTGACTGAAATTTTTCCTTCAGGACACTGAAATTTAGAGCAACTTAGAGCATCTGCACTGTTACAGAAATGACTGAACATAGTACTTAGTAAGAATGATTGGTTTAAAAAAAAGTTTACAGCCCTCTTTTAGCCCCAGATAAGTCCTTCTAGGGACCACCATTCCACCATCCTCTCCCTTAGTCCTACTCCTTGTACCCACAGTCTACTGAGTAGTGACCTCAGGGTGCCCTAATGTCTTTATGTAAGAGGTGTGGTGCTTCATGGCCTCTCCCCAACCCTTCCCTTGGGGTGAGGTCTCAGGATCTTTCTTCTACAGGACTGTATTGTCCATGACACTTAAATTGCTTGTTGATTGATGTGAAACTCTGGCAGAACTAAAACATGATAGAGAACAGTATAGAATTTTGTGG
The DNA here is from genome assembly GCF_016432865.1 of Antechinus flavipes. NCBI lineage: Eukaryota > Metazoa > Chordata > Mammalia > Dasyuromorphia > Dasyuridae > Antechinus > Antechinus flavipes. The sequence goes on along the minus strand of NC_067403.1, from coordinate 69,199,537 downwards.
TACATTTTTATGTTGGTAGGCAATTTTCCTGGAAGAGGAAGGAACAAAGATTTCTGGCTGAGATATTTCACCTACACCACTTCCTTAAACCTTATCTCCTAAAGGATTTTACTGATATCTTGAAACTGCCTACACATGCCTTGCCTTTGGGAATCCCACCTCCTTTAACATTTCTCCTGAATGATGTGTCATTTTGGAATGTCTGCAACCTGTTGGAAACCAAAAGTCTGAATTCGTTTTGTTAGCTTTGAAACCCTGCTTTTAATGGCAAGATTCTGGTAACAGTCACTCTGGTAACAGTCCCTATTTCTGGATCAAAAAAGCCAAGACTACTTAGTCACCTCATTTATGGATGGATGGAATAATCCTGGCAAAGGGAATTCAGGTAGCATACTTCTTTTGAGATTTGAATTGTAAGGAGTGGTTGAGAAACAGGTGGAAAAGGAATGACAACAAAATGCTCACAGAATGATGGTTTTTAAAGCTAGAAGGATACAATTCTTCACCTACACATAAGGAAATAAAGCCTGAGAGCATTTGATTTACTCAGAATCATACAGCTAGTAAGTGGTAAAAGAAGCTTCTTTCATATACAAGCTTAGTGCTTTACCCACTGTGCCATCCAGCTGATGACTAGCTCATCCAGTTAATTTTAAAAGAATATGTGTCATAGATGGTGGAATAAAGCCAGGGAGCTTCCCTTTTCCCCTCAAAAACCACATGAAACCAAGCCTCTGAATAGAATCTGGAACAACAGAGCTTATGAAGAGACAGAATGAAACAATTTTCCAGCTCAAGATAAATTGGAAGGACTTCAAGAAAGGTCATTCTCATTGGGATGAAAGGGATACTTAACCAAATTCAGTGTCTGGGAAAGCCAATGGGAGAGTCTTAATTACAGTAGATCAACAACTGGAGTTCTCCCTTGGTCCTGACTCAATAAAACAATAGCAAATCAGACCAGTGGGACAGCCTCTAGTTCCAGCTCAGAAGGCAATTTGTCAGTCCAAGAAACCAGGCAACAACAGGCAGGACTAAGTCTTGTTACCTTCAGTGCTGTAAGCAAGATACCAAACACAAGGGACCCCTGTGTTTAAAGCCAAGGCTCAAAGAAGTTTGGAACAGTGACCTTTATGCTTCAAGAGCAGGGCTTGAATTTAAAAATCATGAAATAGAGGGGGAAAGAAAGAAAATAAGCAAGCAAGAAAAAAAAGAACTTTGACCATGGACAACTACTGTGGTGACAAGAATGACCAAAACATCAATTCAGAAGAGAACAGAATGCCCACATATGATGTAACTTGGTCTCAAGCCCAGAGAGTCTTCTTGGAAGAGCTCATAAAGGATTTTTAAAATCTAAGAAAATAAGTGGGAGAAAAATTGGAGGGAAAAACAAAGTATGCAAAAGAAAGTTAACAGCTTGGAAAAGGAAAACAAGCCTTTAAAAAATGCAATTGGCCAAATGAAAAACCAATCCACTGAATAAAACAATACTTGAATAGTAAAATTAGTCAAATGAAAAAGGAGACATAAAAGCTAACTGCAGAAAATTTTACATAAAAACTGCAACCAGACAAATGGAAACTGACTCTGAGACATCAAAAAGAATGAAAAAAATGGAAAAAATGGAAAATATTTCACTGGAAAATCACCTGAGTTGGAAAATAGATCCAGAAGACACAATTTAAAAATTACTTGATTACCTGAAAGCCATAATAAAAAAGAGCCTGAATTGCATTCTTCAAGAGATCATGAAGGAAAATTGTCCTGATATATTTGAACTAGAGGACAAAATTGTCATTGAAAGAAGTCATCAATCATTTTCTCAAAAACATCCCACAAGGAAAACTCCAAGAAATATTGTTGCAAAACTCCAGAATTATAAACTCAAAAAAAAAAAAAATACTACAGGCTGCCAGAAACAAAACAAAACAATTCAAGTATTGAGGTACCACAGTCAGGATTACCCAGGATTTGGCATCTTCTACAGTAAAGGATTGGAGAACTGTAATACTATAATCTGGAAGGCAACGAATTTTGAATTGTAATCAAGAATCAATTAACCAGCAAGACTGAGCATTATCTTTCAGGGGAGAAGATGGATCTTCAATGAAGTAAGGGACTTTGAATCATTTCTATTGAAAAGACCAGAACTAAACAGAAAATTTGATCTATAAATACAAGACTTGAGAGAAGCATAAAAGGGTAAATAGCAAAGAAAAACATTATTTTAAAAGTTAAACAGTTTACATCTCTACATGGGAAGATGGTATCTGTAACTCTTGAGAACTGTAATTTTTTATTAGGGCAGTTAGAAGGGGTATACATAGACAAAGAATGTGGGTATAAATTGACTCTGGTGTGAAGTTATAAAAAAGATATTAAGGGATGGAAAAAGGATTGTACTGGGAGGAGAGAAGAGATGAAATGGGGTAAATTAGATCATATGATAAAGCACAAAAGACAATATAAAGAAGGAAGGGGAATGAACATTGTCTGAAGCTTGATCTCATCAGTTTTGACTCAAAGAGGGAATTATGTATTCACTCAGTAGAGTATATAAAGTTAATTCAGAAGAGAAAAGGGAAAGAAAAGGGAGGGTCTGGATAAAAAAGAGGACAGAAATAGAAGGAATGAATAAGAGAAGGAAACACAGGGTTTGAAACAAAATATTAGTGAAGAGAGTTTAACAAGTGGAGAAAAAGTATATATAAGGGAGAATATAGGATGGAGGAAAATCCACAGATAGTAATTATAACTGTAAATGTAAATGGGATGAACTCTCCCATAAAACAAAATCAAATAGCAGAGTAGACTAAAAATCAGTTATTTAAAAGAACATATGAAACAGATACACAGAGAAAGGGTAAAAAGCTGGAACAGAATATGTTGTGCTTCAGCTGAACATAAAAAAGCAGGGGTAACAATTATGATCTCAAATAAAGCAAAAGCAAAAATAGATCTGATTAAAAGAGATAAAGAAGCTATATCTTATTAAAAGGTACCATAGACAATGAAATAATATCAGTAGTAACTATAGAGGCACCAAGTAGTACAGCAGCCAAATTCTTAGAAAAGTTATATTGGTTACAAGAAGACATAGCAAAGCTATACTAATGAAGGAGTTCAACCTTCCCCTCTAAGAATTAGGTAAATCAAACAACAAAATGAACAAGAAAAAAGTTAGGAAGTTTAATAGAATCTTAGAAAATTTAGATATGATAGACCTTTGGAGAAAATTAAATAGGGATTAAAAAGAAATATACCTCTTTCTTAATGGTACATAGCACTTACACAAAAATTGACCATGTAATGGGCCTAAAAAATTCATAATCAAGGCAAAAGTAGTAAATGCATCCTTTTCAGATCATGATACCATAAAAATTACATTCAATAAGGGGCCAGGGAAAGATAGACTAAAAAGCAACTAGAAATAATCTAGTCCTAAAGAATGAGTGGGTCAAACAATAAATCATAGAAATAATCAATTTCATTTAAGAGGATTACAATAATAAGACAATATCCCAAAGCTTATGGGATGCAGTCAAAATAATTCTCAGGGGAAATTTTATATCTCTAAATAGTTATATGAGTATAATAGAGAAGATCAGTGAATTGAGCATGCAACTAAAAAAGCTAGAAAAAGAACAAATTAAAAACTCCCAATTAAATACAAAATTAGGAATTCTGAAACTCAAAGAAGAGATTAATAAAATTGAAAGTAAGAAAGCTATTGAACTAATACAAAATTAAGAGTTGGTTTTTATTAAAAAAAACATCAAAATAGATAAATTTTAGATTAATTTGATTAGGAAAAAGAAAACAGAAAAGAAAACCAAGTTATGAGCATCAAAAATGAAAAGAGGGAACTAGCAGCCAATGAAGAAGAAATTATAACAATAATTGGGATATATTTTGCCCCACTGTATTCCAATAAATGCCAATCTAATTGAAATGGGTAAATATTTACAGAAATATAAATTGTCCAGATTAACAGTGAAGAAAAAATACAATCCCATTATAGAAACAAGAAATTGAACAAGCCATCAATGAACTCTCCAAGAAAAATTTGCCAGAGCAGTTAGATTTATAAGTCAATACTACAAAACATTTAAAGAGAAACTAATTCCAATATTCTATCAACTAATTGGAAAAATAGGCGAAGAAAGAGTCCTGCTAAATTCCTTTTATGACATAGATATGGTTCAGATACCTGAACCATCAAGAATCAAAACAGAGAAAGAAAAATCATAAGCTATTCTCCTTAATGAATATTGATGTAAAAATATAAATAAAATATTAGCAAAGAGATTACAACAATTTATCAGCAGGATAATATACTGTGACTTAATGGGATCTATACTAGGAATGCAAGGCTGGTTCAATATAAAGAAAACAGTTGGCATTATTGAACATATCAATAACAAAACTAATGGAAATCATGATAATCTCAATAGATGCAGAAATTATTTTGCCTAAATACAGCACTCATTCCTATTAAAAACACTAAAAAGCATAAAAGTAAATAGAGTTTTCCTGAAAATGATAAGCAGCATCTAGTTAAAACCATCAGCAAGCATAATATATAATGGGGAGAGGCTAGAAGCATTCCCAGTAAGATCAGGGGTGAAATAAAAAAAAAAACCACTATCATCCAAGTTATTTAATATGTACTAGAAATGTTGGCTCTAGCAATAAGAAAAGAAAAAGAAATAGAAGGAATTAAAGTAGGCAACGAGAAAATGAAACTATCACTCTTTGCAGATCATATGATGGTATACTCAGAGAATTGTAGAGAATCAACCAAAGAACTATTTGAAACAATTGACAAGTTTAGAAAAGTTGCAGGTTATAAAATAAATCAAAATCATCAGTTTTTCTATATGTTAATGATGAAGTCCTGCAACAAAAGACAAAGAAATTCCATTTAAAATAAAGATAGAAAAAAGTAAATATTTGGGCATTACTGCCATGACAAAACAAGAGCTGTATGAACACAATTACAGAATTCTTTTTACCCAAATAAAGTCAGATCTAAACAACTGGAAAAATATCAATAGCTAATGGGTAGGCCAAGCTAATATAATAAAAATGACAATTCTACCTAAACTAGTCTACTAATTCAGTGCCATATTAATCAAACTGCAAATCAGTCATCTGGAAAAAGAAAAGATCAAGTGCCATACTAATCAAATTGCCAAAAAATTATTTTATAGAGCTAGAAAGCATAACAAAATTCAACTGGAAAAAGAAAAAATGTCAAGAATATCAAGGAAATTAATGGGGAAAAAATGCAAAGAACATTGGCCTAGCAGTACCAGATCTAAAACTATGTTATAAAATAGCAGTCATCAAAACCATTTCGTATTGGCTAAGAAAGAGAGTAAATTAGGTTAGTAAAATAGGTTAGGGACACAAAACAATAATCAAAGACTCTAGTAACCTACTATTTGATAAATCCAAAGATTCCAACTTCTGGAATAAGAACTCAGTATTTGACAAAAATTGCTGGGAACATTGGAAAATCATATGCCAGAAATTTGCCATAGATCTACATCTCACACTCCATACCAAAATAAGTTCAAAATTGGTACATGATTTAGACAAAAAGGGTAGTACTATAAGCAAATTAGAAAAGCAATGATAGTTTACCTATCAGATCTTTGGAGAAGGGAGGAATTTATGACCAAATAAGAAATAGAAAACATTATAAAATACAGAATGGATAATTTTGATTACATTAACTTAAAAAGATTTTGCACAAACAAAATCAATGCAGCCAAGGTTAGAAGGGAAGCAGAAAGCTAGGAAACAATTTTTTACAGCTATGGTTTCTGATAAAGTTTCTAAAATATATGGAAAATATAAATATATTTCTATCTCTATAATTATATCTCTATAAAATATAAAGAGAACCAAGTTAATATATAAGAATACAAGTCATTCCCTAATTGATAAATGGTCAAAGGATGTGAAGAGATGAAGAAATTAAAAGCCATCTATAAACACATGTAAAAATTCTCTAAATCACTCTTGATTAGAAAATCAATTTTCATTAAAAATGCAAATTAAAATAACTACCACCCCATACCTCTCAGATTGGCTAAGATGAAAGGAAAAGATAATGATAAATGTTGGAGGAGATGTGGAAAAACTGGGACACTGATGCATTGTTGGTGGAATTGTGAACTGATCTAACCATTCTGCAGAACAGTTTGGAACTATGCCCAAGAGCTCTAAAACTGTGCATACCCTTTGACCCAGCAGTGCCACTAGTGGGTCTATATAACAGAAATCATAAAAGAGGGGAAAGGATGCACATGTGCCAAAATGTTTGTGGTAGCTCTTTTTGTGGTGGCTAAGAACTGGAAATGGAGTTATACCCATCAGCTGGGGAATAGCTGAATATGTTATGATATATGAAAGTAATGGAATATTTTTATCCTTTCAAAAATGATGAATAGACTAATTTTATAAAAACCTGGAAAGATTTACATGAACTGATACTGAGTGAAGAATGAAGAACCAGGAAAACATTGTACACAGCAACAAGATTGTGTGATGATCAACAATCATAGAATTGCTTCTTCTCAGTAATTCAGTAATCCAAGACAATTCCAATAAATTTTGGATGGAAAACTCCATCCGCAAATCACCTGTCTTAAATCACCATCTTGACTTAGAATTATATTCCAAGGAAAGTGCAGGAAGTAGTTTGTCTTTAGATAAAATTCTGGTTTGACTACATTTCATAAATAATGAGCTTATGAATAATAATAATAATAATGAACAGTAATAAGATGTGGACCAGGTACTGAGGAGATGATATTATGATAATAGTCAGAAAAATGCAACAATTACCTCTTAAGTCTTAAATTTAAGCTGGTGAGAAGCTAGATGGTGTAGTCTGGAGTCAGGACTACCTGAGTTCCAATCCAGTCTCAAACATTTATTAGCCAAAATGAAAATGTTTCTTCACTTTTATTTGTATTTGTTTTTTATTTGGTGTCACTCTGCCTCTTCCTTCTTTATATTTTTTCCCTTTTTTTCCTTACTTTTCTGTTTCTTTATTCTAATTAGCCATGATAAAACTTAAATATATTTTCTCCCCAGTGCGTTTTCTTTTATAGCATTTTATTTCAGGTTGGATATCTTAAATACATGTAAGGTGGGGCTGAAACTATAGTTTCAGTATGGACTTTAATGTCTTGCCTGGCTAAGAGTACTTTATAACTGATTTAATCAATAAAAACTGGGTAGGAACTACCTCTATACCTCTTTGAATCAATCAGATCCATTGTGTGAGAATGAGCTACTCCTTAAACAATTTGTATAAAGGAGAGAAGCTCCATCCACATTGGGGAAAAGGAGATTTTGTCCCAAGGGAGAACTGAGCTGTGTCATAATTGGAAGAGATCAAGGAAAATTGGACCAAGAATGAGGCAAGTCCCAAGATAAGTCCAATCTCCCCACTTAATGTATGTCTTTGTATAGATAATATACTAAAATATGCCATTTTGTTAGTCAATGTAATGTTAAATAGAAGCCCATCCTCTGCCCAAGTTAAAGGAATTTTCCTAATTTGGAATTTAGATTGATTGTTACTGAACTCAGAATTTTGCATCTGAAAAAAACTCACTAAAACCAAAGAGGACAGAACCAAATGGAAGTTAGAGGCCATTATACTTGGAAATTCAAAATACTAATTATACTTTGTGCTTTTCTCTCTTATTGGTGTACCTCTTATAAGAAAGGAAGAAGCATTGGTGAAAATATATTTCTCTGATTTGGTAAATTCTTTTACTTTTTGTAAGACTCACTGTCTTACTGAGCAGTCACAAAATGACATCAAAACAAAGCTAGAGAACACTTCCTTAGCTTTCAGTAAATATGTCAAATGTTGGTTTTAAGAATTTTGTTTTTTCCTGCAATTCATAGGAGACACACTGTGGAAATTTTTTTTTCTTCAAAGAATGCCAAGCAATAACTCTTTTTTTTCTTGGTTTTATGCCATTGGCTTTATGCCGTTGAATGTCCTCTTCTACAGAGGAGAGATTATGTCTTTTGGAACAAAGTGGTGTTTTATTGTTTTGTTATATTTGTAAAAATAGGCACCTGGCCATTTTTATACTTCTGCATGATCACTGCTTCTTTTCACCTCCATACCCCTATATCACCAAGAAATAAGCACAGTATTTTATCGAATATGAGTTTACCTACATATAAATAATTTGTATGGTTTACTTCTTTTGGATTGTGAGCTATCTATGATTGCAAAAGTTGGTGTGATACGTCTTTGTGTTCTTTATATCATTACAATGACTTATACCTAGTAGGTGCTTAATAAATATTTGTCACATGAAAGAATATATTAATGAATTACTGTGCTATCAGACCTATCTTAGTGATCATTAGGTAATTCATTTCCATTTTTCAAACTCTTATTAACTGTTTACTGAATACTGTCCTGGTCCTTTTTTAAATTCTCACTTTTCCATGAGGAAATTGAGGCTCGGAAAGGTTATGTTTCTTGTCCAAGGCCAAATAGCCCCTAAATATGAGAACTGAGACTTTTAACTCTTAAGTCCACACTTTTCCTACGATAATATATGGCCTTCCTTAGGCTTTTGGGAGAATGTTGCTCTCTATTTTTATTTCCTGTTCTTCTCAGAAGCAATGAATAAATGATTAAAAGATTAAAAAAATGCCCACTGATTTTCTGTTCAAGTTTGAATTCTCTTTAGCTGCCCTCTCCCTTTGAAACTATTCTTGGATCAACTTACAAAATCTATTGATCTGCAGCTTGATTACATTATTGGTTGAAATTTTAAGTGTTTTTTTTTTATTTAATTTGTCCCAGGTGAAGTTAGAAAAAAATATAATTCAAATCCATCTGAAGGTCTCCTTGTTAAGGAACACGAGGAATGATATTGATGATTTGTTATGATTGAAATCCTATCCATCTTGAAAATAAAGCCAGGCTACTTCCCACTGAGTTAAAAGTGAAAGTGGGGGAAGGGAGTATTTAATGATTTTTGTACATTTTAATTCAACTGCTAACATCTTTTAAAGCAGCATTGATTTTTCCCTAGTTCCTTCTTGTTTATATATACTATGCTCAATGTCAGAATGAATTCCTAACTAGGTGAGATACTTGTGTCATAGGATCTTAAATGTCTTGAGTTTTCTATCCTATGCTAATATAAATCAAAAATGTTAGGTTTTGCTCGTTAGGAATTCCAGCTTAACCTATATTTATTTATATTAGTCAAACATTGATTAAACACCTACCATATGACAGGTACCATGCTAAGTGGGGGGAATGCAAGATAGTCCTTGCCTTCAAGGAGATAATAAATGAATAGTATGTACATATAAATACACACAGGTAAGCATATGTGTTTCTGTGTATTTTTGCATTTTTACATACATAGTTAGCTATGCATATATACATACATATGTATATATGTGTATATATAAATATATAGATATATAACTACATATGAATATATATAAATACATAAATATATAAATATGAATATAGCCCTCCTGTCTCTAAAGCCTGATCATTAAACAGTTAGACTAGCAGAGGAACTCCAAATCCCATGCTTGATAAGAGGGTCGGAAACTCCCACATCCAACCTGGTTCCTCATGGAGGAGCTATGTCACAGTAAATTATCTCCTCACGTTGATGATCAGTGCTCTGGCAAGGAGAGATGAGAACCTGCACATAAAGGACAGTTCTAATAGGAGGAATGATAGACACACTCACCCTAGTAAATCCCACTGGTCCTTTTGTCAAGTTGCCGTCTGGGGTTACTGCTAAATCGAATTCATGTTTAAGTTAACAGCCGTGATAGCTGCCCGCTGAGCTGTAGAATCTGTGCTATAGGAAAAGGATTTCACATTTCAGTTTTGATAATTCCACTCTCTAGTTTTGCAACACATTAATTGCTTGGGGAGCAGCTGGAGAGAATGAACGTTGCCACGTATTCCATTAGTGGCAAAAAGGCATTGGGTTGTGCAGGACTTGGGTTGGTGGGTGGGATGTTGTGACAGAACATAAGCTCATGAGGGTAGAAGTTACCTACAGCATCCAACTCTATGCATGTTTTCCCGTAAGCTTTGAAGCCTCTGGTGTCCTTAACTGCTTATCACTATGTTCACAGTGCAGATCACCATTGAGGAGACCCGCATCTGTACCCAGAGCCCCCAGCAACACTAATTTGGACATCTTGGGAGCCTTCACTTAATCTGTGAAACTAAAAAACTTAGAGAAATAGAAATAAAACCGTTGACCATGGAAATCAAGGAGGAAAAAACAGCAGAGGAAGGGCAACATTTTCTTCCAACGGCTCAGGCAAATGATCTGGGAGAACTACAGTTCACAAGTAAGTATGTTGACTGCCCTCCCTATAGCTTTTGCCATTCAAATGATTGAATTAAAACAAAAGGAGAGAATGAGAGTGAGTCAACAAATCCTGTTATATAAAACCAGTTTTTTCTCATATTCTTTAATGAAAAATTATTGATTTTGTTGATTCTGTGGCCAGTTGCATAGATTTAAGACTTCATCTCATCTTGTAGTGGATAGAAATGGCTACCAATTAAGATGGAGTGCAGGTACTGCACTAGGAACGATGTACTTCCATGTATGTGGAAGCTAAAGTAGTACAGTGGAAAGAGGGGAATATCAGGACCTTAGCAAAGAAATAGTAATGACTATCCCCAAACCATCACTCCTACCCAAAACCCATATAATATATAGCCATAGGTCTTTTTTTCATATGGCACACATAATGTTCACCATTTCTCCCCATGATATTCAAACTCTCCTTCTATCTTTCCTTATATTAAAATTGCTTATCCAAGCAGTTGGATCAAAACTTATCCCCAATTAGCTGATACATGAACCCATGATAAAAGTTTTGGTTGCCTGAAAAAACAGCAAAAAAATTGATATTTTTTTCTTTCTTTAGCCAAGTACTTATTCAGTTATTTTTATTCATTTGCTTTAAAAATGTTTATTTGTATCTTTTACTTTTATACCAGATTCATTTCCCCTATGACTATCCCCTTTAATTGAATACTACATTGTAATGAAGAAAAACATTCAAATAGATCCAGTAGAATCCAGACTCTCCAATAGGGAGTAGTATTCCATCATCAGGTCTCTTAATATTCTGATAGGTCAGAATTCCTTTAGGAGTTCAACTACTCTCCTGAGTCCATTCTGCCAAGTAATCACTTCATTTTGTATTTGTAACCATGTCTTCCTACAATCCCTTCCTCAGTGACTGTTTCAATAAAACTTTATGTAGGTTTTAATTTTTTTTTTTTTTTTTTTTTTTTTTTTTTTGCTTTTAGAGATTTAAAGAAGAGTTTGACATGATTTCTGGGAGTTTACAGATCATCCACTGAGAAATGTCCATTATCTATACTTGTTTATAAGTATAATTATAATTTTAAATTATATTATAATTGATATATAATTATATTTATTAATTATAAAATATTGATGATAAAATTTCTTTTTAGATAGACAAATCTAAGTAACCACACACTTAAAGTACTCACAAATTATAGTTCTAAGAGTAGTAAATGGAAACTAGAATTGTCACAAGGGTTTTTCACTGACTTTAAGAAGTCATTGATAGTCCTTAATCCATCTCTGTAGCTACAAGCAGCTAAAATTAGCATTTTGCAAGAATAATTAAAGTAGGAAGACACCAGATAGCACATTAACTTGGTTTCCTCTTTGCCTTACACATAGTCATGGTCATACCCCAAAGTGATTTCTTCTATATCTTTACCTCATCCTGCCTTCAAGAAAGTAGTCTCCTAGGCTATGTTAAAGGTTCTTTGCTCTCTCATCTTGAACTAATATTTGAAAACCTTGTTTAGAGGGAAGATTTTCTGATGCTTATCATAGGCACATTTTGGCACATTGCTGTGCAATGGGGTAGGAAGACAAAATTGCTGGTCAAGAATCCAAACAAGGTAGCTAAAATGGAAGTGTCAAACATAAGCCAATAATGGACCTCAATACTCTATAGTGTGCCAGAACCAGATTAAAAATAATTGGAAAACATTTACTAAAATATTTATATATTATATAATATATATTATAATAATAATAAAATATAATAAAACATACATTTTGATAATTTGTGATTTTCTAAATCAATAAATGATCCTCAGGGATCTTAATTATTATTGTTTAGCAAGCCCATTTGTATCTGAGTTTTCACAATCTTAGCCTAAAAGAGTTTTTATGGACAGTTCATGCAACCCTAGCTTTTTATAACACACTATTTTTTTTTTTTTGCAGTGGGAATATTTATATTTTAATTTTTAATAATAGTTCTTTATTTTCAAAATGAATGCACAGATCACTTTCAACACTCACCTGTACACCTTGTACAACATACTATTTTTTAAAAGAAAGGGTAGAAAAAGAAAAGGAAAGCTGTCTTCTTTTACTTTAGCAAGAACATTTAACAATTGTTCTTTATTGTATTTGACCTGAATTTTGTTGCTGATTAATGTTTACATTACATAGTTGCAGCAGGGTGTACATTATTATTTCAGTTCTATTTTCCTCAAGGTTTTCCTTTTTTAAAAACTCTAAAGGCAATTAATTTAAAAGTATTTGAAACATGACTCTATCTGAACCTTTAGACTGCACCTGGAACCCAGCATAAAGCACCATAGAGCTATAAATAATCCTGCCAGGCTTAGAGATTTGGCCCAGCTTACCAGCCAAGCTCTAGAATTGTTCTCTTTATTATATAAGTAATTAGTATATTTTGGAGAAAAGAGTGTTTCTTTCAAGCTTAAGATCCCAGAGTTTTTGGTTACATTCTTTGACTGTGAATTGTTATTCTTTAAAAAAAAAATTCCTGAAAATTTCTATTGCCTGATCATTTGGCACTCACAAATGAGGCTGTTTATATCATCCACATATCTTTGATAAATGACAGATAAATTGGATTCATTTTTGTGAGTAAAGTTGTTAGGGCTTAGAGCAGAATTAATACAGAAGTTATAATATGCTTTAGGAAAATTCATATGATTCGGAGTGCATACAAACCGACCTTGTATTGAATACATTGTTAGTTTCTCCTTATATATGTTAGAATCTTACTTAAAACGATAATACCATGAAAAATTTTAACTCCTTTCAATAACATAGGATTTGTTGTTGTTTTTAACAGCATAAAATTTTTTCAGACTACATTTGATCACATTATTTTTCTCCATGAAATTAAAAGAAAATGGATGTTTAGAGAAACCAGTCTGATATATAAATTCTCTTATCCACATCAATCTTTATTTCCTTAAAGGAACAGTAGCTGACCACATAGCTTATAGAAACCCTGAAAGTTATTTAGTTCAGTTTTCTTGTATTATAGATGATGAAATGAAGACATAGAATAAGTGACTTTTTGAGATCACAGAACATAAAGGATGTTTTGTTGAGTAAGAATTGGAACCCAGATTCTGAAGTCTGAACTCATCCTAATCTCCTGTTACTATCATGATTCTCCAAGAACTAGAATTAAGAGAATATATTGAATAATAAAAGGATCTTTGAGGCATCTAATCCAGTCTCTGATTTTACAGATAAATAAACTGAGACCCAGTGGGTTAAATGAATGGCCTCCGATCACACAGATAATAAGGAAGAAAAGCTTCAATTTAAGCTCAGGTTCTCTAGCTTCAATTCCAATGGCCCTCTATACTCCTTTCCTTTACCCATGAATCACCCAATATTCTTACTATCTCCTCATAATAAATACTGAGACTTTTCTACCCTCCCTTTAGATAATCTACCTAATCTACTTAGGTAAAAATTCAAACCCATCTGAGAAATAAATGGGGTCATGTAATAATGCTTTAGTTGACTAGAAAACAGCTAAAAACAAACAGACACAAACCCTCCAAGGTGACTGGAAAAAATTCCTTTATATGGACAGTCATCTAGATGGCATAGGATTTAAAAGCACTGGATTCAAAGTCAGAACAACCCGAGTTTAAATCCAGCCAAAAAGATTTACCAATGGTATGACCCTAAGAGAATCCCTTAAGTGCTATCTACCTCAGTTTCCTGTTCTGGAGAATGGAGATAATAATTGTGAAAATAAAGTAAGATATTTATAAAGCACGTTTTAAACCTTAAAGTAACATATAAAGACTAGCTATTGTTATAGAAGTTGATTGGCAAAGAGTGTCAGCCGTGGTGTCATGAAACTCTTTGGCTACAACTCACAAAGCTGATTGATCATCTACTGAAATATGAAGGAACTATAATTGACAGAGGGTATGCTGTCATAGCAAATCCTTGAAAGTTCAATTGTATTGTCAATTCTGTATAGAATTTTCAGGCTTAAGTGGAAGAGATAGCTAAATATCAATGGCTTGAGATAGTTGTCAAATGGAAGAGTAGGTATAGGTAACTCCGGATCACTAGCCTTTTGCAGTAACAAATATATTGGACTCTTTTGTTCCTAAAAGATTATCATTGCCTCATTGCTGGTGAGGTAATATAAGGAACAAAGACTTGGATGTAAAGTGAGGAAAGCTCGGATTGGAATCTTACTTTAGACTCTATGTGGTCCTGGCCAAGTCCCTTGTTCTCTGCTTTAGTCTCTTTATCTTTCTCCCAGGATTATCAAGGGAGTCAAATAAGATATTTATATAAGTATTTTGTAAATCTAAAAGCACTATATAAATGTAAGTAGTAGCTACAACTACTTACCACTACCACCACCATCATCGCTACTACTGTATAAGACATAAAATGAGAAATTATATCTCTTTTGATGAACTTATTAACATCTTTTATTTGTAGGTATTCAGAAGAGTGAAAATGAGCCTAAGCTGGAATTCAGCCTTGGTAAGCAACTATATTTTGATTTCCATTTTTAATTATATTCAATATGTCCAACGACTTTGAACACATTTTGAAGTAGGTGGGACTATCTCATTCACTTTTTTGAGACATTAATGCATATGATCCTGTGGTCCTTGGGCTGGAAGATGAGCTCTCTGTTTTGTTCAGAGCTATGTCCTGACTCATTTTCCTCCCACTTCCCTTCTTCCATCTAGATCTTGAATCTGAGGCTGAGAAGTATTTCACATGATCTAGTTGTAGCTATAGAATTTCAGTGGGGGACCTTGCTGGAATCCGACAGGGATTCTATTAATAGGTCATAGGCATTTTTCAACTCAATTCAATTTAATAAACATTTATCAAGTGTCAGGCATGTACTAAGTATTGGATGCACAAAGAAAAAAAGGCATTTACTATTCTCAAGAAGTTTAAGATCTAATGGGGGAAGACATATACAAAAGGGAGGTGAAAAGTTGGGTGCCGGAGGAAGCCAAAGGGCATCTTGTTTAGTAGAGAAGAAGATGAGTAGAGATTTGGATGGAAATTACTTCATTTTTATTCTAAAAGTTTCTAGAGGAATGTAAATACAGCTTAGTTATCCACATTTAGAAATTCTCCATTGGAAACAGAGGCATATATATCTCAAGTGAAGAATCCAGGTAGAATGAAAATTTGTCTTCTCTCCCTGGTACTGAAAGTCAAAAGAGGATTACTTAGAATAATGAAGGAGCATTACTACGGGCATTAGTCTTTTACTGGTTTTCCATCAAATGCTTTCAAAAAGCTTTATTTCATTTAGTCCTCATAATAGCCCCTTGAGGCAAATAGTGCTCTGGACCTGGAGTAAAGAAGTCCTGAGTTCAAATCCAGCCTCAAATACTTACTAGCTGTGTGACCCTGAGCAAGTCATTTAACCTGTCTACCTCAGTTTATTCATCATACTACTGTATTATCCCCCTAAGTTATCATTTTATAGCACTTACTTCCTACCTACTTTGTGATAAAAATAGGATAATTTTTTTAAAGACTCGTAAACCTTAAATTACATGTTTTTGTTGTTATACTTTACAAACAAGAAAACTAAGGTTTTGAGTTTTTCTCTCACGTCAGTACTTATAATTGGAAATTCCTTTAGGTTCAAGAACAGATGAATTTTACAGAGCTATTTGCCCAGAAATATCACTGCCTGATTGATATGCAGTGATTGCTGAGGAAATTGGCCTTGGAAGCTTTAGGGATTTCTACTTTTGAACCTAGAAGATATCTTCATCTGAACATGATGTTCTTTCCATCTATATATTTAAGATTGTCAACTCCTACTGTTTAAGAAATCTACTGTTAGAAATCTAAGTTAACTCCTAAATGAGATGACCTCTCCTATCTGTGAAATTTTATAGTCAATTGTACCTATAATAATTAATATCATTATATGATAAGCAAATATTTTATTTGTCATAAAAATTCATAATATTGAGATTTCTATTTTTTAAATAGGTAGGATGAAGAAAAAGAAGTCAGGAGTTTTTCAGCCTTTACATATTATACTTATAACTTTGAGTTTTAAAAAATACATTAAAATTGTCATATACTTGGTGAAGTATTTGAATCTGGTATACTCTCCCAAGAATTTAGTAGGAGCCTGCTACATTCAAAGACACTCTGCTAGATATTCATGATGCAAACATGTAAGAAAAAACAATTCCTGATCTCAAAAGCTTACATTCTACCTGGGGACTAGAATGATTTGAATACTTCTGTAGCCTTGGCCAGAAAGACCACTGATTGATGTGAAAGTCAGAAAATGGGGTTTCTGTACCTACTTTGCTCCTAACTAGCTTAGTGACCTTGGGTAGACCCTTTTAATTTTCTGATCCTCAATTTCTTCATTTATAAAGAGAAGAGATTAAAACTGAATTATCTCAAAGTTCCCTAGCAACTCTAATATTCAAAGATTTCTAAATCATGAAAAAATTCCATGGTACCCATTAAAAATATGAGTTTCATTTTGTGTTGACTATTTTCCAACTCCTACTGTATTTCATGTCATCAGTTCCTTTCAAATCATTCAACATCACAGGAACGATCCTGTTAATGCATATATCACATTCTTCATTTCAATGGCTGAGGTTAGTGATAGTCAATTGAGCAATCTAATTACCTAAGTATGCCTTGATAGCTCAAGATGAGTATAAATTGAAAAATGAGCACCTCATTCCCATTGTTATTTATGAATTTAGCACCTAGATATATTTAAATTAAATTATTTTCTCTATGTGACAGTATCTGTGCTTCCTGATTTCATTTTTCTACTTAATTATTTGTGATAAACCACATTGGACATTAATACAATAAATTCAACTTGCTTTGCTATAATGTTTACAACTGAATAAATGAAATACGTCCTCTACAATGTCATAACATATTTCATTCTTTGTATGTCTCCATCAAGATTATTTTCCCTTTATTCCTATGCAGTTTCCATCTTAATGTAGTTATCATTGGAACATACTTTATTCTTGGAAAGAGCAACCACCACAAAACAATCAAAATGTGAATGTTGTAAAATTACCAAAAACAAGCATAATTTCTCCCACGTTTTTCACTTCTAAGGAAGACATATGAAAAGACATGGTTTCTCTTCTCCCTACTCCTTTGTAGAGATGGAAGATCCTTGGTAATATAACACTGAATGTATTTTCAGACTTTTTGATGTAGTGATCAGTTTTATTGATTTATTTTCTGTTTAAAAAATATGATTTACACTAGCCCTTGAAGTCAGGAGGATCTGATTGGTGGCCTCAGACATTTAACACTTCCTAGGTGTGTGACCCTGGGCAAATCACTTAACCCCAATTGCCTCAGCAAAAAGAAAAAAATACACACACACATATGTATGTATGTGTGTGTGTATGTCTATATATATATATATATATATATGTGTGTATATATATATATATATATATATATATATATATATATATATATATATATATATATATATATATATATAATTTTCTGTTTGGGATGGATCTCTGAGAGGGATCAGGATGAGATACAAAGAGAACTATTGGTGATGAAGAAGTGATTAGGAATTTTTATTTTAAAATGAATACACTCATTCTTTTAGTTTTGCAGGATTTTCCCCCCAAGTTCTGATTTTGTTAATGAAAGTTTCCCCCACATTTCCTTTTATTCCTCACACTTGTCAATCTTAATTGCATTACATTATTACTTTCTGATTTCATTCATTGAAGTCTTTAGGGTTTACTGATAGAACATTCATTTTCCCACTGTAAGAAATAATTAGAAGGCACAAGATAACCCTGATTTTGTTTGTGGATAAATATAATAGCATGATATTCACCAATCAGAGAAGCTGTCATTTAAGAAGGGTACCCATATTTTTCAAAGTTGTGCAGGGTTCTAGCTGAAAAAGTATGATGGAGAAGGATTGTCTGCTGAATGCTGAAGATAACCATTTCTTGCTCCTTTTCAAGAGCATTTTGCCCCATGCTTGCCCTATGTTACCTTGAAGGCATCAAGAGACATAGATTGATGGATAGTAATGATTAGAAGCCCTGAGTTCCTGTCTTGATTAAAATATTTAATATTTGTATGCTTCTAGAGAAGTCACGTAAACCGCTCCATTAGTAGGGGGACAACATATCACAGATTTGTTGAGAAGATCAGATGAGTTAATATGTAGAAATTTTTATTTTATTTTTATTTTTTTAATTTTAATTTTATTTTATTTAATAATAACTTTGTATTGACAGAATCCATGTCAGGGTAATTTTTTTACAACATTATCCCTTGCACTCGCTTATGTTTCGATTTTTCCCCTCCCTCCCTCCACCCCCCCCCCCAAGATGGCAAGCAGTCCTATATATGTTAGATATGTTGCAGTATATCCTCGATACAATACATATTTGCAGAATCGAACAGTTCTCCTGTTGCACAGGGAAAATTGGATTCAGAAGGTAAAAATAACTTGGGAAGAAAATCAAAAATGCAAATAGTTCACATTTGTTTCCCAGTGTTCCTTCTTTGGGTGTAACTGTTTCTGTCCATCATTTATCCATTGAAACTCAGTTAGGTCTCTTTGTCATAGAAATCCACTTCCATCAGAATACATCCTCATACAATATCGACGTCGAAGTGTACAATGATCTCCTGGTTCTGCTCATCTCACTTAGCATCAGTCCATGTAGGTCTCTCCAAGCCTCTCTGTATTCATCCTGCTGGTCATTCCTTACAGAGCAATAATATTCCATAACATTCATATACCGCAATTTACCCAGCCATTCTCCAGTTGATGGGCATCCATTCATTTTCCAGTTTCTAGTCACTACAAACAGGGCTGCTACAAACATTTTGGCACATACAGGTCCCTTTCCCTTTTTTAGTATCTCTTTGGGGTATAAGCCCAGTAGTAACACTGCTGGATCAAAGGGTATGTACAATTTGATAACTTTTTGGGCATAATTCTAGATTGCTCTCCAGAATGGCTGGATTCGTTCACAACTCCACCAACAATGCATCAGTGTCCCCGCTTTCCCGCATCCCCTCTAACATTCATCATTATTTTTTCCTGTCATCTTAGCCAATCTGACAGGTGTGTAGTGGTATCTCAGAGTTGTCTTAATTTGCATTTCTCTGATCAATAGTGATTTGGAACACTCTTTCATGTGAGTGGTAATAGTTTCAATTTCATCCTCTGAAAATTGTCTGTTCATATCCTTTGATCATTTGTCAATTGGAGAATGGCTTGATATGTAGAAATTTTTAAATAAATTTCTCAAGTTCTATATAAATGTTACTATTGTTACTGTTACGACTACTTACCTCCTCCTTTTCTTCCTACTACCACTATCATCATCTTTGGAATTAATAGAGCCTCTTTGAGGAAGTATTCAGAAAATACTGCTAGTGGTTCTTTTAATCTTTCTATCTTTGATAATGACTTAAAATTTATCTCCCGAATTTTTCATGCTTTGTTTTATGCTTACATTGTGATGAACATATGTTCATGTGTACATTTTTAATATTTCATAATTTTCACTTACATTTGCATTTTCTCAATGGAGCCAGAGCACCCTTTTCTCTCTAAATAGATGGCTTTCAATCAAATCCATTCAATTAGCAAGCATTTTACAAGAGACACTGTGAATACAAAAATACGAGCAAAATAATCAGTCATTGCCCTTAAGGAACTTAGATTGAAGGTACATTTGAGTACCTACAAGTACCTAGTGGCACTTTGCCAGTTATAATGGCTAAAATCTGGTCAATTTTTGGCAAACCTGATGATGAAGCCCTTCAAACTCAGCCCAGTCTTTAAATCACATTGTTGGAACCTTTTTTAGGCTCCTCAAAGTTCTTTTAGTTTGATAGGATCTTGTCCAAGTTTGGGTTTCACTGACTTAGCCTTTGGGAGCCCAGGGTCATCTCACTGAGGCCTGGGAACAGGATGCAATGCCTGACACATTGATTAATTGATTTGGGAGGAATAGTTAAATCATTTTATCTATTAGTATTGTTCAGTCCTGTCTGATTTTCTCTAACCCCATTTAGAATATTCTTGGCAAAGATACTGGAGCAGTTTACTATTTCCTTTTCCAGCTTATTTTATGGGTGGGGAAACCAAAGCAACAAGAACTTGCCAAGGTTCACACAGTTGTAAGTTTCTGAAGTCAGATTTGAGCTTAGGACAATGAGTCTTCTTGGCTTTACACTGGATGTTCTATCCACCATAACCACCTAGTTACCCCTTAAAAAAAGATTACTGTTGAGATTTCTCCATTTGACAGATGGGGAAACTGAGGAAACAGAGGTCAAGTACCTTCACCAAGACCAGAGCTGGGGCTGGAACTCAGATCTCTAAGAGTTCAGTCTAAAATTCTTCCTATCACACTAGCCTGCCTCAGGTAGGCTTGAAGTCTAGAATTCGATTAAGTGAACTTATGCTATTAATGTAGATATTATAAAGTATTTAGATAGTGTCTGGTGTGTAGTAAGTATAGTTGTAATTATCAGCTATTATTATTGTTGTTATTTTGGTATATATCAGAGATGGCTAATTATTGAGCTAATATTTATTGAATACATGCTATCTGAAATGAACATCACATGATTTGCAGGTCAAAGGAGATTGATGTATTTTATAGAATTAGCACCTGTCTATATATCATTATCATCATTACTGTCAAAAATAAGAATAATAGTTCTTCCTAATAAATGGTTTTTGTAAAGCCTGTAGAGCAGGCAAAAATCATGTTACTCTTCCACAAACAACTTTCATTATTTCATTACTTACTTGCCATCAAGCACTGAATACTCACTGTTAGTTAGCTGGATGTTAACCACCACCTCACTCACTTTGACCATCTGCCCTTTCATTATTCCTCAAAGTTCCTGAGGCCTTATCCATTCACCCTGCTATTTTCTCTGCCTTAGTATGTTTGGCTTTTCCATCTACCATGAACCAAATATGAATATGAACATGAAACCTCCTCTTTGTGTCACCTCCTCCAGTGAGAGCATGAGCTTCTTGAGATCAGGGCCTGTCTAATTTTATCCTTAGCACTTAGCAGAATAATTTATACAAATTAAGAACTTAAAAAATGCTTTATTCCACCAAATAGAAATTTCTTAGGTGTTTAAAGATTTTCACTACTTGGTCCTTTCTTGCTTTTATAATAGTCTCCTTAAATGAATTTTTGGTGGAGTTGTGAAATGGTATAACCATTCTGGAGACTAATTTGGAACTATGCCCAAAGGAGTATAAAATTCTGCATCCCCTTTGACCCAGCAGTGACCCTTTTGGGTGTGTATCCCAAGGAAATCCCAAGGACCCACATGTGCAAAAATGTCTGTAGCAGCTCTTTTTGTGATAGCAAAGAATTGGAAAAGGAGTGGATGCCCATCAATGGGGGAATGGCTGAATAACTTGTGGTATATGAAGGTAATGGAATATTATTGTTCTGTAAAAATGGTGAACAAACTTGAAAAGCCTGAAAGATTTACATGAACTTATGCTGAGCAAAATAAGCAGAACCAGGAATACACTGTACACAGTAACAGCAAGATTGTGGGATGATCATTGATGAAAGACTTGGTCTTCTTAATGCTTCAGTGATCCAAGGCAATCCCAAGAAACTTTGGATAGAAATGGCATCTGCATCCAGAAAAAAAAAAAAAAAAAAAACTATGCATTTTCCTATGTTTTTTCCCTTTTGTTCTGATTTTTCTTTCCCAAAAATGATTCATAAAGAAATGTGTATTTAAAAAGTTAATATATATGTATAATCATAAAAATAAAGCAATTAAAATAATTTTCTCCTTAGACATTATTTCCTTCCTTGTACTCTGTTTCAAGAGTAATGGATTACTTGCTGAACCTATGAGACACCATTTCTCATCTCCATATCTTTGTCTTGACTGTCTTCAATGCCTGGAGTCTTCATCTCTGCCTCTTGGGAGCTGGTTTCTTTGATTAATTCAAGAACCAAATTCTACATGAAGTCTTTCCTGATTGCTTCCTGATCACCAGAGTCCTTCCCCTGACCCCCAAAAAACCTAACATGTTTTGATTCATTTTTAAATGTTTGATTGATTTTCAGACCAACAACTACTTACTATGGAGTGAATCCATACCCAGCTGTTTATTTCAACTGGTTTATTGTAGACAAAAAAGAAAGAAATGTGCCATTGTGACTAAAGAATCTGCATTTCCGTGGCTTCTCTTAGTATGGGGAATACATATTCCTTTATGTGCAGTTAATGAAATCAGGAAAGTCATAGAAGAGAAAGTCCTGGGCAGTTGAGAGCTCATTCTTTCAGGTGATGGAATAAATATTAACTCAGTTTTCAACTTTTTATGTGTGTGCACTTAAGGACAATGTGGTACATTGCTGGCAAATCCTTTAATCCCTTTATAGTACTCAAATGGAGTTGTGAATTAATTCATCGTTTGTTTTCTCCTAAGATATCAACATTCATGCCTTCCCATCCTATATGATTTGTACCCATGTCCTTTCATAAGTTTGCCAGAGGGAGTTCACCTCATTTGCTGGAGGTATTCCTTCCTCCACTTCTTTTGATATTGGAGCATGTCATTAGAGAATTTTGACTTGTCATCTGTTTCCCCTTACCCTTATCAGGTTACTATCATGTCTTTTTTTCCCTATCATACAATTCCTTAATGACTTCTCTGACTGCTATTCTTTTTTAAAGTTCTTTACTGATGATTTATTGAACCTGTTTTCATATTCATCATGTTCCTTTATATTGCCCTCTCTGTGATTTGAATTTTGAATTCCTGGGAGAACGTTGAATTCCATGTTTTATCACCATACAACAGCACTGGGAGAATAATAGTATTAAAAAGATAGGCCTTTGCTTTCATAGGAAGCTTGAGTTAATCAAAGAATTTTTGAAATTTCCCAAAGAAAACCTCCACTTTCCTCTTTTTTTAAAAATTATTTTTATTTTATTTTATTTATTTTAGTGGGAGATCTCTCTCTTTTTTTTTTTTAAATAAGTTCTTATTGATAGAACCCATGCCAGGATAATTTTTACAGCATTCCTCTTTTTTTTTTTTTTTTTAAGAACTAAGTAACTTGTTCTTCTGCACTGCCTGTCCCAGATATGTCCCTGCTATTGATGGGTAAGCTCTATATTCCATCAAAATGTAGGTTAAATTACAGATCTTTTCTAGGAGACCTTTTTGGGGGCTTGATAGAGTAGGGACTTAATAGAAGTAGAAATAATTAAGAAGAGGTGTCAAGAATACATGAAAGAATACAAAAAGGTCTTAACATCACTGATAACCACAATGGTGTGGGGTGACTAATCTAGAGCCAGATATCCTGGAGAGTGAAGTGGAGTAAGAACCTTTGCTAACAATAAGGCTAATGGAGGTAAAAGAGTTAGAACTGAACTAATTAAAATCCTAAAAGATAATGCTATTAAAGTGCTGCCGTCAATAAGCTAGCAAATTTCGAAAATCAACAGTGGCTATTGGACTGGAAAAAGGTTGATTTATGTCTCAGTTCTAAAGAAGGACAATGCTAAAGAATATTCAAATTACAAATAATAATGCTGATTTCACATGCCAGCAAGGTTATGCTTCAGATTCTGCAAGATAGCCTTTAGCAGTATATAAACTGGAATTGTCAGAGGAGCAGATTGGTTATCAAAGAAGCAAAGGAACTAGAGACCAAATTGCCAGCTATTATTTTATTATGGAGGGAAAAAGGGAATTAAAAAAAAATCTACTTCTGCTTTATTGGCTACATTAAAATCTTTGACTATGTGGGTCACAATAAAATGTAGCAAATACTCAAGGAAATAGGAATACCCAATTTTGATTATCTCTTGAGGAACCTTGTAGGCAGATTCAAGAAGCAGCAGTTAGACTGGACACAGAACAACTGATCAGTTTAAGATCAACAAAGGAGTATGGCAAGGCTGTATACAAGGCCTTATATATTTAACTCACATGCAAAGCACATCAAATGAAATGCCCAGTTGCATGAATCAAAAACTGGAGATAAATTAATGCTGTTAAAGTGCTGAATTCAATAAGACAGTAAATTTGGAAAATTCAACAGTGGCCATTGAATTGGAAAAAGATCAGTTTATGGACCCACACTTAACACCATATACCAAGATAAGATCAAAATGGGTCCATGACCTAGACATAAAGAACGAGATTATAAATAAATTAGAGGAACATAGAATAGTTTATCTCTCAGACTTGTGGAGGAGAAAGAAATTTGTGACCAAAGATGAACTAGAGACCATTACTGATCACAGAATAGAAAATTTCGATTACATCAAATTAAAAAGCCTTTGTACAAATAAAACTAATGCAAACAAGATTAGAAGGGAAGCAACAAACTGGGAAAACATTTTCACAGTTAAAGGTTCTGATAAAGGCCTCATTTCCAAAATATATAGAGAACTGACTCAAATTTATAAGAAATCAAGCCATTCTCCAATTGATAAATGATCAAAGGATATGAACAGACAATTTTCAGAGGATGAGATTGAAACTATTACCACTCATATGAAAGAGTGTTCCAAATCATTATTGATCAGAGAAATGCAAATTAAGACAACTCTGAGATACCACTACACACCTGTCAGATTGGCTAAGATGACAGGAAAAAATAATGATGAATGTTGGAGGGGATGCGGGAAAACTGGGACACTAATGCATTGTTGGTGGAGTTGTGAACGAATCCAACCATTCTGGAGAGCAATCTGGAATTATGCCCAAAAAATTATCAAATTGTGCATACCCTTTGATCCAGCAGTGTTTCTATTGGGCTTATATCCCAAAGAAATACTAAAGAAGGGAAAGGGACCTGTATGTGCCAAAATGTTTGTAGCAGCCCTGTTTGTAGTGGCTAGAAACTGGAAAATGAATGGATGCCCATCAATTGGAGAATGGCTGGGTAAATTGTGGTATATGAATGTTATGGAATATTATTGTTCTGTAAGAAATGACCAGCAGGATGAATACAGAGAGGACTGGCGAGACTTACATGAACTGATGCTGAGTGAAATGAGCAGAACCAGGAGATCATTATACACTTCGACAACGATATTGTATGAGGACATATTTTGATGGAAGTGGATTTCTTTGACAAAGAGACCTGAGTTTCAATTGATAAATGACGGACAAAAGCAGCTACACCCAAAGAAAGAACACTGGGAAACGAATGTAAACTATCTGCATTTTTGTTTTTCTTCCCGGATTATTTATACCTTCTGAATCCAATTCTCCCTACGCAACAAGAGAATTGTTCGGTTCTGCAAACATATATTGTATCTAGGATATACTGCAACATATCCAACATATAAAGGACTGTTTGCCATCTAGGGGAGGGGGTGGAGGGAGGGAGGGGAAAAAAAAATCGGAACAGAAACGAGTGTCAATATAATGTAATTATTAAATAAAAAATTTTAAAAAAAAAAAGAAAAAAAAAGAAAAAGATCAGTTTATATCCCAGTCCTAAAGAAGGACAATGACAAAGAATGTTCAAATTACCAAACAATTATGCTGATTTCACATGCCAGCCATGCTTCAGGTTCTGCAAGCTGGGCTTTAGCAATATATAAATTTAATTGCCAGCAGGCTAGTTTTCAAAGAGGCAAAAAAAAAAAAAAAAAAAAAAAAAACTAGAGACCAAATTGGAGAAATATCAGCAATCTCAGATATGAAGATGATACTACTTTGAGGGCAGAGTGAAGACCTGAGAAGCATGAAAAAAAGGATGTAAAATCTGGCTTAAGCTTAACATCAAAAACTAAAACTAAAAAAAGACAAAACAAAAAAGTCCTTAGAATCTTAGCAACTGGTTTCATTACTTCCTAACAAACAGAGGGAAAAGAAAGGGAAATAATGCCAGAGTTTATGTCTTTAGGCTCAAAGATCACCATGGATAAAAATTGAAACCATGACATTAAGGGAAGCATGCTTTTTGAAAGGAAATCTATGGCAAATCTGGACAGCATTCTAAAAAGCAGAGACATTATCTTGCTGACAAAGGTCCATATAGTCAAAGTTGTGGTTTTTACAATAGCAATGCATGGCTATGAGACTATTGAATCAGATCTGCATTCTTGACATAAATCTCATCTGGTCACAGTAGATGATCTTGTGATGATATTGCTATATTCACCTTGCTAGTGTTTTATTTCACTTAGGTTATCAAAATTATTTGCATAAAGTTGGGCAAAATAACTCCTAATTATTGCTCTTCATGGATGGAAAGTTCTCCCTTTTCATTTTTTTAAACTAACAATTTGATTTTCCTCTTTCCTGTTTCTAATCAAATTAACTAAAAGTTTATTTTGTTAGCTTTTTCATAAAATCAACTCTTAATTTTATTTATTAATTCAGTAATTTTTCTATTTTCAATTTTACTATTCTCTTCTTTTATTTAGAATTTCAAATTTGGTATTAAATTGGAGTTTTAAAATTTGTTTTCATTCTAGTATTTTTTTTTTTAGTTGCAATCCCAATTTGTTGATCTTCTCTTTCTCTATTTTATGCATATAAGACATATAAAAATTTCTCAAATTACCACTTTGGCTGCATCCCACAAATTTTGGTATGTTGTCTCATTATTATCATTCTTTTGGATGTCTATGATTTGCTGTTTTACCCATTCATTCTGTAGGATTAGATTATTTAGTTTCCAATTAATTTTTTGTCTATTTTCCTCTGGACTTTTACTGAATGTAATTTTTGTTGCATTGTGATCTGAAAAGAAAGGCATTTACTATTTCTGCCTTTCTACATTTGATTTTGAGATCTTTATGCCCTGATATATGTTCAATTTTTGTATAGGTTCCATGAATTGCCAAGAAAAAATATACTCCTTTCTGTTGCCAATCATTTTTCTCCAAAGATCAATGATACCTAACTTTTCTATTCTACTTACCTCCTTAATTTTTTCTTATATATTTTGTGCTTCAATTTATCCAGTTCTTGAGAGAGCAAGATTTCCTTCCTTATCTCTGTTAATTAGATATATTTTTGCTTTTCCTTGATCTGAGATCAGGAGGGCTACCCCTGCTTTTTTTTTTTTTTAAACTTTACTTGAAGCATAATAGATGCTGCTCTAGCCTTTTACTTTTACTTTGAATATACCACTCTGCTTTAAATGTGTTTCTTGTAAACAACATATAATAGGGGTCTGGCTTTTAATCTAGTCTGCTATCCATTTCCATTTTATGGGATAGTTGACCCCATTCATATTCACAGTTAAAAGAACTAATTCTGTATTTCCTGCCATCTTATTAATCCAAAATTATGTTTTTCTCTTTCCTTTTCCTGTTTCCCTCCTCCCAAGTATTTGCTTCTGACCATCATTTGCTTCAAGCACCCTCCCCCTTTTCACCCCTCCCTCTTTCTTATACTTTTCCCCTACTACTTCTGTTTGCCCTTCTATTAGTCTCCCCCTTTCCTTTCCCCTTTCCCCTCCTACTTCCCTATAAGGTAAGACATATTTTGGTGAAACCAAATGTGTCTAATATTCTCTTTTTGAGCCAAATCTGATCAGAGTAAGCTTTACACAGTGTTCATCTCTGTTCCTTCTTTACCTCAATTATAATAGGTTTTCTTTGCAGCTTTATGAGTTATAATTTCCCTCATTTTACTTCCACTTTCCCCTTTTTCCCAATACAATCCCCTTTTTACCTCTAGTTCCTTTTTTATAACAGTAAAACCAAATTATAGTTGCAAACTCTATGTATCCCCATAACAGAGATATAGTTCTCAAGAGTTCTTTTCTTTTTACCTTTTTATGCTTTTCTTGAATCCTATATTTGGAGGTCAAATTTTTTTTTTTGTTCAGCTCTGGTTTTCATAAGAAATAAATGAAATTCACTTGTTTTATTGAATGTCCATCTTCTTCCCTGAAAGAACATGCTCAATTTAGGGGGTAGTTTATTCTTGGCTGCATTTCAAGTTCCTTTGCCTTTTGGAATATCAGATTCCAGGCCCTGGATCCTTTAAGATAGAAGCTGCTAGGTCCTGGGTAATCCTTATTGTGACTCCTCAGTTTTTGAACTTTTTCTTTCTGACTGCTTGCAATATCTTTTTCTTTGTGTGATAGTTCTGAAATTTAGCCACGATATTCCTTGGAGTTTTAATTTTGGGGTTGCTTTCAGGAGATATTCAATGAATTCTTTCAATGGCAATTTTACCTTCTGATTCTAAGACATTAGGGCAGTTTTCTTTGATGATTTCCTGAAAGATAATGTCTAGGTTCTTTTTTTCATCATGGTTTTCAGGAAGCCCAATAGTCCTTAGATTGACTCTCCTAGATCTATTTTCCAGGTCAGTTGTTTTCCTGAGTAGGTATTTTACATTTTCATATATATATATATATTTGGTTTTGCTTGACTGGTCCTTGATTCTCATTGAGTCATTCATTTCCATTTGTTTAGTTCTGATTTTTAGTGAATTATTTTCTTCATTTACCTTTTTTAGTTCTTTTTGTATTTGGCCAATTGAATTTTTAAATGAGTTGTTTTATTCTATGGGTTTTTTTTTCCATTTCATAAATTCTGTTTTTCAGGGAGTTATTTTCTTTTTACATTTCCATTTTTCAATAGTCAAATCTATTTTGTAAGGAGTTATATGCTTTTTCTGTGTCACTAAATATATTTTGTAAGAAATTTTCTTCAGATAATTTCTGTGTTTTCTTTTCCAAACCCTCTTGCAAAGTTCTTATTTTTTTTCCCTAGTTTTCTTCTAGCTCTCTTTTAAGATACTTTTTATTTCTTCCAAGACAGCCATGTGAGATGGGGACCAATGTATATCACCCTTTGGGGCTTTGTCTAGAGATGATCTGCTTTTAGTGACCTCAGGGTTTTAAATCTTTCACCATAAAACCTGTCTATGGTCAGAGCTCTTTTTACTTTTTTGCTCTTTTTTAAAAAAAAGTTGAGGTTTATTTTTGTTTTGTTTGTTTGTTTGTTTTGTTTTGTTTCCTCTACAAGTGGCAGTGGTTGTGCTAGATCAGTGCTGACTGACTTCCAGTGCTGGGTGGATGTGTCCAGATCCCATGAAATTCTGGTGCTTGGGATGTTCTTTATTAGCCTTTTGTATTTGTGTTCGATTTCTTATTACTAGTCTGCTGATCTCCTGGCTTATAACCAGGGCATAGTAGTATTTTCTAGTGAGCAGAGCTTACATCACCCTGGGACATTGGTTGCTAGAGTTAAAGTGGTAGATACCATTCAATTAAGAGCTTTCCCACTAAATCTATATGTATTCTGATAGTTGGTGACTTAATTTTAAAATGAAAATAAAAGATCCTAGCCCCCTCATTCTTTATATAAGAGTTTGTTTTCTCTTGATCATTTGATGTACTGAAGAGAAAAAAATATGTGGAAAAGTAGGGTTCAGGAAGAAGAGATGAAAGGGAAGAGACTTGTAGGTCACGTATATTATAAATCTGTTCTTCAAAAAAGACATATGAATAGTTATTCAATAAGCATTGATTATACACCTTAAATGTGCCATGCACGAGACCAAGCATTGAAGCCCAATGAAAAGGTAAAAGATAGCTTCTGCCCTCAAGGAGCTTACATTTTAATGAAAGAAAATAAGCAAACAAATATGAATAAAGGAGCTGCATACATGACAGGAAATACTGAAGAGAGAGAATGAAGAAGAATTAAGAGAAATAAGAAAAGGCTTCTTGCAGATGCTGGGATTTTAGCTAGGACTTGAAAGAAGACATGGGAGCCAGGAGACAGATATAAGAAGTGAAAACGATCCAGATGTTATGGGAAAACCAGACAAAAGGCCCATAGCCAAGAGATGGAGATTTCTGTTCATGGAATAGCAAT
The DNA here is from genome assembly GCF_016432865.1 of Antechinus flavipes. Classification (NCBI taxonomy): domain Eukaryota; kingdom Metazoa; phylum Chordata; class Mammalia; order Dasyuromorphia; family Dasyuridae; genus Antechinus; species Antechinus flavipes. Next base: position 69,169,262 of record NC_067403.1, on the reverse strand, counting down.
GAGGCCATTGTCAGCAGACTGAAGAACACCTAGGAGGATGGGGTGTAAGGTGTAAGAAGACTGGAAAGGTGGTTGTTGGGTAAGATTATGAAAAGCATTGAATGCCTAAATAGAGAATTTTGTATTTGATCTTGGAAGCCACTGAAGTTTACTGAGAATGGGGGTGACACAATCAGAACGACAAGTGACATCAGAAAAATCTCCACTAGATTCTATTTTAACAGGCAGGAAAAGACTTGTTTTTGATCTAAGAGTTATCTCTGAATCATTTCTTTGCATTTAGTAAGACCATCAACTTTTCAGAATTAATATCTCAATAGTACAAAGGAGCAGAAAGAAAGAATGTGGGAAAATGTTATACAATTGAAATAACTGAGTCCTGAAATTTTTAAACAAGTAATTGACAATGAAAAATAAGAAATGCAAAACAGTCACTTCATAAACTTGCAAAACATCTTGGTCTCCATTTAGCTTTAAAAATTCAAAATGATTGTTGTATCTTGGGTTATTAAGAGTTTTTTTTTTTAATTTAAATATGAGGTTTTTTTTTTTTTTGTGTGTCCATGGTATTTTATCCCTTTTGTCATTCAATCATGACTAGCATATTCTTGCTTTTCATTTTTTATTATCTTTTAACTTATTACATTTCTCCATCTTAACTTCTAATTGTAGAGAAATACCGGTCACTTGAAACATTTCTACATCTTGCAGAATCTTTGCCACTTAGGGATAAATGAAGAACCAGAACTACCTCAGGGCATGATTTGTTTAACAGTTTTGCTTTGGGAAATCAAATGCCATGTAGGTTGTGAGACAGGGAAATCTCCTGTTGTCTTCTCCTGCGTGCTTGGTATTCATCCATGCAAACTTTAAATCCTGCATTCGGCATGCTCATCTGTCCCGCGTGTATGGTGAAAAATGCTAAGCAGAGTGAGAATGTACTCAGTGAAGTTGGGGTCAAGAGACACAGGACATGTGGATAAACAGGAAAAGGTTTTTGATGTCATTCTCACTAATAAAAGAGGCCAGTGTGAGCAAGCTGGGCAGAGGCATGAACTGGGTAAAACAGACCTGCATGGTAAATTAGCTGATGTGCCATTTTTACTAAAATTTTGGCAAGGATTTCATCCTGCTAAGCTCCTTTCTGTCTCTCTTGCCCTCCTTTCTCTCCCTCCTCTCTATCCCGCCTCTCTTTCCCTCTATCCCTCTTTCCCTTCCTCCCTCTTCCCTCCCTCCCTTCTTTCCCCTTCTCTCTTCCTCTCTCTCTCTCTCCCCCTCACCCACTCTCCCACTTTCTCTCCCCCACTTTTCCTCTCTCCCACTCTCCTCTCCCTCCTCTTCCTCTCTTTTCCTCTCTTTCCCTCCCTCCCTCTCTCTCTCTTTCTGTCTCTCTGTCTCTAAAAAATCAGCTGTTCTTTGAAATAATCCTGTACTGCTGTACCACTGTGACTGACATGTTATTATTTTTTAAATTTAAAAATGGGCTCAAATGTTTAAATCTCCAGTGAGTAGATGATTAAATACTAGCACTTTCACTAGAAAATTGTTAATAACTTGGATATTTTGGTTCTGAGAGTCTGAAAGCCTGATTTTATGTATGCCTCCATTTCATTTGGACATCAGAAGAGATGTTAAACTCATATTTAAGCTGGATGTCATGGGATTTTTTGACTATCCTCTGTACTTGCAATTTACCTATCCTTCTTACACATTTTTAGAGATGACCAATATGGGAATTTGTTTTGCTTCCTTCTTATATTTGTTATTAAGGTTTTATTTTTCTTATGGGAGGAAGGAATAGATAGGAGGAACAAATAAATGCTTAATAATTAAAATTAATTAAAAATAACAACAACAAAACTGTCCATCTCTATGTTAGCTTGTTACTCCAAGTTTCTGTAGCAAAATGTCTTGGAAACCTTAATCAGAAACAATTATCTGTTCTGTGAATCTCTGTTCTTTATGAGTTAATTTCTTTCTGTTTTTATCTACTTCATCTAGATTTCTCCTTAGATCTTTTGGATCTTTTCCCTATCTTCTTATTCAGTTCATTGCCCCCAAATATCTCTGGCCTCATCTTATTTATCACATCTTATTGCTTCTATCTTCCTTAAGAAATGTTAATCATTTTCTAATCTGACATCTATTATCAAAAATTCTTGACAATATCAGCATTGTCAAAATCATACTTGTATTACAAATAAATCTGCAGCAGGTTATCCACTAGGACAGAACCATTAGGCACACTGACAATTCCTAAGATAGTGATTTATCTATAGCAAAAATAAAAGGGATGATAAGATTATGGTTGTACTTATAGCTAGCAATGATTATACCTGAATTAAATAGACACAATGATTCCAGACAAGATTCATGAAATCCTCCTTCAAACATTGTTGGGGTACACTGTTGGCTGGTGGGTAAAAAAGTTCACTTGACTGTATGGCCACTATCTTGGATCTTTCCATTTTAACTTATTATTCATACAAACTAGTTATCAATTTTAGTTGAGTGCCACTAAAGGATTGCAAATGCTCTTAAGTTTTGGTTTCCTTAGACAAAGCCTTTAGTCTACCCTCCTTAAAAATCTGCTTGTTCAGTTAAAAAAAGGAAATATTATCATCCAAATCATGTGGTCATGTTTAGGTTTTATATTTTAATGGAAGAGGCTAAATGTGTGATGTCTTCTCCTTGGGGCTCATCCTCCTTATCTAGGAAAGAAGGGATACATTCTGACTGAGGAAGAAAGGCAGGATTGATTCTGGTCAGGACTCGGATGAAACCATCTGGAAGCACTAGGTACCTGAAGCTTTTTGTTTATTTAAAAGTAGTGTAGTACAGTCAAGAGAGCACTGGACTTGGAATCAAGAAATCTTGATTCCAAATCTTGCTTTGCATACTTACTAGCTGCATGATTAACCTTTTGTCTCTCAATTTCCTCATTTGGAAAATGAGAGAATTGAACTTGTTGATATCTCAAGTCCCTTCTTAGTTCTTTGATCCTATAATCCACAAATTCAATGAACTAAATGATCTTTAAGGTCAGTAAGAAAAGCCATGTGGTATAATGGAAATAACACCAGACTTGTGGTTAGAAGATCTGACTTTAAAGCACAATTATTATATAACCTAGCTATACTGAATCATAAGTACTTTCTTATAGTCCAGGAAGATAGACAATGTAAAATCTTATGAGTTAAGTATGTGATGGTAAAGATATAGAACTCTTTTCCTCTTCCTCACATTTTTGCCCCACATTTGCATAAAAGAAACCCTTGTGATATAAATCACACAGAAATGTGGGTCACATAATTTACATCCTCATAACATTTTTGTTGTTAGTGTTTTTCAGTCTTTTCAATTGTATCTGATCCTTTATAATTTGTTTTGGAGTTTACTTGACATAAATGCTGAGGTAGTTTGCCATTTTTTTCTCCAGCTCATTTTACAGATGAGGAATTAAGGGAAACAAGGTTAATATATTTGTCTGAACTTAACATACTTAAGAGGCGTCAAAAACCAGGCTTCCTGACTTCAGTCCCTACATTGTATTCACTGCACCCACCTAATTGCCCCACATGAAATTTAGGTCATATATAAACCTCATATAGATGTGAAAGAAGGACTATATTTTTTGCAGTTTTGCTAGGGAAAAGGGTAACTAATATTTTCTTTCCTTCGTGTTTTAAAGATATCTGATAAAATAATTTGTCATTGTTTTCAAAATTACATTGCTTCTACCATGGATTATTTTACCACATAAATTGTCTAGTCCAGTTACTCCTCTTGTTTAAATCTTCCTAACTGTCATTTCTTCTTCTTCATAGAATACTCTAGCAACAGAGGTCTTAGAGATCACTGTGGTAGTTTCTTCATTAATTTTTATACAATTATGGAAACTTTTATGGAAATATGGACAGATTTTTCTTCTAGTCATTCTGAGTTAGAAAACTTATTGGAATGATATGATCACATGGCAGGTTAACTGTCATGTCAGTGACATAGCTTTTAAGAACTTAGTGTCATTTCCATGCCATAATGATGCATTGGGATAGGAATCTGAGGTCAAATGTAATACAAAATAAATAGAATGCTACTTAGAACGTGACAGGTGAATAAGAAAGAATATTAAGAGCTATGAGAGTAGACTAAAGAACAGTCACTTTTAGTTATTAGTAATGGGGAAATCTTTCAGGAGGAAGCAGCATTTGAACTGAGTCTTCAAAGATGGGAAGGATGTAAACAGGAAGAGATGTGATTGGATGGAAAATATTCAAGTGTGGTAGAGAGGAAGGAACTGAGCTGTTGAAATGAAGTATGAGACAAGGAAAGAGTGTGGTAAATAAGCTAGGTAAGAGAAATATTAAATAAAGCGGGGAAGAAAGTTAGGTCCATATTATGTAGGACAGTGGAGAACCACTGACTGTTTAGCATTTTTATAGCTTCCCAGTAAAAAGTAAGCTCTCTGTGGATAGGGTCTGTTTTGTTTCATCCCTAATAATTGTAATGATCCCTGTAAACAGGAACTTAAAAGATTTATAATCGGAAAGCTAGCTAGTCAGATGCTTCAAACCCAACACATTTATTTTACAGATTAAAACACTGAGATTCAGTGAGATCTAATAAATAAATGAACCCAATAATTACAATTCAGCCAAAGTAGTCTACTGTTATTGCCATGCTGTCAGGAGAAAGGAAAAGTGTCTAGCAGTCTTGGTTGATGCTCTGTAGTGAATTTTTGGGAGGACATGGATGACAGTCATACAGGGAAGAGCAGGCATGGAATGAATCCAATATTTATTAATGTAGGGAATTTTCCTAATAGTGAGAACACGGATGCATTTGAATATTTTAGTAATGAGGTATAATGAAATATATTTTGATAGTATTTTAATTTCTATAGGTCTATAAGGTTTGCAAAGTGCTTTGCAAATATTACCTTACTTCATCATACAACAACCCTGGGATGTGAATTATTTATATTTTACAGTTGAGGGAAAAGAGACAGTAGAGGTCAAGTGACTTTTTCACAGTCACACGATTAGTTAAGTATCTGAGGTCATATTTGAGCTCCAGCTTCATAGCTCTATCTAATGGATAGGGCTCTATCTAAAGAAAAATATCCTTCACAAGATATAATCACAAATATACAAATTTATTTCCTCAGCAGGTAGGAGGTATTCTTTCTGCTGTTTAGTCTGGACATGCAATACAGGAAGGAAAGAAGCATGAAATGAGATTGCAATAATAGATTGTAGAGAAACATTTTTTTTTAAAGAAATGTATTATATAGTTTTAACATTCTTTTCTTTTTGAACTTTGAGTTCCAAATTTTCTCTCTTTTATCAACACAGAGAAGGTGAGCAGAATGATATCAATTAAACATTCAAAATCATTCAAAATCTATTTCCATATTAGCCATATAGAAAAAAATAGCAATAAGAACAAAAAACAAAGCAAGAAAGTTATATTTCAATTTGCCTTCATAGTTCATTAGTTCTCTCCGTGGAAGTAGATAGCATTTTTTCATCATGAGTTCTTTGGAATTGTCTTGGATTATTTGTGCTGATCAGAGTAATAGTCTTTTAGGATTGAACATCATTACAATATCACTGTGACTGTGCATAGTAGTTTCCCTGTTCCCAAGTCACCTAGCACCAGTTCATATTCTTTCCATATTTCTTCTGAAACTACCCTCTCATCATTTCTTATAGCACAATGGGACTGTATTCTAATCATATATCACAACTTGTTCAGCCATTTCCTCAATTTTTTATTCCTTACCACCACAAAAAGAATTGCTATATATATTATACATGTGTGTGTATACATATATATGTATATGTGTGAATATATGTATGTGCATATGTGTGTATATGTGTGTGTGTGTGTGTGTGTGTATAATATTTTCTTTTTTCCTTAATCTAGTTAGGACACAGATCTAGTAGGTATCTAGTGGGGTCAAAGAGTATGCTAATTTTATAGTCTTTGGGGCATGGTTTCAAATTGTTCTTTAGAATGACTAGACTAGTTAATTTTTCTACCAAGAGTTTATTACTATACCTATCTTCCCTCAACCCCTCCAGCACTTGTCATTTCTGATTTCCTTTTCTATATTATTAGTGAATCTGATAGGTTTGAGATTGTTTTAATTTTCATTTCTCTAATCAATAGTGATTTAAAGCATTTTTTCACATGATTCTAGATAATTGATTTTTTCTTCTGAAAGCTGCCTATTCATATACTTTGACCATTTATTCATTGGGGAATGACACTTATTTTTATAAATTTGATTCAATTTTATAGTCAGTACATATTTTAAAAATGATGCATTTATAAGAGAAACTTGCTGTACAATTTTTGATAATACATTCTCTATGATACTTATTTTTTTTTTTTTAGCAAAATGGAGTTTCCCAAATTATCTCTTCTAATTAGGTTTATTTTGGTTTTGCTTTGTCTGTGATCTTATTACCTCTGCATTTTTTTCTTCACCTAAAGCATAATAGATTCTGTTCCAACCCTTTATTTTAATTCTGTGTGTATCTTTATGTTTCACATATGTCTCTTATAAACAACATATTGTTAGATTCTAGTTTCTAATCCATTTTCCTTTTCAGAGTAACATATTCTAAGCCTTCCACTCTTTTATCATGAAGTGTAATCTTAGAGGCGATTCTACAACATTTGAATTATTTCTTTTTGACTGCTTGCAATATTTTCTCCTTGTCCTGAGAGTTCTGGAATTTTTCTGATATTCTTGGTAGTTTTCCTTTGGCTATCTCTTTCAGGAATGATTAGTGGATTCTATTAGTTTCTGGATGTAAAATATCAGGGCAGTTTTCATGATAATTTCTTTTTAAAAAAACTATTTTATTTTCTTTTTCCCCAATTAAAAGTAAAACTAATTTTTAACATTTATTTTAAAAATTTTGAGTTCCAAATTCTCTCCTTTCCTCTCTCTCCACCCTTCATTAGGAATTTGATATGGGTTATACATGTATAGTCATGCAAAATATTTCCATATTAGTCATGTTATAAAACAAAATATAGACCAAAATATTCTCAAGAAAAATAAAGGAAGTAGAAAAAAGTATTTTTCAATCTGTTTTCAGACCCTATCAGTTCTTTCTCTGGGGTTAGAAAGCATTTCTTAATTTTTTATATTAAGTCCTTCAAAGTTGTCTTGGAACATTGTATTATTGAGAAAAGTCATTCACATTTGATCATCTTAGAATGTTACTGTTGTTTTACTATACACAGTACATTTCACTTTGCATCAACTTATATAAGTCTTTCCAGATTTTTCTGATAGTATCCTGCTTATCATTTATTATAGTACAATAGCATTCCCTCACAATCACACAATTTGTTTAGCCATTCCCAAGTATATGGGTACCTCCTTAATTTCTAATTCTTTGCCTCCAGGAAAGAGTTGCTCTAAATGTTTTTGAACATACAGATCCAATTCTTTTTTGGTTTTTAATCTCTTTTGGGATACAGACCTACTTGTGGTATTAGTAGGTCTAAGGGCATTCATGGTTTCATAGATCTTTGGGCATAAACATAAGTTTTTTTTTTTTTGTTTTGTTTTGTTTTGTTTTGTTTTTTTTTGGGCATAAACATAAGTTGCTGCTCTTCAGAATGCTTGAATCAGTTCATAACTCTACCAACAGTATAATAATAATGTCTTATTTTCCCCACATGTCTTCCACCATTTGTCATTTTCCTTTTCTGTCCTATTTGTCAATCTAATAGATATGAGATGAGTACTTCTGGGTTACATTAATTTACATTTCTCTAATCACTAGTGACTTAGAACATGTTTTTTTTTTCATGTGGCTATGATAGCTCTTATTACTTCACCTGAAAACCATTAATATCTTTTGATCACTTGCCAATTGGAGAATGGTTCTTATTTTTATAAATTTGACTCAGTTCTCTATATATTTGGGAAATGAAGTGTTTATCAGAGAAACTTCAAAAGATTTTTTTCACAGTTCCAGTTTCTAAATATAACCCTCCATCTTATCACCCCATTTACTTTAATCTTTCTCTTTTTTCATCCTGTTCTTCCTCAAGATTGTTTTGCTTCTGATTATCTCCTCTGCCCTTCCTTCTATCATCACCCTTCTTTTATTTCCTTTCCCTTCTACTTTTTTATGGTGTAAGATAGATTTGTCTACTCAACTGAGTATGTATGGTATTCCCTCTTTGAGTCAATTCTGACAAGGGGAAGGTTCACTCACTCCACCTTATCTCCCTTTCCCCCTCTACTGTAAAAGTATTTTTCTTGGTTCTTTAATGTGAGATAATTTACCCCTTCTACGTCTGCCTTTCCTTTTCTCCCAGTACATTCCTCTCTCACCTCTTAATTTTATTTTATTTTTAAAATATTATTTCTTCATATTCAACTCACATCTGTGTTCTCTATATATACTTTTTCTAGTTGCCCTAATAATGAGAAATGTGTTATAAGTACATCTTTCCATGTAGAAATGTAAGTAGTCCTTATTAAGGGAATTTATTAAGTCCCTTATGATTTTTCTTTCCTGTTTACCTTTTAATGCTTTTTTTGAATCTTTTATTTGAAGGTCAAATTTTCTATTCAGCTCTAGTCTTTTCATCAAGAATGTTTGAATGTTATCTATTTCATGAAATATCTTGTTTTTCCCCCCTGAAGGATTATACTCAGTTTTTCTGTATAAGTGGTTCTTTTTTGTAATTCCAGCTCCTTTGTTTTCCAGAGTATTCCAAGTCCTCTGATGCTTTAATGTAGACGCTACTAAATCTTGTGTGAACCTGGTTGTAGGCCATAATACTTAAATTGTTTCTTTCTGGCTGCTTGCAATATTTTCTCCTTGACATGGGATCTACAGACTTTGGCAATAATATTCCTGTGAGTTTTCATTTTGGGATCTTTTTCAGGAGGTGATTGGTGGATTATTTCAATTTCTATTTTTCCCTCTGGTTCTAGAGTAATTTTTTTTAAAACAAAAAATGATTTATTAAGTACATACTCTGTTTGAAGTATTAGAGTAAGCATGGTGATATGCCAAAAAAAGAACAAACAGTTGTGAGTAGACCCTCAAGAAGTCTACTTTCTTTTAAAAAACATTTTATTTTAATAAATATGTAATTATATTTATTATTATTATATTATAGTATATTTATTATTCTATTATATTTACAATTACATATAAAGATTGTTTTCAACATTTATTCTATAAGATTATGAGATGCAAATTTTTTCTCCCTCCCTCCCCATGCCAGTGAGCAATGGTATATTGGTTATACATGTATATTGATTCATTTTAATCATGATGGGAAAGAAAAATCAGAACAAAAGGGAAAAAGCACAAGAAAAAAAAAGAAAAAATAAGGTGAAAATTGTATATTTTGATCTGCATTCAGAATCCATAGCTTTCTCTCTGGATGTGAATGGCATTTTCCATCCAATTTATTGGAATTGCCTTGGATCACTGAATTGCTGAGAAAAGCTAAATCTATCCTAATTAGTCATCCTGATAGTTTCTTGAAAGATATTGTCTAGATTCTTTTTAAAAATCTTTAATTTTTCTAGGAATTCTTATTAAACTTGAATCCAATTAGCATTTTCCTTTAAGACTCTGTAGTTCTTTTCATATTATTGTTTTCTTCTGAGATTGTGTCATGGTTTTCCCTGTCACCATGGTAGCTTTTTATTGTCACATTTATGCTTTTTTTTTTTTTCTGTTTGCTCATTTTTTCTTGCTTATTTCTTGATTTTAAAATTTATGTTAAAACTGGGCTCTGCTCGTCTGGGGATATGAAGCCATTATTCCAAGCTTCAGATTCTTTCATGCTACCCTTTTTAGTTCTGGAGACCTGCAGGTTTTGGGGGGTTTCAAAGGTAATGTGATTTAGGAAGAGATGTGGTCAGTGCTCTCCTGAGTGGGTTCTGGTCCTTACCTGAGAAGGCTCCCTACTCCCTTATATAGTTGCAAGTGCTAGTGTTCCTCTTGACTCTGGAATTCTGACTTGGTCTTCTGCAGCCCCACGCATTAACACTCTTCTCTGCCCTGGAATGATAAACCAGGGCAGCATATGGGCAATAGTGTTGCCCATCAGTGCCAACTATACACAGTGCCAACAAACAGTTGCCTATAATTTCTTTCTGACCAGTTGTCCGATGTCCTTACCAGCTCTGGCAGAGAGTTCCTAAAACCATGGCAGCTGCTACTGCTTCCAATGCCCATTGTTTGCCATCACAAGAGTGTGATCTACTCCGGGGCCACAGACATCTCCTGCCAACCTCCAAAATTGTATTAGGCCAAAAAAAAAAAAAAAAAAAACCCTTAACCTTGACATTTTGCTGGCTTTGCTGCTCCAAAATTTGATTTGAGGTGTTATTTTAAAGTTGTTTGGAGGGGTATATTGGGAGAATTTAGCTGGGTTGTTGCCTGTTCTCCACCATCTTGGCTCCTATATTATGTTTTTTTGGCAATGAGGTGATACAGCTTGGCAAGTGCCATGGTCAGACCTTTTATTTGGAAGAGGATTTGGGAAACTGTGTGCAGTATGGATTTGGGTTGGGTGCATAAAGCTGAAGCTAGGGAAATGTAGCTCCTTTTCCTACCTGAGTTGACCCACTTTTACCCTTATTTTTATAGGAATTAGATTGCTAAAGTGGATGTAAGCCATGGATCTCAAAAGCGTTCCAGAAGCTTTTGGCCACTCCTGAGTTAGATTCTGAAAAAGTCTCAGCATGGCGCCTCAACTTCCCCTTTCTCTGGTCAGCCTAGTTCTGAAACCACTAATTTCCATCAGCTGAGTCACTTGGTTTCTTCTCTCATTCGGCAGTCAGCCCTGCTTCCATTCTGAGAACAGTATTTTCATTCCTCCTCAGACGAAACATATGTTCCTATGGAAAAGAGCATCCGTGTGAGCTTCTTACACTGTTTGCTTCCTAAGGGGAATGTGGATCTGGGGCCTTTACCAAGAGAGCCAAGTCCCTGTTGAGTGTTTGGAGACACTAGGTTGATTGGGTATTTAAAGCTTCAATTGGGAGGGATAGGAAATGAAAACAAGACTTCTGTGGTCTAGGATTATTGGGGATTCAATTGCTTAGCAATTGATTGGAGGATGCTCAGGTACTGCTCAGAAAAGACAGCACAGAATGCAATTTTCTGAAGAGCTGCAGGGGAGAAGTTGAGGGAGCCAGCCATGCTCTGTGCTCCAGATTAGAAATCTTCTGCTATTGACAATGGCAATTTGAACCAAATTTGTTCTTTTCATATGCAAATAGTCTGTCTGCTGTGCAGCTGCCTATGTTGCTGTTCCCTTTTTCCCAAATGGAGATGCTTCCCAGGAGTATCTTTGTTTCCAGCCAGAAACCCAAATTTCACTTATCTCATCAAATTAGATAAGGAATATAAAGCGCATTGCAAACCTTAAAGTGCTATAAAAATGTCAGCTCTGATTTCTCCTTTCCTGCCAGATTTCTTTGTGATACTTAAAAAAGAACACTGCTGCTGGCCTTCCCTCATTTTGGTCTGTGTTCTAGAATTTGACAGACAAGCACATTTTTCTTTATCTTCTCTTGACTGAACTTCAGTTCAACAAACATTAGGCACTTACTTCGTTCAACAATATAATAGTGAGCCAAAGTCAAATATAATCTGATCTCTGCCATTACTGTGTCTATATTCTGTTGAAGTCATATAGTATGTAGAAAAACAAACAAGGTTTGAAGGAAGGAGACAGAGAGAGAGAGGGAGAGGGAGAGAGAGAGAGAGAGAGGGAGAGAGAGAGGTAGAGAGAGAGAAGAGGAGAGGGAGAGGGAGGGGAAGAAGGAGAGGGAGAAGGAGGGGAAGAAAGAGAGGGGGAGAGAGAGGGAGAGAGGAGAGGGAGAGAGGGAGACAAATAGAGACAGAGAAACAGACAGACCGATGTAGTGGGTGGGATCAGGGAAAGCTTCAGAAAATGACACATCTCTCCTTTATTTTCAAAGAGGACCATGATATCAGGGAGTTATGACATACAAGTGAATTGGATTTAAGTGAGGGAAGGCTGTGCAAGGTCACCAGCCTCTGTCCTCCAGAGCCATCTGGGTCCAGTGGGTCCTGGGATCAGGATGACTGGAGATGGCCCTGGATGCAGTGGGAGATTTTGAGCTTTTTAAGATAAAGTCTTCAACAGGTCTCAGTTTGATTGAGGCGTATGGATATAGATGGGCAGACAGGCTTTTTGGCAATAATTCTCTTTGGGCTTCTTTAAAATAGGAAATTTAATTTAAAGAACTCATCATACAAGCAAATCCAAAGGAAACATACACAGGGGTCAGTTAAATGGGGCAGAAGACGGGCCTGGCTCCAGGAGTTCACATCTGGCTTCAGACATTTATAAGCTGTGTGACAGCCAAGTCACCTGTTTACTCCAGTTACCCTGTTGATAAAATGAGCTGGAGAAGGAAATGGTAAACCACTCTAATATCTTTGCCAAGAAAACCCCAAATGGCATCAAAAGTCAAACATAACTGAAAATAATTGAACAACAAAAATCATACTTAGAAACATTAAATGATTCTAAAAACATTTATTAAGGATTTACTGGGTGTCAGTCACTTTACATGAGGCTATCATATTTGAGAATGAAACAAATTTTAAAAAACAAACTTAAATTGCTCATTTGTTTAGAAGGAAGATTCCCATTTCCTTTAAGGTCTGTATCTTAGTGTGTGAAATTCTCTAATATTTAACAAGTTCCTAAGATTTCCTCGGTAGCAGAAAAAGTTTCTTCTGGGGGCCACTTCTTGTTAGTCAGGTGCTCAACAAGCTTTTGTTAAGCACTTATTATGTGTTAGAAGCTGGAGTTACAATAAATGACAAAAGACAGTTCTAGCCCTTGACCTTAACTCTTAGTTGGATAGACAATATAGAGATAACTAGAAACAAACTATGTACAGGATAAATTGGAGATGATCTCCAAAGAAAAGGCTTTAGAATTAAAAGGGATCAGGAAAAGCTTCCGGCAGAAGGTGGCATTTTTACCTGGGACTTTACAAGTTAGGAAGCAGAGCTAAGGATGCAGAACATTCGAGACATGGGGAAATAGCCAGAGGAAATGCCAGAGCCAGGAGAGATGAAGTGTCTTGTGGGAAGACCAGTCAGGAGGCCAGTGTCCCTCCATTGAAAAAGTGTGTGTGTTTTCGGGGGAGCTTAGTGTTTTATTACTGACTTATTGTTTTATTCTCATGAATGCTAAACTTTATTACTTCAGCTAAACCTTATGTGAAATTAAGAAATAAATGCTTTTGAAATTCTAAGTGTAGGATTGACAATTTTTTGTATCACACAATTTCTCAATATATGGATATTTGTTAAAAGTTGAATAGTAATTATTTTCATTACTTGATTTTTAGTGTTTTGTTAGTAAATGCTCATTTTAGAGCTATGGCAAGGAATTGCCCTAGTCAAGGGGGAGAGGAACTAGACAGGCGCTGAGCTATAGAAGTGAGTAAGAGAAAGCTTGTTCATGCTCTCTGGGCATGATTGATAACCCCCTGACCGAAATAATTAACCTCCAGGAGAAGGCAGGTGGTGACACAGCAGTTGGGAAAGAAAGTCTCAGGTGTGTGTGTGCATGAGGGGGAAGGTGTAGGCACTTTTAAGGGTGGTAGCAGAGGGCTGGCACAGGACCAAGGGTCTTATGAAGAGAAGGTTAAGCTCCAAGTATTGGCTATTCTTTGTGCCCTCAGGTCCAGGTCCTATTTTAAGTGATACAAAAAATATTAAAATAGTAGAGTTTAGATATGGGTTTAGACATTAGGACTCTAAAAGGATATGCCCATTCCCCATCCCCCCTCACCCCCTTTCTCTTTAAAGAACAGAGAGGGAGATAGAAAACAAGACATAAAAAGAGAGGAGAAAGATCTGTAGGGAACAATTGAGAGAGATTGAGAAGGAGAGATGGTGAGAGAATAAAATAATGGGAAATTGAGACACAAAGAGGGAGTTGGAAGAAAACTAGGGAGAGTGAAATGGGGGAAATAGGAGGAGGAAGAAAGAAAAAAATTGAGAGAGGGGATTTAGAGAGGAAAAGAAAGGGAGATTTATTGAGAGGGGGAAGAGGAAATCGAGAAGAAGAGAAAGATGAGGGAGAAAAGGAGATTAAGAGAAAAATTTGGAAAAGTTGTGGAGAAAGATTCATAAAAATCAAGAAAAAAAAAGATGAAGGGGAAAGAGACAAAAGAAGTGAAGAAGAGTGGGAGAAAAAGGTCAGAGAAAAGAATGGAAAAGTGAGAGCAGGGGAGAATTTCCTGTAACTTGAAAGAGTGAAGATTTTAAAATTTCTACTTTTCCTGTCCAATTTATTTTACACTAACTTCAGAAATATTTGTTTTTATTTTTATAACAAACATTCCTAATGTTGGTAATTCTGCACACATTCTAGTAGCATGTGTGTTAATTAAAATCTCCCACACAACCATTTAAGAGGAAAAGAACACATGGTTTCTACTTATACTTATGGACAAAGCTTTGATTTGTTAATAGAGACACTTTAATGACTCCTTAAATTTTTCAGGTCTTATAAATACACAAATTATGACTTCAGAGAATCTCATGTATTAAAATATAGAGAAATCAAGATGCCAGGGAAACATATTGGGACCACAGAGTACAAAACAGAATTGAGGGAGAAATTTCCAATGAAAAAAACTAAAGGCATAAATTACTGTATAAAGGAGTTAAAATCCTTTAAGTACAATTAGATACTTAAATAAATACAATTTGAAGGAGTTAGTAAAATTTTAGAGATTATATAGGGGATGAAGATTGAGTATAAAATCAATGTCCTCTTAGTGACCATAAATCTATATCACATGAAATGTGGCCATATTCCTTTAAGGTTTAACCTTTTCCCTCTGTGCTCTAGAATAAATGGGAACAAAGAATGCCTAAGATTGTTACAGGGTTTGGCATAGAGAAAAATACTAAATTGTGAGTCTCGTCATTTATTCTTGCCATTTGTTTGCATTTAGCAAGTTGCCCAAAAGATGGAATTATTTTAGGATGTGTACAATATGTCAGAAACATGACCTATGTAGCCTTGACCTCGTTCACTCTTAACAGCAAGAGGCATCTTTGTCTAGTGAAGTTTTGATTACTAATCCTGCTGACATTTATTTTGTTATATCACCATGGATGAGTCACTTATTTTCTCAGACTATCAAATTTCTCCTTATGTATAAAATCAGGATAAAATGCATGTAATTACCTATTTTATAAGATTGTACAATTTAATTCAGGAATCATGAATTAAGTCCCTGGTATGTGCTTGTCACTATCTCCGACCCTGGGGATAGTAAGACAAAAATGAAGATTGTTTCTACTCTCAAAGAGCTTATATTCCACTGTTTTGAGGCTCTCAAAAGGTCTTCCTTAAAATACTATGTACTAGTCAGCTTTTATGGTTATGTGTCCTGAAGCTATGGGAGTTTGGCTTGGTTAGAACTGCTAAGGTAATAAATAGAATGAATGGAGAGCAAGAAGGTAGGAGAAATTGAAAACAGAGGAGTATGTTGTACCTCCAATTAAATTATCTAGCAGGGCAATCATGCTGTTACAGTGCTGCAGATACTTTTGAGTATATGATGTAAGTTGATTTAATCTAAATGTAATCACAGGTATAGAATGATAACAATGAAACCAAGTAATGGGATCTAATAATTTATGGACCTTAAACATATCCCAAATTGGCTTCTCAGCTGATTACCAGCATCTAATCTTCTTGAGTGCAAGGAAGGAAGAATGGTAGGTTTTATTATCAGCTTTAATATATTTATTTCTGCAGCATGCACGAGGCACTCAACAGAATATTAAGAATGTGGAGGGGGGTCATAAAATATCATCTCCCAGCCTATTACACTCGTAGCTCTTAGAAAAATTCTAGTTCTGTTGGCAGAAGTGGGATAAGAATGACCCCATTGAAGGGGACAGAATTTATTCCCCTAAAGCTAAGTGTTGGTGAAACCAATTTGGTGTTCCAGGAAATCACCAGTCTCTAGCTTTTATATCTTTAATGTCTTCCCCCTTAGGCAGTTGGAGGAAAGTTTTCAATTTGCTTGGCTTCATGGCTTGGGAAAGGAAAATGAGTGTGTTCTGGCGAGAAGCGGAGGTGTGCCAAGGGCAGCAGACTCCTTTGTGCCCCAACTGTAGCACAGAAGTCAGCGCAAGAAAGGGGGCCTTTGTCAGATGGTGCAAAGGGATTTGATGAAACTGGACTTGCAAGACAGGGATGGAGCTTTTGCTGTCTCCCTCTCTCCAGTCAAGGACATTTGAACAGTTGAAGAGAGTGCCTCTTTGTGACTTGGCCATCCTCCTAAGTAAATGCACACTAGCTTTCCTGTGACATCCCTGCTTGGAGTGTCTGCTAACTGTAATGCCTCATATGGGCAGATACGTTCCAGATAAAGCTCTCTGTTTGCTTTCTGTATATAGTGAAAAGAGAATGAACTGCAATTAGTATCTTGCCAAGATAATAGTAGCTTCGGAGCTAGAAAGAAGCTTAAAGGCCAGCTAATTCTACCCCCTCCTTTTAGGGAAAGGAAAGATGATGCTCAGAAATTTGGCTAAGTTTGTGTAGGAAGCAAGCGACAAGCCGCTTAACCCCTCTAACTGTCAGTTTCTCTATCTACACAGTGGAGATAAAAATGATATTTTATTATAGGTTGTTGTGAGGTCTCAATCAGGTATAATTTATAAGGCATTTTGAAAACCATAACAACATATAAATGCCATTCCTATAAGAAGTTGGATTGATAAAACCCATGGGAATCAGATGTAGTATTGGGTAATGGTTTTTAAAACGTTGTCTATGGATTTTGGGGGGGTCTCTAAGACCTTCTTGGGGATTTTGCAAGATCAAAACTATTTTCATGAGGTTGAAGTGTTATCTGCTTCCTTTTTCCAACTACCTATTTGTGAGGTTTGATCTTCAGATAATACTACCCAAACAATATATGCAAAAGGATCAATAATATTGAAATAGAAATGAGAATCTAGCTATATCAAAAAGATTTACAAAATTATATGAAACAATGTCAGCCTTCTCATTAATTTTTGTGGAAAAATAGTTATTTTATAAGATGTGGCATTTATGCTGAGATATTTGTTATTTTAAAATGAATTAAAATAAATGTTTAAGAATCTATTCATTTTAATTTTTAATATGATGAATATCAATACATATAACCTTTTTAAACAAAAGCTCTTTGGAATCCTCAATAAGTTTTTTAAGATTGTACAGAGTTCCTGAGATAAAAAAGATTACAAACTGGTGGTTTAGAATGGAGAGGCTCATAGTTAAAATATTTGGATAAGTTAAAATAATTAATGGTTAAAATATCTCAACACTGATTTTTATAACAATGTAGCCTTGGAAAAGCCATTTAACATCTCTATTGTTTAATTTCCTCACGTGTAAAATGGGGAAATAATACTTGCATTGTGTCAACCCAACAAAATCATTCTGAAGAAAACATATCAAACAATATTGAAGTGTTACATACCTTTGGACCATTGTGGGGGTGGTGATGGTTATTATAGGAGGATAGAGTTGGTTTCATACAAAGCATCATATTTGATAATCAATGACTAACTTTAACAGAGAGTTTAATTTATTTGCCTGCTTCCTTGTCCAATTCCAGGCTCCTTGGTGCAGATGTGTCTCTTTCCAGACTAATTTCATATTATTTACTCATATTTTCTACATACTAACAAAAATGATCTACTTGGAATTCCACATATATAATATTTCTGTCACCTTCATCCTTCTTCCCCATTAGGGGGTTGGGAGTAGAAATGGAAATAGATAATTAAATGGGAAACGTGATAATGTCAGAGAAGGATATAAGGAGAGGAAGACTTAAAGAGAGAGATTTGGAGCCAGTGGTTTTATTTCTAAATTATTCTGTTTCCATTCATTTCTTGCTTTTATGAAAATTTTATACCATCCTTTGGGGCTACCTGGCACATTCTAGAAACACCTGATGCTTTTCAAACAAAAAACACTAAAGTGAATGTCTCCCAAAAAGTGGAAATACATTTTTTATTCAAAACTGTGCTGCAATTATCTGTACTTCCAGATATTATAATTTCAACAAATACATGTGCATCCAATGAATCTGAATGAGCATCTTCCTACTCTCGAAAATTAATTGGTTCCATCACCTGTGTTCTGCTATAGCTAGGTCCCAAACTACTGTTCCATTCCTAGCTAGCTGTTGGAAATAGTGAAATCTTATTTTTGACTTGAACTGGCACCTATGTGAAAATAGCTGGTCTTCTTGAAGATTGAGTCAAATAAAAACCTGGATAACATAGAATAACAAGAAGGATTGCTATTTATACAGTGTTTTAAGGTTTGTTAAGCATGTCACTTATGCTATATTTGATTTGCACAAAATATTCCATGTATGTTTATCATTTAGTTTTAAGAACCCAAAGTGGCATTTGTACCAAACTTTCTCTTAACTTCCGAGTTTAGAATTATTTCTTTCATGCATCATGAAAGGAAAAATGAGTTTGCCAACCTAAAACTCTTTCTGGGCTCATTTCTCTGATCTCACTGGCTCTGGAAGATCAGGTGTTATGATGGATAGCTGTTGTTACATTCAACATTCATGGGGAAACCCCATAAGTGATTACCTTCTTAATAGTAGCTGACAATGCCCCATCAGTGTACTTCCAGTAATCAGACAATAGACTGAGATTTTTTTTTTTTAAGCAAAGGCATTTATTCAGATTACACAGTAGATACAAAGTATTTCATCCCTAGGACATGTTCTCCCACAAGTACATGTAGAATCTGGGTATGGGAGTGTATTTAAAATACAGAAATGATAATAAAGTATCCAAGTAAGAAATACCCATGACCAAGGAAATTACAACTTTTGACCTATAGGACTTCGCTATCTTTTATTTCTCTGGGGGATTCCCCTTAAAGTTTACTGTCACATATAGAGTCATTCTTATGCTTAACTGGGATGACACTCTGCAAGATTGAATATTTCTACTAGATGAACAAAACAAGTGGACATAGTATCTCTGATCCATCCACACCTGGCATTGCTCTTTGATAGGCAGATGCAGGTTTTCACTATCATCAATGGTACTGAACTATCTTCAGATGGCTCTTTTAGATGGAGTGCTAGTATGTTTTTACAGCTAAATCAATCTAGAATTGATAGATACAATTCTTTGATCCCCTTAAAATCTTAGCTATGAGATTTGTGACCTCCAAGTCTATAGTGTTGTTCTTTTTTAGTCATGTCCAACTCTTTATGATCCTTTTTGTGTTTTCTTGATAAAGATACTAGAGGGGTTTGCTATTTCCCTCTCCAACGCATTTTACAGACGAGGAAACTGAGGCAAACAGGGTTAAGTGACTTGCCCAGCATTATATAGCTGTGTCTGAAGCCAGATATGAGCTCAGAAATATTCATTTTTTGGATTCCAGACCTGTCACTCAATCCACTGGGTCACCTAGCAGTCTATAATAGGATATGTCTAATTTCTCCTGTTCAGTAATCCTTCCTGGTTGCTGATTCCCTAATGGAGGGATTCTTCCTTGAGTTGTGAAGATCATTTATAATTCATCCAGCTTAACTCCCTAGACTCCTTTTGAAGTCTCATAAAGATGCATACAATCTACAAGTCACTTGTTTTTGCTGAACCTTTCATATGAATTATTGAAGCTACATATACTTTCTAAGACCTTTGTTTAGGATTAGTAGGCTCTCTCATATTTTAATATTTCTTCTTGACTGTTCCCACAAATGTTTAGGCTTTGTTGAAATCACATTGAGGCACACAGTTACCTTAAATATTTGAAATGGTGGCTGTAGTGGATCCAGAGGAGCTGTTGCTCTGTGTCTATATATGAAAAGAAGATTAAATAAAGGTCTTCTAAAATATGGTAGGGGTTTTGTCATGGATCATCTTAAGCAAAACTGTTGCTTTTAGATCTCATTTATGCGGCTAAACAATTGTAACCTCATAATTTACTTTCAGTTCAACCAGTGAAATACATTATTTGTCCATAACAAATATGAATGAACTCTATTAAAAGAGACTATTAGGGAGTCCAAATAACATACATATGAACCAATTAGGGAACAATGCAATACAGAATATTAGGACATGCTAAGCTGGATATAATTATCGGCAGACATAGTACCAGAAGGTTTCAGCATTTCTAAGAAAAATCTTACTGAGAATATGTTCACAGGTCTCAAATATTTGAGGGATTATTGCATAGAAATGGGTTAGGCTTATTCTTTTTGGTTCAAGGGGAAATAACTAAGGAATTATGGATTAAAGTTTCAAGGAAATCAATTTCAGTTCAACATAAGGAAGACTTTCCAAAAAAATTATACTGTTCATAAATGAATAGAACCTTCATGACATAGTAAGTTCTTCTCTACCAGAGGTATTTAAGGAAAGGCTAATGACTCTTTGTCATGAAAATGTTGAAAAGGGATTCATACTTCAGGTGGAACCTGGACTATATAACTTGTAAGATTTTTCCTATCTCTGAGATTTTATTTTTCAAAGTTTTCAACTAAATAGTTTTAAACAAGAGTTATTAAAAGTGATAGATATTTGACCATGAAATACAGCCCAAGACTTGAACACCTTTTCTATAGGTTCTTTGCTTAAATCAGTCAATTTGTATAACATGGGTTTTATATTTCTATTTTTACTTGAATTAGGCATATTTACTATATTTCCAGTAAGTAGAAGTTGACTCCATTTTCAAAATAACAAAGGAGTCTTCCCATCTTGACTGTTTCCTTCTGGGAAAGAACCATCCTCCCCACTCCTATCTATTAATATTATGTGAAATAAGAACTGATGTAGTTCATTTTATATAACGGTGTCATGATAGTCCAAAGTGAAAAGATTCAGTTACACATAGCGAAAGCCCATCCAGATGGCAACAAAGGCAGGAGTATCACTCACAAAATCAAAAGGCAGTATTATCAGTAGAAGAAAAGTTAGCTATGAGTAGGAAGTCAAGAGTGGGAAGTAACACTTTTATTTTGTCAAAGGAAATGATCAAAACAATCTTGAATGCATACCTATGACTATTGTAGCAAGAAATCTAGTATGGGAGACAGAAGGCCTTCATCTGTACTCTGACAGTCACTAGGAATGTGTTGTGTTTTTGTACTGCCTACTTCATGAAGATGTGAGGGAAATGCTTTATACATCTTGAATTTGCTATCTTTATGAAGTAAAGTTTCTCCCTCCTGTGATATTGTTCTTGTTGTTGACTTCCAACTTCAGGATTCATTGAAAAAAATTAAAACAATATTTGTTTTCAATTAACAAACATTTAAGTATTTTCCCTCCCACCCCCAACCACTGGAAGACCAAAACCCTTGTAACAAATGTGTATAAGTAAGTAAAACAAATTTGCATATTGCTTACAACCAAAACTTTCATTATTTATCTTGCATCAATTACCCTTCTGTCAGGTAAGGAATAATATGTTTCAACATTGGTTCTCTGGAATAATGCAAGAATTTTAGAGAAGCTCAAGGAGAGTCATATGAACTGACACAGAATATAGAGAGCAGAATCATTTATGTAATGAGGAACAACCTTAGAAGACAAATGACTCGCAGAGATTTGAGAATGCTGAAGTTTACACGGCCAATCATTTTAGTATTTCCAAAATACTAGAGTTTTCTTGAACCAGACATTAAAGGAACTCTGTGGTGGCCTTAGGAAGGGAGCTATTATTTTGGAATAGAGCAAGTAGTTTTCTGAAGTAGAGAAAGAGAAGAAGAGAGCATGTGGGCACATTCTTTCCAGAGGATTCTAAACATAGGCTTAACTTTTTTTTTCTTACCTCGCTTTAATCACTGAATGGGTGGTTGTCTCAGTCAAACTGAGATCTGTTTTTAAAAAGTCAGTTTAAAAAGGCCAAAATTTTCCATTGAATCCAGGATCATCTCCAGTGATCCTGATCTATATCTGGCCACTGGAGCCAGTTGGCTCCACAGGAGAAAGTGAGGCTGGTAACTTTGTGCATCCCTTCCTTATTTAAATCCAATTCACTTGCATGTTATGGCATCACTTCTCTGATGTCACGAGCCTCTTCGAGAGCAAAGGACTAACAACTTTCTTTCTCTTAGTAGGTATATGTAACTTGAAGAAGGATTTATGATAAAAAAGCTGGGAAGGATTTTGGTGGTTATCAGATACACCATTACATTTTTTGTTGGGTAAAACACTACTTCCAACTTATTCTAAGATCACCAAATTTCAGATGTGGAAGGAACCTCAGACTCTATAAAGTCCAACACAACCTGAACAAGAACTTCTCTCTATAATATAACTAAAAAATTCTCATTTAATCTTTACTTGAAACTCTCCAGAGTTAACCCGTTCTACTTTGGGATAGGATAGCTTTATTAACTGGAACATTTTTCCTTACATGAGGTCTAAGTTTGCTACTTTGCAACTTCCACTCAAGGCTCACTCTTCTACTCTTTGGAGGGGTTAGATAAAACTAATAGAATGTTTTTTCTTTTCTAGTGAGATCCCTTCAGATATAGGACAATTGTCAAGGCTTCTTTAAATCTTCCATAGGCAAGTCATTATCACTTTCTTCAACCCATCCTTATGAAACATGAATTCAAAACCTTCATCACCATGATTATCTCCTGGATATGTCCAGACTCAAAGTTAATGGCCAGAAGGTAACACAGGACTCTAGATAGGTTCTGACTAGGAGGGAGTACAATCTTTATTCCTTGATGCTAGCCCTCTCAATTCAGGCCATGATTACATTAACTTTCTTGGCTTTGAGTTCACATTGTTGATTAATATAGAGCTTTCAATCCATTAAAATCCCCAGATCATTTTCAGATAAAGTCCTGTCTAGACATGCCTTTCTCATCTTGTACTTGTGAAGTTGATTTTTGGAAGTCACTTCATCCTTGGCTGTTACATCAAAGTCTGAGATAAACACTGTATTCTGCTCAATCTTATTCTCCCCAGAGTAATATCTCTAGATCTCCATAATGTTGTATAGCCTAGAGAGAAAGGTATAGACTATGAGAGACTAACTCTCTTGCTCTTTCAATTTCTAATTTTAGCTCTTGTCACTCCCTTTTAAACTTAAATATTTTCACTCCTATAGATCAAAGGACAGTGACCCATCAAGAATTATGTAATAATAGTTTAGTTAAATTGCCAGGAAAGTTAGATGATCATTTTTCTTTCTGTATAACATAAAATAATATAAAAATTCTATATAAAATTACATATAGAATTTTTTTCCTAAAAATTAATTTCTACTTTTAGTGGAAATTTTACTGAGTGAAATAGTATATGTTCCGTGAAAAATGGATAAAGATAAAAGGGAGGATTTGCTGTTCTTGGAAGGGTAGGATAATGCAGTAGGTATAGCACTGATTTTACAATATCAAAAAATCTAGACTTGTCAGCTTCTATCATTTCTCTGTGTCACTTGAATCGCTTCAACTCTTTGGGCCTCAGTTTATTCATCTGTAAAATGAAGAGTATGGACTAGATGACATTATGATTCCTTTTAATTTTAAGACAGAATTCTTTGATTTTAAGTTTGGATTTTCTTAACTTTATTTTTTAAAAAGTCGAGCTGAATAGAAGTGCCTTAAAAGAAGAATGTTTTTTTTCTCTTTTTGTTTTACCTGGAACAGGTCCTTGAAGATTATAGCTCCTCAGTATCATAGCTGGTCATAACATACATGTCCAGCTTCCTGCTCATGGAATATCATAGCATCAAATATATACCTACACACGCATATGGGGGGGGGAGGGAAGAGGAAGGGAGGGGAAAGAGATAGAGAAGGAGGAAAGGAGGGAAGGAAGAGAGAGAGAAAAAAGAGAGAGAGAGAAAGAGAGAAAAGAGAGAGAGAGAGAGAAAAGAGAGAGAGAGAGAGAGAGAGAGAAAAGAGAGAGAGAGACAGAGAGAGAGAGAGAGAGAGAGAGAGAAAGAGAACACGAATGAATATGAATCAGAATACAAGTTCTTCAGTTCTTTTCTGGCTTCTATCCCTGGACATCTGGACATAGTCTTCTAGCAATACTAAAACATCCTTGTGTGGCTAGCACACAAGGTTAATGGGAACAAGGTAAAGAGAGAATTAAAAGTAGCTTGGTGGAACAAGGAATAGGATCTGAATCCTCTTATTTTCTCCCTCCTCCCTATTCTAACTAGGAACAAGGATCCCTAAACTTAACCTTGCCTTGACAAGGACTGACTCAATTCTGTTAGGAGAAAAATTTTCTGACAGTGTAGCCACTATTTCAAAGGGAAAAGGAAAGAAAAAAAAATCAACATTTTTGGAAAGATAGGAAAATAAGTGGGGAAAAACATCTTTTTTCTTTTTCTTTTTTTCTGAAATCGAGGGCGAAGATATGAGAGAAGCAAATATACCCATGCATGACATTATATATAATACAAATTTTGTCAGTGGAGCATGTTAGCTATTTGGGTTACCTATTCAGAAAATAATAATCTGTATCCTTTAAGCTTCCTATCTCAAGACTTGTTTGGATCTGGAAGGGAAATATTTCTAGATAGGAGAGAAACAAAGAAAAAAAAAATCCTTCCTTTAAGGAGCTTATATTGAACTAGTCTTTCCTCCCCCACTAAAACAAAGTTAGGAAAGTCCAAACTTAAATCAAAGAATCCTGTATTTTGGAGCTAGGACTGATCAAAAAAGTCATCTTGTTCTGTAGACTTCCTTTTCCTATACCTCCCATTCTCCCATGGGTATAAAAGTTATTTCCACTTTCTCTACTGGGGTACCCAAGACAGAGCTATCTATGTTTTCTTGTCAGCTGCAAGTCCCTGAGGGGAAGCAATAGATCTGCATTTCTCCTATTTGGTGGTTAAGACTCCAATAAGTCAATTGTGTCTTGTCACAACATAGGTTCCACTGTTATCCGTGTCAGAATTTTAGGGACTTGAAAATGACTCTAATCTAGTGCAAAGCTTCCCAGCTTTTTCAAAGGGATGGCTGAGTAAGAAGCAAAGCATGGGATTTCATGGTTAATTAGCTAAAACTGAAGGAGAAGCTGTGAAGTTATCCACCAACACAGAGCATGTGTAGAGTCACACATCAGAGCTGTTTCTCCCCAGGCAGCCAAGACTTGCATGAGCTGCAAATGTGGTTAGTGGAAATGAGATCTCAATTCAGCTCGGCAGCATGTGACTTCCTATTTCTGTAAGGTACTTCCAAGGGACTTCCTCTGCAAAGTCGGCTGGAGCCTCTGGAGATTTTCAGCCAGAGCCATAGCGAAGTCTGCCTTCATCCCGGGGCAGAGTTTTCCCTGAGAACGTGGACTGAGTTTTGTTTTTCTTTGCTCTTTTTCTCCCATGCGCCCTGCCCAGCATGCAAGGACCTGGTGGCTCCTGCCCGGGATTGCAAGTTGAACACCCTGGTCCAGATCTCAGTGATCCATCCAGCAGAGCAGAGTGTGACAAGATACTCCAGCACCGAGACTGTTGAGGTGAGCAAGCTGCCTGTTTCTGCGGTCACTCACTGGGGACCACGTGCTTTGTCCTGAGAGTTTCAGCCATCAGCTGAGCTGAATCACCCCCAGCCTTTAACTTTGAGCTACCTAAGCAGGCTTAGCATTCAGCCGGGCATACCTGAGGATATTAGGTGCTTATTGGCTACGGCTCAAGGTAAACAATCGGAAATGAAACTTGCCTTTCATCAAAAGGCTGTCTTTGGAGCCATAGAGTAAAGTTACCGCTTTTTCAATAATATAGACAGAGAATTTTCACATGAAGTACCAGAACGTGGATCGTGGCTTAAAATAGTAGAAATGCTTGGCTTTTAAAAATCATTTATTTTACAAACATTTTTGATCTTGCTTCCATTAATCCTTGCCCTTCCCCCTCTTTCCCTTTTTTTTTTTTCTTTTCTTTTTTTCCCCCCTCTACTTTTATTAAAGTCAAAAGTTCTGTGTTCCTTGCCCGGTTACCTGTACCTTTTATTCTCAGTCTTTGTGAAAGTGATGTTTGTTATTGTTTGGAGAGCAAACAGAGAAGGTTGGAGAATGGTCTACGTCTGTTTCAAATAATGAAATATACGTTGTTATTGATAAATTAGATTCTGACTTCACTAGGGAAGAAGGTGCTCTTACTTTTTAGGTCTTCCACTATAATTTTGTTTGAAACAAGAGCACTTTCTAGTTATGATAGCTTTTATATGAAGCAACCAAACTTTGGGCAGTAATTATTATTTTAGTTCAAATTAAAGGAGGAAATATTGCTCTCTATGTTTATTATCCTGGCTGGTTGGTTTACAAAGTTAATGAAGGCAAGGCTGTGACTTAATCATTCTGCCTAAGGGGAGAAGAAAATTTCCTCTTCACTTTTGCAAATCTGCTTTTTCAAAATTTGACTCCAAACTATTTTGTCATAATTTGAATCAGAAGTCATCCTTTAGTTACTAGTCTCTTAACAGAATGGATCAGGATACACTCCCTGACTTAATGTGGTTCAGGAACAAGTGATTCAGACTGAGTTAGACCCATTTTCTCTAATAGCCCTGACCCATATTCTATACACAGTGCAAAGTCTGCCCTGTGGAAACTTTGGGTTCTGGCAGCTGAGAGAATTCTGATTTAACTCTGTTGTTGAGGGAATTCACTACAAAGGCTTAGTCATCCAAAGAAACCTTTACAAAAATAGCAAAATAGGTTGTTTTAGATGGAAAAATAAATTTCAAGTCATTTCCTGTGCCTCTTAAGAGTTCTGTCTTTAAAGACCTTACCAGTAAAACTAGAATTAAATATCGTGACATATTTCAACGCTAATTTCTGGGCAGAACACTTTGACTAGCTGAAATGGCTATGTTTATGTATGTAACTTGAAAACTCCCAGTTTGCAGAATATCATCAAATCTTAACTATGATATTCATTCAGAGTAATAATAACACCAACAATAATTTGATGTTGCCTGTCAACATCTTAAACATGACTTAGGGAGTTTTAAAATATCTTATATTATACACTGGGCACTAATATTTTAATGGGAGAAAATCCACCATATTTTCCATCATTTTAAAGGTTTCTTCTATTAGTTTCAAGTCAGGCTGGTCAAAAAGCAGAGCTGAATGTGCAAAAACAAATGGACTCTTTTTCAAAGCCTGATGGTCACAAGTGAGTTACTGATAAAATAAAACAAATGGCTAAGCTTGTACTACAAGTCATAAAGTGGTTTGTTAGGAGAGCAATTTTTTTTTTTTTTTTTGGTTTTGTTTTGTTTTGCTTTAATCAGCTACCATCTTAAGTTATTTGCACAAGTCATATCCACTCTACTTAAATGCACCCAGAGCAGAATGACAGCTAGCCCTCAGGAAGGACTCTGCCAGACAGAGAAAATAAATTGTTTATCATGGCACAGCATGAGCAGGTCTGATAAATGATGACAGGGCCAAGTGAGAGCATTTATTACCAAGTAGCTTCCTCTCCATCCCAGAAACACCTCTTTTCTCGGGTATGATCAACTTTTTGTGTGCTGAATATTAGACCACTGTCAAGTGTCATTTGACCAACAAGGTCTCTTTTTTCTTGTATGTTAAGTATTTCCTGGGGGGATGGGGAGAGGGCAATGAGGCTCTAAACATTCTTGGTGTCCTGTCATCTGTTATTGCATGCTGAGCTGCCGGCAGCTATTACCTAACTGAGTCCAAGCTATCTGCTTGTTATGCAGGGGACAAGGAACCCACTGTTTTTGACTGGTGTGACATTTCCACCTGAATACCCTATCTATGAGGAGACCAATATCAAACTAACGGTCTATGATGTCAAGGATAAGTTCCATGACACGGTAAGTACTTGACCCTCAGTTTTATTTGCGAAAAGAAGGAGTGAAGTTTGTTCTAAACCCTTGGTTCTCCTTTCTTAACAGACTCTTTACCCCGTTGCTATAGTTTTGGCAGGATGTCACTTTGTGATGTTTATTTCACCTTTTACAGAGCAGATGAGGGTCCTTGGTTAGTAGACGATGAATGTGGGAACCTCTTCCTGGATTTCACTTTGTTACTCTTGAGTGGATTACGTATGAAGTCTCCACAGACTGAGGGGGTTAATCTTTTGTGTTTCTCTTTAATTGGTGGGCAGGGAACATATGGAATAGATTGACTTCAAGCAATCCTTTCCAAAACATGTTACTAATCAGATAATGCTGTTCACATTGAAAACCAGTGGAATAGTGAAGTCTTTGACTCTGAAGACCATGAATGTCCCTCGTATTTCATTTGACTCAGTTCCATACCAAAAACCGAAGCTCCCTCAATACTGGCACTTTTATTAGCTTCCAAGTGAAAGAGAGCAGAAAAATGGAAACTGTCAACTTTCATCTTGTGATTTACATCAAGGCCTTTACAGGGCCAGCCTTAGTCATGATCAAAGCAGGTAGTTCCCAATATGTAATTCTAGAGGCTAAAAACCCTCCAAGTATACTTATTTATTAGCTGTTAATTTTGGAAAAGTAAATTCTCTTAAGTTTCATTATTGGTAAAATAGGGTTAGTGATATTTTCACTGGCTATTTTAAAAAGTTGTGGTCAGTGTCACAGCAGCTCATTATTCAGCAATACATGATAAGTTATCTCATTGGATCATTACAAATAATACTCTAAACTAAGTGCAATGATTATGTTCACTTTATAATGGAGGAAACTGAGGGTCAAGAAAGTTAACTAATTTATTCAGGGATGCATAGGTAGTATATGTCAGAGAGGATCTGAATCTAGGATTTGTGATTCTGAGTACATCACTCTATACATCAAGCCAGATTACCTTGCTGGGTTTCAGTTTCCTCCTCTTATAAGTCTTAGAAAAATGTCTAGGATTTCTAAGATATAGAGAGCTCCTTGGCAAGTGGGGGTAGGGAGACTACTTTCACGAAAAAGATCCTTCTGCAGATGAGTCTGAGAGAAACTCATGTGACTTGTACAAGGTCATTTGACTGGTAAGTGTCAGAGATGGGATTTGAGCCTGGCTTTAAGCCTGAAACTCTAACCATTTCACTGTATTTTATCAACCACTCTATAAATGTTATTTATTATTATCACTATTATTATTGGATCACTTTTTATATATACACTGGTCAACCAGGATCTCGGACCTTGCTCCTATATGGCCTAAAATGTTGGCCCTATTATTTTTCTGGGCTGTCCTACAAATAAAGGAATAGAGTACTATTTTCAGAAAGCTGTTTTAGTAGAAAGCAAAGAAGAAGGCAGCTTTCTCCCTTAGTCTAGTAGCATTGCCACAGACAAGCTTATTTATTTAATTCTTTGGCTCCTCAGAAGGCACACAGACCAGAATCCAAAGAGATCATATAGGATAAGCACAGTTCTGCTAGTTGTCCATCTTTTCTAAATATTTGTTGAATTGAAATGGACAGGTAATTCGGCCATATCAGGGAAGAGATCTAAGTGCTTGAAAAGATAACATGATCTTCTTGCAGAGGTCCACCTTTGGGATGAAACATGAACTGAGCTCCCAGGGAACATGGCAGAAGTTAACCCAGGCAGACAGTAGAAATGCCATCTTTTCCATCTTCCCATTTATACCCCTGAGTCATACCTCTATCTTGCTCCCTATCAATTTTGTAAAATATTGAAAAAAAAATACAGTATGGTAGAGAAAAAAAAAGTCATTGAACTGGGAGATACAGGGTGGTACATGTGTTCTGAGCTGGTTCAGATATTCACTAGCTAGCTGACGTTGAGAAAATGACTAAGTCAGGTATCATAGGCACTAGAAAGGACTTTAGAAATCATAGAGGAAAATAGCTTCATTTTACACATGCAGAAGCTTTAATCCAGGAAGGTCAAGAGGCCACAGATATCTAGGAAGCAAGTGAAAAAGTCAGATTTCAGTTGAAGTTTGGATTTCCAAATTCAGTATGCTTTTCAATGCCTTGGTTTCTTCATTTGTAAAAATATTTGATTTGGACTATGGGATGCTTGAGATCTCTTTTGGTTCTGACATCTTTGCCTCTATTAATTCTGAAAGGATTGGGACAAAGAGATACTTTAAAAAGAGATTTTTTTTAACAATAAAGAAGTTATCTTAATAATGAGATTCATTGAAAGAGCATGGATTTTCACATCAAGGGAATAAATACCCAATAAGAACGGTAGTCTTTGTAACCAAAGGCAGATAAGACAAATCATTGGGAAACAAATCCAAAGCTATTTTTTTAATTATTACTTTGCATTTTGCTTATCTTCCTGCCTACCCTTTCTGTCTCTCTCCCTTTCTC
Organism: Antechinus flavipes; assembly: GCF_016432865.1. Classification (NCBI taxonomy): domain Eukaryota; kingdom Metazoa; phylum Chordata; class Mammalia; order Dasyuromorphia; family Dasyuridae; genus Antechinus; species Antechinus flavipes. The sequence goes on along the minus strand of NC_067403.1, from coordinate 69,138,926 downwards.
CCCCCTCTCTGTTTCTTTTTCTTCCCATCTTTCATTTTCTTCTCTTCTTTCTTTCTCCCTTCTTTTCTATTTCTCTCTGTCTCTTCCTTCCTAAAATAAAGACAGTGTTGACTTGCCTTGTGTCTGCATTAGAGGGCATAGCAGGAAAAAAAGAAGAAATCTTTGTTTTAAGTATTAGTAGAAAAGCCTAGTGATTGAGAATGAATGAGTGAAAAAAAAATCCAGTTAAGTGCTTATGTTATGTTAACTATTGGGGTTTCAAATAGAAAAGTAAGATGGTTTCTAGTGTCAGAGAAGTCATATTCTAAAGAAAAGAGGCAATATGAATAAAAGATTTCAGATTTAAGTTCAGAGGTTTCTGATGTTGATCCATTTGACAATGTCAAGGACTTATGCTTTCTATTCTGGGTTTTCAAGAACTGTGCAATGATACTTGCAAAGGTAGTTATCAGGGAACATCTCCTTAATAGTCATATTTGTGGGTAATGGCTTTCGAGGGAGACATGGATAAGATACAACAGACACTGACTATGGGATGTAGGTCATAGGTATCACTTGTGTCATTTCCTAAATTGTTTTTGTCTTTAACATGGGGAAGATATGAATTTGTACAAGTGATTTTTATCTCCTCTCCTAAATGCGTCCATGCTAATGCATATGCCAGGGGAAAAAAACAATTAGCTAATTCATTAATTAGACTTTATGCAGACCTCTATTATGAAAACTAATGATTGGTCTGCTGTCAAGGCTTTCTTGCTTATCAGAGTGGTTACACCATTATAAAAATTGACTAGCTGCTGGGAAATAAAAGATTTGTAAGATTCAAGCATACTCATAAAATGCAAATAATTAAAAGAAAGCATAACAAATATTTGTCATTTATTCTGAGACCCTAATTAAGGCAGAGCCTTCTATTCAAAACATTGGGCAATTAATGTTAATGATAGAAGAGCTGTTAGAAACTTGATTTGCTTACATGTTACTTAAACATGCTATCCTTTGAACACAAACCTCCTTGAGATCTTGAGATGGTAGGTTTGACTTATGCTTCATTTTAGAGAGAAATATGTTTATGGAAAAGTATTATTAGCTATCATATATTAGGTCTTTGTGTATCAACTCATTATGTTATTGTTGTTTAGTTGTTTCAGACACATCTGATACTTTGTAATCCTATTTAGAGGGTTTTTTTTTTTTTTGGCAAGACATTGAAGTGATTCCTTCTCTAGTTCATTTTACAGATGAGGAAACTGGAGCAAATAGAGTTAAGTGAGTTGGTCAGGTTTGTACTGGGACCAGATTTGAATTAGGTCTTTATGGCTCCAAGCTTGGTGTTTATCCACTGCCGCACCTAGCTGTCCAATCATTCATTATAATGAATAAAGGTATCATCCACGATTAATTCTGAACATCATGGGATGCTTCTTTAGTAAGAGAGCTGTTCTCTCCTTTGCTTCGTCAAGGAAAAATAGCTTTGCTATCTAGGTTAGTGGCTATGACTTAGTTCCTGGAGCTAATGTACTTTTATTGGACCAACAGAATTTCTATTTGCTCAAAACATGGTACTGATTGGAAGGGAGGTAGAACAGCCATTTTCTTTAAAAGTACTATAGATCAAAGCTTCTTAAATTATGGGTCACAGTCCCATATGGGATCACATAACTGAATATGAAAGTCATAAAATTATGATTTATTATCAATAAAAGTTTGATTTGTATACCTATTTTATATATCTATATATCCAGGGTCACGTAAAAATTTCCTGAGGAAAATGTATCACATGTGGAAAACATTTAAGAAATATAGATCCTTAATTGTTATTTGCAGTTAGAAACTAGATCTATGATTGTCATTTGAATAAGAAGTTTCCAGATGTAGAAATACCTTCCACTGAGGCAATTCAGCCCACCTCTGCAACTTAGTGTCTGGAGAATTGACTATGGCATTGAGAGATTAAACACTACTTGTGGAAGGCCACATAGCTAGCATGTGTCAAGAAATGGAACATGGATCCCAGATTTTTGGGTTTTCAGGGTTGCTGCTCTATGAGTTTCATCATGCTATTTTTTACTCTGCAGAAATCAGTTAAATTTGAAGCTTGTTTTGGCCATAGATAAGAGAAGATTAACCTCCTTCCTTCTTTGCCAGGGTGGGGGAATTCCACTTACAACTGTGAAACATTACAAAATAGCAAGTATGTTCTTAGAATCCATTGTTATGGTCGTTACTTTTATCAAAATACTTTTCTTTCCTCTCTCCTTCCCTCCCTCCTTCCCTCTCTTCCTCTCTTCCTTCCTTCCTTCCATTCTTCCTTCCTTCCTTCCTCCCTCCCTCCCTCCCTCTCTCTCTCCCTCCCTCTTTCCCACCCTCCCTTCCTTCCTTCCTCCCTCCCTCCTTCCTCCCTCCCTCCCTTCCTCCCTCCTCCTCCTTCCTTCCTTCCTTCCTTCTTCCTTCCTTCCTTCCTTCCTCCTCCTTCCTTCCTTCCTTCCTTCCTTCTTCCTTCTTCCTTCCTTCTTCCTTCCTTCCTCCCTCCCTCCTTCCTTCCTTCCTTCCTTCCTTCCTTCCTTCCTCCCTCCTCCTCCCTCCCTCCTTCCTTCCTTCCTTCCTTCCTTCCTTCCTTCCTTCCTTCCTTCCTTCCTTCCTTCCTTCCTTCCTTCCTTCCTTCCTTCCTCCCTTCCTTTCTTCTTTCCTTCCTTTCTCCCTCCCTCCCTCCCTTCCTTCCTACCTACCTACTTGTGATTGAACTAATACTTGTACAACTATGGCATAAGCCTCCATAGCAACTTAAATTTGGCTTTATGCCTCAATCAATAATGATAATTGAAAACTGAAAAGGCATTTCCTCAACCTAAGTTTTCCAGCCTCTACTTTGCAATTTTCAGTCCTAACACACCTGAGAACCTTAGCTCTAAAGACTTTTCTCGTTGTCTCATTGTGTGTATCCTTTCTTATGCATTCAGCAAATGTTGTTTATCCATAAGAATTTTTTCTGGTTAGTACCATGAGAAGAGAGATGGATTTGGAGTTAGATAATCTGGGTTAAATCTTTGCTACTCAGTGTCTAGATCTCTAAATTGAGGATATTGGGCTTCATGACCAATAAGATTTCACTGACTTTATATGATTGTGTGATTTGGAGCCAAGAGGACTACTAAAAATTGTCTTGTCCAAATACTTAGTTGTACAAATGAGAAAATTTAGAATAGAGTGACTTTCCTGAAGTCACATATAAAATAAATGGCCCAATTCCTAATTTTCATAAACAGATACATAATAGTGCCAGATTTATATTTTATCACAAGAGGTATGAATAATGATGGGTGAATATCTTGCAACATGGATGAGTTTTATTCAAAAACTGAATAAAACACCTTCGAAGAGAAGGAAATTAAGAGGGCATAGAATATCTTTCCTTGTTATCATTCTTTTTTGGCTCTTTACAATTGAGAGCCCCCCCGCTTTCTAAAGATATCACTGATAGTAAGTGTAAGGTAAAAACACCAAATAGCTTATCTACAGAGTGAAATTTCAGTTTTTTTTTCATATTTCCAAGACTTTTCCTTCAGGAATAGAGATGATGGAAAGAATGGTATCAATTCATCACAGATTTCTAAATATTTAAAGTTCTATGTCCAATGGACATTTTGTCTAAATTAAGTGTCAACCAATTGCCTGTGTTATTTTGCAACATTCTTAGGACAAGTCCTAAAATTGTACCTTTTTTTTTTTTTTTTTAAGCATTCTGAGAACAAATTGATGTAGGCTTTTTAAATGTTTGTTTCCTTTTGGCATAATGTGTATTGTTGGCCTAAACCAACTCGGTGACTTTAATATCCCTGTGAAATATGGGCAAAGGGACCTTCTCATGAGCTCACTAAATTTGAGGCCAGTTCTATTATGGCTTAGAACTTAGGTTTTATTTTCAACCAGAAAAATAGCGTAAGAACATTTCAAATTGGACAGCTTTCTGATGAGCTATGAGTGATCCGGGAGTTTACATCCCCATTACCTGGCAAACAGGTCAAACTTGAGATTATTAAAAATCCTAAATACAAGAGAAATGTTATATATTTGTAGGGAAATAATGTGAGGGATATGTTAACATAATCCTTAGATTCCAAGACCTTTGCTTCCCAATTGCCTCTTTTTTGTTTCTGCCTCCACAGCATTTCTCATCTCTCTCTTTCTTCTCCATTCCCACTTTCATAACTCCTAGTACAAGTCCTCATTAGCACAGGCCTCCGTTCTACTTCAGTAGCCTCTGAAGCAGCCTTTTTGCTTCTCTGTCTCCCCTCCAATACAACTTTCAAACAGTTCCCAGAATAATCTTTCCTTTGTTTAGAGCTGGTCTTGCCCCAATTCTGCTCAAAAATCTCTAGCAGCTCCCAAGAATGAATTAAGTTTCCTCCTGTGTCAGAACTCCTCAAGAACTATTTAACTACAACTGGCCAGTTTTGTCATAGATTATTTTTTTCCCTTTTTCTCTTTCCAGGAATTCTTTGCTCCTGTCATACTGGCTAGGACACATACTCTGGCCCTCGATGAATACTGGGTTTGATTCTTCTTGGCTTTGTGCATGCTTTTCTCTCAGCCTTGCTCCCTCTTTGCCTATTGTGATCCTATCTATATTTAAAATTCCAAGTCAAATGTCACTTCCTCCAAGAAGCCTTACCTATTCTCTCTCTAACATACAAATATTATAAGAAACTTCAAATCCCACTCTGTTTTCTTCTCTTTAGTGTAGGTATTAGATAATATTGCATATTCCAGTAACTTGTAATTTTGTCAAAAGAATTACTGCAAGACCAAATATTATGTAAACTTTCCATTTCTTTCTGTATATAGCATGGTTTTCAGCACCTAGCAGGTCCTTGATAAATATTTGTTGAGTTCTATAACTCCCTCAGTTCCTTTATTGGAACTTTGCATTTGAATTCAATTCAAGAATCCTTTATTATGCATGTGTTTTATGTGAACTAGGCAGTGAGGAGGGGATAGAAACAGCAAAATGCCATGCTACTACCCCTGCCCTCAAAGATTTCATTCTACTAAGTGAATTTTCAAATAAATGCTTGTAAGGTCATTTAAAAGTCAGAGAAAACAGTATTAACTTGGAGCAGAAGAGCAGAGAAGTTTTCATGAGGGTCTAGCACATGAGCTGAGACTTACATGAAAGAAAGGATACTGAGAGGCAGAAGTGAGGAATCAGATTTCAGGTATGGGGTATGGCATGTACAAATGTACAAAGGGAATGGCTGGAAATCCAACTGGCTGGAACTGGATGATGTGAAGAATAATAGGAAATTAACCTGTTAGAGTTCTATGGTAAAAGGCCCTAAATGTCAGGCTGAAGAATGTGTGTTTTATTCTAGTGAGGGCACTGAAGATTTTTGAACTGAGGAATGAGATGATAAGAGTGTTACTTTAGGAAAATTATTTTGGCAGGTTTGGGGGAGACAGATCATAAGATCACAAAAATAGGGCTCAAAAGGATCTTAGATCATCTAACGTAGTTCTCTTTGTTTGACAGATAAAGGAATAAAAGTCAAGAGAGGTTATTTGAATAGCCCAAGGTCAGATAGAAAGTAAATGGAAAAGTTAGATTTTGAACAGAGGTCTTCAGAAATCCATTACTCTTTCTGCTTTACTACAATTGGGAAGAGAACTATTAGAAACAGGAAGACGCTTTATTTAGTTTTATTTTTCCAACCTTGTGAGGGAAGAGGAGAGAGAAAGGATGAAATGTGCAGATGGCAGTAAAAAGAAAGGGCAACTAATTGGTTGGGAGTGGGAGGAAGGGAATAATCCAGGGTAATTCCAAAGTCATAAACTTGGGTAATTGATAGGATGGTGATTCACTCAATAAGCATAAGGAAATGTGAAGAAAGGGGATATTTGTTTATATGTTGGTGAGGGTGGAGTTGGCAGATTTGGAGATAAAATTATCCCCATTTTGTTCAAGTCAAGGTGTCAGTAGGATATGTACAAGGAGATATTTAGCAGAGAAGTGGGTGATGTGGGGCTGAAGTTTTGGAGAGATTAAATGGTGAGAGGGTCATGCTTATAAAAAGTTTAACAGTGAAGAAGAGGAGAAAGGGGACAGTAATTTGAGAAGAAATGAGGGTTAAATGAAGAGTTTTGAATCTAGGGGGCAAATCCAAGCATATTTGAGGCTATTGGGAGATGAAACAAAAAGTAAACAGAGGATAAGAATAATTGAAAGGGCAAACTCCCTGAAATGACAAGACAAAATGGGATCAAAAATAAATATAGAATGGATTAGCTTTAGTAAGAAGGGCTACCTGTTCCACATAGAGTAGGAAAATGGATGAAGATGTAGAAGGGATTAGGTATAGTGTAGAGCAGTAAGCATTATCAAACCAGGCACCAAGTTAGAGATACAAAGATAAAGATGAAGTAATTTATGAAGAAAAGATATAAGGTTAGGTACTGGGCCTGTGATCTCAACAGATTAGGGAATTCCCCATTGAATTAGGGGAATCTGTTACCAATGCAGGGATCAAAAGATAAAAACAACAGTTTCTGCTGCTAAGTAGCTTATATTTTACAGGGCTGAGGGAATGGGTAGCATGCACATTGATAAACATATATAAACTGCCTTCAGTGTATATATTCCTTAATACATCACATAAGACATATGGCTGTTATTTAATAAATTCTGGTTTAATTGTTGGATTAAATGATCCTTTTTAGCTGATGATCACGGAACAACTATTTTTCTAATATTTTAAAGACTCCATGACAGTGCCTACCAAGTAGAAAACTAATTAGGGATTTGCAATTTTTGCTTTATCTTTGATGAATATGATTGGTACAGACAATGAAAATGGATAATTGGAGTCTAAAATAACTTTTTGGTTGTGGGTGGGTAACAATTCATTTAACTGGACATAACCTTCTTTTTTTATTTGAAGTTTTTTTTTATTTTCAAAACATTTGCAAGGATATTTTTTCCAACATTGACCCTTGAAAAACCCTGTGTTCCAATTCTACCCCCTCTCCCCATTTCTTCCTCCCTCCTTTTCTACCCTCCCTCCCTACATGGCATGTAATCCAATATATGGACATAACATTCTAAGTGACATTTGGGAGCTATTTGTGAAGTCAAGACTTTACAACCACAGATTTTTTTTCCCCCCTAACTCGAATGTATTTTCTCATTATCCCTTAGATATTTTTCTTGATTCTATTGTTCCATGTAATTTGTGCCACACAGACAAGAATAGAGCCTAAAATATTGGAATACTTCCAGTTTTTAGTTTTGATTCTATACTCTCCACTGGGTATTGGGCATTAATGTAAATGCAGGTAGCTAGCTTTCTTGAATAGTTTCTTTGATGAGAATGATACCTGATTGGAATTAGGCTAGACATGGATGTGAAATGGTGAATAGAGAATAACTGAGACTGGATTAAGGAACAACTGAACTCAAATCAAGTCTCAGACACTTAGTAGTTTTGTGACTCTGAGCAAGTTGCTTTTAGGAATAATAATTGTACTTATCTCCCTGGATTATTATGAAGATCAAATGAGATAATAATTATAAAGCACTTAGTACAATGCCTGGAACATAGTAAATGGTGTAAAAATGTGTTGTTGGGCTTTTTAGTTATTATCATTAATGTTGTACAATTTTCCCCTTTCTTCCTTCTCTGGGTGGAGGGAAGTCTCCATATATCTCCTGGTGGTTCCATTTTCCATTTTTGCCTTACATATCTGAGATGTAGTGCTCTCTGCTATCAATTTCTCCTGAATATAGTAGTATAGAAGCTAGTGATTTAAAAAATGAGTTTGCCTAGGGCAGGAGCTGGCTCTTAATTACTGAAAGTTTATATAAGCTGCTCAGTCAGGAACAAAAGGAAACTCAAGAGTTAGGGCTTTCTTGGAGTCACTTGAATGGAATAATGATTGCAACCAAGTTCCATCTGGCTCTGAGATTCCAGAGAAAATTATTTTTAAACTTCTCAGGCAAAGCCAAGAGTTTGTACTGAGACGGTGGGTGAATGCCCAGTGACATCTGCTTCCACGTCACAAAACACCACCTTCTTAGATCGCTTTAAGTTTCGTTAACTTGGATTTTTGTGGCATGAACTCAAACTATCTCCACTATGGGGCAATTGGAGCCTGGATTAAATGCTGAGGTTGCAGCTGTTCCTAATATCATTTTTCTGAGAGTCTTGTCTGCATAATTAAAAAAAAATACATTGGCCTTTACTTGATGACTTTGGTAAAACACAAAGGTAGTTGAAAACATGAAGATTAATTTTAATGGATGGGGAGAGTAGATTATGCATGTTTAGTGTATTACAATGGTTTTTTTGGGGGAAGAAATTGTCATGATTGTTTCTATTTTTATGAAGTTTATATGTTATTTGAAAATTACATTTATGGGCCTTTTTGAGCCCCACTAGCCTGATTTTAGCTTTCAGAATGTGAGAAAGAATGGTTTTCCAACAACAAATTAAAGTATAAATAACCCCCTTGTTGTTTTAAAAAGTGAAATGAAAACATGTGGCAGGACACCCTATTTTCATACATATTTTGGAACTTAAGTTGGAATGCCAAAAATATGCCAGACATTCTTTTTGGTAGCAGAGTAACAAAGATGCCAGCTGCAGCATATGTGGCAACTTACAAGTGTGCATATAACACTGGATTTCATGTATAATCTCACCTCCTGGCAAGACAATTAAGACTTCCTAAGTCCAAGATCATAAAAGATCTGTCTAGCTTACTCTGTTGGAAAAACCCCTCTATGATTCTTTTAAACATTTGCTTTCAGAATAGTTTACGTAGGGAAGGACATTTATATAAGTGATTGAGAGTTTGGCAGTGTCGAACACCACCACAAAGATATTTTCATTTTGCAAGACTCTTTCTTTCCCCTGTCTTGCTCCATGAAAAGAAATATTTGAAGATGAAACATATATATTACATATATATTGCTTAGGGCAGGAGTTGGCTTTTAATTACTGAAAGTTTATATAAGCTGCACAGTCAGGAACAAAAGGAAACTCAGAAGTTAGAGTTTTCTTCAATTTCTATATGTGTATATGTATATAAAGCTTTTACTTGCTTGGTGATATTTCTGGTATTTTCATGAAAGGAGCCTCTTCTACATAAGGTAAGACATTTTGCCAAACTCTATGATGTACACCAAAGAACAATCCTGCAAGTAAAGTTATGACCAGTTTGAAGAGTTCAAAGAGCTGACCTAGAAATGGACAAAAAAGGATTGGGAACCAGAAGTGAGCATAGATAACAAAAGCTATAGATTTTTTCCGCACTCCAACTGTTCAGATTTTAAAGAACATCTCATCATTCCACAACATAGGTAGACACATAAAAAATATTTAATACCGATGTACATGGGCCATATGAGCCTATTTTAAACTTTTTAGACCTAGGTTCAGTTTTAAATACAAAAACAGAAGGAAAATACCCTAGAGAACTCTCAGATGTGTTCTTCTCTTCATGATGAGCAGTCGTCCTTATTAACACAGGATCTCAAAAACAGCCATATCTTTCAGGCTCTTTTTCTTTGCTTTTCCCATTAGATTTTCCCCGAGCACATTTATTCTATGTCCACAATGTGTTAAGTATAGAAGATGCAAATAATATAAATTATGCCCATTAAATAAATATAGACATTCATTATTTTTCACCTCAAATTTCTATGTTGCAAAGGAACAAAAGACAGAGCATCCCAGGGAAAAGATACCAAAATGTAGGATATTTATTATAGATCTGTTTGGTGTAAGCTTGTGAGATACTGTCTTAAGTGATGAGGGAAATGCACAGATAAGTGAGACCCAACCCTTTCCCTCAGGGTAATGAGTGGAGAAAAGGTATAATAATTATAACAATAACAACAACAATAATAGTAAGGCACCCTTGTTAGTTCATTTAGGAGAAAGTAAGGAGGACAACTTTAACTTTCTTGGTACAGAACACGGTAAGAACCAGGTGCAGGAAATAGAAGCTCATATTGTGTTAAAGCATTTCCCCTGCCCCTTATCTGATAGCTCCCACAAGTCTTACATCAGGCTCTAGCCATAATCATGTGATCTCTTGGGCTATTTCTAAGGTAATCATAATCAGGTTGATTATGGTTTTTTTTTTTCTTTTTTTTTCTTTTTTTTTTTGTCCCCTATTGGGGTATTGAACTGTTACTATCTCAATTTCTATCATCCTCACAACTATTTATCAGCAAATATTAATGATGCAGTTACATACCAGGCACTGGGCTATGTACACTCTAAAAATATGAGAACAGAAGTAAAATGGAACCATTGAGCTTAACAACAAGTGTCTTTTCCTTGCAAGGGCCAAATCTATGGCTTGGATTTTGGAGTTGTGTATGGAGACACGTGACTCATAATAAAAGCCAACCTGTCTGTGGGGTTTGCATTAACTTTTCAAAAGAGCAGAGATGTGTGAGGACTACTAGAATGTATCTTTACTTTCATCTTCCATTACTCTTCTGATGCTTCTGACAGTCTTTCCTGAGTATGGGGGGAAACAGCTGCACAAAAACACCTTAAAGAAGATAATGCTAAACAGGGATTTTTATCCAATCTTTAGGACTATTGTCTTGAAATCACAATTCTCTTTTTCCTGTTGTAGAAGCTAATATCATAATTATCAAGTATTAATATACCAATATTCATTAATAATTAATATTATACTATTAATATTACATAAAATAGCAAGTAAAAGTTATTTGGGGGAGAGAGGAAGAGAGAAAGGGGGGAAGAGACAGAGAGGTAGGCAGACCACTGACCTGAGATTGGTGGTACAGAAATAGATTTTGATAAAAGGCTAGAAAATGCTTATGTTACCTCAGTTTTAGACCCTGTTTAATGCCTTTATATCTCTTCCAAAATTAAATGGGCTGAGAAGTAGTGAGTTTTTCCTTCTTGAAGATGTTCATACAAAGAATGAGCAACCACCTTTTTGATATGAAGGAGTGAAGATTTTCTGGATCTCATGGCCTCTGAAGTCTCTTCCCTTCTTGCCTTCCTACCCTGATCTGTGATCATGATATGATGCTATTTAATTTAATGTCAATCCAGACCTAGTGTACCAATGTCGTGAGGTTATAGTAGAATTGGTCTTTGTAGTGAACCAGGTAAAGTGGATAGAGATGGACACGGCCAGGAAAGAGAAATAGAGATTCCTATCCTATCTTCCATAATCTGTCTTTTATTTTGTCTTTCTTAAATCAAAGGTGAAACTGTTACTGTTGATGTCGCTGTGTATGAGTATGGTTGAAGATAGGACTCTGTCTATAGCTCCACACTGGGTCCATATGTCGACCATCCGTTCACACCCGGGTAGACCCTGTGTTCCATAGATTCTTGGTGTGTAATGCTCAGAGTCAGAAACTTGGTCCAAGTCACCAGGTCCTGTTCTGCTCAGCAGCTCTACCTTGTTTCTGAATGCCATTTACAGGAAGGATCTGTCTGCTTCATTTGTTTTCCTCCTGACAGTAGTTTGTCAACATTGCTCAAATTTGTAAATGGGCAAGTCTTAATGGCACTTTAATATTTAAACTGCTTTTTCTCCCACTTTATCTTGCTGTTCATCATCTGTTGAGCCTCAAATTACTCGTCTGGGCATCTGTAGCTTGAAGGGCATCTGTCTAAGTGAATGATATTATAAGATCACCATAAAATCATAAACTTCTCTGGAAAGGGATATCTGAGAAACTACCAGATATAAGAATGTTAGTATTGTATCTGAAAGATCATAGATTCATAGGTCTATAGCGAAAAGTGACTTAGAGACCATTTATTTCAAATGTCCTCATTTTTCAGATTTAAATAATTTGTCCAGTCATGTAAAAAGTAACTGCCAGAGGTGATATTTGAATATGTCTTTGCTTTTCCCTAGGATTACAAATGTAGAGCTGAAAGGGATGGGAGATGATCTCCAAAATCATCTTGTCCAATAAATTCGTTTTACGGGGTGGAGGACTGAGTCAGAGTTATAATGACTCACTTGAGATAATTCACAGTTATTGACAATCCCAAGTTCTCTGATTCCAAAGCCAATGTTACTATCATTGATCCATACAGCCTTTCAGTTTGAAGAATTTGATGCTATTTGCCTTACTTGAACTTGAAAGAGATGATATCTGTGGGACTGATTTCCAACCCCAAAATCCAATGATTCTGAATAGACGGGGTTACTGATACTCAACTCTTTTAATACTAGCCCTTAATCCTAATATATCAGATGGCAATAGATGTAGAAGCAATGGTGTGAATTTACAATAATAGATTCAGCTAACTACCTCACCCATCCTATTGGTGGTAGTAATTATTTTTTTAAATTGTTGTTGTCCATTTGTATCTGACTCTTTGTATCTTCATTTGGGGTACTCTTGGCAAAGATACTGGAGTGGTTTGCCTTTTTCAGCCCATTTTACAGATGAGGAAAGTGAGGTAAACAGGACTAAGTGACTTACCCAGGCTCATACAATTAGTACATATCTGAGGCCAGATTTGAACTCAGAAAGATTAGTCTTCCTGACTTCAGGCCTGGCACTCTATCCACGGTGCCACCTAACTGCCCTCAAATACTGAATTTACTATGATTTGAGCTCAGTCATAACATCTCTTTGCAACCTTTCTTGTTGAAAAATCGTACACTCTGGCTGAATAAATTTCCTTTTCTGTTTGGTAAATTTTGTATTGAGTTTGCTGTTTCTCCTGGGATTCTCTAGTTTTTTGGACAAGGATGGCAATTATTTTAGGTATTAACCACTGCTGTGATTCCACAGTTCATGTGGCTAGCAACAGTGAAGGGAATTTAAGTGTGCCTGGAGGGGCAGGGCTTAAATCATACACATCCCCTTGAGGCTGACAATATCCTACTTTAAATCATTCTTCTGTCTATTTTTCTTGAACCTTAATTTTTGGTGGCACCAAACTAGTAGCCTAAAACAAAGACCCTAGCTCCCTCTTGGGACCTTACTGTGATTCTCAGTTCAAACTATTTTCTGCTTCAGAACTGACTTTTCTCAGCTATCTCTAAACTCTGTGACTTGCCTGTCATTTTTAAAATGTTTTTTTTTCATATCTTTTGATGCTCTTTTACCACAGTCATTTCCTCTTCATCCTACCCCTTCCTCTCATATTATCTTTCACACTCATTGTAAAAAAGAAAGCAATTTAAGAAAAAAAAAGTCACAACAATGTCAGAGAACATGTATAAATTCCTATGTCTGTGGACTCAACTTCTCATATGAGAAGAGCCAATTATCTTTTGTCATCACCTATCTAGTTAAAAAAACAATAATCAGTCATATTACTTTTAAATGGTAGTTTCATTTGCACTGCTGTTGTGTATATTATTCTTCTTATTTGATTCATTTCTCTTTGAATCAGTTTATACTGGTCTTCCCGTGTTTCTGTGAATATTTGTCTTAAGACAATTTGGGGGTTAGGATGAGGGCAGGCAATCAGAGTTAAGTGATTTGTCCAGCAAGTCACATAGCTAGACAATGTTAAGTTTCTGGATTTAAACTCAGATCTTCCCTGACTCCAGGGTTGGTGCTCTATCCACTGTACTACCTAACTCTTCCACCATTGCTTTCAAATAGCTTAATTTGTTCAGCAATTCTCCAACTGATAGGTACCTATTTAACTTAATTTCTAGATGGGATTTTTTTTTTTTGTTGTTGTTGTTTTGTTTTGTTTTGTTATTTGCTAGTACAGAAGCTGCTGTTGTGAATATTGTTTCCCAGGAAAAATTGGGGTAACAGCCTTTCCAGAAGTGAATTAGGTTGTGTTGCATCCCATAGCTTTCCAGCATTATTTCCATCTTTTATTCTGTGTGTATATATATTACAAACATATTACATATGTATGCATATATACTATATATATACATAGATGTGTATATATGTATGTTTAGTTATTATTGTAGTCTTTTTTCAATTGTGTCTCATCCTTTGTGTCACCTTTTGAGGTTTTCTTGGGAAAGATGCTGGAGTGCTTTGTCATTTCCTTCACCAGATCATTTGACAAATGAGGAAACTAAGACCAAAAGTGACTTGCTCAGGGTCATACAGTAAATGTCTGAGTTCAGATTTAAACTCAGGTTTTCTTGACTCCAAGGCTGGTACTCTATCCTTTGTGACATCTAGCTTTCCTACATGTATAGACGAACATTAATAGATCTTTCTCTCTCTCTCTCTCTCTCTCAGATACATAGATATAGATATATAATGTGTGTACATGTGTAAATGGGTATACATGTAGCACACATGTGTATTTATGTGTATAGCAGGTTTATAGTAAATCATAAAAATGTGAATTTTAAAGTTGAAAAGGTCCTTGGAGGTCATCTAGTCTAACCCCACCATTTTAGAGGTAAACAGAGAGGTTAAATAATTTGACCAAGAATATACAGGCTGTAAGTGCCAAAGGTTGGATTCATCGCTTGATTTTCAAACTCTGGATCTAATATTCCTTTTCACTCTCCCACTGGAGATAATTTGGTTTGACTCTTTCTGCTCATTGATCTCAGGGAAATACATGCTTATCAAGTGTTGCTCCTCTCAGAGGACATCCACTGGAGAGTCCCAAGGTGAAGATGATGTAGTCCCAGTAGACAGCCTCAGAAGAAGAGGTCTTCCATATGCTAATCTTTGCAGATTATGTGGTGAATGTGTCAAAATGCAGAATAATATACTCCTTAGATACAATTCATAGAAATTAAAATAACTATTGATTAAAGAAAAAGCAAGTGGAATGAATACTTATTGTTCAGGTTATGACATACAGTGAGATGAAAAAATCTAATTATTCATCTATCTTTTTTATAGAAGTATCATCTATCTTATCTTTAACTATATTTATAGCTATCTCCTTATGTTTTGGAGAGACCCTACAAATGGACACAGAGTTGAGTCCATTAAACAAAAGAAGATCATTGGGCAAGACTGTCTTTGGAAAATTGCAAAGATCTGTTAATGACTTCAAATGTTTCCATTAAAAAAAGGTCATATATAGTTAGTAATTGTATGTCAACAGACATTTATTAAGGATTAGGTATAAGAGTGTTTAAAATACAAAGAAAGGCAAAAATAATCCCTGCCCTCAAGGAACTCACATTTAAATATGATAGACAGCATGTAAATAACTCTGTATATACAATGTATACATAAAGTAAATGTATTTTCTTCCATCTTAGAGGGGAAGACAATGTCAGTTGGATGGGGGTAGAGGGAATACTGAAAAAAGCCTTCTTGTAGAAGATTGGATTTAAACTGATTCTTTAAGATCAAGGAAATTGAGTAGAGGTAAAGAGAACATTCTAAAACTATGAGACAGCTAGTTCAGAGGCACAGGAGTGGCAGACAGATTGTTACATTTGAAAAAGAATCAATGAGCCAGTTTACTTTATCATAGCGAGTATAGAAGGGAGTAAGTGTAATGAGATTAGAATGGTAGGAAGAGTCCTAATTGTGCATACTTAATTTTTTCCCCCTCTAAATGTCTCCCAGTGCTACTGGGGGGCTTCAAATCATGAAACACTCCCGTTACTGAAGAAATTAAAAATGAATATCTTTCCAAGACTAATAGAGAGGCCTGCAATGAATGTTAACAGGTTGTAGCAAATAATAAAATAAAAAAGGACTATCAGGAAAACCAAATGTAGAGGATAACATTGAAGAAAGGATGATTAGAAAAGGAGATGGACTGATTACTGGGTGAGAATCAGGGATAAAAGAAGTATGGATTGTGTTCTACTGGCTTTCATGAAATATCAGAAGAACTTCAGAACCAACTTTGAATAAAATTCCTATGGAGAACCTATAAGAGAAGATGGAAAAAATTATGGATGGGAAGGTATGAATGGGTTATAATCTGTCTTGTTGGAAGTAAGAAGTAAAATCTCAAATCCACATGAGTATTTTGAAAGTATCTTTGCTACTTGGAAGAGGTGCCTTCTTAATTTCAGCTTCAAAACTTTAGACTTCCACCTGTGTAAGAATTCTCAGCATCCCTTTATTTAGTTCCCCAAACCAAGGAAATCAGTCCTTACCATAAATCCTATTCTAGGCTTTGTCAACCAACTGAAAAGGTGGCAAACAGTTCAAAATGGTTGAATGCTATTTGATAATAGTTTCAGGAAGTCCTTTAAAACTATTTTCATTTAATCATAATATTTTTGGGAAGGAGACTTCTGATTTTGTTTTTGGAAAATAATTATGGTATAGTTGTGCTTATAAAATATATTATATATATTACATATATAATATATGTTTATATTATATAAAATATATTTATAAAATAAATATTTGTTTTTTCATATACTCTCTCCACTCCCAATAGTCCAAATATAAAACATTTGTGTATGTATGTGTTTCCTTTCAAGGTACCACAATATATCATATGGGAAAATCTTTTTAAAAATTAGAAACTTGGAGCCCAATATCTCATTATCATAAATTATCATTTAATTCTACATTGTTCATATGTCAATTAATCTTCCCCCTTCCCCCCTCTCCCCGTACAATTTCACTATTTGAATAGAAAAGATAATAATTACCATATGCTTGCCAAATATAAATAGTAAGTTGGAGCAAGGGTTATTTTTTCTGAAAGACTAAGAGATACAACTCTTAGCACAGTGCCCGACACATAGTAGGCACTTAATAAAAGGTATTAATTGGTATATTGACCCTCTATGGAAAGAGACCAGTATATAATCAGTAATAATCTTGTGACTAATATCCAAATACTATATAGGAGAATCACTTTCATTAACTTGTAGTCACTTGTCACCTGAAAAGCAGCCACAGCTAAATTATGATTAACTGAATCATTAAAACACTTTTTTTTTAACCTTAGAGAATAAACATCTTTTGAAAACATGTTGGAGAATATATAGTTGCAAATAAATTTTGCTCTGTGATACTGCTTATTTTTTGCTAGTAACCAGCATTGTGATTATATTTCAAGAAAATGATGGAAAGATCCCATTTATTTCCTAAAAATCTAGCTCTATGTCTCTTGCTATTCACCCAGTTGAGATTTGCTAAGAAATTCAGCTTTTCAGAAAATAAGTTAATATAAAAGTTATTTGGAAAATAAGCAAATACATCTTCTGGTTGGAAGATGTATCATTGTCATACACCAGCAGGCTCTCATCATTCATGTTTTAGTGCCCTGTTTCACCTTCTAAAAACTCCTCAACATTAATCTACCAGTGCTATCTGGAATTTCAAGGCATAAAGTAAAAGTCTCAAACTCTGTTGATCTAACTCTGAAGTTTAGTATTAGTATAGTATTCTTAATATGAATTTATGTGGTGAACAATGGAAACTGAGGCTATCATAGAACCAGCAAATGCAAGTTTCAGAGTTGTTATATTAACTTAAGTTTCTTTCTTTTTAAGATTAACCAAATTCATTTTGACTATTAAATTCATTTGTATTCATTTCATTAACATTCTTTCATTTGAGTTACATTCTTTCTGTTAATTTATTTTCAAAAGTTTAGATTTCAATATAGTATAGTAGGGCAAATTTATGGAATTTGTCATGTAGTTTCTTTTCCCCAGAACTATATTCTGTTCTTTTTTCATTTTTATTTATTTTTTATTAAAGCTTTTTTAGTTTCAAAACATATGCATGGATAATTTTTCAACATTGACCCTTGCATACTCTTGTGTTCCAAATATCCTCCCTCTCCCTCCCCCCCAAGATGGCAAGCAATCCAATATATATTAAACATGTTAAATATATGTTAAATCCAATATATGTATTATAATTATACAATTATCCTGCTGCACAAGAAAAATCAGATCAAAAAGGGAAAAAATGAGAAAGAAAACAAAGTGCAAGCAAACAACAACAAAATAGATGAAAATACTATGTTGTGATCCATACTTAGTTCCCAACATCCTCTCTGTGGGTGTAGATGATTCTGTTCATCACAAGATCATTGGAATTGGCCTGTATCATCTCATTGTTGAAAAGAGCCATATCCATTAGAGTTGATTTTTGTATAATCTTCTTGTTGCCATGTACAATGATCTCCAGGTTCTGCTCATTTCACTTGGCATCGATTCATGTAAGTCTCTCCAGGCCTCTCTGAAATCATCCTGCTGATTGTTTCTTACAGAACAATAATATTCCTTAATATTCATATACCATAACTTATTCAGCCATTCTCCAACTGATGGGCATCTACTCAGTTTCTGGTTTCTTGTCACTACAAAAAGGGCTGCAACACTGCAACACGTGCAACACTGTTTTTGCACATATGAGTCCTTTTCCCTCCTTTAAGATATCTTTGGGATATAAGCCCAGTAAGAATACTACGGATTAAGGGATATGCCCAGTTTGATAGCCCTTTGGACATAGTTTCAGATTGTTCTCCAGAATGGTTAGATCAGTTTACAACTCCACCAATAATGTATTAGTGTCCCAGTTTTCCCATATCCCATCCAACATGTGTCATTATTTTCTTCCTGTCATCTTAGTCAGTTTGAGAGGTAGGTAGTGGTATCTTAGAGCTTTATTAATTTGCATTTCTATGATCAATAGTGATTTAGAGCACCTTTTAATATGACTAAAAATTGTTTCAATTTTTTCATCTCAAAAAGTTTCTGTTCATATCATTTGACTATCAATTGGAGAATGGCTTGAATTCTTATAAATTTGAGTCAATTCTCTATATATTTTAGAAAGGAAGCCTTTATCAGAACCTTTGAATGTAATTTCCCCCCAAGTTTATTGCTTTCCTTCTAATATAGTTTGTACAAAACCTTTTTAACTTAATATAATAAAATTATATAAATATAATCAAATTATATAAAATATATAAGCTATATATTAGCTTGATAGAATCAAAATTTTCTATTTTGTATTCAGTAATGTACTCCAGTTCTTCTTTGACCACAAATTCCTTTTTTCCCCACAGATCTTCAAGGTAAACTATCCTTTGTTTTTTAATTTGCTTATAATATCACTCTTTACATCTAAATCATGAACCCATTTCAACCTTATCTTAGTATACAGTGTTAAATATGGGTCAGTAACTAGTTTCTGCCTTATAAATTTCCAATTTTCCCAGCAGTTTTTGTCAAATAGTGAGTTCTTATCCCCAAAACTGAGATCTTTCCATTTGTCAAAGACTAGATTGTTATAGTCATTGACTATTTTGTCCCGTGAACCTAACCTATTCCACCTATTGAATAAGTAATTTTGGTAGAATTGTCATTTTTATTATATTTAATATATTAACTCAGCCTACCCATGAACACTTGATATTTTTACAATTGATTAGATCTGACAATGTTTTATAATTGTGTTTATATAGTTCCTGACTTTGCCTTGGCAGGTAGACTCCAAAACATTTTATATCATCTACACTTACTTTAACTGGAATTTCTCTTTGTATGTCTTGTAGCTGGACTTTGTAATATATAAAAATGCTGATGAATTATAGGGATTTAGTTTATATCCTGTAATTTTGCTAAAGTTATGAATTATTTCTAGTAGTTTTTTAGTTGCTTCTGCAGGATTCTTTAAATATACTATCATATTATCTGCAAAAAGTGATCATTTGGTTTCCTCATTACCTACTCTAATTCCTTTAATCTTTTCCCCTCTTATTCCCAAAACCAACATTGCTCATATAATATTGAATAGTAATGGTGATAGTGGGCAACCTTGTTTCACCCCTGATCTTATTAGGAATGGTTTTAGTTTGTCACTATTTATCTCCTTAACTCTATTCTTATTTATTTTGTGGTTCGATTTATCTAGTTCTGAGAGGTCAAGGTTGAGATCCCTCACTAGTATAACTTTGCTGTCTATTTCTTTTTGAAACTCTCTTAACTTCTCTTCTAGGAATTTGGATGCTATACCACTTGGTGTATATATGTTTAGTATTGATATTACTTCATTATCTATGGTACCTTTTAGCAAAATGTAGTTTCCTTCCTTATCGCTTTTAATTAGATTTATTTTTGCTTTTGCTTGATCTGAGATCAGGACTGCTACCCCTGCTTTTTTTCTTTTTTACTTTACCTGAAGCATAATAGATTCTGCTCTAGCTTTTTATCTTTATTCTGTATGTATCACTCTGTTTTAAATATGTTTCTTGTAAACAACAAATTGTAACATTCTGGATTTTAATCTAGTCTGCTGTCTCCTGTTTTATGGGAGAGTTCATTCTAATCATATTCACAATTAAATTTGCTTTTTTCTGCCATCTTTTTTTCCCCCAGTTATACTTTTCTCTTTTTTTTTTCACCCTTTCCTCCTCTCCAGTATTTTTATTTCTGACCACTACCTCCCTTAAACAGCCTCTCCCCATTTATAGCCCCTCCCTATTTCTTATACCTTTCCCCTTCTACTTCTGTTTTCTCTTCTATTAGCCTTCCCCTTTCTTTTCCCTTCTCCTTCCCTATAGGATGAGACAAGCTTCTCTGTGAAGCTAAATGTTTCTGATATTTTCTCTTTGAGCCAAATCTAATAAGAGTAAGATTCACACAATTCTCCTCCCCCTCCTTTCTTTCCCTCAATTGTAATAGGTCTTTTTTGCCTCTTCATGAGATATAATTGACCCCATTTTAACTCCATTTTCCTCTTCTTTCAGTAGAATCATCTTTCTTCCTCTAGTTTCTTTTTTGTAACATCACAATAAAATCAAATTTAACTGCACCCTCTAAGAGATACAGATCTCAAGAATTAAACTTATCATCTTCCAATACAGGGATATAAACTTTTCAACTTTTAAAAGAAAGTTGCTTTTTTCTTTCCTTTTTTACCATTTTATGCTTCTTTTGACTTCTGTATTTGAAGATCAAACTTTATACTCAGCTCTGGTCTTTTTATTAGAAAATGAAATTCACCTGTTTCATTTAATGCCCATCATATTCCCTGAAAAATAATGCTCAATTTTGCTCAGTAGTTGATTCTTGGTTGTGATCCAAGTTCCTGTGCCTTTTGGAACATCAGATTCCAAGTCCTTTGATCCTTTAAAGTGGAAGCTGCTAGGTCCTGGTAATCCTAATTGTGGCTCCTTGATATTTGAATTGCTTCCTTCTGCTTGCTTGCAATAACTCTCAAATTTAGCTATAATATTCCTTGGAATTTTCATGTGTATATATATATATATATATATATATATTTTATATATATTCCATTTTTAAGTCCTTCCCCTAAAATGGATTGTTCAGTTATACCTTGAAGACTTCCATTAAGAAGAAAAGTTGTCATTTGTCTTTTGTTCTTGAAAAGGACTATGATATTGGGGAGATGGTATCATGACAAATATGTGAGTTGGATTTAAGTAAGGGAGGGCTGGGCAAGGTCACCAGCTTCACTTTGTCCTCTGTAGTCACCTAGGTCCAGTGGCCAGATATACAACAGGATGACTGGAGTATCCCTCAAGAAAGAATTGAAGACAGATATCATATCCCTATCCAAATACTCCCTTCTTTGTTTCAGGACAAACATTCTCATTTCCTTCAACCAATTCTCTTATGGCCTGATTTTGAAGCCCTTCACCATTCTGTTTATCTTACTTTTTATTCTTTCTAGTTTATCAATATTTATTATTTTTTTCTGAAACACCACTCAATTGTTTGCTTATAATGCTGAGAGGGAAGATGGTATTTATTCAAGAGAGAACAAGAATGGATCTGAGTACCGGAGGTAGCTTGAGTAGATAAGTGATTCTAGATTTAAAAAGAGTGAAAAGTCCCATTTATTTTCTAGAAAATCAAGTGGAAGAGAAGAATGAGAAAGATATGGAACCTTTTAAAAATATATTCATCTGTGGTAATAAGTTGCCAAGTATCTTTGGCTATACCACTCCTGAATACCTACAATAAAAACTAATCCATGATATGGTAGAACTCCTTTGGAGTTTAGAATAATATTTTTGACATTTCAATCATTTCTACTGTTTCTGCTTTCATGCCCCCCTTCTGAGGGAAGGAATCTAATCTAATCAGCCTATCCCAATTAGTCATGAAGAGAATGGCAAATGCATATATTCCTATTTCTAGCTCTTCTCTTTTCTTTCATATTCAAATGACCATCCAGAGAGTTTTAAACAGTAAAATATAATTATATATCTTTAGATAGCATTGTCAGTAAAATGACTATATTATGTCATTGATTCCCCATCAACCCTCTGAATATAATCTACATTTTAGCCCAAAAAGCCTATGTGAGGTTCACCATGTACAGCAGTCTCTCTCTTGCCTCTGTGCTTTTGAATTGTCTGCCCCCAACAGAATATTCTCTCTTCCATTCTTAGATTTGCTGGGCACATTCCAGGCTTAGCTCAAGTGACACCTACCAAACGAGACCTTTCCTGATTCCCCTGTTACTGCCTTATTCCATTTACTTTTTAAAATTACATATGAAAATTTTAAATATTATACATAGTTTTATATACATAGTTTTATGCAAATAAGCAAAAATGTATGTGTATACACATATATTTCTCTCTATATATTTTGGTGTCAACTTGTCTGATGAACAAGAAATACTGAAGCTACCACAGAATCAACAAGTTGAAATTTCAGCTCAGTGTCATTTAGTCCAATACATACCTGAAAAAGAATCTCCTTCCCCTCAATTATGCCTTATCCAGTTATTCCTTGAAGACTTCCATTAAAGAAGAAAAACAATATCCCTCAAAGCAGATTATTCCACTTTGGGATAGCTGTAATTGTTAGAAAATCATTTACATACATGCACATGCACATACATGCATACACACACACTTGATAGCTATAGTCATCATGTCTAAACTCTGAGGTAATCCAAGTTCTGAGAGCATTTTTTTTTGTATTTGTGTCTCCAGTGCCTAACCCAGTGCTTGGCCCATAGCAAGTACTTAATAAATGCTTGCAGACTGAAAGTATATTTTTATTATGTGGTTCTATTTGTGCTTTTTTCTAAAAGTCAATTTAAATCTCAAAAGGAAGAATTGTAATAATTTCACTAATGCATTCTTTTTCTTTTTCATTTGAGATTTATGATCTGAATTCTTCAGAGCCCCAAAAGGTCAAACAGCATTACTCTATTCATCTTCTCAAACATTTTTGACTTCATAAAAGGGCACTGGTCTATTCGGTATGAAAGCAAAAAATAGAATTTCTGACACACATAGTGCTCAGTTCTTCAATCAAGGCCAATTCAACCGTGCTGTATAACATAGAGTCACATAGGGAAAAAAGTCATTGTCAGAACAAAGAGCAGTTTAATGGACGCCTCTTTGGGAGGGGGGGAGAAAAGAGAAAAAAAAGAAAAGAAATAGAGTTTTTTTTGCCTCCAGATGTTCCAGATTTGAAGCAAAAAATAACCTCACTTCATTACACTTCTAAATGTTTCTTTTGCTGCAAACTGAGGTAAAATCAATGGAAACATATTTGAGGTGATTTTTAAAATAGAAAAAAAGTGAAGATTGGGCTGGGGGGGGAGAAAATATCCTAAGAAATCTAGATTTAAGAATTATATGATCATAGATTTTGAGCTAACAGGAACTTTAGCGTCAATCTAATCCAACTCCCAAGCATTTTACAGATGAGGAAATAGAGGCACCAACAGATTAAGTGAGGTTCCTATGGTGAGATATAAGTAGTAGGCAACAAAACGGGAATCTGAAGCCAGTTTTTTTGATTTTAGTATGAAATCAGGACTAAGATGATTCACCAAGTACAATCCCAGAAACAGTATCTCATTCCTTAACTATTTGATGAGCACAGATAAGCCTCTCAGGAGTGTTTTTTTTTTTTTTTTAAATCGTCTGAGCTAAGAGCTAAAACAGAGATCCTAATACACATCCCCTATATCTGCTGTCCTTTCTTTACAAGATCTCTTTTCCTATTCACCAACTACTAAGGCTCAGAATATATTCCTTTTGTTGAAAATCTTTTTTTCTATAAATTTGACAAATATTAATGAATGTTTCTCTAAAGAGGACATTATATGAAGGCATAAGTCAGTAGTTCCTTATTTGGTTAATATTATTATTATTTACATTTCAAATTTAATATTGTAGTTCTGACATGACTTTGCTTGTCTCTGTGCTCTTCTGAAATTCCTTTGTTCCCTTCTCTTTTGTTTTTAAAATAATTAATTGATATTTTCTTCCTTCATTTCTAGTACTATTTTTAAATAGTCTCCACTCCTCCACTAGTGCAACCATCCCAAAAAGTTTCCCTTGAAATCAAACAAGTGTAGTCATTTAAACAAAATCCATACATTGGTTGTGTCTAAAACATGGGTCATTCTGTACTTCTAACTTATGGCTTTCATTCAAAAGGAAGGAGGCAGCATGATTCATCATCCATCTCCTAGAGTCATGATTGCTTTCTGCAATTGCTATTTGACTTGTTCTCTTGCCTCTATTCCCTTCACTCTTTTTTATTTTATTTAAATTTTTTTCCTAGTAAATTTCATTATTTTTAATGCACATTGCTCTATGAATCCTATTGGGAATTAAAAATCAGAGCAAAAGGGAAAAATCATAGGAATGAGAAAAAACAAACAAAAAAAGAAGTGAACACAGTATGTGTTGATTTATATTCGGTCTCTTTATTTCTTTTTCTGGATGCAGATACTATTTTCTGACCAAAGTCTTTTGGAATTGCTTTGGATCACTGAACCTTTGAGAAAAACCAAGTCTTTCATAGTTGAGCATCATACATTCTTGCTGTTATTGTGCACAATGTATTTCTAGATCTGTGTGTTTCTCTCAGCAACAGTTCAATTGCTGAAAAAGATTTTTTCAAGCCTTTCTAAAATCAGCTTGTTCATAATTTTTATAGAACAATAATATTCCATCATCTTTATATACCATGACTTGTTCAGCCCTTCCCCGATTGATGGGCATCTACTCATTTTCCAATTCTTTGCTACCACAAAAAGAGCTGCTACAAACATTTTTTGCACATATGGGTCCTATTCTCTCTTTTATGATCTCCTTGGGACACAGATCCATTAATGGCACTGCTGGATCAAAAAGTAGGCAAAGTTTTATAACCCTTTGGGTACAATTCCAAATTGCTCTCCAGATCATTTCACAACTCCACTAACAATGCGGTAGCATCCCAGTTTTTCCACATTCCCTCCAACAATTGTCATTATCTTTTCCAGTAATCTTAGCCAATCTAAGAGGTGTGAAATAGTATCTCAGAGTTGTTTTAATTTGCATTTCTCTAATCAATAGTGATTTAGAACATTTTTTCATATCACTATAAATGGCTTTAATTTTAACAATGAAAATTGTCTGTTCATACCCTTTGACCATTCTCAATTGGGGAAATGACATATGTTCTTGTTAATTTGACACAGTTCTTTATATATTTCACAAATGAGACCTTTATCAGAAACACATGCTGTAAAGATTTTTACCCCTGCTTTGTACTTTCCCTTTTGTCTTGTTTCTATTGGTTTTGTTTGTGTAAAACCTTTTTAATTTACTGTAATCCAAGTTGTCCATTTTGCCTTTCATAATGTTCTCTAGTTCTCCTTTGGTCATAAATTCATTCTTCTCTTCTTCAAAGATCTGATAGGTAAATTATCCCTTGTTCTCCTAATTTGTTTGTGGTATCATCCTTTATGCCTAAAACATGTATCCATTTTGACCGTATTTTGGCATGGGGTGTGAGAGATGGACTATGCTGGCTTTCTGACATTATTTTCCAGTTTTCCTAGCAATTTTTTGTCAAATAGTGAGTTCTTATCTCAGAAGCTGGAGGCTGGGGGTTTATCAGGTATTAGATTTCTATACACCTTGATTATTGTGTCATCGTTATCTAATCTATTCCACTGATCCACCACTCTGTTTCCTAGCCAGTACCAAATGGTTTTGATGACTGCTGCTTTATAATATAATTTTATATTTGGTACTGCTAAGCCACCTTCCTTTGTATTTTCTTCTCATTAATTCCTTTGGTATTCTTGCCCTTTTGTTCTTCTAGATGAATTTTGTTATTATGTTTTATAGTTCCATAAAATAATTTTTTGGCAGTTTGATTGTCTTTCACTTTTTATCCTTTCAAACAAACCCTCCATGTTTTCTCAGAATTCATCCTTTTCTTTATTTCTTATGGTGCAATAATATTTCATTACATTCATTTACTGTGATTTGTTCAGCTATTCTTCAACTGATGGACACCTATTTTATTTTTAGTTCTTTTTCTAGCTAATATTTTTTTTAGATTTATCTAATGAGATGATGGAGATATCACTGATTTTGCTTATTTGCATACCCAACAATACTACCATCTCATCTCCTACTTGTGGCCCTATTTCCTAATGTGACTTCTAGGATTACTCCCTACCTAAAAAGATACTTCTTTTCTTCCTCCTCCTCCTCTTCTCCTCATACATACTTTTAGACAAGAGTATTTAGGTTCATTTATTAAAATTTGGGATGACTTTCCTGGTATGCCTTCTTTACACATCTCCACCAACTTTCATGTTTATTTAATTCTTATTAGATTCATTGGTATAATTCTGACCCAATTGTGTATTCTCTCTTTTTTAATCTCTTTCTCTGTATCTGTTTATCTCCATCTCCCTCTGTTCTCTGTCTCTCTATCTGTCTGTATCTCTATTTTTGTCTGTATCTCTTCCTCTCTCTGTCTCTCTTAATGCCTTTTTGTTTCTCCTCTTCTCTCCTTTTCTTCTCCTCTCCTCTTGTTTTCTCTTTCCTTCTAAATATGATATTAGATGTGATGGAGAGGTTTATTTGTGTTTATTTTTTAGTGTTCTTTATCATTTATTTTTCTGAAGTCTTTTTTAAGACTCTTATTGGGTTTATGTGGGAGAGCTGGACTTCTCTAAAATGTTTCATCTTACAACATTAATTGGAAATCTCCCAGTCATTTTTTTCCATTTTAAGAATTCTTTTTAAAATTGTGTTTCTCACTGTATGACAAGGCATTGGGATTCAAAGACTCAAGTTTGGAGCCCTTATGGGAACACAGCAACCTCTTCTATATCCAGTTCTCCATTCCTGTTCCTGGAATGTACTCCTTCCTCATTTCTGCCTCTGGGAACTCCAAGAGTCCTTCAAGGTCCAACATAAGTAATGCTTCCCATGGAAAGGCATCTTATCACTGTACATACATAACTGGGTACCTGATAAACTCCATATGTCCCCCTCCCTTCATATAGTGAAATTTCTTAGAAGACAGGGATGGTTGTATTTTTGTCTTTTTAATCTCATGAGATATAACAAACGCTAGCACGTAGAGAGTTGATCTAGAAGTCAGGGAAACCCATATTCAAGTCTGGTCTCTGACAATTACTGGACTTAATTAATGTAACTTACTTTCTCAGTGCTCTACATTAGAGATTGTAGGGAATATATCAATCCTCATGAGTGGTTTCCTTGGGAATTTCCCAGACCAATCATAGGTTCATTCCCTGTTCCTATTGCCAGCATTTCACAGCAATGTGTACATAGCAGGAGCTTAATAAATCCTTATCATATTAAATTGGATTTCCTCATTTCTATAAATGAGAGAATGACATCCAGCATCTCCTCAGGACATTTAAGTGGCACACTGGATAGAATGTTAGCCTTGGAGTGAGAATGACTGGCCTCAGACACTTGATAGTTATGTAATCCTAGAAAAGGCATTCTAGGCAATCCTAGAAAAGGAAATATCCCAATTGATAAATGGTCAAAAAAGATGACACCATCATCTCTAATCATATGGAAAAAATGTTCCAAATCACTATTAATTAGAGAAAAATACAAATTAAAACTCTGAGGTACCACCTCATGCCTCTCAGATTGGCTAAGATGGCAGGAAAAGATAATGATACATGTGGGAGGGGATATGAGAAAATTGAGAAACGAATGCATTGTTGATGCGGTTGTGAAATAATCCAAGTATTTTGGAGAGCAATCAGTGAGTGCTATACTGGATGATGTTTTGATGAAGTAGAAAAGAAACTGGTCTTCTGTAACCAAAAGACTTCAATTTGAGTCTCATGTCTTTTTTTAACTGGTTCTATATATTTTGGATAAGTCATTTTCTTTCATTGAGATTCAGTTTCCCAGTTCTAACATGAATGAGAAGGTTGGACTAGATGGCTTCTGAGATTCCTTATAACTTTAATAATCTAGGTTCTATAATGGTATGTCCCCAGGTTATGATAATGTAAGTCAAATATGATCAAAAACAGAAATCTTTCCAACTTACCCTATATTCTCTCATCCCTCCCAAAACCCCAACAAACCAAAGTAAGAGTCTTTTTTTAGATGGAGCAATGGCTACGTTACAGAGTTATAATGGGGCACTTGGCACATTAGGGAAATGACCACTCCTTCCTTTTCTCTTCAGAGCAAGAAGATGTTTAGTGCTTCTTCTTCCTATTACTTTAGGTCAAATACCATGTATTTCACATAACATCCTATATTTTTATGTTAGCTAAAGGCCCTAGAGAATCCATTAGTATGCTGCTCTAACCTTTTCTGTGACCTTACTAGCAATAAGGGAAACAGGAGGGGGAGAATTAGAAATTTAACTCTATGTTATAATTGCCTAGGATATTTGGGGAAAAAATGGAGCAGGGTTCTTACTTTATTTTACCATGCAGTTATATTTGGATAATTCACAATGATCTCTCTCTCTCTCTCTCCCTCTCTCTCTCTCTCTCTCTTTCTCTCTCTCTCTCTGTGTGTTTAGAGAAGAAATTTCTCAAACATTACCTCATCTATTTTAAGAGTGGGAGCATAGTAGGAGACAAAGAGACAACTCCTGGCTGTTGACAAGATAGTTAATTGTAGTTAACCTATCCTCTGGCCTTCCAACAATGTCAGAGGTTTGTGTATCAGATATTGTATATGTGTAGGTGGGTGTCTGTAGTCATTTTTCTTATTGACTCTTAATCCATCTCTCATGTGCATTCTCATCTGTATTTTTACTCTTTGTTATTGTCTTTTACACATTGCTAGAGGATATTATCTGAGCCACTGTATTTATTTTAGTCCAAGATTTTATCTGTTTAATTTCCCTTGTTCAACAATATTTTTGCATAGGTGCTTAATTCATTTACCCATTCAACAAATAGGTTTTTTTTAGTTGATTATATTTTTATGATGACATGTAGTCATAGGGCAAGAACTAAGGAGGGCACTATGAAGCAAAACACAGAATTTTCTCTGACTAGAAGTCTGTGTTGTAATTCAGGAGACAAGGCAATGATGTTTGAAATAATAAAGTCAAAGAACATGGTACAGAGTTGTAAGGATGACTTAGTGAATCTGAAGAAAGATGGCAGAAAGGAAGAGATGAGGAATTCTTCTTAAGTACAGCAGAGGAGGTGTGCTCTGGGTGATAAGATTTCTGTGGCTCTGAAGTCCTGGCTCCAGCCTTGACAGAGGGGTAGAGTATGACCACTAGCCAAAAAAAGTATATTCTGAGATGGCACTGTTGCTATCTTTTACATTTCAACACTTTAGGGAAAAGGTTAATTACTTTATGCTAGTTGTGACATTTTTTCCAAGTATGACATTGATATATGCTAGAATGAGTATATTTTCCTCCAGCTAGATCTGTGATTTCATCATTTTTAGGGATTCTCCTTCCCAGTGAGGAGATGAAAACTCTATCAAACAATGCCGATAAGGGAGTATTCTGCACCTTACATTACTAAAAGATTGGTCGGGATACCGAAAAGTTAAGTGGTATGTCTAAGGGCATCCAGTCCATATGTCTTACACTAAACCAGGCCTTTAATAACAACCTTTTGCTTTTCAAAAAAAAAAATTGTTGTCAACAAATAGTAGCAAGTGTAGAAAAGAGAACTTTGGATAAGAATGGTCAATGAATTGTTTATGGAAGATAAATAGAATTTGAGACATCTGAACAGAGAGGAAATATTGTGAAATTGGGAATCTGATTCAAAAGATGTTTATTATGCTTTTAGAACGTGTAAGACACTATATGGCATACTTATGGAACAATGAAAAGGCTATTTATCCTTCATGGAATGGATGGTTTGTGTTAGAAAGAATCATGGGGGATGAGGCTAGACAGGTACAGTTGGTTAATGAGATTTTTGAAAAACTTTGAATTAAGAGTAAGAATTCTTACCATGGGGTTTATGAATTTCAAAACAAAAAAAAGTGATAACTGCGTTTAAATACAATTGGTTTCCCTTGTAATTCTATGAATTTTGTTAATGTAAAATATTATTGTGAAAAGACTTTGTCAGATTGCCAAAGGGTCTGTGAAACAAGAAAGGAAAGAAAGGTTAAGAACCCTGAAGGGAAATGACACAATGAAATAAGTGTTTTAGAAAGATCACTCTGCTGATGATGTATAGGATGAAGTGGGGGAAGTAAAAATAGTGAGATTGATGTAGTAATTAAAGAATTCAAATTTAAGATGTTAGAAGAGTGGAACCACTCAAAACTGAGAAAAAGGCAAGAAAAACAAAGTAAATTTGGAAAGAATAGCTCATTTGGAAGAGGCAATGTTGAACATAGTCTTGGGTGAGATCAATTTGTATGTATTCCAATATTATTCTTGCAAAGCAAAAGAAAAAAAAAAAGATGAAGGGTTCTAAAGTTTTGAATGGATGCCTACGGTAAGAACTGATGAGAAGATGAGAGCACATTTACTTAGGATGCACAGGTTTACATGAATTATGTTCAGTATAACTGGAGGAATACCTCTATTGGTGAGATCTCAGGTACATTTGAGTATTTACATATTAAAGCATGTCCAAATAGATACATATAACTGGAAGCTACAGAAACTCAGGTGAGATATTGGTGCTGGAGTGAGACTTGAGAGTTATCAGTCTAGAGAGTATGGGAAAATCATTTAATAATAATACAGGGGAGTTTGCTTACAATGTTAGTTCAGCAAAAAGTTACAGAAAAGTTTGTCATTGCTAAGAAATACAGATGTGAGCAAGTGCTGTTACTTAGGTCTTAGAGTATAAATTTCCTTTGTAAAGAGGTCTCTGAGTCTTTCATCTTATCAATGTGATCTCATCCAAGGTGGATTCTACACTTCAATCCATCCTCCACTTAGAAAAATTAACAAATTAATTAA
Source organism: Antechinus flavipes (assembly GCF_016432865.1). Classification (NCBI taxonomy): domain Eukaryota; kingdom Metazoa; phylum Chordata; class Mammalia; order Dasyuromorphia; family Dasyuridae; genus Antechinus; species Antechinus flavipes. The sequence continues at coordinate 69,107,828 of NC_067403.1, read as the reverse complement.
TCTTAAAGCATCTATCTGACCCTGCCATACCCTACTTCCATTCAATGAACTCCAGTGGCGCCTAATCACCTTCAATTTCAAATATAAAATCTTGTCTTTGGCATTCAAAACCCTTCTGATCCTGATCCTCTTCTATTTTTTTAGTCTGCTTATGCTGCTCCACCATTGGATCTTTTTAATCACTGGATTCATTATTTTTTCTCATGCAAAACACTCTTTATCTCTCAACTCCAGGCAATTTCCCCATTTCAAGGATTCTCCCTTCCTTACCTCTCCTTCCTGGCTTTTCAAGTCCCAGCTAAAATCCCACCTTCTAGAACAAAACTTCTTAAATTGTGGGTTGTAACTCATATGGAGTCTCATAGCTAAATGTGGGAATCGCAAAATTATGATTAATTATCTGTAAGTGATGTGTGTATGTACATATATTATATATGTACATATATAAGCATATGTTTAAAATCCAGATTCAAATAGAAAAGATAAGCATATGATAGAAATCATTGCTTCTTTAGTCCATAGACTAGACTCACACCACACTGGATCATTCCAAATCCCACAATTCATTTATGGTTGTGAAGCCTGGAGTTGATTTCTCAACTTTCAAATTTTAATGGAAGAAATGGAGGGTTCACAGTCAAACCACTTAAATTCCTTAATTCTTATATTTTCATTAGCATGGTATCCTCATATATTAAGAAGGGTTATTCCCTGTTAGTCATTCTCCAGGTGACACCTTTTAAAAGTGATATATAAAGCTCAAAGTTTAGCATTTGAGGGTGGAAGCAGTGATTTATAATTTGAAAGAACCCTGACGGAGATTTACAGGGGATTCATAAACTTGGGCATGTTTTTTCCATACAAATTCTAATTTAATTTTGTGGCTTCCAGATGAAACTGAAAATAATTTACAAATAAATCCAGAAATAACCCTTGAATAACCAAATTATACATTTAAAATAATGATTTAGAAAATTATACATTCAAGAACCAAACTGTCATCAAAAGTTAATCACTGAAAAAGGAGTGGAGCTTCAGCTATTCAGGTGAATTAACAGGATTTGAAAATCAGCTCATTGAATTTCATAGTGCAAAGTCAAAGAACATAAAAATTTTAGTCACATCTTTCCTCCATCTCTGCTTCACCATAGTGTGACTATTCACTAGAAAGAAGATGTCTGTCCACAAGATCAGGTCTTAAAGGCTCTCTGGTTCAGATCTTTTGTTTTACAGATGAATTCTTTGAGAGGTTTATGGAGGTGAAATCCCTTGACAAAGGTTGTACAGGGTATATAGTTAGTGAGTGGCAGGACTGGGCTTTCAACTCAAATTCCTTAGCTCTTTATCCAATTCTTTTCCTACAATAGCACTGGAAGCCAGTCATGTCAAAAAAAATATTTGGAGAGACATCAGATGTCATCTAGTCCTGTGTTGTCAATCTAATAGAAAAAAATTCCTTCAAACTGTATATTATCTTAGTAAACTAACATTTAATATTATGTTATATTATATTTGTATTTATTTTTTAAAGCGTTTCCAATGTAGAAGCTGAGCCTGGGGTCAGGGAGGCTTGAATTTAACTCAGGCTTCAGACACTAGCAACGTGACTCTGGGGAAGTCAATTAATCCTGTTTGCCTCAGTTTCCTTATTTGTAAAATGATCTGGAGAAGTAAATGGCAAACCACTGAGGTATCTTTGCCAACAGTATTCCAAGTGGGATTAAGAAAAATTGGACATAAATGAAATAATTGAACAACAACAGCAACATCTTTTATTCTCTAACCTAAAATTATAGCTATTTTTAAACATTTGTCTTTGAACATTTAAAAAATATTGTTGAATTGATGTTATGCTATAATATAATGTGTCTAATCAGAAAGTACACTTAATAAAAAAAAAAATTACTACCCCGAATGTGGCTCTTTTCAACAATGATATGATTCCCAAAGAGATCTTAAAGGAAGGAAAGGAACCCACATGTACACAAATATTTGTGGCAGCCCTTTTTGTAGTGGCAAGAAACTGGAAACTGAGTGGATGCCTATCAATTGGAGAATGACTGAATAAGTTATGGAATGTGAATGTTATGGAATATTATTGTTCTGTAAGAAACAATCAGAAGAATGATTTCAGAAAGGCCCGGAGAGACTTAAATGAACTGATGCTAAGTGAAATGAACAGAACCAGGATATCATTGTACATGGCAACAGCAAGATTATATAACGATCGATTCTAATGAATCTCTTTCCAGCAATGAGATGATTGCTGCCAATTCCAATGATCTTGTAATGATAAGAGCCATCTGCTCCCAGAGAGAGGACTGTGTGGATCACAACATAACATTCTCACTCTTTTTGTTGTTGTTCGATTGCATTTTTTGTTTTCCTACTCATTTCTTTTTTTTTTTAATCTGATTTCTCTTTTGCAGCAAGAGAATTGTATAAATATGTTTATGCATATTAGATTTAACATATATTTTAACATGTTTAACTTGAATTGCTTTCCATCTAGGGGAGTGGGTGGGGGGAAGAAGAGAAAATCTGAAACACAGGGCTATGCAAGGGTCAATATTGTCGAATTATCTGTGCATATGTTTTGAAAATAAAGAGCTTTTTAAAAAATAAAATGAAATAAAAACATGATGTGATTCAGGCCAATTCTAATAGACTTGTGATGGAAAGAGCCATCTGCAACCAGAGATTATGAGAAGTGAATGTGGATCACAACATAGTATTTTCATCTTTTTTATTGTTGTTTGCTTGCTTTTTTTCTTATTTTTTTTCCTTTTTGATCTGATTTTTCTTGTGCAGTATGTAAAAATATGCACAAAAGAATTGCACATATTTAATATAGGTTACTTGCTGTCTAGGGGAGAGGGTGGAGGAAAGAGGGAGAAAAATTTGGAACACAAGATTTTGCAAGGGTGAATGTTGAAAACTATCTTTTTCAAGTATTTTGAAAAGATAAAGCTATTATTAAAAAAAATACCTTGAGTTGTTGGGACACAATTAAGATTGGCTAGCTGTAGCATGGCCAAGATGTTTGGATGTTCTCTTGGAATTGACAGTGATGGATGATCTCTGATGATCCTTGATGGTCCTTTATAGTTTTCTGCATTGCTGAGAGTTGGCAGTATTTGCCAGGGGTCTGCATCGATCTGTTATATAGTTACCTAAAGTGACATTTGTGGTGAGTGCATCTTACATTGGAAGACACCACACTGAAAATAGATGGCTTTGTTCAAGCTGAGGGCAACCTAGGTAGATCATTTCTTTTGTAGAGCCTGAATTTGGGTGTGAAGATCATAATCTGGAAACCATAGGCACAGGTGAATAAGGGAGCAGCCACAGTAACTTTGAATCTCCCCTTTCCGCTTGTGTTTTATTAAAGTTATAGATAATTACCTCTGCAAAAATGCTGAAATTGTATTCAGAAATAAATACAATTTCATTTTCACCAACCAAGCCATCTCCTTCTGCTTTCCAAAACTTCCTCCCCCATCTTGTCTCCATTGGTTTTGGACCTCTGCTTGCTTTGAGGTTTCTGTAAGCATGTTAACTGGATTGCAGAGATGACCAAATCCACAGCAATTTAGCAGACTGTCTGTCTGGGTCTTAGCTAAAAACAGCCCTCTGTACTTTATTAACAGCTACAAAGTTAATGTGGGTTACAGTAGCGAATCTTGTGGTTGATGTCAGGAGATGTGGATTCGAGTCAGAGAGCTGCTCCCTCACCACTCGGTGGGTTAGTCTTTGTCTCAGAGCCTCCATCTCTAAAACGGGATCAACAGAGAATTTGCTTCTAACTAACTCTTTGAGATGTTTGAGGACAAGTGCTTTGCCACAGTTCCTGACTTACACGAAGTATTTAACAAATAATTGATTGATTGAATATCCAAGAAAATTCTTGGTAAAGTAGATATTTGATAGTTTATTGAGTTGAATAATAGATGCTTTTCCAAAGTTGGAAAAAATGTCCATTTAATTATATCTTACCTGGCTAGGATACTGGATGTCTGAGATAGTTTCATTAGATATGGGATGTGTGATATAGTCTAATTCACTTAACTCATTTTTTTTTTTTTCTGAAGTAATTGGACTTAAGTGACTTGCCTAGACTCACACAGCTAGGAAGTATTAAGTGTCTGAGGTCAAATTTGAATTCAGGTCTTCCTGACTTCAGGGTTGCCCCTCATTTAATTCTTTTAAAAAGTTTCTTTTCTATGAAATGGTGATAATATTTGCCTTAAGTGCTACATTCCCTTTCTCCTCTACTTCCTGTGTTGATATAAGAACCAAATTCAATCCAATCCAACAACTATTATGTGCCTGTTATATAAAAAGTACTATGCTAAGAGTCTGGAAATATTAAGATAAAAACATATCACAGTCCTACCCTCAAGGAACTGACTTTCTACCGGAGAAGAGGAGATATAAGAAGCACACAAATAAGTAAAGAACAAAATAATTTGAGGAAGAGGAAAATGGTAATAGGGAAGGCTTTACATAAAATGGGACTTTTGAGCCAGCCTCGAAGGAAGGAAAGCTTTCTGAGAAGTAGAAGTTAAAAAATTCATGGGGGTAAGAGGTGAAATATTGAGTTCAAGGAACAGTCACACCAGTTCGGTTGAAAATTACAGTTTATGAAGGTTAATGCTATGAAATAAGCCTGGAAAGACTTCTAAATGGAAGGCTAGATAATTTTTATGTGTACCTGGGGCAATGCTGAGACATGTACCTTGAAAATATTGCTTTTGTTAAAAAACAAAAAAGGTAAAAAAAATTGTTTTTATGTGTAATTAGAAAAATATTAAAATTTAATAAGAAAATAAGTTCTGTTTCTTGATGAAGGTATAGATCAGGGGTCCTCAAACTATGGCCTGCGGGTCAGATGCTGCAGCTGAGGACGTTTATCCCCCTCACCCAGGGCTATGAAGTTTCTTTATTTAAAGGCCCACAAAACAAAGTTTTTGTTTTTACTATAGTCCGGCCCTCCAACAGTCTGAGGGACAGTGAACTGGCCGCCTATTTAAAAAGTTTGAGGACCCCAGTATAGATGAAATAGATGACCTCTGAGAATCTTTTTTTTTTTTAAACTTAGAGAGTCTATGGTTCTCTGACAGAAACCATGAGCAGATTTGTTCATTAGCTGTGTTACTTAACTTTGATGGTAATGGTGAAAACACATAGTAAATGGCATAAGGGTAGTATTGAGCTTAAATGAGCTTAAAGGCTTCAACATTGACTTTATAACCGTGGCAAGTTGTACAATTTTTCTGATTTCTCAGATTCTTCAAATATAATATTGGGAAATTATTTATATTACCCAATGTACTGAGTTGTTTTAAGGAAAATGATTCTAAAAAAGTATAATGTTTTTAAAATGTGAGCAGTTAATATCACCACCTATATCAGAAATTTGTCTGAGAAAGCTGGTTGTTAAATGCTTTGGATATTGGTAAAGGATTTAGGACTGCAAGAGAGGTGGAGTCTCCTGACTCACAAGTGTCCAGTAACCCATTCCAGAATGCTTTCAATTGGATTTTTACTGCTTCTCTAGGTGGGGGTATGGGATATGATCAACATGGCTCTTGTTAATTAATTGGCTCTGTGTTAAGTACTAAGGGCCTATAATCAACCTAGGAATCTATCTGTGTGATTAACACTGTAGGAAAAAAATTGGTGTAGTTTGTACTATAAGAGGTTTCTCTTCCAAAAGAAGCACACTTAGCTCTTTATACAGAAAGGCTTTCTGTTCCATATCTATCTATCTATCTATCTATCTATCTATCTATCTATCTATCTATTTAAATGTGGGGGGTTTTGATGAGAAACTTTCAATATGTTTTTATTTATTTCAGTAATTAATTCCCAATTATATGTAAAAATTAGCATTCATTTAAAAATTTTTTGAGTTTCAAAGCATCTCCTCTTTGAGAAAACAAACAATAAAGCGCATTTCTGTCATTTTGCAAAAGAAAACAGACAAAGAAATCCAAGAAAAATAAAGGAAGCAAAAAGATCTTTCTATTTGCATTCAGAGATTTACATTCAGTTCTCTCTCTCTCTCTCAATAGATAGCACATTTCAACTTACTATTACACACTGTTCTTCTGGTTTTGTTCACTTCACTTCATTTAAATCATACCAGATGTAAAAAAAAGATATAGGTCTACTACTGAGCTAATCAACAAGTCCTTTATTTTATAGCTACTTTGTGCCAGGCACCATGCTAAGTACTGAGGAGACAAAGAAAACAAATACACATCATGTCCTCAAGCAGCTCACATTCTAATGGGAAAGATGACATGCAAATAATTGTGAAAGCATCTCAGAGATAGCCTAGCCCAACCTTCCTCATTTTATAGATGCTCATAGAGATTCATTAGCACATAAAATATAAACTTCAAGGAAAAGACTCAGATTAAAATAATTTGCTTCTAGATGTGGGGCTCTTTCCCCTGAACCTGGCCACCTTCCTATTTGGTTTTGTGACATTGGATAGGCCATCCTTCTGAGCTGCATTTTCCTTAACTATAAAATAGGTATAATCATATTTTCATTAGCTGTCTCCAGGAAGGGCTGGAATGGTTGAGAAAAAAGTACTTGGTTAATACTAAAGTACTATAGAAAAATAAATTGTACATGTGAATAGAATGTAAACTCCTTGAAGCTAAGGGCTATTTTGAGTTTGTGTGTTGACCCTCAGCTCTACCACAGCTTTTATATTTATTTATATTTTTATATTATATAATTATATATGTTTTATAGCTTTGCCTATACTAAGTATTTTATAAATGCCTTATGAATTGATTTGAAGGCAATTAAAGCATGACATTATTATTATGAATCCTGCAGTTACTTATATTTTCACCTCCCTTCCCCTTGCTTTGATACTTGAAGATCTTGCAATCCTAGGAAAATAAATGGAGCATTGAAAGAAAATTAGAAGTTCTCTAGTGCCTTTCCTTTCCTTTCCAGCTAAGGACTAACAAGTGGAGAAAGGTTTAAGGATCCGGAGACAGGGGGAAAGAGAGAAGATAAATACAGTTTACCTTTGTCTGCACTTATGTACTTTTGTTTTTTATTTTTTATTTTCTTTCTGATGGTAGTCCTGCCAACTTTCAAAAAAAGTCATTTAGAAGGTGTCTGTGTGTTTGTGTTTGATCTTGGTTAGCCTGGCAGCCACAGCTTCCAGTTGCACTCTAAAGGAATTCCCATAATTTGCAGGAACACAAAGATTTCTTTAGAAATGTGTTCACTCTGTAGACGGGAGGAAAAAACACCCTGTTTGGCTAGCCTGGTCAAGGAAGCCTGTGTCTGGAAAATTTTTCTGAGTTCCTCCCCTCCTCCCTCAAAAGATGCTCGGTGTTTTTTTTTTTTTTTTTTTTCTTCAATAGTATTCATGGTGATTCTCACACACACACACACACACACACACGGGATATTTGGCATTCAGCAATAGGAATATCAAATGGAAAGCCTGACATTCCATTTTCCCTTTTGCTTCTGGGATTCATTTTGAAAACTGAATAGGAAGTGATTTTCTCATAAATGAAGTTTTAATGAGAGTCAGCTCCTCACTCAGTAGCCATTCACGTCTGGAATTATCATCATGATGGCTAGCACTGTTACAGAGGCAGTATGGGGTAGAACATAGGGATCTCCCTTGAAGGCAGGAAGGAACTAGGGTCTGGTACCACGTCTGATTCATACAGTTGAGTGACTTAGCCTCTCACTGCCCTGCATGATTCTTGACAAACTTGTTGTCAGAAAACCAGGGTTCAGGTCCAACTTTTGCTAATCACTAGTTATGTTATCATGTAACCCCATGTATCTGACTTGCTGAGTCCATGTCTATGAAACTGAAAGGTTTATATCTGCAAATATTACCTCATCGGATTATAAGAAAAATTGTCCTCTTTAGAATTCTTTTGTCAGAGATCCACAAATTATGGCCTGTCAGCTAAACCTGGCTTGCCTTCTGTTTTTTTTTTTTTTTTTAATGCTTTATAAGCCTAAATAGTTTTTACATTTTAAAATATATTTATTTGAAATGTTTACATTTTTGATAATTATATAATTACATGTAGGCCGTGTCATATAAATATATGAATTGATAATTTGATGAGTTTTTATATTTTAAATAGATTTATTTAAGACAGCAATATTTTAGCTCATAGGCCATACAAAAACAGGCAACAGGTTGGGTTTGGCTTATAGGTCAGTCTGCTGATTCTTATTGTGTGGGTGGCTTTTATAGCTAATAATTTTTTCCCTCACCCATTTGTATGCAAAATTAGTTGTATACAAAGCACTTTTACTTGCATTATCTCCTGTGAGTTCTCACTTGACCTTGTAAAGCAAATAGTAGAGGTATTATACACCCAGTTTACAGAGGAAAACCTTGAGGCTCAGAACAGTTCATTGATTTGCTCAAGATGATATGACTTAGTAAGTGAACCAGGAGGAATAAGAATATGAGCCAGGAGGGATGAGAATATAAAACTTCTGAGTCCATTTCCTCATTTATCAGAAATATTTCCTCAGATATTTCCTCTGACACATAACAGATAATTAACAAATGCTTTTTCATTGATTGATTGACTATGGATATTTTGCCATAAAGCAGGGTACATTCATTAGCGAAAAAGAGCAGTAATATTCCATCTAGAACTCAGGTCTTCAGCTAGTCCTGATTATATCACTATGAGAACTTTTCAGCTCATTGATTCCACCTGGATGGGCTAGATTGTCCCTGAGGCTTGTGCTAGCTCTAAAGTTCCACCTCCTACCTTTTGTGCCTTTATCTTGGCTGACCTTCCACAGTCTCTCTTCTCATTCTCACCTATTGGGAGTCTTAAGGTCCTTTAAGACTCAGCTTATGTTCCATGTTCTACAGGACATCTTTTCCAACCCTTCAAATTGTTAGTAACCTTTTAATCCTCAAATACATCCACAAAGCACATAGATTCTTTTCAGGTTCACAAAGGGAATGTCAGACTCATTTATCACTAGTGGAAAAATGAATTTTATGCTCATTCTCTCCAAAAGCCTTCCTCTAATATCTCCTTGTATCATGGAAGTGACTCAACTTCTAGAAGGAAATGCCTTTGGGACACAAGTGCTGATGGTTTCTATCAAGCAGATAGAAGTAACCAAATACAGAGAAATCATTATCAATTGGTTGAACATTAGCAAATTTTTTATGATTTTTATATCATTTCCGTTTTTACAATTTTTGTAGTCATGATAATGTGACATTGTTATTGCTTTAAGCCTGAGGCTTAAGGATGAGGCTATTGGGTTTGTTAGTGAAGCCAGTAGTCTTTAGTTATTGTAGGAACATCAGAATATTTCACTGGAGTCTACTTTGCCTAGGGAATCAATAAGGGCTCATCTGTCTTTCTTTGCAAGATCTCTGATCAAGAGGGATTCATTCATTACCTCTTAATGCAACTTACTCCAGTTTCAGACAGCTTGAATGATTAGAAAGTTGCTTTTTTTACATCAAGACATATTTGGTGAAGATTGATGGTTGTTGATAAAGCCAAAGCTGGGAAGGACCTCAGGGTAAGATGAGGGAATGAAATCCAGGAAAGAAAACAAGACTTTCTTTTGGAAATTAATGAAAGTCAAGAATTTGAACCCAGGTTTCTAATTTCCAATTCAATTTTGTTTCCATTAAACCACACCCAATTGATACCAAGTTGTATAAAGAGGATATAAACTCAGGTTTATCTGGTTACAAGCTTAGCACTCAAGCAACCCCATCACATTGCCCCTATTGTTATTATTTGTCTTTCTTTCTGGAAGAGAACCATGACATCAAGGAGTTTCTTCATCTGGAAAATAAGCTGGAGAAAGAAATGGCCAGCTACTCCACTATCTTTGCCAAGAAATCTCTAAATGTGTCCTGCCAAGGCAGATATGACTGAAAAACTAGTCAAAAACAAAAAATATGGACTTAAAATGGAATACGTGTATATATATATTGCATCATTATGAAATCATTATGTACACAAAATCATATATTAAATACTTATAAAGGTTTGAATTACTTCAGGTGATTCACCAATTCCTTTTCTTCAGACTTACTGGTCAAATGTATCAGACTCATAATTGACGTCTTGCCTTCTGCACCTTCCCTCATCTCAGAACACTGGAGGTGACTTTGATAGAAGTGCCATTAAAAAGGTACCTATAGCATGACCACCTTTGTGCTGAACTGAAGGGCTGTAAAAATACCTTTAGTCCTTCCCAGAATGGAAGAGGATTAACTGGTCCTCTATGGGCTTATTATTGATGACAATGTGCTTTTCATGACTGCTTTGACAATGCTACTTTCAGAAAGAGAGCCAGGCTTACTTAAGCATGAAATTGTTGGTTCTTATATTTTTAACTACAGTAGAAATTAAAGAGTCTGAAGTGTGTGGTTCCTGGGGTGAACTCAGTGAGAATTCCTTTATTTGATGTGACATTCAGATACAGTCATTCAGATTTTCCTATTTTTTTTTTAAAGCAAAGAGCCAAATGCCTTACAACTAGCATTTTGATGCTGTTTCATGAGACTCCAAGGTTAATTAAGGCTAATTCCTTGTGGGCTTGGCCCAAAGCTCTTTTGCTTTCTATAATCAGTAAAATTTGCGTGTGTATGTATGTATATATTTGCTGCCAAATCCAAAAACATTATGAGCAAGATTCTCTGCAGTTAGTGCTTAAGGAGGATCATTAACTATGGAGGTCCTGCGGGACTGTTTAGTCCATTACTCCAAGAGTATAAATTTTCCTTCCTACTGGCCTAACTTACTACCCAGCTGGAGTTTGGACAGCTAGGAAAATTAGAGTCCAAGATAATCTTCTTCTTTTTTTAATATTTCTAAATAAACTTACTGATCTTTCAACATCCACATCACTCTTAATGATTCTCAGGAAAAAAGAAGGCAGCTTTGCCCAACAATTATTTCTGTAAGATTGAAAACAATGCCAGTGAAGAGGGTTTTTCAAGGAGAGTTGACCAACTTGATGGGTTTTATAGATTGGAGGATTGTATAGATCCCAAGAGTAAATGTGCATCTTGATAGAGTGTCTAGCAGTCTCAAATTCTTTTTACATTTTCATGCCTCTCAAGGGAAAAGGTCTTCCTTGATGGAGAGATGCATAAGGGCTGCCACCAGCCACCCTCCAGATCAGATTATCTGTCAGACATGGTGCTCCTGATAGATTGAGTCTCCACACCAGCAGTTCTTAACCATTTCTTGTGTCATATGGTCCTTTGGCAGTCTGGGGAAGCTTTTGAACCTCTTCTCAGAATCAATGCATTTTATGCATTTAATGCATAAGATAAAATTTTTTTGAATTACAAAGAAAATCAGTTATGGTAAAATGTACTTTTAAAAATTAAATTAAAATTAATTTTAATTTTAAAATTAAAAACATTTAAAAAATCCTTCGACCTAGGATTTCTTTCCACCCCCACATCTAAAATAGATTAAATATTGGTCCATGTTAATTTAGGATAGCCCAAACTGTAAATAAAGGGAAACCACAATAAAGATCTTGGCAGTTTGAAAGAGTGGTCAGTGATAGCTAGTAAACAGCTAAATGTGTTTTGAAGTGAAGCAGGATAAGTTTTTTTTTTTTCCCTGAGCAGCCTAAAAACACTAGAAAAATAACATCTGTTGTGTACTTCTTATTGGTGAAGGTAAGACAGCAACATAAATACTCACTTTCCTCAGCAGCAACCTTATTCTCTGCATTGATCTGGCAGCTGAGGGAATGAAATCATTCTTTCCTCTGGCGGGAGGAGAACTCTTGAGGGAGCAGCCACTTGCTTTAGTTGGCATTTGGGGATTCTGGAGATAGATAAGATCCAGCTTTGGTGACAGTGTGTGAAGATGGGAAGGGTGATTTTCTCAGCCTGCAGATGTTGTTCAAGTGTTTATGTAGGCGTTTTGACAATTTATGTGAATGAGGAGGGAAGAAAAGAACAACATGCTTGAGTTGAGTGACTAGGAGCTTCCAAAAGGGAATCAGTGAAGCTGTGTGACCCAGTAGGACAACTTGGAGGTGGGAGACTCCAAGTGGAGTCAGGATCTTGGTAATTCATCTAATCTCTGATCTTGGTTGACAAAAAAGGTCAAAAAACCTAAATCAGACAAAACAAAAAAACACCTGTTCTCGCTGATTCAAAGGGTTGTTGTGAGTTTTGTGAAAATCAAATAATATAATATATGTAATAAGATTGGAGCTAGGGATGGAACTCCTGTAATTTTATTGGTATAGAAACTTCTGGGTAAGGAAATTCACTCTATCGTGAAGATTAGCATCTTTTCTGCACTTGTCTTCCTTGCCTCGGTTGCCAGGTTCACCCTAAATCTAATGCATTTCAGAAGCAAATCTTGAACCTCATCTCTTTTGTCTCTGTCATCCATCTGTCCACTCAGCTATTCTGCCTCTAATGCATGTGATAGTTCTATAGAAATGAAGGCTATCATCATCATCATCATCATTATTATTATTATTTCAACATTGAGGTAATGTTACTCCAGACCCTATCTGAATCTTCATTGTGAAAAAGAATGACTTGATTTCTTCACAGTTGCACTTATACAATACACATATGTACATATATGTATACATACATAAATATTTGTAAATACATTACACAATATGTATATATATATGTATACACAACTAGATGTATACAATGCATATAGACATGTGTACATATGTATACATACACAAAAATGCATATATAATATACACACATATACCCATAAACTTAACATGTTTAGATGTGTATATATATGATACATATATGTGATACCCATATATATGTATAAAGTATATAACATGTATTGCATATACATACACGAATGCATGCATTATATTATCTGTATGTGTACAGATAATATATGCATGTATTCGTGTACATATATGTATAACAACACATTTGTGCATATCTATCTATATAAAGAGAGAGGGAGACAGAGACAGAGAGAGAGAGACAAAGAGAGAGACAGAGAGAGACAGAGAGAAAGAGAGAGAGACATGCACATATATGTGTGTTTATTTATTCATTCATTCAAAGTCTGGAGGTCATAGAAGGAAAGTTCTCCATGAGGAGTAAAAAGTACATACAAGTAAAGGTGGGCTACTTCCTATTGATATTTGTATGAATAGCAACAACAATAACATTTATATAGCCCTTATTTGCTAAGACACACTGCATATTTTTTCCTCATTTAAATCTCATAAGAACCCTGGGAAGCAGGTATTATAGTTGTTATTATCATCATTTCACAGGTGAGGAAACTCGAACTCAGAGAGATTGTGCCATATCCATGTCTACATTAGTAGTAAGAGTGAACTACTGAATCAGAACGCATGTCTTTCTGCCACTCATTACAGTGCATGCCCTTGGCTCATCAACGCTAGAGGTCCATGAAACCTGGTGCTATCTGAATCTTACATGAAAAGGATGTGGCTTTGACATCAATGAGTTCTGGGCTCTTGTTCTGCCATTAATAAAGATAGAAGGGGTGTGTATGATAAGTATAAAATATATTCTTTAATTAAAAAATATGATTTTAGAGAAAGTAATTTTTATTAATTTTGTAAATATCTTTTCCCCTCATATCCTGTGGTTATTAACTATTGAATTTACTTAAAAGAAAATTAATAGTAGAATCTGAGATTCTCAAATGACTCATTGTGAAATTTCTTCCTTCTTGGTACTACACCTATTGCTGGAAAAAAATCTTAAAACTAACAGAAAATATTCAGTTGATTAGCCCATCTTTTTCATAAGCTTCTTCATACCCTACCTCACATTGCCGGCTGTTTTTTTGTTTTAATATTGTGTGGGAATGGGGAGATAGGAAGTTCACATGAGCATTTTAATGTCTGGGTTGTTATTTTAGGGACATTAACTTTAGAAAATGGGGACATTAAATTAAAACAACATAAACCTTGCTAATGTTCAGTTGAATTTTCCCAAGTTGAACCACTAGGATTTCCTTTCCCTTTTGGGGTACTCTCTAGCCATATTCGACTTTACTGATTTATTCTACTTTAATATGTTAAGCAGGAGCACAGTATTTCATGTTGATAGCAGCTGAATTGTTTTGTTCAGTCATTCAGTTTTTGAGGACCCCGTATGTCTATGGGGTTTTCTTGGTGAATATAATGGAATAGTTTTCCATTTCCTTCTCCAGTTCATTTTACAGATAAGGAAACTGAGGCAAATAGTTAAAGGACTTGTCCAGAGTCTCATACTTAGTGTCTGAAACTAGATTCGAGCTGAGGTCTTTCTTCAAGACCCAGAACTCTAGTCACTGGGGAACCTAGTTGCCTGATTAAATAGTGAGAATGGGTACCCCAAGAGAATATAATTCAATTGATCTCAGGAATTAATACTAGTTTAGGAATACAGATTTATTTTATTTCCTTAGGGCAAAATTTATAGTTTATTGAAGGATTGCAATCCACATAATCTGCATTAACTGCCCTGTACTCTGTAAGCCACTTTGTAGGAGGAAGGAAAGAAGGAACATGAAGAGGAGGGAAAAAAAAAAAAGATGGAGGAAGGGAAGGAAGTAAGAAAACAATTAAGAAGAAAACATTGTTCCTCCCATTCAGGAAGCCACAGGTCATGACATTGTATATTTAGAACTGAGTAGAAATTGAAAGGTCATTTAAGTGAACCACCTCCTTTTACAGATGAGGAATGTGTACATGGTCATAAAGGCATGTGGTTTCTCAATGCATCCTGAGGAAATACATTAAAAACAAAATTTTAAAAATCCTAAAGATTAGTTTCTTTTGTGTTAAAACTTAAATCCTGGTTTAAACTTGTACCAGTTATATTTTCCTTGACTCTGTCCATTCTTGTGTGACCTCCTGAGGCAAGTAGGGGAATTAAACTTTTGTTATTGAGAAGCTCAGATACACACATCTGTTGAAAGAGTCCTGTGAGTGAGTGTAATTTTGAAGAGAAAAAAATTAATATTCTCTGTCATTTTCACTTCAACATGCCTGCAAACCTGGTTTTCTTTTTTCTTTAAAATATTTTTTATTAATTCTTTGTTTTATACCACACTCTCACTATTCACAAAGTTTGTTATCTCATTAATGAGAATAAACTCTGAAATAATCTAGTTTACAATCATTATTGACTTCTATTGTTGCACTTATTACATTCACTTTGGACACCTTGATCAGTCCCTCTAACAAAGAAATTGAGCAACTATAACTACCCTCCCCATCTGCCCTCCTCTCCCTCCCTCCCCCCCAAAAAAAGGGCAGCTATGTGACAGTAGATAGTGTGCTTGTCCTGGAATCAGGAGGACTTTAAACAGAGTTTAAATTTAGCTTCAGACACTTACTGGCTGTATCATTCTGGGCAGTTCATGTCATCCTGTTTACCTCCGTTTCCTCATCTGTAAAATGAGCTGGAAAGAGAAATGACAAATTACTGAAGTATCTTTGCCAAGAGAATCCCAGATAGGATCATAAAGAGTTGAATTCATCTAAACAAACAACAACAAAATAAAATTTAAAAAAATGAGCAAAACCAAAAGACAATTTTTGCACCTAGAGCATATACTGCCTTCTACGTTCATCTGTCTCCCAAATCTCTTCTAAAGGGATGGAATTGTATTTCAGCATTATTCTTCTTAGACCAAAATTGGCCATTACAATTTTTTCAGAATATACCTTCCTTTTAAGTCTTATTTTTAGTTACATTATTATGGTCATTGTGTATAATTTTTTCATGGATCAATATAATCAATCTTTAATCAGTTCAAACATCTATTCCTAAATTTCTTTGAATTTCCCATATTTATTGTTTCCTAGGTCACAATAATATTGCAACCCATTCATATATTCCAGTTTGTTTCACCATTTATCAACAAAGATTTATTTCCATTTCTCCTAAAATGCTGTGTTTTTAAAAACCATTTCCAAACAATGTCTACTAGATATTGGTGATTGCTTACATACGTGTCACTAATATAAAGTAGCAACAAATTGTGAAATAGAAGGACAACGCTGATAATTTTGATCTCTTGAAGTAACGATCTCCAATTCATGGGTCAGAAGAATTCGTGGAGCTCCACTTGGCTGAACATGGAGTAGAGGCTCTCAGCCCATTGCCTTCTCCATTGATGTTTCACATTGAATATAGGAACATTACTGGAGGCTGCCACTTCTCCATTCAATATACTCTCCTATTTTTTCAGCTTAACTCTCCCTGAAATGTTTTCTGGGTCTTATGTTGAAGTCAAATCTGGATAATTTTAACATGACTGATTTAAGTAAGTGTTTGGCTCTTCACCGACATTTCCCATAGATATAGTGACATTGCCTTGTATATGAAGAAATGCAGAAATATTTATAATAAAAAATACAATGGTTTAAAATTTACAAGGTGCTTTACATAATCTCTCATTTGAAGGACCTTAGATGTTTCAGAAACCTTTTGTTATATTATATTGTTATTATCTCTGGTTAATAGATAAATACAAGCAGGAGCATTTTTGTTATTATTTTTCTTGGTAACTCCATTACCTGGAGTGTAGTAAATACTTAATATAGACTTATTGACTGGCAATTTCATCGTTAGTTCTGTGGCCCAAATTCCAAAATAAGGGAATAAATTATAAG
Source organism: Antechinus flavipes (assembly GCF_016432865.1). NCBI lineage: Eukaryota > Metazoa > Chordata > Mammalia > Dasyuromorphia > Dasyuridae > Antechinus > Antechinus flavipes. Next base: position 69,091,157 of record NC_067403.1, on the reverse strand, counting down.
AATTGATTGCCTACCCAGCCCTCATGTCTCAGATAAATTTCCGCTTGCCTTTGCTCTCTGACCTAGGGATTAGGGTCATGTTCATAGGTCTGCAGTATTCATGTTCCTGTAGGCCCCTCTGTCTAACAATAAAAGGTAATAATAGTAATAATAGCTGTCATTGATATGGTGCTCTAAGACTTACAAAGCACTCTATTACGTTATCTCATTTGATCTTCACAAAAACCCAGCTTGATATGGTATTATTATCACTTCTATTGTACAGATGGGAAACATTCATAGAGAAGGTTAAGAAATTTATATAAGAATTGGACATCTTGACATGGAGTCTCATTCTCTATCTACCAGGCTTGGCATGTACTGTGAGGGCAGACTTTTACAGAGTTTTTATTTTTTATAATTTCTTTTCATATAACTTTGAAAGAAAGATGCATTTTGCATTTTCTCACTCTTTTCCTTGCTGCTGTTTTTGAAATGGTCTATTTCTCATTGCAGATTTTGTTTTGTCTTCTTCCCTCTTTCCCAGTTTTTACTTATTAGAAGCTAATTACTAGCTCCTTCCGGTAGAGAATGTCTCTTCTTTCTAATGGTCTGTCACCCTCAGTGATATCCAATTAGTTATTAATACTTTTTGGTCCTTTGTAATATTTAGCTTGTATTAAAGTAGCCTGTTATGTCCTAACAAGGGATAAAGGCCTTGTACTTTTTATTAGACATATTTTCCATCTTTGAATGGTCTAGTTCACTTCTGTGCTATTCAAATGTTAAATTAAAGTTATAGTGACTCAACAGAAGACCAGCGCCATTTGACTGGAAAGCACTTAAAAATGCAGAACTTGACCACAAATCAAAAGGAATGATCGACAAGCAGGGGAAACATTTCATTCTAATCTATTCCATGGGGGGAAAATATTGTTGTAAACCAAGTGAATCAAATGAAGCAGAAAAGGACATGGAAATGAGAGTTTGATTTTACATATTTATATTCAAAGGCAGAAAAGCTACTAGTTTCTAAAGTGATGTCAGCCTTTATAATCATGCTAAACAAAGTTAGAGACACATTTCTTGGGTGACTAATGGATAGTTAGAAATGGGCTTAGTCTCCCTTGTTATCTTAATCCTTTCTTGTTAATGTTCCTGCAGAAAGTGTCTGATGAATGTCTTTTACATCTGAGACACATGAGCACCTCTCTTGCTTTTTTTGCTGTGCAATTCTTTCCTCTCACAGCTGACAATCTGACAACAAGTCTGTGATTTTGCTTAAACTCCTTTGCCTGGAACCTTTCACACCTGCCTCTAGGCGTCCCTACCTCCATTCAATGCTCAATTTAGGTAAAATGCATCCTCCACAGACGGGCCTTTTCTGATCCCCCCAGCTATTAGTGCTTCCCACCTCCCTGAAATTACATTGCATTTATTCTCTGTATATGGGCAGTTGGGTGATTCAGTGAATAGAGCACTGGGCTGGGAATCAGGAAGATTCATTCTTGCAAGTTCAAATCTGTCCTTAGATACTTGTTAGTTCTGTGACACTCGGCAAGTCACTTAACTCTGTTTGTCTCCGTTTTCTCAACTGTAAAATGAATTGGAAATGGAAATGGCAAACCATCCTAGCAAATTTGCCAAGAAAACTTCAAATGGCATCACAAAGAGTCAGGAACAATTGAAAAGCGACAGAACGACAAAAACGAATTTTTATTTTTTTAATCTTTTTATCTCATTATTTCTTTACCAGAAACATATGAACTCTGTCAGCAGAGAGTAATGTAATCTACGCCTGATGCTCACATAAACCCTTAATAAACTCTTGTTGAGTTGGGCATTTGTTAATAATTTCGAGGTTTACAAACCTTTCCATGTATAACTTTACTTCATCCCGTGATAATCCAGTGAGAAAGGTACTCCCTGCATTTTAGACCCATTTTATTTAATTTATTTTTTAAATTAAAACTTTTTATTTTCAAAACATACACATGGATAATTTTCAACATTCACCCTTACAAAAGCTTGTATTCTAATTTTTCCCTCTCTTCCCTTTATTTCCTTCTCCCGGACAGCAAGAGATCCGATATATATTAAACATCTTTTAGCCCCATTTTAGAGAGGAGAACACTGAGGTCAGAAAGATGAAGTGAATTGTCACTGCAAGAGAGTGTTATTTCAAAAATGCCACAGAAATTCAAGGTAATAGGGTTTTGAGTCTGAGTTCAGCTGCTTATTACCATTGCAAGCCCTACATACCTCTTCACCAGCCTGAGCTGGAATTTCCTTTTTGTATTTAAGGATGTTGGGCTACTGCCTCCAGGGTCCTCTGTAGCATTAAGTCCAATAATCTTATCCATTAGTGTTGACCCAAGGCTATTCTAGGAAGATTTCCTCCCAGCTAACATGAAACTAGGAAGGCTCTCACATAATAGAGCTGGGACTTGAAGACTTTACCCCTTCCTTTCTTAATCAAACAGGTTATGAAGGAAGGAAGAATAAAGTCCTATCTGCTACTACATGCACTTGGCCATTTCAATTGAGGAAAACACTAATGTAATGGTTCTCAAAGTGTGATGCAGTGAATCCAGGAGGGTCTCTGAAATCCTTTCAGAGGGTCTACAAATTCAAAATTAGTTTTTTTTTCTATTTATGATAAATATCTATTATGTAACCCATATAAACAAAAACTCTTGGACATATTCTCAATAGTTGTTAATACTATAAAGATATTGAGAAAAAGAGTTTGAGAACCACTGCACTAATGCTATAGAAAGAAGGAACAAAGCATAACTGCATCTAAAGATGTAGAGCATCTGATTAGTCCCAAATTAAAAATCTCAAAAGTCTAGAGCCGCAGTTTTGTATCAAGCAAATCAGATTAGAAAATATGCTATTTGTAGGAATTTTGGTACTTACTTTTCAAATTCTCCCTCTCGCCAGAACCATATTTCTGAATCTGATATATACTTGTGACTTTTCTCACTACCTGTTATCTGGTGATAAGTTTTTGGCTTTGTGAGACATCCCATTTGTCTCAGGCTCATTTCATCGAAAAATTTCAATTGGAATCCTCTCGGCCAGTCTTTCTCTGGGCTTCCCCAATTTCCTGTTGTTGATCAAGGATAAGGAGAGAAATAATGGTATCCTTATCTGGTAGTACAAATAACAGCTTTCAAATAGGATAGAATTTCAGAATAGGATGGTTTAAGGGGTTTAAAAATCTATAACAAAGTTTGAGAGGCAACAGCTACTGTTATTTGTTTGAGATGGAAACAGGAGATGACAGTAGGAAAAGGAAGGATACTTACAGTAGATCTTGGATAGAAAAGAGCTTTTCTTCTCTTTCTACCTGGGGCAAGTGGTTCCATTAGAATTTTTAGACTTCACAAAGTCATGTTCACCTACCTGAGCATATTTAGGGTGCCATGGAGCCCTGACAAAAGCAGAATGCAAGAGAATAAGAAAATGGTCCAGGAAAACTAAATTATCTTGCCTCCAGTGACTCTTAAAGAGAGACTTCCTCCCCCATCTCCTTATTTCCTACCCTCATCCTCACTCCTCCATCTATGGTAAATAAATAACTGAGCTGCCCAGTTATGCATCCAGTTTAACATCAGCATTTATGTCTTCACATTTATATATATATATTTGCCGAGAAATTCTTATTGAAAATACTAGCATTAGAAAGATATTTCTAAGTGTGGTGACATTTCTAAGTTGCGTTGCTTTGGTTCCTAAAATATGTTAAAAATCTTTCTTTTTAAGTATTTCACAGTTCTTCCTAGAATTTTGAATTAAGGTGAAACATAAGGACATTGCTTATTATGGGATTCCATATAGGACCTTATGGAAGTAACTGACCATGATACCTCAGCTGGATCTCAAATTCTGGTGGAATATAGAATAGCTATTATCTCATCACTTTTGTGGAGGATGAAATTCTAAGGAAATCTTTGTAGACCACAAACTCCATAAAAAGAGCAATGATTTTGCTTTTGTCTTTATTTATTCAGTCCATTGTACATTACACAGGAAGTAATCTTGACATGAAACTCTATTTCAACAATTAATTCTCTTTCTTTTTAGCATTTTTAAAAATGAATATGTGTGTGGTATCTTAATGGTAATGGGACTGTCATCATGCATTCAATCCCCCATTGAACTAAAACACTGTTCTACAATTTGTGGCCATCAAATATACTTTTATTCTTAAGTTTGGAAGTCTTCTCAAGTTCATTGTTATTGGCCAAAGTGAAAAGGAAATGAAAGAGTAATGATGGATATACACAAATATATCACCACTCTTGGAAATTCACTTGAAAAGCATACTATAGTAATGAGTGACTTGAATCAGCAGTAAAATATAAGTTTTTTAAGGGCAAGGACTATTTTTTATATTTGTCCAATACCTTCCATATAGAGTTGTTTCTCAGTATATGTTGAATTTAAACTTTGCCCAAGGAGAGTACGTGATTTTTGTTTTCCTCCTGACTCCAAGGCCTCATGCTCTATCCACTGTCTAATTGCCCCCGATTTTTGTTCTCATAAGAAAAATGATCCCCCCACTTCTCTGTGCCAGAAAAAAGTAAAACTTTTTCTATTGTGTCTTGCATTTGCAAAATATTCTAGTTTCCTTATCTCTTTCATGCATATCATTGCATGTGATTCTCATAATTCTGATATAAGTGAAGTATTTTCTCATATTTTCTAATCAAGGAAACTGAAGTCCAACCGATTAAGTGACTTTCTCAATGTCATAGAGATAGTGTCAGAACTTTGATTGGTATCTAAGAAAGATGTATTTTTGTTAAAGAAGCAATAGACAAAATTCAATTCAATTTAGCAGAGATTTGTGAAGCTTTATTATGTGCAAGGGGATATATGTACAAATAAGTATGCTCCCTATATGATTGTAGGTGAATTTTTTCATTACCGTCTGGAGCAGTTTCCTCATTTAAATAGGGAGGGGGTGGAGCTTGAATTATTTGATCCCTACCAGCTATAAATTAAAAAAAAACTCTAATATGAATTATTTTTAATGTAAGGTAGAGTTTGATGGAAGCAATTGAGATTTATACAATGTGGTTTATAAATAGTTGAAGATAGAAATCAAACTTTCTTCTGGGAGATCAAGTAAGACTTCTTGAAGGTAAAAGCACTCAAATTAGACCTTGAAGATAAAGGAGGAAGAACATAGTTTTAATGTAAGAGTGACAAGAATCCTTTTGTTATAGTCCAGAGCTACTAATCTGAATCTTAGCAGATCATTTGGAAAATGTAATCCTAAAATTTTTAAAATTGGTGAACTATAATTTTCAGTTTTTCCAGAGGTCTCTCTTTTTTATTTCAATTGAAATTTCCAGTTCTTATTTCTTTTTAAAAGTTATCATAGGGGCAGCTAGGTGGCACAGTGGATAGAGCATCAGCCCTGAAGTCAGGAGGACCTGAGTTCAAGTTTGACCTCAGACACTTAACACTTCCTAGCTATGTGACCCTGGGCAAGTCACTTAACCCCAATTGTCTCAAGAAAAAAAAAATTACATGGAGAGAGCCATCTCCATGCAGAAAGAAGACTATGGGAACTGAATGTGGAGCACAACATAGTATTTGAATTTTTTTAATTGTTTGCTTACTTTTTTTTTCTCATTTAAAATTTTTTTGATCTGATTTTTCTCAGGCAACATGCCAAATGTGAAAATATGTATAGAAGAATTAGACATATTTAATAAGAATTGCAAATGTTTAACCTGTATTGGATTGCTTGCTGTGTAGGTGAGGTAGGTGAGGGAAAGGAAGGGAAAAAAACTCGGAACACAGGGTTTTGCAAGGGTGAATACTGAAAACTGTCTTTGCATGTATTTTGAAAATTAAAACCTATTATTGAAAAAAGAAAAAAAGAAAAAGTTATCACAAATGTTTGAGTTTGGTACCCAAAAATACTCTGAAAGTCCAATCAATTACCTGAAATTCAAAGGAAGCTGTATTGGTAAATCCTATATCCTTTACAATGGCATCATATATCTCTCCCTTATTCTCTTTGAAATATGGTTTTATTATTTCATTCAGAAAAATAAAATCAAGTCAGCTTTCTCCAAGGGTGTCATAATCTTATTGAGGTCTGTTTTGATGAGATAAGTCTCTACAGATAATTAAGTCTTTGGATTTATTCTGAAGTTGCCAAATCAAAAGACTAAACTCAACAATGACCGTCTCAATGTTATAGGGGGTGAAGAATCTATGATTTTATCTGAATGGGGAATGTCAGGTGTAGAACCTCTCTCCCCTTTTGTAGGTCCCACTCATAGGATCTTAGCTGGAGAGCTGGAAGACCAAAACCAAAGGTTAATTGCTTATTTGAGGTCATACAGGATTATGGAGGATTAGACCCCAAAGGGCTAGCTCCAGAGTCTCTGTTTTTCCCACTGCTATGATTTTGTAGATAAATCCTAAGGACTTGCCTGTGACATCTAGAGTTAAAAGTCTTTTGCCTAAAGTCACATAGCTAGTGAGGGTCAGAAGAAGGAATCTAAACTCAGGGCACAGGATCTGCCGCCAGAAAATCCTAACTCTGCTTCAGACCTTTACTAGCTTTGTGAGCCTGGGCAAGTGATTACCCTTTTTTGGGTTTTCTCATTGTAAAATGAGGTGTAGAGGGAAATGGCAAATTACCAAGAAACTCCCCTCCCAAGGAAGAGTGAAATAGGACTGAAATGATTGAACATCAACAACTTCAAAATCCAAAACTCCATTCACTAAATTATAGTGCCTCCATTCCAGACGTATTCTTAGAAAATATTTCATGCAGTCTTAAGTTTTAATTGCTTAGCCCAGGGGTCCTCAAACTTTTTAAATAGGGGGCCAGTTCACTGTCCCTCAGACTGTTGGAGGGCCAGATTATAGTAAAAACAAAAACTTTGTTTTGTGGGCCTTTAAATAAAGAAACTTCATAGCCCTGGGTGAGGGGGATAAATGTCTTCAGCTGCTGCATCTGGCCCATGGGTCATAGTTTGAGGACCCGTGCATATTTTGGTGGTGGGCTGTTTCTATCCAGTGCAATCTGGACTCCTTATCCAGATGGATTTCACATCACTCCCTGGACTTCCATTGTTCATATTGGAGTCTCCATTGGTCAAAAATTGTCCGAGTGGATAGCGTAGAGTCAAATTTTTCCCCTTTTAAGTCAGGTTTGGTTTTCATTCCACATAGGCAACTGTGGATAACACATCATGTCTCTCTTCCACCTAAACTTCTTTACGACGACATTTACTTATAAATAAAAATGGTTTATGGAATAGTGGGAATGAAGCCACTAACTACCTTTGCTTTAAAAGCATTCTGCATAAGTAATAATCCATTCAGTGTGGGTTCTTCCCTTTTATTGGTAATTAAAATGATCTGAAACCAAAATGAGAGTGATAAATAATGTTCTGTTTCAAAGATCAGGCTAACAAGTAAGACTGTTCATACAAGGATTAAAAGGTATGCATCGTATGTGCATATTGCTTGTCATATATAAAATATAGGGAATTTATTTCCTCCTTGTTCTATATTCAAGCTTCTTAGACTGTAGTTCATGACCCCATATGGCTGTCATAATTCAATGTGGGGGTCACAAAATCAAGACTTGTTATTAGTGAATGTTTGATTTGTATGCCTATTACATACACCTGATATAGCTAGGGTTGCATAAAAATTACTTGGGTGAAAAGGAGTTGTGAGTGGAAAAAGTTTAAGAAGTGTTATTGTGTTATAAACAATATGCTCTATTGTAGTCACTATACACTGTGTCTCAAAAGTTTTAGTGCATTTTAAATCTATTAAATCTCAGATGCTTTAATTAAATATTATTTATATATTAAGGCTTAAAATCTGGTAAGGTGATAGAAGTTGTGGCAAATGAAGAGAGACCAATAGGCCCTTATGTGCCCACTACCATGCTAAGTGCCAGGAATACAAAGAAAGAAATGAAAAGTTCCTCAGCTTGAAACTTAGATAGCTGCGCCAAAGCGTAAGTGAAATAAGGGGAAAGAGTAAAACAGTCTGGAATTTGGAGGCAAGAGCTCCTCCTGAGTTCAGATCTTGTGACTTTGAGTAATCAAAGAACAGAAATGTATTAAGTACCTACTGTGTGCCAGGTTTTATGCCAGGCATAGATAAAAATAAGTTGAATGAAACAAGACAAGTCATAAATAGGATCATAGATTAAAAGTGGAAAGGACCTTAGGAATTATTTAAAACAGCATTTACAGAGGAGGAAACAGAAGCTTAAGGAGATTAAAATAATTTGTCTATGTTATACCAATAGCATCATTGTATTAATGTATAAATATACACATGAATTGGATTTAAGTGAGACAGATCTGGGCAAAATCATCAGCCTTACTCTCTCCTCTGGAATCATTAGCAAAAGTCAAGAAGACTTGGGCAATGGCCTTTATCTTTTTTTTTCCTCTTTTCTTTCTCTCTCTCTCTCTCTCTCTTCTCTCTCTCTCTCTCTCTCTCTCTCTCTCTCTCTTCTCTCTCTCTCTCTCTTCTCTCTCTCTCTTCTCTCTTTCTTTCTTCCTTCCTTCCTTCCTTCCTTCCTTCCTTCCTTCTTCCTTCTTCCTTCCTTCCTTCCTTCCTTCCTTCCTTCCTTCCTTCCTTCCTTCCTTCCTTCCTTCTTCCTTCCTTCCTTCCTTCCTTCTTTCCTTCCTTCCTTCCTTCCTTCCTTCCTTCCTTCCTTCCTTCCTTCCTTCCTTCCTTCCTTCTTCCTTCCTTCTTCCTTCTTCCTTCCTTCCTTCCTTCCTTCCTTCTTCCTTCCTTCCTTCCTTCCTTCCTTCTTCCTTCCTTCCTTCCTTCCTTCCTCCTTCCTTCCTTCCTTCCTTCTTCCTTTCTTCCCCTCTTCCTTCTTCCCTTCTTCCTCTCTCTTCTCTCTCTCTCTCTCTCTCTCTCTCTCTCTCTCTTCTCTCTCTCTCTCTCTCTCTCTCTCTCCCCCCCCCCACACACCTTTATTATTCAAAACATATGCATGAACAATTCTTCAACATGGCCTTGGTCTTTTTAAATGAAGATCTTTCATAATCTCAATTTATCTGAGGCAATGGTCCCTCAGTGACTAAGGGTTTCCTTTTTATGAACTTTCCTATTCCTACTGTCACTTCCCTCCCTTTTTCCATCTCAAACAAATAGCAGGAACTGTTGCCTTGAACACCTTGTTCTGGACTTCCTAAACTTGTTGAGCTTGATCTAAAGTACTAGTACTTTATTGCTCTCTTTATCCCTGACTAATATTGGGGATAGGGAAAGTTTAGACCAAGGTGATTCCAGCCTGAGATTTTTCCATGGAATGATCCTGGAATGGAATGTCTGACAAAGCTAAAAGGTCAGTTATGACCAAGTTAACAGGCAGGTGAGAAAAGTCACAAGTGTGTCCAAGATTTAGAATATGATTGGGCATAGGGGGAGTCTTGAGATCTAAAAGATAGAACAGGTGAGTAAGGGTTTACATCAGGCAGACTGTCTCCCAGGTGGAAATCCAAAGACAGGACAACAAAGTGCTGTCCAACGTCCTATAAAAAACACATTTTCTAATCTGATTTGATTGATAGAAAACAGTGTTTCTACTCTTTTGAGTTTTTAATTTGGGGCTAATCCATTGCATCTTTAGCTTGATCTGTAGCTATGATTTGCTCCCTGTTTCAACAGCACCATTAGTTTAGATGGCCAAGCTCATGGTTCACACAAGTGGCAATTCCTCTGATTCCAAAGCTAGCATTCATACATTATCCTACTTCTTGCTTTTTTTCTCTGAACTTCAGTTTCTTGATTTGTGAAAGGAGAGTAACAATAGCAATTGCAGGTTTATGAAAATCAGATGAGATTATATCAAGCATTTTTCAAAACTTAAAATGTGACAAATTTTAGTTCTTGTTAACTAAACAATAGCTAATAAAAGCTAGCAGTTGCATAGTTCTTCAAGGTTTGCAAAGTATTTTATAAATATTTTCTCATTTGATCTATCACCCTAGCAGGTAAGTTTTATTGTAATAACATTTTCCTAGTGAGAAAATTAAGATCAAAAGACTATGACTTGCTCCCGATCAGTAAGTTTTTTAAGTGGGATTCAAATTTAATGCTTCCTGACTCTATGTCTAGCCCTTTATCGATTAGATTACTTTGCTTTCTTTTTGTTATGGCTTTATATAGGATATATGAACAGTAAGGAAAAAGTACTTGCTTTTCTGACCTAGTGTGAGAATTATAGTAGTTTGGAGCAAGTATTACTGTGAGTTTTAGGATATATAATTACTTTTGCAAATTATGCTAGATATAAATGAACTTTTACTATTAGGATAACATTTACATATTTTGCCCAAAAATGGGGAACCATACTCCTTACTCAGATGCCTCTGTACTTAAATTCATTTGGCAGTAGTGGAATTCCCTCCTGTTTTGCTAACTCCTGACCCCCAACTACCCCGCCAACATTATTTTCTAGTGGCCCTAAGGAGGAAAACCTGGTACCATATCATCTTCCACATCTTTTTCTGCTCAGTAGTAAAAATTTTCTCTGCTGAAGATTGAAAAGTATGATTCACTTTTTTGGAGTATTGCCCCATCAACTGTTAGACTTATGATTTCTGGACAGAATCACTCATAGAAATGATTGATTCTAGGAAGAAACAGAAATGGGAATTTGTTTGGGTACCCACTTGGTTGGAAAGCTTTATTTAGTTTGTTAATTGATTAAGTTAGGCTTACTCAATGTTAATTTGTTAAAATAATATTCTGTGGGCCTTCAGGCTTGTTTCATTTTAAATCTAAACAAGAGCTTCTAAAAGGCCAGAAATGGATCACTTTGACCTATTAGTGTCTCAGAGGGGTTTTAAATTCCATGTGCTATATTTGTTGTCATTCTAAACTTAATGCTAAGCCTTGGGAGGAAGAAACTGTAATTCTCAGCATTGCCATACATTACAATGGTGATTTGGTCATTTTTGTACCTGGTACAGTAGTATTAAGATGATGGTCACAGATGGCACCAATATATTGATCCAAGAATCAATATCATCCAGGCATAAAATCTAAAGAAGAATCTCCAAAGCAAACAGACCACATCATAATCTGTTCAACTCAGATCCTTGACTGCGGGAACATTGACATAATTCCCATGACTGCCTGGATTCTTGACTCCTGACCTGTTCCTGACCACAATGGCCCAACTCCTTGATCTTTGCCCTCAGGAATTTCCAATTGATTTGAACTGAATTTCCCAAGAATGATAGCATTGATGGTCTAATTCTTGGTGGGATAGATCTCTGCCTTCTGTGACTGTCTTTACAGAAGTCAAAAGGCCTCTTATTCTTAAATATTCTCCTCATGATGGCTAGGGTTGCCTGGACTGGGAGAAAATTTCGTGAAAGAAGAGAGATAAACTTCCTTCCAATCCCCTAGTTTTGTGAGCTTTTCCTGGTTTGAAATTTTTCTTTAGACTATTCCTGAAAGGCAGATTTAAATAGGATTTGTAAAATACCTTTAGAATTCATCAGGATTTATCATTACCATATGTGACCATCTTGGGTGTCAGGGTACTTTCTGTGTGCTTTTTTTTTAAGCAGACCGGGAACTATCTAACCCATAGTTTGAAAAAAGGTGTGAATATTCTGTCATCTAGATAGTAAAGAAATAATATAGCTAGTGAAGACTAACAACAGAACAATAACTGTGACTGATATAAGTCTGAGAATGAAAAATGCAATAATAAAATAAACAATTAAGCACTTATTGTATACAAGGTACTAGTTGAGTCATTGGGAATACAAAGTCAAAAGCCAAATGTATCCTTCCCTTTAAAAAAACTTACAATCTAGTTGGTTCATACCAACTATGAACATTAGAATGAAGGCATTACAAGTTTGTGGGAACAGAATATACTTCATTTGGACTATGGCACTGTAGTTGAACCTTGAAGGAAACTAGAGATTCTGGAGGAGATGAGGAGGGAGTGCATTGTAGTTCTGAAGAACAATTATTCAAAGGATGTAGTGGAGACTAGTGCAATATACTTAATAGGATGGCTTTTTTCCTCTTGAAATTTTCCACTCTGGTAGCGGTTAGTGGCAAGGAAGCAAATTAGCTTATCTGCCACAATACTTTGTCTTTACAGCAACACTTTTTCTCTGGCATGGAGGACATACTGAAGAAATGCCAGATTCTTTTTTCCTGTGTGGAGCACACAGGAGCCTCCCGTGTTTTTATTTCTTTAGGCACTTAGATTATAGAAGAATTATACATTTATAGGTAGAGGGGCCAAAGTGGTTATATCTTCAAACCCTTGTCCAGAGCAGCTAGCAAGAAGCCCAGCTAGCTTTGAAACCTCAGTTTCTAAAAACCAGTGCTTATTCCATTGAAATATATTCCATCTGAGATTATAAAACTGAGTAATATTTGCAAAATGCTTAGCACATTGCATACACAGTATGCACACAGAGTAGGCCTTTAATATTTGTTTGTTGTCCTACCCTACCTTTCCCTGTAGTGCTTTTAATCTATGCAGCTGTCTGCTGTCCTCAAATTTATATGGGAAAGTAAAAAAAAGTAGAGAATTCAGGGAGTTTGAAAGAGGGGCTGGGGAAATAGGGAACTTCAGCCCTTTTTCTTGGTCTTTATTTTATGGAAAATAGGTCATCTTAGGTGGGAGAGCCTAGAGAGAGAGTGGCTCCATGAACACTTTAGGAAAAACTCTCTCCTTATTCTCAGTCCTTTAGAAATGAAAAAGAGAGAAACAGTTATTCAGGTTAAAATCACATCCAAGCTTTTGACAAGCTTGCCTTTTTTTTTTTTTTTTGCCCTTCCTCCCCAGACATATGGGATATTTAATTTTCTAATTAAAAATGTACATCTATAAGATGCTTCAAATTAAAGCAATGTAATGACAAACACACAGAGAAAGATGAAACATAGGGTATCTTTTTGCCACTAGCTGTGTACCAGTTGACTTTCTGTGAGCCTCTGTTACCATGTTATCACATAAAACAAAGACTTCTGGTAAAGATACAAGGGGCTATGGGAGCAGAAAGTCATGTATGATTTCAAACACAACTTATTTTTGTACTCAGTCTCCTTATCGCAAGGCTAATTACAATGGTGCAGAAGGATGTAATAATATTTTAAAAAGAAAAAGGCATCAATCAACAAAATAAGGGTCTGGTGATAGTATTCCCTTCTATTAAAAACACAAACTACTGAGTTAGTCCAATTACTACATGTACCTTGGATAGGTACTACAAATATAAATGACCTAGACCCAGAACTGAATAGGAGAAAATAATAAGGCTAAATTATTTTCAGAAAATTTTGCTCAATACAGCAAAAATATTTTGTTTATTCAGTTTTTAGTTTTTTTTTCCTTAATCATTTGACAAGCTTCTTGTGGTAGTAAATGTACCCTACTTTTGAAGGGATTTTCATGTCTCTGGGAGACAAATAACAAAGCTTTGGATATAGACAAATTATCTTGGGGTTTGGAAATAAAGAATATTTCCTTGCAGCACACTGAGATTTCTTTTTATTTAGATAATTCTTTTGTGTTCTGTTTTCCCCTCATGGAGAGATGTGTTTTTTGTGTTTTGTTTGTAAGAGATAAGTGAGAAATTGTATTATATTTGTTTTGATCCTTTATCTGTGATTTAATATATTAAGCAAAGAACTACATAAGAATAAAGAGATCCAAAAAGAACTTAGTATCAATCTTGATACTTTTTTTCCCCCTTCTGATTATGCTCCCCTCCCTTTGGAAGAGAGGAGTGAGAAAGACATTGGATGTTTCAAGAGAATTTGAATTAAGACCTGTTATTCTACATAGTATGCCCAAATCTTTTTATAACTTTGTTTCCTCATTTTTGAGACTATTTAAAGCATTATATGAATGTAGCTTATGCAGTTATTTTTTCAATCATGTCCAATTCTTCATGACCTCATTTGGGGTTTTCTTGGCAAAGATACTGGAGTGTTTTGCCATTTGCTTTTCCAATTCATTTTACAGATGAGGAAACTGAGGCAAACAGTCTTAAATGACTTGCTTAGGGTAACACAGCTAGAAGTGTCTGAGGTCATATTTGAAGTCAGGTCCGCCTGATTCCAAGACCAGTGCTCTATCCACTGGACCACCTAGCCACCCCTCATTTCTAAAATACAAGGGCACAGTAGGTGATTTTTCCAGCCTCGTATCCTGTGACCTAAGTAATATTAAGTTAATCATCTTTGCATTTCCCAGATATGTGAGAAATTAGCACTGGGAGTTCAGGCTTATTGTTTGGATCAACTGATCTTTACTGAATGTCAGTAAATCCCAGTTCAATCGAAAGGGAAATGGGGAGTCATAGAAAAAGCAATAGACTTGCAATCAAGAGATCTTAGTTTAAATTTTCATACTCATGTGAGTGAGTTATGGAAAAATTGGTGAGTCTGTTTCTCTATATGGAAAACAGGAGTAAAAAAAATTATACTACATATCTCACTAGGTTATTGTGCCAAAAGGACTTTTAAGCATTAAGCATATATGTATGCATACATGTACATGTGAATATATGTGAACATGTCTTTATACATGTGTATATACTTGTATATAAAGAGAGAATTGAACTAGAACTCTGAGATCCTTCACAACTAAAAATCCATGAATATCTCATCTTGTGTTAGTCATTCCATTAATATGTTCTTCGTTTTTCAATATCAAGTATGAGAAACATGTTTATTTTAGATCTTTACATCCTGAAGACCAGCTCCCTAGGTTTAGTAAAGGGTTTATAAACCAGGTATTCCATTTTGTGCTTCATTTATTTGTTTTTTATTTCCCAATCAAGACATTTATATTCATTAATTGCAAATATGTGAAGATGGACAGCTTTGCCCTGTCTACATTTAGAAACAATGAATTCAATCTTAGGCTCATTCCACTTAAAAAGAAGGCTGAACTCAAATGATAAAGTATTACATAAATGTTGAGACTGAAATACTGGGGAGAAACAAGCACTGGTTCCCATTTAAATCTAGTTCCTTCATTCTGCTTATCTCAAGGCAGAAATAATCATCCTGGTAGAAATGGGTTATAATGTTTTCATTGAAAATATTGCCTTGGAAGTCTATAACTGTATAAATTTATATAAGTCTAAAAGGAAAGGATTTCAAGTTTTCAGGTCTACACAAACGTGCCAAGGGCTACATGAGAAGATTGAATAGAACTCAAAGCTGTGCCCCAATCTTACTTAAAAGAGCCTGAGCCAACATATATTATTAGTATGAAAGGAACCCTTCTAGATGAGAAGAAAGAAATTACACTTTTTGATGATGAATATAGATTTATTTTAAGCTCATGAACATGCTCACTTTCCCCCACTTTCTCAGAATACTTTGTGTTTCTGACAGCAGAGAGAAAATACATAAGGTTCTTGTATTGAAGCTGGTACTAGCTGTTGATTGATTTTAAGACGGTAGAAAGGCATTTGTCTTCAAACACCATTTAGAGATTGTTTATTTTCAACTCTCAAATGGTTTTGGTGATCAAAATGAAAGATTAGTAATTAACTAAGCAACATATTTGTATCCAGGGTCTGCACACTAATACTAATGCCGTGAAGACAATAGTCCTTACCCTTTTTAATGTTATAGATGCCTTTGGCAGTTGTATATAGTTTATAGAGCCTATCCTTCTAAGAATAATGTTTATAAATATGCATAAACTGTAGCACACAGGGATAAAAAGGAAATAAAGTCAAAATGCATCAGAATCTTTTTTAAAAATTTCACAAGTTTGTTAAGAACTCTCATTTTATACTGAAATGTAAAGTTCTCTAGTAAACTTTCGAAGCCCTCTACAAGCTGCCTCCCATTCACCTTTCCAGCTTTATTTTGCATGATTTCCCTTCCTGTATCTTTTACTCTAGTTAAGGTAATGCTGCATCATATACTACATATCATTTCTTGATTCTCCTCTGACCTTGGAACTGGCTATTTCTTCCACATCAGCAAAATCTGTCTTTTTCATCTCTTTCTTAGAATCCAAATCTTTCTTAAAGGTTTCTATCAAGAGTCAACATCTTCTCTTTTTTCCTGTTTTAATATTTTTATTTTCCTCAGTTACATGAAAATATTTTTTACATTTGTTTTTAAAACTTTGAGTTCCAGATTCTTTTCCTTCCTTCCCACCCCCATTGACAAGGCACATATGATGCTATGCAAAACATTTCCATAAAAGACACGTTGCAAAAGAAAACATAGACATCTCCCTCCTCCTTATACACCTCAAGAGAAATAAAATTCTTTAAAAAAGTATGCTTCAATCTGTATTCAGATACAATCAATTCTTTCTCTGAGTATAATATGCATTTTTCATCATAAGTCCTTCAGACTAGTCTTGTATCATTTTATTACTGAGAATGATAGTCATTCACTTTGATCATCATACAATCTTGCTATTATTTTATACTGAGTATATTTCACTTTGCTTGAGTTCATGGAGGACTTTCCGGGTTTTTCTGAGAGTATCCTATTCATCATTTCTTATAGAAAAATAATATTCCATCATAATTACATATCACAATTTATTCAGCCATACCTCAATTGACAGTCAACTCCTAAATTTCCAATTCTTTATCCCAAGAAAAAAGCTGCTGTATTTTTGTACACATAGATCCTTTTCCCTTTTTGGGGATTCATGCCTTTTATTGGTACTGTTAGGTCAAAGAATATGCATGATTTTATAGCCCTTTGAGGGTAGTTCATATTTTAAATCATTTGTCAATTGAGGAATGGCTCTTTTTAAAAAATAAATTTGACTCAGTCTACAAATTTGAAAAATGAGGCCTTCATCAGAGAAACTTGATTCAAAATTCTTCTCAAAATTACTATTGTTAACTGTATTTCCCCTCAGGTATCCACTTTTAAAGGAAGGCCTTCCTCTTTTGGTTATTTTATGTTGTCATTCTCTGCTATAACGTTTTTATTTGTGTATCTATTTACATTTTATACCTTCTCTAACCCCAGTGCAATGTGAACTCCTTGAGGAAAAGGACAATTTTTTGGTGTTTGTATTATATATGTATCCCCCATATTTTGCACATAATAGATGCTTTAATTTATAAAAAAGTTTGAGAGACATAGTTTCTGTGTAATTTTATTAATCATGCTAGCAGATAATAAAATGGGGTCAGTGGCACTCTTAAATGACAAAGATCCTCATGGAACCCACCTAACATTTATATTAGTTGAGGAAAGTGAATGTTCCTGAGGGTGGTAATCAACTTTGATTGGTTAATGATTAATGAGAAGAATGAATAGAATGAGAAGTAGGCTTATTTTAATAAGCATCTGGGGGACATGATTGGATCTCTAAATCTTAGTCAAAGAGACATATCTACACTCTTTTCACCCTGTCTAGGATAATCTAGATACAAGGAAGAATCTACTTTTACCCGAGTAAAACATAATAGGAATTATCAAATCACCTAAGCTAAAATTTCTTTTGATTAGATCTGATTTCCCAGTTGGTCAATTTTACCTAAGATTTCATCTCATGACGAGCTCTGCTCTTCAGAGAAATTTTGGATAAACTACAGGAACTAATTTCTAAATGAGTAAAGGAAGGGGGGTATTAGATTAATCTAATCTAATAATTGGCTATTAACATAATATTTTGCTTAATAAATAGTTGTTGGATTTGGATTTATTGAATCACAGATCTGATAATTACTATTTGTGGAACTGTGGATCTCACACTTCTTAAGGTCAAGAAGGAAGGAAGAAGGGGTAACGTGAATAGAGGAGGGAAAAGAAAAATGGAGGAAGAGTTGTTTTTCTTCTGATTTAAACTATGACATTTTATATTTAAGTCATATAGAAAATACCAATCAGGCTTCCTTAGTCCCTGAGCTACAAACAGTTGCTCTTTAATAGAATTTATCCATTACAGTCTTTAAAAGTCAATTCAGTAACTAGATTGACCTCAATATGTAAATGAACCTCAATAATTGTAGGAATGTCAAAATCATCTCATGACCTTTATGGCACAAATTTAGATATTGTTTTACAGAAGTGCTGGGATTTGTTATCATTTGAAAGAACTTGGGATTTCTCAGAAGAAGCCCATCATCATGTGTAAAAAAAGATCTCTTTATTGGGCTGGAGATTAAAACAGCTTCAGGATTTCTCATATCGTTTCTGCTGAAAGCTTTGATTTCTACAGATAAGAATTTGAGAAATAGAACATAAGGAAACAAATTATGCAATTCGAATTAGAGGAATAATAATCCTTTTATAGCCAGAATAGAAAGAGTAGAATTTTTCCTATATGTTGTGTTCCTGTAGCTGAATGACATTGCTCTCCTTTTGTTTTCCCATTTTCCTGGCTGCTTACTTATCTGCCCTTCCTTCTTCCTTGGGTCATGTTTGCCTATTCATTTCCCAGAGCAAAAGGGAGGAAATTCCATTTAGTTTTAAACACATGAGACTGCAGATTCAGACCTCCTTAGCTCACTGGTTTACCCTCTACAGCCCCATTATTTACTTCTATATTTGTAAAATAAACAAATAAAAGAAAATTGAAAGATTATAAATTTATCTTGTGTTAAAAAAATTATCATTAAGTAATTTCCTTCCTTCCCATAAGTAATATGACTACAAAAGAATATCATCGGGTTTCCAAAGCCATATATTGCCAAAATGTTTTTTGAGGACTATAAGACAATATTTCCACCAAAATATATAAAAATATAGAGTTTACAATTTGAAGATACTTTAGAAATAGAACTAGTAACTGGGGTTTATATCTGACCCCATTGTGACCCTGGGACCAATCTATGAATAGTACTTCCTCATTTTATGATTTCTAAGATCTCTTCCAGCTGTAAATTTTATGAACTTCTTAATTTTATAGAAAAAGAAACTATAGACTGGAACGATCAATTCCCTCACTACAGATATGACAGAACTGGGATATTTACCCACATTTCACTCAAAATCTAGGATTCTATAATACTATATTTTTAAGGTGTTTCCTCAGTTATTTACTAGTTTTTAAAAGATGATATTTTAGAATATCTATAAGTGGAGGATATCAAAATAGAATAGATTTTAATCTGTCCCATTTAGACAATAGCTGTCTACCTGATCTGTTGGTTTCCCAAACCGTGTGATGCATTCAGTGAGGTCCCTATGCTTACGCACAGGAAGGTCCCATCTTCCTGGGTTTTTGAGGAGTTATTAGCCAGATATTTCTACATTAGAAAAACTTTTGAAGCATGCAATGCTGAGTGCCAGAGCAATGAAAGTTCACCCAATGCCCCAGTCATGTCATGGGACGGATCATGGTGAGCCTGATGCTCTCTGATCTCAGTGGCTCTTTCCCATGGCCAAAGTTTCCATTGGTTTGAAAGAGAATTCCACAGAGACTGGAATGGAATGGAATCTGGTGGAATAGACATCATTGGTCACCTCACAGTGGTCAACTTCAAGTCAGTTTAATTTAGGACTCTTGGGGTTTTGTTACCATACAAAAATGTAAACCGATGGGCAGTTTGAGACCTAAACGATGAGTGGGAATGGATTTATGCTCTAATTAACAACTTTCTTCTCTCTGGTGAAGATTAGTTGATTTTTCAATCTTTGTGGTTATGGTCAGAGCTGGACCCCTTTGTTCCATCCTGCCTGATGAGGGAGAAAGTCCGAATTGAACGCAGATCTTCTAGACAATGAGCCCAGCTCTCTCTACTTTGAAGTTATATTGCAAGTAGGAAGCTTATCTCCATCTGCAGATAGGGAACATTCTCTGCCACTCTGTAAATTAAATTCTATTCAACATTACAAAGTCATTCACTTTGCAAAGCTAAAAAAAAGAAAAGGACAATTTTTCAATGGGAAAGTTTTATGAAGGTGTACTTTGCTCCCCCTTTCCCTGTGAATGAAAGTTGCTTTTGGCTGCTCTTTATTTTTCTTTGAAATAGTCCCTTTTCAGAAAATCTAGAAGTCAATTGATTCAATGGAGTTTGCTTTTGCAGATATGGATACCATGGAATATGGCACTGTAAGTCAATTTTTAGGAGAGCACATTCAATAAGAGCCAGAGCCAGTCCAGATGAAAAGAATTAAAAACTTTCAGATTTTAGCTTTTCAGCATTCCCCTGAGATGGCAACTTTTCAGAATTAGATCATGAAATATTTCAAGGTTTTTGTATACTAGAGAGAACAAGAATAACTTTTCGATATTCTTGTGACTGAATTCAATTAAATTATTTAATTGAATGCTTTATATATATTTGTGTATATGTTCTGGAAAATAAATGAAATGAAATCCTCAATATTGGATCTGTTCTGTGGGGCAGATATAAGAAGTTCTAACAATGAAACATGTGTTATCTGTATGAGGGAGAAAGAATATTGAATTTGGAGACAAAAGACATGAATTCAAAACTGGATCCAACCACTGGCTATTTTTATAACTTAGAGTAAGCTGTTTAAGTCCATGGGGCTTCATTTTCATTATCTGTCAAATGAGGGAATTGGATCAGTGACTTCCAAAATCCCTTTCAACTCTCCAGATTTTTGGAACATACAGACTATAAGCATACTGTTGGGGAAAGATAGTGTAAAAGTGGATCCCTTTGGAAAGATCATTTTCAGAAGACCCATTGACATGTGGCAGGATTCTAAAAAAGGTTTCTTTTCAAAAGAAGATGCATTCTTTCTTTTCATGTTCTTCAAGATATTCGTTATTATTTGTCATTCATTTGTCTTTGAAATATTGTTCACTGATATGATTTAGATGCAAAGAAACAACAGTAAAGGCACTTTCAAAATGTGTTCACTCCCACAGGTGTCTGACAGCAGAGATAAAGCCATCTATACTTTGATGACCTGATTTCCAGGGGCATTGTCAGTAATTATCATTCTATCATGATCACTCTGTTTAGAAGTTTTCTCAGAACAAATGAAGTTCTCTAATCTGTCATGCTCTTTTCTTTAAAGGTCACATAGTTCTCAGATGCAGCTTTTATTTTTTAAAAAAGTTCTTTTCCTTGAAGTTCATTTTATAAATAATGATACATTTACTTGTTTAGAACTAAATAAACATGAAACAAAGGCATCCCAGTTTCTCAAATGGATCTGTAGTATTGTCACAGTATTGTAGTATTGTATTGTCTACTTGAGTCTTGGTGAATCCTGCCTTAGATGCTTACTAGCTGTGTGAATCTGGGCAAGTCATTTAACCTCCTGTAGCTCAGGATTATTATCTGTACAATGAGGATAAACATCTATAATGTGGAATTGTGTTATAGCACTTAAAACGCAGAATTGTGAGAAAAAATGAGATTACATATGCAAAACAATTTGTATATCCTAAAGTGATATATGCACATATATTTGTATATACGTACTTGTCTACACATAATATAAGCTAGCTATTGCAATTTTTGCTGGCTCCTCCAGAATTTCTCTTATCCCTTGGCTTTTCATAAGTGAATAACAGAGATTAAATTTAAATGTTAAGGGCTTTCTTTGTTCTTTTGACATTAAGAGAGTACCAGTAGAATATCAACCAGGTCTCCATATAACAAATATCCCAGTAGGCTATTTGATAATTGATAACACAGTCTTTTAAAATCCAGACTTATTATTGTATCACTATATAGACTTCTCATTATGGAAACTTTCTCTATATACTCTCTTTATAACTTTATATATATAACTTTCTTTATAAATTATAATCTAAATTGTCTTAGGGCACTATAACAATGAGAGTTTTTTTTTTTTTTGGTTGGTTTTATTTTGTTTTTGGTCACTAAACTAACACATATCAAAAGCAAGAGGAATCCGTAGCTTTCTCACCCCAAGGCCTTTCCTCGTTATATTGTCACTTCATAGGATGATGAAAGGAACTGCAAAAATCACCTATTCTTCCCCCAGCCACCCCGGTGACTTACCAAAGGGAAAAACAGGAGCCAAGAGCTAGAAAGGGATTTGTCTAAGGATCAGAAGTAACGAAATGACAGAGTCCATATTTGAACCAAAGTAATATGACTTCACACACTGGGTTCTTTCCATTAGAATATTCTGGTTGCATTTCTGGCTGCTTAAGAAAAGCTGAAAGAAGCTGTTTCTTTTGGGAGGTTTTAAAATGATTATACAGTCAGTGTGGGGAATATCTTCCGATGAAGGATTTCCAAAATAGGATCACATCTTATCAGTCCAGGCTTGCTTAGTTTTACTCTTGCCTCAAGTCAAACAGAGGACTTGGCTAAGATGACAGCGGTTGTGACATCCTGAATATTCAAGGAAACCCCACTTGTTTTTTTAATCTGTCTATAGCGAAACATGAGCCACAAAGATAGGGGATGAAATTCCGTTTAAATGGCTCAAGGACTGAGTGGAGATAGCCTGATTTTGTTGCTGAAATATGACTGTCAGTATAGGATCCTAACTTTAAGAAACTCTGTGTTCCTGGACACATATTTTTAACTAGTTTCTTAAGGGCACTTGTCTGTGAATCTGAAGACTGTGGTCCTCTTGGGATATTCTCTGATAACAATTAGAAAGATGGCCTTGATTGTCATACCTAACATGTATATATAGAGAGAGCAATTTCATCTTTCTACTACAGACATATATATACATATATATATAAAACAAATATATATAATAAATATATATATATCAAATACTTATATAATACATATCTATACACACCTGTACACACACATACATGTATGTGATCTTAATTATTACAATAGCTCTGATTGGTGGCAATGATAATATTATTCTCCTAATGTATAGGGTATATGAAGGGACCTATCCGAGATCACTTGGATTATGAAAGGCAGAGTGGATTTTCAAACATAGGTACTGGATCTCTCTGGGGAGACAAGTATTTTAGTGGAAAGAGTGCCGGACCTGGAATCGGGAAGACCCGAGTTCAGACACTTAAGAGCTATGTGACCCATGGCAAATCACTTCATCCTGTTAACCTGAGCTGGAAAAGGAAATGGCCATCATTTTAGCATCTCTGCCAAGAAAACTCTAAGGAGCTCATGAAGAATCCAACATGACTGAAAACAACACTCAGTCTCTCCATACATGTATCTTTTCACTTCAAAATGCCCCAAATCATTTCGTCTCCCTGTGCCTTTTTCCTATTTATTGAGTTTCATCACTCCTGCAGGGTGTTTTTGAAAATTTTAAATGCTATACAGTTATTCCTTCTATACCATGAGATATAGATCTTTTGTTCTTTAAATGCTTCTCTAACTTTAGGGAGAAATTTCTTAGGTTTGTTCTTCATCTCGCTTTAAAAGTATGGCACTCCTGTGATCTGGAAAATCCGGGTAAACTTTTTTAGCCTTCCCTTTGTACTAGAGAAGAAGTCTGAATTTTTTTTTTTTCCTTTTTGTTAATGGTTTACAGTACCTTATTGTAAAACTTGGGCTAAGCATTTCGTCATAGACTTTATCACCTGCTAGTCTTTTCATATCATCTACAACTTCACAAACCTTCCCCCAAATTCCCATTTAATTTCTTATCTCCACCCATGATATATTGAAACCTTGATGGGAAGTTGTGATGTGGAAGGGATAACTAATGGTTTGTATGTGGTATATCTACTCTCCTCTTCCACATTTGCACACTCACACATACACACACACACATTGAGATCCCTCCTTATGATGTTTTATGAGGTTCATCTTCAAAGAAGCTATTAGTCTTTTTTTCCCATTTGGGACAAAGTGAATGAAACGAGGTGAGGAATTCACCCCAGGGTGGATTACAGGAAAGAAACAACACAAGGGAGAATTTCATTGGGTCTAAATGATAACCATTAGGAATGCTCTTGCCAGACAAGACAAAATTCCTGGCCTGCGATGATGCTATTAGCTACCTTTAAATGTCAACAACCTGGGACAAAGCCCCGTTTCTCTGCCCTAGTTGTGTCTCTGCTCATCCTTGCCCACTTGGTAAATGAATTAGTGAGTGTCACTAATAATCATCTTTGACTCTGTACTGGCTATCAAAAGTGACCCTTTCTGTCACACTGGCTTCTAAAGAAAGCTTGCACTTCTGGCTGACTGCTATCCCAGCATCAGAATTACTTTATGGAAAAATAATTCTTAAAACAGCTTTTAGGAATTACCTCATTCTGTCTGAAATAGGATCATTTGACTTCCAGTGGATGGTAGGAGGGCTTAGAAATGTTATCTATGGCATTCTCGGGTCTTTTGTTCTTCAAATGCTTCTCTAACTTTAGGGAGAGACTTCTTAGGTTCAGTTCTTCATCTCACTTTAAAAGTATACTAAGTAGATGAAGAATGAATGTGTTAGGGGATAGTTCTTGCAAGAAAGAATGGTGTTATTTTCATCAGAGACAGAATGGGATTCTGCAGTGTAGGCTATTGCTTCGAGGCAGAATGGAGAGGGCAGAATAATTTTTGTTGCTGATGCCTGTCTGTACCAAAGGCGGTGTCAGATCTGGCAGGACTGATTTTTCTTTTGTAAAATTCTGATTTATTTGTATTTGCTCATTTTATTACTGTTCCACAGTAATGCATAAAGGTTCCAAGTACCCGATATACTGGTTTTTTAGATGCCTTTTTCCCCCTCTAGAAAGCAATTAGGCAGTAGCAGTGTTATTGGTTTGAGAGGTTTAGAGCAGATCTGGGCAGGTTAATATATTTAAAATGTATGCTACGATAACACCTGTCATAGCACTGAGAAATAGCAAAGGTGATGTGCTGCCTAATGCTGACATGCTAGAATTCTATTTTTGATTTACAAGACACTCTTTCCACCAATGGAGATCAGGAACTTGTCAGTAATGTAAAAATCTGCTTAGATCGCTGCAAAATGACATGATTTGCAAAGGGGTCATACAGTCAGGACATATCAGAAATGGGACTTGAACTCTGCACTTCCTGATTCAAAGAGCAACCCTATATTCACTATATTATGATGACTTTCCTAGGAATTCTATCATCTTATCAACTATTCATGAAACTGGAAAAAATTTAAACAACTTTTATTGATCAGGTTAAGTTTAGATTGAAAGGAAAGCTCTACTTCAAATAGAAATGTTTTGTCTTTCATTTGCTAAAATATGCCATACTCATGCCATCTTCCCCTTAAACACCCTACGTCCCTCCAAATATTCAGGGTGTCCTTGATGTGGCATTTTAAAACTGTTAGAAATTTTGAATTAGCCTCAAAATGGCATGGATAGGGGCAGGTGGGTGGTCCAGGAGGACCTGAGTTCAAATTTGGTCTCAGACACTTAACACTTCCTAGCTGTGTGACCCTGAGCAAGCCACTTAACCCCAATTGTCTCAGCAAGAAAATGGCATTGATTGATAGAAAAGTAGTCTTCCATATTAGAGAATGATGTGTGTATGTGTTGATAAAATAAATCACATTTGATCGTGGAAAGAGATATTTGATTTTTCTACCAATGAAAATATAAAATATAAATATATAAAATATTAAAATATAAAATAAGTCCCCCAGAAGAGAGAGAAACCCTGATTATAGTTATCATTATCATATCATAATCATATGATTATCACTAGAGCAGTGATCGTTTCCACTAGCAGAGTTTCTAGGCTCCCAACGGCAACTTTATAGCATAATTGTGAGGCTTAAATGCCAGCTATGACTGCTGTGGGATCCCTACTTTAAGGAGCCCAGCACTGTGCTGGCACATAGTAGGCTCTTGGAAATATTTACTTAGCAACTGGTTAATCCTAATCAAGTGAGAATATATACATACATAAATACATACAGTTAGTAAATTGCTTGTTCTTAGTTCTTGAAAGAAACCCAATGACATCGCTATGTTTGAGTTAAATTATAGTTACTTGACTGTGGCTTATAAAGTCAATATGAGCTCAGAACGCTCTACCATGGGTCGGTTACAGTCTATGGGAACTTTTGGGGAGGTTTCTCTCATTTTTCTTTTGAACTTCTTCAATTCTACTTCTTCTCTGATTAAGGTGTGCCACATTGGAGGATCCTGGGTCAGTATCTCCCATGTAATGCAGTCAGTTCTAGAGTTCTCAAGAGTATCCTTGTATTGCATTTTCTGACCACTCTGTGTGTGTGAGAGAGAAAAAGGAGACAGACAGAAACAGAGACACACAGAGAGACAGAGCAAGAGACAGAGAGAGAGACAGAGACAGAGACACACAGAGAGAGATAGAGACACAGAGAGACACAGAGACAAAGACAGAGAGACAAAGAGAACCAGTCAGAGCTAGATACAGAGAGAGACAGAGAGATAGAGTGAGGAAAAAAGAGAGAAAGACACACAGAGAGACACATAGAAAGAGAGACCCACACAGAGAGAGACACACAGAGACACACACAGAGAGAGATAGAGAGAGACAGAAAGAGAGAGAGAGAAAGAGAAAGAGACAGAGACACAAACAGAGACTCAGAGACAGACAGAGATAGAGACAGAGAAAGAAAGAGAGAGAGAGAGAGAAAGAGAGAGAGACAGAGAGAGAGAGAAGTTATTGGTATGATTTGTCAAGGAGACGCTTTCTTTTGAGGGTACCTTCTACTA
This sequence comes from Antechinus flavipes, assembly GCF_016432865.1. Lineage (NCBI taxonomy): Eukaryota > Metazoa > Chordata > Mammalia > Dasyuromorphia > Dasyuridae > Antechinus > Antechinus flavipes. Next base: position 69,064,597 of record NC_067403.1, on the reverse strand, counting down.
CTGTTACTGAGCCTTCCTGAGATGTTCCTTCCTCCTACAGTGTAGTTCCTAGGGAATAAATTAGCTGGAAAGAGCTTTATTGAATAGCATGAAGCAGCAGACTTCTTATCCTCCAACTCTAACCTCAGATATGTCAGATTGACTTGCACTCCACCCTTAATAAATCCAGAGACATTTCTAAGATATAATTATTGTAACGATAATAACTAGCATTTATAGCTGTTATAAAGTGCTTTCCAAACATGATCTCATTTTTCCCAACAACTCTGATACATAGATGCTATTATTATCCCCATTTTACAGAACAGAAAACTGAAACACGATACAATTGGATTCCAAGACCATGACTCTATCTATGACATCACTCTTATTCTCTGATTCGAGTTGTGAGTCATCAGTAATTCTTTATGACATGAAAAACTGCATGAAAATGTGCCTCGCTGTGTACTAATGGGTAGAGGCAGCCAGAGGTTCCTGGGACAGGGCGCTGGATTGGAGTTAAGAAGCCTTGAGATCCAACGTAGCCTCAGACTTCCCAGCTGGGTGACCCAGCCAAGTCACTGAAGCTCTGATGACTTCCTATCCTCTAGAGAATGAAATAGCAAGAGTCTTCACCAAACTGCCAAATAAGGGCATGAAGAGCCAGTCACGACTGAAATGACTGAACAACAAATTTATTGATTCTTTGCAGATCGACCACTCCAACCACTCTATTCTGGTCCCAGAAGTGACTCTTAGCAGAGTCTCATTCTTGCTACTTCTATTTGCCAGTGTGATATGATCTAATTTGGGAAGGACCTCCGAGACTGCCTAGTCTGAACAAGTATTGTTTCTATATCATTCTTTTTAAAAGAAAGTAATTAGGTGGTTCAAGGAAAAAGAGGACTGGATTTGGAATCAGAGAAATCCTGGGATAAGCCATTAACTGGAAAATAAAGCTCTTGATATCCCCTATCTCAAAAGGTAGTGGTAAGAATGGCATGAGATAGTTCTATAAAGTGTATATTGAACCATAGAGCACTAAATAAATGCTATTATTATAATCCATTCATTATTTGAACCTTTCCACCAAGGGAGACCCTTCAAATAAAATCTTTGACTGTATGGCGCACCCACTCCCCCAACCCCAATGTTACAAGTAAAGATTAGTTCTAGCTATATCACCTCATATGGCTCCAACATAAATTTTCTCCTACTCTAAATTTCTTCGTGCTTATTATTCTTTTAATAGGAAAACATGATTGTTTGGATCATGTAACTTCGGATGCCAGACTAACTTGAACGTGGTCCATGAGTTTGTATGCCCTGGCAGCCAGTTATAAATCAAAGATTAAAATTTTATCATCACCAGAAACGTCCACAGCAGAAAGGCTTTGTGTATGAGAACAGGCAACAGTAAATGGCCATTTTGAGTAATAGGAAAGGGATGTGAGATAAGAAAAGGGCATCTAACAGAACTCAGGAACTAGACCTGAAAAGATCTGGGTGCCACATGGAAAATTTAAATAATTTGGGCTGATTCCCATAACTGAATTCTACTTCTTCCTATTGTGGCTGCTTGAAGCAGGTTTTCTCTCTCTCTAAAGCTCTTCATGGTTGCCAGGAGAAGCTGTGACAATTGTCTGTCTCTCCTGGAAGAGCTTCCTGATTCTCAAACACAAATCCCCCAAACACATTCAGTTCTGCTGTGTAGAAAGGACACCTGTGCCCTTCCAGATCTGTCTGCTCCTCTCTGAAAGTGCTACCTTCCCTTTGTGAGTAAGAACTCAACATTCCCCAATTCTAGTTTCCTTTATTTCCTATTAAATAAAGGCAGTCATATCACAGAACGGTTATGTGGTCTCTTTCCTGGTGTTCTCAGAGTTCTACCTTTGTGAATGCCAGCATTCCAAGAAATGATTATATAGCAGACCCAACCGATCTTTGATCTCGTCAATATAGAGAATTCCCTCCACCAATAAAACAAAATCAAATTCAGCCAGTATTTATTTAGCAAATGACCTGCACTGGTCTTCTTGTTGTTGAGTCATTTCAATTATATCCAACTCTTCATGATCCCATTTGAAGCTTTCTTGGCAATGGATTGCTTTGCCATTTCCTTCTCCAGCTCATTGGACAAATAAGGAAACTGAGGCAAATGGTGACTTGCTAAGAGTCACACAACTAGTGAGTGTCTGAACTTATGTCTTCCTGACTCCAGATTGGCTCTCTATCCATTACTCTACCGATTTTCTGAACCGAGCTTACAAGGGCAAAAATCATTCAGTCAATTAAGTCCCTAGTATGTCAGGTACTGTGTTAAGAAAAAAAAAAAACTATCTTTGCTCTCAAGGAAATTAGTGTGTAGAAACACATGTGCTGAAAATACAAGAGAAGAAAATATTCATTGGGAAAATCTGAAAAGTATTGTAAGGGGAGTTTTGAGCTGAGCCTTGAAAGGGATTTGAAAAGAGAAAGGTGAGGAACAGCAAAGGCTTGGGGTTAGGGGATGAAATGTCATACACATGAATCAGTAAGTGGGTCACTTTGTCTCGGATTTAGAATGTGGAAAGTAATTGGAAAAAGAGACAACAATTTAAAATAAGTCTGGATAGATGCATTGGAGTCACACTGAGAGAAGAGCAGCTAAACATAGGAATTAGTGTCTTATCCTGAGGCAATCGGGAAGCACTAAGGTTTCTTGAACAGATCATAAGCCTTACTGTGTGATTCTTGTCCATAGTTTTTTGTTTTTTTTTTTTCCTTCATAAAATAAATCCTCCTTGCAGCATCTAATTAGTATCCTGGAGCTTTCCTTTGTAAAGGTGCTAGTATACCATTCAGGTTATTCACCTAAAATCCTCTGAGATCCAGCGAGTGGCTGACCTCAGTTAGTGAGCATTCCTGTTCTTGATAATGTCATTTATACAATTTGGTATGTGCAAGTCTCCTGTCTGACATGCCAGAACCTATTTAGATCTGTCATGTGTCTTTTCCTTGCTCCTCGTGGTATCTACAATTGTGGTTCTTTTGAAGATTAGGGCATTTTATTTATTTTGAGAATATTGGTATTTAAAATGTTTGGGTTTTTTAAAAATAATTTTGTTTATCTATTTGTTTGTTGGCTGGCAATAGTATCATCAAGAGTGCCATGTACTTTATCAGATTTAATCCAGTCTGCTCTTCTATTTGTGATTTCTGGGTCTAGTTCCCTCTGTGATGCCCAATTGGGATCCTTTGCTGAGGTGCTCATCCAACAGCATCCTTATGACAGGAGACTTTGGCACCCATACTCCAGCAGGACTCTATAAAGATAAATCAATTGTCCTCCACAATCTCAGGGAATGTTTTTTCTCATTCAAGTTTTTTATAAAATAATCAAAATTGTAAAATTTTTAAAAATAATACTTAAGTTTAGCCTATGCATGTCAATATGATGAAAATGTTATTGTCATTTAAAATGTTAGCATCATACATGTATAACACCAGATTGCTCACCATCTCAGGGAGGAGAGAGGAAGAAATAGAATATTGAACTCAACACTTTTTAAAAAAAATTAACATATAATTGGGGAAAGTGAAAAATATTTAAATAATAAATAATAAAATACTTAAATAATGTTAATAAAACATCAATATTAATTAATATTAAATAATGAAATATGCTTAAGAAAAAAATAAGTGTTAGTAGCATAGGATTAACTGGCATCTCTCTTTAAATGTTTCTACATAGATTTATAGTATAGACATCTTTATGTGTGGCCAAATTTTCATGCTCACTTTTTTTACACAGTGTACTTGGATAATCTGGAGAATTATCTAAAATCAATAATGTTTCAAATCTGATATAACTGTCCTTTGCAATATTTTTCAACAGCTGGGCTAAAATAACTTGAAAGCCACCTTAGTCCCCTCTGCTTTCTTATTTGACTGTCAAAGGAATCAAGATGACTGTGGCCTATAAGAATTCAAAACTGATGAATAAACATTGGTTTTGAGTCTATAGTCACTTCTATATTCCCTCCAAAAAAATTTAGGCAATCCATTGACCTTTAAAAAACAGGTCGAGTTTTTTTTCTTTTTTAGAAATATAAATTCTTCATATATTTTTAACATATTTAACATGTATTAAACTAACTGCCATTTAGGGAAGGGGCTGAGGGGAAGGAGGGAAAAATTTGGAACAGAAAGTTTTGTAAGGATCAATGTTGAAAAATTACCCATGCATATGTTTTTTTTTTGTTTTTTTGTTTTTTTTAATTTTTTATTTAATAATTACATTATATTGACACTCATTTCTGTTCCGATTTTTTTTCCCCTCCCTCCCTCCACCCCCTCCCCTAGATGGCAAGCAGTCCTTTATATGTTGGATATGTTGCAGTATATCCTAGATACAATATATGTTTGCAGAACCGAACAGTTCTCTTGTTGCGTAGGGAGAATTGGATTCAGAAGGTATAAATAATCCGGGAAGAAAAACAAAAATGCAGATAGTTCACATTCGTTTCCCAGTGTTCTTTCTTTGGGTGTAGCTGCTTTTGTCCGTCATTTATCAATTGAAACTCAGGTCTCTTTGTCAGAGACATCCACTTCCATCAAAATATGTCCTCATACAATATCGTTGTCGAAGTGTATAATGATCTCCTGGTTCTGCTCATTTCACTTAGCATCAGTTCATGTAGGTCTCTCCAAGTCTCTCTGTATTCATCCTGCTGGTCATTTCTTACAGAACAATAATATTCCATAACATTCATATACCACAGTTTACCCAGCCATTCTCCAATTGATGGGCATCCATTCATTTTCCAGTTTCTAGCCACTACAAACAGGGCTGCTACAAACATTTTGGCACATACAGGTCCCTTTCCCTTCTTTAGTATTTCTTTGGGATATAAGCCCAATAGAAACACTGCTGGATCAAAGGATATGCACATTTTGATAATTTTTTGGGCATAATTCCAGATTGCTCTCCAGAATGGTTGGATTCGTTCACAACTCCACCAACAATGCATTAGTGTCCCAGTTTTCCCGCATCCCCTCCAACATTCATCATTATTTTTTCCTGTCATCTTAGCCAATCTGACAGGTGTGTAGTGGTATCTCAGAGTTGTCTTAATTTGCATTTCTCTGATCAATAATGATTTGGAACACTCTTTCATATGAGTGGTAATAGTTTCAATCTCATCCTCTGAAAATTGTCTGTTCATATCCTTTGACCATTTATCAATTGGAGAATGGCTTGATTTCTTATAAATTTGAGTCAGTTCTCTATATATTTTGGAAATGAGGCCTTTATCAGAACCTTTAACTGTGAAAATGTTTTCCCAGTTTGTTGCTTCCCTTCTAATCTTGTTTGCATTAGTTTTATTTGTACAAAGGCTTTTTAATTTGATGTAATCGAAATTTTCTATTCTGTGATCAGTAATGGTCTCTAGTTCATCTTTGGTCACAAATTTCTTTCTCCTCCACAAGTCTGAGAGATAAACTATTCTATGTTCCTCTAATTTATTTATAATCTCGTTCTTTATGCCTAGGTCATAGACCCATTTTGATCTTATCTTGGTATATGGTGTTAAGTGTGGGTCCATGCCTAATTTCTGCCATACTAATTTCCAATTATCCCAGCAGTTTTTATCAAATAATGAATTCTTTTCCCAGAAGTTAGGGGCTTTGGGTTTGTCAAACACTAGATTGCTATAATTGACTATTCTGTCTTGTGAGCCTAGCCTTTTCCACTGATCCACTAATCTATTTCTTAGCCAATACCAAATGGTTTTGGTGACTGCTGCTTTATAATATAATTTTAGATCAGGTACAGCTAGGCCACCTTCATTTGATTTTTTTTTCATTAATTCCCTTGAGATTCTCGACTTTTTATTGTTCCATATGAATTTTGTTGTTATTTTTTCTAGATCAATAAAATATTTTCTTGGAAGTCTGATTGGTATAGCACTAAATAAATAGATTAGTTTAGGGAGTATTGTCATCTTTATTATGTTCGCTCGGCCGATCCAAGAGCACTTAATATTTTTCCAATTATTTAAGTCTGACTTTATTTGTGTGGAGACTTTTTTATAATTTTGCTCATATAATTCCTGACTTTCCTTTGGTAGATAGATTCCCAAATATTTTATGGTATCAACAGTTATTCTGAATGGAATTTCTCTTTGTATCTCTTGCTGTTGGGTTTTGTTGGTGATGTATAAAAATGCTGAGGATTTATGGGGATTTATTTTGTAGCCAGCTACTTTGCTAAAATTATGAATTATTTCCAATAGCTTTTTGGTAGAATCTCTGGGGTTCTCTAGATATACCATCATATCATCTGCAAAGAGTGATAGTTTGGTTTCCTCATTGCCTACTCTAATTCCTTTTATATCTTTCTCGACTCTTATTGCCGAGGCTAGTGTTTCTAATACGATATTAAATAATAATGGTGATAGTGGGCAACCTTGCTTCACTCCAGATCTTACTGGGAAAGGTTCCAGTTTTTCCCCATTGCATATGATGCTTACTGATGGTTTTAAATATATGCTCCTGACTATTTTAAGGAAAAGTTCATTTATTCCTATGCTCTCAAGTGTTTTTATTAGGAATGGATGTTGGATTTTATCAAATGCTTTTTCTGCATCTATTGAGATGATCATGTGGTTTTTGTTTGTTTGGTTATTGATATAGTCAATTATGCTAATAGTTTTCCTAATATTGAACCAGCCCTGCATTCCTGGTATAAATCCTACTTGGTCATAGTGTATTATCCTGGTGACAATTTTCTGTAATCTTTTTGCTAATATTTTATTTAAGATTTTAGCATCAATATTCATTAGGGAGATTGGTCTATAATTTTCTTTCTCTGTTTTCAGCCTACCTGGTTTAGGTATCAGTACCATATCTGTGTCATAAAAGGAGTTTGGTAGGACTCCTTCAATCCCTATTTTTTCAAATAGTTTATATAACATTGGAGTTAATTGTTCTTTAAATGTTTGGTAGAATTCACATGTAAATCCATCTGGTCCTGGGGATTTTTTCTTAGGGAGTTGATTGATAGTTTGTTCTATTTCTTTTTCTGAGATGGGACTGTTTAGGATATTTACTTCTTCCTCTGTTAGTTTGGGCAAGCTGTATTTTTGGAGGTATTTTTCTATTTCATTTAAGTTGTCGAATTTATTGGCATAAAGTTGGGCAAAGTAACTCCTAATTATTGCTCTAATTTCCTCTTCGTTAGTGGTGAGTTCTCCCTTTTCATTTTTAAGACTAACAATTTGATTTTCCTCTTTCCTTTTTTTAATCAGATTTACTAAGGGTTTGTCTATTTTGTTGGTTTTTTCATAGAACCAACTCTTAGTTTTATTAATCAATTCAATAGTTTTTTTACTTTCAATTTTATTGATCTCACCTTTTACTTTTAGAATTTCAAGTTTAGTGTTTGACTGGGGGTTTTTAATTTGTTCCTTTTCTAGCATTTTTAATTGCAAACCCAATTCATTGACCTTCTCTTTCTCTATTTTATACAAATAGGCCTCTAGAGATATGAAATTTCCCCTTATTACCGCTTTGGCTGCATCCCATACATTTTGGTATGATGTCTCATTATTATCGTTTTCTTGGGTGAAGTTATTAATTATGTCTATGATTTGCTGTTTTATCCAATCATTCTTTAGTATGAGATTATTTAGTTTCCAATTATTTTTTGGTCTACTTCCCCCTGCTTTTTTGTTGAATGTAATTTTCATTGCATCGTGGTCTGAAAAGGATGCATTTACTATTTCTGCCTTACTACATTTGAGTTTGAGGTTTTTATGTCCTAATATATGGTCAATTTTTGTATAGGTTCCATGAACTGCTGAAAAGAAAGTGTATTCCTTTCTGTCTCCATTACATTTTCTCCAGAGATCTATCATATCTAGCTTTTCTAGTATTCTGTTTACCTCTTTGACTTCTTTCTTATTTATTTTCTGGTTTGATTTATCTAATTCTGAGAGTGCAAGGTTAAGATCTCCCACTATTATAGTTTTACTGTCTATTTCTTCTTGCAGCTCTCTTAGTTTCTCTTTTAAGAATTTAGATGCTACCCCACTTGGTGCATATATGTTTAATATAGATAGTGCTTCATTATCCATGCTACCCTTTAGCAAGATATAGTGTCCTTCCTTATCTCTTTTAATTAGGTCAATTTTTGCTTTAGCTTGATCTGAGATCAGGATGGCTACCCCTGCTTTTTTGACTTCACCTGAAGCATAGTAGATTTTGCTCCAACCTTTTACCTTTAACCTGCATGTATCTCCCCGCTTCAGGTGTGTTTCCTGTAAACAACATATTGTAGGATTCTGGCTTTTAATCCATTCTGCTAACCGCTTCCTCTTTATGGTGGAGTTTACCCCGTTCACGTTTATGGTTAGAATGACCAATTCTGTATTACTTGCCATCTTGTTAACCCCGGTTTATGCTTTCCTCCCTTCTTTCCCCTTTCCCCCCCTTCCAAGTATTAAGCTTGTGAGCACCCCTTGCTTCTCACAGCCCTCCCTTTTTAGTGTCCCTCCCCCCGCCTTAGAGTTCCTCCCCCTATCTTACCCCTTTCCCTCCCAGTTCCCGTATTCCCTTCCGCTTAGCTTATTCCTTCCCTTTCCACTTTTCCCTTCTCACTTTTCAATGAGATGGGAGAAGTTTCACCATAGATTGAATATGTCTTAAGATTTTTCACTTAAAGCCAATTCTGAAGGCAGTAAGATACCCACTATATTCATCCCCCTCCATTCTTTCTCTCAGATATAATAGGTTTCCTATGCCTCTTCATGAGATGTACTACCCCCACTTTACCCTTTTTCTGGTACAATGTCCTTTCCACATCAATTTCTAGAACAAGGTATACATGTATTCTTTATACATCTATATAGTCAAAATATAGTTCCCAAGATTAATCTTTACCTTTTTAGATTTCTCTTGAGTTCTATATTTGTAGATCAAACTTTTTGTTAAGTTCTGGTTTTTTCATCAGAAATAGATGAAATTCGCTTACTTCGTTGAATGTCCATCTTCTTCCCTGGAAAAAGATGCTCATTCTCGCTGGGTAAGTTATTTTTGGTTGCATACCAAGTTCCTTAGCCTTTCGGAATATCATATTCCAGGCCCTTCGATCTTTTAATGTGGATGCTGCCAGATCCTGGGTGATCCTTATTGTGGCTCCTTGATACTTGAATTGGGTTTTTCTAGCCGCTTGCAATATTTTTTCTTTCATCTGAGGGTTCTGGCATTTGGCCACTATATTCCTTGGTGTTTTGATTTTAGGATCCCTTTCAGTGGGTGATCGATGAATCCTTTCAATGTTTATTTTTTCCTCTGTTCCTATGACTTCTGGGCAGTTCTCTTTGATAATTTCCTGGAAGACGGTGTCCAGGCTCTTTTTTTCATCATGTTTTTCTGGGAGTCCAATGATTCTCAGATTGTCTCTCCTGGATCTGTTTTCCAGGTCTGTTGTCTTCCCCAGAAGGTATTTCACATTTTTCTCCATTGTTTGATTTTTTTGGATTTGCTTGACTGATTCTTCTTGTCTCCTCGAGTCATTCAATTCCACTTGTTCAATTCTGATTTTCAGTGAAGTATTCTCTTCACTCACTTTTTTAAAATCTTTCTCTAATTGTCCCATTGAGTTCTTTTGTTCTGTGGAATTTTTTTCCATTTCGCCAATTTTGTTTTTTAGAGAGCTGTTTTCTGTTTCCAGTTCACTAATCCTATTTTTCAAGGATTTTACTTCTTTATCCACTCTCTCTTTAACTGACTTCTCCAGGCTCTTTTGCCAAGCCTCCCTCTCCTTTTGCAGAGCCTCCCTCTCCTTTTCCCATTTTTCTTCTAGCTCCCTTGTGAGAGCCTTTTTAATCACTTCTATGAGGTTCATCTGTGCTGAGGAACAGACGATCTCCTCCTTTGGGGAATCACCTGGGGACTGCCTGTTTTTAGTCTCCTCAGGATTAGAGTCTGCTCTCTATCTGTATAGAAGCTGTCAAGGGTTAAAGTCCTCTTCAGCTTCTTGCTCATTCTGTCTATTAATCAGAGACAAACTACCAAAGAAAAACAGAAAAAACTGGAGTCTTTCTTTGGGGGGGGGGGGGGGGGGGGGGGGGGTGTGTTATCGAGCTTCCTCTCCAGACTTCAGGGGGCAGCAGTGAGGCACTAGCAGGACTGTGCTGCGCCTGCGCTCTGAGATCCCAGAGCGTGCTGAGTCACTGAGGGGGGGGAAGGGGGGGGGCGGCCAGGTCCTGAGAGACTCCAGCTGTTTGCGGTTGTGTTCTTCAGCCCCGTGTTTTTAGCTTCTCTGCTGGGCTGTTGACTTGCTGCAGGTTCCAAACCTGTAGCGAAGCTCTCCCCGCAGAGATGGCTACGATCACTCCCCACCCCCTCTCCAGTCTGCTCCCGTGCTCTCACTGCCGCTGCCCTCAGCCTGCGCCCGATCTAAAACCGCCCCAGCCCTCCAGTAAAGACAGACCTTTCTTGGCGGATCTCAAGGATGGCTTCTCTTGGTAACTATTTGTGGGTTTTTTTTCAGTCAAGCATTGATCCAGAGGCTTGTAATGAAGTGGATAGTGAGAGAAAGCGCGGAGCTTATGCAACTGTGAGCCTCCTCTCCGCCATCTTAACCGGAAGTCCCCATATGTTTTATAAATAAAAAGCTTTAATATAATTTAAAATAAAGAAATATAAGTTGTGAGTGGATCCAGCCATTCTAGAGAACAATTTGGAACTATGCTCAAAAAATGATCAAACGCTATATACCCTTTGATCTAGCAGTGTTGCTACTGGGGTTATATCCCAAAGAGATCTTAAAGGAGGGAAAGGGACCTGTAAGTGCAGAAATGTTTATCGCAGCCCTTTTTGTAGTGGCCAGAAACTGGAACCTGAGTGGATGCCCATCAATTGGAGAATGGCTGAATAAGATATAGTATATGAATGTTATGGAATATTATTGTTGTGTAAGAAACAACCAGCAGGATGATGTCAGAAAGATCTGGGGAGACTTACATGAACTGATATTGAGTGAAATAAGCAGAACCAGGAGATCATTGTACACGGCAACAACAAAACTGTACAATGATCAATTCTGATGGATGTGGCCCTCTTCAAAAGTGAGATGATTGAGGCCAGTTGCAATGATCTTGTGATGAAAAGAGCCATCTATACCCAGAGAGAGGACTGAGGGAACTGAGTATGGACCACACCATAACATTCTCACTTTTTTTGTTCTTTTGCATTTTGTTTTCTTATTCATTTTCTTTCTTTTTTGACCTTTCTTCTTTCTTATGCAGCAAGATAATTGTACAAATATGTTTACATATATTGGATTTAACATATACTTTAACATGTATAATATATGCTGGATTACTTGCCATTAGAGAAGGAGGGGAAAATTTGGAACACAAGGCTATGCAAGGGTCAGTGTTGAAAATTTATCCTGCATAAGTTTTGCAAATAAAAATCTTTAATAATAAAAAAGAAATATATTCTGAAGAGCTTATTTCTAAAATAAGCCATTTCATTCACATTAGAAATGTGTCAATCAAAAATATCATTGCATTTAGCTGTTAGGTTTTTGTTTATACTTTTTACCTCTTTGGGAATTTTAATTCCATACATGTGAACTTGATTTTTAAAACAACTAAACCAATCAATACTTTCAGTAAAAATTCTCCATCCATTTCTTTTCCATTCTTGACAATTTTATCTAAATAGCTGCTCCGTGTTTCTTTACTGCAAGTCATATAACTAAAAGATACTCCATTTCTTTCATTGGAACACATCCTTTCCTAGTCATTTCCTTTTCCTTTTATTTTTTTTTCATCTGTGCATTTTAAAAATAGTCTTTATCATAGATTTGGGCATTCCAATGCCTTAATAATGACTTTGCTCAGCTTCATACCATTTGGTCACATGCGTCACATTTTTGTTTAAGGTAATAACAAGCCTCTTCTTTGTTGTATGACATTTCCATCTGCAATCTTCTTCATTTTGATTTAAAAAAGTGTTATAGAACTGTTGGTAATACAGTATATGGCCATTCATAAACACATGTGCTGAAAGACAAATGCAGAGTTACTCAATATTGAATGCATTAAAACTTTTCAACTAGCTCTCCCCTGTTACATTAATTGAATTGGTATCATTAAGTGTTCTCTCATATTTTATAATTTATGTGGAATTTACATTATTCAAGTTCACATTGTGACCTAGCTGTGGCAAGTAACTGAGGTCTGACTGAGCACAGGTTCAGCACTTTTTACACTAATCAAGATAGTACAGGTTGGGTCATTTGGAAATAAATATGAGAAGGCTATGAAGGAAAGTTAATACAGCATTACTCAGATCAGGAAATATCTATCACCTTATATTCCCCTTAGGATCCCATATAAGTCAGCGGTGTCATGCGTTTATGAGACCTTTTTGTTCTATTGAAAGTCCTTATTTTTAAAAGATGGAAAGTGAATTTGGAGCCTACTTCATTCATCTCTAGACTTCAAGGTTAAAAAGATCTACAATAATGATTTTATTTTCCAAATAATGATGCAATTGGGAGAAAAGGCAAACTGTTCATGTAGTGTACATGAAATTTGAATGGAATTATATGAGCAGAAAATTATTTTCAATTGCTATAATAATCTTATGCAGGGAATTGTGCATGGGAAAATTGGCCCAGGGGATAGAGCACTGGACTGGGAGTAAGGATGACTTGGGTCTGCCTTTCGCAATAGCTAGTTGTGTAATTGTAGATAAATCCTGTGACTTCTGAACCTCTGTTTACTCAAGTAGAAAACTAGAAAATTATTACCTGTAATACTTTATGAATCAGGTTGTTGTGAAAATGAAATAAAAGATGTCAAAATGGATTGTAAACTTGAAAGTGGGACATAAAATCAGTTTTCTCTTCTTCCTTTTTCATCTATCCTTTCTTTTTACTTCTCACTCTCCTCTTCCTCCTTCTCCACCTTTTCCTACTCCTGATCTTTTATATGTGCAGAGAAAATTGCTAATTGATGTAGATCATCAATTCAACAATAATTTCTCCATTTAGAGGGTCCCCCTAAGCATCAAGAGGTAAAATGACTTGCTTCTGCTCATATGTCAAGTATGTGCTTGAGGCAGGTCATCTTTCCCAGGTTGTACCTCCTACCCATTCTAGCACACTGCCTCTCATTTCTCTCCTCCTCCTCCTCCTTCCTCTTTCCTCATAATGACCTTGTGATGTAAGTAAGGGCAACAATTGTTTTCATTTTTACAGTTGAGAAGCTTGCCAGAACCAGAACCAGAACCAGGTCCCCTCATCCAGGTCAGTGCTCTTGCCAATTCATTGTGCTAAAAAAAAAATCAGCTTTTTCCATTGAATGTAAGATGTACTTTTTCGGTTTGTCTATTTGTTTTGAGGGAGGGAACAAGCATTTATTAAGTGCCTATTATATCCCAGGCACTTTGCTAAGCATTTTAAAAATTTATCTCATTTGATCCTCAGAAAAACCCAAGATAGGGATTGTATTTTCATTTTTCCAGTTGAAGCTGAGGCAGGCAAAAGTTGGGACTTGCACAGGGTCACACAGCTAGCCAATATCAAAGGCAGGATACAATCTGTTCCTTTTGACTCCAAATCCAGATTCTTTTCACAATTCCTTGTTTCATTTTTTAAATCATGTCTTAAAATATAATGAAAATTATTTCCTGGAAATCCTTTACCTATAGATTATTACTCTTTGCCTTAATTCTCTTTTCCTGGAATATGGTGACGAGCATCTTTGTGACTGTGAGCAAGCAGAGATAGTTGCTAATGAATAAAGAAGCTTCTCATAGTCTACGGGACAGCTTAACTCAATGACCATTTGTTAGGCACCTATTGAATCCAGGGAATTTTACCACTTGAACCTACTTCAGAGATAAGGGAACTAAGGCCCAAGGCTGAAAAATGATTTGACTGAGATGATTACATGGGTATCTGAGTACCTTTGTATGTATCTCTCCTGAGAGAGTGTGATCTTCTCCTTTGCCTTTTTTCCCTCTTCTGTATTTGTATCTATCATCACTATCAGCATAATCGCCATTACCATCATCATCATTATTTGATGAAGAGAATTTTCAGTATAGAAAATCCTAACTAAAACTAATCTGCAGTGTACCTGTAAATTATAATATTAGAGGCCTGGGGGGGCTTCTTCCCATTCTTTGTCCTCCCAGGCAACCTTGCATCCTATATTGTGAAGCCCCTCTTTGGCTACAAGGCTAGCTGGCCACTTTTGATTTTGTCTCTTAAATTGGACCCTCTCATACAATAAAAGGAAGGGGGAGAAGGAATGAGAAACTCAAAGATCTGGAGGGTTGGAAAGGCAAAAAAGCTGACCTGTTATTTATTGGGGCAAGTTATTAAGTTCTGAATCCTGGGAAATTTTCTAATTTCTGTGTGTATGTTGGGGAGGGGGAAATGATGAGGGGGGGATAGTAGAGAAAAAGAAGGGCACATGTGTATGTGTGGAGGGGGAGTAGCGTTTGCTCTAGTGTGGATTTTGTGGCAATATTTATTTTCTCCATTAATAATTTTATTTATTCCTTTTTAACATTTGAATCATTTACCAATAAACCCCATATTACTGCCTTCCTTCCTTGTAACAAGGATTAATTTGAGTAAAATTCACCTGATAAAGTGACTCTATTATTATAAGCAATGTTTTTAACCTATCATCTCCATTATCTACTAAGAGGGTGGAACTATTTAACTTCCTTTTTTTTTTTTTTTTTTTTTTTTTTTACAGAGACCAAGATTTATTTATATAAATTTGATAGCACTTTAGTGTTGTTTTCATTTATGTTATTAGAGTAACAGATATTTTTCTCTTGAAACTATGATTTTTCCTCTGCATTAATGCATATTTTTCTCTATTTGTCTGAATACTAATCAAATTCCTTTATATTCATGAATCTTGGTTCATTCAACTATTCTCCAACTGTCTGGCACCTACTTTGTTTCCAATTCTTTTTTTTTTTTTAATGAACAATATCTTCTATTTATTTTGTATTTTGTGGGTATGGGATATTTTGTTATATTCATTATATCATATTCCTCTAACCCACTGCCAGGAACCCCTCCCTTGGGCTTAATAAGCTCCTTTCCTGTCACCTTTCAGATAGATAGCTCTGAATAAATCTGAAATATAAGCATATCTGTTGCTCGGCAGCATTTATTAAGCTCTTATAGTATTCCAAGGCATTGTGCTGAGTATTGAGGATACCAAGAAAGGCAAAAACAGACTCTTTCCTCAAGGTACTCACACTGTAATGGGGGAAACAACATGTAAATAATTCAGTGTTTGCAAGATATGTACAAATGTGTTGAAAGCAATAAGCATTACTAGCCCAAGGGACTCAGAAATGTCTCTAGTAGCAGGTTGGATTTGAGCGGAATTTTAAAGGAAGCCAGGAAAGGTGGATATGAAAGAACAGAACATTTGCAGGCCTGGGGGATTGACAGTACAAAGGCATATAGAAGATGGAGGGCCATATTTGAGGAAATGAGAGTAAGCTAACATTGCTGGCTTGTAGAGTGCATTTTGGTGGTATAAAGTGACAAAGATTGTCAAAGGTAAAAAGGGCCCAATTATCAAGAGATTTAAATGCCAGACAGAAAAGTGTATATTTGATTGTGAAAGTCATAGGGTACCACTGGAACTCACTGAGTGAGGATCCAGGGTGAGGGGGATTTGTTGTTTGTAGTTCAGTTTTGTCCCTCTTCATGATCATAACATATGGGGTCTTTCTATCCTTCATTTCTCTCAAAATCTGTGCAAGTTCATGTTCATTGCTTCCATGACACTATATACCTATCTCATCCTCTGCCATGCCTTTTTCCTTTTGCATTTAATCTTTCCCAACATCAGGAGTCTTTTCCATTGAGTCCTTCTTGTTATTTGACATACAGCAATCTAGTATTTGATAAATCCCCAAACTCCATCTTTTGGAATAAGAACTCACTATTTGGCAAAAATTGCTGGGAAAAACTGGAAAATAATATGTCAGAAGTGGCATAAAGCTACATCTCATGCCCTATATCAAAATAAGGTCAAAATGGAGACATAATTTGGACCTAAAGGATGGTACCATAAACAAATTAGGAGAAGAAGGGATAATTTACCTATCAGATCTTTGGAGAAGGGAGAAAATTTATGACCAAAAAAGAACTAGAGAACATTATGAAAGGCAAAATGGAAAACTTTGATTACATTAAGTTAAAAAGGTTTTTGCGCAAACAAAACCAACAGAAACAAGATTAAAAGGGAAGTAAAAAGCTGGGAAAAAATAGCCAGTATTTTTGTTAAAGATTTCATTTCTAAAACATAAAAAGAACTGTGTCAAATTAATAAGAATATGTCATTCCCCCAGTTGACAAAGGGTCAAAAGATATGAATAGACAGTTTTCAGATGACAAAATTAAAACCATTTATAATTATATGAAAAAATGCTTTAAATCACTATTGATTAGAGAAATACAAATGAAACCAACTCTGAAGTATCACCTCATACCTCTCAAATTTACTAAAATGACAGGAAAAGATAATAATAAATGTTGGAGGGGATGTGGGAAAACTAGGACACTAATGCATTGTTAGTGGAATTGTGAACGGATCCAACCATTCTGGAGCACAATTTGAAACAATATCCAAATGATCATAAAACTTCATACTCTGCCAAGGAAAAGTCAGGAATTATATGAGCAAAACTACAAAACACTTTTCACACAAATAAAGTCAGATCTAAATAATTGGAAAAATATTAAGTGGTCTTGGATAGGTTGAGCAAATATGATAAAGATGACAATACTTCCTAAACTAATCTGTTTATTTATTGCTATACCAATCAAACTCCCAAGAAACTATCTTGCTGACCTAGCAAAAATAACAAAATTCATCTGGAAGAACAAAAGGTCAAGAATTTCAAAGGAATTAATGAGGACAAAAGCAAATGAAGGTGGCCTAGTTGTACCTGATCTAAAACTATATTATAAAGCAGCAGTCGCCAAAATCATTTGGTACTGGCTAAGAAATAAAAAAGTTGATCAGTAGAATAGGTTAGGTTCACAGAACAAAATAGTCAATGACTATAGCAATTTAGTATTTGACAAACCTACAGGCCCCAGCTTTTGGGATAAGAATTCATTATTTGACAAAAACCAGAAACTAGTATGGCAGAAAGTAGCCATAGACCCATACCTAACACCATATACAAGATAAGGTTGAAATGGGTTCCTGATGTAGACATAAACAATGATATTATAAACAAATGAGAAGAACATAGTATAGTTTACCTCTAAGATTTGTGGAGGAAGGAATTTGTGGCCCAAGAAGAACTAGAGATCATCATTGATCACAAAATAAATACTTTTGATTATATTAAATGAAAAAGTTTTTGTACACACAAAACTAATGCAGACATGATTGGAAGGGAAGCAATAAACTAGGAAAACATTTTTACGTCCAAAAAATCTGATAAAGACTTCATTTCTAAAATAGAGAATTGACTCAAATTTATAATAATTCAAGCCATTCTCCAATGGATAAATAATCGAAGGTTATTAACAGACACTTTTCAGATAAAGAAATTGAAACTATTTGTAGTCACATGAAAAGGTGCTCCATGTCACTATTGATCAGAGAAATGCAAATTAAGACAACTTGAGATACCACTACATACCCTCTCATATTGGCTAAGATGACAGGAAAAGACAAGGGTGAATGTTGAAGGGGAATATGGGAAAACTGGGACACTGATGCATTGTTGGTGGAGTTGTGAATAGATCCAACCATTCTGGAGAGCAATCTGGAATTATGCTCAAAAAATTATCAAACTGTGCATACCCTTTGATCCAGCAGTGCTACTATTGGGCTTATATCCCAAAGAAATTTTAAAGGAAATGGACCCACGTGTGCAAAAATGTTTGTGGCAGCCCTTTTTGTAGTGGTCAGAAACTGGAAATTGATTGGATGCCCATCAATTGGAGAATGGCTGAATAAATTATGGAACATGAATGTTATGGAATGTTATTGTTCTGTAAGAAATGATCAAGGGGAGGATTTCAGAAAGGTTTGGAGTTACATGAACTGATGCTGAGTGAAATGACCAGAACCAGGAGATCATTATACACTTCAACAACAAGACTACACGACGATCAATTCTGATGAACGTGGCCCTCTTCAACATTGAGATGATTCAGACCAGTTCTACTTGTGCAGTGATGAAGAGAGCCATCTACACTGAGAGAACCGTGGGAATAGAGTGTAGATTACAACATAGCATTCTCACTCTTTCTATTACTTGCTTGCATTTTGTTTTATTTCTCAGTTTTTTTCTCCCTTCTTGATCTGATATTTCTTTTCTTTTCTTTTCTTTTAAAACTGTTTATTGACAGAACCCATGCCAGGTTTTTACAGCATTATCCCTTGCACTCATTTCTGTTCCGATTTTTCCTCTCCCTTCCTCCACCCCTTCCCCCAGATGGCAAGCAGTCCTTTATATGTTAAATAGGTTACAGTATATCCTAGATACAATATATGTTTGCAGAACCAAACAGTTCTCTTGTTGCACAGAGAGAAGGGAGAATTGGATTCAGAAGGTATAATCCGGGAAGAAAAACAAAAATGCAAGCAGTTTATATTCATTTCCCAGTGTTCTTTCTTTGAGTGTAGCTCCTTCTGTCCATCCTTGATCAGTTGAAACTGAATTAGCTCTCTTTATCGAAGAGATCCACTTCTATCAGAATACATCCTCATACAGTATCGTTGTTGAGGTATATAATGATCTCCTGATTCTGCTCATTTCACTTAGCATCAGTTCATGTAAGTCTCGCCAGTCCTCTCTGTATCCATCCTGCCGGTCATTTCTTACAGAACAATAATATTCCATAACGTTCATATACCACAATTTACTCAACCATTCTCCAATTGATGGGCATCCATTCACTTTCCAGTTTCTAGCCACTACAAAAATGGCCACCACAAACATACAGGTCCCTTTGCCTTCTTTAGTCTCTCTTTGGGGTATAAGCCCAGTAGAAACACTGCTGGACTAAAGGGTATGCACAGTTTGATAACTTTTTGAGCATAGATCTGATTTTTCTTGTGCAGCAAGATAACTGTATATGTATACATGTATTGGATTTAACATGTATTTCAATATATTTAATATGTACTAGACTACCTGCCAGCTAGGGGGAAGGAGGAGAAAATTTGGAACAAAAGGTTTTGCAAGTGTCAATGTTGGAAAAATTACCGGTGCATTTGCTGTGTAAATAAAAAAACTCAATCCAATTAATTAAAAAAAAAAGAACTTCATACCCTTTGACCCAGTAGTGCCATTACTGGGTCTGTATCCCAAGGAAGTCATAAAGGAGGAAAAAAAGACCCACATGTGCAAAAAAAGGTTTGTAGTAGCTCTTTTTGTACCAAGCAAAGAATTGGTAAAGTAGTTGGATATCCATTAATTGGGGAATGGCTGAACAAGTTGTGGTACATGAAGATAATGGAATTTTATTGTGCTATAAAAATTATGAACAAGCTGATTTTAGAAAGGCCTGAAAAGATTAACATGAACTGATGCTGAGTGGAACAAGCAGAACCAGGAATACATTGTACACAAGAACAGCAAGAATGTGCAATGATCGACTGTGAAATTCTGGGTTCTTTTCAGTAGTTCAGTGATCCAAAGCAATCCCAGTAGACTTTGGACAAAAAGCCTGCATCCTGAAAAAGAACTAAGGAGAATGAATGTGAATCGACACATGTTATGTTTACTTATTGTAAAAGGCTGAAATTATTAAAAGATGTGCTTGAATCAGACAACTGAGCACTTAAAGCTAATTACTTATTGAACAATGATTCTATTAGTATATGTTTGGAAAAATGGTCCTTCTGACTGTTCTGTGCTGGCTCAATGTTTGGTGTATACATATAATTGTAGGTAAGGATTAAGGGGTGGGGTGAGAGAGGCGAGAGGACTTCACTTTGCAGCAGGACCAGGAGAAGGGAGGTTGTGGCAAGCTTGTGACAGTTTGTCTGTCTCCTTCACTTCTCCCCCTGAAGACCAAGGATTTTTGCTTATCCTGATTCTGGCTGTTCCTGAGGTCTCCAGGGAGTTAGCTCAGACTTTACAACTTATTTTTTTTCTGTTTTTTAAATCTCTCCCATATTTTTTCCTTTTGCTCTGAGTTTTCTGTCCCAACATTATTCATAAAGCAATATGTATTAGAAACAAATAAACTTACAATAAAAATGACCTATTCTCCCAAACTGAAGCCATCATAGCATCACTGTCCCTTCCAACTTCTTATTTGCTTCTCCTTTCTCTGCTCCCTTCAAAATATTCTAAACATATGTTTTTAGATATATATGTATATATATAAATATATATACATATACATAATCTAATTACATATTATATAATATATATTATATATTATAAACCTTCACTCTATTCATCTCCTCTTCCTGCCTTGGTGCAATGGGAGAGTTGGGGGAGACTTGTAAAGCCTCTGACCTCAATTCTCACTGGTATACTGACAGATTTTCTTTCACTTTTATTTTCCTTGAGGAGAGGAGGCTTCTCCACCTGTCACCATAGCCCAAGGGAACCAACTAATATTGTAAAAATTCTTTGTCATGGAAAAATTCCTTGGCTTGCCTTGTCATGCAACTGTTCTCTGCTTTATATATAAATCTCTATAAGCAAAAAGAAAGGAAAAAATGCCTTAGTGAGATTCTCTTCTATGTCATAAGAATTTCATGTCAGTTTTTTCTTCCTTCCCATCCATTAGAGGGTCTGGGTGTGTTGAATGTCGCTCTTATTTGACTTTATCTCAAAGCTTTTCTACCCAATGTCTGAATGTAAAGGTTTTGTCTTTCGGGGGCTTCTTTGTCAAAGTCCTAGGCGAAACTTACCACATACTGGCATGAATCTGCTCTGGTCAACTGTATCCTGGCTCCAGACCTTACCTTGGCACCTTATAACATTTCCCCACAGGTGACTGAAGAATTGAACTCTTATCTGCTATTGCAGAATTATGAGACGGCTGCTTTTCCCACTTTCTAGACCCATTTGGTGGAGAGGCTTTGTTCTGACCTTTTATCAAAAGAAAGAAAACTCTGAGAATCAATGTCTTCAGTCATAAAGTAAAATACCTGAACTACCTCCCTTACAAGGTTATTATGAGCAAAGTGCTTCATAAAACTTGAAGCATTTTATATTGAGGGATTTTTAGCAATGGCCAATTGAGAATAAGTACAAGGTTACGATCATGACTCGTGTATTAAAATGGTCGTTGGGCTCCAGGATCTTGATGCTTTTCATTTATATAAATTATAAATCCTATCAGTTACTTCAGCCACTTCATGATTCACAGACATAGATTATCTCTCTGTAAAGTAACTTCAATATATGGCAAGGATAACAAAAAACAAAATAAAATACTTGAATATTCAAAGTTAATTCTATATTTCTAGTTAATGTCCCAATCTCTTGTTAATTTTCTTACATTCAGCCTATTGCAATTCCAGTTGACTGCTAAGGATCTAGTACAAGTTAAATTCAAATTCATTCAAAAATCATTTCACTGTCTCCTGTGTACAAGGGACTGTGCTGGGTGCTTAAGAACAAAGGTCATAGATGACATTTTTTCCTGCCTCAAGAAACCTTATATTGTACTGGGGTAGGTTATGTTGCATAGATATATAGATAATAAGAATGAAATTTTAGGTATGTGTACCTCTGTAAACTAGAATAAAGAATAAGAATAAGAGTTTTCATCTGAAGCTGAAACTTGAAAACAATCTTAGACTCTAAGAAGTGGAAGTAATAGTACTTGGATATTAGGTACTGAGAGTAGCTAGAATGTCAGATCTAGGCTATAATTCCTTCCCCGCCTGTTATCCTGATTATTTTTCTCCCTCTTGCCTTCTATCTCTCTTCCCCTCCTCCCTTTGCCCTCTTCCATTTCATTCTCTTTCTTTTCTTCTATGGGTGCAATAGTTCATCCAACAGAAAAGGTCCTGATTCTGGAGAATCAGAGAATCAAATTTACATCCTGTCTCTGATGTGTTTGACCTTAGAAGGAAAAAAAATCATCTCCCTGTGCATCTGTATTCTCATGTAAAATGCTGGAGTGTTGTACTGGATGGCTAGCTTCTAAGTCCCTTTAAGCTCTAGATTTACAGTTCTATGATAACTTTTTGGTCTCCCCCCTTATCCCAATTTCTTGTCCTTCCCCTTCTTACCATCTCTGCTTTTTCTTTTAATCTTCTTGCTTTTCCCTTATTTTCATGATTTTAGGTCTGCAAAGTTCAACTTAAGTGCTTTATCTAGGATTCTTCTTTCATATTCTGCAATTATGAGGTATAGAAATGAAGGGAACAAGAGGCACTTTAGAAGATGAAGGACTAGGGGAGGAATAATTTTGAGGTTCCAGAAGATAATACCAGGAGTAAACTGGAAATTCTTATGAAGAAATGCTTCCCAATCCATTCTTTGTAGTCTTAGTAGGAGACTGCAAGAGGCTATAATCTTCCAGTAGGACATAGCTCTGTGCTGAATGTCCATGATGTAGATAGAAGGTACATCCTCCTCCTCAGTCACAAAAGAAAAAATACAAAGTTGGAAAGGACCTCAAAGGCAATCTAATCCAACTTGTAACCAAAAGGGACTGTGCCCTCAATTCTTGATTTGAACAGAAGGAGCTGGGAGGTGGGGTTTCTGCTTTCTGAGGCAAATTTTACATTCATTAAAATTGTAGATAGCTCTGATGGTAATGTTGTACTTTTTTTTTTCTTATCTTAAATCTAAATCTGTCTTGGTAATGGCTGCCTGTTTCTAGATTGTCCTCAAAGGGCATGGCAGAACAAGAACAATCCATCTTTCCTAGGATAAGCTTTTACATACTTGAAAGCAGTTATTATATGCTCTTTAACTATTTTCTTCTCCACTGTAATAACCCACAGTCCCTCAACTAAACTTCATGTAGAATGATAAGAAGCTTCTTAAACAGCTCTCTACTGGTTACTTCTCTGGGTGATGTCTATGAACTCACATGTCATTCTGGACTTCTGTTTTCTCATCTGTAAAAAGAGTTGAACTAGGATCAACCCTAAGGTCCTTTCTAGTTGAAGATCTGAGACAGAGATGAGAGAACATTTTCATTAGATTTCATTGGGGATGAAGGATGTTTTGGGGTAATATGTCCTCTAAATATAAACAGGGCAGTTAGGTGACTTGGTGGATAAAGCACTAGGCCTGGAATCAGAAAGAATTATTTCAAGAGTTCAGATCTGGCCTTAGATATTTGCTATGTGATCCTGGGCAAATTGCTTAATCTGCTTCAGTTTATTTGTAAAATGAGCTAGAGAAAATTCTATTAATTTTGCCAAGATAATCCAAAAATAGAGTCATGAAGAGTTGGACACGACTGAAAATGACTGAACAATCATAAAAAATATGAATAAAATTATACAAGAATTTTATGAAGCTATTGTCACTTACTGGATAGAAGGTTGAATTTTGAGTTAAGAAGGCCTAGCTTCATCTATAATTATATGAAAAAAATGCTCTAAATCATTATTGAGAAAAGAAATTTAAAGTAAAGCAACTCTGAGGGCACCACCTTATGTCTATCAGACATACCAAGAGAAGGGAAAGGTAATGTTAAATGTTGGAGGGGATGTGGAAAAACTGAGACACTAATATAGTGTTTGTGGAATTGTGAACCAATTCATCCATTTTGGAGAGCAATTTGGATCTATGTTCAGAGGCCTATCAAACTATGTGTACCCTTCGATCCAGAAGTGTTTCTACTGGATTTGCATCCCAAAGAGATCATAAAAAAGGGAAAAGGACTCTCATGTACAAAAATGTTTGTAGCAGCCTCTTTTGTGGTGGCAAAAAATTGGAAAATGAGGCCATTATTTGGGGAATGGCTGGATAAGTTATGTTATGTCCATCAAAGATCAATGAGATGGCAAGTATAATTATACATACAAGCTTGTCTAGATCTTCTTTTTTTTCCTAAGTCAAATTTTCTTTTTTATTTCAATAGAATTTTATTTTTTACTCAAGTTACATGTCAGAAACATTTTAGCATTCATTTTTACAAGATTTCGAGTTCCAAGGAGGAGAACACTGTATACTATAATGGCAAGATTATGTGATAATCAGCTATGATAGACTTAGCTCTTCTCAGTAAGTCAATGTTTCAAGACTATTCCAGAAGACTTAGGATAGAAGATGCCATCTGTATCTGAGAGAGAACTATGAAGATTGAATGTAGATTAAAGCATAGTATTTTTACCTTTTTGTTTTTTATTGTCATTTTGTTATTTTCTTCTCTTTTGCTCAGATTTTTCTTCCTCAACAAGACAAATATGGAAACATATTAAAAATGATTATACATATATAATCTATATTACATTGCTTTCTGTCTCAGGGAGGAAGAAGTTAAGAGAGAAAATTTTTGAAACACAAAATTTTAACAAAAATGATTGCTGGAAATTATCTTTACATGTATTTGAAAAAATAAAACACTATTGACAAAAAAAAAATCCAAATTTTTCTTCCTCTTTCTTCCTACTCTCTTCTCTTCCAAAGATGGCAGGCAGTTTGATATAAATTATACATTTGCTGCTACCATCTAAAACATATTCTTATATTGGTCACCGTTATAAAAGAGAAAACATATCCAAAGGGGAAAAATGAGAAAGATAAAAGTAGGTGAAAAAAAATCTTAAATCCTCATTCCAAAGACAGTCCTTTATCTAATTATAGACAGCATTTTCCTTCATAAATCCTCTGTACTTATGTTAGATCATTGTATTGCTGAAAGAGCTGAGTCAGTCATAGTTGATCATCACAGTATGTTGCTGTGTATACGATGTTTTCCTGGTTCTTCTTACTTCACTCAGTATCAGTTCATATAAGTAATTCTGGGGTTTTCTGAAATAAGCTTGTTTCTCATTTCTTATTGCACAATAGTATTCTATTATATTCATATATCACAACTTGTTCATCATTGTCCAATTGATGGAAATCCCTTGAATTTTCAATATTTTGCTACCACAAAATGGGCTGCTAGAAATAATTATGCACCTATAGATCCTTTTCCATTTTTTATGATCTCTTGGAATATAGACATAGTAGTATTATTGTTGGGTCGAGGGTATGCACAATCTGATTGCCCTTTGCGTATCATTTGAAATTACTCTCTAGAAAGATTAGATCAGTTCACAAACCCATCAACCATGTTCCAGTTATCCCACATTCTCTCCAACTTTTACCACTATTTTTGTTATTTTGGCCAGTCTAATATGTGAGGTGGTTTCTTAAGAATTGTATTACTGAAATGACCAGCAGGATGATTTCAGAGAGGCTTGGAAAGACTTACATAAACTGATGCAAAGTGAAATGAGCAGAACCAGGAGATCATTATATACTTCAACAACAATACTATATGATGATCAATTCTGATGGACATGCTTCTCTTCAATAATGAGAGGATCCAAATCAGTTCCAATTGTTCAATAATGAAGAGAATCAGCTATACCTCGTGAAAGAATTATGGGAAATGAGTGTGGACCACAACATAGCCTTTCCACTCTTTCTGTTATTATTTGCTTACATTTTTGTTTCCCTTCTCAGGTTTTTTTCTTTATTTCTAGATCCAATTTTTCTTGTCCAGCAAGCTAACTGTATAAATATGTATACTACATATATCTTATTTAACATATATTTTAACAGATTTAACATGTATTAAGACTACCTGCCATCTAGGGGAGAGGGGGTAGAGAGGAGGGGAAAAGTTGGAACAGAAGGTTTTGCAAGGGTCAATGCTGAAAAATTATCTATGCGTATGTTTTCTAAATAAAAAGCTATTTTAAAAAGAGTTGTATTACCTTGTATTTCTCCAATCAAAAGATATTTAAACTTCCTATTCATATACTTTGATCATTTATTACTTGAAGAATGGCTTGTATCCTTACAAATTTGACTCAGTTCTCTATTTGAGAAATGAAGCATTTATCAGAGATACTTCCTGTAAAGATTGTTTCTTAGATTCCTGCCTTCTTTCTACTCTTGGTTACATTGTTTTTGTTGTACTAAAGCTTTGTAACTTAATATCATCAAGATTGTCTATTTTATATTTTATAATGGTCTTTATCATTTATTTATGAAGATTTCACAGGTAGAGACTATTCCTTGCTCTTTTAATTTGATTCTGAAGTCACTATGTCTAAATCATACATCCATTTTGAATTTATCTTGGCATATGGTCGGAGATGTTAGTCTATACCTAGTTTGGGTCCTGTTGTTTTTCAGTTTTCCCAGAAGTTTGTCAAATGGCGAGTTCTTATGTAAAAAGCTGGGATCTTTGAGTTTGTCAGACACTAGGTTACTATAGTTATTTTGACTACTGTGTCTTATGTACCAAATATATTCCACTGTTTTATCACTCTGCTTTCTAGCCCGTATCAGAAAGTTTTGATGCTTATTGCTTTATAATATTAGGTTTTCTTTCTATAATTTCTATAATATATAATTACCCTTTGTTCCAGATGTTTTCAATTAAGTTCATATTTTTTTCACCATTTCAAGTTAGACTAGTGTCTAAGTTGTTCATTCTTAGCAGATCTTTATTAAAAAGAGTTATTATTTCTTCCTATTTGAATTTTGGTTTGTTTAAATTTTTCCCTAAGTGGAGAGAATATTATCAGGAGATGGAATGTGTATCTAGGAAATTATATAACAATCAAACTATTCTCCCCCTTTCAGATATACAGTACTTATTTTTGTGTAGGTTAGGCAATAGGTTATCCCCTTATTGTAATTATGAAATTATTTTTCTTTAACCCCAACTCATTATCTTTTATCTCACACAGCCATAACTGAGATCTCATGACCTCTCATATGACAAAAACATCCTAATTGATCTACCTCTAATCTTTGCTCACTCCATTTTATCCTGCCGCCATTTTGGTGCTGACCTTTATCAACCCATATTTTGACTGTTCCAATAGATTTCTGATGAATCTGTTTGCTACAAATCTCCCATTCCAATCCATCTTCTATTCAGCCATCAAAGGGATGGTCAGAGCATGTCATTTCCTACTCAATAAGTTATAGAAGTACTCTATCAACTCCAGGATTGAAAACAAAATCCTCTGTTTGATATTTAATTTTTCAAAATCTAAATTCATTCCCTCATCTCTTCTCCTTTTCCATCTTTCTGATTTTCTTACATCTTACTCCCTACCATGTATGTATTCTTTGATCTAGGGATGCCATTCTTTTTACTATTCCATGAATAAGCACTCCATCTCCATGCCCTTAGCTCCAGGCATTTTCTCTGGCTAATTCCTCCTTCCTACTCCCTAAAGTCTAGAATGTTTTCTCGCCTCATCTCTGCCTTCTGGCTTTATGTTCTAACTAAAACAAGCCTTCTACAGGGAACCTTTCCCACTGGCCCTCTTTTATTTCTACTGCCTTCCTTCTGCTGATTAGTTCCTATTTATTCTGTCTATATCTTATTTACACACATTTATATGTTGTCTCCTCCATTAGATTGTAAACTCTTCAAGAGCAGGGATTAGCTTTTGTCACTTTGGGTAACCCCCGGATTTAGCACATAACAGGTTCTTAATAAATGCTTATTTACTTACACTCACTTTATACACCTGTCAAATTGTTTTATGAAGAAAAGATATGATTATATTTCTTCTTTATTCAAGATGCTAAAATGATAGTCCATTGCTTCTAGGATTAAATATTAACTTCTCTGCCCAAGCTTTAAAGCCATTTACAGCCTGGCCCTAAGCGATGTTCAGGTTGATTTACACATGACTTCCTCTAAGGTCGGTTCAAATTAGCCTATTTCCTTCCACAAGGATATTTTCTATCCACAACACTGCACCTCCCACCTTTTTGCTTTTACATAGGCTGTCCCCAGATCCTGGGAATGATCTCCTCTTGGCATCTTTAACCTCCCATTTCCTCTTCACCCTCAAATATATACATACATACATACATATATATATATGTGTATATATATATATATATATATATATATATATACATATATATATATAATATATAGACACATTTTTTTTTGTCTTTGTCTAGCACTGGCATAAATACATGTTGAATTGCACTGTATTGAATTTCTTTCTATCTAGGCTTATAATAAACTGTTGGAAGTTATAGCTTATCATGTTTATGAAAGACAAGGGTGTATAGAAGCTGGGTCTTTGTACTTATCTGGAAGATGATACACATATTTTTCACTCTTCTCCAATGGACTCTACCCCCATTTCTATAAAACTCATGTTTTTTTTTTTTTTTTCTATCAATCTCAATGATCCTTACTGGTGAAGAAAGCTGGAAGGTAATTCTCAGTGCAGATGCCTCTTTTCCAGGGAACCCAGGCAAGAAAGGTGAGCTTGAGTGGCTCTGTTGACAGAAGAGAATGAACAGCTAATGGAGGAGCTCTTAGGAGGGAGCTTCATAGGTCTGGAGCATGAGCAGCTCCCAAGGGTGAACTCATTAATGATTAAACAGAGAAGCTGAACTGACACCAGAGGAAGACGGTTGAAAAACAGCACCTGTTCTTTCCTTTTCAAAGCCACCTAGAAAATAAAGGTGTGTTTGTTCTTACCCCCCCAGGTCCGCACCAGTGCCCTGCCTGAGAACAAGGAGCCACGGTCAGATGTTGGTGTAAGTATTTCTTTGCCCTCCCAGGGTCCACAGACATTCCCAACCTAATTGTTCCCATCTTCTCTGGCTCTATGCCTGGGGGTTGACAAATGTGATGGAGTTCAATTAACAGGGTAGGAGCTGGCACAGTTGATTCCTGAATTATGCTGAATTCATGTCTTGTCTCTTGGAAATCCATCTCCAAGTGAGTGCTCACAGAAGCTGGTCCAGCTGGCCAGGAGTAGCCCCATAAATTACCCTGCAGGCAACCCACACTTGCTCCGGAGTCCAGATTCCTGCAACAGTCGGGGTCTGGTGAGATTGCAGATGTAGATTGGGGTGACTCCGATCATTTCCTCTGCCTGCTGTTTAATCACTGGTGTGAAGAGTCAGGAGATGGACAGTTCTGGCTTCAGCCCGGAAATGTTTCTACTGCACCAGAACTAACAAATAGACTGTACTGCCAAGCAAAAGGAGGCTTCTGCTCTGAGGACAGAAAATCATAACCCAGAAACATGATTAAAGAGAGGTTTCCCCAGAGATCAGATTCCATCCCTGCCTTGATTTGCTCTACATAGACCCATTTCTCCATTCTCTTCTCTACAGATCTTTTATTTCAGCCAAGTCGATCTACTCTTTCCTCTAAACAAACATCTCCTACCTTTTTCTTTGCTTATCTAATGATCTGAATCTCCTCCCACTTCTCCCAAAGTTCCTCATATGTTGGCGCCAACTTGTCTGAAGCTGCTTGTATTTTACTACTGCTCACACACTCCACCTTCTACCCAGGTTCTCTTCTGCTTACTATTTGATGTCTGTGCTTTGTAAACCCTATCCTTGAAAGCCAGAGCTCTATTCCTGTCACTTCCACTTCATAGAAATCCTACGTCCCTTCCAGGTTCACCATGAACAACAACTCTTCAATAAAGTCTTTCTAGACCACCCTCTGCCTGAATTGTTAGTACTTCTCTCTCCATTGCTGATCTCTTTCTTTTTACATGAAAATACATTTTATTTAGACTTATCTTCAGGACAATCAAGTTCTTTGAGGGCAATTTTTCCCCTTATATCCTACTGTCTATTCATACTGCCTTGGACCACAAATTCAATATGAACTGCCAGTATGTCTTGGCAACCAAAAAAAAAAAATTATTGTAGTGGAGATTCAGATTGAGGAAAGTGCTAGTCCCATTGTACTCTCTTCTGATTAGATAAAATCAGGGTGTTCTAAATGCCACATTCTAGAAGGATCATTGTCAAACTGGAATGTGTCCAGACAGAGACAAATGAGGGATTTGAAGACAATGTTGTATGAGGATTGGTTGAAGAAAATAGGGAAGTTTAGAGAAAATTTGAAGGATGTAATCATGATACTTACCTTCAAATATCTGAAGGACTGTCATGTGGAAGAAGGATTAGGTTTTTTTTCTATGTAACACAAAGGGGAAGAACTAAGTATGATAGGCTCATATATTATGGTAGACCAACTCAATGTTCCTTCAGACTTATGAATGATTTGAGTTCTCCTAAAATGGAATGGATTGTCTTTGGGGAATACTGGGCTCCTTATCATTGGAGAGTCTACAGTTCTTCTTCATAAGAGATTTCTATTAAAATATGAGTAGTATGAGATATCCTCCATGGTCTCCTCAAACTCTCTGACTCAGATTGTTATGATTATGTGATTATTTTGAATATTATAATTCTGTGCTATGATATCTTGATTTCCCACAAAATCTATTCAAATATATAAGAATATTTATTCCATCTGGTGACACCAAAAGACTGTTTATTTTAGTTTCTATGCTTCCTTCTCACTGTCATCTATTGTTACCATGCCTACTTTAACACTGCCTTGTAACCTTTTTAGACTTCTGGGAAATCAGATCACCATGCTTGTTAGCATTGTAGCTACACCAACAGTAAATAAACTTAAGGGGAACTCTCTGTTTGCTGAGGCATTTGAGCTTTTATGCTCATGCTCATGCTTATGCTTTATGACATCTCTTTGGTTGCTCAGGTTGGCGTTGCCAACCCATTCCCTATTTTTCACTAGTTTCCTGGTTATCATCTGAGCTGGATAACTGAGGTGGTGGTAGGTAAAGAATTTCCAGGTAGTTGAGCTATTGATCTGTTTAGTTTACAAGGAGTCTTTTTGTTGATTGACTAACTGAAAGAGTTCATGGTTAGGTATATTCTGATATTCTGTATCTTGTCTCTGACACCTACTCATTGACTTTGAGCAAGTGCTATAGAGATTATATACCTGGCTGCCTTAATAAAGGGAGTTTCCCCATCTGGGAGTTCCCTAAACAGGTCTGCTCCCCTCCTCCCATCCATAAATTCTGTTGAAACATTTTGCAAAAAATAAAGTTGACTTGGAGAAAAAATGGGAAGCTGATAAATTTAGGCAAGGTCAATGCAAATATTAGGGAATAGACAACATATTTCTCAAGGAAAAATATCTGTAAGGTTAAAGGTCACCAAACAGTAAATGAAATAACACATTATATAATGTAAAATGCTCCATGCTGTGTTGGAAAAACATGTGATCCTTAGAATACCAGATTTGAATACCTGTTTGATTCTAGTTGAGAGACCTAGAGCAAATTCAATTCAACTCAATAAATGTTTATTAAGTTTCTATTATGTACAAGAACTATATGAAATGAAAAGGATTTTTAAAAATGTGATAAAGTATATATATATGTGTGTGTGTGTATTTATATACACACACACACACATATATACATATGTATACACACACACATATATACATATGTATACACCATCAAGGACTTTACATTCTATTGAAGAATAGCAGTCACACAGCTGAATAAATACAAAGTGATAGAAACTAATTTTAAGAAGTAGTGAAAAAATGAACAATGGGGTCAATCACAAAAGGCATCTTTATACAATTAGTACCTGACTTCAGGGATCACATCAACTCTTGGGTCTTCTTTTCCCTTATAAAGTGAAGGAGACTGGGCTCCCCAAGGAGTCTTCTCTAATTCTACAAATCTTGTGGCTGGATTTTAAGATTCCTAATTTAGAAACTTAGGGAATGAACACAGTCCTATCCATGCGTGAAAGGCTGGCTCCTAGTTAAGTTCAGTCTTAGTGAGCAACCTGAATATTTCTGACTTTAACAGAACCACTTCATGAGGCCAGTTGGATAAATTTTTTATTTGCACACTACTCACAGAGAGAGGTCATGGGATGAGACAGCTGTCCCCGTCTTTCTCCCCCAGACTTGATATTGCTCTCCAGGCAGGTGAGTGATGGAAATCGTGCATCAGGCAATTTAATGTTCATCTGCTACAGAGTACTTAAAAGGAGATGATAATTCTCAGAGCCCTGGAAAGGCAGCAGAACTATAGACGATACAAAGGAATAGAGTTTGCCACTGAACTGCCATTGAAATATATCTTCACTCAGTTCTCAGTTGTATTTATCACACAAACTAAGTTGAGACGGGGTTTTACAGAATTACACTATTTTCAGAGGTACATAGAATCATAGAATTCAGAAGGAAAGAGTTCATTGAAGATCGGCATCTAGAATCTCTTCTTCCCTCCTCATTATACAGATGAAGGAAAGGTCCTTCAAGTCCATATATTTGGAAGAATTAAACAAAAATTTACGACCACCATTTGTATTTTCAGCAAAAGCAATACTTTAGAGATGGCATTAGTACAGTAAAAAAGACTGGGGTTCAAATTCTATGATATTCTATGGAGTTCAAATACTATCTCACATTGTAATATTGGTCAAGTCACTATATATTTAAGGTGTTTAATTTCCTTATCTGGAAAATGAGGTGAATGAATTAGAACAGCGGTTCATGTCTTTATTTGTATCATGGATCCCTTTGACAATCTTGTGAGAACAAGGACTCCTTAGAATATTTTTTTAAATATATGAAATTATTATTATTTTTTTACTTTTTAAAAAAAAAATTTTAATATCTTTTTATTGATAGAACGCATGTCAGGGTAATTTGAAATTATTTTTTTAAATGGATCACAAAAGAAACCAATTGCATTGAAATACAACTATCAAAATATTTTAAAAGCCCCCCATATTCATGGATCTGTTAAAAATCTATTCATCAATCCAGATACTAGATTCTTATCGTAAAATTAGATCTCCAGTTCCGTATCTGTGAACTTAAAAAGTCCAAAAAATGCTGCCTTTGGTTTGAAAGAGTACTCTTAGTACCATTTAAGTAGTTATATTATGTTTATGTGAAGCTTTCTGTTTCTCTTCATGCCCCATCATAACCCCACCGAGAGCTATGGTGGGAAAGAAAGCCATCTAGTTGTCATTCTTTCATCCAGCATAGATTTTTCAGACTGTGCTTCATCATCTGGCTACAGTCTGCCCTGTTCTCAGTGCCTGTTGCTGTTTGCAGAGCTGCCTTAGAATACATTGACGTGCTGCTGCTTTTTGGAAATACCCACCCTGGGAGTCTCTCATTACTTACATTCCAGACTGGCCTGTCTATTGCTTGGATTAGCCAGTGGCTTGCATTCTGGTGACAACATTTATTGATGCTCTTCAGCTGCTTCTCAACCATCCGTACCTTCAAGGGACAGTTTGAATGTTGTCTCATTTTGTAACAAATACGGTCTCTGGTTCTCCAATACTTTTCTTTGGCGTATAAGTCAACCCATTTTATGTTCTTTTGGGATCCAAGATAGGAGTCTCAAATGATAAGACAGGCTGCCAAGATTTATTCTCTCCCAACAGCTCAGTGTCAACCAGTTCTGAGTAGACTGGACTTCGTATCTTGTATAAGATGCTAGGATAGCTAAATGGCTGTGGAAAGGCTATGTAGCTAGGACAACAGATAAAATTATTCAAAATTCAGTGGGCAATGCAATGAGAAAAACAAAGCTGTGCTGCTATTTTCTGGTTTTAAATATTTTCCATTTTTTATTGTGCAGCTTAAAATCTAATGGAGGAAGGAGGTGGGGAAATAAGTGAACACATAATTATCATGCAAGGAAAAATGAAGCATCCAGGCCAAGTTCTATGAACCCTCTGAACAGGGAAAGCTAACTTTCTCCTGGAAGGGGGAAAGATCGGGAAGCAAAATCATAGAGTAAGTGATGTTTAAGGAATATCCCAGCCATAAAGGAAAACATGAGTAAATTCAGACCCAGGAGAAGACAAATTGCAAAGAGGGAATGGAAAGGCTATTCTAGTGTTTGGAACATCAGATCAGTAAAAGGTTGTCACATAATATAAGCTTGGCGAGGCAGATCACCTTTTTACTTCTTTCTCCCTTAGGTCAATTTTCAACAGCTAATTGACCCAATTTTTCTTCCAATTACAAGTGTCTTATTTTCTTCCACTCTCTGTTCTGACTTCCTAATACTTGCTCCTCAATGTGTCAACTTCTTGGCGAATGTTAATGCCTCGCCAACAAGATCTTCCATGTTAGTTTATTCCTTTTCATCTTACTCATCAGATTCCCTGAATGATAGTAAACTTTTCTGTTGATAATTGTCTTCCATCATCTAAAAGAGCCTAATAGGTCTCCTAAAGTCCATTCCCCTACACAAGTCCATCCAGGGAGGAAACAGCTGAGAAAGAATTGTGTTGAAAAGACAGCATCGACCCCTTGTAATGTGTTGGAAGATGGAAGATAATAATGAAATAAGTAATACAGCAGATTGGAGTTTTCTTGTTATACTTTAACCTTGATAAGAGAATGAGAAACTTTTTATTATATACCTTAATAATGTGAATGGAGGTTCCAAGGTAAGCAGGATATTAAAGGAAGATGAAAGGTTTTCTTCTGAAGAAAAAACAATTTAGAGATTTATTCTTTGCATTATGAGGGGAGCACTGTGGAAGCTAATAGCAGTAGATAGTCGCTGTGTATTATGACAGGTCAAAACAGCAATTGTACAAAATGCATTTGGATGAGCAGAATTCTTTTTATTTGTGTTGGAATGAAATTGTTCCATGATAGTATAGAAATAACAAAGGAAATGAATGCTTAACAACATTACTATAAATGGGGGGTGGGGGAGAGGATAGAACGTTTCTATTTATAACTTGCAGAGTCCTACATAAAAATAACTCCAACTCACCAACTGGTCCCTCACTGGAGTGCAAAGCCATTACTGTTGCTGCTGCTGCAGCTGCTGGCAGAATTTTGAGGAATCCTCATAGCGAGAAGGAACAGTGGATTGGTAAAAACTCAAAGTTCCCTACTTTTTCCCCCTAGTTCTCAAATTAGGGGAAGAAGAAATTAAAAGTTTTTGGAGGCTGGGCATTTTCTCGAACTCCATCCCACAGGTTGTTCATCTATTTGTTTCTAATGAAAAAGATACATTCCTGCCACCCCAAATTGAGCTTAACAGTATAGTCAATAAGTGTGCCTGTGATCTATGAATGCATTTGGCAGGATAATAGATCAAGTCAGTCAGTCAGGCTCCAAAGTGATGTTTCTTGTTTGCTTCCAAATTGTGGCTCAAAAAAATGTCTGAAAATTAATAATATGTGTGTTCTCTCTCTCTCCCCCTCCCTCTCCCTCTCTCTCTCTCTCTTTCTCTCTCTCTCTCTCTCTCTCTCTCTCTCTCTCTCTCTCTCTCCTTTCTTTCTGTGTCTTTTTTCTCTTGTAGCGGAGCTTCTTGGGCTGTGCTAGTTTTAAAGTAGGGGACCTGCTGAAATCGAAGGAGCAACTGCTAACCCTTAGCCTAAGGTAGGTCTGTAGTAAACTCTTTAAAATGTTTCACCCACCATGATATTCTTTGACTACTGCTCCATTGTATGTGGAGCTTACAAGATTCATGCCAGTGGATTAAATGGTACTTTTAGATGGCTTCTTTCTTTTCTTAAAACCAAGTTGAGTTGACATGGCAGTTAAGTCCATGAGTCAAATTAGGGAATGTTGGCAGCTCTTGTATATCAACTTCTATGCTGTTAGAATTGTTAGAGGCATTTTAAGCTATTTTCAGATGAGTAGAAATGTTTCTTTTTTTTTTTTGACCTAGCTTTTTCTTTTTTAAATTATTATCAGAATGCTAAATTCTAAAACTAGAAAGTTTCTACTTTTTGAATGTTTGACACATTTGAATATGTCTACTTGAAGCCAACACTATGCATGTGTTAGCCATATATCTTTGGCCAGGATATTTTTGATGTAATTCAACAAAGCTTTATTCTTCATTTCTGAATTTTATCATCATAAAATCACTCAGTGCTTCAGCTGAGCTATGTTGGAACCTATTATGGGGTGGGGGATCAATGACAGCTCACTTTGAGGACCAGGACTTTTTATCTACAGGATAATTCCCAAGTTGCTGTGCAGGTGGGTAGCTTTATTAATATGAAGTATAGTGAAACAAGCCATGAAATACAATAACTGCTTCTTTTGACTCCAGGCACAAACTGAGTACATTGTCAAATTATTCTTCACCTGCAGCTTTATGTGTAGCTAAGGGAACTGTCGTGTGTGTGTGTGTGTGTGTGTGTGTGTGTGTGTGTGTTTGTGTCTTACACACACACATTTATCTATATCTATTTATCTATCTCTATATATACATATATATGTATATATATTTGGAACATGGAAATTAATGGATCAAGTGGTAAGAGGGTGAAAAGCCTCTGATTTTAAAGCTTCTACAGGGACAGCATATAGTAAAGAAAAATGGTCTCCCCCCCAACAAACTCGACATTTGCTATCTATCTCATTAGGGAAGGTAGAGGCTATGTCCTTTATACAATGAAGAAACTGAGACTAAGAAAAATTGACCTGTCCAGGGTTACACAATTAAATATCAGGTACAAGATTTGAACTCGGGTTTTCTTGCCTCTCAAGTCAGGCACGCTAGCAGCCCCTATGTTACCAAGCTGCTGCTTTTTCACTTTATTTTTATATAGTTTTATAGTCTATAATAATTTTCTTCAAATCTCCTCTGGATATTTTTGTAAAGGTAGGTCATTTTCTTCCTTTTAAATAACATCTCTAGAGTATAGATTCAACAATCAAATTTTGTACCTTTTCACTTTTTAATAGTATAGCTCTAGAGCTTGAATAAATTCAGGGATCATTAAGTTCATTCTTCTCATTTAATAGATGAGAAAACAAGGATAAAATGATATAGGTAGTAGGATCAGAGACAATATTTGAATATTGGTCCTTTGATTGAACAGGAGCTATAGCCCTTTCCCAAAAGTGTTACCTTTTACACATGTGCTAGAATCGAAGTGTACTTATTAGTGCTGCTATTGCTTTTCCTTAGCTAGGCTGTGACTTAACTTTGCTGGCTAAATACTTACTATGAAAAGCTAGTTGTAGATGTCTATGCATCCATAATAACCAACAATAATAACCTGTGAGTTTTATGGAGTTTTAAGGTTTACAAAGTGCTTCAATACAAATATTTTTCTCATTCATTCTTTACTATTTGTTGTTCCATTGGAGTGAAAAAGGAAAATCTATTCAACAAGTGAAAGATGATCTATCCCAGGTACTTGCAAATAGAAATAGAGAATTTAATGGAAATTTAGAAATAATCTAACTAAGGAATTTTTCACACTAGTTTGTGTCCTAAACCTATGAGCCATTCTGGGGAAACCTATTGACCACTTCTCAGAATGTTTTTAATTGCTTAAATAATATTCATAAGATTATAAAGAAATTCAGTAACATCAAAATGCAGTAGTCAAAAATGATTTTTTTTAATGAAAAACTCCAACTTGAGAAGCCTAATATAGGCGTGAAATTTCCCCTATCACAACTCCTTTAAGTTTTTCCTCCAGTGGCCTTTTCTTCAATACCTAAAGTCCTTGGGAAGCCATGCGCTTTTGGATAATATATATCTCAATTTTCTAAAGGCCAATTGTTTCTTTCTTGTTTAATCGAATTAGTTCTCTCTCTGTTTGGGGGTTTTTTGTTTGTTTTTTTTGCTGAGGCATTTGGGGTTGAGTGACTTGCCCAGGATCACACAGCTAGGAAATGTTAAGTGTTTGAGACTACATTTGAACTCCTCCTAATGTCAAGGCTGGTGTTCTAGCCACTGCACCACCTAGCTTCCCCAAAGGAATTCTCTTTTATTTATATTACTTGGCTTTTATTATTATTTGTATTATTTAGCTTTAGTGTATTCAAAATGATGTTATCGCCTTTTGGTTGAGATTGGTGAAGATCTGTAGTTCCATCTGCTATTAGAAGGAACATTGTTCTTAAGGTCAGATAAAATGCTATATAGAATGAGAAGATTTAGAACTAGAGGAGATCTCAAAGATCATTTAATGAGCAAACTGGAGCTGACAGAAGTTATAAGACTTGTCCAAGATTGCACAGGTAGTAAGTGCTATAGTCAGGATTAAATCTGAGATTCTTTGACTCCAAATCCAACTATCTCTCCATTTCACCACAGAACTCAAGTAAGAGTAAGGGACTATTCAAAAGGAAAAATAAAACAAAACATGACCTTTGAGCGTTTCAAGTGTATTTGTCAAGTCGGCAAGCACTGGACATAGTGCTAAGAAAGCTAGTTCCTTCCCACAAGAAGCTTACATTCTAATGGAGGAAGATGATAGGAAGATGAAAAGTGAAGTGAGGAAAGCAGAAGAGAAGATACCCTCAGGAAAGTGGAGACATCTTCAAGGGTGAGAAAAGATACTGTGAAATGGTCAAGAACAAACAAAGAAGTAAGGAAGAGTTAAGAGGGGAAAGGAGCAAAGTGAAGGAGTGAAGATGGCTACTCCTTGGTATTAAAATAGAATTTCAGGGAGGAGCTGACCAATCAGAGAAGTGGTCTACAACAGAATTTAACATAAGGGTTTAGTTCCTTTAACTTTATACATCTAACTGTGTGTGTGTGTGTGTGTGTGTGTGTGTGTGTGTGTGTGTGTGTGTTGTGTGTATAAATCAAAATCCTTTTAAAAATGATAAGCATAATTTCTGGAAGAGTATCGATTTCCTTTTTTTCCTTTATTTTTATTGCAAACCAAATAAATTAAAGACTGATATAGTCTTCTACTTTTTGGGGATACATTTTGTTTATTTTTGCTACAAAAATAAAGAAAAAGAATCTTCTCTCAAAGAATTTTCTTTTCCATGGATTCAAAAAATCTATGTCTAGTGTCTGTGTTCCCTAAAGTATTAAGTCAGAAGAACATTAGGTCAGGGGTAAAGGACACAGTTCTATTTTTTCAGCATCTGTACTGTTTAGTCCAATCTTTTATTCTTTTAACATTCTCATCATAACTTAAAAAACAAATCCTGACAGTTTCCAGAATTTTATGAGAATGTATTCAAAGGAAAATGCATAAATGTTAATAGGTATTCAATGGTTACTTCCTTGTGTTTATGCTGCTTTTGGTAGTTTCCTAAGACTGATGCATTTCTGCAAATTAGTCAGCTCAGGCTGTGTGCATCACTCCCATGAGATATTCCTTAATAGTCAACTCAGGGACTAAAACTTGCAAATCATTTCTAAGAGCATGATGCCTGCCCTGTGCTTGTACATACATAGTCTACCAACATCAAGACCCCCACCAATGGAAAGTTACGAATTTGATGTGTTTGTCAGTAAGTCAAGTATCATTATTCAATATTTGTTATGTGCCAGGCATTGTGCTAAACACTAGGGATACAAAGACAAGCAAAAAACAGACTCTTCTCTCAAAGGGCACAATCTAAAGAGGAAAGAACATGCAAACAAATATAAGCAAACAAGTTGTAATCAGAATAAATTGTGGAGGGTCTCAGAGAATCAGGAAAGGATCCTAAGAGAAATTGAGATTTTTAGCTGAGACTTAAAGCAAGTTTGAGACTCTAGGAGGAAGAAGTGAAGAGGGAGAGTTAAACTTGGACAGTCAGAGCAAATGTTTAAAGGTAGGAGAGTGAAAGGCTAATGTTGGAAAAGAGCAAGGAGAGAGGCAAGGTAGGCAAATCCTGTTTGGAAAGCACTGAGAATGTTAACAGAGCCTTAATTAGGAGAATATGACCAAGGCTTTGTCCAGGCTGCTGAATTTTAAGGATGCTGGTAGCACATATAATCGTGTAACAGCAAAGAAACACTAAAGATCAGCATGTGGTCACCAAGAATATTTAATTAAAATAGAAAGTTCTCAGGTAGGGTAGGAGTATGAGATCTTTTAGCAACCTCATATTAGGGACTTTAATGGTCTCTATGGGACAACATCCTTTTCTTCACATAATCCCCCACCCTAATATACAGTCATTTCTCCAAATGCAAATTGTGATCTTTGCTGTAAAGATTGCCAGCTCTAGCTTTGAATGTTTTATAGATGGAGAAACCAAGAAAAAGTTATTCAGCGAAATGGGGAAAACAGAGAAAATATCCTTAATAAGGTGGAGACATTTTCAAGGGTACGGAGGATAATGAAAAATGGTCAAGAACAAATAAATAGGAAGAGTCTAAAAGGGAAAACAGGGCCAAAGTGAAGGAGTGAAGATGGCTACCCTATGCTCTTAAAATAGAATATCAGGAATAACTGGCCAATCAGAGAAGTGGTCTACAATAGAATTTAATGTAATGGCTTCAGTTCCTTTAGCTTTATACTTTTAAAAGAAAAAAAGTCCACAAACAGTTAAGGAGATTTTTTTTTAAGTTCTATCTCTAATCAGCATCCTTTTTTAGAAAATGATATTTGCAATTTCTGGATGACTGCTGATTTTCCTTTATCCCTTGCCTTTTTTTTTTTTTACCACAAAATAAACCAAATAAATTAAAGACTCTCAATCTTTAGTTCACAAGATTTGAACCTCAGGTCTTTCCTGACTTGAAATCTTGTGCTTTTTCCTTTACACCAAGATGCTTGAAGATTGATGGCATGCTGCCTTGTTTAGATCTACCAGAGTTCAGTATCCTAAGTCTGGGCTCACTAAGTTGTCCTCCATGGTTTCTCCTTTTGTTGTGACCAAATACACACTTTGAGTGGTATTAGATATGCAGCATTAATTTCATGACCATA
This sequence comes from Antechinus flavipes, assembly GCF_016432865.1. NCBI lineage: Eukaryota > Metazoa > Chordata > Mammalia > Dasyuromorphia > Dasyuridae > Antechinus > Antechinus flavipes. The sequence continues at coordinate 69,023,911 of NC_067403.1, read as the reverse complement.
ATTAGATTTATAGGAGCAAAGTTGAGATCATTATCATGTATAATTATGAAATTATTTATATGAAATCAAATGTATATAAGCATGTATCATGTAATGCATATCTGTATATAAGTACGTATACACACACAGATCTGTAGACAGTATATTTGTCTATCTATAAAACTTTAACAGTTTGCAAAGTATCCTACTTATATCATTTGATCCTTACAACAATTCAGTTAGGTATGTCCCACAGGTATTGTCACCATTTCATAGATGTGACGATTGAGATTTCAGGTAATTATTTATTTACTTGTTCAGGTCACCCAGTAAATAAATGTAAGAGTCAGAATCCAAACCAGACCAACTCTGACCTCCAAATCTAGCACATTATTTGCTATGAAATTCACACTTTAATGATTACAAAAAAGAAAGATTCTGGAGAGAACCCCCTTGTGAAAGGGGAAAGAAGGCAGAGAACACTGGCTTTACTTGGTTGAGAGGAAAAGTATTAAAAAAGTCTACTTAGCACCTTGCCTGGTACTTCGTGGTTATTTAATAAATGTTTATTGATAGAATGGAGTATCAAATATTGCCAGGCTACTAGAGAATGGGATTTTGTACACCATTACAGCAGACTGGGAGTAGACCCAGAAATTCTTTTTTCTTTCTTAGAATACAAGGGAAACTGGAATTGTTAGAGGGTCAGGGGGGAAGAATGTGCTTTTCCTTAAAAATATTCACAAATATTCACAAAAACACAATGAGGTGAAAGCTGATTTTAGAAAGGCCTGGAAAGATTTACAAGAACTGATGCTGAATGAAACAAGCAGAACCTGAAATAAATTGTCCACATAACAGCAAGAATGTGTAATGATCAACTATGGCATATTATTATTGTATTAAAAAATGCTGAACAAGCTAATTTTACAAACACCTGGAAAGGTTTACACGAACTGATGCTGAGTGAAACAAGCAGAACCTGAAATACATTGTACACAATAATGGCAAGAATGTGCAATGATCAACTATGAAAGGCTTGGTTCTTCTCACTGGCTCAGGGATCCAAAGCAATCCTGATAGACTTTGGACAGAAAATGCCATCTGCATCGAGAAAAAAAGATCTAAGGAGAGTGAAAGCAAATCAACATATGTTTTGTTCACTTCTTTTTTCATTTTTTTATTTCTCCCTTTTGTTCTGATTTTTCTCTCCTAACATGATTCATAAAGCAATGTCTACTAAACAAATAAATGAATGAATGAATGAATGTTAGCTATCAGCAGCAGCAGCAGGAGCACCACCATCACCATTACTTAGGGATAGCTAGGAGAGAATGCTAGACCTGGAGTCAGGAGGACTTGAATTCAAATCCAACCTCAGGCACTCATTGTCTATGTGACTTTGGGCACATCACTTAACCATGTTTGCCTCAGTTTCCTCATCTATAAAATGAGTAGGAAAAGGAAATAGCAAACTACTTCAGTGTTTTTAGCAAGAAAATCCCTGATGAAGTCACAAAAAGTATAACTGGCAACAATAACCAAAATTATTATCGAACAGGGACTCGCCCAAAGCCCCAAATTAAAATTCTATGAAAAATTGGAAATTTATTAGAATATGGAAATTTGTCTGATCATTTGCTCTCTTATGCAGAATAATTTCATTGCCCTCAGTTTTCATGATTAAGAATCATAATTGTTTCAACTAAATCATTTTGATGTCAGCAAAAACCACTTTATCCTCAACATTATGTTTCCAGAACTTCTAATCCTCTCTAAGCTGATTTACTTTATTTGCTGTGTGTTTTTCTACATGCTGTCTGGAAGAATTAGGCAGTCTTGTGTGTGTGTTTACTAGTTGTGTCTGCCAGCCTCTGTGTGTCTTGTGGGAAATCTGCCAGGGAGAGAAATGGAATTTCTCTTTGGATACAGGGCTCAGCTTATCATTAGATGCAGTTACTCTACCACGTAATAATGGTGGTCATAGCTTACATCTCTACTTTGGGTCTCTTGTTTGCTAACTATTTTGGTTCTGCTTTGTTAAAAGCTGAGGAATTTGGGGAGGAAGTTTTGTTCCTTGTTATATATGTTTATTTGATTGTTGGTAATGGTCTTTAAGTTTATTGTAAAGCTTTGTACATTGCAGGGCACTACTGAGGTGTGAACTGATTCTCCATAACACTGCCGTGTGCACCAGCTTATTTGATGTTCACAACTCCTTTCATCTTATTTCTTCATATAGAGAATGAGCAGGTTTAGTTTCCCTGACCTGTTTTGGCACAGGGACGCAGAAGACAAGAGATGGTAGATTTATTGAGATTTACTTTAATGGAGAGAAGTACACAAGTGACTGGTTCAAGGGGCAATGAAAGACTGGACAAGAAATATGCCTGTAATACTAGTACAAACTAATTTTGAATAGGTGGAAGAATAAAAATATAATATATCATCAGACGTGAAGTGCTGTCTTCCCCATAAGTACATCTGAGCTCCCAAAGTGACTCCAGACTTCTCTGACTTCAAATTAATTCAAATTCAGTTCAATTCACTTCAGTTCCATAAATACTTATTATGTGCTAGGTAAAAACTAAGAAAATAGAGACAGCCAGATGGTTCAGTGGTTAGAGAACTAGGCCTGGAATCAGATTATCTGAGTTCACTTACTAACTCACTTATCTCCTCAGTATCTTTGCCAAGAAAATCCCATGATCTGGGTCACAGAGTCAGACATGACTGAACAACTGAAGAAGAACAAAATATAAAAATAAAGCTGTCCCTCACCCAAAGGAGCTTATGTTCTATTGGGCCAAATTCGGAATTATAACTGAAAATAATTTCATTCAACCATAGCCATTCTGCTAAGCATAATGATCAGAAACATTAATGAAGGTCAATGATAGATATTTTACTAGCAGCAAAAATAAACAATATATTATAATTATATGTTAATTACTATATCAAATAGCAATATATTAAGTGCCTTTCTGCAAGAATACTGTTCTGGACACTGGTAAAAATCATAATGATTAAATAAGCTATGACCAAAAGTGAACATTGGAAATAAATATGAGATCTGGGCATCGAGGAAGGGATAATATTAATTAGCACCATTACTAAAATAAAAGAACAGATAAAGCTTGCCATCTGCCCTGACACTCCTTTCTAAGGACTTCCTAAATTTACCACTCCACAGTTTCTCATTCTCATCTGACCTAGTAACAAATCTAAAGAAGCCTTCTTGGGCCATGCAAGCTTTCCCTCTGGTAAGATTCTTATGACCCAGAGTTTTGCTGACCTCTGTAATATGTCATATTGCCCCCAGAAACGATAGGACTGTCTCTAGTTATTAAGCCCAGTGCTGAACATATTTGAATTTAGTAGGAATACGAGTCCAACACAGGGTTTTCATTTAAAAAAAGAAAAGAAAAAAAGAGAGATTTAATGAATAGAGAGTCTAGATTGTTGTTCTTATTGTAAGAAAAACAGGAGTTCAAGCTCCATCCCTAATTTACTATTGGCATGATCCTGAGGCAAACCACTTTCAATAATCAATATGCAGAGCAACTCTTTTCAACTCTAAATAGCAAAGCAGTTGTGTCTCAGCGTTGCTAGAGGGAGTTTCTTCATCAGAAATTCCTGAAAACTGAAGTCTGATACAATTTCCAATTAATGTGAAAATGACATTTAGCTTGTTATTCCATAAAATAAGAAAAGAAGATAAATTAACTTTTTTTGTTTCAAGGGAACAGGGAACAAATAGGCAGGTCAGGGTGATCCAGAAAAATAATAGCAGTTATACTTATCTGCAGCTTCTGTTTTCAATATTTTTGGTGAATTAAGAGTCCAAAGAAGGCTAAAAGATGGCAGTTATCTCTTTGTTGTAGTTGTCTAGTTGGCTTAGTCTTATCTGACTCCATGACTTTGGGTTTTCTTGGTCGAAATATTGCAATTTTCTTCTCCGGCTCATTTTACAGATGAGGCACCTAAAACAAACTGGATTTAATGATTTGTCCAGAATCATACAGCTAAGAATTGTCTGAGGCCAGATTTTAAATCAGGGAGATGAGTCTTCCAGACTCAAGGTCTGAACCCTCCCCATGTACAGCCCTGCTACTGATAACAATGCCTTTAATGGCTTTAATGGCTGAATCATTGGATGAGGAATTGGAGGTTCTATTGTCAAACCCCAGTTTTACTATTTTCTACTTTTGTTTTTGTCCAAAACACTCCTACTTTTTCTGAATCTCACATCTTTTTAGGGGATTGTTTTTTCTCCTATAAATTAAGACAAGACTAAATGATCTTGAAGGTTTCTATCTGCCCTAGGTCCTAGGATACCATCTTGAAAGGCTTTCCTGGGGAGACGATATGGTCAAAAAGTAGGGATTCTGGGGGAATTGATGACTCCTTTTCCTTTGGCAATCAAGGAAACATTTAATTGATAGATAGCTAGATCTACATATCTACTTATTTATGTATCTAGATAGATATCAACATATCTATGTACCTAGATAGATATATCTACAGATATAGCTATCTATATCTATGTAACTAGGTATCTATGTATCTAGATAGATGTATCTTTATATCTATATTATCTAGATAGATAATATCTACACATTTATCTAGGTACATAGATATATCTACAAATATATCTGTATCTAGATAGATATAGCTACATATCTATCTATGTATCTAGATAGACATCTGTCTGTCTGTCTGTCTATCTATCTACCTATCTACTTATCTACCTACCTACCTAGATAGATCTATATATCATGTACCAACCAGATGGTATACTGCATATTATGTTGGGCCTGGAGTCAGGGAGATCTGAGTTCAAACCCAGTCTTAGTTGTCTTAATTAGCACCAACAACTTAATTAGCATTAACAACTAATTAACATTAATTGTAAGACCCAGAACATATTATTTAAACCTCTCTCAGTTTCATCTCTAAAATGAGAAGGGGTGAGTAGACTTAATGATCTCCAAGTGTCTTATCTCAAAATCTAAGATTCCCTGACCACCTTAGGTACTATTTCCTGTTTCAGAAAGAAAATCTGATTTTCTGCATTCTACATGAGAATAAACTTATTGCTGGGATAGTAAGTCCTCAAAAGATATGGATGGTAGTCTGTATAAAGTAAAAATCATTCCAACAAAGGTTAGGAAAAAATCCTTTTGAATAAAAACTTGGCCAACATAACCCTGAAGCCATTGCAGGGGTGTTTAAATTTCACAAAGGGTATCAATTGTTTAGAGTTCTTGTGTTTTGTTGGCTTGCTACAGACATCCACAGCTGAATGCCCGAGTAGGTTGAGTTGGACTCTCAAAAGGGATTGAATGTCAAGAGAGGAAGGAAGCACTGAAAGCCACAGTGGTCTATGTTTATGGAATGAGTTATGTTCTCATATGGAGTCTTTTTACTGGCTTTCAGGGGAAAGGGGAAAGTTTTGAAAGGCTTTATCTAGAGTTACTTCCTCTCCATCAGGGTTGTGGGGGTGGTGTTGAGTATACTCTGGATAGGAGAAGGGGGCTAGCTATAAGGAGCCTGGAGTTTTAACAAAAGAAAAGCCAGAGATTTCCTGTTTCAATCAATCCCTCTGCTCATTCGTTTAGAGTATACATGCCTATGCAAATAAACACAGTCTGCTTCTTTTTTAGTTTTTAAGCCATTTTCAGCAGACTATGGATAGGGCCCTAGGAATCAATTAGCATTCTGATTTTTGTATTCAAATATTTATTGATATTTAATGTAATTATGTGTATGTACATAATATTTAGTATAATTATGTATATGTATAAATAGGTAAATAATTACATACTTAATGTATTAAGTATAATGTAAAAGATGCAAAAATAATGGAAATTTTCACTTTGTGAAGGAACATTGGTTTGTGGTTAGAAAAAACTGCTGTATTTCATATAAGGGAATTGAGCTTTGAGAAATGAAATGACTGGGATCATGCAGGGTCAGGATTACAATCTAATCTTCCCAATTGGAGTTCTGAACCTCTTAATAGTGTTCCATGTGGTCTCCTTGTAGCATACTTCAATTAATCCTTATTTTATAAATCAGAGACAGAAATATTATCCTTAGCCATAAGGTATAATTGGTACACTAAATTTACCTGGTTACTTCTTGTCCTGATGTTTGTGAGAATTATTTGGATACTCTGTAAACAGTTTCCAAAAATAGGCTCTAAAAAAGTTTCTATTTCCCTTGCAAAATTAGTATTAGCTCAATGTCGGTTTACCAAAGTCACCTTGCTGGCCATCACCCAATCTTTCTGTTGCCCTTGGCACAACTAGGAAGAAAACCTTAGCATCCATCTGCCATGTGTTCCTTCATAGGTTCAGGCTCTCAAGGAAGTCTCTTGAGATACATGAAAAGAAAAAACTGACTATATTTTAAAATTTTAGGTCTGTTGGCAGATTTCTTTCAGACCTTAACTGAGCAGGCACATGCTTGTTTTCATAAAAATATTAGAATCCCAAACTACCCAATTCAGAACCCTACCTGGGAGAGAGGGGACATCTCTCAATATATATGGAAATTTTGGGGGAATCTGTAACTCTTTTAGTAGTGTTGAAACCATTGAGTTTAACACTTAATAAGAATAATTAATTAAAAATACAAATTTGCCCAGTAGTGTATTCTCTTTGTAAGAGATTGCCGTCTACACCCCAAGGTCACCCCTTCATGCCCCACTTGGTGCAACCAATCCACTCCTGGCTGTGGTCTCCCCAAGCAGTCTTCAGTAACCTGGGATCTATGATTCCCATCTCTTCCCCTCCTTCTTACTCCTACAAGGCTTGCCTTCTCTCTCTGACAACTAAGTTTTTCTTCAAAAATTGGTCTGCTGATAAGCTTTGGAGTCTTGTAAAGCTGACTCCTGGGGTTAAAAACCAGTCCTATAATTTTCTCTTTACTACTAATGATGATGCTCTACTTTTAGATAAGACTACCAAGTTAGGGACTGAATTCCGAATTGCATGAAAGTGGCCATTGAATGTCTTCTGTAATCTATCTGTGAGTTATGACATTTTTAGCCTTCTACAACCCACTCACCTTCATACACTCATTATCCTCAGCACGGTGACTGGCACATTTTATTATTTGATTGTTTCCAGTTTGGATGACTCTCCATGATCCCATCTGGATTTTTCTTGGCAAAGACGCAGGAATCCTTTGCCATTTCCTTCTACAGATCGTTTAAAAGATGAGGAAATGGAGACAGATAGGGTAAAGTGACTTGCTCAGGGTCACACAGCTGGGAAGTGTCCGAGGCCAAATTTTAAATTTAAAACTTAGGTCTTCCTGAGTCCAGGTCTGGTGCTCTGCCCCCTCTGCCACCCACTTGGCACATAGTAGGTGCTAATTAGATGTTTATTGCCTGAGTTCATTCATTTAGCATTCTAGTTCTAGTAGAGGTAATTAAATAAATTAATGAATCAGAGACCTCATGACACAAGATTTCACAAACTCAAAGCATTGTTTTCCACCTTTGGGCATTTTCACAGACTACCTCATATGCCCAGAATAATAATAGCTGACCCTTTTAGACTCATTAGTATGGTAATTTATCTACATGATCACAGTGAGCTGCCCAAATAGTTCTGTAAGATAGGTCAGGATAGGTCAGTCAATGTAGATGTGACTCAATGTTCAGTGGAATTTATAAGTACATGAAGTCACCTTTCTCTCCCCATCTCTTCCTTTTGAGATGTTTCTCTTCCTTCGAGGGTTAACTCAGCTATACCATGCAGCCTATTCTGATTTTCTCTCTTTTATCCTCTATCCAGCTGTTATTAGTGTATTCTGTTGGATCAAATATCCCTAGAATATTTTATCTTCTTCTCTGGCCCTTCATTTTTTATCTTGTGTTCTGTTTTATTGAGTACAGGTATTATTCTTCCGGAGACTTTAAACCCCTTGAAACGTGGGACTATTGCTTTTTTGTCTCTTTTATCCTCAGCATGATACCTGGCACATAGTAGGTACTTAAGCAAATGTTCCTTGATTCTAATTTGATAAATGTGAAAGTCAACATAGTATAATGGAAAGAGGGCTAGAATTGGAATAAGAGCGATGGTTAGCATCATGACTCATTACTTAGTTCTCTATGATCTTAAAAAATTCACCTAATATCTGTGATATTCAACTTCTTCATTTCTTAAATGAGGGTAATACTTGTAATACAGCTTTGTGGAGCCGTTCACAGTAGTTTCTATTATGAATATATGTACTGGGGGCTATTTTCCATGCAGAAGACAAATGTGATCATATATCATATATATATTCATATGTAATAAGAATGGTTATTATTAGACATTTAATAAACACTTGATGAATTCAGTTATTAGTATGATTATTAAATAGGTTTTCTCCCCAGTGGGGTTTGGTTGACAATATTCCATTCACATTTTTTCAATTGATTCCCTCTTATAACCAGAAGCATGCATTTGTGAGGTGACTTGGGTTATAATCTATGGAATGGAACAACAAATGTTAATTGGTCCATGAGAAGATCAGACTAACAACTCTGCCCTCATTGCCTTTGACCTCATCAATTGTACACCTGTATGATTCTGTGACTACTCAAGATGCTTCTCTTTCTCGTGGTTGGGCAGGCAGTCTCTTCTGGATAAATTGAGGTGAGGACTGGTTGTATGTGTGTACTTGTGATTTAAGGGCAAGGTGATATGGGCTGAATTTAAAGAAAAAAGTAGAGTGAGATTGAAAAGGGGAAAAAGAAAAAGAAGAGAGATAAAAAATTAGGAGACAGAAGAAAACAGAAAAGAGAAATAAATATTCTTCATAAGAATAGAGGGGCAAAGGATTGATGCACCTCTGCTCTCATCGATTGCCTTTTTAAATTATGTGTGTCCTCCACCTTCATTTCACCAAAACGACTATCCCACTAACTCAAAAGTAAGAACTGTGGGTGAGAGGGATAGTCCTTTGTCTGTTTCATGGTAGTTTGGTGGGTCTGGAATTAGGAAACCCTAAGTTCAAATCCAGCCTCAGATTCTTACTAGTTTTGTGCTAGTCACTTGGTCCTGTTTATCTCAGTTTCCTCATCTGTAAATTGGGGGTATATTTAATAGCACCTAAACTTGCAGGATTAATGTTAGAATCAAATGAGATAAAATTTATAAAGTTCTTAGCATAGTTCCTAGTACACAGTAAACTTTATATAAGTATTAGCGATTTTTGTAATTCACAGGGAAAGGGGGTGTCTAAAAAAGAGGAACCTCTAGAATACTACATATTGGTTTGTTTGTATCTCTGATTTGACCTAATCTTGCAGGGATATATTTTACAATGTGATAGGAATATAAAATCTTTGCCTCTGCACAAACAAGCATATGTTTGTGACTGACTGCCTGAATACATGCATGAATGACTGAATTCTTTGTGATTATCAGTACTGTGCATCTGGATTGGCTATCTCATATATGTGGGTGACTGGTAGGTGTGATAGTGTGGCACTTTTTATTAGAAGTTCCCAGGAAAAGCTATATCAATGATCACTGGATGGCTCAGCTCTCCAGCTCTGCTTGAAAATAGAGGTGATATCCGTGATAGCTTCTCTTTTTATGATTCCTTTAAGCTTGCTGGATCATAAGATTGAAAGGCAGTTTGGTAGAATAGGAAGGAATGAAGAAGGGAAAGAAAGAAGGAAAGAAAGGAAGAAAGGAAAAGAAGAGAGGGAGGAAGGGAAGGAAGAAAGGAGGGAAGGGATAGAGGAAAGGAGGAAGAGAGGGAGGAAGGGAGGAAGGAAGGAGGGAAGGAAGGAAGGAAAGAAGGAAGAAAAGAAGGAAGGAAGGAAGGAAGAAAAGGGAGGAGATATTTATGTGGCTACCATGTAGTAGGTATAATACCAAATGGAAAGTGACAAGATATTCTAGGTTCAAAGCTCAGCTCTCTCCCTTTCTGTGTGAACTTGTGAAAATGTCACATAATTCTTTTAGGTTCCTATTTTTTCTTATGTTAAATTATGGAATTAACTTAGATGAAGTTCTAAGATCAATTTCTGCCCCTACCCCCAGCTCTAATTCTAGAATCTTACGATCAGCCGAAATAATAGACCTCAGCAATGTGTCTGACAATATGATTCTGTGAATCAGAACTAGAAGAGGCCTTAGAGATCATTTAGTTTCCCCTCCCTCACCATTATTTTATAAACAGCCATGAAAACGGAGCCTCTTTTGTACTGAAATAACCTGGCCAAAGTCCAATAAGGGATAAGAAATGTAACCAAGATTGAGACCTAAGTTTTTTGATGCCAAATTCAAAGCATTTTCTATTACAGTAGCAGCCTCTTATGTAATCAAATGATAGAGGAATTTAGCCAGTTGGTACATGGACCTAAAGTGTTCCATATTTCACTGTGAACACATTATGGTTATTAGCAGTTTTCCAAAAAAAAAAAAAAAAAAAAGTAGGGAGCATAATACTGTATGGTGGGGAAATGAAGGCAGATAAAATCAAGTTATTTATATATGTATGTATATAAAATATATACATATATAAAATATATGTAAAATAATATATACATATATAAATAACTTGATTTGATATATATATATATAATATGCCATTATGTATTTTATTACCCTACACCTGAAAAGAATTGTTAGTTGATGTTAACAAATTAAAAAGTCAAATGATTCAGAACAATTCATTTTGCTTCCCCTCTCCCTACCCAGTTTTTTTCCTACATAAACTGGGAAGTAGGATCTAACTAATTTCTAAGGTTGTTTATTATAAGAATTGGTGAATAAAAAATGATTATGACGCACTTTGCAAATGAAGAGCCCCTTTAATAAGTCCTGTCCAGTCTCCATCTTGTTATACAAATATGGCAGGGAATCACTGGTATTCCATCACTTTATCTTCTCCATTCTTTCTGAGATCATTTCTCTCATCTAAACTGGGTAACTACTTTTCATTTCTGAGCCCTAGAATGGAGGTTGACCAGAATTATTTTTTCTCTTACCCAGAATCAGATTTGAATCCTTCCGAGAACTAGCATAAGAACTCAGTCAGGCAATCGATAGTGGTTTTTGTGTGCTCTCTGTTTTTTTAGAAGTAAATTTCTAAATAACACCAACACAATTTCTTAGGTATTGAGATGGGCATCAAGTTAAGGTCCCTAGATAAGTGGAAATCAAGACCTCAGAGCAGGTGATTAACCTTGAAAATCCCTCTCAGCAGAGACCTGTGATCATCACCCACAAGTGGGAACCATAGCCTCAACTCTGCTTCCATGAGTGTTCACAGATAATGTCACTTTGCTGTATTAGCTCCAGCAGTGAAGTAGGTAGGTGACATTAATATTCAAATCCTTGTGATCAAATTAAATTCCAAATTCCTAAGCCTGAATTTCAGAAGAAGAAAAACAGTAACAAAGGCCCTTTCATTTTGCTTTGGAAAACAATAAGATAATTTATTTCCTTTAATTTCCTACTCCCTCTTTCCATCCCTGCTGCCAAAACAAATGCACTTGAATTGTATTGGTTTAATAATAATAACAATGAGCAGCTTGGAAGTGTATTAAATAGAATTCTGGGTCTGGAGTCAAGAACACTCATCTTCCTTAGTTCAAATCTGATTTCAGACATTTACAAGCTGTGTGATTTTGGGTAAGTCACTTAATCTCATTTGCCTCAATTTCCTCATCTATAAAAAGAGCTGGAGGAGGAAATGGCAGTATCTTTGCCGAAAAATGACTGTATAATAACAATAGCAGGTTACATATAGAGAATGCTTGAAATTATTATAACACACTTTTCTTCAAAGTTTATAAAAATAATTCCTCAAATTAATTCATTAAAGTAGCCTTTACATGAACATTTTTGTGTGTCAAAGTGCTTTTTTTGTGTGTTAACACCGGTTATCCTCACAAAAACATTGGGAAGGGAGTTGGTATTTACTATTATTAACTCCATTTTACAGATGAATTTAAGTAATTGTCCAGGATCTCATAGCTAGAAAATGTCAGTGGCAAGATTTGATTTGAAGCTTCCTGATTCCAAATCCTGTGGTCCTGCTAGTGCACTACTTAACTCTGCACGTGGCTACTGATATCACAAATATATATTTTAATCTAAATTTTACATAGGAGTAAACACGGACTACAGAGGAAAAGAATCTTCTGATTCCAAACCCAATTTTCTCTCCTTTGATAGTATATATCATGATGGGTAGAGAATTTTTCTGTGATTCAGAAAGTCTGATGACTATGTGACTCTAGGGACCCAGGCCTTTCTCTCAATATCCCAGATACCTCTCTAACACTGTATTTTTCAATGCAGTTATAGAACTGTATTTGTAGAAGAGATTTCCTCTTAGGCATTCCCATACTAATAAAAACATAAATCATTAAAAAAAGATAAAAGCCTGCTGAATGTCTTGAAAGAAAAATAAATTATATATAATCAATTATAATAATTTCATTATTTTAAAGTAATTAAGTGCCACAATATTACCACGAGGTGCTTTTTATGTTAGACATTGCTTTTTATGTTTTTTTTTTTTTAATTCCTTCAAGTAAATTTAAGAGGGCAGAGAAGACATGCCAGGGATTGAGAAAGACAAAAATGGAAATATCCAGTCTTTCTTGATCTTTTCATAAGGGAAAGTGAGGCAGCTAAACTTCACAGATAGGAAAGGAATAGATAAGACCTTTTACCAAGGGAAAGTACAACACTTCTCTAATTTGTGAGAGCTGGTCAAGTCAGGAAACTTAAAATTGACTTGAACTACTCTTTTGTGGATGTGGCTTGATGAAGCATAGAAGTATAAAAGATCAAGTGAGACAGAAAAAGATGGCAAGATTCTTGTTATGGAGCCTTCCCCACTGCTAGTATCCCACATATCTATCTGCTTTTTTCTGTGATCTTGGATTGGACTCATGAATCTGGTGGAAAAGACCCCAAAGAGAGGGATCATAGAATGATTGATGGGTCAGAAGGGATCTGAGAGATCATCCACATACCATCGTCTTTTTATAGACATAGAGTAATTCAGTAAAATGGCTTAGGTAGTTACTAGCTATGTGATGCTGGTCAAAGTTATGATTTCGAGCCAGTGTTTTTGTACCATCCTACTTCAAGGTATTTTCTTTGTGGTCATTATGTTGCTCAAGGATCCAGGACTTTTTAGGAGTAGTTGGTAGTGATGGAAAGCTCCTTGGAGACAAGGGACTATTTTACTTTTTTTGTGTCATCATCATCTGAAAGTGTTCCTGGTATAATAGATGCTGAATTCATATCGCCACACACATATAAAAGTGAGTGATATATTTTATTATTTTTTCAGTTTAACTCTAGAGGCTAATTTATATCAGCATATAGTGTATGAGATATATGAGTAATGGCAGTCTCCCCTTGGACTATTTTACAATGGAATCCAGCAGAGAGGCTGCTGGAGAAAAGATGGAAATGTTATAAAATTAATCATGGCCATGAACATTTTGATCCTTAAAACTACCATTGCCCTGTATTTTTAAATACTATCTGTTAAGAACCAAATCCCATATTATTAATGTAGACATTCCAAAAGCCGAGGTATAAGATTGTAGTAGAGTTCAGGAAATTAGAGTTACAAACTTAGAGATCATCTAATCCAAAACTTCTCAACCCCTTTTTGAATATTGGCATTCTACTTTTGGCAATCTACAGAAGTCTATGGATCCTTTCTATGAAAATTTTAAAATGCATAATATAAAATATAGAACTAATTTAAGTTGAAACATTTATAAAAATGAAAACAAAATTACAGAATCCAGATTAGATACCTCTGATATATTCCAACATCTTCTCTTTTACAGTTCAGGATATCTACCTTTTTGGGCCCTTTATAGTCAACACCAAATAATTTTCTGGGAAGGATATCCCTTCCTACATTATAAATGATAACCTATCCCTGGAAGGAAGAATAATTTGCATCTTTCTACCCAATCTGAACAATTCTTGTCCAATCCCTCTCACAAATTCATTGTAAGGGATCCATATCCAATACATTGATAACCTTCCCCTAGTTTTCTTTGTGTGGAGAAAAGGAGCGTATGAAGTCTGTCTGTGGTTATCCTTTATTCTCATCACATGATGAATGAATGAAAATGTGGAGTTGTTTTATTATATTCCAGAAAGTAGGTTAAGAATTCTATACCAGCCTGTAATTAAAGAATTACTAGATTCTATTATAATCCTGTAATTAGCTAATAGAATCATTGTGTGAATACGCCAATCTCCGGCCTTTAAAAGGAAAAATGAAAAGATAAAAAGCTATTTTGAGTGTGTGTTGTGATACACTATATTAACCTAAAGAAGCATCAAGTGATTAATTCTTCAAACTGCTCATTTTCAGCTCTGATTTTCTCTGGTTACTGGCACTGTCTCTAGGCACCCAGGTGACCCTGGGCAAGGCACTTAGCCTCAATTTCATGTGTAAAAATGAGGTCAGACTAGATGATATCAAGGTCTCTTCCAGTGTTAAAAATACTGTGCTTCCATAAAAGCAGCTTCCTCCCAGTAGTTCTGAGTTTGTTCTCAGACTAGCAGGGTTGAAGTGGTTTCAAAGGTTACACAAAGGCCAGAGAGAAATGTCTTTTCCAGAAAACTCATTTCATTTTTAGTCTCAACAATTTAATAAAAAGACTACAAGGAACCTCTTGATTTCAGATTCAGGATTGCAGCTTTGAATTTTCACTATCTCCTGTTCCTTGTTGATGCTCTAGCCAGCACTGGGGTCTTTCCTAAAAAAAAGGAGATTAGAAGGTGTTAAAGGTCTTTAATGACTAATTGAAGACTTTTCTCAAATGAAATCAGAGAATTGAAAAGTGTTCCCTAGACAAAAAAAATAAAAAAGAAGACATAGAGAGAAGGTGGATTGGATATCAGAAAAAAGGGGATTTCTTGCCATAGCAGGCTCTGCTAATTAAAATTCACTTAAATCTGAGCAACTCACTTTAGCTTTCTAGACCTCAGTTTCTTTTTGGAGCTAAAAAAGGATGGGGGATGGGCAAGATGCTGTCTGAGATTTCTTCCAATTCTAATATCAAATGATCGTAATGTGTATAACTTGGAAGGATTTCAGAGGCCATTTAGGATGCCCCTCTCGCTTTACAAAGGTAACTGAGGGAGACTAAATCTTGTTAGATAGATGATAAACAATATAGACTTTATTGTTGTAGACATTGATTCTCAGTTCCAAAGCCAGGGAAAATGTATTCCCAGTGAATAGAAAAATAACATAGTAGTCCAACAAATACAGAGAAGTATCTCTGGTTTGATGTCCAACAAATACAGAAAAGTATCTTAGGTTTGATGGTCTCCTTTATTTAAAATTATCAGTAATTGATAAGATAATCTAGAACATGTTAATATTGTGGAAGAAAAATATATATGTATGTACACACACATACAATTGAGTGTTTGTATGTGTGTACGGCATGTGTCTGTATCATGTACATTTTAAAAAACTAGACACAGCCATGTTTAAGTTTTTTAAAAGGAGGGATTAGTAATGAATGGCTAAGCAGAACCAAGATGGGACCTAGATGAGCTCTTCCAACACCTCCCTCCAAGAAAGTTTTAAAATAACTCCTCAGATCAAATTGTGCAGGGTTAGAACCCACAAAAGGTTAGAGGGAGACATTTTCCCAGCCTAGGAAGTGCCTTCCTAGCTCTCCAGGAGAGACCTACAACAATGGAGTGGATATAAGCCTAGAGCAAGGAAAGCATACTAGTAGTGAACTTTGGAAAGAGTCCATGATAGCAACGGTAGCTTTGGGAGCTCTCAGCTGTCAGATTCAATAAATGAGCTGGACAACTGGTCAGACAGAAGTTCCCAATGGCCCTTTGGTGTCACTGGATGGAGCTAGAACTGATGGGCAACTCTATTGCCCATAAGCAGTTCTGGGTAGCAGTTCCACACAGAAAAGAGTGCTTGTCACAAGGGAACAAGGACACTGGTCCCACTTCCAAAGTCAAGAAGAGCACTGGCATTTATTGCTAGAAGGAAGCAAAAATGCTTTCTGAGTAAAGACCAAAGAATAGATCAGGGGTGTAGTGACCACAACTTTCCCAGAACTTGGAAGTACTGAAAACTTGCAGAATCTAAGAACTAGTCCTGAAAAGAACAGCAGAAAAAATCCTGAAACTTGCCTTAGAACCTCTCCATCCCTAAGTGAGCAGAGCCCAACTTTACAAGGTCAGGATCAAGAAGTGGGTTGGACTGAGAAAACAGTACGAAAAGGAACAGAAATGGTGATAGGGAAGACTAAGAAATAAACTTTGGGTTCTGATAAAGGCCTCATTTCCAAAATATATAGAGAATTGACTCAAATTTATAAGAAATCAAATCATTCTCCAATTGATAAGTGGCCAAAGGAGATGAATAAACAATTTTCAGATGAAGAAATTGAAACTATTTCTAGTAATGTGAAAAGATGCTCCAAATGATTATTGATCAGAGAAATGCAAATTAAGACAACTCTGAGATACCATTACATGCCTCTCAGATTGGGTAGGATAGCAGGAAGAAATAATGCTAAATGTTGGAAGGGATGTGGGAAAACTGGGACACTGATACATTGTTGGTGGACTTGTGAACTAGTTCAGCCATTTGGAACTATGCTCAAAAAGTTATCAAACTGTACATCCCTTTGATCCAGCAGTGTTACTACTGGGCTTTTATCCCAAAGAGATTTTAAAGAAGGGAAAGAGACCTGGATGTGCAAGAATGTTTGTAACAGCCCTCTTTGTAGTGGCCAGAAACTGGAAACTGAGTGGATGCCCATCAATTGGAGAATGGCTGAATAAAGTGTGGTATATGAATATTATTGTTCTGTAAAAATGATTTCAGAGAAGCCTGGAGAGACCTAGATGAACTGATGCTGAGTGAAATGAGCAAAACCAGGAGAACATTATACATGGCAACAATAAGACTATACAATGATCAACTCTGATGGATGTGGTTCTCTTCAACAATGAAATGATTCAAACCAGTTCCAATTGTTCAATGATGAAGAGAGCCATCTACACCCAGAGAGAGGACTTTGGGAACTGAATATGGATCACAACATAGCATTTTTACTCTTTCTGTTACTGTTTGCTTGCATTTTTGTTTTCCTTCTTAGGTTTTTTTTTTCTTTCTAGATCTGATTTTTCTTATGCAGCAAGATAACTGTATAAATATGTATACATATATTGGATTTAACATATACTTTTACATATTTAACATGTATTGGATTACCTGCCATCTGGGGGAGATGATGGGGAGAAGGGGGGAAATTTTGGAACAGAAGGTTTTGCAAGGATCATTGTTGAAAAAACTACTCATGCATATGTTTTGTAAATAAAAAGCTATAGTAATAAAAAATGAAACAAACTTTGAGAAAATAAACAATGTGAAAACAAGTAGAAGAAAAATCTTAAAGAAAAATTTCCATTGGATCCAAAGTTTAAAAAAAAAATTCCTAGAAGAGTTAAAGTAAATAGGCAAAAAAATGGAAGGAGATGGAAGAAAATTATGAAAAGAGAATTAACAATTTGGCAAAAGAGGCACAAAAAATACTGAAGAAAATATCAACTTAAAAAGCAAAATTAGACTAATGGTAAAAGAGACACAAAAAGTCACTGAAGAAAAGAATTCCTTAAAAAATAGAATATGATAAAGGGAAAAGGAGGTACAACAATTCAGTGAAGAAAAATTAGTTTAAAAAAATTGGTGAAATGGTAAAAGAGATACAAAAGCTCACAGAGGAAAGGAATTCTTAAAAATTAGAATTGGGCCAGGGGAAGCTAATGAATCTATGAGACTTCCATAAAGAATCAAATAAAGTCTAAAAAATGAAAAAAACAGAAAATGTGGAGTATGTTATTAGTAAAACAATTGACCTGAAACCATCAAGAAGTCATGTTAAAATTATTAAACTACCTGAAAGTCATGATAAAAAAAAAAGAGCCTGGACATCATATTTCAAAAAACAACAACAACAACAACAACAAAACAAAACAAAACAAAACAAAAAATACCAAGGAGAACTGCTCTGATATCTTAGATCAAGAGGGTAAAATGGAATTTGAAAGAATCCACTGATTTTCTGGAAGACATTCCAAATTGAAAACTACCAGAAATATTATAGCCAAATTCCAGAGTTCCCAGATTAAGGAGAAAATATTACAAACAACCAGAAAAAATAATTCAAATATTATGGAGCCATAGTTAGGAGCACATAAGATCTAGCAGCTTCCATGTCAAAGGGTCAGAGGTGTTGGTATTCTGGAGGGTAAAGAAACTAGAATTGCAATCAAAAATAACCTACCTAGAAAAATAAGGACATCCAAGAATGCTGATGAAAAAACCAGAGCTGAAAAGAAAATTTGATATTCAAACAGAAGACTTGAGAAGAATGAAAAGATAATTATGAAAAGCTTCTCATCAAAGACTCAATGGAATTAAACTGTTTACATTCCTACATGAAAAAATGATATTTTTAACTCCTGAGAATTTTATTTCCATTAGGAGTTAGGAGGCAGACAGTACAGGTGTAAATCAATTATATCGGGATGATATCTTTAAAAAAAAGTGAAGGGGTGAGAAAAAGGGATGCACTGGGAAAAGAGGAAGGGAGAGTTCATACATAAAAGAGGCACACAAGGAGCAGGTCTTATAGTAAAGAGGGAAATGGAGAAAGAGTCATGGATAATGCTTGAATTTCACATTTGGATTTGGTTTGGTGTTCACTTACACACACACACACACACACACACACACCGCTGCTTTAAAAATTAGATAAAAATAGCATTTACAACAAACCCCAAATCACAAATGTTTTGACACCTAGAACTGACTGCTTCCTAGAAGATAGCTTAATGTGCAATTTAGAGCTTAATGAATTTCTTATTTTATAGGGATGAAATACATTATACTATGGCATCCATTCCCCTTCATTCATAAGAGTACTTTTTAAATACTCACCTATTTTTGAAGTATTTCTCCTTTAGACTCTTTATTTTACCTATGTTTCTAACTGCTCAAAGAAAAATCAGTAGCCTGGAAATAACCTTGTATAGACAGCATATGAGCTGTGTTTTGAAGTATGTTAGGGGTTCTAGTAGATGGGAACATGGAAAGAAGAATATATTCCAGACATGAATTCATCCAGTGGCACAAAGAGCTGGAATATTATAGAGAGCAGATACCTAGCAGGCCAATTTGACTGAAGTAGAGACTTTCTGAGGGCAGGTCATGGGAAATAAGACTGGAAGGATAGGGAAGAGTTAGTTTATAGATGATCTTAAATCTCAAGATGGAAGACTTGCTATTTCATTTTAGAGCCAATGAGACTGTGACTAACAACATATTACTAGATCATAAGTTTGGAAAAGAGCTCAGAGATCATCTGGTCGAATCCTCTCATTTTATATATGAGTAGACCTGCAGAGAGAGGAGGTAACTTTTCTCATGATAATAGAAAATTACTTGCTTCTTGGTTTTCTTATTCCAAATCTAGTTACTTCTTATTTTAGCACATATCATAAGCTGAAAAAAGAAGAATAAATCCTTATCATTTATATTTTCCATTTCATATGAAACTAGGTCTCTGTAACCTAACCTTTAATTCAATAAACGTTCCCACTGTTTATATCCATTATCTACAGCACCTATTTCTCTCTTTTCTATATTTGTTGCATATTTCCTCATGGAAAATAGGAGATATGACCCAAAACTAGATAACATGCCCCTGACTGTGAAAAACAAGTTTGGAGAAGGGTAAACAGATTATATTTGTGAACTTGATATTAATTCTTCGCTATTCTAGTATGAATTACTAAGTGACTGATTTGTGAACATTTAGAGAAGTGATGGTTTTTAAGCACTAATATAAGTGCTTATATAAGCACTTGAAAAATCTGTCATGATATTTTGGAGGATGAATTAGAGAAGTAGACTGACGAAATTTTCTGTTTTTGAATAGCCTTATACCAAGAATGATCAATGCAAGCTTGGAAGAGTGCCCTCGGTGGCCTCCTGAGAGGCTTTGTACTTACCCATGTTCTTTTTCATCATTTTAAACAATGACTTGGATGAAAGAATACTTATCAAATTTATTTTTGACAAGCCTGGAAGGCATGACTAAAACAAAGGAAGACGGCATCAAAATGGCCTCAGCAGGATGGAATGTTCAGAAAAAACCTACAAGAGGAAAAATGTCAAGGATTGAACTTAGGTTAAAAAAAATCAGCTTCTCATATAGCTCATAGAGAAACTTAACTGCAGTTACTGTGAAAATGGCCCTGGGGTTTTATTGGCTTCAAGCCATCCTATATTCAAAAAAGCATATCTTATCTATCTATCTACCTCATATATATATATAATATATACACACATACATACACACATAAATATTGGTAATATGAGTATTAGAGACCTTGTCACCCATTTTTGAGACCTAGACAAGCACTGAATTTGGAGCATTTCCAAATTTATAGAATATTTTGTAAGTACTGGATGGAAAACAATATTAATCAGAGAAACAGTAAACTTTAAGCCATGGTCTCAAGAGTATATACAATCTACATGAACTTGGGCTATATTCATTATGTGAGTAATCATATTCCCCCAAACTCATCCAATCTTAGGCTCTGTATTTGTTTTAAAAAAACCAGTTCCAAAGCAAAAGTGGTTCTAGTTAACTCATGCATTGATCTATCTAGATCACATAGTAAATATCTTGCTCAGTCTGGCTATAGCCTATTAGGAGAGACATTAACAAACTTGAATGTGTCTTGAAGAAATTTTTTTTTAAGGTTTAGCGTTCTTGAAACCATATCATCCAAGGGATGCTTGAAGGAACTGGGGATATTTTATTTGGAAAATGGGAGACAATGTGGCAGAGTCTTCAAAATTTTGAAGAGCTTAAATGGAAGGTGAATCAGGGTTGTTTTCTGTAATGGCAGACATCAAAACTAAGGTCAACTGGCATGATTAACAAGGGGATCTGTTTTAGTTTTCTAATTATGTAAAATTTGTCTGACAAATAAAGCTATTTAGAAAGAAATAGCTTGCTTGACAGGATACTATTTTTGGAATCAGGAAGATTCAAATGGCTTCAAATCTCCTTCTCTGACACTTAATTAGCTGTGTAAACTTGAGAAAGTCTCTTATTGTATCTGTCTCTCAACTTCCTCATCTGTAAATTAGAAGGATTGGACTCCATGGCATCTTCTAACTCTCTTTTAACTGGTCCTTCTAACTCTCAATCTATGATTCTATAAACTGTATATATTATGCATGTATTCTTTGGAAGACATTCTGTTAAATGCCAGAAATATAAATAGAAAAATGACAGTCCCTGTCCTCTAAGAGCTCACATGCTGATTAGGGAGATAGCACTTGTAGAAGAGTTAGATTCAGGAAAGGGTCAGTGGATTGAAGGATACAGCTTCAGGAAAGATGAGAAGTTCTAGTGGTCCTCTTTCCAAAAGACTCATTGAAAGGACATGAATGGTCATGCCCTTAGAGGAAGAAGGAACCTGAGATCATCTGCCATCTAAAGTGGTGAGCTCCCCTATTAATTGCCTATAACATAGCCAAAATGTGCCTCCTTTTTTTTTTTTTGCAGAACAGGATGTATGGGTGTGAGGAGAATCCTATAATCTATATTCCATTTTTACTCAGGTACACATTGTCTCCTCCAATAGAATGTTATTTGAGATCTGACACTACTTATTTCACTTACAATTAGTGTAGTGCCTTAAAAATAAGCAATAAATCCTTGTTGATTGCTTATGTATGTGGAATCTTGTTTCAGACAGAATTGGTGTAGTTGATTTTGTCATTGTTTATTGTTTATATGTTATATTCAAATCCTATTCTTTTGTGATCTCACTTGGAGTTATCTTGGCAAAAACACTAGCTTTATTTCCTTCTCCAGCTCATTTTACAGATGAGGAAACTGAGGCACACAGGATTAAGTGATTTGTCCAGGGTCACACAGCTAGTCTGAGGCAGATTTGAACTCAGTAGAATCTACTCTACTATGTTACCAGTCTGCTGTGATTGATTTCAATGAACTTCTTTTACAATTCTTTGTTACAGGGATGGAGTGCTGGATAGGGAAAAAGGAGGAAGAGAATAAGCTTTTATTAAAGGCCTACTAGGATAGAGTGCTAGTCCGGAGTCAGAAAGATTCATCTTCCTGAATTCAATCTGGCTTCAGATAATTATTAGCTGGCACTCTAGGCAAATCACTTAACCCCATTTAACTCAGTTTCCTCATCTGTAAAATGAGCTGGAGAAGGAAATGGCAAATTACTGGAATATCTCTACCAAGAAAACCCCAAATGGGGTCATGAAGACTGAAAGGACTGAACTTCAAGTGTGCCAGCTACTATGTATTCTAAGTGTCCTACACATATCTCATTTGATCCTTACAACTACCCAGTAGGTAGATTCTGTTATTTTCTCAATTTTATATTTGGGGAAACGGAGGCAGAGAGAGAGGTTAAGTGGCGTGCCCAGGGACACACAATGAGGAGGTGAGAACAAAACCAAAAACTTCCCTCAAAGCCTCTTTATAAAGAAGACCCAAAAACTTAGGGAACTCTTCAATTCCTATCAGTTGTAATTTTTTTGAGGGGGGTGCGGTTCTGTTTCATAATCCACCTTTGTCGATTTTGAATACCTTCCTCCTTTCTTTCCCTTTTAGCTTCTTTTTTATGTCATCTTCTCCCACTTGATTGTAATCTTTTTGAAGGAAGGGACTTGTCTTTTTCTCATTTGTATTTCCAGCAATTAGCATATTAGGTGCTTAGCAGATGCTTATTTTATATTATTTTGAGTGCCTGATTGGATTTGAATTCAGATCTTTTTGATAAAATATCCAGCATTCCATCCACTATGTCACCTAGGAATATATCCATACAAATGCACATCTAGAATGATTAGAAGGGATATTGTTGGTGAAATGTGGTATAATAGAGTGCTGGTCTTGGAGTAGGGAAGACCTACATCCAAATCCTATCCCAAACACTTAATAAGCTATGTGACCTTAATAGGTAAGTCTGAACCTTAGTTTCTACACTGGTCATTTTTTATGAGTTCCAAATATACTTTTGCAAACCATACATAATACTTTGTAAATGAGTTATTATTATACAGTACACAGGTGTTCTATATAAATTTCCTTCCACTTTCAAGAGCTGTTTATTTGCCATATTATGATAAAAGATGGAGACCTCAGGAGAACTCAGTTAAAATTCCTGCTTGATAACTGGCTGTGTGACGATAACCAAGTCACTTAACCTCTGCAGGGTCCCGTGGACCCCATACTAACCGATCTCTGAAGTCCTTTTCAGCCCCAGAATCTGTGATTTTATTATTCTACTTTCAAAGCATTTTTCCCAACTAGACTCTTTTATCCTCATAAAACCTTTGTGAAATAGGTATGACAGGTATTATTATCCTCATCACTATAGATGAGAAAATCTTCACTGCCACTGAACTGCATGGACGGCTTGACACAGTTGGTCACTGGTGAAGCTAGGACTCTGTCACCCAGTTCTTTCTAACTCTAATTCCAATGTTCTTTCCACTAGGCCAGTTTTCTTTTCCATCAGAGCTGTCATTTAATGAAAGAAGATGAGATACATTAGTTAGAACCAAAACTCTGTGCAGTCCTTGAGGAAAGGAGAGTTATGAACCATGACAGTCCTTAAAGCATTCCCGTAGGAACCAGAAAACTGCTTCTTTGTCTGTCTGGTAAGGAATGGATTACTAATCACATAGTCTTTCAAGGGAGGTGTTTTGAGTACCTACTATGTGCTGAACACAGGGTCAGACCCTGGATACACACTCCCTGCTTTCAGAAGGCTTATGGCTTCCTTGACGAAGCAAGATAAAACTATCTCCCTATGAAAAGTGGATGCTCCCTACCAAATGAGTCCATTAATAAACATTTGTTAAGTGCCTACTCAGTGTCTGACAAGAAAGGCAGGAGACAGTCCCTGTTCTCAAAAAGTTCACAGCCTCTAAGAGGTTTGAAGCAGTAAATTCAAATAATAGGAGATCAGAAGAGTTAAGGGCCATGAGCTTATCAGAAATATAAGACTATAATTGAGTCCTGAAGAACGAGAAGGATCTGGATAAGTGAGGGCAGGGGGAACCTTATCACAGAGGTGGAATTGTGTAAACAAAGAAGTAAAAATTAGAGTGGGGGATCATATTTTTCATGTGACCATGAATAGATCATTATGTCTTAAGGCATGTTTTTATTGTTTGCTTGTTTTTCAGTAGTGTCCAATTATTCCTGACCCCCATTTAGGGTTTTCTTGGTAAAGATATTAGAATGGTTTGTCATTTTCTTCTTCAGCTCATTTTATACATTAAGAAACTGAGGCAAACAGGGTCACACAACTAATACATGTGGGAGACTGGATTGAAATTCAGGAAGAGGAGTTGCTCTGACTCCAAGCCTCTATCCACTGTACCACCTACTTTCTCCTTAAAAATAATAGTGTTCAGGTTTTTCCATTTGACAGATGAGAGATCATCTCAGCTCAGCTGTCCGT
This sequence comes from Antechinus flavipes, assembly GCF_016432865.1. Taxonomy (NCBI): domain Eukaryota; kingdom Metazoa; phylum Chordata; class Mammalia; order Dasyuromorphia; family Dasyuridae; genus Antechinus; species Antechinus flavipes. The sequence goes on along the minus strand of NC_067403.1, from coordinate 68,999,339 downwards.
CCACTGCACCACCGACTGGCAGGCTGACGCAGCTTAACAATTAACAATGGACAATCACATTTCTGTAGCTTTTTGAGGTTTACAAAGCAATTTGCTCTCACTAACCCCATGAGGGTCAAGTAATTTAAAAATTCATTTCAAGGATATAACCAGGCAATTTTCAGAGGAAGAAATCCAGATTATCAGTGGTTACTATAAAACAACAAAAACAGCAAATTAATAATAGAGAAATGCAAAGTAAAGGAATTCTGAAGTCCCCCTCATATCCTTCTGATTAGGAAAGGTGACCAAAAAAGGAAATGATAAATGTTAAAGAAATGATGGGAAATCAGGTACAATAATGTAAGATTGGTGATTATGTGAACTGATTCAGTCATTCTGGAAAGAAACTGGAATTAAGCCTATAAAATTACTAATCTATGAATACACTTTCTTACTCAGTGATACCACTAAAAAAATGAGATAAAAGAGGAAAAGGAAGGTCCCAAACATACATACATATATATATATATATAAAATTATAGCTGCATTCTTTGTGGTAGCAAGAACTGTAAATAGACATGGTGTCCATCATTTGGTGAATCACTAAACAAGCTATGTTTTCTTTAAATGTAACGGAATACTCTTCTTTTGTAAAACATAATGCAGGGGAAGACCTGTATGAACTTATGCAGAACGAATGGACAAAGTTACGAGCTTATGCAGTTAATAACAACATTGTAAAGATAAACAAAATCAAAATACTTAAGAACTCTAAGCACTAAAGAGATCAAGTAGGAGCCCAGAGGAATCAAAGTGAGACCTGATAGCCACTTCTGGATAGAGAAGTCATGGAATTAAAGTGTGTATTGAAACACACCTATTTTTGGTTGTGACCTATAATAGGATATGTCTTGCTCGACTCTACATATCTGTTACAAGAATTTTTTGTTGTTGGGTTCAGGTGGAAAGAGAAAGAATGAATATTTCTATTGATCGATCTATACATACATAACACACATGTATATATTTTTTCTGTTACTTGAAAAGAATAAAACCTCATAGAAATTAGGAAGGGGAGCCAGTTTAGAGAGGAAAATTGTATTTGATTTTAAACATATAAAATTTTAGATCATAGAGTCATTCAAGTGTAAGCATACAGCAGTTATTAGTGAAATGGAGCTTGAACAGTTTCCCATTCATTGATCACATGCATTTGCCAGTCTTTAAAATTTATACTAGGAAGGTGTTACATAAAATCTGTAAATTTAAAATACAACAAAGCAGCAACAACAAAAACCTTCTTTCTCTTTACTCTAGCCCTTTGTACTCTGTTTTTCTTACTCTGAGTTTAGGGAACTCATCAAGAACTGATTTTCTTTTCATGATCATGTGAGACTGAAAAAAAAAAAAGATACCAAGGCTATCCTCCAGTAAATAAGTGGTCACAGTGTAGAAATAGTTTACAAGAGAATGTTTGCTATTATAAATATGAGTATCTGAAAATATACTACATATCTCTAATAAGAAGAGAAAGATGGATGAAAGGTTCTAAAAAGTTTTACTTTGCATTATTTTGTTAATTGGCAAAGATAAGAAAATACTTATTTTTTAAAATAATATTTTAAAAAAGAAAATATATTATAAAAAAAACAAGAAATCTGTATGAGAGGGATTATGGGATATGCATTGATTGTTTTCCTTCTATTCTGTAATTTTTGGATTGAGTGACTAAACTGCCTACTCCTTTTTGATAGCATGGGCAAATACCACAAGGAAATTAGAGACAAAACCAGGAGTCTAAAGTACACCAAAATATGCACAGCAGCTTTCTTTGGTGGGGGGGAAAACTATAAATAAAGTGGGCAGCCATTGTTTGGGGAATGGCTATTACATGCCTTATATATGGCTATTTATACCTTACTCTACTGATGAAGTCATGAAGTAGGTGCTTAATAAATACTTGCTGGGTTGGATTTTCCTCATGAAATCAGCCAGTATTTTTTTCTGAAGTCTCTGGAGTCTGACACATTTCTCACTAAACTTAGCCTGCTCTAACCTATGGATGCCTTTCCCAAGCTACTTCCTTTGCAGTGGAAGATTCTTCAGGAATACCCTATAGAGCAAGTAGACATCAGCTCTTAACAGTGGCTGTAACCCCTAATGACCGGGCAGCTCAGGACCATCTCTCAGCCATCAGACAACAGGCAGAGAGTGAATAGAGTGCCAGACCTGGAGTCAAGATGAGCCTCCTTCCTGGCAAGTTACTCAAACCTGTTTGCCTCAGTTTCCTCATCTGTAAAATGAACTGGAGAGGGAAATGGTAAATCCCTCCAGTATCTTTGCCAAGAAAATCCCAAATGAAGTCACAAAGAGTTAGGACTGAAAACAACACGTGCAAATCACTGTGCTAGATCCTAAGCTAAGTCAGAACTAGGGAGCTTGGAATCTACTGGATCATAAAAAAGCAATCTTGGGTATAAAAATGTCCATACTCTGTCTTAATTCCTCATGTCTGCATCCATTCTTTCCACATCGCTACTCTATAGAATCCTTTTTTCAAGACCCAGATGGATTTCTACAAGAAACTTTCTGCATTATTCCTGCTAACAGTGCCCTCTTCCTAAATTCTGCATTTTTCCTGGCTATCTCACATGTCTGGAATATTATCTCCCTTATCTCCTGACTTCCCTGGATTCCTTCAAATCTCACTTACAACTCTACCTTCTTCAAGAAGCTTTTCCCCCTGCAAATCTCATCTAAAAACCCATCACCTTCAAGAAGCTTTTCCCAGTCCCCTTTAAAACTAGCATCTTTATGAAATTACTTCCAATTTATATCTGTTTGTGTATATGCATGAGCATACATATGTATATATACATATACATGTATGTATCTGTGTATAGGTATATATGTGTACATATATACACACGGTACATATCTATGCATATCTACATATTATATATACACATGTATGATGTATGTGTATATAACATAGTAAATATGTATGTTACAAAGTCTATATAATATCATAAATGTACATGTAGTAAAAATATATTTTTCATTTATATTTATAACCACATCCTCTCTCAGGTTAAATTCCTCATCATGGTGCTCATTCAAGCTTTTACTAACCCCAACTCCCTGTAATTGGAGTGCCAGAGGGTAGAATATCACATTCCTCCAAGTGCCTTTCTTTATAGAAAGCAGAAACTTTGACTCTGTGTCTCTTGCCCTGCCTACTATCAATCCCATGGAGCAAGATGTCCCTCTTCTTCCTTTCCTGACACTTTTTTGTGGTTTTTCTCCCTTTTCTACCCCTTCCCCTATTAGACTATAAGCTCCTTGAGTTCAGGGACTGTCTTTCATTTTATCAGTTGTGTGTATAACGCTTAGCAAGGTGCCTGACACATAGCAGGAGCTTAATCAATCTTTCTTCGATTGGATATATCCTGTATTTTATAGTAATTTGCAGATTGTACTATTGATGTTCAGTCATTTTCAGTCACGTCTGACTCTGTGATCCCGTTTTGGGATTTTCTTGGCCATTTTTCCTTCTCCAGCTCGTTTTACAGATGAGGAAACTGAGGCAAATGGTTACATGACCTGCTCAGAATCACATAGCTATCAAATGTCTGAGGCCAGATTTGAATTCACAAAATTGAGTTTTCCTGACTCCAGACTCGGAGCTCTGTGCATTCAACTGTTCTTGCAGGTCGTATCCACCACTGAAATATCAAGATAAGAGACTCTTTTTAAAATATCAGCATTTAGCACCTGGCCCACATCTGTGGTTGTTTGTTCTTTGTTCTCAAAGGGGACCATGATATCAGGGAGGGGATGCTATGACATGCAAGTGAAGTGGATTTGAGAGTGGGAGGGCTGCCCCTCCAGAGCCAAGTGGATCCAGTGGCCAGACGTAGGTTAGGATGGCTGGAGCTGATCTTTTTGGTCCATAGTAGTCATATGATAACTATTTAATGATTCACTGATTGATTGATGGAGGGAGGGCACTAAGGACCAGATTTGTCTCTTCCCTTGCATCAGATCCAAAGATCCGATCTCTGGATGCTGCAGACTGGGCTCTTCCCCCCAGCAGAAAGTAACTAAATATGAATTTCCTTCCTGCTTTTTCTTTTTCTTTTTTTTTGGTCTCCTGTCTGGCATGGTAGCTTTTCACTTACAGGCAGCTGAGGGACCAGGTTCTTTATAGAAGGGCATTTCCTGCTCTTTCTCATAGGTACTGCTTTGCTACATCCTCTAGCCAGAGGGCTGGGGTGGACAACTTCCTGGAGGGGTAACTCCAGGCACAGGGAACCTTCCCTGTGTGCAGGACAGCTAATTAGCTATTCCAGAATCCTTGAGTTTTTCCTCTGGGACCCACAGTGACTGGAAATAAAGGTGACAGTCATGACTGGTTGTTAACCCAGAGCTGCCCCCGTGTCTTTCATGTTAAATTAGTGTCTGAATGTGAATTAAATCTCATTGTGCAAATTTGATGTTTGCTCTTCAACCCCTGAGATGTCACTATCTCTGACTTTCTTTGGGGATTCTTAACCTGGGTTTCATTAGCTTTAAAAAATAGATTTAAAAAAATATATATAATTTAATTACTTTGTAATCCCATGAATTTTATTCTCTGAATTTAAAAGCATAATTCAGGGAAAAAGGTCAATAGGCTTCAAAAGACTGCCAAGGGAGTCCATGAAACAAAAAAAGATTAAGAATTTGCTATATATAATCAGAACTTATCGACTGTTTTGCTCAATTTCCTTTGTGGCTATTTATTGGAAAGTGTTCTTTGCCAGGGGGGTCAAAAAGGGAAGCCTCCTGGGATGTGCCTTCCAACATATAGCTTACAATACTCCTGAAAGCTTCTAAACCAGATTCAAGTAAAACTGGGAAATATTTAACAAAATAAATACACAGTCAAACATACTATGTTTTATAAATAAGCCAAATAAAAAATATCATGTTTTAAAATAAGCCAGTATTTTCATGCAGGGATCCTTATGTCTTAATTTTACTCTTGCCCCTCCTTTTATTTGGGTCTGACAATATGATCTGGGCATTAAGCTTCTTTACTGTCATATACCTATCACTAATACAAAGCCACCGAAAGCTCCACCAGTGTCATGGATGTTAGTGGTTTACCTCTGTGCTTATTTCATTAATAATGAAATTCTTCTTGTCTGAAGTTCCATTGGTCCAGCCTGGACTGTCTGTCCATGGGGTCTAACCCAGCTCATGATGGCTTTCTTCACTGGATATTTTTAGAACTATTGGTTGTTTTTTGTATGCTGACATTTTTACAAAATCTAGAAATGATGTTTATCTGGCCATTGAACATCCTTGAGAAAGATGGCGGGATCCATTGGGCAGAAAGGTAATGCCGTCTAGTTGTCATTATTTAAGGTCATTTTGATCATATTACAATTCCTTCCTCCTCCTAACTGGGTTTTTAGACTTCTGCCTATGAATCTGAAGACTTCATTAGGTGTGAGAGACAAATGTTAAAGTTACTCATTGATGTTTACGTATGGTAAAAATCTTTGGGAAAATAGAGCGTAGATTGGTATTGTTGCTATTTCACCCTTCTCAGCCCTGGTGATTGTGTTTCCATAGTTAAGTATTTAAGACTGTCTAGTGGTGAAGCAAGGGCTTGACTGAAGTGATCGTAAATCCTTAAGATGTCAAGAATCAATTTTTTTTTTCTGGTCGAACAGCCACCCAAATTACAAAGTCATAATGATTTGGTAACAACCTGCTTTATCTAATTTCTTTTCTCTACAGAGATTGAATCAGGTATTTGTTACCATAATTTGGGTTTTTTAGACTCATAGAATGTAGACAATAGTTAGGGCTAGAAGAAAACTTGGAGGCCCTTGAGTCTAGATGAGGAAGCTATAACAGGTAAATGGGTCTATTTAAGATCTCTAAATAAAGAAATGTCATAGTATGCAGCAGAATCCAGGTAATAGAATTGTGGCAATTGAAAAAAGCAAGGACCTTCAGGATGCTGCTCTTGGAGACTCTGCAGTGGCTTGGGAGGATGGCAGCAACGCCAAGAAATCAGCTAAAAGTCAGTCAGAGAATCTGAAGAGCAAAAATGCTTTTATGAGAGTTTAAGCTAACCAGGATGACAGTCCACCTCTTCACAGTGTTACCCTGCTGGTACTTCACTGTCAATTCCTGAACCTCAGATTACATTTTGTTGCTCCCTGCAACCACTGAACTGAATGATTATTCTTTATTTTGACCTTTTATTTTGGATATCTCTGTGGACCCTGGTCCACTGGTTCATGCAATTCTACCAGTAACAATGTTGGCTATCAAGTTTTGCTCCCTTTTCAGATGTCATTTCCATGTGATTAATGCAATTCAATTCAACAGATATCTATTAAACACCTACTGTATGTAAGAAAATATGGAAAAAAGAGAGAAATAAGATAGATCCTGATCTCAAAATATTTACTTTATACTGACAGAGACAGCTAGAACTTGGAGTGAAGAAAATGTGTTCACATTTCGCCTCAGATACTTAGTAGTATGACCCTGGGCAGGTCATTTTAACCTGTCTTTAATTTACTTCACCTGAAAAATGAGAATAATAACACCTACATCATTGGGTTGTTATGAGGACCAGAGGACTTTTCAAATCTTGAAATTCTACATAAAGGCTACTTATCAATATCATTATTATCATTATACTATATACACAGATAAGTAAAAATGAGGGAATATTTCAGGAGGGAAAAAAACTGAAAGGAGAAAAAAAACAAAGGGAAAAGGAGAATGAAGCCTTTAAAAAATAGCTTTTAAAAGGATGTGACACCCAAATTGAGATTGAAGGGATTCTCAGTCTATGAAAAAATATCTAGTTGGAAGACACCATGTTGAGTCCTGAGAACCGCTAAGATGTTGGTTTGACTGCAATGTTAAATGTGTGAAAGGGATAGTAATAGAAAGTGTCTGGAAGATAGATCAGAGAGGCTAAGACTAGAAATGGAGACCAAAAAGCTGGATTTTAACTGTGCTTTAGGTGAGAAGGAGTATTTGACTAGAGGTGTGGCTGAGTGAGCAAAGAGGACAAAATATGAAAAACGTATAGATAGAATTGATAACTTATGCAGCTGCTGTGGGGAGATGGGGAAAGCAGGACAGGGATTGACAGGGGGAAGTAAAAGGATTATTTTTAGGCTGTAAACCTGGGAGACTGGCAAGCTGGTGGAGTCTTCAACAGAAAAAGGGAGGTTTGTTGGAAAGATCATTTTGGAGGAAAATATAACAAACTGTATGTTCAATCCATCGATATTGAAATGCCAGTGGAATAATTTTAAGATTTCTAGTTTCTTTCCTGCTCTCCTTTTGTTTAACAAGCAATGTTTTCTCTCTTTCCCTGCTCCATCCTCCATGGACTAGTCAAGCTCCAGCCCCTTTGCTCCTTCCCTTTTTTATTCTCTAAAGCAAGACTTTTAAACTTGGGACTAATGACACATTTTTGGGGGAGGGGAATATGATACCTTGATCATAATATTTCGGTAGAATAAGTTTCCTTGGGTAATATTATATATTTTATTTTGTGCATTTAAATTTTTCATCTCTGAGAAAGGATTCATAGAATTTACTGGGCTGCCAAAAGGGTCCATGAAATAATTTTTTTTTTAGAAAAGAGCAAGAAGACCTGGCTTAAAGGCTTTCATCAGTTCATGGACCCTGAAAGAAGAAATCCAAGTAAGTTTTAGGGATGAGATTGAAGAACATCACAATCTACTTTAACCCCTTAATAAATCATGACTTCAGATTTTTCACCAAATGGTGAACCATTCTCCACATAAAAACCCTTAGGTGCTCATTATATACCAAGGTAATTCATTCTATTTTTTAAGATAATTATGTTAATTAGGAAGTTGTCTCTTGTATTGAGCTAACATTTGCCTGCCTATTGCTCTGCTCATTGGTCCTATTTCAAGCCTTTATAGGGAATTGCTCTGACCCTAATTTCACTTACATATAACAGCTCTCCTTTTTAGAATATTTATCTTTTCCAAGGTTATAAAATAAGTTCATTCAATCAGTTTTCATATGGCATCATTTTGAAACCCTTAATGCTCCACGTTGTGAATTTTCCTTTTAAAATGGTATGCCTACAGATGAAATAATCATTCAGTATTCTAAACTTCTATCAATACTCTCTAGGATTGCAATGAATCTGGGATGCAGCCACATTGCAGCACTGACTTTACTGATTATGGAATCCACTGGAACAACTTAATTCTATTTCATGTGAACTGCTTTGCCTCCATATCTCCCTCATGTTTGACTTAGGGTGCTGCTATTACAAACCCAAGTGGCGTGCTTTCCATTGATCTTTATTACATTCCATTTTATTAACTCTAGCCCAAGGTTCCTGCTTGTCATGACCTTTCTGGATTCAAATTCTGTAACCCAGTATATTTTCTGGCTCTTCCAGCTCCCTGTCCCTAATTATGATTATATCATCTGCAAATTTGATAAGCTTGCCATCTATACCTTCATCCAAATCAGTAATAAAATTGCTAAATGGAATAGAACCAAGGACAGAGCCCTGCAGCAGTTTGTTGGAAATTT